>NC_092708.1:151335979-152673523 GCF_047496885.1 Scyliorhinus torazame | reverse complement strand
CCCCCTATTCTTTTAAGTGGGCCATTGTTTTTGGGGATGTGGGTGTCACTGGCAGGGTCAGAATTTATTGCTCATCCTAATTGCCCAGTTCAGAGGGGATTTAAGAGTCAACCACATTGATCTGGAGTCACATGTAGGCCAGACCTGATAAGGATGATGATTTCCTCCCAATGGAGGAACCCTAAGGGCTTTTACGACAATTGGTAATGGTTTCATGGTCATCATTAGATTTTCAATTCCAGATTTTTATTGAATTCCAGTTTTACTATCTGTCATGGTGAGGTTCGAACCAACGTCCCCAGAGCATTGTCCTGGGACTCTGGATTAAGAGCCCAGTGATAATACCACTACACCACCACCTTCCTTCAAACAAAGATTTGTGGGCGTGATTCTCGACAGGCCGGAGAATCGCCGCAACCGCGCCACGCCGCCCCGGCGCCGGCGTGCGATTCTCCGAGGTGCGGAGAAGCGGCGCCATTTGCGCTGGACCGTTTGGCGCGGCGCCGGTCGCGGGCCGCTGTATGCGGCCGGGCTGCCGATTATCCAGCCCGGCTGAGTCGAGTGGCCGAGCGGAAAAAGCAGAGTCCCGCCGGCGCCGGCCACACCTGGTCGCTGCCGGCGGGAACTCTGCGTGAAGGGTTGGAGGGAGCCTCCGATGGGGTCTGGCCCGCGATTGGGGCCCACTGATTGGCGGGACGGCCTCTTCCCCCCCCCCGGGCCTACTTTGTTGTGCGTCCGGCCCCAGAACCACCGCGCCATGTTGCATCGGGGCCGGAGCGTTCAGTAAGGCCACCGCGCATGCGCGGGTTGGCGTGTCACCACTGCGCGTGCGCGGGTTGGCACCGCCCCCAGTGCGTGCCAGGAAGTGAGGCTGGAGCGGCGTGAAACGCTCCAGCGCCGTGCTGGCCCCCTGGACACACTGTCCCGCGATCGGAGAATCACGCCTTATATTAATAATGGGCTTAAATATCTGTCTGAGGCAACCTGCATGGATTCCTGAAAAATGGCCTGACCCTTTGCAGGCTAGATATTTTTTCAGGCTTCCTTTGGACACAGGACATTGGTCCCTGAAATTGGGCTGGTCATAAAATGAGGTCCAATTTCAAACTCATTGTAGGCTCAAAGTTATCAGCCACATTCTGTAGGCGCAAACAGATGGAACAATCGTTTGGACAAGATACTTTAATGTGGCCAGAATAAGTGCGCCAGAGTGAGCAAATGTCTTCAAAGAATACATAATAAAATTGGTGGTAGCGGCAAGTGTGATCATTTTCTCTTTACACAACAGTTCCTAATTTATTTGAACTATTTTCCTGAAATTTGTAAATTGCTTTTAGCTCCATTGCAATGTGACCTGGTGTCATCTCTCCTCGTTACATTTGTAGTCAAGGATAGAAGGTGATTAGCAGAGCTGTGACTCTGCCCTGATGTACATCAGCCTCCTGCAGTGGGAATGAGGGCGGAACTCTGACATTGCTCAAAAGTCCTTTGTCTGACATTGCTGGTGGCAATGCTGGTATAGGAAAATTCAGCCATTTTTCTTTTCAGTTTGAATGAGAACAATTGTTACCAGCCACAGCAGACACTTGCTTCAGCTTGTTTAGAAGTTCCAAAACATTAATTTTCTCAGCAACTAGACGAGACATACAAGATGCTGTAATGAGCATGAAAAAGGAAAGCAAAACTTTATTTTACCAATTAAGTGGCAATTTAGCACGGCCAATCCACCTAGCCTGCACATCTTTGGGTTGTGGGGGCGAAACCCACGCAAACACGGGGAGAATGTGAAAGTGAAAATCGCTTATTGTCACAAGTGGGCTTCAAATGAAGTTACTGTGAAAAGCCCCTAGTCGCCACATTCCGGCGCCTGTTCAGGGAGGCTGGTACGGGAATTGAACCGTGCTGCTGGCCTGCCTTGGTCTGCTTTCAAAGCCAGCGATTTAGCCCAATGTGCTAAACCAGCCCCAAACGTCTCCTGACTGCAACTCCGGCAGGTCTGACATTCCACACGGACATTGACCCAGGGCCGGGATTGAACCTGGGACCTCGGCGCCATGAGCCGGCAGTGCTAACCCACTGCACCACCGTGCCGCCCCGCAAAAGATATTTTTAAGGAAAAGCTATGTGCTAAAATGAGAAAAGGCTTCAGCAATGTGTAACATTTCTGTGACAGTTAACATTGATTGAAGTCCAATATTCCAATGAATGTTTATATTTCAAAGGTCCACCCTGATCTGTGCACATGAGAAACAATTCGAAATCAACTGACAAAGCAAAACTTCAGGATTGGTTTCAATGATAACTATAAGATAACTGTTAAAATGCAAGATTATGAGCTCTATCGATTTTCAGTGCCTTTTTAATTTCAGTCACTAAATGGAAATGCTCCAAATCTGAATTGAAGCAAAATGCATTTGAATTGTACATTCAGGGCAGCACGGTGGCACAGTGGGTTAGCACTGCTGCCTCACGGCACCGAGGTCCCAGGTTCGATCCCGGCTCTGGGTCACTGTCCATGTGGAGTTTGCACATTCTCCCCGTGTCTGTGTGGGTTTCACCCCCACAACCCAAAAGATGTGCAGGGTAGGTGGATTGGCCACGCTAAATTGCCCCTTCATTGGTAAAAAAAATGCATTGGGCACTCTAAATTTTAAAAAAAAGAATTGTACATTCAGAGGACAGCACGGTGGCGCAGTGGTTCGCACTGCTGCCTCACGGCGCCGAGGTCCCAGGTTCGATTCCGGCCCTGGGTAATTGTCTGTGTGGAGTTTGCACATTCTCCCTGTGTTTGCATGGGTTTCGCCCCCACAACCCAAAGATGTGCAGGGAAGGTGGAATGGTCATGCTAAATTGCCCCAAAAAGGAAATGTACATTCAGCATTTGAAAAAGATAGCAAGGTTAGCATTTGGGTGTGACCACCTGTAATCATTCAGAGGAACGGTCACACATTTACACTAATTTATCTTTCTCTGATAGGATATGCACAGCACGTCAACTTTCATTTCCTATCTGTTTCATGCACCTCTTACCCCATGTGCTATATATATTTCAAACTCAAAAAACGATATTAAATTAGTTGCATCAGAAGCAGAGCTCAGTCATCCTCAAACAAGCCAGTCACATATATATGTTTAGTACGATACGCAATAGTCCAGAATAATGCATTTTAAAATTGAATCCAGTTTGCTGTGTTGACTGGGGTAAAGTTCGTAAAGTGGCAGTATTTAAGCAATATTACAAAAAAATGACCAGTGAGATCTCACTTTCAAAGGTGTCATTTAGCGTCCACCAACTCCCTTTAGTAGCATTATTGCAAGCAATCATCAGTTAATCGACGTGTATATTCAAATGAGAGCTTCCACTGAGCAATACATCAAAATGATGACAGTCCTCTCACCTGTAACCACCCCAACTATCTAACAACTCACATAGAATCTGCTCTTCAAAGGGGTTTCATTTCAAATAAGAGAAAGGAAGACGCTTAGAGAGTATTCCTAAAATTTTTAGGCCTCCATTCTGAGTGCCTGTTTTTACATGTGGCATATAGAATACGGACTGGGAGAAGTCTTTTGCTATGCCAAGATTCATCAGTGATTCTGTTCAAAAGTTACTGAAAGAAGTCACGGTACAGGACTATTTTTTGTGAAAAAACATACATAAGTTTGTAAGATATGGGAGCAGAATTAGACCAATCCGCCCAACTAGTCTGCTCCGCCATTCTATCTTGGCTGATATGTTCCTCATCTGCTATCTACAATGTTACAGACCAAGAGCTGGATTGTGAAATCAGCCAGAGCATCTCCTCCCTAGAACACATGACCTAGGAGCAGGTGTAGGCAAGTTAGCTTCCCCAGCCTAACACCCTCAATGATCATGGCTGATCCCATCGTGGCCTCGAAATCACCGTCCTGCCCATTCTCCATAACCCTTCAACCCATGACCAATTAAAAATCTGTCTAATTCCTCCATAAATTTACTCACTGTCCCTGCAAACACCACACTCTGGGGGTAGCAAATTCCACAGATTCACAACCCTTTGGGAGAAGTAGTTTTTTCTCAAATGTGTTTTAAATTTGATACCTCTTATTCTAATGTGACCTCTCATTTTAGAATGCCTCACAAGAGGAAGCATCAGCTCCACATCTACTTTATCCATACCTTTTAGCATCTTGTATACCTCAATGAGATCTCCCTTCATTCTTCTAAACTCTAGAGAGTATTGATGTGTTGGGTGTCCTTGATCACATACATAACTATTTAAACATACTTGAACTGTGGGTAAATACGATACTAGCTTTAACTAAAGACCTTTGCCTTGTCCTAACCAGTTGATGCACTCAGCACATGGTGAATGTCTGTGTTGCAGGCTGTGAGCTCTGTGCTCCTAGCTAGCTGCTACTTGAATGAGCGGGAACTCTGATGCCTCCTGTCCTTATAGTGCGTGTGCTCTCACTGGTGATTGGCTGCGGTGTTGTGTATGTTGATTGGTCCCACTGTGTGTCCATCAGTGTGTGTCTGCACCATGATATACTGGTGTATATTATGACAAGTATCGGCCTAAACTGTTCAATCTCTCTTACGACAAACCCCTCATCTCTGGAATCAATCTAGTGAACCTCCAATGCCACTACATCTTTCCACAAATAAGGGGACCAAAACTGTCCACAATGCTCCAGGTGTGGTCTCACCAATGTCGTGTACAGTTGCAACAACACTTCCTTCCTTTATACTCAATTCCTTTTGCTATAAATGCCAACATTCCATTTGCTCTCCTTATTATCTGCTGCACCTGCATGCTCGTTTTCTGTGACTCATGCACGAGGACATCCAGATCCCTCTGCATCGAATCACCCCAAAGTTTCTCCCCATTTAGATAATAAGTTGCCTTCCCATTTTTTTCACCAAAATGCATGACCTCACACTTATCCCCATTAATCTCCATCTGCCACCCTCCTAACCTATCTATATCCATTTGTAAGGTTCTTATTTCCTCATTACAACTTGCTATTCCATCTATTTTTGTGTCATTTGTGAATTTGGCTGTAGAATCTTCTATCTCTGTATCCAAGTCATTAATATAGATTGTAAATAGCTGAGGCCCCAAGGACCAAACCCTATGGCACTCCACTAATTACATCTTGCCATCCAGAAAAATACCCATTTATCCCGACTCTCTGTCTCCTGTCCGTCAGCCAGTCTTCTATCCAAGCTAATAAATTACCTCTAATCCCATGTGATCTCATCTTGTGAATTAACTTTCTGTGCGGCACCTTATCAAACGCCTTCTGAAAGTCCAGATATACTGGGCGCGATTCTCCACTCCCGCGACTAAGTGCCCACGTCGTCATGAACGCCGTCAAGGTTCACGGCGGCGCGAAACGGCCCCGATCCCGACTGATTCAGGGCCCGAAAATGGGCTAGGATCGGGGCCGCGAGAAACTCGGGGGGACGTGTCGCGAAAGCCGCATCGTCACCGCGCGACGCCCGAATGACGCGGCGCTGCGTCATAAATGGCACGATCCGCGCACAGAGGACCCGGAGGAGAAGAGAGAGGAAGAAATGGCTGAGCCCCGATGAGCCGCACCGAGGTTCTGTGACACGGACCTGGACACCTTGCTGGATGAGGTCGAGCACAGAAGGGACACCCTCTGCCCAAGACGTGGGCATTGCCAGCCATCCAGCACGGTGAGGCGCGGTTGGCACCGCTGTGAGTGCTGTGGGGCAGACCCCCTGGACGGGGAGCAGTGTCGGAAGAAACTGCACGACCTCACTCGGGCTGCGAGGGTACGTGCCATGAGGGTGTCCCCAGGCCCGCCCCCCCTGGCACGAGGCGGGGTGAAGTGGGGTGGTGGGGGGTTGGGGGGGGGTCAGGGGGGGTTGGGGCATCAGGGGCGGTGGTGGGGGGCCAGGGGGTTTGGGGGGGGCTGGGGCATCAGGGGTGGTTTGATGGGGTCAGGGTGCCCAACGATATACTCGACCCACATGAGCCCCGGGACCCCCCCCCCCCGGAGCGATGCCATGGCGTGCTGTCTCCTGAACCAGCAAAAAATGTAGTTTATATCTGCACGCCCTGATGATATCCGCCTAATTGTGATGCTTTATCCAACATCCCCCCCCCCCCCAGGACAAGACAGTTCACAACAAGCGTGAGCGTACGAGAACCGGAGGGGGTTCTCTTGTGCTGCACCCCCTAAACATTCACGAGCAGAGGGCCCTGGAGATCGCTGGGGGATCCGCCACCCGGGAGGTCGCGACATGCCAGGTCGGAGGCGCAGAAGCAAGTGAGACAGCCCTGCATGTCCTCACCCCCCCACCCCCCCCAACCCGTCATCGTCTCCCTCACACATTGCCCACTGCAGACTCAATCCCCTCCCCCCTCACACTCGTGCCACTGCACCCTTGCTCCCCTCCCCCCCCTCACACTGTACACCCACCACCAACATACACCCAGGCCACCGTGTCTAACGAACCCAGAATCTTTATGTTCCCCAGGGCCAGCCGCCGAACGTCCAAGGACGTCTCGGCCAAGAGACAGCGGAACATCGCCAACGTCAAGCGCACCCAGGGACGCACGCCAGAGGTTGGCAGTCGGTCGGACAGGAGGGCAAACCTCTCAGTATGGGACGCAGGACCGGGCCGAATCTCACCAAGCCGTGGCCCGGTCCCAGCAAGCGATGGCACAGTCCCAGCAGTCAGTCGCGGAGAGCATTGACCGCCTGGCGCACGTGATGGATGGCGTGGCACACTCACAGGTTGAGATCGCACAGTCCTTGGCAGGAATGTCGCACACCCTGGGCTCCGTCTCGGCGAATATTCTGACCGTGGTCGATCCCGCTGCAGGCCTCCAGGACTGGCAGCGCCAGGTGTCGGTGGTGCGACCTGGGGGCCCGTCCCATTAGCTCCATCAAGGGACGTCTCGGAACACCCGGCCTCCCCCCGTTCCGTCCCTGGCGCATCTGGTGGGCAGTGGGCAGGTCAGGGTGGCACAACGGCATCCAGCACGCCCAGCGAGCAGCCTGGCCCATCGAAGCCGGGCCGCCCCAGGGAACACGTGCCGACGGGGAGCCATGTCGAAGGGCGTGATTCTCAGCAGTCCGCCTCCACTCCTGCTGTACCATCTGGGAACACACCTAGGCGTAGTGGTAGGGCCCGTAAGGCAAAGAAGTTAGGCACGTAAGAAGTTGGCACGGGTGCAGGGCACAGTTTAGTTGTAGGGGGTAGGGCACCTATGTTAATCACACAAATAAACTCACTGTTGAATTTGACTTGTAAGACTCTGTGCTATGTCCGGTGCCAGGGGGCTCATGAGGGTGCCCGAGTGGCGTAGTGGTATACGAGCAGTTCAAGGTCTGTTCCGGGTGTGCTGACCCTTTCCCCCCTGCCTCCCATGATCGGACACCGTTGTCCTCGGCACACCGACGCCAGCCACCCCACACGGGCATGAGGTGAAATATCCGTCATGAAGGCTGTGACCACCGGAGTGCATGGTTCAGCTATAGCCACGAGTCAGACCTCGGCTGGCGAATCCGAGCACACAGCTCATCGCAGAGCGGGCCGTCATCATTCAACATGGCACTGATCACACCCGCTTACCCAATCATCACTGTTGTGCAATCCCGTAGTGCCGCAATGGTAAGGTGATGTGGAATTGGTGCCGTGAACGCAGTGCGCGTGTGCGGGGTGGGTTGCTGTGTGGTGCCCGTGTGCAGGAGTGACGGTGCAAGTGGCAGTGTTCAGCGAATCCCACCCCCACAGTGCGTGAGCCGTGCGGCCACCAACGCGTCGCGTGCGCGCTGTCTGCGACGGTGCCGTCGTGCAGCCTCCTGGATGTAACCAGCACCAGGGCAGTGTCTGTGTCCTGCGCCCCTCCCTCCACCCTGATGCGCGCCATCATCTTCCGCATCCTCCTCTTCCCCATCCCCCTCGTTTGCGTTAGCTCCGGTGCCGTCGGGTCCTCCCTCCGACTCCTCCACCAGGTCATCTCCCCTCTGCATGGCCATGTTGTGCATCGCACAGCAGACCACAACCATGCGACCGACCCTGTCGGGCCGGTACTGCAGGGCCCCTCCGGAGCGGTCCAGGCATCTGAATCGCATCTACAGCAGGCCGAAGCACCGCTCCACCACAATCCTGGTTGCTGCATGGGCCTCGTTGTATAGGCTCTCTGCGTTGGTCTGAGGCCTCCGTATTGGCGTCATCAGCCATGACCTCAACGGATAGCCCCTGTCGCCCAGCAACCAGCCGTTCAGCCGGGGGGGGGCATCCTTCGAACATTGCGGGGATGAATGACTGTGCCAGAATGTAGGTGGCATGCACACTCCCGGGGAACCTTGCACACACGTGCATGATCTTCATGTGGGGGTCGCACACCCCCTGACTGTTCATGGAGTATGCGCCCTTTCTGTTCATGAACACTTCCCTGTTGTCTGCAGGCGGGCGCATGGGGACGTGCACACCATCGATGACACCCTGGACCATCGGTATCCCGGCCACCTTGGCGAATCCACGTGCCCGTGCTTCCTGCTGTGCTCGGTCCTCGGGGAATTTTATGTACCTGTCCGCGATGGCGTACAAGGCATCGGTGATGGCCCTGATGCACCTGTGGACCGATGCCTGTGATATCCCAGAGAGGTCCCCACTCGGTGCCTGGAAGGAACCCGTTGCATAGAAGTTTAGGGCCACCGTCACCTTGACAGAGACTGGTATCGCGTTTCCTCCTTCCATTCCACGTGGTGCGAGGTGCGCCACGAGCTGGCTTATATGTGCGACTGTCTCCCTGCTGAACCGTAGTCTCCTCCTGCATGTGATGTCCGGTAGGGCCTCGAACGACATCTGTCACGGTACACCCTCGGCCTTGCTGGCCGCCTGTGGCGCCCTGGCACCACCATCAGTGGATCCTCCTGTTCCTCCTCCTCCTGCTCCCCCCCAAGCAGTTCCTCTGCATTCCTCGCCGTCAAGGGGTCAATGTTCCCCTCGGCATCCCCTTGTACATTCGGGTCCTGAGCGTCTGCGGCCTGCGTGTCGATGACAGGCCACTCCGCGGCCATCCCCTCTGCTGCACCGGCAACTGCTGCATCTGCAGCCACTGTGGGCAGTCTGACTCTACGCTGCCGCATGGCAAACTCCAGAGCTGCGGCTCCAACCACGGCAGTGAACATCGCTGTCTGGTTGGCATACATGGTGACCTGCAGGAGGGTGGTGGGGGGCAGAGAAACGACATGTTACACGGAGGTTCTTCCACACCTTGTCAGCCGGGTTGCATGGGATCCCTGTGTGCCCCGGTGGGATGGTCGCGCTGCAGATACGCAGCCAGCCTAATACCTGGTCACTGTCTGCGTCCAACGGTCAGTTCACACCATACTCCTCGCCAGTGTGCCAGTCGCCTGTGCCCATCAGCCACACGGCAACCTGCGGCCGTGTCCTCGTCACCGTCCTGCCATATCAGGGCGGCTGACATGTTGCATCCGCGGATGGACGATACCATCCACACTCTCCCTCACCCCTCCTCCCACCTGTACACTCCCTCATCCCCCCTCCCACCTGCACACTCTCCCTCATCCCCCCTCCCACCTGCACGCCGCTTCCTCACCCCCCCCTCCCACCTGCACACTCTCCCTCATCCCCCCTCCCACCTGCACACTCTCCCTCATTCCCCCTCCCACCTGCACACTCTCCCTCATCCCCCCTCCCGCCTGCACACTCTCCCTTATTCCCCCTCCCACCTGCACACTCTCCCTCATCCCCCCTCCCACCTGCACACTCTCCCTCATCCCCCCTCCCACCTGCACACTCTCCCTCATCCCCCCTCCCACTTGCACACTCTCCCTCATCCCCCCTCCCACCTGCACACTCTCCCTCATCCCCCCTCCCACCTGCACACTCTCCCTCATCCCCCCTCCCACTTGCACACTCTCCCTCATCCCCCCTCCCACTTGCACACTCTCCCTCACCCCCCTCCCACCTGCACACTCTCCCTCATCCTCCCTCCCTTAGCATGTTCAATTCACCTAGCCTGCACATCTTTATGTTGTGGGGGCGAAACCCACGCAAACACGGTGAGAATGTGCAAACTCCACACGGACAGTGACCCAGAGCCAGATTCGAACCTTGGACCTAGGAGTCATGAGACTGCAGTGCTAACCACTGTGCCACCATGCTGCCCCCAGTTTTTGTCTTTATAATGTCCTTGACCTCCTTGTTTAGCCATGGGTGTTTTTTAACCACTCTTCCCATTTTTCTTCCTCACGGGGATATATTTTAGTTGTGAGGAATTGAGTATCTCCTTAAACAATTGCCACTGCTCATCAGCTGTCCCACCTTTTAGCCTCCCTGCCCAGTCTATACGGGTCAAATCTGTCCTCAAGACGATGTAATTTCCTTTGTTTAATTCCAGAACACGAGTGTGGGACTCCACTTTCTCAACCCCAAACTAAATCTTGGATTTCACTATACTATAGTCACTGCTCCTTCATGGATCTTTAACTATGAGGTAATTAATTAATCCCTCCTCATTACAGAATACCAAATCTAGAGTAGCCTCCTCCCTGTTTGGTTCCCCAACGTACTGTTCCAGGAAACAAGCTCTAATACATTCAATGAACTCTGCCTCCAGGCTACCTTTGCCAATTTGATTCCTCCAGTCTATGCGCATATTAAAATCACCTCTTATTATTGTTGTACCCTTCTTGCAAGTCCCCAATATTTCCTGGTTTATATGTCAATTCAAATATTATAATACATGTTTGCTGCTGCATGTTTCTGGTTCTGTGTAATGATCTCATTTCAAAATAAATTCAACTATTATCCTGAAAGAAACAGTTGGATAATGTGTTATTTACTGCCCTCTGGACTATATGGGAGAGATTGTGGGAGCACACGTGGACTCTGGTGCTTCGCACATAAGTAAAGGTCATTGTTAATCGACTGGCATTCTATCCTTGATGTCACACACAATAGTTCAATTTTGGTTCCTGGGAAGCACAGGACTGCTAATGGAAAAATGCTTTTTTCCCAAGAACACAAGTATTGGGAAGAAGTTCAAAATGCAACAATTAGATTCCTCCATAATTCTGTACAAAATTGTAACGATCACTTAACACATTTGTTTTGACTTTGACTCAAAAGTGGCAATAGTGATTGAACATTGGCTAGGTAACTCTCCTCCTGTTGATAATTTCAATGAAAAACTCCAATGAAAAACTCATTCAAGAGTGCAAATCCTTATCTTGCCACCCAGGTGTGTGGCTGCACAGATTTACTTAAATGTTCTGACTCCTAAAACACTCATAGCTACATGCTATTTTGGTGATGATCATGTATATTTACACCATAGATTAATTAATTGAGAATATATAGCTTGTTAGTATTCTAACAAGTGTCTTCTATGTCTGGCTGGTGGGAAAATATTTCTGGGAACACTTCACAAAGGCCAGCTGTAGTTCCCAAAAGGAAATGACTCATCTCCTTACTGAGTGCATGTCGACAAAAATAATATGATTATTTATGCAGACCTATCAAGCTAGCCCGACTGCATAAGAACTTGTAGTGGATGCCAAGTACCCCATGGTGACAGAAATTTCTAATATTGTTCACCTGGGTGAATAGTGCCTATGCATGTTGTGCACATTATTTCCAGTTTCCCAAGCTCCGTCTACCAGATCAGCAGTTCAGCTATGTCTTGGAGATGGGTGCATTGGGCCTGATGTTTGCTCAGAGAAATTCCCACCACACCCCCAGGACTTCCCATACACATCATGCCAACGCATGCTTCCAACCTTTCCCCATAGCGCTTTATAACCCCTGATGCCAACTTCAGGCTGGATTTCATCCTTGGGGAGGAGGGGAAGTGAGGCAATCGTGAAAATTCCCCAGCTCATGCCAACTGCCGAAGAAAGTGCCCAAAGGGAAAGGATTGTCATTGTGTGGGGGTGACAAAGTGAGGGTTCCAGCCATGCCAGCTGACCCAGGAAAACATTCGGAGGAAGCCATAGGGGCTACTGGATGGAGAGGCCACTGTTTATAAAAGACCCACCTCGGTGTTGTGGGACTTCGTGCCAGTTATAATAAGAGAAAGGGCCTCTAACCCTCACTCCCCCACGCCCCATCCATGCCACTTCATGCCCCCCCCCCCCATCCCTCTATATTCCCTCATGACCCCTATGACGAGGTATGCTCTCACCCACTCCCTAGAGTTCCTTATGCCCCCCACCCATGCCAGGCTATGGCACTTTAATGCGTATCCATGCAATCTACACGGTGTAGAAGTAATTACCCACTGTAATGATAATAGGTTGTGTAAAAACACTTTTAAAAAAACTAATTAATTGATAACTTCCCACTTTGGTAAAAAAACATCTATTTCCTACAGCCCAATAGAAGTGTCATCATCCAGAAACTTTTAAGTATAAATAATAGAAACTGCATGCACTTGAAACTCCACATCATTGAAACTTCTTAACCTTGTATAAACAAACATTTTTTTTTTTTTTAAATTAATTTAGTTTACCCAATTATTCTTTTTCCAATTAAGGGCCAATTTAGCGTGTTCAATCCACCTACCTTGCACATCTTTGGGTTGTGGGGGCGAAACCCACGCAAACACGGGGAGAATGTGCAAATTCCACACGGACAGTGACCCAGAGCTGGGATCGAACCTGGTGCCTCAGCGCCGTGAGGCAGCAGGGCTAACCCACTGCGTCACCATGCTGCCCTGTATAAACAAACATTATGAAATTGGCCGAATAGGGCTTCCGGTTGCGGCGATGCAGAGCTAAGCCGCACATTTCGGCAGCTCCCGCGATAACAGACTTTTGGGCTCTCCGGAGGAGCCCCAACGGAAATTTTTTGATTGAATACCGTGTGGGAAGGTGAAGTAAGGTCCCCCCTTACGTCGTATGGCGGGGATTGGCGGTGGAGCGACGGAGAAAGAGGCTTTGGAGCAGCGGCAAAAACAAAGGGGAAAAACTAAGATGGCGGAGGACGGAGATCGAGCAGCATGGGGACCGGACAAGTAGGAGTTCCTCATGCGCTGCGTGGAAGAGCTTAAAAAGGAGGTGCTGGCGCCAATGCTGTTGGCGATCGAGGGCCCAGAAGGCCCAGGCGGTGGAGCTCCGTGAGGTGAGGGATAAAACTAATGAGAATGAGGACGAGATCCTGGGCCTGGCGGTAAAGATGGAGGCGCACGAGGCGGTGCACAAGAGGTGGGCCGAGAGACTCGAGGTCCTGGAGAACAGGTCGAGGAGGAAGAATCTCCAGATTTTGGGTCTCCCCGAAGGAGTGGAGGGGGCTGATGCCGGGGCGTATGTGAGCACGATGCTCCATTCGCTGATGGGTACGGAGGTCTCTCCGAGCCCCCTGGAGCTAGAAGGGGCTCACCGGGTCCTGGTGAGGAGACCCAAGGCTGGCGAGCCGCCAAGGGCGATAGTGGCGAGATTCCATCACTTCGCGGACAAAGAGAGTGTCCTGAGATGGGCCAAGAAGGTGCGGAGCAGTAGATGGGAGAATGCGGTGATCCGAGTCTACCAGGACTGGAGTGCGGAGGTGGCAAAGAGGAGAGCTGGCTTCAACCGGGCCAAGGCGGTGCTGCATAAAAAAAAGAGTGAGATTCGGAATGCTGCAGCCTGCGCGACTGTGGGTCACTTATCAGGACCGACACCACTATTTTGAAACGCCAGAAGAGGCTTGGACCTTTATCCAAACGGAAAAATTGGACTCGAACTGAGGGGCTGTGGTTGTGGGGGAGATGTTGATTGTATACAGGGTTGTAAATATGGGTAAAGAATGTTTCACGGGTGGGATGATGGATGGGGATGGGGGAAAGAGTTATTTTCTCTTTGGATGAGATAGGGGGGAATGTGGGCGTCGGTGCTGGAGGGAGGTGAGACTCGGGAATCCGGCTGATCACTTGGGGGGGGGGGGGTGGCCCCCCAATCCGGCTGATCACTTGGAATGCTGCGAGAGGCCTAAATGGGCCGGTTAAGAGGGCCCGAGTGTTCGCGCACTTAAAGGGACTGAAGGCAGACGTGGTCATGCTTCAGGAGACACATCTGAAGGTGGCAGATCAGGTCAGGTTAAGGAAGGGATGGGTAGGACAGGTGTTCCATTCGGGGCTGGATGCGAAGAATAGAGGGGTGGCAATACTGGTGGGGAAGCGGGTGTCGTTTGAGGCCAAAAACATAGTAGCGGACAATGGAGGCCGATACGTGATGGTGAGCGGTAGGTTGCAGGGGACGGAGGTGGTATTGGTAAATGTATACGCCCCGAACTGGGACGATGCTGGATTCATGAAACGGATGTTGGGGCGTATTCTGGACTTGGAGGTAGGGAGCTTGATAATTGGTGGGGATTTCAACACGGTGTTGGACCCAGCATTAGATCGTTCCAGATCTAGGACGGGGAAAAGGCCGGCAGCGGCCAAGGTGCTCAGGGGGTTTATGGATCAGATGGGGGGAGTAGATCCGTGGAGATTTGCCAGGCCTTTGGCCAGAGTATTTTCTTTTTTCTCCCATGTACATAAGGCCTACTCCCGGATAGATTTTTTTGTTCTGGGCAGGGCATTGATCCCGAAAGTGGAGGGAACAGAGTATTCGGCCATAGCCATTTCAGACCACGCCCCGCATTGGGTGGAGCTAGAGCTGGGGGAGGAGAGGGACCAACGCCCGTTGTGGCGGTTGGATGTGGGACTGCTGGCAGACGAGGAAGTGTGTGGGAGGGTGCATCGAAAGGTATCTGGAGGCCAACGACAACGGGGAGGTGCAGGTGGGAGTAGTATGGGAGGCGCTGAAGACGGTGGTCAGGGGAGAGTTAATTTCCATCAGGGTTCATAGGGAGAAGAGAGAGGGCAGGGAAAGTGAGAGGTTAGTGGGGGAGATTTTAAGGGTGGACAGGAGATATGCAGAGGCTCCTGATGAGGGACTACTCAGGGAGAGACAAAGTCTCCAGACGGAGTTCAACCTGTTGACCACGGGGAAGGCAGAGGCACAGTGGAGGAAGGCACAGGGGGCGATGTATGAATATGGGGAGAAGGCGAGTCGGATGCTGGCACATCAGCTCCGTAAGAGGGTGGCAGCGAGGGAAATAGGTGGAGTCAAGGATGGCAGGGGAACTACGGTGCGGAGTGCGGTGAAAGTGAATGAGGCATTCAAGGCCTTTTACGAGGAGCTGTATAGGTCCAAGCCCCCAGGGGGAAAAGAGGAGATGCGACGATTCTTGGACCAACTGAGGTTCCCGAGGGTGGAGCAGGAGGTGGCTGGTTTGGGGGCGCCAATTGGGGTGGAGGAGCTCGTTAAAGGACTGGGGAGCATGCAGGCAGGGAAGGCCCGGGGGCCAGATGCGTTCCCGGTGGAGTTCTATAGGAAGTATGTAGACCTGTTAGCCCCGTTGCTGGTAAGGGCCTTCAATGAAGCAAGGGAGGGGGGAACCCTGCCCCGACAATGTCGGAGGCGATGATCTCTTTGATCCTGAAGCGGGATAAGGACCCACTGCAATGCGGGTCGTATAGACCGATCTCGCTCCTCAACGTAGATGTTAAGTTGCTGGCAAAAATGTTGGCTACGAGGATTGAGGACTGTGTCCCGGGGGTGATTCACGAGGACCAGACGGGATTCGTAAAGGGTAGGCAGCTAAATACCAATGTGCGAAGGCTCCTAAATGTGATAATGATGCCATCGGTGGAGGGAGAGGCGGAGATAGTGGCAGCTATGGACGCGGAGAAGGCCTTTGACCGAGTAGAGTGGGAATATCTCTGGGAAGTGTTGCGGAGGTTTGGGTTTGGAGAGGGGTTTATCAGTTGGATTAAACTCCTATATAGAGCCCCGGTGGCAAGTGTGATTACGAATCGGCGGAGGTCGGACTATTTTCGGCTGTATCGAGGAACGAGGCAGGGGTGCCCCCTGTTCCCCTTGTTGTTTGCACTAGCAATTGAACCTTTGGCCATGGCATTAAGGGAGTTTGGGAAATGGAGTGGGGTGGTGCGAGGGGGAGAGGAACATCAAGTGTCGCTGTATGCAGACGACCTGTTGCTGTATGTGGCGGACCCAGTGGAGGGGATGGTGGGGGTCATGCAGATCCTAAGGGAGTTTGGGGAATTCGCGGGCTATAAGCTCAATGTAGGGAAGAGCGAGCTCTTTGTGGTGCTAGGAGCTGGGGGGCCCTGCACAAACTTAATTTGACGAGGCTGGTGGAGCAGATGGAGGAGGACTTTAAACGGTGGGACATGTTGCCACTCTCGCTAGCGGGCAGGGTACAGTCGATTAAAATGGTGGTCCTTCCGAGGTTTCTTTTTGTATTTCAATGCCTTCCAATTGTGATCACCAAGGCCTTTTTTAAGAGGGTAGGCAGGAGCATTATGGGTTTTGTGTGGGCGAGTAAGACCCCGAGGGTAAGGAGGGGGTTCCTGGAGCGTAGTAGAGATAGAGGAGGGCTGGCGTTGCCGAATCTGGGTGGGTACTACTGGGCAGCCAACGTGGCGATGATCCGTAAGTGGGTGATGGAGGGAGAGGGGGCGGCATGGAAGAGGTTGAAGATGGCGTCCTGCAAAGGAACGAGCCTGGGGGCGCTGGTGACGGCATCGCTGCCGCTCTCGTCAACAAGGTACACCACGAGCCCGGTGGTGGCGGCAACGCTAAAGATCTGGGGGCAGTGGAGACGACACAGGGGTGCGATGGGAGCCTCGGTGTGGTCCCCGATCAGAGACAACCATCGGTTTGTCCCGGGAAGGATGGACGGGGAGTTTCAGAGCTGACATAGGGCAGGGATTAAAAGAATGGGGGACCTGTTCATTGATGGGACGTTTGCGAGCTTAGGGGCGTTGGAGGAGAAGTTTGGGCTACCCCCGGGAAACGCTTTCAGGTACATGCAAGTAAGGGTGTTTGTGAGGCGGCAGGTGAGGGAATTCCCGCTGCTCCTGGCACAGGGGATTCAAGATAGGGTGATTTCGGGTGTATGGGTCAGAGAGGGCAAGGTGTCGGCGATATACCAGGAGGTGAAAGAAGAGGGGGAGCTTTTGGTCGAGGAGCTGAAGGGTAAATGGGAAGAGGAGCTGGGGGAGGAGATTGAGGAGGGGCTGTGGGCTGATGCCCTAAGTAGGGTTAATTCCTCTTCCTCGTGTGCCAGGCTCAGCCTGATACAGTTTAAGGTAGTTCACAGAGCGCACATGACGGGGGCGAGGCTGAGTAGGTTCTTTGGGGTGGAGGACAGATGTGGGAGGTGCTCAGGAAGCCCGGCGAACCATGTCCATATGTTTTGGTCATGCCCAGCACTGGAGGGGTTCTGGAGGGGAGTTGCGAGAACAGTATCTAAGGTGGTGAAAGTCCGGGTCAAGCCAAGCTGGGGGCTAGCACTATTTGGAGTAGCGGACGAGCCGGGAGTGCAGGAGGCGAAAGAGGCCGGCATTCTGGCCTTTGCGTCCCTAGTAGCCCGGCGAAGGATCTTCTTAATGTGGAAAGAGGCAAAGCCCCCCAGCGTGGAAGCCTGGATAAATGATATGGCAGGGTTTATCAAGTTGGAGAGGATAAAGTTTGCCTTGAGAGGGTCTGCGCAGGGGTTCTAAGGGGGTGGCAACCATTCCTAGACTATCTCGCGGAGCGTTAGATGAAGGTCAGACAGCAGCAGCAGCAACCCAGGGGGGGGGTGGGGGGATATCTTTCTTTTTGGGGGGGGGGGGGGGTTTCGGGGGGGCATTTGAGCAAGAAAATACATGAATGATCCGGAAAACTGATATGTACGGGAGGAATCCAATGTACAGAGTTCTGTATCATATTGACTTGCCAGGTTCATGTCTTGCTGAACATACCATGAATCATAGTTCTTTGAGAAGCTGGTCCGACTGAACTAAAATTGCAGAGGACTAGGAGATGCCTATCCCTACAACGAAATCGGCAGGTTGGGAGTGCAAGATTGCAGGCTCACAAGTCAAACCAGCCGCACTCTCAAAAGACACTCCTAAAAATCGAAAACTCTGGGAATTAGGTCATGAAGCCCAGCTGCTATTTTTAAAGGGTTCCCGAGTTACCCTGACTCAGTGAAAATCATGGCTTTACTGTCAACTCAAGACTCCCACTTATTCCCTGCCCCTTATAGCCCCTATGACAACTTAGTGCCAACTCATGCCAATCCGTGCCCTCCACCCTGCACTCTTTGCCTTTACTCACTAGGCCAGCTCACTCAGTATCCGCCATAAACAAACCTCAGGGGCCACGCTGAGATCAAATAAAACAAAGTTCTAAATACCTATTATAGAGTGTATTATATAAAAAACACTCCCATTCATGAAACCCATTCACGATATTTAAGTCCTCTCAAGTACTTATCCCTTTTAAAACAAACATACTCACAGGCCCACAAACACAGTTAATCCTTTGATAACTTATTTGAACTATCAACCTACACAGTAATAATGATAAGTTGTTAAATGCAGTCAAGTATTAATAATGTTATAATAGTACTTGAGGTGATGTCAACAACTTTTGAAACTGCTAGAACAGATTTTTTCTAACTCTCAGATAGTGGCAGGTTTTTTTTTACTTTTAAAGGGCTGGCCATTTAAGCAACTTGACAGATTACCAGTTCTACAGACCTTATCTCTCCTTCATAAGCATTTATGGTCTCTCCAATGACTTATAACACCCACACTGTGCAACAATGTCCTCACACCAGCGAAAATAGGGTCTGTTTGAACGCAACACCAAGTTTAAATGGACTTATTAAATAAGGGGAAGTCATGTCTGACCAACTTGATTGTACTTTTGAAGGTGACCAGATGTGTAGAGGGCAATGCATTATTAGTCTACTTGAACTTCAGCAATCCCTTTAATAAGGTCCCATCATGAGAGATTGATAGCAAAGGTAAGAGCCCATGGGATCCAAGGAAATTTTACAAATTGAATCCAGAATTTACTGAGTGGCAGGAAGCAGAGGGTGATGGTTGAGGTTAGTTTTTCTGACTGGAAGTCTGTGTCCAGTGGGGTCCCACAGGAATCAGTGTTGGGGCCCTTGCTGTTTGAGATTTATTAAAATGATTTAGACTTGAACCTTGATCAGTACATTTGTGGATAATAGAAAATTGGTGTCTCGTAACTAGTGAGGAGGACAACCTTAGATTACAGGAGGTTATAGATGGGCTGATCAGTGGAAAATGGAATTCAATCCAGATAGGTGTGAGATGATGCACTTGGGCAGAACATACAAGGCAAGGAAATACATGATGAACAGGAGGACCCTGGGAATCACCAAAGAACCTTAGTTTGCATGTACACCCGTCCTTTTGAGGTAGCAGGGCTGGTGGATAAAGTGGTTAAGACATATGGGACTGGATTCTCCACATCCTCGCGCCAAAATTGCGGCTGGCATGGGGGCGGAGAATCCATGCCCGAAAAGCAGCATACCCGGGGAGTATGGCGCGCCATCTGCGACCTACCTGGGGCCATTGCCAGAGGCCCGCTCAGCCATTCTCTGCCCCTGACCGTTTGAAGTCCCGACGTTGGGAACTAATGTGTTCCAGACGGTCGGGATACTCGCGTGGTGGCTGCGGACTCAGTCCGCGGCCACCCTGCTCGGGGGCGGGCTGATCGGAGGCCAGGGGGGACCTTATAGGCGGCCAGGGAGTGCTTGTGCGGGGGTTTGAGGGTCGGGTGCACAGCCGATCGAGGGGGGGGGGGGGGTCCTTTGTGGGTCTAGCTCCGCGGTCCAAGTCCACCATGGAGCATGGCGTGGCCTCCAACCCGGAAGTGCGGGGGCCCATATCTGCAGCAAAAGCTGCAAGATCTTCTCCAGGTTCCTGCTAGCCCCCTGCAGGGCTTGGAATTCGTGTCCCTTTGATCCAAGTTTCTCTGGCATAAAACACTACCGTTTTGATGCCGGCATGGGGACATAATCCCAATAATTGGGAAGCCAGACACATGGTATACTTGCTTTTTTTAGCCGAGGCATAAGTTTAAGAGCAGAGAGGTTATGCTGGAACTGTATAAAATATTGGTTAGGCAATCGCTAGAATATTGTGTGCGCAGAAGCAAAGGAGCAAAGGGTCTTTTCTGTGCTATAAACCTCTATGGCTCTATAATATGTTGGGAATCACATCCTGCCCAGCGCTCTCCACTTCCCTCAAGACCTTCCCAAGCATGAACTGTTGAAATGGGGAGAGAGGGCAGGAGTTTAGGATCTGGGACCCGCCCACCAGTTTTAAAGGTCCCCGGAATTTCCATGACTCCCAAAAATCCATCTCATTGTCTCAGTCAGATGTTAGAGCCACCACTCATTATTGGTGAAAAGCCTGGCTCGATGTTGGTGCCTTTCACTGTAACATGTGCTGCATAGTGGTTAGCTTTGATTAACTGTACGCTGAGCATCATATTTTATCACAGGATCAAAGTAAAAATAAGTTTCTACTTAGGTCGGTAGGTTTAAAGCTACCAGATTGAAATATTGCTTCTCTCTCTACTGAGTGCTTTCAGCATTTTCTCTTTCTATTTCAGAATGCACAGTGGTTTGCTTTTTGTCGGTAGATTTATTCTTCAGTTACCTTCTTGCTCTCTTTTTCTATGGGCTGTAGACAATCAAATTCATCTTTTTTATATGAAAGAGTTTTTCTTCTTGGATGTATGGACCAAGGTTATGAAAATTACTATCTAACCAGAACTTTAGTTTTAAAACGATTTGAAGTACTATATTCACTCAGTCAATTTATCCATTTTGCTTCCCCATCTTGTACCTGTTCCTCAATTTAAAAAAAAAGTGATTTGCAATTATCAGCCTGAATCACAGGCTGGGTAAAATGTTATTTTCAGCCAATTTCAGAGGGGACGTTAAGAATTACTTTGCTGATTCATACAGCTTGCTTTGCGTATACCATTATTCGCCGAGTTACCCATAATTACAGATAACTTTGCAGGTAAGCTCAGGTTTCAATTCAAATGGAAGAAGGGCTTGTTTGAGTTCAAAAACAAACTTTTGTATCGGGCCACAGTAAAAAATATATTTGGAGAGAGTTAAAATTGTTTGGGCTGGAAAGTAAACTTTTATAATGGGACACAGTAAAAAATGTAGTTGGTAAGAGTTAAAATCATAGTGCATACTTTTCTGATTATGGGCACACAACGAAAATGGGTACATAATTTATATGAATTTATAAACCGAGCACTCGACCCAAGAATGCATTCTGCTAATAAAACAGAAAGCCTTTCACTACTACTTCAAAACCTTCACTTTTTGACAGAAAATATTCCTTATTGCCCACCCTGTCAATCAACATCCTCTCAATTTCAACTAAAAACGATGGCAACAATTTAAGCCCTGCCCTCAAATTTAGGCAATGTTTGATTTCACGTCAAAATAACTCATTAAACCTCACTCCAATACGTGGAGGTCATTCATTTAAGCTGCAACAAACATTTAAAGTATTGCACAACTAATCACTTCCATTTAGGCAACAGTTGTGTTGGTGTCTGCACAAGAAAAAGTATCACAAGCTTCAGGGGAGCTGAGTGACCATCTCTGCCCAAGCACTAGCTATTTACTTCAAAACTCTTTTTACAGACTTTCAGTCTGGGTTTAGATTAGATTTCTGAGTAAATTAGAGGGGAAAGTTGTTAAATCAAGAACGTCTGCAGAAAACAGAACTACAGTGATTAAGAAAAAAATTAAACTACTCCCAGACAGGCAAGCAGGTCACACCATAATCAGCAGATCATTTTAACAAAGTTTATGCTATTCTGAACATTTGGCCTGGAGATGTAGTTGAAAATACTCTTGAAAAGGTTGCATTGTGCCAATGAAAAGCAGCTCGATTCCACTTGCATTTATGACAAGGCAATTTATAAATAGTGCAACAGGATACAAGGTTTTAGACAAATACTGCCACTCCTCTTCTTCAGTCTTGTGACGAGTGATACAAATCACATGCTCTTTAGCCTATTAAACCTGGAGTATTCCTCTTTAAATGTTTCAAAATGTATAGCACAATCTCGAGTTAATAGCCAACAGGTGCCTCATTCAAAGAAAGCCTACACGTGAACCAGAGATGCACACATTTCCAAATGGACACGGTTACGTTAGATGGAGCGGGGGGATGTAATTGCAGCAAGGAAATCAGTATGCAGCAGCTGCACCGATTTGTTTTGACTGGCATTGGATGGTGACCATAGATTGTTGCATGCAGCAGTTAGACAATCTTGCTCCCTTCCCTTAAAAGAACAAGCAAAAGTTGAATGTTATAAACCAGGAGGCAAATATTGGATGTGTTGGTCTACTCCAAACCCTCTCCCCACTCCGCACTCTCCTCTCCCAACTCAAAGCCCTGTGAGATTGCCTGTAAATGAAGAGCCTTTCCTACCCTTCATATTTGTTTTTGCTTCAGAAGTGACACTTCTATTGTATCCAAAATTGAAGAGCAGAATTGTTGTGTCGATGAGCATCCTGCGTGGAGAAGTCAATTGATATTAAAAGCTATTGGAGCTGATGAGTGACACACGTCGCTCATATCTTTCTCATATTCAACTAGACTGGGGCAGGGAATGGATTCATGTAGATTTGAATATTTCTCTTTAATTTAACTCCTGCTGATCAAAGCTGAAGTACAACATTCCTCTGATTTTGAACTCCTGCTGTTGCATTCAATTGTCTTCATTAATTTCAAGCACATAATACAAATTAAAACAGAAAATATATAGTATAAGGGTCCATCCTGTTTGTTACCTGTTTATTCCCTTATTTCTCTTTTCTTTTATTTTGCTATTAACATTTTGATCCAAGGATAATTAATGGACCTGTGACCTTAATGCAGCCTGTACGCAGCCTTTAATTCAAACAAGCAGATTCCAGAAGGCTGTGCTGTTTTAGACTGTCATTGGTGATGACCAACTTTATGGACTTGGCTGGTGACCAATGAATTAGCTCAAATGTCTGTGCCCTGCCCAGTGCTAATTGTTTCTGGTTCCATTACATGTTTCTCAGTGTCAAAAGGCTGGAGTTAGTTTCACTTTGGTTCTGAAGCATGGATGGAGGAGTTCAAACTCCTCTCTCAAAGATCTGATGAAATCTCTCGAGAAATTCCATGCAAGAGACCACTCTCTCTCCAAAAAAGGCTACTTTGAAGCAGAGACCAGAATCTGATAACTCTCTCTGCAAGAAAGAGGCTGATGTGCAAGAGGAGATCAGAAGTTGATAACTCTCTCCAAGAACAGGCTGATGTGAAGCCAGAGGCCTCTCCTGGAAAAGCTGTGAGGAACATATACTACTGTACTGCGAAGAAGATCATTACATGCTGTATTACAGAGACATCAAACCACATTCATCTGTGAAGAGAGTGCACTGAAGGATTATCATCTGAAGGAAGGACTCTGATATATTAAACTTCATCCTTATGACTTTTCCACCTCTCTTCCCCCCCCCCCCCCCCCTTGTGTTTGTCTGTCTTGTGTTTGTGGGTAAAGGTTGGGGCACTTAAAGGGGAGTCAGGTATTAGCTCAACATTAAGCAGTGTTTACTGTATATTTTTTTAAAAATAAATTTAGAGTACCCAATTCATTTTTTCCAATTAAGGGGCAATTTAGCGTGTTCAATCCACCTACCTTGCACATCTTTGTGTTGTGTGGGCGAAACCCACGCAAACACAGGGAGAATGTGCAAACTCCACACGGACAGTGACCCAGAGCCGGAATCGAACCTGGGACCTCGGCGCCGTGAGACTGCAGTGCTAACCACTGAGCCACCGTGCTGCCATTGTGTTTACTGTATATTTCATATTCCTTCTGGTTATAAATAGACAGTAATGGTGTTTCAACTAGGTAACCTGGTGACTTTAATTATTGGGCAGTCAACGGCATTTTTCTTAGAATTATTGGTTAATTCACTTGTGTTGTGGCTCTGGGGCACATGGAGCTGGAATTGACCGTGCACTAAGCCAGGGTGGCATAACAGTAGAGATAAAACCTTTTAACAATGTTGAAATATCTAGTCACATCAACTCAGTGCTTAATGGCACCGCCCATATTTCACTCAGATTTCCCTGTTGCCCTGATTTCTCCTCTGCATCCACGCATTCTGCGCCCCAATCTAGCATAATCTTGCACACTTGGAAATGTGTGCATCTCTATTCACTTCAGGATTTATCTGAAATTGGCACCTGTCTGAAAATAACTGGTGGTTGAGCTTTACATTTTGAAATATTCAAAGAATATGATACTGCAGGTTTAATAAAATGTTGAGCCATGAGATTTGTTCCATTCATCAGCGTCAATCATTTTTTAAAAATGTTTTAAATACCCAATTCTTTATTCCAATTAAGGAGCAATTTAGCGTGGCCAATTCACCTACCCTACACATCTTTTGGGGTTGTGGGACTGAGACCCACGCAGACACAGGGAGAATGTGCAAATGCCACCCGGGGGCCGGGATTGAACACGGGTACTCAGCGCCATGAGGCAGCAGTGCTAACCACCATGCTGCAGCGCCAACCATTTTAATATAAATTTGCTTCTCAGCGAAGATACTCATTAACACAAAAGCTCCTCCTCTTTAATTGTTGGCAAAAGCCTACTCTTTATAAACTCTCCAAATTGAATAAACCCGATGTTAACATTCTACATTCCCCATGTACTTCAAACAGCAGCAGAAAGCTGTACGAGATTGCCAATGACACATGGCTGGTAATGGACTTTGCAGAGCAGTTAATAACTGTAATCAGCAAGTGGAAAGCATACTCTGCAGATTAAATGGTGCAAAGTAAATTAGTGCCAGGAAATAGATATTGGAAGAGTGCTTCATGCATAAAATCCTTTGGTGCGAGAATTCGTCTTCAGCACTCAAAAAAACTGTTTCGAAAGAAAGACATTCTAAACCACCAAATAGTACCTAAAGGGGTGGCGTTGCAGCACAGTGGTTAGCACAGTTGCTTCACAGCTCCAGGGTCCCAGGTTCGATTCCCGGCTTGGGTCACTGTCTGTGCGGAGTCTACATGTTCTCCCTGTGTCTGTGTGGGTTTCCTCCGGCTGCTCCGGTTTCCGCCCACAGTCCAAAGGTGTGCAGGTTAGGTGGATTGGCCATGATAAATTGCTCTTAGTGTCCAAAAAGGTTAGGTGGGGTTACTCAGCGTGGGCTTTAAGTGGGGTGCTTTTTCCAAGGGCCGGTGCAGACTCGATGGGTCGAATGGCCTCCTTCTGCACTGTACATTCTATGATTCTATAAACATGGATGAATGTAGCAAACAACAGAGAAGTTCATGTGCCAAGTACAGTCATGTGTTCCTCACTTAACACCAATCTCATTCACCCACCACTCCACTACACCCCCAACCCCACATATGTGGCAGGTAGCCAGTATTAAAATTAGGTTTGCACTGTGTCTAAGAATGGATCACATTAAACATTACAAACAACAGAACCCTCACAAGCTGATGGAGTATGATCATGTCTATGGAGAAAAAGTGACTTCATTGCAATCTCCTCAACTTTTACTTTATTTCTCTTCATTATGGATTTATGTTATCCTTCCAATACCACATAAACGTAAATACCTCATCCTTCAATCCAGCAATCATCAATTTATAGATTCTTACAGCACAGGAGGCCGTTTGGCCCCTCAGGTCTGTGCTGGATCTCTGAATTAGCAATTCTCCTCGTGCCACATTCCTGTCTTCTCCGCATAACCCTACACATACTTTCTTTTCACATATTAATTCAATTCCCTCCTGTCTGCCTTGTTTGAATCAGCCTCCACCACACTCTCAGGCATTGCATTCGAGATCTTAACCACTCGCTGCATGAAAAGGTTCCCCCTCATGTCTCCTGTGCCTTATTTGCAGAAATCTATGCCTTCTCCTTCTCAATCCTTCCCACAGGGAACTTTTCTCCCTATCAACTCTGTCCCGAACCCCCCATGATTTTATATGCCTCGATCAAATTTCCTCTCAACCCTCTCTTCTCAAAGGAAACAGTCCCAACTTCTCGAATCTAAATAACTGAAAATTCTCATCCCTAGAACGGTTCTCGTGATTTTTTTTCTTCACTCTCTCCAAGGCCTTTGTATCTTCCCTAAAGTGTGGTGCTCACACAATACTCCACTTGAGGCTGAACTAGTGTTTTATACAAGTTTAACATTGCTTCCCTGCTCTTATACTCTACACCACTTATTAATACAAACTGGAATACTCCATTTTTTTTTAATTTTTCTTTTTTTTTTGCTTTATTAACTGCTCTGGCAACCTGTCCTGCCACCTTCAATGACTTATTATGCACCCTAGTCCCTTTAAAATTTGTATATGTAACAGTCTGTTGCTTCATTTTAGCAGTTGTCTTTGCAGCTGAAGAACTCGTGACCTTCGGTTTCTTCGGTGATCACTCACTAACGAGCATCATTGTCCACCAAAGAAACTCCATGTCACTGCCCATGGGTTCTGTGGGTATTTGCATGGCTGACAAGCGTGATCCTAGAGCCACATCTCTGACCACACACTTGACAGGTGTTTCTTGGAGGTGGGATTGGTCCTTGGATTCGAGATCGCTGGTATTCCTTTCTCGTGCTCCTTTTCCAGACCTCCTCTTGCCGTTGGGTGTTTTCGACAAATTGTATCCCTTCAATCAGGAGGTTCCTCCAAGTAAGTCTCTTCTGAGCAAAGGTCTCCCTAGTGTTGACGTCTATGTCGCATTTCTTGAGGTAAGCCTTCAGAGTGTCTTTGAAGTGCTTCCTTTGACCTCTTGTTCATAAACCTTCCTTGAGCTGGGAAAAGATTATTTTACTTTGGCAATTGGGATTCTGGCATCCTAAACATGTGGCCAGCCCACCAGAGTTGGTTGCAGATGATCATGGCCTCTATGCTCGTGCTCTAGGCTCCTGCAAAGACACTGATGTTAGTATTCCTTTCCTCCCAACAGATGGGGAAAATCCATCTCAGACAGCATTGATGGTACCTCTCCAGGGCTTTGAGTTGGTATCTAAACATAGTCCATGTTTCAGAGCTATATAGAAGAATTGAGAGAATGACTGCCTTGTACATGAGGATCTTGGTGTTAGCACAAATGTCATAATCATTAAAGACTCACCTTTAAGCATCCAAGAGGCGCTCGTGGATTGGATACCATATTGGATCTCAGCATCGATGTCAGCATTTGTGACTCCCCAGGTAGGGGAAATATTCCGTATTTGGGAGGGTTTCCCCATTGATCTTGATGGAGGGAGAGACCATGGGCTGGATTCTCCGCAGCGAAATCGCGTTTGGCGCGTGGGCGGAGAATCAAAGTTCCCGACTGAATCGGGTCCGGCGCCGCTCCGACGATTCTCTGTGCCCGGAGAATCGCGTGTCCGCTCGGCTGGGGGGCCATTGCCAGAGGCCCACCCAGCGATACTCCGCTCCCGATCTGTGGAGTTCCCGACGGCGTGGAATTAATGTGGTATGGGCGGTCGGGACTATCGCGTGGCGGCTGCGGGCTCAGTCTGCAGCCACCCTGGTGAGGTGGTTGGGAGGGGGGGGGGAAGAGAGATGGGGAAATCGAGCACTGGGGGGGGGGGTGGGCCTTATGGGTGGCCGAGGCAGCAATCGGGCCGGTCTGGTGCAGCGGTGTGCAGCCGATCGGGGGACCTTGTTTGTTGGTCGTGGTCCACGGTCCAAGTCCACCATGGCGCTTGGCGCAGCCACTGGAGGCCACCACCGTACGCATGCGCGGACTCGGAACCGGAAGTGCGGGGGTCAGTATCTGCAGCCAAAGCTACATGAAGCTCTCCGGGTCCCTGCTAGCCCCCTGCAGGTGTGAATAGCCTTTTATTTTTTGCAGGAAACTGGGGAGTGAAACGCCAGCGTTTTAACGCCAGCGTGGGAACATAGCCCGATTTTTGGAGAATCCAGCCCCATATCTTGCCCTGGGGTGGGTTAGTAAAGGACTCAAGTCTTCTTGAGGTTGAGGCCGAGGCCAATTCGTCGGTATGCTTCCGTGAAGGTGCCAAGCATGGATTGGAGATTCTCTTCTGAGAGTGCGGATATGGCGATGTCATCCACATACTGAAGTTCCACGAGCAATGTCAGTGTTGTTTTCTTCGTGGATTTCAATCAGTTGAGGTTGAAAGGTTTTCCATCCATCCTGTAGACAATGTCCACTCCACTGGGAAGCTTGATCTTGACAGGTTAAGGTTGGTGACGATGAAGATGGAGGAAAGCGTTGGGGTGATGACAGGTCCTTCCAGTCTTGACCGCAAACATTTTTGGCTTAGTTCCATCGGTTAGGACTTTCGCCAACACCTTGTCATGTTGATGAATTTCTCAAGACAGCCAGCCATTCACAGGATCCTCCATAGCACTTCCCAATTAACGGAGTCAAAAGCCTTAGTCAGATCGATGAAGGGCATGTCGAGTGTTTGATGTTGCTCCTGGCATTTCTCTTGAAGTTACCGAGCAGTGAAAATCATGTCCATTGTTTCACGGTTTGGTCGGACGCCACACAGGCATTCCAGAAGAATTTCTTCAGAGTCGGAGAGAAGGCGGCTAGTGAGGATTCGGGTCATGATCTTCCCAGCGATGGAGAGTAGGGAGACTCTTAAGTATTTCCCACAGTTCGCTTTATCTCCTTTCTTGAAGATGGTGGTGATGACGGCATTCCTGAGGTTGGCAGGGATTTTTTCTCCGCTCCAGATTTTCAGCAACACCTGATGGAGATGATGGGTGATTCTCCTCCAAGTTTGAAAATCTCCTTTGGAATCTCGACCACTCCTGCAGCTTTTCCATTCTTCCATGTGTTTAATGGTGGCTTCGACTTCATCCACACTTAATGGGAGTTCAAGATCAACTTTGATGGGGAGCTGGAGGGGGTGGGATTTCCTTGGATACATTCTCATCTATGATTGCATCACAGTTTAGGAGTTCTCTGCATCGAAGGCTGATGTTTTCTCGGTCTCTGAAAAGGGCCCGTCCTTACTCCGCACCAGTTTGAAGCCTAGCGTGTTGTGTGTATATAATGCTTTGGTGGTACCGAAGAAACCCCGGGTATCGTGCTCGTCGGTGAGGAGTTGCAGCTCCTTACCTTTCTCAGTCCACCATTGGTTCTTGATTTCCCTCGTTCTTCCTTGTTACTCCTCATTCAGTTTATACTGTTACTGATAAATTGAAGCAAACAGATCTACCTGGGTACCTATGAATTTAATATGAAAGCCAATCAGTGAAGAATCTCAATTTGTGTAATTTTCATAAACTGCTCCCAAACATAATAATGAGGTTCTCTCGGAGATATTTCCATTTTGGGCACAAGTTCAAGTGAAGAACACATTTCTCATTGGTTTTCATGTTAGAATTGCTCTGATTTATCAGAGACATTCCAGTGTAAATGGGGGGGTCACAAGAGTTCTTCAGCTACAGGAACAGTTAACTTTAATCCGTACGAAGTGAATACCACTAGCTGCATTCCTGTGAATATGAAACTCAATCAATAAAACATCATAAGTGAAGTCAAAACTTCCTCAATGTCTTTCTCATAGTGCAAAGCAATACAGACCTAATGATTTCAGCTCATTCCCGAAATTAGCTGAATGTATAATTTTACATTCCACTACCCATATGGGTGTAGCACTCACACATGCCTTTTGACTCCCTATTACACTCAAAATTAGCTTGCCTCCCCCATCCGCCATGACCTTCTGTTGTATTCGGAAGGAAATGCAATCCTGGGTAGGAAATTTCCAGATTAAAGATTGTTTGCAAGACAATCATCCCTTGCAGCATTTCATCCCTGCAGCAGCAAGTAGGAGGAAAGGGGAAGAGGGCCAGTTTGAACTCGGAGGAATTTTTTAAAAAATCTTCATTGTCACAAGTAGGCTTACATTACATTACATGCAATGAAGTTACTGTGAAAAGCCCCTAGCCGCCACATTCCGGCGCTTGTTCGGGTACACAGAGGGAGAATTCAGAATGTCCAATTCACCTAACATGCATGTCTTTCGGAACTTGTGGGAGGAAACTGGAGCGCCCGAAGGAAACCCACGCAGACACAGGGAGAAAGTGCAGACACGACACAGATAGTGACCCAAGCCGGCAATCAAACCTGGGACCCTAGAGCTGTGAAGCAACAGTGCTACCCACTGTGCTACCGTGCCGCAATAGGCTTCAGATGAATTTTGGTGGGGTGGGAGATGGGAAGGCAAGAGGAGAGCATGGCAAAGAATGGCACAGATGGTTAGGGAGGGGATTGAGGCCTAAATCTTCCAAACCCGCCTGCTGCAGACATCGTCACGAGTGGGACGGAGAATTCAACAGACAAGCCAAAGGGACTTCCAGTCCCGGGCCAGGTGGGGCTGGAAAATCCCAGCGAGTGTGTGGATTGGTGCAGTTAGATAACTTTCAACCAGGAGAGCAATTATTTGGTTAATACTGCTCTACTACACAAAGGTATGAATGAAGCTTCAGCAGCATATGGGCTGAGGCAAGAGCAGAAGTGGCCAGAAGTGAAAGTAGGTGGCTTTAGTGCTGAACAACATATGGGATTGTAAATTCAGTTCAGAATATAATCAAAAATGGAGGTTGTCAACCAGAGAGAGTGGCTACAGAGGGTGATGCAGATCGCAGTACAGGGGCAAAAACCACGGTTTACCTACCTTTCATATTCTCACCTGCTTTGCACCCTCCCCTAATGCTTCACCTGTAATTACTATCTCAGCTCCAAATTCAAGAATACACTTGCCAAATCTCGCTCTCTCTCTCTCTCTCTTCCCCTTCAAAAGCTTCCTCGAAATCCACCTTTTTCACTGTGCAGTCTGTCACCTCTCAATTCTTCTTGGATGTCCATTTATATATTTGTGACAATGTACATCACAGGAATGTGTCATTCAGCTCACTGTCCTCTGCCATTGTTTACACTCAACACAAACCTCCCCCCACCTTAAATTAATCTCAAAATACCATCACATTGCCATTATCCCAGCTGGACAAGGGATTCTACGATTTTAAGTCAGATCCTGGAGCGGAATCTTGCTTGATACGCCTGAACTCTTACCTTTGTTTAAACGGTGGAGGACAGATACTGAACAAATTCACAGGAGAATGATGCACATTTAACAAAAAGAATGAAGCATTGATTGAACAAGAAAAATGAACTATATTACACTAGACAAAAAGATTGAAAGATTTCAACAGAGACACCAGAAAATATCCAAACTCACACTTTTCCTTTTATCCCAGCAGCCCTTATAGACACAAAAGCTCAGTGAAGATTTACCACTGTCACAACACTAAGGTTTCTTGCTTGGTTTAACTCAACTTCAAACAGTTTTCTTCTGGCAGACTTCTGAGCATTCAATAAATGTTTTCTTCAGTTGGGATCTCTCCCTGAAGACACCTAAAACTGAAATCTAAGCTCACTATTGCTTTAACTTCAGAGCAAATGCATGAGCTCCTTTCACTTAAATTCTCATCAAGCTTTTTGCAAGATGTCTTTTCGGAGAGATCATCCTTCTGCACCACTTTCTGGTCTGCACACACTAACTTATTGTGGCTCTGAGTTTCTTCTTACCCATACCTTTTCCGCAACACAAGAGCCACTACACAGCTCCTGGACCTCCTGAGTCCTAGTTGCTCAACCAGCTCACAACACACTTGCTGCTTCGAAGCTTTGCTCTGACTCCTTCCTTTTTTCATCACTTAACTGGCACCTGTTTGCGTCTCCGGTCTTTGTCCCTTACCTGAGGTGTCCCTGAACCCTCTCACTTGTGCCTCTCTCTGGGACACTTCTTGGCATCTCTCCCTGTCCACTATCTGGGACAATTTTCTCCGAATTAAAAACTGACCGACTCATTAACTGCTCGTCACTGACATTTGAACTGAGTTGGGAAGCTTTCAACACACTCGCAGCAGGTCCTTTGTCGCTGGGCAGAAATCACAGTACCAGCATTAGAACGTGTTGCACTTTAAAATGTAGCAATGTCCATAAGGGTATTCGGGCATAATGAATTGAATATCCTTCTAAACCTCCCTCCATTATGCACTTCCTAAACTCTGCTTAAAACTATCTCTGCTATTCACTTCAATTACTCCTTCTGGCAGAAAGTTCCATACTCTATGCAGTCTGGGCAAACAAGTTTCTCGTGAATTCCTTATTGGATTAGAAGGGACTACCTTATGATCCTTGCTTTTGGACTCATCCACAAGTGGATTTACCTTCTCCCCTCGACCCTATCAAACTCCTACAAATTTTAAAGACTTCTATCAGATCACCCTCGATTTTCTCTTTGCGAAAAGATGTGGGAGCAGGGGGGCTGGTCAGGTTTGGGAACAGAGGTGGTGGGGCCTCCCACTATTGGTCAGTTAAGAAGCAATCCCAATTATCTGCTGTTGTCTGCAGTCCCATTCCCCGCACTCCTTCTCTAATGGCCAATGGAACAAACCAGCGTACCTACACAAAGTAGTCACAGAGACAAAGACAGTCGCAAGAGGAGGCTCCAAGCAGTCTCCTACATCACTGCCACAAAATTATGGGACAAAAGCCGCCCCAGAAAGACTGGACGTGAGACAAACAGCCCAAATACAATCCTATAAAATACGGGACAATTTACCACCCTGCAAATTGCACAAACAACCCGAATCAGGTCAAGATGGACCCAAGGTTTTTCTTGCACACCAGCACTTGGTGTCACTATGGTGGCACCAGCAGATGGATTGTGTAATGGTGATAGAAACAGTCGGTTAACATAAAAGCAAGATACTGCGGATGCTGGAATAAAATGCTGGAAAAACTCAACAGGTCTGGCAGCATTTGTGATGTGGAGATACTGTTGAAAATTCAGGGTGGGAGAGTCAGGTGGAGCAAAAAGGAAAGGCCAGGGATAGGTTCAAGAGCAAGGGAGATTAAATGACAAAGATATTATGGAACAAAATGCAAATAGAGTGGTAATCATGATTGTCAAGGAACAAAGCATTCATCCAGAGAAGGTGTTAATAGCAGAATAAGGGTCAGTGTTGTCTGAAAGCAAAGCATGAAAAGCAGATACAGACTGACACAGCGGGTAAAATTATACAAAATTCATGGTGTGACATTGTTGAACTCAATGTTGAGTATAAATGAAAAATGAGGTGCTGATTGTCAAGCTTACATTTGGGCTTCACTCGAACATTGCAGCAATCTAAGGTGAGAAACATGAGCGTGAGAGCAATGTGCTGAACTGAATTGGCAAGTGACCGGAAGGTCAGTTCCATGCTTGCAGACTGAATGGGTCTAAAACCAAATTACTGTGGATGCTGGACTCTGAAACCAAAAGAGAAAATGCTGTAAAATCTCAGCAGGTCTGGCAGCATCTGTAAGGAGAGAAAAGAGCTAACGTTTCAAGTCCAGATGACCCTTTGTCAAAGCTAAAAGGTGCTTTTATAAAGGATCATCTGAACCCGAAACGTAGCTCTTTTCTCTCCTTAGAGATGCTGCCAGACCTGCTGAGATTTTACAGTATTTTCTCTTTTGACTGAATGGGTCTGTTCTGCAAAGCAAACACCCGGTCTGCATTTGGTCTCCTCACTGTAGAGACAACGACATTGTGAGCGGTGAATACAACAGACCCAATCAAAAGAAGTATACATAAATGGCTGCTTCACCTGGAAGGAGTGATTTGGACGATGAGGACAGTGACATTGATTTTTTTTTTCTTTATACACAACTGAAAAACAGCATTTTCTACTACATTTCGTAACACAAAAATCAAATTAATTTCTTTCAAACTTGTCATAAGTGTACCACTTTTTTCTGTCGTAGAGCAGGACAAATAAACTCAATAAATGCCGGTTTCTTTTTGGCACAGAGCAAAAAGTTACTACTTTGATTGTGCCAACACACTAATCATGATGCTCAATTTTTGTTGAGCTGAATAATATTAGCAGACAGGAAACTGTGTGAACCCGTCTGGGGGTTGACAATTAGGTCATTCCACTGCAGCCTTTTGTTGAGAGGCAAGTGAGCTGAGATGATGATGTTTGTTTCCACCATTTCCTGCACAAGGCAGGAAGTCCCCTTGTAACTGGTTCTAAATTTGAGTAAGATGTATGTATTCAAGCATGCAAATTTTATTACTCCCGGAATATTAGCTTTGTGCAGGGGTTCCTGTTTGTAGTAAAAGTACATGTGTCAATCTCCAAGTTCAGGCACAATAGGGTGAGGAAAATGACCTGATTCCGGGTTACCAATTACCATTTGTCAACTGCTCAGCAATGCAAAATTCAGATGTTTCCATTTGAATTTCTTTGCCGACTTCCTTCTGCATACTTATAGGCCTTTGAGCCATTATTTCAATAGTCAAATCTCTTTCAACCACCCTGTACCTTAGGTAACCATGCACTTTGCCGAAGCAAATGATCTTTTTTTTTAAAAAATATATTTTATTGAAAATTTTTCGATCACAATTTTTTCCCCCTACACATTAAACATAAGAAAAAAAAATTAAACAGTACATGTATCATAATAACCACAGTCTAATAACAAGTAACTAACCAACATGGTAAACTAATCAATTAACATAAAATAATACTTTCCCCCCCCCCTCCCCCCTGGGTTGCTGCTGCAGGTCATCTATCTTCCCTCTAACGTTCCCCTAGGTAGTCGAGGAATGGCTGCCACCGCGTGGTGAACCCTTGAGCCGATCCTCTCAGCGCAAACTTCATCTGCTCCAGTTTTATGAACCCCGCCATATCGTTTATCCAGGCCTCCAGTCCGGGGGGTTTCGCTTCCTTCCACATGAGTAAAATCCTACGCCGGGCTACTAGGGACGCAAAGGCCACAACATCGGCCTCTTTCGCCTCCTGCTCTCCCGGCTCATCCGCAACTCCAAATAAAGCTAACCCCCAGCCTGGTTTGACCCGGACCTTCACCACCTTTGAAATCACTCCCGTCACTCCCCTCCAATACCCCTCCAGTGCCGGGCACGACCAAAGCATATGTGTGTGGTTTGCCGGGCTTCCGCCACACCTCCCACACTTGTCCTCCACTCCGAAGAACCTGCTCAACCTTTCTCCCGTTATGTGTGCTCTATGTAGCACCTTAAATTGAATCAGGCTAAGCCTGGCGCACGAGGAAGAGGAATTTACCCTGCTTAGGGCATCAGCCCACATACCCTCCTCTATCTCCTCCCCGAGCTCTTCTTCCCACTTTCCTTTTAGTTCGCCCACCAGCTCCTCCCCATCTTCTCTCATCTCACGGTATATCTCTGACACCTTGCCCTCCCCGACCCACACCCCCGAAAGCACTCTATCCTGGATCCCCTGTGTCGGGAGCAATGAAAATTCCCTCACCTGTTGTCTTGTGAACGCCCTCACCTGCATATACCTAAAAAAGTTTCCCCGGGGCAGCTTATACTTTTCCTCCAACGCTCCCAAGCTCGCAAATGTCCCATCTATAAATAAATCTCCCACCCTCCTAATTCCTAACTGGTGCCAGCTCTGGAATCCTCCATCCATCCTCCCTGGGGCAAACCTATGGTTGTTCCTGATTGGGGACCCCACCAGGGCTCCCAGCACACCTCTCTGTCGCCTCCATTGTCCCCAGATATTTAATGTTGCCGCCACCACTGGGTTCGTGGTAAACTTTTTTGGTGAGAGAGGTAGCGGCGCCGTCACCAGCGCCTCTAGACTCGTCCCTTTACAGGACTTTCTCTCCAATCTTTTCCACGCCGCTCCCTCTACCCCCATCATCCACTTACGGATCATCGCCACATTGGCGGCCCAATAGTAGTCGCCCAAATTCGGCAGCGCCAGTCCTCCTCTGTCTCTGCTACGTTGTAAGAACCCCCTCCTTACCCTCGGGACTTTCCCTGCCCACACGAAGCTCGTGATGCTCCTGTCTATTTTTTTAAAGAAGGCCTTAGTGATTAGTATAGGGAGACATTGGAATACAAATAGGAACCTCGGGAGGACCATCATCTTAATTGCCTGCACTCTGCCCGCCAATGACAGTGGCTGCATGTCCCACCTCTTGAAGTCCTCTTCCATTTGTTCTACCAATCGTGTCAGATTAAGTCTGTGCAAGGTTCCCCAGCTCCTGGCGATCTGAATCCCCAGGTATCGGAAGTTTCTTTCCACTTTCCTTAGAGGCAGGCCTTCTATCCCTCTACTCTGGTCCCCAGGGTGTATCACGAAGAGTTCACTCTTCCCCATGTTAAGCCTATATCCCGAGAAATCTCCGAACTCCCTCAATATCTGCATGACCTCTGTCACCCCCCTCACTGGGTCCGTCACATACAACAGTAGGTCATCCGCGTAGAGCGACACTCGGTGTTCTTCTTCCCCTCTAATCACCCCTCTCCATTTTCTGGAGTCTCTCAGCGCCATGGCCAGTGGTTCAATTGCCAACGCGAACAGCAATGGAGACAGCGGGCATCCCTGTCTTGTTCCCCTGTATAGTCGAAAATACTCCGATCTTTGCCGACCCGTGACCACACTTGCCATTGGGGCCCCATAAAGGAGTTTGACCCAGCTAATAAACCCGTTCCCGAACCCGAACCTCCTTAGCACCTCCCATAGGTACTCCCACTCCACCCTGTCAAATGCCTTCTCTGCATCCATTGCCGCCACTATCTCTGCCTCCCCCTCTACTGGGGGCATCATTATCACCCCTAATAGCCGTCGCACGTTGACATTTAGTTGTCTCCCCTTTACGAACCCTGTCTGGTCTTCGTGCACCACCCCCGGGACACAGTCCTCTATCCTCGTTGCCAGCACCTTTGCTAGCAATTTGGCGTCCACATTTAATAGTGAAATAGGCCTATAGGACCCGCACTGCAGCGGATCTTTATCCCGCTTCAAAATTAACGATATCGTCGCCTCCGACATTGTCGGGGGTAGAGTCCCTCCTTCCCTGGCCTCATTAAAGGTCCTCACCAACAGCGGGGCCAGCAGGTCCACATATTTTCTGTAAAATTCCACCGGGAACCCATCTGGTCCCGGAGCCTTCCCTGCCTGCATGTTCCCCAGCCCCTTGATAACCTCGTCCACCCCAATTGGTGCCCCCAGGCCTTCCGCCTCCTGCTCCTCCACCCTCGGGAACCTTAATTGGTCCAGGAACTGCCGCAACTCCTCTTTTCCCTCCGGGGGTTGGGACCTATAAAGTCTTTCGTAAAAGATCTTAAACACCCCGTTTATCTTCCCTGCTCTCCGCACCGTAGCTCCCTTTTCGTCTTTAATTCCACCTATCTCCCTCGCCGCTGTCCTCTTTCGCAGCTGATGGGCCAACAGGCGACTAGCCTTTTCCCCATACTCATACCTCACCCCCTGTGCCTTCCTCCACAGCACCTCCGCCCTCCTGGTGGTCAGAAGGTCGAACTCCGTCAGGAGTTGTCATCTCTCCCTGTACAGTCCCTCCTCCGGGATCTCCGCAAATTCCCTGTCCACCCTTAAGATCTCCCCCAGTAGTCTTTCCCTTTCCTTGGCCTCTGTTTTCCCTTTGTGGGCCCTGATGGAGATCAGCTCTCATCTGACCACCGCCTTTAGTGCTTCCCATACCACTCCCACTCGGACCTCCCCGTCGTCATTGGCCTCCAGGTACCTCGCGATACATCCCCGCACTCTTCCACAGACTCCCTCATCCGCCAACAATCCCACATCTAATCGCCAGAGTGCTCGCTGCTCCCTCTCTTCTCCTAGTTCCAGGTCCACCCAATGAGGGGCATGATCCGAAATAGCTATGGCTGAATACTCAGCTTCTTCCACCCTAGAGATCAACGACCTACCCAAAACAAAAAAATCTATCCGGGAGTACACTTTATGAACATGGGAGAAGAAGGAGAACTCCCTGGCCCTCGGTCTAAGAAATCGCCATGGATCCACTCCCCCCATTTGGTCCATAAACCCCTTAAGCACCTTGGCCGCTGCCGGCCTTCTTCCAGTCTTAGATCTGGATCTATCTAACCCTGGGTCCAGCACGGTGTTGAAGTCTCCTCCCAATATCAAGTTTCCTACCTCCAGGTCCGGTATACGTCCCAGCATCCGCCTCATAAATCCCGCATCGTCCCAATTTGGGGCATATACGTTAACCAACACAACCTCCATTCCCTCCAGCCTGCCACTCACCATTACATATCTGCCTCCACTATCTGCTACAATGCTCCTTGCTTCGAATGCTACCCGTTTCCCCACCAGTATGGCCACCCCTCTATTCTTTGCATCTAGTCCTGAATGGAACACCTGTCCCACCCATCCTTTCCTTAACCTAACTCGGTCCGCCACCTTCAGGTGCGTCTCCTGGAGCATAGCCATGTCTGCCCTCAGTCCTTCCAAGTGCGCGAGCACTCGGGCCCTTTTAATCGGTCCATTTAGGCCTCTCACGTTCCACGTGATCAGCCTAACTAGGGGACTACCTGCCCCCTTCCTGTGTCGACTAGCCATCACCTTCGCTAGGCCAGTCCCACGTCCCGATTCCGCGCTCCCACTTGTTCCCCAGGTGTCGCATTCCAGCCCCGACCACCCTTTCTTTAGCCAGTTCCTCTTTGATTTCTGCAGCAGCAACCCAGTTATCCTCTCCCCCCCCCGCTAGATCCCCCTCTAGCGTGATTGCTCCCCCCATGTTACTTCCGCAAGTCAGCTGACTTCAACTGACCCCGGCTTCTCCTGCTCACTCCTTGACCCCCCCGTGTGGGGAACTCCCATCAACCTTGCGCCTATCTTCCCGCCATTATCTTTCTGGCGCGGGAACACCTCTGTAGCTGGCCCGCCCCTTGTGGCGCAGCTCCCTTTCCCACCCCACTCCCATTCCTCCTCATCCGCCTATGTCCCTTCTTTCCCCCCCCACCGGCGCCCACATTTCTTAGTGTCACCCCCCTTCCCAATTTACTTCTCTATATACATCGACAGTAACATTTCCCTGGAATATCAGTCCCTCAGTTCCAATCCAATTTCTCCTCTTTAATAAAGGTCCATGCTTCTTCCGCCATTTCGAAGTAGTGATGTCTCTCCTGGTACGTGACCCATAGTCGTGCCGGCTGCAGCATCCCGAACTTCACCTTCTTTTTGTGTAACACCTCCTTGGCTCGATTAAAACTCGCCCTCCTTCTCGCCACCTCCGCACTCCAATCCTGGTACACCCGTACCACTGCATTCTCCCACTTACTACTTCGTACCTTTTTGGCCCATCTCAGAACCACTTCTCATTAAATCATTAAAGCGGTGAAATCGCACGATTGTCGCCCTGGGTGGTTCTCCCGCTTTTGGTCTCCTCGCCGGGACCCGATGAGCCCCCTCCACTTCTAAGGGGCCCGAAGGGGCCTCAGCTCCCATCAGCGAGCTTAGCATCGTGCTCACGTAAGCCCCGCAGTCCGCTCCTTCCACTCCCTCAGGGAGACCCAGTATCCGAAGGTTCTTCCTTCGCGCTCTGTTTTCTAGGGCCTCAATCCTTTCAATGCACTTTTTGTGGAGCGCCTCGTGCGTCTGTGTTTTGACCGGCAGGCCCAGGATCTCGTCCTCGTTATCCGTCACCTTCTGCTCCACCACGCGGAGCTCAGTCTCCTGGGTCCTTTGTGCTTCCTTAAGCCCCTCAATTGCCTGTAGCATTGGGGTCAGCACCTCCTTCTTTAGTAGCTCCACACACCGTCTTAAAAATTTGTCTTGACCGGGCCCCCATGTCGCCTGGGCTTTCTCCGCCGCCATCTTGTTTCTTTTTCCTTTCTGTTCCTATCTTCGAGGATTCCTCGCGCTGCAGCCGCCACCGCCGATATTTTCCTCTTTCGTTGGGGGGGACTCCCTATTCACTCACCCCACACCGGGTTTCGTCGCGCGAAAATTTCCCGTTGGGGCTCTTAAAAGAGCCCGAAGGTCCGTTGGAGCTGGAGCCGCCGAAACGTGTGGCTTAGCTGGTCATCGCCGCAACCGGAAGTCCTAAGCAAAGGATCTTAGCAGGGAAAACATAAAAGAAGCTGAATACACAAGAAGTTGTGTGGCCCAAAGAGTGGTAAGAATGTGGCGCTCACTATGACAAGTAGTTCCTTCACTGGCGCTGGGGCAAAATCCTGGAACTCCCTCCTTAAAGAGCACTGTGGGTGTACCTACACCACATGGGCTGCAGCGGTCCAAGAAGGCAGCTCTCCACCACCTTCTCGATAGCGATTAGGGATGGGCAGTAAATGTAGGCTGAGGCAGTGACACCCACATCCCATTAATGAATTTTTCAAAATGTAGTTGAGGTGAATGGCGTAGATACATTTGAGGAGAAGATAGACAAACACAAGTCGGAGGAGCGAATGGATGGATATACTGATGGGGTCAGAAGAAGAGGGATGGGAGGAGGCTTCTGTGAATCGTAAATGTTTGCATTTGCTCCAAATTCTATGTGATTCTATGTAAATGGTTCTCTTTGTTTCAGGTGGAAATCCTTCCGAAGAAGATTAGAATTAGAATTAGAAACCCTACAGTGCAGAAGGAGGCCATTCGGCCATCAGGTCTGCACCGACCCTCTGAAAGAGCACCCTACCTAGGCCCATTCCCCCACCCTATCCCCATAACCCCAACTAACCTGCACATCTTTGAACACTAAGGTGGAATTTAGCATGGCCAATCCACCTAACCTGCATATCTTTGGACTGCGGGAGGAAACCAGAGCACCAGGAGGAAGCCCACAGGGAGAATGAACAAACTTCACACAGTCACCCAATGCGGGAATTGAACCCAGATCCCTGGCGCTGAGAGGCAGCAGTGCTGACCACTGTGCCATCATGCCACCAGAAGGTAAAAGAATACAAATTTATAGTTGGCCTCGCTGATACACCATCAATAATAGACGACGAGTGATAAACGTAACTGAGGCTTTAAGACACTAAACAGCAAGCCTCCTGACTCTGGACCCGAACAAGGTCCGGAGGCGGAGACTTGCCACTTTTATACAGAAGCCCCGAGGGTAGGAGCCACAGACGGGGCCATCCTGTACAAGCCCAGGCATGTACAACACAGCACAGTGAATATAATACAATGAACACAATAATGTGGTTTACCACATTCACCCCCTGTTTAAAAAAAGTCCGGTGGGGGTGAAGTGGTGTTAAAGGTCAAGTCTGTCGGGGGCCTTGACCTTTCGCTATGACCGCCTCAGTCCCGGCTGTGGCGTTGGCGCCGACGTCAAGACCTGCGCGTCCGGGAGAGTGTTGTCATTTTCTTCACCCAGATGTTGAGTCGGCGAAAGGGGGGGGGGGATGTATGGGCGGGGGTGGTGGTGCTTGTCCTCGGTGGGCCTGCGGGAGTCAGTTCGTGAGGGAGGTGGGGGGGAGATGGTGTAGGGTGGGGTGTGGTGGTGATTGTCGCCGGGGAGTCTGCGGGGGCCAAATCCTGAAGGGAGACCGTGTCCTGCCGCTCATCCTGGTGTGTCACGTAGGTATATTGGGGGTTCGCATGGAGCAGCAGGACCTTCTCGACAAGGGGATCAGTTTTATGACTCCTCGCATGCTTGCGGAGAAGAACGGGTCCCGGGACAGTCAGCCAGGACGGAAGCGAGACCCCGGAGGTGGACTTCCTGGGGAAGGCAAACATACGCTCATGAGGAGCCTGGTTAGTGGCCGTACATAGAAGCGACCAGATGGAGTGGAGCACATCGGGGAGGACCTCCTGCCAGCGGGAGACTGGGAGACTTTTCGACCATAGGGCCAGTAGGACAGTCTTCCAGACCGTCGCGTTCTCCCTCTCCACCTGTTCGTTTCCCTGGGGGCTATAGCTGGTCATCCTGCTGGAGGTGATGCCTTTGCTGAGCAGGAACTGACGCAACTCGTTGCTCATGAAGGAGGAGCCCCGATGACTGTGGATATAGGCGGGGAACCCGAACAGGGCGAAAAGGCTGTGCAGGGCTTTGGCAACAGAGGCAGAGGTCATGTCAGAGCAGGGGATGGCGAAGGAGAATCTGGAGTACTCATCAACGATGTACATGTTATGGTCAGTGGAGGGTAGGGGCCCTTTGAAGTCTATGCTGAGGCGCTCAAAAGGGCGGGAGGCCTTTACCAGATGTGCTCTGTCTGGTCGATAGAAGTGCAGCTTGCACTCCGCGCAGACCTGGCAGTCCCTGGTCATGGACCTGACCTCCTTGATGGAGTAGGGCAGGTCGCGAGCCTTGATAAAGTGGAAAAAGCGGGTGACCCCCAGGTGACAGAGGTCGTTGTGGAGGGCCCTGAGTCGGTCTACTTGTGTGCTGGCACATGTACCGCGGGAGAGGCCATCTGGGGGTTCATTGAGCTTCCCGGGCCGATACAAGATGTCATAGCTGTAGGTGGAGAGCTCAATCCTCCACCTCAGGATCTTGTCGTTCTTGATTTTGCCCCGCTGCATATTGTTAAACATGAAGGCAACCGACCGTTGGTCAGTGAGGAGAGTGAATCGCCTGCCGGCCAGGTAATGCCTCCAATGTCACACAGCTTCTACTATGGCTTGGGCCTCTTTTTTGACGGAGGAGTGTCGAATTTTGGAGGCATGGAGGGTACTGGAAAAGAAAGCCACGGGCCTGCCTGCCTGGTTGAGTGTAGCTGCCAGAGCAAAGTCCGACGCATCGCTCTCCACTTGGAAAGGGATGGACTCGTCCACAGCGTGCATCGCGGTTTTGGCGATGTCTGATTTGATGCGATTGAAGGCCAGTCGAGCCTCAGTCTCCAGGGGAAACGTGGTGGACTTGATCAGTGGGCGGGCCTTGTCCGCGTAGTTGGGGACCCACTGGGCATAGTAAGAGAAGAACCCCAGGCATCTCTTTAGGGCCTTGGGGCAGTGGGGAAGGGGGAGTTCCATGAGGGGATGCATGCGGTCGGGGTCGGCCCTAGGACTCCGTGTTCCACGACGTAGCCGAGGATGGCCAGGCGGGTTGTGCGAAAGACACATTTCTCTCTATTATAAGTGAGGTTCAGAAGTTTCGCGGTGTGGAGGAAGCTCCAGAGGTTCTGGTCATGGTCCTGCTGGTCACGGCCGCAGATCATGATGATGTCTAGATACGGGAACGTGGCCCGCAGCCCGTACTTGTCAACCATTCGGTCCTTTTCCCTTTGGAAGACCGAGACCCCGTTGGTGACGCCAAATGGAACCCTGAGGAAGTGATAGAGGCAGCCGTCTGCCTCGAAGGCAGTGTATTGGTGGTCCTCCGGGCAGATAGGGAGCTGGTGGTATGCAGACTTCAAGTCGACTGTAGAGAAGACTTGATACTGCGCAATCTGATTGACCATGTCAGATATGCGGGGGAAGGGGTATGCATCGAGCTGTGTGTACCGGTTGATTGCATGGCTATAATCGATGACGATCCGGTGCTTCTCCCCAGTCTTGACGACCACCACCTGGACTCTCCAGGGGCTGTTACTAGCCTCAATGATCCCCTCTCGCAGGAGCCGCTGGACCTCCGACCTGATGAAGGCCCTGCCCTGGGCACTGCAGCGTCTGCTTCTGGTAGCGACGGGCCTACAGTCCAGGGTGAGGTTTGCGAAGAGGGAGGGTGGGGCGACCTTAAGTGTCGCGAGGCTACAGATGGTGAGGGGGGGCAGTGGTCCGTTGAACTTTAGGGTAAGGCTCTGGAGGTGGCACTGGAAGTTGAGCCCCAGTAATAGGGCAGCGCAGAGATGGGGGAGGACATAGAGCCTAAAGTTGGTGTACTCTACGCCTTGCACAGTGAGGGTCGCGACACAGTACCCCCGGGATCTCCATTGCATGGGATCAGGAAGCCAGGGAGATGTTCTGGGTCGCGGGTAGGATGGGGAGGGAGCAGCGCCTTACCATATCTGGGTGTATGAAGCTGTCCGTGCTCCCGGATCGAAAAGGCAGGCCGTCTCGAGCCCGTTGATCCGGACGGCCATTGTAGATTTCGCGAGGTCGGGAAATGTCCAGTGTGACGGAGGTGAGCGTTGGAAGACTGTCGGCGGACCAGTCAGCGGTAGCGGCGGCCAGCATACAGTCGGGCGCGCTGGGTTCCCAGGAGGCAGCAGAGGGGTCCCAAGATGGCGGCCCCCATGAGTCGCACGTGGCGGGCGAGGGGCAAGATGGCATCCAAGATGGCGGCCCGTGGTGGGCGAGGTGCAAGATGGCGTCCAAGATGGCGTCCCCTGTGGATCGCACGTGTTGGCTGAGATTAAAGATGGTGGCGCCCACGGGTCGCACATGGCGGATGGTGCGGCAGCTGGGGGTGGCCCCGACCAGCAGCAGGCACGCTGTTGGGCCTAGAAGATTTAGGGGGGGGGGGGGGGGGGTGTCGGGCCTGGCAGGCTTTTGCGAAGTGGCCCATCTTCCCACAGCCGTTACAAGTAGCGTTCCGTGCCGGGCAGCGTTGTCGGGAGTGAGTACCCTGGCAGCAGAAGTAGCACTTCGGACCTCCGGCATTGGCAGGCCGCTGCGCGGCGCAGGCAGGCGTTGGGCCCGGGTCGGTTGATGGCTGCACCCACGAGTGTGCCGCGCAGTCGGAGGTGTAGGCCCCACAAGTTCTGGGATGCCACCTCCAGTGAGTTGGAGAGCTGGACTGTCTCTGGGAGGCTGAGTGTCCCCCCTTCTAATAAACGCTGGCGGATATAGTTCGAGTGCATGCCCGCGACATAGGCATTCTTATCAGCGGCTCCGCATGTTGGGTAGCCGATATCGCCCGGCAGTCACAGTTTCGACAGCAAGGCGCTTCAGAAATTCCACGAGTGATTCCCCAGGGCATTGGCGTCTCGTGGAGAGGAGGTGCCTAGCATATACCTGGTTGACGGATTTTACATAATGTCCTTTTAGCAGCGTTATCGCCTCCGCGTAGGAGGGGGCGTCCCTGATGAGGTTAAAGACTCTTGGGCTCACCCATGCGTGGAGACCCTGCTTCTTCTGGAGGACCTGCTTCTTCATTGAAAGATACGAGGTAGGCCTCGAAGCAGCTTAGTCAGTATTCAAAAGTCTCTGCAGCGTCAGCTGCTTGTGGGTCCAGGTGCAAGCGATCAGTCAATAATAGACGATGAGTGATAAACATAGCTGAGGCTTAAATACACTAAACAGCAAGCCTCCTGCCCCTGAACCCGAACTGGCTCTGGAGGCGGAGACTTGCCACTATTATACAGAAGCCCCGAGGGGAGGAGCCACAGGCGGAGCCAGCCTGGACAAGCCCAGGCATGTATAACGCAGCACAGTGAATATAATACAATGAACACAATAACGTGGTTTACCACACTCACAATGTTCCCAGGAACAATTACGCATCCGGAAATTGACTTAAAATATATTCACCACAAGTAGCCTTTTTATTTCACTCACTTGTGAGTGAGTTTCAGCTGCCCCATAAGGATCAATTCTAAGTGGCCAATGAGGAGCATGAATTTGAAATTTAGCCAAAGCTGCTAATTCAATGCTGCTAACAACTTCGCATTTTTGATTCTCTTTGGGTTGCTACTGAAAATTATTAAACTCTGACCAGAATACAAGAGTATCACAAGATGCTACTAATAATCTGAAGATTATTGCCATAATCTGTAAGGTTAGAAAGCTTCCGGTATAAAAATTTATATATCCTAGGAGCCACTCTTTGGACTCCAGTTCTTAGGAATCATCTATTCTCCCGGAATTGTAAAAATGTTTCATTTACAGTCAGTCTCTGGTCATCTGGAGATGATATCCAGCTGGCTTTCTATGAACCCGAATATTTCTTATGTTTGTGGACTTTTGAAACAAAAAAAGCACACTACCTTCCAGCGCTGTAGCCTTTCTTTTCATTCAATAAACTTGGGAAAGCGCTGAACATTTAACAATTAGACAAGAAAAGGATTCTTACACAAGGGGAAAAAAACTTTCCAAATAATGAACATCTGGTAATAAAGTTCCCTCAAATTCTCACAAACTCTATCCTAAAAGTTGATGCAAATTGAGAAGCACTTCAATTCCAGCTGGGCGCCTGAGCTAAAAATAAAACACTTCCCATCAACCCATTCCTTTCTACATCGGCAGTAAGAATTCAGCTGCAAAGAAAATCTATCACACAACTTGTTTGAGGAAAAATCAACTAACTTGGTGACTCAGCTAGTTAAGACAGTGAGGTGGTAAACCACAAAAGAACAGGATAGGTCCAGATGTGAACCATGATCTCTACTATGTTACCTAATCTCAGGCGGGACAGCAATAGACTATGATTGTATTAAATCTCAGTGTCCTTGGCTTGGGTGAAATGGAACAGGCTTTCCATCCTCGACTCTGATACATAGAATCATAGAATTTACAGTACAGAAAGAGGCCATTCAACCCATCGAGTCTGCACCGGCCCTTGGAAAGAGCACCCTACTTAAGCCTACACCTCCATTCTATCCCCGTAACCCAGTAACCCCACCTAAGCTTTTTGAACACTTAAGGACAATTTGGCATGGCCAATCCACCTAACCTGTACATCACTGGACTGTGGGAGAAAACCGGAGGAAACCCACGCAGACACGGGGAGAACGTGCAGACTCCGTACAGATAGTGACCCAAGCCGGGAATCGAACCCAGGTCCCTGGCGCTGTGACGCAACAGTGCTAACCACTGTGCTACCTGCTGCCCTTATTCATGCTGGAGGTGCAAGCACTTGGAACACGGTCAGATCTGGCTTGGTTGTGCTGGCACCCATTGCTGAAGAGTTTGCTGACACCCACCCATCAAGGTCCACTTGTGAATAATGGCCACTAGGACAAAATAATACCAGAGGGCACCCATCAGCAACTTTAATTCATAGAACACCTTTAACGTGGCTTCAGGCACTTCACAGGAGCAGGATCATTATCCTTCTTAGACAGTCCCTGGGATTGAGGATGACCTGTTTGATGAGTTCCGAGACGGCTGATAAGTCCAACACGCAATCTGCGGAGCCTTTCACGCGCAGGACCCGATGGATGGGTTCTTGGGAGGTTTGTGCATTCTCTCCAACCAAAAGAAACTGACACAATGCCACAAAGGGAGACATCACGACCGGAGACCAAAGCATAGACCAGGAGGTAGCCGTTAAAGAACATCTTAAATGGAGAGAGGGAGGAGAGATGGAATTTCAGAGCTCAGGACCTCAACAACTAAAGACATGGCTGCTAACCAGTGGAACTATCGGCCGGCTAAGAATCAATGAGTCAATTATTGCTGGAGTAACAGGTATTGTGGCAGACTCAAATGTAATTCACTGGTGGTGTATACGAATAACAGTGCAAGGACAGCAGGACTCCTGGGAACTTAGTGAATGATAGGCCAAACAATTATCTCCTTAACTAATGACATTTAGGATAGAGGAAGCAACAGGAGTCTGACAGAGGAGGATGGTGAATTAGAATGGGTTGGAGTGGGGGAGGGGTGTGGGTGGGGGGAACTGGCATGTTGGAAAACGGAATGAGGGAATGTGAGAGGAAAATTGAAAAATCTACCTCTTTGGAACACAGAACTGAACCTTGTCAACACGCCCACTATAACCAATGTTTATCATTTCCAAGACCACAATTTGTGATTTTCATGGGAAAATCTATGGACTTCGGAATATGATCCCCAAAACTCTGGTTTAAAAAAGTTCAGAATCTCATGGAATAAAAATGCAATTCGGCTTACTTAAGCACTGTAAATCAGTGACCTTGACCAATCTACCTTAATGACAGGATAGCATTTGAGAAGTTATGTACTTAGTGCATGGAACTTCAATGAAAATGCATACAAAAACCTTTTAATCAGCTAATTTCTATATTATGTGCGCTATGCTGACATAGAAATAACTTTAAGCTGAATCCCTTTCTTGCTTTCTGAAGCATTCAAGAGAATCCTGTAGTTCTATATTAACAATTTATACTTAGTAAAACATCCAAGGGACTTCACAAAAAGATTACCATGCAAAATTTTACACTGAGCCTCAAAACGATATTACAGCTTTGACAAAGGCTCATCTGGACTCAAAATGTTAGCTATTTTCTCTCCCTACTGAGGTTTTCCAGCATTTTGTTCTTTGGTTTCAGATTCCAGCATCCACAGTAATTTGCTTTTATCAGAGCTTCAGCTTGATTGAACAGATAGGCTTGTAGAAACCATCAAAAAAGGAGAAAAGAGTAGTAAAGAGGCAGAACGCTTTAGGGAGGAATTTGAAAGCTTGGAGTCAAGGCAATTGACGGCACAGCTATCAATAATGGGGAGTTTAAAAAATATATATTTTATTGCAAACATGTATCAAAACAGGTTACAGCAAATAAACACCCCGGAAATCAATCTTCCCAACAATCAACTGTAGAGTCTGCACAGATTTCCCCCCTTTTTTTTCATAGAATTTACAGTGCAGAAGGAGACCATTCGGCCCATCGAGTCTGCACCAGCCCTTGGAAAGAGCACCCCACCTAAGCCCACACCTCCACCCCATCCCCATAACCCCACATAACCTTTTTTGGACACCAAGGGTAATTTAGCATCCACCTAACCCTGCACATCTTTGCACTGTGGGAGGAAACTGGAGCACCCGGAGGAAACCCACGCAGACACGGGGAGAATGTGTAGACTCTGCACAGACAGTGACCCAAGCCGGGAATCGAACCTGGGACCCTGGCGCTGTGAAGCCATAGTGATAACCACTATGCTACCGTGCCCCCCTCTCCCCTCACCCCCTGCAACGAACAGCCCCTCAAACACGATCATAAACATCCCCCAACTTTTCTCAAACCCCCCCCCTGAAGAGCCAATTAACTCATACTTCATCTTCTCTAACCATAGGGAGTCGTACAGGTCACCCAACCAAACCGTTACCCCCGGGGGCGATGCCGACCCCCACTCCAGCAAAATTCGCCGTCATGCAATCAGAAATGTGAAGGCCACGACATCGGCCTTCCTCCTCTCCATAAGCTCCGGCTTCTCTGAAACCCCAAATATCGTCCACCTCCTCCTCCACTGTCCTGGCTAAGACCGCGAACACTCCTGCCCAGAATCTTCCCAATTTTTTGCAACCCCAAAACATGTGCGCGTGATGCGCTGGCCCCCGCCCACACCTCTCACACTCATCTGCTATCCCCTGAACGAACCCACTCATTCTCGCCTGTGTCATATGTATCAGGCTCATCTTCTCTAACCATAGGAAGTCGTACAGGTCACCCAACCAAACCGTTACCCCCGTTTACTCTATGCAGTGCGTCACTCCATACTCTCCAATTGAATAATAGGGAGTTATTAAAATTGGGGCTGCTCAAGAGGCCAGAATTGGTAGAGCACAGATAGCTCAGAAGGTTGTAGGTCTACAGGGGATTACAGTGATGGCCAAGGCCATGAAGGGAGCTTCAGGTTGCCAGTCATTTTAATTCTACACCTTGTTCTCACACTGACCTGACCATCGTCGACCTACTGCTGTGTTCCAATGAAGTTCGACATAAGCTTGAGGAACAGCGCCTCATCTTTCAACTATTAGGCACTTTGCAGCCCTCCTGTCTCACTGTTCAACAGTTCAGACCGCAATCTCTACTCCTATTCTGTTTGCTTTTCCTTTGCGGGTTCAGTTTTACTCCTGCTTTTTCCTTCTATTCGCTTTTGAACGGCAACTGTTCAGCACTCTGCCATTCACACATCCTCTCGACACATCTTTTGTTTCTTTATTTGCCACATTAACCCACCCTTTGACCCTGTGCCACCAACATCATTGTCATGACGGACCTGGGGATGCATGTGCATCGATCATTGAAGGTAGCAGACCATATTGAGCAAAGCACATGGGATCTTGGACTTCATATATAGAGGTGTTGAGTACAAAGGCAGGGAAGTTATGCTGAACCTATATAAAGCTCTGGGTTAGGCCATAACTTGAGTATTGTGCCCAGTTCTGGTCACTACACTGTAGGAAAATGTGAGGGAACTCATGAGGGTGCAGAGGAGATTCACCAGAATGGCTATGGGGATAGGGACTTTCGTTGCTAGGAATTTTGGAAAAGTTGGGGCAGAGAGCAAAGCAGATTGAGGGGATATTTGATAGAGATGTACAAGATTCTGATAGGTTTAGATAAGATAGACAAAGGGCGGCACGGTGACACAGTGGTTAGCACTGCTGCCTCATGGTGCCGAGGACCCGGGTCACTGTCCAAGTGGAGTTTGCACATTCTCCCCATGTCTGCCTGGGTCTCATCCCCACAACCCAAAGATGTGCATGGTCGGCGGATTGGCCATGCTAAATTTCCCCATTATTTGAAAAAAAATGAATTGGGTACTTCAAATTATTTTTTAAAAAGATAAGGTAGACAAGAAAAGAAACTCTTCTCATTAGCTGATAGCACAAGGACTACAGATTTAATATCTTGGGAAAGAGATGGCTAGGAGACATGAGAAAGAACGTTTGTATTGTAGCATGTGGTAATGGCCTGGAGCCTGCTGTGCATGAAAATAGGGTGACCAACTGGCCCTTATTTTATGGGATCATCCCTGTATCCAAGTACATTGTCCCGGAATGTCGTTTGTCCCATAACTCAGGCCTTTAAATGTCATGCATGTGCAGTACCTATCATTCCCCTCCCTGTTTGTTTGCTCCAATAGCTATGGCAGCACTAAAGCCCCGATCCTCCTTCTGTTCTGGAGGGCCCTCCTTGCAGGCTCTCCCTTAATTTCCTCCATGAGATCTGATCATCCTGGAAGCAAAACCCCCCCTCCACACACACGCACAACCCCCCTCCACACACACGCACAACCCCTGCTCTACACACACACCACCACCCCTCCACACACACAAACACAACTCCACCCCCCCTCCAAACACACACACACACCACCCCCCCTCCACACATACACAACCCCCCTCTCCACACACACACAGCCCCCCGTCCACACACATACAACCCCCCCTCCACACACACACACAACCCCCCCTCCACACACACACAACCCCCCCTCCACACACACACAAACACTCCTCCCCTCCAAACACACACACACCACCCCCTCCACGCACACACAACCCCCCCTCCAAACACACACACAACCCCCCCTCCATACACACACACAACCCCCCCTCCATACACACACAATCCCCCCTCCACACACACATAACCCTCCCCACACACACAACCACCCTCCACACAAACACACAATCCTCCCCCGCACAAACACACAACCCACCACAAAAACACACTACCCCCCACACAAACAAAAACACACAACCCCCCTCCACACACACACAACCCCCCCATCCACCCACACGTGCGCACTCACGCACAACCCCCCCATCTTCACAGGTGCGCGCACGCACAACCTCCCCTACACACACACAAACACCCCCTCCACACACAATCACAACCTCCCCTCCACACACACACACACACACACAACCCCCCTACACACACACACAACGCCCCTACACACACACACACACACACACACACAACCCCCCCTACACACACACACACACCACCCCCTACACACACACACACACAACCCCCCCTACACACACACCCCCCTACACACACACAACTACCCCAATCCACCACACACACACACCCTCCCCATCCACGCACACACACAACCCCCTCATCCACCACACACACACAACCCTCTCATCCATCACACACACAAACCCCTCATCCACCACACACACACACAATCTCCCCCCTCCCCCCATCCACCACACACACAATCTCCCCCACCATCCACCACACACACAATCTCCCCCCCCATCCACCACACACACAACCACCACCCCCCCCCCCCCCCCCCCACATCCACACACAATCTTGCTTAAAGTTTCAAACTTTTCCCAGTTCCGATGAAAGACCATTGATTTTTTTTTTTCAAATTTAGAGTACCCAGTTAATATTTTCCAACTAAGGAGCAATTTAGCGTGCCAATCCACCTACCCTGCACATCTTTGGGTTGAGGGGGGGAAACCCATGCAGACAAGGGGAGAATGTGCAAACTCGACAAGGACAGTGACCCAGAGCTGGGATCGAACATGGGACCTCGGCGCCATGAGGCAGCAATGCTAACCACTGGGCCACCGTGCTGCCCTGAAAAGCCATTGATTGACCTTTTTTCTCTTTCCCTCTCCACACTTGCTGCCTGACCTGCTGAATACTTTTGGCATTTTCTGTTTTTACTTCAAATAAACTACCGTGTTTCAACCCTCAACATGTTTTTAACATTTAAATGGGTGCACAGAACCTTTATGAAAAACACTCAAAAAGTAACTTTTATTCCAAGGTGCACCCCATCCCCTGCTAATACCTCAAAAAAAACTTGCCAGTGATCTCAGCCACCCTGCTATAGGGAGACACTAAGTAGACGACAGGCACCAGTCTTTGAAAGAGGTTGGGGAGAGGAAATTAAAAACAAAACCATCCACATGCCACTGCCACAACCTCAAAGAGAAGCAACCTTGATTGATCCCTCCCCAGCCCAGCCTTGCTTACTGGCTGGGTGGGGCTCAAGTAAAAAGTTTAAACACCCAAAAATAAATATTTACACAGCATGCACTTAATTATGGAGAGCCTATATTCAGATTTTGTACTGAGCACCACCCATAACTTTCTACCAAATCTTTATGTCCTATCAAAAGCAATGTGAGGCTGAATGATACATGGGGGTTGTGGGGAAGGGATGGGGGTTGTGGGGAATGGGTGGGGCGTGGAATTTGTGAATGGCTCAAAGCATTTTGCCCAGGGTGATTATTCTCCACACAAATCTCTTGCCATCTTACTTCATCGAACCTTATCATCATATCCTTCTATTCTCACTCATGTACCTAGCCATCTTCCCTTCAAAAGGATTTTTGTGTTCACCTCAGCTGGTTCATGTAGTAGCAGGTTTCATATTACAAAAAGATTTTGGGGTGATATACCCAAATGGGACGGAGTCCCGCAGCATGTGAAATTAGCCGGGCGTTTCCTGGCGCTATCGAACGCCCATCCTAGCAGATCAGGGGCCTCAGCGAGAAACTCCCCGACAAGGTCGCACTTAGCCTCGTTTTCTGCACTGCGGAGTGCTGCTTGCCAGAACTCAGAGCAGCGAAAGATTGGGACGCCATTTTTATTGAGCATCCCAATCTCTCATGCCCCAGCATGACCCCTGAACCCTCCACCCTATCCCCCCCCCCCCCCCCAAGCCCCAACTCACTATAAGGAGGTCCCTGAACCCCCCCTGAACACGTCACACCCCAGACCAATCACCACCGTGCAAAAAATGCCAGTTTGGCAGTGCCACACCAGTGCCACCTGAACACCTTTGCAGTGCCAGGCTGGCATTCATGTGGCACTGCCAGGGTGCCCAGGTGGCACCAGCAGTGCCAGGGTTACCACCCTGCCTAGAGGGCATGCACCTGAGGGCCTCCAAACCCTTGGGAGACTCCCACGAGTGCTGCTCAGTCTGGTCCCCATTTGTGGAGATCAGTACTGGTCAACGCTCTCCAAGGCAAGAGAGTTAGTTCCCATGGCTTGGTTACATCTCAGGAACTCATCTTAGAGTGAGACTCGCTGTCTCACTCTAATATACAGATTTGCCAGAAAGTGGTCCCACCTACAATGGGTGGGATTCACATTGCGACGTCTCGCAAGATCGCATTAGATCTCAGAAGGCCTGGCGCGCCGAGGAGATCCCATAAGTGGGATCTCCTGGCATCTACCGGCCGCGTTGCGCATGCTGCTTTTCAAGTACAACGTAATTGGTAGATCCCTCCCATATTTCCTGTATACTGATTGGCTTTATTAATGACTCTCTTATATTTGGATACCCAATTTTGGTCTCCCCCATTAGTAAAAACTTTAAAGTGATAAATTTATCCTACCAGACCTATTCATCGTTTAAAACACCTACACTTTTCTTTTATAAATGTTTTTTATTTGTTTTTTGAACAAAGGATATTTACCATTACTTACACAGAATAAGATATATATATATATATATATATAATATAGAAGAAAAGGGCACACTCAAACATATCCCCCCCCAAAAAAATTTTTTTTTAAATAAATAAATAAAATAAAGTAACTGGTAACGTATTATGCACCAGGTCAACAGCAGCAACTCTGTACAATTGGCAATATTATTTATAACACATAAGTAGGCATCTGTTTGGGGGGGGGGACTGGGAGGTAGATATACATTTGGGTGCCGGAGAAACAATTACAGAGGGCAATACGCAAATGGGTCTGGTGTTGGTGTTGTCACTTGCTTCTCCCGGACGGATTTCGCTGCCGTTGTCGTCTCTAAAACACCTACACTGGGTCAACACAAATTCACAGCTGATGGGACTGAACAATGCCACCAATCAGAATCAATTTATGGGCTGCTACATTGCCATTTGTCTTAGTAAACCAACTCTGCCAAAACTTTGTAGTATTTAACAAGATAAAACGTATTGATACCTGTTTTTCCAGCGCCACTTTCTCCAGTGATAAGTATGCATTGATCCTTGTCCTGGTCACGTAGAGATCTATAGGCTTCATCTGCTAAAGCGTAGCTGTGGAAATAATACATTTGTTGTAAAAATTGAAATCTTTAAAAATGCTTCAAACTTTTTGGCAGAGGCGAGGGAAAAATGGTAAGCCCTGTTCCGCAGTGAGCAACCTCAACCAACAAAAACTTCAATAGATATAACGGCCTTAATATAGTAGAGCAGGCATTGTCAAACTCGGGGGCACGACCCGCGGGTGGGTGTCGGGAGCGTCGCGGAGCCATCCCTCGCGACACTCCCGATCGCGCAAATCTGTGCGCAACAGCCGCAGCAGCCGGCTGTAATAACACCGGTTGCAAACGGTCTTCAAAATGGCCGCGAACATGTAAAAATAATGCGGCCGCACTGCGCATGCATGCCAGATCATCGGCGCACATGCGCAGTGCGGCCGCTTTTTTTTTTTTAAGAACGGTTTGCAGCTTTTTGTTTTACACATTCTGGGGGTGCGGTTTATTCATTTTATTAATTTATTTTATTCATTTTATTTTTATTTTTTTTACAAGTTCGGGGGGGTTTTAGTTGATAAAATTTTACAGGAAACAAAATGCAGATCTTTGGACCGATGGAGACTCCATACTTTCCAACACCGGAAGGCTTCATCTTCATCCAACAGGTTCCATTGGAGGAGTGTGTACGAGGGCCAAAGGGACCCAAAACCATTTCCTCCATTTTCGTCAGCAGCAAACAAGGTCAGAGAAAATGGTGGGTCGCACAGGTCGGCCGGCATAGGCCGCGAAGGTAGCCGGCGTGGGCCGCGAAGGACGGCCGGCGTGGGTTGCGAAGGACGGCCGGCGTGGGTCGCAAAGGACGGCCGGCGTGGGTCGCAAAGGACGGCCGGCGTGGGTCGCAAAGGACGGCCGGCGTGGGTTGCGAAGGACGGCCGGCGTGGGTTGCGAAGGACGGCCGGCGTGGGTCGCAAAGGACGGCCGGCGTGGGTCGCAAAGGACGGCCGGCGTGGGTCGCGAAGGACGGCCGGCGTGGGTCGAGAAGGTCGGCCGGCGTGGGTCGCAAAGGACGGCCGGCGTGGGTCGCGAAGGACGGCCGGCGTGGGTCGAGAAGGTCGGCCGGCGTGGGTCGCGAAGGTCGGCCGGCGTGGGTCGCGAAGGTCGGCCGGCGTGGGTCGCGAAGGTCGGCCGGCGTGGGTCGCGAAGGTCGGCCGGCGTGGATCGCGAAGGTCGACCGGCGTGGATCGCGAAGGTCGGCCGGCGTGGGTCGCGAAGATCGGCCAGCCTGGTTAGCGAAGGTCGGCTGGGTTGGTCCCGAAGCTTGGACGGTTGGTAAAAATGGGTCGCCGGAAAAAAAGTTTGAAAAACACTGTAGTAGAGCAACACAAGGAGCTTCACAGAAATATTTTGGCAAAACAAATGTGACATGTGGCACTGAAGGAGGTATAGGGCAGACTAAAAGCTTGGTCAAAACAGGAGTTTTTAAGGAATTACTTAAAAGTTGCCAAAGAGGTAGAGCTGTGGGAAAATGTAGGAATGCAATTCCATAGCTCAGGGCCTCGGCAACTTGAAAGTATGAGCACCAATGATGGAGTGATGACCAAGAGGCTAGTATTGGTGAACAAAGCAGTGGTTATCTCCAGATAGCTCTATCTTCTACCAAATCCTGTGTTGAAGGTTTGGTCTCCATTGTCTTCCTCTTACCTCTCCTGTGACCTCCAGAGGCCTGGGATTCTACCCTTCCTACAGGAGATGTTGCCCCTTATCTCCACTGGGCCCAAAATCTGTCAGCTTGAGCCTTCTTCTCAGCAGATAGCTGCCTAATTGTCCTTGGCAGCATTGCCCCCTGCTCTTCTGCTGCTGCCAACCCTGTTCAAAGCCTGGGCACAGAGTGTCCCCTCTCCTTGCCATCTGTGCAGACCATGTGTACCACCTTTGCCTATGCTCAGTCTCCCTTTACCCCACTGACCATTGTATGGGCTGGGGTGATGCCCTGGTGTAGCTATGACTGACTTGTCTCTTGCCTGCCTTCAGTTTGTTGGTTTCTGAAGGTGCGGGTAACCCACCAGCCCCTTTAATAGTTTGAAGTTCCAGTCTTGACAAGCTCTTCCCAAGCTTTGCAAGTCTTAATAGGCCTCACTGGGAGGACAGCGGGATTTCTCTCCCACCTTCGTCCTACACCAGTGATCATGTCTTGAAATTGGCACGCTGCCTGGCGCCATTGCTTTAGACAGTTTCCCCCTCACCTAGCTCCAGGGGTGCTCCAAACATACAACCCAAAGAGTCAAACATTAAGTTACAAATAAGCAGCAATTTCTATTACTCAGTGCAAAATGTCAGCAGTTACAACTAATTGATTACTGGGAATGTAGAATCCTGCATTTAAAAAGAGCTAAATCACTGTCTTACTGAGAATTTTGTGGGTAGACTTACTTACTGGAAGAAACTAGAAAAGACTGCCGCACAAAGTCACCATGACTGCCACACAAAGTTACCATTATCCTTCCAAGATACACAATGACATGGCAGCAGATGCTCTGTCTCTTGTAGCATCCACAATCACCGCAAGTACTAACTGAAATTAACCTAAAGAATACCATATTTGCCACCCTGAAAATATGCAACAAATTTCCAAAAATAAGTCTAAAGACGAGTCATACACACTTGAAACATTAACTCTATTTTCTCTCTCCATAGATGCTGCCAGACCTGCTGAGCTTTTCCAGCATTTTTGGTTTTGGTTTCAGATTCCAGCATCCGCAGTATTTTCATTTTATTCAGCTAACTTCCTAATTTGAAATAAAACCAACTTTCCAAAAAAACAGCCCATCGGTTCCCCTCCAATTGCACACGTGCATGATCAAAGGACATCTCACTCCCAGGACCCTCATCGCTTTTTGTGACGGTGGGAAGCAAGGCTAGTCACCAATATCATTCGTCCCTCGTTTGGCCCCAGCATCAGCCGTGCTGATTTGTTAGCCTTAACCGGAAGGCTCGACACCTCATAGAATTGAAGCCCAATTTTCCATGTCAGTGGGCAGCTGTAGAAATTCAATGCACCTTCCCAGATAGTGGGACTTAATCAATTGGCATTCCCTGCTTCACTCACTGCGACCAGTGTGGACAACATATTCAGGGAATGGGAGACCAAGGTTTATCTTCTATATAATCTATAGGATGGAAATGAAAACTTTTTTCTTACAGTCATGAGTGTTTTTAGTATGCTACTGCTAAAAGTAATCATTCTAAACACTCATTATAGAAAGAAGGGAGCAGCAGATGGAGAGGCCAGGAACTGGAATAAAAGGTTAGCAGGAATCAGAGAAACATTGTTCCGGAGAGACCGGAGTGTGCGGCTGAGCTAGAAACGGGTGAGTGCACTCTACAGGACTTCTAATATCTTCTAATATCTATCTCAATGACTCTCAGGACTATTCCAAATCTTAATTTCCTACATGTCTGTACATGTGGTATTAACACTTTTCAGACGGTTAAAATTTGCACATTATGAAATTGTGTAAAAAGTGTGTTGTGATAGGTCAACTTCTGACTTTTTAAAGTAAAGTAAAGTAATCTTTATTGTCACAAGTAGGCTTACATTAACACTGCAATGAAGTTACTGTGAAAAGCCCTTAGTTGCCATATTCTGATGCCTGTTCGGCTACACAGAGGGAGAATTCAGTGTCCAAATTACCTAACAGCACGGGCGAGATTCTCCACTCCCGCGCCGGTTGGGAGAATCGCCTGGGCCGCCAAAATTTCCCCGGACGCCGGTCCGACGCCCTCCCACGATTCTCCCAAGCGGCGGGAACGGCCCGGTTGAGATTCGCGGACCGCAGGCCGGAGAATCGCCGGAGACACCCAAAATGGCGATTCGCCGGAACCCCCGCTATTCTCAGGCCCGGATGGGCCGAGCGGCCAGGCCAAAACGGCGGGTTCCCCCCGGCGCCGTCCACACCTGGTCGCTGCCATCGTGAACGGTACGTGAACGCTGGGGGGGGGGGGGCGGCCTGCCGGGGGGGGGGAGGGGGGCGAGGGGGGATCCTGCACCGGGGGGGTACCTCAAATGTGGGGTGGCCTGCGATCGGTGCCCACCGATCGTCGGGCCGTCCTCTCTGAAGGAGGACCTCCTTCCTTCGGCGGCCCCGCAAGATCCGTCAGACATCTTCTTGCGGGGCAGACTCGGAGAGGACGGCAACCACGCATGCGCGGGTTGGCGCCGGCCGCGTCATCTATGCGGCGCCGCCTTTACGCGGCGACAAAGCCTGGTGCGTGTAGATGACGCGGCCCTGATCCTGGCCCATTGTCAGGGCCTGAATCGGTCGGGATCGGGGCCGTTTCGCGCCGTCGTGAACCTCGACGGCGTTCACGACGGCGCGGCCACTTCGGCGCGGGAGTGGAGAATCCCGCCGAAGGTCTTTCGGAACTTGTGGGACGAAACCGGAGCGCCCAGAGGAAACCCACGCAAACACGGGGAGAACGTGCAGACTCCGCACCGACAGTGATCCAAGCCGAGAATCGAACCTGGGACCCTGGAGCTGTGAAGCAACAGTGCTAACCACTGTGCTACCGTGCTGCCCACAGTACGTGATGTGAAGTAATGGCCACGGAATAAACCAATATTGGAATTCATCAACATCTCTAATCCCCCTGAATAATCCACAAGAGGCCATGACTGCAAAATGCCACAAAGGCCTTCCCCAGCACACTGGTGATGGCAGGCATTAGTTCCAGTGGAATGTTTTAACTAACAGCCTTTAGACAAATTTTAAAAAGTCAGGTGGAGCTATTGCCGTCTCTAGGAGCAGTGGCACAAGGAATGGACATGCCTCCCTGGTAACCAGTATCACTACCGCTCGAGTGACAGGGGACATAACAGACGGCGAATCGCCATTTTGCTTCAAATAGGCAGGCACATTGCATGTTGTCGGTCTCTACCTGCAGGAAATGGGAGCAGATGGAGAGCATCAAAATGGCGGAGTCTGATCCAGTTCAGATGCTGGGAAGTCACAGCCATCAAGTCAAAAAGAAAAAAAGAAGCAAAATAGTATCACAGAAATGCTGAGCACCATAGACAGCTGTAGCATTTTGCTATTTTTCTGCATTCCCTAACATATGTCAACAAAGTATTTGAATCCCACATTCCTAACCGTCAGAAATGTTGTACATCAGCAACTACAAAGGGGGGTGGGGGAGATTTGAACAGCCTGCCCCTGAATAAGATCCACTATTTAATTGCTGTATACCGTTGTATATTTACAGCCTCATTCCCTGATGTTTTTTCAAACCACTACATGGGTTTAATAATAAGTCCCCACTGTCAACAAGGAGTCTGTTTCTATACAGAACAACCAAATATCCCACAAATAATCCAGCTCCCATGAGAAGGTCCAAGAACATTAATTACACTCGTCAGTCTCAGCAAAATAAATAGAAAATGCAGAAGTAGCCTTGGTTTAGCAATGTTGATTTATGTAGCATTTTTTTGTAACCCATTTCTATAGTACTAGTGTTTCTCAAGTTAACTAGCACTGGTGGCTAGGACAGCACAAGGACCTCATTTTAAAATATAGTCTTCTCCCTAGATAATCTATTTTAAAGTCTCTTCTCCTCACCAAAAGGACTTGCAGACAACTTGGACACAGGCCTCCAAAATGACTGATCATTAGTCAGGTGATAAGAAAATCAATTAGTGCAGTCAGGTGACACATGATGATTGTCTCCAGCTGTGTGGAAGGCCTGAATTCTCCTCTATAACTCCTCCCCGACTCTCAAAGGGCCAGGAACCAGCTGGCATGGTTGGAACTGTGGATGCTGTTTGTATCCCAGTATCCACAACGTACCATACTTTGCTGATAATTTAATCTGTTGCACCATTGGGGGTCACTTATTTTCTCTAACAGATGACTCAGTGACAGCAATCTCAGCTCCAAGTCAGAAGGTTGTGGGTTCGAGTTCCACTCCAGAGACGTTTTAAAATATAAATTTAGAGTACCCAATTTTTTTTTTTCAATTAAGGGGCAATTTAGCACAGTTAATTCACCTAACCTGCACATCTTTGGGTTGAGGGGGTGAGACCCACGCACACACGGGGAGAATGTGCAAACTCCACACGGACAGTGACCCAGGGCCGGCATCGAACCCGGATCCTCAGCGCCGTAGGCAGCAGTGCTAACCACTGCACCACCGTGCTGCCCTCCACTTCAGAGTCTTAACTCAGAGTGCTTTTCAGTGCAATACTGAAGTCTTACACTGTCAAAGGTGCCGTCTTTCAAGTGAGGTGTTAAACCAAATCTGCACTCAGGTGAATGTGAAAGATCCCAATTTGAAAAACAAGGAAAATCTCCCCACAGTGACGTGGCCGACAGTTATCTGTCAACCCATATCAAAACAAATTGTCTGGCCATTATCACAGGCTATGTGCAAATTGGCTGCGGATTTCCTACATTATGACAGCGACTCCACTTTTAATTTACTTTATTGGTTGTAAAGTGATTTCAGATGGCCCACGGTTATGAAAGGTGCTACATAAATCCCAGCCTTTTATCCAACCTACACAGCTGTTAATGTTCATCATTGTTTTCAGTTACAAAAGATAAGGTAAAAGGGTGTTATTTTGAGATGAACTGCAGCAATCTCCAGGACAGGATTGAAAAAAGTCCTGCTTAAACATTGTTATCATTGAGTTAGCAGAAGCTTCTTACTCCACCAACACTGGCTGTAATAGTCCCATCTTTGTTTTCCTCTTGTTGCAGGGAAGGACTAAAAAATGCAGAACAGGAGCAGGTACAGAGACTGATTTGGAACCAGAAAACAAATATATTTGAGGTGGGATATGAAGAATTTACCAGGCTATTAGCATGTAAATAAAGAGGGATTTATTATGGTGGCAGCTGGGTGTGTGTGTGCGGGAACAAAGTCTGACCAGGGAAAATACAAGTAGCACCACAGGGCAAAGAAGAAAATTGAAACACCTATCTGACTAACACACAGCTCAGATGTTGACTGAAAACAACTTTTATAGCTGTAAATAAAAGGAAAGCTTTCCATTCGGTTATTGAAAGACTCTAACATTACATTTTTTCCACTGGTAATTTAAATGAAAATGAAATGAAAATCGCTTATTGTCACAAGTAGGCTTCAAATGAAGTTACTGTGAAAAGCCCCTAGTCACCACATTCCGGCGCCTGTTCGGGGAGGCTGGTACGGGAATTGAACCGTGCTGCTGGCCTGCCTTGGTCTGCTTTCAAAGCCAGCTCTTTAGCCTTGTGCTAAACCAATATTGATGCGGGTGGTACCATGACCTAAACCAGCACAATTCTCTAATTTTGGTGAGAGAGATTTAAGTGTGTCTTTCAGCCAGAGAGGTGTAGAACCACAAAGTGACCACTCCCCCCATGTCAGATTAGTGAATTGTTGGGAAAAACACAACCAGATGCTGTGGTGAAAGGGCTGAAAACGGGTTCTGGGTAAATGGCCAAAATCATGTTCATCTCAGAATGTAGGAGCAGAAGAATAGGATAGGCCGATTAGTTCTTCGCTCCTTTTCTATCTTTCCACGAGATGATGGCTTATAGCTAACCTAACTCCATATACCCCCACCTTTGCCCACAATCTCAAAATTAACAATTGGTCTAGCAACAGTTGCAGTTTGTGGAAGAGAGTTCCAAGCTTCTACCACCCTTTGCTCATGGAAACGTTTCCTAATTTCACTCCCGAAAGATCCTGGTTCTAATTTTTAGACCATGCCTTTTAGCCTTAGACTCCCCTGAGAACTAGTTTGTCTCTCTCTTCCCGACCTGCTCTCCTGTATACCCATCAGATCATCACTTACCCCTCTAAATTACAGAAATGCAACCCCAGTTTTTTTAACCTCTCCTCACGTGGATTTTAAGTGCATGGGTCTCGTTTTGGTAAATCTAGGCTGCATTACTTTGTGATGCAGAGGAAGAATTTGGCAGAATCCCCAAAAATCGGTTTTACACTGGCCTGAATTTCCCATGGGATCTTCCACTGGTGCCCATCATGGCAGATCGCCTCCCGCCGATGAAGGCCCGACCACTCATGCCCGATTCTTCATCGCACCAGTGGAAAAGCACACAAGTGTGAAACACATTAGGAAAACAAAGAACAAAGAAATGTACAGCACAGGAACAGGCCCTTCGGCCCTCCAAGCCCGTGCCGACCATGCTGCCCGACTAAACTACAATCTTCTACACTTCCTGGGTCCGTATCCCTCTATTCCCATCCTATTCATGTATTTGTCCAGATGCCCCTTAAATGTCACTATCGTCCCTACTTCCACCACCTCCTCCGGTAGCGAGTTCCAGGCACCCACTACCCTCTGCGTAAAAAACTTGCCTCGTACATCTACTCTAAACCTTGCCCCTCTCACCTTAAACCTATGCCCCCTAGTAATTGACCCCTCTACCCTGGGGAAAAGCCTCTGACTATCCACTCTGTCTATGCCCCTCATAATTTTGTATACCTCTATCAGGTCTCCCCTCAACCTCCTTCGTTCCAGTGAGAACAAACCGAGTTTATTCAACCGCTCATCGCTAATGCCCTCCATACCAGGCAACATTCTGGTAAATCTCTTCTGCACCCTCTCTAAAGCCTCCACATCCTTCTGGTAGTGTGGCGACCAGAATTGAACACTATACTCCAAGTGTGGCCTAACTAAGGTTCTATACAGCTGCAACATGACTTGCCAATTCTTATACTCAATGCCCCGGCCAATGAAGGCAAGCATGCCGTATGCCTTCTTGACTACCTTCTCCACCTGTGTTGCCCCTTTCAATGACCTGTGGACCTGTACTCCTAGATCTCTTTGACTTTCAATACTCGAGGGTTCTACCATTCACTGTATATTCCCTACCTGCATTAGACCTTCCAAAATGCATTACCTCACATTTCTCCGGATTAAACTCCATCTGCCATCTCTCCGCCCAAGTCTCCAAACAATCGAAATCCTGCTGTATCCTCCGACAGTCCTCATCGCTATCCGCAATTCCACCAACCTTTGTGTCGTCTGCAAACTTACTAATCAGACCAGTTACATTTTCCTCCAAATCATTTATATATACTGCAAAGAGCAAAGGTCCCAGCACTGATCCCTGTGGAACACCACTGGTCACAGCCCTCCAATTAGAAAAGCATCCTTCCATTGCTACTCTCTGCCTTCTATGGCCTAGCCAGTTCTGTATCCACCTTGCCAGCTCACCCCTGATCCCATGTGACTTCACCTTTTGTACTAGTCTACCATGAGGGACCTTGTCAAAGGCCTTACTGAAGTCCATATAGACAACATCCACTGCCCTACCTGCATCAATCATCTTAGTGACCTCCTCGAAAAACTCTATCAAGTTAGTAAGACACGACCTTCCCTTCACAAAACCGTGCTGCCTCTCACTAATACGTCCATTTGCTTCCAAATGGGAGTAGATCCTGTCTCGAAGAATTCTCTCCAGTAATTTCCCTACCACTGAAGTAAGGCTCACCGGCCTGTAGTTCCCGGGATTATCCTTGCTACCCTTCTTAAACAGAGGGACAACATTGGCTATTCTCCAGTCCTCCGGGACATCCCCTGAAGACAGCGAGGATCCGAAGATTTCTGTGGCCTCAGCAATTTCCTCTCCAGCCTCCTTCAGTATTCTGGGGTAGATCCCATCAGGCCCTGGGGACTTATCTACCTTAATATTTTTTAAGACACCCAACACCTCGTCTTTTTGGATCTCAATGTGACCCAGGCTATCTACACACCCTTCTCCAGACTCAACATCTACCAATTTCTTCTCTTTGGTGAATACTGATGCAAAGTATTCATTTAGTACCTCGCCCATTTCCTCTGGCTCCACACATAGATTCCCTTGCCTATCCTTCAGTGGGCCAACCCTTTCCCTGGCTACCCTCTTGCTTTTTATGTACGTGTAAAAAGCCTTGGGATTTTCCTTAACCCTATTTGCCAATGACTTTTCGTGACCCACTGCCCAGGGGCAGCATGGTAGCCTTGTGGATAGCACAATTGCTTCACAGCTCCAGGGTCCCAGGTTCGATTCTGGCTTGGATCACTGTCTGTGTGGAGTCTGCACATCCTCCCCGTGTGTGCGTGGGTTTCCTCCGGGTGCTCCGGTTTCCTCCCACAGTCCAAAGATGTGCGGGTTAGGTGGATTGGCCATGATAAATTGCCCTTAGTGTCCAAAATTGCCCTTAGTGTTGGATGGAGTTACTGGGTTATGGGGATAGGGTGGCGGTGTTGACCTTGGGTAGGGTGCTCTTTCCAAGAGCCGGTGCAGACTCGATGGGCCGAATGGCCTCCTTCTGCACTGTAAAAAAAATTCTATGACCCCTTCTAGCCCTCCTGACTCCTTGCTTAAGTTCCTTCCTACTTTCCTTATATTCCTCGCAGGCTTCGTCTGTCCCCAGCCTTTTAGCCCTGACAAATGCCTCCTTTTTCTTTTTGACGAGGCCTACAATATCTCTCGTCATCCAAGGTTCCCGAAAATTGCTGTATTTATCCTTCTTCCTCACAGGAACATGCCGGTCCTGAATTCCTTTCAATTGCCACTTGAAAGCCTCCCACATGTCAGATGTTGATTTGCCCTCAAACATCCGCCCCCAATCTATGTTCTTCAGTTCCCGCCGAATATTGTTATAATTAGCCTTCCCCCAATTTAGCACATTCATCCTAGGACCACTCTTGTCCTTGTCCACCAGTACTTTAAAACTTACTGAATTGTGGTCACTGTTACCGAAATGCTCCCCTACTGAAACATCTACCACCTGGCCGGGCTCATTCCCCAATACCAGGTCCAGTACCGCCCCTTCCCTAGTTGGACTGTCTACATATTGTTTTAAGAAGCCCTCCTGGATGCTCCTTACAAACTCCGCCCCGTCTAAGCCCCTGGCACTAAGTGAGTCCCAGTCAATATTGGGGAAGTTGAAGTCTCCCATCACCACAACCCTGTTGTTTTTACTCTTTTCCAAAATCTGTCTACCTATCTGCTCCTCTATCTCCCGCTGGCTGTTGGGAGGCCTGTAGTAAACACCCAACATTGTGACTGCACCCTTCTTATTCCTGATCTCTACCCATATAGCCTCACTGCCCTCTGAGGTGTCCTCTCGCAGGACAGCTGTGATATTCTCCCGAACCAGTAGCGCAACTCCGCCTCCCCTTTTACATCCCCCTCTATCCCGCCTGAAACATCTCAATCCTGGAACGTTTAGCTGCCAATCCTGCCCTTCCCTCAACCAGGTCTCTGTAATGGCAACAACATCATAGTTCCAAGTACTAATCCAAGCTCTAAGTTCATCTGCCTTACCCGTAATACTTCTTGCATTAAAACATATGCACTTCAGGCCACCAGACCCGCTGTGTTCAGCAACTTCTCCCTGTCTGCTCTGCCTCAGAGCCACACTGTCCCTATTCCCTAGTTCTCCCTCAATGCTCTGGCCTATTGCTCCCGTGCCCACCCCCCTGCCATACTAGTTTAAACCCTCCTGTGTGACACTAGCAAACCTCGCGGCCAGGATATTTATGCCTCTCCGGTTTAGATGCAACCCGTCCTTCTTATACAGGTCACACCTGCCCCGGTGTGGTGTGCAGATGTCGGGATGCACCCGAAAAATGTCTGGGGCTGCCTCCGGAGTTCAGGATGAAAGCCGCTGGCAACACTGGGCCCTGTTACACCACAGCAGTGGTTAGGGCAGCATCGGCAGGTAGACCTCACAGATTTGGAGACCTGGAGGTCGTCCATTTTCCAGCCTCAGAGGGCGGGATTTACCAAACAACCCGCCGCGTGTTTTGCAGGATGCAGGCGGTCCACCAGCAAGATTTACCAACCCCGCTGTTGTCAACGGGATTTCCCGGTAACTACATTCCTCGTTGCCGGGAAGCCCTAGCGTCGGTGTGGGGCCGGAATATTCCATCGGCGTGAACAGCTGGAAGATCGCACCCAGAATGTTCCTGGAAATCAATCTTCTTTCTCAGGAGGTCCACCTTCTTTCTTCAATAGTGGGTCTATGATATTGGGTGCCTTTTCAATATGGCGCCCCAGAGGAAGGCAGACTAAGTGCTATCAGGCCTGCCCACCATGGAATATGGCACGAAACCCCCGGGTGCATAATTAACTAGGTCGAGGCCGGAAGATTTGGCATGTGTTCTTGTGTAACTCCGCAGCGGGAAACACTCCACGTTCCCGTCCACCATTATTTTACACTTATCCACGTGACATTGTTTCTGCCACCTACCCAGTTACTTTAAAGATCTTAAACCTTTTTAAATCTGTCTCCTGACCATCTGCTCTGCCACCTATCATATCATTATTTTTGCAACCTTTATTATGGCAAAGCCATTAAAATATTTATTAATAGCACTAAAGTAGCATTTTGGCACAAGTTACAGAACCTGATGACTGGTAGCCATTATGTAGTAATTCTGCTTGATGTGGAGCTTCTTGGGAATGCAATTTAGAATGCTGAATCTCATGGATATACATTTTGTGAGCAGAATTAAGAAGCTTTTTGGGGAAATTAATTACGGATCAATTGACTGTCCAGTACATACAAGGTAAATTCACCAATCCCACCAAAGTGTGGCTAAACCATAACACAGATTATTTAATCTGGACTCCCTGCTGGGAATGAATCCGTGAATTTAGCCTCTTAACAGTGGACCTTCTGCAAACACCTTTACATTAAAATGCAACCATTCACGTTGAATTTTGGTGGCGTTTTCAGACCGCCCCACTGTAACTTCAGATCAGCTGATCCGTGGAAAAGCAGCATAACCAGTTAAAGCTGCCATTTAAATCATTACTCCAGAGTTTCCCCCAAAGGTATGCACGGAGATCAGGGAAACCATCAGAGGATATCTCCTCCATTATCTCAAAAAGTTATGCCAGATGTTGGTTCGGCATCTCTTCAAAGCATGACCTTGTCAACTGAAACTTTGTTAACAGGAGGGTCCTGGATACAAAAGTCAATGCCTGGTTACATTCGAAGTTTCAGTTGGAGAACATTTATTTACCCGTAAGCACAGGTATTATAACCTTATAGGGAAATATTCAAATAGATAGTTACTAAAACAGTCAAACGGTCTGGTATTACTGGTTTACTGTGTGGAAGCCCATGGCAAGATCACATTACAGTCGCGACAATGCACACTTAGTTTCCATTCTTATATTGTTGCACTAGGCATTAATTGAAATCAAGATTAGAGATAATAACATTTGTTCCACAATGTGATGCGAGTGCACAGAATATATCAATGCACTTACATTATTTCAATGGTCAAGTCTCTCATACTGCCAGAGTAAGTTAGTGCAAGTTTATATCAGTTATTTACTTTTACTCTGCTACTCTGTTCCCTTGCAGCTAGTGAAAAACGCAAATGAGCAATTTCATTCCCCAAGTTTGATCTTGTGTATGCAACTAAATATCTGCCCCAATCACTCACTTGGAGACTGTAATACACACCAAAGCCACACATACCACCATGACTTGTGGATTCCCTTCCTTCTTCCCTGGCTGTTTCTCACATATACAAAACTGAATCCCATGTATCAGTAGTAAATAGCCTTACTGACAAATGCAAAGTATAATTAAATAGTTTCTTGTATATACACATGCCACTTTTGGAACAAATCCTAAAATCTACCTCACTTTATAATAACATAAGAACTAGGGGCAGGAGTAGGCCATCTGGCCCCTCGAGCTTGCTCCGCCATTTAACAAGATCATGACTGATCTTTTTGTGGACTCAACTCCACTTACCCGCTCGCTCACCATAACCTTTTATTCCTTTACTGATCAAAAATCTATCTTTGCCTTAAAAACATTCAATGAGGTTGCTTCAACTGCTTCACTGGACAGGGAATTCCACAGATCCACATCCCTTTGGGTGAAGAAGTTCCTCCTCAACCCAGTCCGAAATCTGCTCCCCCTTAATTTGAGGCGATGCCCCCGAGTTCACCCGCCAATGAAAACAACCTCCCTGCTTCTATCTTACCTATTCCCTTCATAATTTTATATGTTTCCATAAAATCCCCCCTCATTCTTCTAAATTCCAATGAGTATAGTTCCAGTCTATTCAGTCTCTCCTCATAAACCAATCCTCTCATCTGTGGAATCAACCGAGTGAATCTCCTCTGCACACCCTCCAGTGCCAGTACATCCTTTCTCACGTAAGGAGACCAAAACTGTACACAGTACTTCGGGTGTGGCCTCACCAGCACCCTATACAGCTTCAACATAACTTCCCTGTTTTAAACTCTATCCCTCTCGCAATGAAGGACACAATTCCATTTGCCTTCTTAATTATCTGCAGCACCTGCAAACCAACTTTTTGCAATTCATGCACAAGGACACCCAGGTCCCTCTGCACAGCAACATGCTGCAATTTTTTACCATTTAAATAATAGTCCATTTTGCTGTTATTCCTAGCAAAATGTATGACCTCACATTTACCAACATTGTACTCCATCTGCCAGGTTCTTGCCCACTCACTTAAACTATCTATATCCCTCTGCAGACTTTCAGTGTCCTCTGCACACTTTGCTCTGCCACTCATCTTAGTGTCACCTGCGAACTGACACATTACACTTGGTCCCCAACTCCAAATCATCGATGTAAATTGTAAACAATTGCGGTCCCAACACTGATTTTACTTGTTAGAGATTAAAATGACATCAACAGCATTCATTCTGCTTTTTGAAATACAATGAAGAATATCAGTACACAGGATTCCTCTCCCTTTCAGTGTTGCCATTTCTCCTCTAAAAGTGACAGATCCTAACTCTAATCCCATGAAGCCCCTCGTTAAACAATGAAGATTAATCTTTTGCAATACGTTTTGTTATTTCTAACAGCGCTCAGCACCCTTCTTTCCTTTGGCCAAAGCAGTTTAATGAACTATTCTCCCAATAAACGTCTCATGTAGGAGGCATCATATAACAGACTCAGTCAAATGGTCGTACAGTACCATTGATCAGCTGAATGACCGTCAAAACACCCAACTACACACGGTGATACGAAAGACACCATGAGTATAGATTCCTAGCTGTCTAATCACTCAGAATGGCACAGAATTTTCTTCTGCTCACTCTCAACACAGATCGATGCTGATCAATGGTTGATGTTCAGGCTCTAGTGAGGGACTCATTTGACCTCAGCAAGCAACTCCCATGAGCTAAGGAGGAAACAAGACAGCACAATCTTTGATCCCAGCCTACTGAAGACACATTGCAGACCTTACACAAAACAACATAATAATTGCTTAACAAGCAAACTAACATATTTATCAAAGCACGCTAAAAAAATCAACAGTATCAGTATTGATATCTACTGACATTTGTTTTTTACATGATGCAAAAGTCCCACCCCTCCACCTTTTCCCCAAAGCTCTGTAATTTCTTTTCTAATCAAATAATTATCCAACACCTTTCAAAAGCTGTAATAAAAATAAATTGAACCAAAGCCTTAAACATTTTCATTAAATAATTAGCACATCTATAACCATCGGATTTTACAGGAGGTAACTTGAACCATTGCACTCATGGCAGTCTTTGGAGAAAAGACAGGACGGCTACGTCAGACCTAAGCACATGTCAGATCATGTAGCTGGGCTGGGAATTTCTTCCAAAAACAAATCACTTTTCCTAGCCACATGTGAATTCCATGGCAGCTAGAGTATTGAACTTTGACATTTACACTGATTCACTGGCTTGTTAGCTACTTGAGGAAAGTTAACGGATCTTTATTGAAGGCGGCTTAGGATTGGCTGGTAGTTCAGGTTTCAAAAGTCAAACCTCTTTGCAATTTTATTGCCGGACTTTAAATGGAGATGAAAGCATTGGTTTCGATAAAGGGTAAAAATCATGCCCATTGTCTGAAAGCACCCCTGACATAAATGTACTTAAAATAGGTGAAAGAACCAAATCTTCTCTTGGCTCAAACACCAGCCTGGGCGTTTTATGCAACTGAATTTAACAAATGAGATCCCATTCTCAACTTTTTGGTCTTTGAATTTTTACTATCAATATATTCAGTTACTGCGTTCAAAAGGGTAATACTGCAGATGCTGGAAACCTGAAATAAAAACAGAAAACGTTGGGAAAATCTCGGCAGGTCGGCCGACCGCATGTGTGGAGGGAGAAACAGACTTGTGGGCGGATTTAACCCAAGCCCCCACCGATGGACTGATGGTGGGCATGGGGGGAGAATATGGCGGGAGGACCAAAATTTTGTTTCACACTGGCGTGAATTTGCAGCACAATCGTCCACTGGTGCCCGTCAGGGCTGGTCGGAAAACCTGCCAGAAGCTAGAGGGAACCTCACTTTCATGGGATGCAGGTGGAGGCCCGACCACTCGTTTCAGATTCTCCACGATTTTGGCAGGAAAACTCACCAGCGTGAAATATGTTTGGAACATGGCATGCAGATGTCAGGACTCACCAGGATCCTGCCTGTGGCTGCCTCCGGAGTTCTGGATGGAGGCAGCCCGCAACCCTGGAACACCACAGCAGTGGGTCAGAGATTCAGTGTCCTGGAGGGGGTCCATCTACCAGCTTCAGAATTTTCCCGAAGATCCGTCTTCAATTTCAGGAGGCCCACCTTTTTTCTGCAAAAGCTGGTCAATGACGTTAGGCACCTCCTCTTCAATATGCTGCCTGGATAGGACGGCAGAGAACACATCCTCCAGACCTGCCGTGCCATGGAATATGGCGCAAAACACCTAGGGTGCATAATTAAGGAGGTTGGGGCCAGACACTCTGCATATTTTCCTGCCGGCTGCTGCAACAGGAAACATTCCACCCGCCAAAGCACCTAATCTCAAAATGGGAGAATTCCACCCTATGTTTCCAATTGCTGCTAAAAGGTCACAGACTTGAAATGACAACTGTTTCTTGTTCTAAAGACGTTGCCAGACCTGCTGAGTATTTCCAGAACTTTCATTTTTTATGTCAATTACGTTTTTCCAAATCCACTGTAAACTCCAATCCAAATAGATTGGACTGTGCCTCCAAGCAGGAGTCTGACCTCTGATCTGATGCAGAGAGTTAGTGCATTTTTGTCACTTAAAAATCAGACCTGGGGCAGGACAGTGGATGAGATCATGGTCAGAACTCTGAAATTTTCTTTGCTCCCGATGAAGGTTGATCAAAAATCTTAATAATGCCGCCACACATATTAGACAAAGGAGTAGAAAAACAGACTTTAACTTAATGTATGCTATTTATTTCATTTTCAAAATCACCAGATAGCCCACTCAAAAATAAAAAATCTGACCTAAATTGGACAGGTGGTAGCCCTAAGTTATCGTAAATTTCCTTAATTGAATCCTGCAGCATTTTCCGCAGTCGGTACTTGGTGCACATACCAGGGGGGGTAACCTAATATACGGCCTTGGGGTTGGGCCTGTTCCCGTCTGGCTGGTCTGGACTAGGCCATCCAGTTCTTGAGCTGGTTGCCCAGTATATTTCCAAACTGGAATCCAGAAACTGAAAGTTGGCACATTTTAAGTTCAGTGGACTCACATCTGCAGAGTCCTGGCATTGAGATGCAGATAACAAAGCAGCACTCAGGTTCCTATCTGCTGGCCTCTGTGGCTTTCTTCCACAAACTTCAAATAAGACAACATATTTATATTGCACCTTTAATATAATAAAACAACCCAAGATGCTGCACATAATAAAACAAATTCAGTCACCAGACTACATCAGGTGATATACAATCAGGGGACTAAAAGCTTGCTCAAAGGGTGTTTTAAGGAGTGCCTGAGGGGTGGAAAGCATTGTAGTGAGGCAGAGCGGTTTAGGCAAGGAATTCCAGAGTTTGGGGCCTAGGCAACTGAAGGCATGGCCTCCGGTGGTGGAGCAATTAGAAATGGGAAAACTCATGAGGCCAGAGTGATGAGAGAACTACCTGAGAGAGATAAGGGGCTGGAGAAGATTACAGGGATGGGCACAGGGGAAGGTGCAAGACCATTGAGGGATTTGATAATAAGACGAGAATTTTAAAATCAAGATGCTGCCTGATCAGTTGCCATCGAAGGCCAATGCGCACAAAGGTGATAGGCAAATTGGATTTGTTGGGAGTTAACACATGGGCAGCAGAGTGCTGGATGAACAGAGGGAAGTCTGCAGCAAAAAGTGAAAAACTCAGCTCTCAAAGTTTGATAATTACATTGATCCTGTGGAATCTGCCCCACGGCATAAACAGGATGGATTCCTAAGGTTGCAGTATAACAATACAAGGCAGTAAGCAGCAACATTATAGGAAGGCATTCTGAAACACTCATTCCTAAAATTAAACTGAAGACAGTGGCACATTCATGCGCTATTGTCATGTATGCATTCGGGCTGCAGTGTAGATTAACATCTCAGTTTACAGGAAAGGAGTGCTTACCTTCACTTAATAAATTTATTCACATTGACATACCCACTCTCTGATTTAATTAGTGCCCTATTCACACTGTTACAATGTGGGACATATATGGAGTAAACACACACTGCTTCCCTCCCATTGCTGTGGTGAGATACCATTCCCCTCCTCAAACCTTCTAAATCTAATTTATGGTCTTGATCAACTAACAAAGGTAAACATGATCAAGTTTCAAACGATCATTTTTAACTCTCACGTTTTAATGAGTCTGATAGTATTGTGAAAAATCACTACTTCATGATTTCTACGCCGGACCAATCAATAAGGTGTGCGTGTATTTTAATGTTATCTTCAGGCCTGAGCAATGGATACTCAGAAACCTGAAACTTATATGCATTACTTCCCTCAATTTATCTTCCTTATTTCTCGATGTTTGAACCTCTTCAATCAGTTTTCTTCCTGTCAGAGCACGGAAACGGCTCTTGACAAAGGCACAAATAGCATGCTATGTGATCACACCAAAATATTCCTTATCGTGTTTTAAGATCTTTCTGCAGCTGAGCTGACAACACTATCATCCTCCCATCATCTAGCTGAGTGGGATTGTCCTTGCCTAGTTCCATTTTTATCCATCCAGCAAAGCCTTAGAATCACCTGCAATGCCTTCTCTTCTCATTCCTTCCCCCCTGGACTTCCCAGATAATGTATCCTTGGCCCACTACTAATTCTCGTTTACATTCTGCCTCTCAGAAACATTGAGGTGAATTCTCTGCCTCCACAGCAGCATATTTCTCAGTGGCGGGCCATCGCTGGCAGTGGGATTCTCCATTCCTGTCGCTGGCCAATGGGATTTCCCATTTTGGCCACCTCACGCCGCCGGGAAAGCCGCAGGCTGGGGTGCGCTGCTGGTGGAATGGAGAATCCCGCCAACGGAGAATTCACCCCATTATCTGAAAACGTAATGTCAAGTTCCATATGTATGCTGACGAAACTCCGCACCACCTCACCACCATCCCTTTCGGTCTCTCCACTGTCTCTGATGAGTCACGCAGATTGTCAGCCATCCTGTACCAGTTAAACACCAGGTTCCTCCAACTAAATATTAGGAAGGCCAATGTCATTGTCTTTGGTTTCTGCCAACAATTCAATTTCTTAGCTATCGTCTCCATCCCTCATCTAGTCCACTGTTTGAGGCTGAACCAGTGGTTCACAAGCACAGTGACCTATTTGACATGAAGGAGATCTTCCAAAGACATAGCCATTCCTTCATCAAAACCATCTACTTCCACCTCCATCACATCCCCCATTTCCACTCCTGGCTGTGCCCATGTGCTACTGAAACTCTCATCCATTCCTTTGTTACCTCTAAACACATTTGTTCCAATATTCTCCTGCCAGCCTTCCATCAGCCACCCTTCGTTAATGCAAGCTCATCCAAAACACTGCTGCCAGCTTAATTCATAATAAAATCCCATTTACCCATCAACACATTCATAGAATTTACAGTGCAGAAGGAGGCCATTCGGCCCATCGAGTCTGCACTGGCTCTTGGAAAGAGCACCCTACCCAAGGTCAACACCTCCACCCTATCCCCATAACCCAGTAACCCCACCCAACACTAAGGGCAATTTTGGACATGAAGGGCAATTTATCATGTCCAATCCACCTAACCTGCACATCTTTGGACTGTGGGAGGAAACCGGAGCACCCAGAGGAAACCCACGCACACACGGGGAGGATGTGCAGACTCCGCACAGACAGTGACCCAAGCCGGAATCGAACCTGGGACCCTGGAGCTGTGAAGCAATTGTGCTATCCACAATGCTACCGTGCTGCCCAACGTTGCCAAACATTGCCAAATATTGTTTGCTGAACTGCATTGGTTCCTGACCTGGCGATACCTAGATCTAAAAATGTTCATTCTGATTTTCAAATCTTAAATGGCCTTGCTCTCCCCATCTCAGCAACTTCTTCCAACCTTCTGATTCCAAGGCCTTGGAACTTCTTTAATTCTGGCATCTCACGCTTCCGTGTTTTTATTTGCCCCATAATTAGCAGCTATGCCTTCAGCTGCCTGGGCCCCATGTTCTGGGATTCCCTACTGTTGGTAGGATGTTAGTTACAGAATGGCATCTCTTGAAGTTGTTGTAGTCTTCAATAGGTTAACAGCAAGTCTTCATTGACTTATTGGAGGCAGTGGCGCAGTGGTACTGGACTGGTAATTCAGGCACCCAGGATAATGTCCTGGGGAACTAGGTTCGAATCCCACCAGGGCAGATGGTGAAATTTGAATTCAATAAAAATCTGGAATTAAAAGTCTAATGATGACCATGAAACCATCGTCGATAGTCATAAAAACCCATCTGGTTCACTAATGTCCTTTGGGGAAGGCAATCTGTCGTCCTAACCTACATGCGACTCCAGACCCACAGCAATGCAGTTGACTCTTAATGTACTCTGAAATGGCCTGGCAAGCCACTCAGTTCAAGGACAATTTGGGATGGGCAATAAATGCTGGCCCAGCCCACATTCCATGAATGAATTTTAAAAAAACTACTGGTAACCATCCACATTAAAAGGGTACAGGAGCTATCTCCATGTCTACATCTTCACACATCTCTGCTCAACATCACATTGACCTTAAGCCTGGGTTGTGTGGACAGTACTGCATCCAGTTTCACATTAAGCCAGTGTGTGCCAGACTCTTTTACTACACAACTAAAACCTCTCAGTCTCTCAACCTCTCTCTCCTCCTTTAAAAACACTCCTTAAACCCTACCTGACCACCTGGCCTAATATCACCTCATGAGCCTCAATGACAAATTCTGTTTGAGGAGCTCCTGTGAAACACTTTGGGGCATGTAACAGGAGAGTTGCTATATAAACGGAAGTAGCTGTTGTTGCTCGCTATTAGTGGATATTTCTGAAATTGAGACTCACATTGTGTATCAATAATGGTCATAAAGTAGCCTGTGTAATAATGCAATGGCTTGATGAAGGTGCACTCTAACACAAGGTGTAAGACTGGAAACCAATGTCAACAGCAAGAACAACTCGCCTTTCCAGAGGGTTGTAGGGCTTGCAAAAATTAAAGATGGAGCAAGGCAAGGGCATGGATGGATTTGAAGACAACGATTAAAGATTTAGTCCAGAGGCATTGAATAACAAATGTCATTATGAAATTAAATGAAAATCGCTTCTTGTCACAAGTAGGCTTCAAATGAAGTTACTGTGAAAAGCCCCTAGTCGCCACATTCCAGCGCCTGTTCGGGAATACTGGTACTGAAATTGAACCCGCGCTGCTGGCCTTGGTCTGATTTACAAGCCAGCTATTTAGCCCACTGTGCTAAACCAGCCCACATTATGGATGTGCACAAAATGGCTGCCAAGATTCTCTACACTATGCCAAAAATACATCATTGTAGCATTGATGTATGCCTTCCCCCGATTTTCTGACCATCTTTTCCTACTTTATATTGAATAAATATATTTCCCATCACTGTCTCCTTGGGATTTTCAAGCTGGTCTCTTGCTTTCTCCTGCTGGAGTAGAATCAAAAGATATCCAGAAATACAGGGCTATTCTGCATTCAGAACTATTGGCCCATGACTGCTCCATCAGAATAAGGGAAGTTCTTTTAATGATGGCTGGAGCGAGCTGGCACACACCTGCCCATCATCTGAACTGAACAAGCATCAGTGTAAAATGAATGTGGAGAAGGTGCGGAGCTGGGTCAGAGGGGTTGATTCCCAGTGGGAGTCAGGGTGCAGTGACATTACTAAATACAAAATAAGATCAGAGATTTGACTTTATCCAGTATCACCTGTATCGAGCTTGTGCAACTGTTTGCATTCATTAGTCATTGAAGCATGTAGGGACCAAGACAAGTATGTGACAGAGCCTCAGAATATTCCGGAACTGCAGGTTCTTGCATGCCAGTTCCTGAAATAAGTTAAAGTTAAGCCCAAAGCACAACGAACAGTAATGCATTGGCCCAGACTTTCATGATTAACATTACTTGAACACCAAAGGTCAATCCATTTAAAATAAGATGGGGTCAGCCAACTTTTAAATCATATTTATTGCCAAAATTCAGTCAATTCAATTGAATTCTTGCAAAACTCAAGTCATTCTAAAATGTTATGGTTGAATGCATAGTGGATGTTTTTGCATTGCTTTAAAGTTGCAATATCTACGGTTTTTTTTACATTACCGAATATTGTAAGTTAACAGAAGGCTGATGGTTCATCAGACTTGTTCCGGGGATGGCGGGATTGTCTTATGAAGAGAGATTGAGTAAACTGGGCCTGTATTCTCTGGAATGAGAGATTATTTCATTTAAACCTAGAAAATATGTAAAGGGAATAGACAGGGTAGATGCAGGTAAGATGTTTCCCTTGGTTGGGGAGTCTAGAACCTGGGAGCGCAAATTCAAAATAAGGGAGATGCCACGTGGAACAGAGATGAGAAGAAATCTCTTTACACATTAGGTTGTGAATCTTTGGAATTCTCTGCCTCAGAGGGCTGTGGAAGCTCAGTCACTGAGGAAGTTTCAAGCAGAGATTGATAAATTTCTGGTTAACCATAACATAAAGGGTTATGGGGATAGTGGACGTAAAAGGCATTGAAGCGTCCAAACAGCCATGATCGTATTAAATGGTGGAGCAGGCTCAATGGGTTAAATGGCCTACTTCTGTTCTTATGATCCAAGTTTCCAATATTCAGACATTGGATCACTCAAATAGTCATTGTCACTTCAATTAGTTTTAGTTTGTTGTTTGCAAAAAAGAGAATAGGACTGGATTTTGAGGCAGGTGCAAGCAATACACGCTGGAAACATTTAAGCTACTGCCATTTCTGTGGCAAGAGAAACAGAGTTAACATTTCAGGTTGATAACTTCACAGCAGTTCTGGTGAAAAGGTCATCAATCTGAACTGTTAACTCCACCGATGCTGCTTGACCTGCTGAATGTTTGCAGCATTTTCTGTTTTTGTTAGATGTTTTCCCACCTCCGTTTAGGAGGTCAAAGACCTGAAATTGCCAAAAAGGAGAAATATTGAGGCCGGGAACAACATTGAGGCAGGAGCGTTTGAAGTGATTTGAACAAACTCCTAAAAGCAGATCAGGTCACGATCATATTGCTCTTCTTGGGAGTTTGATGCGTGTAAACAGTCTGCCCCATTCCCTCCATTATAACAGTAACTATACTTAGAAGGACCTTGTTGGCTGTACCTGCTCGAGGTCAGGAAAGATGCTATTTTTTAAGTTCAAGGAAGAAAATTAAAATCTTTATTGCGTCGTAACGTCCTAGCTCCAGGGTGTCGTTTTGGGGATATGTTGCATGGCATTTGCCTGGGAAGTGTAAAATTCCGATGAACGATTGCCCTGCACTGGGAAATATCCAAAACCTAAATTTAAATCACAAATTTCAACTGATTCCGATTGTGTTACAACAATAGTTATAGTTACCCAGAAACAGAAGAGTTAAAATGACTTCTAACTTCTTGATTAACAATGGTACAGACTCTTGGTTAGCACTGCTGCCTCACGGCGCTGAGGACCCGGATTCGATCCTGGCCCTGGGTCAGTGTCCATGTGGAGTTTGCACATTCTCCCCATGCCTGCATGGGTTTCACCCCCACAAGCCAAAGGTTTGGATTGGCCCCACTAAATTGGGAAAAATAATAATTGGATATTCTAAATTTACTTTACAAAAAGAAAAAAAACTATGGCACAGACTCAAACTGACCCTCCCAAGGGGTTCCCCTCCGCCCCCTCCAGTGTGGGGGACTCTCTTCTCCACCTCACCCCCTCCTCCCCTGCATCCCCTCCACAGGTCTCCACCACCACCAGCTGCCCAAATAGGATGATTCCACCCCCAAACCTACCCACTTACCTTATCAAAGATGTTAAAACTTGGCTGGACTTTTAAACCTACCTGGTTATGACAATTAGTGTTGCAAAAAGAGGGTGTGGCTTACTTACCTTCAGTATTACAGCTCTCGGCACTAGGTAGGCACACTGCATTGTCTCGCCCAGCTGAGACAGCTGGATTTTCAGCTTGGAACTTTTCAAATGGAGTGGCAATCTGACTCAATCGGGCATTATGGCCAATATCATATACTATCACTAATATGAGTTATATTAGAGACATTTTGAATTATTCATTCATGGGACATGGGCATCGCTGGCTGTGCCAGCACTTATTGCCTATCCCTAATTGCCCTTAAGGGGGCAGTTAAGAGCCAATCACGTTGCTGAGAGTTTGGCGTCACATGTAGGCCATACTGGGTAAGGACAGCAGCTTTCCTTCCCTAAAGGAAATTAGTGAATGAGGTGGGTTTTTACGACAATCGACAACGGTTTCATGATCATCATTAGACGTTTAATTCCAGATTTTTATCAAATTCAAATTTCACCATCTGCAGTGGCGGGATTTGAACCTGGGTCCCCAGAGTATCACTCTGGCCTCTGGTTTACTAGTCCAGCGACAATATCTCTATGCCACCGCCTCCCACACATACATCCAGGAGGAGGCTTCCAGTAATAAACAAAGGGGTTTATTTATGAACGGCAAAGGCACTTAGATAACAGGCACAGAACACTGTACAACAAGTCTTTACACTTCAGCTCCCTGGTCCACACTGCCCGGGGTCCTGCTCCCAGGGCCCCGCGCAAACTCCCCATTGGCCAGGGTCCACGTGTTCCATAGCGATTGACCCGAACAGGTAACGTGGCCCGTGGAGCACACCTCCCGTTTGAAAATATTTTTATTCCATGCATTTTCACAGACAAAAAGAATCAGAACACAATTCAGTAAAAAACAACCACACCCCACCTGCCCGCCTGACGCCAACCCTATCTCACATCACTTCCCGCCTTCCCCATTTTAATCACCCCCCCCCCTCCCCGGCTGACCCGTCTAACCTCTAACCTCTAAACGTTAAACGGCTTCCACCTCTGGGTGAACCCCTCTGCCGACCCCCCTCAAAGCAAACTTAACCTTTTCCAGCCTCAGGAATTCGGACAGGTCGCTCACCCACTGCCAGAACCCCCTCAGTCTTGGACACGTCCAGAATATGTGGACATGGTTTGCAGGCCCCCCACACACCACCCGCACCTGTCCTCTACCTCCACAAAGAACATGCACATCCTTGCTACCATCATATGAGCCCATGCACCACTTTAAACTGGATGAGGCTTAGCCTCACACATGACGAGGACACGTTCACCCTCCGCAGGGCCTCTGCCCACATCTCGGCCCCCACCTCCCTTCCCAGCACCTCCTCCCACTTATGCTTAATGTCCCCTACCAGAGTTCCTTCCCATTCCGTCAACTCCTAATAAACATCCAACACCTTCCCCTCCCTTATTTCGTCCTCCGACGGCACCTTATCCTGCAACCCCTGCGGTGGCAGCCCAGGAAAGGATGGCACCTCTTTCCTTACAAAATCCCGAACCTTCAGGTATCTAATGCCATTCCCCCTGGACAATTCATACACTTCCTCCAGGTCTTCCAGCCCCGTGAGCCTGCCTCCTTAATGGGGCCACGCTACCACATCTTTCCCCGCTTAAGTCCTTCACACACTACCCCAAAACTATGTCAAAAGTTACAATGGTAAACAGAGACAATTGAGGAAGGAAAGTCCATCAAAAAGTCATTCAGTCCATAGACCTCTGGGTCCTCCAGGATCTCCATATGCTCCCCTTGGCTAGACCGAGTTGCAGGAGTATTCACGATGCTCGCTAGACTTGTCAACTCCACATCAGGGTGGCCTCTCCTCGACTCCACAGGTGGTTGACATGCTTTTTGATAGGTCTTCCCGTTAACATCGTTACATAAGACACCAGCCCCCACTGGGCCTCAACCTGTATTTCTAAGGTGCATCAGCATTGAAATTTTGGACCAAAACCAGGTCACCCACCCAGGATGACCTGTCACCTCTCTGCTCTGACATCTGACTCTTCTCGGAGTCCTGGCATGTATCCAACTTCCCTGCCAAATTTGGAAACACAAAATCCATCGGGTCCCCAACCAAAGGCCAATGAGCAGCTCAGCTAGCATGATTATATGATTCATTGTTACTGGAATTTTCTCAGTATTGGAGAATCTCGCATTTCCTGGGTATCCTGACCATCCCAAAGCTGGTTGGCATGTTCGCACTCCTCATCAGACTCATCAGCAGAGAACGGGGTTCTCGCAATCAGATCCTCCACTGCCAGGATCTCCCATCTCTGGAGGCCAATTGTGCAAGTTATGCACATAGATACCAACCATGAGTGAGGCGCTCAGAGGTGCATAATGCAGAATGCTACCTGATCTGTCCAAACATCTTAAGTGTATTTTGAGCACACTGAGGATCTGCTCAAAGGGCTGTAATGGATGCATGGCTTTCGTTATACCTTGCATCAGGCTCCATGAGTGGATTTATCACTGGTGTCATCAGCCATCTCTGTTGAGAGTATTCCCCAGAAGCCAGCCATCCAATTGTGCTGGGCTGGTGAACGTCCCTGGCACCTTGGGAGTGCCTTTGTATGTATATATCATGATTGCTGCCAGGTTAACAAGCACAGATTTGCATTATCCATCCCTGTGGTCGCATATGGGCGGAATTCTTTCCTAATAATCGATGCTCATGGCTGTGTGGAGGGCACTTAAACACATGTCTGCAACCTATTGTGTCTTGGACCTTGGGAAATCTGGTAGTGCTATCAAACTTCTTTCAGCCTTACTAGCATTGTTCTTGCTAAAGGAAATAAGCTCATGGGCACTACACATGGCAACTGTGAACACTTTGTTGCAGTGATGCACCACTGGTTGCTACATCCTACACAAGCCTCCTAATGACCCAGGAAGAAACTGGTTGCAAAGAAAATTTAGGGCCAGTGTGATCTTTGTGGGATGCAATTTCCCCAGCCAACTCGACACAGATTGACCTGACCATCTCTCTGGACAACCCAGGTCTTCTTAGGCACTCTCACTGGCTACTTGCAAGTGTACAAGCCTACTCCAGTAGACTCTATTGGCAGGATTGTGCCTTGTCCTTCGTCTGCTTGTCCGTGACAGTTGCCTCCCCTCCACAGCCCCTTTCTCCGCAGAAGGTTGCCCATCGTGCTGTACCTCATGACGCTCCTGTCCTTTGCCAACCATTCTCCTGCTTCTCCTCCTTAATGGAGAGGAATCTTTCCACTTAATGTACAATGACCATAGGGACAATGGTGTACAGCAACATGTCGTAGGGCACAATTTTGCAGCATTTCCTGTTTGTTCCTTTCCTCAGGGACTGTCCTAATGCAGTTTGAAACTGAATGAGAAGCAAAGTAACAATATCAGCAAGATCACCGAGCCCTGCTCTGCTAAAGGCCTTAGAGTCCTGTCTTTACAACACTCGTCATTAAAAATGTAAGTCCAATCAATCAAGTTTTCTTTGTACATATCACATTGTGGGATGGGCAATTTATAATTCAGGTTTATTGGATTATTAACAAGCTCAATCGACCGTTAACTGTTCTTTTTTAAATATGGTAGACAGGCAGTCAATGTAACCACCTGCCTGACTTCCATGTGGTGCTAAACTAGTGTGTTGATACCGGGTTCACGACTCAACGTCATCATGCCGATATTTGCACACGAGCAGGACAGCCAGCAGCAGTCCTGGCTTGGCGATGGTAAAATTAATCCTCAGACTTCAGATTTCATATTCACACAAAACAAATCACAAATATGTAATTACAGTGTTGATTACTTTTGTTTACTTCCAATACACTCGAACCACTTCTGTCCTCATGTGATTTCCAAAGGCCCAAGACGTAATAGACCGCACAAGTGTGACTATTGAAGTGCCTTCCGGACAGCCAGGAGCATTTGTTAACAGGAAGGACACCATTCTATTAACACCGATCTCCTATGTGACCACATCATGCAGGTGTGCGCTCGCTATCGTGGCAGCAATCTCAATGCCTGCATACTGAAGCACTCCCAGGTGCCAGAGGTGTTCACCAGCTGGATTTTCTAATTGGCACTTCTCATTTTCCACTTCTTCCAGAATGTGAACTGAAAGTTTATGCCGTGTTATGAATGCAGCACTTTACAAGACAGTTTTAAAATGTGTCTTTTAGCTCAAGGTAAAACACAATGTCCTGGACATGGGGGATGGAGATCATACAAACTCATCCAGGAGACAGGCCCATGTGACCCAAAACAAAACCTGTTCAAAATCAAGCGACAAGTTTCATGTCTGAAACCACAAAGTGAGAGCCAGAGAGAGAGCGCCGGAGAGAGAGAGAGATAGAAGGAGATGGAGAGAGAGAGAGATGGAGAGAGAGAGAGAAATGGACGTGATGTTCTTTGATTTTTGAATGAGGATGGCTTTGAAGTGTAGTGTCTCACAAAGAACATCAAGTTATGTTTTCAACAATGCTAATTTATTTATACTACAACTAAATAGATTTGACTTGCTTGCTAAGATATAAAAGATTACAGATTGCCTAAAACTATGATTCTACTTACAGAGCTCCGGAGAACACGACTATTCTCTAACTCGCCTAACAACCTGTTTCCCGAATGAAGAGCATCACGTGGTCTATGTATGTGCGCTTGATCACCATCTAGTGGTTGGATGTAGTTACAGTACATTGTTAACCCTTCATTATTCTTACAATGCACACTGTCACATCCCCCTTTCTTTGTAGTTGTTTGGATATGCATTTAAACATATTTACAATACATGATGCTTGTTGAGGCTATACATGGTTTCACTATGCTATTGTCCATCAGTTAACGATTTTTTTAGTTTCACAAATTAAGTCTGTCTGTTTTTTTCTGAGACATGAAGATCTTCTCAGAGCAATTTTCTTTTACAGTTGTGTTTGTTTCAATGATGCTGTCGTTGTGTTCGCTGCTGGAATGCCATCTTCCTGACATACTGCTGGAGTTGCTTTGAATAGCTCTGTATCTATTGGGATTTTTGGAAATGTGGGTTGAGTCGTCTTCACCTTACTCTGCAGTTTCTCCTTAATATTAGAACCCTCTGCCATTACCACTACATAGGAATGTGGAGCTGCCTGGCGTATGACATGCGCCATGCTTGACCAGCCATTCGGAAGTTGTACTCTTGACAGTATCACCTTGCTCAGGCGGTGATAGATTTTTTGCTGTTCTATCATAGACTTCTGTTGTTTACGTTTGTTCTGAGTGATCTTCTGGATTGTGTCTTCGTTTTCAGGATTCGTTGTAGTAAGGCAGGGTAACTTGGTACGTATCTTTCCATTATCAGCAACTGTGCTGGTGAGTATCCTATTGCAAGTGGTGTCGCTCTGTAGCTTAACAAAGCTAAATTTGGGTCGCTGTTTGAATCCCAAGCTTTCTTCAGTAACTTCTTGGCAATATGTACTCCCTTCTCAGCCTTTCCATTGGACTGTAGATGAAGCGGGCTGGAGGGTATATGCTGGAAGTCATACTGTTTGGAAAACTAAGTCCATTCGCTGCTATCAAAACAAGGTCTATTGTCACTCATTACGGTGAATGGGATGCCAAGCCTAGCGAATATTTTTTCGTAGCCTTGATGGCTGCCTTTGAACTTGAGTTGGGTAGCTTGATTACCTCTGGATAATTCAAACATTAGTCAATGAACAAAAGGTATTCATTGCCTTGAAAGAAAAACAGATCAATGCCGACTTTCGGCCACAGAGTAGTGACGATTTAGTGCATAGTCAGTGCTTCCTTGTTGATGGGACTGGTTCTTCTGACACATTTCACATTGTGCAACTGGGTTGCTAATATCATTGTTGATTCCCGCCCAGTGCACAGACTCACAAGCTCTTCTTTTACATTTTTCCATCCCCAGATGGCCTTCATGCACCTTACTGAGGATCATTTGTCATAAAGAAGTCAGTAATACAATACGACAGGAACCCATTGACATTGCTTAAATCTGTTCCTATGTTTTGGTAGTTGGAACAAGTTCCTTTGGGCTAACCATCCCACATGTATTTTAGCACTCGTTGGATAGTTTCGTCCTTACTTGTTACTTCTTTGATCAATTTTCACTCGTCATCAGACACAGGTAGGTTCTCTTCAATAAGGGTTCCTTGAGCTTCAATGATCTGTACGATATCGGTCATCCGTGAATCATCGGTTGCATGTGATAGTTGTAGCTGATGCACTCTCTCCTTTCCTGGCATGTAGACTAGCTCAAAATCGTACCTTTGAAGTTTCATGACCATTCTCTGTAGTCGTGGAGGCATGTTGTTTAAATTCTTTTTTAATAATTCAGAAGAGAGCACGATAGAACATAGAACATTACAGCACAGTACAGGCCCTTCGGCCCTCGATGTTGCGCCGACCTGTGAAACCACTCTAAAGCCCATCTACAATATTCCCTTATCGATAGAACATAGAAATGAATGATCGGTTTCAACTGTGAATATGGGTAACCCATACATGTAGTTATGGAATTTGTCCATACCCATGAGTTGACCCAAACACTCCTTTTCAATTTGCGCCTTGCGCTGCACAGTTGGTGTCATTGCTCTCGAGGCATATGCAACTGGTTGCCATAGCCCTTCAATGTCTGTTGTAATAGCCATCGCCTATGCCATCTTTGCTGTCATCTGTCAAGTTCTTCGACCTGCTTTTGGGATTGAAGAACGACAGAACAGGTGCTGTAGTGAGTGCTCTTTTCAGATTAGATCACTTTCCGTTGTGCTCATCAGACCAATTGAACGTCACATTCTTCAGATAAGCTGTCAGTGCCGTGATGCCAAGTTTGACATGAATTTTCCCAAAAAGTTGACAACACCTAGCATCCTTTGGACTGCCTTCTTGTCTTTTGGACATGACATGCTGGTAATGGCTGCAATCTTTTCCGTGTCTGGCTAGATGTCTTGAGCTAATAGTTGATCACCCAAGAAAAGTAGTCTGGTGATGCCAAATTGGCATTGGCTCTGTTCAGTTTGAGACCAAACTTTTCAATACACTTCACGACTTGCAGAAGTCGTGCATTATGTTCCTCTTCATTTGATGACGAAATGATGATGTTATCCACGTACACCTGTGATACCTTCGGCCATCTGTTCCATAGCCCGAGGAAGAATTTCGGAAGCAGAAATAATCCCAAAAGGCATTCTGTTGAAACAGTGGGCGGGATTCTCCACTCCCGCGCCGAAGTGGCCGCGCCGTCGTGAACGTCGTCGAAGTTCACGACGGCGGGAAACGGCCCCAATCCCGACCGATTCAGGCCCTGACAATGGGCTAGGATCGGGGCCGCGTCATCTACGCGCGCCAGGCCTTGTCGCCCGCGTAAAGGCGGCGCTGCATAGATGATACGGCCGGCGCCGCATGACTGGCGTCGTCCGCACATGCGCGGGTTGGCCGGCGCCAATCCGCGCATGCGTGGTTGCCGTCCTCTCTAAGTCCGCCCCGCAAGAAGATGGCGGACGGATCTTGCGGGGCCGCGGAAGGAAGGAGGTCCTCCTTCAGAGAGGACGGCCCGACGATCGGTGGGCACCGATCGCGGGCCACCCCACATTTGAGGTACCCCCCGGTGCAGGATCCCCCCTCGCCCCCCCCCAGCGTTCGCGCGCTGTTCCCGACGGCAGCGACCAGGTGTGGACGGTGCCGGGGGGAACCCGCCGTTTTGGCCTGGCCGCTTGGCCCATCCGGGCCTGAGAATAGCGGGGGTGCCGGAGAATCGCATTTTGGGTGTCTCCGGCGATTCTCCGGCCTGCGGAACTCGACCGGGCCGTTCCCGCCGCTTGGGAGAATCGCGGGAGGGCGTTGGACCGGCGTCCCGGGAAATTTTGGCGGCCCAGGCGAATCTCCCAACCGGCGCGGGAGTGGAGAATCTCGCCCAGTATCTCCCGTATCGTGTATTAAATGTGCAGATTGTTTTAAATTGCATCATCTAATTTTAATTGCCAGAAACCCATGGATGCGGTAAAGATCTTGGCATCTGACATTTCACTGGTAATTTGCTCCCTTTTCAGAATCGGGTAGTGTTCCCGCTTTATATTCTGATTCAGATCCTTGGGATCGATACAGATTCTTAGGTCGCCATTGGCTTTCTTCACACAAACCATAGAACTGACCCAGTCAGTTGGTTCTTCCACTTCGGTGAGTGTTCCCGCTGGGCAGAGTGGCTGGTGCCCGGCTAAACGTGCTTGACGCAGGACTCTGTTGCAATTTGGCTAGATTGCGCCCTACTACTTTTATAAAATAAACTAGCCATTGCTGTCAGGGCACCACTGTGCAGAGGAAAACTTTAACAGCGTGACTTTTGGCCACACATAAGATGCGCTGATCCCCACAGATCTCGCAGGGAAGAGGGAGAGAACTGGAAAGGGTATCCTTGGCCTGCTTCCGAAAAGTCACCCAGGCACTGACCAAGCTTAGGCCTCTGTCCTTGAGGAGGCCCTTAAAAATGTGTAGATTGTCTAACCTCTGATCATAGAATCCCTACAGTGCAGAAGGAGGCCTATCGGCACATCGGGTCTGCACCGACCCTCTGAAAGAGCATCCCTACCCAGGCCCAAGCCCTCACCCGATCCCCGCCACTACCTAACCTTTTGGGCACAAAGGGGCAATTTAGCACAGCCAATCCACCTAACCTGCATATCTTTGGGAGGAAACCAGAACACCTGGACGAAACCCACACAGTCACGGGGAGAACATGCAAATTCCACACAGATGGGCACCCAAGGTCAGAATTGAACCTGGGTGCTGTGAGGCAGCAGTGCTAACCACTGTGCCACCATGATGTTGGGCGACTAACTGTTGCCGGTTTCACCCCCACTTTGTTAAGTGAGGCTAGTGGTGAGAACATATTGGGCCACTGACCCATGCCACAAAATCAAATTGTCCTCCTAATTTCATCTTCAAGCGCTCCTCCCCAGGTGTGGAAGATTTCACCCCTTGAAGTCATTTGAAATCACAGGATGTGCATTTTCACAAATTGCTTTCAAGAAACTTGCATCGTCGTTAATAATTTCCTCAATTAATATTGCCACATGTTGGGCAATCACTTGACATAATTTTCAATTGTGTACGAATCAATACTTTAATCAACATCACTACAAGCAGATAGCAAACAAAAGGAGCTCCTAAAAGGAACTAGGGTTTAAAAACAGAAGTTCCGTTACAAAGGGAGAAATCTTTTTGTAAGCCTGTAGTTTTGGAGTAGGTTCTTTAATTTAGTCGGTGCTGGTTGTGTTCCAGAGAAATGTTCAAAATCAAATAAAAGTTTTCCTCATGAACAAAATAGTCATAGCAGTTTGATGCTAAACTGGGCTATCTGTGGTGTCGGTGTATGAAAACAGTTGCCTTACATCCTGTAGCCTATGATCATGAGCACTCTGTAAATTGTAAATGAATACTGGATCTATTTTAGCTCGACTCTTTGTGATATTTTCGTCATTCAAAGGAGCTTGACCATGTGTTAAATGAAAGCCAGGACCAGTTCTGTTAACTGTTAAACTTAAAGCCTATAATCTCTACAAGAGCATTAGAGAGAAATCAGCACATATTTCTGCTGGGACAGAGATGGGGACACTCAGGGATAGCTATGCAGTATTCAAAAAGAGAAAAGAGAAACTGGCACATTAAATATTTCCGTGTGTTACAATTAATCAGAGCAGAGCAACTCCAATATCTTATTTCTGCTCTCCTTTGAGGCCAAGCATTACTTATTTTTGCACAGGGACACGGATTCAAAGGTTGTGTATTTTAAGTTTTGTGCTGCAATAAATTACTTCAAAAACATTCTCAAGTTAATGGAAAATTGGAGCTTGCCAATCAATAATACTATACACAGGGACATCAATGGCTGCTTCAGTTAAAAAAGCTTCAACTGGGCCAATGTTAGAGCAAATGGCAACTTTAAATCTTGCCCATGCACTCTGTGACTAACTGGGTGTGAACAGAGTAGCCAGTATATTTCTCCATGTAAGTGTGTTTGAATTGTATAGGAAGGATAAAAGTTCACTTTTTTGACAAGAAGATCCATCTGATACATCCAGCCAGAGGGCACTTTTTTGGTTTCGATTGCACAAAGTGATATTTTCCTTAAAATACTATTGAAATAAATCATCCACAGAACGTATTGACAAAAGGTAATCAACCTGAAACATTAACTCGGTTTCGTTCTCCTGAGATGGATGTCCTGAAATGTGAATCACAAAGTTTGCATGCAGGTACAGCAAGTAATTAGGAAGGCAAACAACATGTTGGCCTTTATTGCAAGCGAGATGGAGTATAAAAGTGGTGAAGTCTTGCTACAATTGTACAGAGCATTGATGAGTCCATACACTAAGAGTATTGTGTGCAGTTTTGCTCTCCTTATTTAAGGAGGTACATATATCTACATTGAGAGCAGTTCAGAGAAGGTTAACTACTCTCTAGGATGAAGGGGTTATCTTATGAAGACAGTTTAAGCAGGATTGGCCTATACTTGGAGTTTGGAAGACTGAGTGATGCTTCTATTGAAACAAAAGATTCTAAGGGAACTGGATAGAGTAGATGCTGACAGGATGTTTCCCCTTCTGGGGGAAAACTAGAACTAGGATAATAGTTTGAAAATGGATCTCCATTTAAGACTAAGATGAGAAGGTGAAGATGATGAGAAAATGTGAAGTTGTCCACTTTGACATAGAGAATAGAAAAGCAGGATATTATTTAAATAGAGAAAGACTGCCGACTGCTGTGGGATCTGGGTATCCTTGTATGTGAATCACAAAAAGTTAGTATGCTGGTACAGCAAGTAATTAGAAAGGAACACTGATGGTTGGCCTTTATTGAACGGGGGTGGAGTACAAATGTAAGGAAGTCTTGCTACAGCTGGGCAGGGTATTGGTGAGACCACACCTGGATAACTGCATTCTGTTTGGAACTCCTTTAATCAGAAAGGGAATTTAGGGTTTTGGGCATAAGGCAGGAAAGGAGAGTTGGAAAGTATATCAGATCAACCATGATCTCATTGAATGGCAGAGCAGATTCAATGGGCTGAATGGCCTACTTCTGCTCCTACGTCTTGTGGTCTTATGGATCTCCTGCTTACAATGGAGATGAGGAGCAATTTCTTCTCTCAAAGTGTTATACTCTTCCATCGAAGGCAGTGGAGGCTGGGCAATTGAATATATTCAATACTGTTAGCAAGGAAGTGCCATTAAGGTCACAATCCGATCAGCCATGATCCTACTGAAAGGCGGGGCAGTCTTGAGGAGAGAATGGTCTAATCCTGCTTTATTCTTATGATCTGATGAGTATTTCCAGAATTTTATTTTTTACTTCACTGAAGTATTGACAATCAACTCTTGAAGATCAGAGAACACCAGCTGTAGGAAGTTAAAATATAAACATTAACTGATCCTTTCCAGTAACCTCAATGTGTGAAGTTCCTTCTCTCCCTCATTTCTCCCCATTCTCCTGCCATCTGCAGACACTTAAAATGTTAATTCAGCACCACCCAAGTACAACTTGGCTGAATATGTCTCATCTTCTTTCTTACTCCTTTCATCCATGCTGATGTTTTATATTTTGAGTAATGTTTAAAACTAGGCCAGAGAAAAAAAGAGAAACACAGGAGCAAACATGACTAGATTCAGCCGAAGTAAACCACTGACATATTAAATGTTATTAATGCAGCAGTCAATGGTGTTACAATCCCTATAGAGACCGATAACTAAAATACAAATTTCCCTGTGACAACACAAAGGAATCGCATAACAAGTTTTCACATTTTAAGACGGTGACTGTAGTAAACAGACTAAAATCAGCAGAATCTGAACATTAGTTAGTGGGGAATCCGGACAAATGTGAGGTAATGCATTTTGGAAGGTCTAATGCGGGTAGGGAATATACAGTGAATGGTAGAACCCTCAAGAGTATTGAAAGTCAAAGAGATCTAGGAGTACAGGTCCACAGGTCATTGAAAGGGGCAACACAGGTGGAGAAGGTAGTCAAGAAGGCATACGGCATGCTTGCCTTCATTGGCCGGGGCATTGAGTATAAGAATTGGCAAGTCATGTTGCAGCTGTATAGAACCTTAGTTAGGCCACACTTGGAGTGTAGTGTTCAATTCTGGTCGCCACACTACCAGAAGGATGTGGAGGCTTTAGAGAGGGTGCAGAAGAAATTTACCAGAATGTTGCCTGGTATGGAGGGCATTAGCTATGAGGAGCGGTTGAATAAACTCGGTTTGTTCTCACTGGAACGAAGGAGGTTGAGGGGAGACCTGATAAGAGGTATACAAAATTATGAGGGGCATAGACAGAGTGGATAGTCAGAGGCTTTTCCCCAGGGTAGAGGGGTCAATTACTAGGGGGCATAGGCTTAAGGTGAGAGGGGCAAGGTTTAGAGTAGATGTACGAGGCAAGTTTTTTACGCAGAGGGTAGTGGGTGCCTGTAACTTGCTACCGGAGGAGGTGGTGGAAGCAGGGACGATAGTGACATTTAAGGGGCATCTTGACAAATACATGAATAGGATGGGAATAGAGGGATACGGACCCAGGAAGTGTAGAAGATTGTAGTTTAGTCGGGCAGCATGGTCGGCACGGGCTTGGAGGGCCGAAGGGCCTGTTCCTGTGCTGTACATTTCTTTGTTCTTTGTACAGAAAAGGTAGATTTCTTCTTAACACAGCCAAACCACTTTTATATGCCACATTCTCAGCTGAAATGTAATCTTGAAGACCCAAATTCCTCCCGATACTTCAACAGGTTGTCATCTCTACTACACTGGAGCATGTCTTCCTGAGACCTTTTATAAGTCCTCAATCCTCCCACGCACAACCAAATTGGCTTCCAGCACCAGTTGACTTCTTGGTCTTTACATCTCGTCAAAAGGTCCAGTTCAAACGGCAGATCACTTCTCACCAATGTTTTCATCACACAGTATTAGCTTCCCTGTTTTGTACCCACAGCAGCATCTCTCTACGAACTTTGAGTGTACTTATCTGGCAGCAGTAAGGCCAGCTGCCTTTTCCTTGGCGTTCAGGTATTAAATCAAGCACTTGACTTTGAATAAGTTTGACCTGGGCCCCTGTCCCCGGGGCAACCAGGTTATGGGAGCTTGTTACTTGGCAGAATTGGTATGAAATTACAAGCCCCTCTCCATAACTCAATTTTTCCCTGAATTAAAGAAGACAGTTTAAAACATAACCATCTTATAAAGCCTTACATTTGTAACAATAGCTGTTGCTGTCAACTGTAGCAGTATATATCTCTCTGTAAAATATAATCGGAGTTTTAAAATGAATGTTTTAATATTGTGAATGTAGAAGCTTCCTATGGTCGATATGGGAATGTTTGCATGAAAAAAATCTATATGGTGCTTTTAATAGGATTAAATACTTGACATACTTTTCACTACAAACACTTCAGCATCATCAATATAACATATAAAGAAAATAAGCCTAGCAGATGGAAGAGCATTTAATATTTCATAGAGACCATTAAGCCACTTATTACAATTGCAATCTTAGGCACTGCATATGATAGTTGACAGGATTTCAAAACATAGGACAATTAATAGCTGGCAAAGAGCAAGTCTGCAATTCAATTCCAATATCAGCAACTGCCCAGCAAAGCGGAAAAACATCAGCAACACAATCAGAATGAAAAATTGCCTTAAAATGCACATTCAAGTACTTGTAATCTGGTATAATGTGCAAACTCAAAATCAATGTTTTAAGCATCATCGTTGAAAAAGAGATCCAAACCCTCAGTTCAGCTAGTGCTGTTCGCTCAAAACCAGCCCTTTCACACTTATAACACATAAGAGTGCATCTGTTAGAACTGTACCACGAACTGCCACAGACAGAGGTTCCCTGTCAAATGTTAAACAAATGTACAAATCAAGTTTTCACAATGGCCCTGCAGGTTTACCAGGAATGTTATTGTGTTTTAATTTATTTTATTTATTCTCCCACAAGATTACTGGCAACCTATTATGGGCCATGTCAACCAACACATGCGTCTTTATCAAAACACAGTTTTCAAGTACTTTCTGTTATATAGTAGAGTTTGATAGACAATAAGCAAGCAAAGAACTCACAGGTTGGGGGCAATCTAACCAGATTGCAACAAAGTCCCATGATGAGAGTGTTTAACTGGGTATTTCCTGGTGCTCACTGCCCTGAGAAACACCACGCTATCTATCGGGACTTTGTTTTAATCGGGGTCTTAATGGGAAACACCACGCTGAGGCCGCACTTTGTCCCATTTCCTGCACTGAACAGCTCCGCTCGCCAGAACTCCTCGACACCTCTCCCCCCCCCCCGCCCCCCACCACCTCCAAAGCCCCAACTCACCAATAAGGGGGTCCTCAGACCAATCCCCCCCCCCCCCCCACCTCAAATGGGCAGGGCATCCCTGGGCCCGATCCCTGGCATGGGCAAAATGCCAACCTGGCACCTTCACATTGCCACTATGACAGTTCCCCTGCCATCTGGCAGTGCCACCTGGACACCAGAGTGCCAGGCTGGCAGTGACAAGGTGTCCAAGTGGCACCAGCAGTGCCAGGGTGCCACCCTGCCCAGAGGACAGCCATCTGGGGGCCTCCAACCCTCCCACAGTGCTGTTCAATCTGGTCCCCATTTGTGGGCACTAGCAGTGACTGTTGCTCACCTGAGGTCTCTAAGGCGAAGGGTTGAGATTCCCAAGGCCTCGGTAGATCAGGCGAGTGCATATTAGAGAGACTAGCGGGCTTGCTCCCATACGCTACCTTGCCAGATAGTGATCCCACCCACAATGGGCAGGGTTCAGATTGTGACGTCTCGTGAGATCACATTGGATCTTGCGAGGCGTGGCAAGCTGGGTAGATCCCAGAAGAGGGATCTCCTGGCATCTACCGGCTGCAACTCACCACCGTTCGGGCGCAACATGGCCAGTAGATTCACCCGTCATGTTCAAATCCGCCTTCTCTACACCCATCCCATTAGCACAGCCTCAGAGCAGCGGCCAAAATTAGGAACGGATAAACTGCTGTTCATTCAACAGGTGAGCCAGCTAAGGGATGGTTGGAGAGGCAGAGAATGTTGGGACCTATGTTAACCGTAGACCCGAAAATTGAACAAGAATAAAAATGGCAGGTTTGTGCAATAGCATGTATAAGAAAGCAAATTCTACCAAATATGTTCATGTTAAACGTGAGACAAAGCAACATATCTTTCAGTCTGAACATATTAAGGGCAGCACGGTAGCACAGTGGTTAGCACTGCTGTCTCACAGAACCAGGGTCCTGAGTTCAATTTCAGCCTTGGGTAACTGTCCGTGTGTCTGCGTGGGTTTCCTTCCATTCCAAAGATGTGCAGGTTAGGTGGATTTGCCCCGTAGCGCCCTAAAGGTTAGGTGGGGTTACTGGATTAAGGGGATAGGGTGGAGGCGTGGGCTTAAGTAGGGTGCTCTTTCCAAGGGCCGATGCAGACTCGATGGGCCGAATGGCCTCCTTCTGCACTTTAGGGATTCTGTACCCCAAATCACCAGGATAATAATAACCACCCTTAAATACAAAGCAGGAAATTATTTATTAATGTTCATGCAGTAATTCTGTTGGAACCAAATTTGCCATGTCATCCTTAAAGTACAATATTTCACGGAAAGCCTTGAAAAAGGGATTTGCACAACACTGATATAAAAATAAGACACAAGGTGGACTTTGTTCTATAGCTCCCCAAAACAGGCGTGGGAATCGTGATGTAGAGGCTGGGTCATTAAGCATGTTCAAGGCTGTGATAGGCAGATTTTTAATCAGTATGGGATATGGGAATAAGGCAGAAACGTGGAGTTGACAATTATTAAATATCAGTCTCATTGAATGGCAGACCAGACTCGATGGGCTGAATAGCCCACTACGTCTATGGTCTTATGCATGAATAACCTGTGCCTCTTGCTTCCAATGCAGGCAGAATACCAACTTCATGCGGCCTGCTAATTTACATTGTCACTGCATGCAGCCAGCACTAAGCCCACTGTTGAGTGGCTGCACACCTCTGAAGAGTGCCCATGTTTGTGTGGGGCACAGTATTTAAAGCCAGCCTATACCTCTTAAAGGGGAGGTTCATTTTCTGGCTGGAGCAGATGCTGGAACCATTTGTGGGGGAGAGTTTGAGCCGGGAAGGGAGTGAAGTATGGTGCAACAGGGCATGCGCCAAGGTTTTCCAATGCTGCATTGGGTGCATTGGTGGAGGAGGAGAAATGTGCTTTACGCAGTAATTTTATTTGAAGCCTACTTGTGACAATAAACAATTTTCATTTTCATTTTCAGGGAGCCAGAAGGCTCTCCAGACAAACTTTGCAAAGACAATGGAAGCAGATAGCTGTGCAGGTCAATACCATGGATCAAGCGCCAAGGACTTGGTCGCCACATCACAAAGAGATTAATGACCTGACAAACATGATCAAGATCAGTGGATGTATATTCAAATACAATATTCCACCAATTGCACCATGTGCCTCAGACATTGTGCACATCTCCAACATTCATCTACCAACAATTTCCATCAATTATGACTCATCGGTAACATTCACGGCTTCACCTCATCCTCACACACTTCGTATTATTGCAAGTCTCAGAGCTTGCACCAACTGCTAGCTATTCCACCACAACAGCCACTTCACCCAAACAGATTGTACAACACCCACTTACCCATTTCCCTTTCTCAACAGGACAAGGTGGCACATAACCAAAAGTAGTAGAAGTTAGCCATCGCTGAAGTCATGGTCAGTGTTGTGCAGAAACCATAGATGATGATGGTATCCTCGTACCTAAACCATCTTCTCACATCCTACAAGGCACAATTTAACGGAAACATTTATAACTGTAATTCTGGGTGTGATTGGTGGGGTGTTTCTCATCGGCCGCATTGGCAAGATCGCAACCCGTATTTAATGGCACTTTGTGCTGGAAATAAGCCCCCACGAGCCTCTCGTCATTACTGGCTGTCTCACCATCTAATTCACTAGACTCATGCCTCAGCATCGCATTAACATGGGGGAGCAGCTTTTAAACGCTCCCTCACCACTCACTCCCAGTCAACACACAAACATGGCAGTGCGCAGATTGCTCCTCACTGACCTGGCCTGGCTTCTTGGCAGTCGATGAGAGACAGGGCATCCTGTTCCCCCGAAGGGGTGGAGGGCAGTAGCAAGGCCATCAATGCCACCTGGGAGGCAACGGCAGCGGTTGTCAGTGTGGCAACATGACAAAGAGGACCAGCGTCCAATATCGGAAGAAGACCAATGACCTCCACCGAGCTGTGAGGGTAAGTTACCACCTCCATCCTGGCATCAGTTCTGCCTACCACCCCGCAAGTTTCCACCCCTTCTCACTCCCTCCCCCCACAAATCACTGGCTGATACCTCACCGCACCCCACCACCTTCGTGCCTGTTCCTCAGCACCTCCAAGCACCCACCAGCACAACCCCTTCATGTCAAATTGTGGTAACCACACATGTCACCTGCTATAGCCCCCATGATCCATCAAGCCTGTGACCCACAAAGCCCCCTGGGTCCCCACAAGAGCAGGTAGCCCATAATAAGCGGGAAAGGGCCAAAGCGGGGGGCACCAGTGATCCGAGTGCTCACCCCCTATGAGGAATGAGCCCTGGAAATCAGGGGGTTGTCTGAGGAGAGAGCTGTCACTGACAGTGAGATTGGCCTGTGCCACAGACCTGACGATCCACCGCCCCTTCATCCAGATGACCTACCTCAAGTGAGTTGTTCACATCAGACAAAATGATCCTTTCCTCTCACTGACCACATTTCCATCCTCTCGCAGGATCTCCATGATGGTGCCAGTCCATCCAGAATTGACCCACCCCCTGCCGCCTAAGAGACCCCTTGGAGGAGAGCACCGAGGAGACCACCATCAGTCTGCAGTTCTTCTGAATACCCCCTCCTGACACCGGGCAGCTGGCAAAGCAGGGTGGCATGGCGAAGCCAGTGACACCAGTAAGTCGGCCAGAGCCCTCCGGCTCCAGGCCTTCCAGAGTACTTCCGCTAACGCCTCAAAGGCCACAGGGCGCAAAAAGCAGCAGGCTGCCTCCACGACACCTAGACGAAGACCAAGGTTGAGGAGCACTGAGTGGGCATGTGTAACTCGGGGAATGGAAATGTCGAATGTTCACAATTTAAATATGTTACACTTGATATATGTGAAGCCTCTGTCACATTAATCTTCACAGGGGGCCTGCCTGCACCCCACGCTGATTGCCCTCTGCTCCCCCCACCCGCTCACTCTCTTCTCCTCCCCCCCCCCCCCCCCCCCCCCCCGTGTGATTTCTCGTTGGGGAGCTGGTTAAGTCTGGGACGCCGTTATATTCTACGTCAATCTCGCTAATGAGATTGAAATGAATGCAAATTGGGGTTAAGGATATGCTCGCCATATGTGGGCAGGATCAGGAACTAGCCATCAGAAGCGGGCCGGTTAAATGGCAAACTGAATAGTGCCCAGGACGAATCTCGATTTTGGCTTTTCCTGCTATTTAACCGCAGCGCCGAGATTCTTGCCGGGTGCAACGCGGTGGTTAAACCGTGCCCACAATCTCTTCTTTTTTTTGGAAAAATATGCTTTATTTGTAAAATATCTGAAAGAACATTCGAATAATTTCAAAATGATCATCACACAAAGTGCAATAATATTCAGGTTCTCTACCTACCCCATGTTGCACTCCAAGGTGCTTCAATACAGTCAAAAAAATATTGCAGACAATTCAAAACAGCCATTATAAATGGCACAAATGTATTTAAGTTGTCTACCTAGATCAAGTTGCACTCCGTGGTGCTTCAATACAATTGTGATACAAGTAATATTCACTGTGTACATTCAATAAATTCTCTTCTGATTTAAAGCTGCAGATGGTGTAAGCATGCACCCCCCTTACGTTCCCTCCTTCCCTCACCACAGCCCTACCGTTGTGCCTTTCTCATTTCAGTTAGCCAAACCATACAAACCAACCAGAGTAAATGTAGTTACTTTCCAATATTGCAGCACTGGTATTAAACACGGTGTCACATGCTACTTGGCAGCACAATCTGGTGGCTATGCACATTTCCCATGGATGCTCATTGGCCACAAAATGAAATAAAAAATGAATGAAATGAAAAAGCCAACGCCCTCACCAAAACAGGGATCCAGCACATCTCGTAATAGAAGTGTGTGTAAGTGCTGCAAACGCCATTTTGAAAACAAAAGCACTGAAAAAACAGGCGTCAAGGAGGTGAATTGTGCAGCCGAGATTTCTCGCAGGTTTTACGTTGAAACAGAGATCACAGGGTTTGTATGATCAACTAGCTTTTTTTTGGCCGATTTAAGTGTCCCATTGGTGAAGGATAAGTTTTCATGCAAATGGAGATGGTTACATCTACTTATGTAAGCAGGAGATTGAGAGTTAGGTTTCGCAATGAGAACAGTTCAGAGCAGAAATTTAGGCAGATTCGTATAACTAAGCAATACATTTTCCTCAAGGGAATTGAAATACCATTTGACAAGGAGACATTTTTCAGGACTAATGGAGCAAGGGAAGCAGAGGGCATATTTTTGCTATTTGGTTAGTTCATATAGTTTTGATTAGACTGACTGAAAGGCTGGTACAAAAACTTCACTAGTCACTTACAAAAGAGAGTTGGGCATATACTTTAATGGATAAACACTGCAGAGTCATTGAAAATGAGCAGTAGAGTGAAACCAGTTGGGTAATTCTTTTAACCAGCCAGTACAGACATGATGGATCGAATGGTCACCTTTGTGTTGCAAGGTTCAATGGACAGAATTTTGAGTGTCCCAGGAGGACACTTGCCTGACCTGGAAACACTTAAGTAGCATGTGATGACATTGGGCATGCATACCAATGTCATCCCACACTCACGTGATATTTAGGTCAGCGGGCGCAGGCGCGGATCAGAAGCAGCCTGCCAACAATTAATGAGCCAGTGGAGGTGATTATCTGCCCTACTGCACAGAATATTATGCGGCCCATGCGATTTTTAGGTCGTCGCAGAGGCAGAACGGGCAATTTTCCAACTATTCTCCATCCTTGTTGGGAATTGGGGGTTGGGCGCCTCAATCTGAAGTCCCCATCAGATTTGGGGCACCCTCCTTTCTGGGCCCAGGAAGCTCCAGCTCTCTCTCCCACCCTGACATCCCCCCCCCCCCCCCCAATTACCCCTGTGCGGACCCCAGGGCATCCCCAATCATCCCGTCCCTCGGGATCCTTGGGACTTACTTTGAGAATTGTCCTGGGTCCTAATTCAGGGCTTAGCACAGCAGTGCCTCTTATTGCCACTGTAGCGCATTGCTTGGAGGTGTTAGAGAGCTGTCAAGCAATCTGATTGGCCAACAGCTTTCCAAGGTTGGACTTTCTACCAAAGGCGGACAGAGGCCCCACCCACTGCCAATCAATGGTTAATTGAGCATGAAATGGCAGTGGGCTCCTGCGAGTCAGCTGGAGCATGTTACATGTGGACACTCAGAATGGGAGCACAAAATGCTCAGATTGACAGAGTCAGATTCAACTAGGGGGGGGATACCCACCAGAAGCAGATGGGAGAGACCTCAGTGGAACCTCAGACTAGTGAAGGGTTATGCAGAAGAATTTCTGGAAGTCTCTGAAATTCTCCAAACATTGTTATACCTTTGTGGATGGATAGTGGAATGGACAGAGGGGGCAGGACCTTCTCGGATGTATATAGGGCTTATATTGAGCTGCCTTTGTAAAGCAATTGCTAATTCAGCTGTAGCAAATAGAACACTCGACATGTCAATGTCATCCAATCCAAAAGCATAAGTGCTATGCATTGAGATGGCAGGGTGGAGGAGCAGGGTAGGGAAAGGAAGGGAAGTCATTAATTGCTCAAATAGTTGACAATGTGACTATATTCCATACTTAAATGCTCAGCATGTTTTGAGACTTTCTAAATTGCCTTATTAGGATATTTGGAATTTGTGCAGCAACATACTGTGCCAAGGAGTGGTAGGACTCTGACTCTCAACTTTAGACATCCCATACGTCAAGGCCCTGATCTGAGCCACATGGTCTTGGGAAATTTCCAAGGGGCTTGGCATTTTGCTACAGCAAGGGAGGCGGAAATTTAAAAAAACAAAAGTTGTGCATGAATCGCTCTGGTCGACATGTCCCTCCCTTAGTGGCTCGCTGAGCAATGAGACTATTGAGGCCCAAGGTCAGTTTGTATGCCCTCCAGCTAGATTGTTGCCCTGTGGGAGAACTCCAGGTGGAGGAGGGAAAATATATAAGCAAGTGAAGAATTTTTACTGTTTTCAAAATATAAACAGAACTTCTTTAGTCAATTCACCATCAAGCATCGCAGCAGTAAATATACAGACAAGGCTGCAGGATATCTCACACAATACTTGCATATAAATCGCAACATAACTGTTTACACTAGGAAAATTCAAAGCCCGATATTCAATTCTCAGCTAACCCCAACAGACAAGTAACAGAAGCCAGATGTTCGAGTTCCAGGAAATATCACTAAAACCTGAACTATTGAGCAGTGACATTCAACTGGGGAGTTCAACAAAGTCCCTTCCAAATCATCTTGAGATAATGAGTTGAGCACAATTCTTTATAAGATGGCAACGGAGATTAAGAGCGCTCTTGGACTCCACACAATATAATGGGCTAAGGGCGGCATGTGGCGCAGCGGCTAGCATTGGGACTGCGACGCTGAGAACCCGGGTTCGAATCCCGGCCCTGGATCACTGTCAAAAATGTGCAGGCTAGGTGGTTTGGCCACGCTAAATTACCCCTTAATTGAAAAAACAATAATTGTGGCCTCTAAAATTAAAAAAAAAAGAATATCATGTGCTGGATTCTCCAGCCTGCCGCGCCAGATTTTTGGTTCAGCACATCGGCGGGATGCTCCCTTTCACTGGATGGTCAATGGCGTTTCCCATTATGGGGCAGCCCCAGGCCGTCGGGAAACCTCCGGGCTGCCGACAAAACGGACTATCCCGACGGCGGAGAACCCAGCCCCATGTTCTTGCTGAAGCCCACTTTCCTCACTGATCAAGGTATAATTTCCTTAAGTTTTAACAATGGTGATCAATCAACAAGGTGAGGGCTAAAACGTCTCCTGTCTGCAACTCCGGCAGGTCTGACACCCCGAATATGGCCTCTAGAGGACCCGGCTCCAATTTCATATGCAGAACCTCGGCCATGATGCTAAAAAATGACCTCCAATATCTCTGCAACTTCGGGCAGAAGCAGATCATAGCAACATGTTCTTCCTTCCACTTGGCCTTAATCCCTTCCATAGACTCATTGTCCTCCTCCATAAACCTACGATATATCGCTGAGATGGACCCACTCTCCAACAGCACCTGCTCCAGCAACGAGGAGGACGGTGCCACCGGAAACTTAGGAAAGCCTTTCTTGTGAAATTCAGCACCGTATATATCTAACGTCCTCCTGATACTGCGGCCCATACTTTACCCCCAACTCCCCCAAATGTGCAAATGTCCCCTCCAGAAACAGATCCTTCATCTCTTTCACCGCTCTCTTCTCCCAATCCCGGAACATCGCATCCATCCTCCCTGGCTCAAACCCATGATTCCTTCTTATGGGCATCACCCTCGACCCTGTCCTCAACTTGAAGTGCTGTCGAAATTGCCCCAGATTCTCAGCGTGACTACCACTACCGGATTCCCTGAATACTTCCCCGGGGCTAGCAGCAGTGGTACCATTGCCAGAGCCTGCAACTCCGACCTCTAACAGGACCCCGCCTCCAATCGCACCTACAAAGCTTCTGTCTCCTTCCTCCAGCATTCACTGCTCAGTAATAGTACAACAGATTCGGAAGAGACTGCCGCCCTTTTTGGAGCACCGCCTTCCTTATTCTTGCAACTTTCCCTGCCCACACAAATGAAAAGACCAGCCTAATTTCCCTCAAAAACATGCCTTTGGTAAAAAGACTGGTAGACTCTGGAACAAAAACAAAACGTGTGGCGAAATTTCATTTTTATTGCCCGACCAGCCAATGACAAGGGGAGATTACCCCATCTTCCCAAATCCTCCTTCGCCTTCCCTACCAGGCTCATGAAGTTTAGCTCATGGAGTCGCGCCCAGTCCAGTGGTACCTGCAACTCCAATTACCTGAAGTAAGTTTTTGCTATCCTAACTGGCAATCCTTCCACTCCTGTTCCTCCATGTGAAGGATGCACAACAAAATATTCACTCTTCCCTAATTTATACCACGAAAACACCCCAAATTTCCCTAGCAACCCCATTATATCCCTTACCAATGAGCCAGGGTCCGCAATATACAGCAATAAGTAATCTGCGTACAGAGGCATCCTATGCTCCACCCACCACCCTCACTATCCCCCTCCATTAACTCAAACCCCTCCATGCAACTGCCAAGAGCTCAATTGCCAATGCGAACAAGAGAGGGGGGAAATGGGGCACCTCTGCCTCATTCCCGGAATAGTGGGGAGTACTCCGACTGCATCTTATTAGACCGCACACAGGCTGTCATATCCTTGTAAAACAACTCTACCTAAGCCACAAACTTAAGCCCAATCCCAAACTTCTCCAGTACCGCAAACAGATAATTCCACTCCACTTTGTTCAATGTTTTCTCCGCATCCAGCGCATCCACCACCTCTAACACCCTCCCCTCTGCTGGAGAGAACATCACATTCAGCAGCCGCCGCACATTCAACGAGAGCTGTCTGCCTTTGACGAGCACCATCTGATCCTCCCCCACCACCTTTGGAGGACACTTCCCCAGCCTCACCACCAGCATCTTTGCCAATATCTTGGCATCCACATTCAGTAGAGAAATGGGCCTACACGACCCACATTCCACCGGATCCTTCTCCTTTTTGAGTAACAATGAAATAGATGCCTGCCTCAGTCTCCGGCAGCCCCCTCTTTGCCATTGCATCCTCAAACATTTCTACCATCAGTGGCGCCAACTTGTCCTTAAACTTTTTATAAAACACACCAGGAACCCATCCAGCCCCGACACCTCACCTGACTGCATCTTCCCTATTGATACCCTCACTTCCTGAAACCCAAATCGCTCCACAAATCAGCCCTCCACCTCCAGATACTCGTCACTCCAAAACCTCCCTCATCTCCAACTCATCCTCCAGCGGCTCCGACTTATATAACCCCCTATAAAGGTCTTCAAACATCAACGTCACCTGCTCCGGAGCAACCACAACCCCTCACGTTCATTCCTAATCCATACAATCTCCCTCGCCACTGCCTGCCGACGGAGCTGGCTCATCAGCAATTGACTGGCCTTATCACCATACTCATAAACCACCCCCATGTTCGTCTCAACTGCTGAACCGCCCTCCCCATGGACAGAAGGTCACACTTTGCCTGCAAGTCCTTCCTGCTCACCAATAGCCCCTGGTCCAGATCCTCCGCATATCTTCCATTCATCTTCCAAAATCTCCTCTATCAGCTGCTCCCGCTCCTCCCACGCCTCCCTATTGCCTTAAATGCGATGACCTCACCCCTCACTACCGTTTTCAATGTCTCCCAAACCACCAATGGCTAGACCTCCCCAGTTCGGTTAAACTCCACATACCCCTCCTTCACCCTCCCCCATCTTAATGCAAAAGTTTGGGTCCGCCAACAAGCTCCACGCTGGCCTCTGGGGCGGCCCCTTCTCCAAGACCACAGCCACCCAATGCGGCTCATGATCCAATATCACTATCGCTGAATTCTCCACCTTCTTTACCCCAGCCAGCAGCGCTTTCCCCACCACAAAAATGTGGATCCTCGGATACACCTTTTGTACCGGGGAGAAGAATGAATACACCCTATCCTGCGGATGCAAAAAAATCCGTAGATCCACTCCCCATCTCCTTCATTAACCCAGTTAACACCTTTGCCCCGCCCCCATCCTGCTTAGCCACCAGTATAGCCACCTCCCGTGCCCTATCGAAGCATAATTGGAACACCTGGCTCAGACAGCCATTCCTCAGCCTCATCTGGTCCTTTACTCTCAGATGGGTCTCCTATGGCAGCACCACATCCACTTTCAGGCCCTTTAGATGTGAGAAAACTCACAATCTCTTCACTAGGCCCTCTAACTCTTGCACATTCTCCCCCACCACTCTGACCAGGGTCTGTCCCCCCTCACCCCATCCACCCCCCCTTCCCAGCAACCCCCCCTTCCCAGCAACCCCTCTACCACTTCCTCTCGAAAATACCTCACCCAGTATCATCCCTATCCCCCCACCATTCACACCTCCCAGGACCATCAAAACCTGCTTTTGTAAGGGCCCCGAAGAATCCAGCATGAGTTTTAAGGATACAAAATAATAAAGTTTATTTACTATAACAATATATACATAGCAGTAGCAGTAACTTCCCTTGCTACCTTCTCCTTCCTCCTGGTTCCTGGACTGGCCAGCGTATTTATAGTAGGAGTTTCTCCGCCCCCCTCATTGGGGAAGTTCATACTCCCATAGGATTGTGGGATAATCATTAGTCCCCAGCCAATCGTCAGTAGGCAGGTTATAACATCCCTCCCCCCCAAAGTCCAAGGAATCCACCGTAGGCCCTGGCGAAGGGAGGCGTCGAACTCGTTTGGCCGCAGGCCGGACGCCATTTGCACGCGGCGCTGGATCAGGCGGCGTATAACGAGACGGAGACCGGCGCTTCCGTGATGAACGGCGCGGTTGTACATCCACGGCCTGTGGACCCGAGGATTCCCCCTCTGATTCATCCTGTGTCTCCATCTCGGAGTCAGAGTCTGCTGCCTCCGTCATGTCAGCGTCTCTGTCCCCATTCGGTCCCGTCATGACCTGCGCAGGCTTTGAGTGAGGCACCAGTGGAAGATTTGGAGGACTACCTTCCCTTGTTTCTGGTCTTTGCCGCTGTTGAACTGAGCTCGGGGGGCGGGGAATCTTTTGCGGGGATGATCTTCTGGACCGGACGTGGTCTATATGTTTTCGCTGGTTACGACCCTGGGCTTGCACTTGGTACGATATAGGGCCCGTTTGGCGAAAGATTACCCCAGGAACCCATTGGGCACCACCAGCAAAATTCCGCACGAATACTGGGTCACCGGGCGCAAACTGCCGAATCGGACGATGCTGAGACAATCCCGGTCCCTGCCGTTCTTGTGTGCGGCGTACTTTTGCGCCAATGTCCGGGAAGACCATACTAAGGCGGGTGCGAAGTCTCCGGCCCATTAGGAGTTCTGCGGGAGCTACCCCAGACACTGTATGGGGGGTGGTCCTGTACGTAAACAAAAACCGAGCCAGTCTCGTGTCCATTGATCCGGAAGACTGCTTCTTTAGGCCTCTTTTGAATGTTTGCACTGCACGCTCTGCCAACCCATTTGAAGCCGGGTGGTAAGGGGCAGTGCGGATATGGCGGATGCCGTTCATCTTTGTAAACCTAGCAAACTCTTCACTCGTGAATGGAGTGCCATTATCCGTGACCAGCACCTCGGGGAGGCCATGCGTGCTAAATGATAAACGCATTTTTTCAATTGTTGCGCAGGACGTTGTCCCCTGCATCTTATGCACCTCCAGCCATTTGGACTGGGCGTCAATTAGTAGAAGGAACATGGATCCCTGAAAAGGGCCTGCGAAATCTGCATGTAAGCGTGCCCAAGGCCGCCCTGGCCATTCCCAGTGATGTAGGGGCGCGGCCGGCGGAAGCTTCTGATGCTCCTGGCAAATGGAGCAGTTTTGGGCCACCTTCTCAATGTCGGTGTCGAGGCCTGGCCACCAGACATAACTCCGGGCCAACATTTTCATCTTGGTCACGCCCGGATGCCCATTGTGCAAGTCTGATAATATCAGCTCCTGGCCTTTTTCCGGGACAACCACACGCGTCCCCCACAAGAGGATGCCGTCTTCCACGCTGAACTCTGACAGCTTGGAGGAAAATGCCCGTAACTCGCCTGGGAGCTGTCTATGCTGCCCACCATACAGGACTATGTGCCGAACCTTTGACAGGACTGGCTCCGTCTGGGTCCACTCACGGATCTGTGATGCCGTGACAGGCAAGGTGTCCATAAAATTTAGGGTTGCGACCACCTCACCGGTCGTGGGGGTCGACATGGGGCCGGTCGATAAAGGCAATCGGCTCAGTGCGTCGGCATTTGCTATCTGCGTACCTGGTTTGTGCTCCAGAGAATACTCATATGCAGCAAGCAACAAAGCCCAGCGCTGGATCCGTGCAGAAGCAATGGGCGGTATCGGCTTATCCTCTCTGAAGAGTCCCAGCAGGGGCTTATGATCAGTCACGATAGTGAAATGGCGGCCGTACACATACTGGTGGAAGCGTTTCACCGCGAAAACCACTGCCAGGCCCTCCTTCTCGATCTGCGCGTACTTCTTCTCCGCTGCAGTCAATGTGCGGGAGGCGAAAGCTATCGGTCGCTCGGCCCCGTTCTCCATCTTGTGGGACAGGACAGCCCCAATACCATACGGGGATGCATCACATGTGACGAGCAACGGCTTTCCCGGATCATAGTGGGTTAGTAACCCAGACGACGACAATTGTTGCTTTACCCGCCGGAAAGCGGTTTCTTGCGGCTGACCCCAAACCCAGGTGTGATTTTTCTTTAGCAGCATGTGTAAGGGGGCCAGCGTAGTTGCCAGATTGGGGAGGAACTTCCCGTAATAGTTTACGAGACCGAGAAAAGAACGAAGATGCGAAGTGTCAGTCGGGGTGGGGGCATGTTGAATTGCACGCACCTTCTCTGCGACGGGGTGCAGACCCTCGCGGTCCACCCGATAACCTAGGTAGACTACTTCTTTTGCCTGAAATACGCACTTTGTGTGACGTAAACGGACTCCAGCCTCCGAAAGGCGTTTAAGGACAGCCTCCAGATTTTCCAAATGCTCTTGCTCCGACGTCCCTGTAATCAACACGTCATCTAGGTAGACAGCCACACGTGGTAAACCTCTCAAAATGCCCTCCATAACACGTTGAAAAATTGCGCAGGCAGAGGATACTCCAAAGGGCAACCGTGTATATTCATACAGGCCCCGGTGTGTGTTAATTGTTGCATATGGTCGGGAGGCAGGGTCCAGCTCCAACTGCAGGTAGGCGTGACTCATATCTAATTTTGTGAATGAGAGTCCGCCTGCAAGTTTCGCGTAGAGATCCTCTATGCGAGGCATTGGGTATCGGTCGAGTCGGGAAACAGTATTCACTGTAAGTTTATAGTCGCCACACAAGCGAACTGTGGCATCTGGCTTCATTACTGGCACAATTGGTGCTGCCCAGTCAGCAAAACGGACAGGCCTGATAATACCCAAACTCTCCAAACGAGTGAGCTCCCCTTCTACCTTCTCGGGCAAAGCGTAAGGCACTGGGCGCGCCCGGAAATAGCGCGGTGTGGCTCCTGGTTCAACTTGGATACGGGCTACGGCCCCTTTTATTTTCCCCAGACCAGGCTGGAATACCTCTGGGTATCGTCCTAGCACCTCAGTCAACCCTCCAGAAACTGTTTGGAGGATGTGCTGCCATTGCAACCGCAAATGGCGCAACCAGTCCCGACCCAACAGGCTGGGCCCATGGCCACGCACTACGATAAGTGGGAAACGCCGCTCCTGGCGTCCATAGACAACAGGGGTCATTGTAGTTCCTGCAATGTCCAGTGGTTCCCCCGTGTAGGTGGCCAACCTGGCCTGTGAGTCAGTTAGTGTAAGGGTCTGTATACCCTGCTTGATGCGGTCGAATGTCCTCTGGGCGATCACGGAGACCGCTGCGCCAGTATCCAACTCCATCTCCAGCGGGTGGCCATTGACCCGTACCGTCACCTTAATGGGGGCCACACGGGGGGCTGCCACACAATGCAGCTGCAGGCAGTCGTCCTCCGTCTCCACGTCCTCAGGAGTGGTCGCCGCAGGTTCATCCACATGGAAGGTACGGCCTCTGGGCTGGTCCCAGTTACGGCCCCTGGGCTGGTCCCAGTTTCGGTCGGAACGACGGCGCCTCTGGCGTCCCCAGGACCGCCGTCCGCGACGGGGTCGGCGCCTACAAGTCTGACACGGACATGGCTCCTCATCCATTGGCTCTGGAGAAGGCTCCCTTCGGGGAGGAATGTCCGATGGCCACTGGCGTCGGTCTGGTCGTTGCCTCGCCCAAGGTACCGCAGGAGTGCGGGGGGACGTTTTTGGGCGGAAAGGGTTTCGCCCCAAGGCATGCACTTCCATTCCCTGTAGTTCCTGTACTCCTCGCTCTGCGCTCTCTCGGGACAAGACTATTTGTATTGCCTGTTGAAAAGTCAATGTTGGCTCTGCTAACAACTTTCTCTGGGTGGCCGCATTGTTAATACCGCAAACCAAACGGTCGCGTAACATTTCTGACAAGGTCTCACCATAGTCACAGTATTCCGCAATCCCGCGTAGCCTGGATAAAAAAATCGGCAAGGGATTCTCCAGGGGTCCTCTCAGCGGTATTAAACCGGTAACGCTGGACTATCGTGGACGGGGTTGGGTTAAAGTGTTGCCCCACTATATTCACAAGTTCGTCAAACGTTTTGGTGTCCGGCGCAGCTGGGTACGCAAGGCTCCTAATCACCCCAAACGTATGCGGTCCGCAGGCGGTGAGCAATATGACCACCTGGCGCTCGTTTTCAGTGATATTGTTTGCCCGGAAATAGTAACGCATCCGTTGCGTGTACTGGTTCCAGCTTTCCAGCGCAGCATCAAAAACATCCAAACGTCCGTACAGAGGCATGGTATAATAGAAAACAACTTCCAACCTGTATCCAACAAAAATCCAGGGAGGTGGCTTCAGCAGTGTAGACAGCTATTCACTTTTACCTTCGTCGCCAGTTTTGTAAGGGCCCCGAAGAATCCAGCACGAGTTTTAAGGATACAAAATAATAAAGTTTATTTACTATAACAATATATACATAGCAGTAGCAGTAACTTCCCTTGCTACCTTCTCCTTCCTCCTGGTTCCTGGACTGGCCAGCTTATTTATAGTAGGAGTTTCTCCGCCCCCCTCATTGGGGAAGTTCATACTCCCATAGGATTGTGGGATAATCATTAGTCCCCAGCCAATCGTCAGTAGGCAGGTTATAACACCTGCCCACCAGGTTGCAACGGCCGCGGCCCATCCTTCCCACCTCGCTACCCTTCACTAGCCAACATTACTACCATCAGTATGCTAGCATGGCAGCCCCTGCCAGAGCTCCCTCCCACACATCGACAAACAAAACCACATCACCCTCAAAACCCACCTCATCCCTCCAATCCCCAATACATAAAAAAGACCCAGAGTTAACCATAACACCCAGACAAGAAAAGAACCCAACATCAAAGAAAAACTCAAGTCAAAAACTGTTGAAAGTGCAATTTAGTCCAACCCCAGGCCTTCTGCCTTCACAAATGTCTACGCCTCTGCCTCAAAATAATAGTCTGCCATTGTGTGTGACCCTCAGCTTCAACGGGATAGACCACACCAACCGCACGTTGTGCTTGTACAACGCCGTCTTGGCCTGTCCGAAGGCCGCCCGCCTCCTCGCCATTTCCGTTGTCAATTTCTGGTATATGCATATACCCTTGCCTTCCCACTCCACCTCGCGCCTCCGCTGCGCCTATCTCAGCACTCTCTCCTTCATCTGAATATTACAGAAACAATGATCATCGCCCTCATTGGCTCAGTCATCCTTGGTTTTGGCCGGAGCGACCGGAGGGCCCTGCCCAACCCGTACTGGGCGAGCCCCTTCCCTTCCCCCATCAGCTTCGCTGTCACACCAGCAAAATATTCTGTAGACCTCTGGACCTCCACCCCTTCAGGCACACCCACGATGCTCAGGTTAAGCCTTTGTGACCTCCTTCATCTGTTCTTCGGATCTTCTACCTTGGCTCTCAGACCTCTGCTGATCTCTGCCACCCTCCGCAGCTCCTCATCCACTGAGGTGAAATGGTCACTATGCCGTGACAGGGCCTCCTCCATTCCTTTCATTTTTCCCATTGCTCCCGCACTGTCAAAGTTCTCACCAGCTCCTCTCTCACCAGGGCAAGGGTCTCACCGTCCCCCCGCCCACCGCCCCCACCCACCCCACCCCACCCTTCAGCGAGGCCATCATCACCATCTGATGCTTTTCGAAATGCTTCGAAAACAGCCATTCAAACTCCCCAGCCATCACTTCCATCATCTTTTCCAACGTGATGGATGCGGGCCTACCCAACTGGCTCTCTCCCACCACCTTTCCTCCTGCTGCACCACTCATCACACTCGGCGGTGGACTTTCAATCGCTGCTTCCTTCCCTGGATTCTTCTTTCATGTTTTTGACATTCCATAAATGCCGCAAACCTTCCCACAGCTCCTCACGAACAAATATGGGCGACATGGTAGCACAGTGGTTAGCACTGTTGCTTCACAGTTCCAGAGTCCCAGGTTCGATTCCAGGCTTGGGACACTGTCTGTGTGAAGTCTGTACGTTCTCCCAGTGTCTGTGTGGGTTTCGTCCGGGCGCTCCGGTTTCCTCCCACAGTCCAAAGATGTGCAGGTTAGATGGATTGGCCTCGTATCCAAAAAGGTTAGGTGGGGTTATGGGGATAGGGTGGAGGTGTGGGCTTAAGTAGGCGTTCTCTTTCCAAGGGCCGGTGCAGACTCGATGGGCCAAATGGCCTCCTTCAGCACTGTAAATTCTATGATATCGTCACCAAAAACTGGTCAAAAAGGCAAAAAAAGACAGCTCTGGCAGGAGCCACCAAACATGTGACCTCCACCTACATGCCGCCACTAAAGTCTTTTCAGATATTTTTAAATTGATTGTAATCAAACTTGGTCCCAGAGCCTTGATCTTTTAATGAAAGCTTCAAGTGTGCCACATTTATCGACATAGGGCCGGATTTTCATGCATCATGGAGACTACACTGAGGGGTGAAACTGGTGGCCGGAACCCAATTCCAGGATTCCTGACCCCATTCCCAAATTTTCCAGTTTTCAGCAGTGCAGTTTAAGGCTGCAGACTGTTCCAAGTTGCGAGCCGGCACTCTGCACTCCTGACCTGGCTGACTCCATTACAGGGATCGGCAGGTCAGAGACCTCCGCAATTTTCTTTTTTTTTTTAAACAAACAATTTTAATGAGGTATTTTTGGCATTACAAACAGCAACAGTATAAAAACAATGTACAAAGATCAATAAACATAGTACAAACACCGACTCCCATCTTCCAAGACCCGCCTATTTAACCCCCTATTCTACGCTACCCTAGCCCGCGCCCCCCCCCCCCCCCCCCCCCCGCTGACTATTAATTCTCCGCGAAGAAGTCAATGACTGGTTGCCACCTCCGGGCGAATCCTAACAGTGACCCTCTCAAGGCGAGAAAGCTCGCCATGTCGGTTAACCAGGTCTCCGACTTCAGGGGCTTTGAGTCCCTCCAAGCTAATAATATCCATCTCCGGGCTACCAGGGAGGCAAAGGTCAGAACATCTGCCTCGTTCTCCTCGTGGACTCCCGGATCTTCCGACACCCCAAAAATCGCCACCTCTGGACTCATTGCCACCCTTGTTTTCAATACTCTGGACATGACGTCCTCAAATCCCTGCCAATATCCCCTAAGTTTTGGACATGCCCAGAACATGTGGACATGGTTTGCTGGTCCTACCGCACATTTTACACACCTGACCTCTACTCCAAAGAATCTGCTCATCCGGGCCACTGTCATGTGGGCCCGATGGACCACCTTGAATTGGATCAAGCTGAGCCTTGCGCATGTAGCTGTCGCATTGACTCTGCTCAACGCGTCCGCCCATAAGCCATCCTCCATCTCACCCCCAAGCTCCTCCTCCCACTTACGCCTCAACTCCTCGGTCTGCGTCTCCTCCGCCCCCATAAGTTCTTTATAAATGTCCGAGATACCCCCCTCTCCCGCCCATCCCCTAGACACTACCCTATCCTGGATTCCCCTTAGTGGCAGGAGTGGGAAGGATGATACCTGCCTGCGCAGGAAGTCCCACACCTGCAAATATCTGAATTTGTTCCCTCTTACCAACCTGAACTTCTCCTCCAGCGCCCTCAAAATAGGGAAGCTCCCTTCCAGGAACAGGTCCCCCGTCCTCTCAATTCCCACCCTTCGCCATACTCGAACTCCCAATCCGAGCTCCCTGGAACAAACCGGTGGTTGTCACATATTGGGGGCCAGACCGATGCTCTCACTGCTCCAACGTATCTCCTCCATTGACCCCAGATCCTCAAGGCCGCCACCACCACGGGGCTGGTGGAGTACCTCACCGGTGGGAACGGCAGAGGTGCCGTTATCAGCGCCCCCAAGCTGGTGCCCCGACATGAAACTGCCTCCATCCGCTCCCAAGCCGACCCTGCCTCCACCACCCATTTCCTAATCATAGCAATGTTGGCCGCCCAGTAGTAATTACTGAAGTTTGGCAGGGCAAGCCCGCCCTCCCCCGCCCGATTCCTCTCGAGCATCACCTTCTTCACTCGCGGGGACTTACCCGCCCAGACAAAGCCCAGAATGATTTTGTTAACCCTCTTAAAAAAGGACCACGGGATGAAAATTGTGAGGCATTGGAATACAAATACAAATCTTGGTAGGACCGTCATCTTAACCGTCTGCACCCTCCCAGCCAGCGACAGCGGTAGCGCATCCCATCTCCGAAACTCACCCCTCATCTGCTCAACCAACTGGGACAAGTTCAACTTGTGTAACCGGCCCCAGTCGCGCGCCACTTGTATCCCTAAGTACCTAAAACTGTCCCCCACTAACGTCAACGGTAACTCCCCCAGCCGAGACTCCTGTCCCCTTGCCTGGACGACAAAAATCTCGCCCTTTGTCATATTCAGTTTATATCCTGAAAACCGGCCAAATTCCCCCAGAGTCGCCATGATTTCACCCATCCCTGCCCCTGGATCTGCTACATAGAAGAGCAGGTCGTCCGGGACATGGTACAACAGCCTAACCGAGTCGATAAAACCCCTACGGAACCCAAATCGCCCCAACACCTCCCATATAGTCCCATTCCACCCGGTTGAACGCCTTCCCTGCATCCATTGCCACAACTACCTCAACCTCCCTACTCTCCGGGGGCATTGTGATCACATTGAGCAACCTTCTTATGTTGGCCACCAACTGCCTGCCCTTGACAAACCCGGTTTGATCCTCCATAATCACCTCCGGGACACAATCTTCAATCCTGGAGGCCAAAACCTTGGCCAGCAGCTTGGTGTCCACATTAAGCAGGGAGACCGGGCTATATGACCCGCATAGCTCCGGGGTTTTGTCCCGCTTCAATATTAACGAAATAGTGGCCTGTGACATCGTCGGGGGCAGCACCCCTCTACCCCTCGCCTCATTAAATACCTTGACCAACAACGGCCCTAATATCCCCAAGAATTTCTTGTAGAATTCCACTGGGTACCCGTCCGGCCTCGGGGCTTTACCCAACTGCATTGCCTTCAAGCCCTCCCCTATTTCTTCGGCCCTAATCGGGGCCCCCAGGACCATCCACCAGCTCCCTGCCCACCCTGGGGAAGGTCAGTCCGTCCAAAAAGCGTTTCATCCCCTCGGGCCCCGCGGGGGGTTCCAAGCGATAGAGTCTACTGTAAAAGTCCCTAAACGCCCTGTTGAGCCCAGCCGAGTCCCCTACCAAATTCCCATCCCCATCAACCACCCTCTCTATTTCCCTGGCCGCCTCCCTCTTCCTAAGCTGCTGTGCCAACATTCTGCTGGCCTTCTCCTCACGTTCGTAAAACGCACCCCTCGCCTTTCTAAGCTGCTCCACTGCCTTGCCTGTAGCCAACACCCCAAACTCAGCCTGCAGCCTCCGACGTTCCCTTAAAAGCTCTACCCCCGAGGTCGCTGCTTACCTCCTATCTCTCTGTAGGATCTCCTTAACCAGCCGGTCCGTCTCTGCCCTATCCGTCCTGTGCCTACGAGCCCGGATCAAAATCAGTTTCCCTCTCATCACTGCTTTCAGCACCTCCCAGACCACCGCCGCAGAGACTTCCCCCTGTGTCGTTGACCTGCAGGTAGTTCTGCATGCACATCCTCAGCCTCTCGCACACCGCCTCATCTGCCAACAAGCCCACATCCAATCTCCATTGCGGGCGCTGGAAGCTCTCCTCACTAACCTGTAGTTCCACCCAGTGTGGGGCATGATCCGAAATAGTGATGGCCGAATACCCCGTGTCCACCACCCCCGCCAGCAAATCCCTGCTCAAAATGAAAAAAATCAATCCGGGAATAAACCGTTTGAACATGCAAATAAAAAGAAAACTTCCTCCCCGTCGACTGCCTAAACCTCCATGGGTCCACCCCCTCCATTTGCTCCATGAACCCTAACAGTTCCTTTGCCATTGCTGACAGCCTCCCCTTTTTTGAACACGACCGGTCCAGGCCGGGGTCGATGACCGTATTAAAATCCCCTCCCATCACCAGCTTGTGCGAGTCCAGGTCAGGTATCTTCCCCAGTACCCTCTTTATGAATTCTACATCGTCCCAGTTTGGCATGTACACGTTAACCAAGACTACCTTCCTCCCCTCCAGCTTGCTGCTCACCGTGACATAACAGCCCCCCGCCCCGTCCAAAACTATACTGCCCACCTGAAATTGCACCCGCTTATTGATTAAAATTGCCACATCTCTAGTCTTGGTGTCCAGCCCCGGATGAAAGACCTGACTGACCCAGCCCTTCCTAAGCCTAACTTGATCCACCACTTTCAGGTGTGTCTCCTGCAACATCACCACGTCCGCCTTCAGAACGCTCAGATGCGTGAACACCCGTGCCCTCTTGACTGGCCCATTCAACTCTCTAACATTGCAGGAGATCAGCCTAGTTGGGGGGCACAGCGCCCCCCCCCCCCCTCCGCCGATCAGCCATCCCCTTTCCTGGGCCCGCCTCCAGCCCATGGCACCGCGCCTCTATCGGCCCGCCTCCAGGCAAACCCCACCCCTGACCTCCTCTCTGTCCCGAAACCTAAGTCCCTCCCTCGACAGCAGAATAACTCCCCCCCCCCCCCCCCCCAACCCAGCAACACCACTCCATAACCTAGCCCCTGCCATATATTGAACATATACACATCCCCCTCTGTGCTTCCGTTGACTAGCTCACCCAGCTAGCCTGGTGGGCCTCGCCTCCGGCACCAAGAAGTCTCCCACCTATTGTTCCCTCCACCCCCAGCCCCCCCCCCGCGCCCATTGAAATCACTTCCCTCATCAAACCAACCCCAGACAATCTCCCAATTACCAAAGGAGACAACCCAAAACGAAAAACCCACAAAGATCCCCCACAATAGTGCAAAACAAAGTAGTAAAAAGCCCCCTCCAGCCACCCCCACCAAAACACCGAAAACCCATAGAACCGAATAACTTTTACTTCCCCTATCTTCACTCAAACTTAAAAGCAGAAGTAAAACAACATTCAAAACATATACACATCACTCAGAAAAATTACAACTTAAAACCAAAAAGGACTCAGTTCAGCACCAGCCCCTTCTTCTTGGCAAAGTCCATCGCGTCTTCGGGCGACTCAAAATATTGGTGCTGGTCCTCGTGCGTAACCAAAGACGCGCCGGGTATAGCAGCCCAAACTTCAGCTTCCTCTTATACAGGATCGCCTTCACTTGATTGAAGCCTGCCCTCCTTCTGGCCACCTCCACACTCCGGTCCTGATAGACACGCAAAATGCTATTGCCCCATTTGCAGCTCCGCGTACGCTTGGCCCACTGGAGAACACACTCCTTGTCCAAAAATCAATGGAACCGGACCACCATCGACCTTGGGGAGTCCACCGGCCGCGGCTTGCTCGCCATCGCCCTGTACGCCCTGTCCACCTCCAGCGGTCGGGGAAAAGCCCCCTCCCCCAGAAGCTTCTGAAACATACTAGCCACAAGTGCGATAGCATCAGCCCCTTCAGGGAGACCAACATTTCTCAAGTTCTGCCGGCGAGTTCTGTTCTCCGGATCTTCCACCTTCTCCAGCAGCCTCTTTTGCTGATCCTTCAGCATCCCCACCTCCAGCTTGACCACCGTTTGGTGCTCCTCCTGGTCCACCAGTGCCTTCTCCTGCTTCTGAATTGTCCGATCCGGAGCATCCAGCCTGCGCTCCAACCGATCGATTGACTCCTTAATCGGGTCAAGACAGTCCCATTTCTGTCTGGCAAAGCCCTCTTGGATGACCTGCATCAGCTCCTCAGTCAATGGCTGGGCCGTCGCAGCAGGGGTCCAGACATCAGCCATGTAATCTTCAGCCGCAGCCTCCCCCCAGCCCTTGCTTATCTTTTTATTTCTTCCTTTTCGGTCCCTTGGGGTTCTCCGTTCCATCCACGAATGCGTGGATCCAGAGTCAAATTATCAGTGCCTTCAAAGCCAAAACTCAAAACCACAAAAAAGTCGGGGAGAAAGGTCCAAAAGTCCGGCCAGAGCGGGAGCCACCAAGTATGCGACTTATTCCCTCATAGCCGCCACCGGAAGTCCACCTCCGCAATTTTCATGGACTTAAGGCCAGGTTTTTAAAGAGTCATTCACAGCACCTCAGAAATGTCGAGAAGTTTGGAAGAGAAAAACCTTTGAAAGGCAAGTTCTAAATGTCTTACCCAATTCCCCCCATGCCAAGCACCCATGCCTACTTATAACCCATCCACCTCCCATGGCCACTCACATCTTCCATGTCAGACTATGGCCCCCTACACACACACCCCCCCCCCCCCCACCCCGCCCCAGCCTTATATCTTACATGTCAAACTATGGCCCACCCCCCAATTCTTTCTCCAACTTAACTGCATTGGGGGGGAAAATCAATACCTACGGCTTCCATCAGTAAGTGTAAGACACTAATTACATTCTGCAACAAAGTTCACTTCAGGCAAACTAGATATTGCTCCATGTTGTATAATCCCTGCGCATCTGGTCAATTTGGCAATTACTGAGAAATCACAGACTTCACAGTTGATGCTGCTAAATTAAGTTGCAATAATATTTTGCTAATAGCGCATAATTAATACTTTTAGAAAAATAGAAATTTGTAGAGCATTTTATGTTATTTCATTTTGTCAGTCACAGTTTCTGGCAGCTTACATTAAATAGACAATTCCAGAGTTAAATAACACTCCACACTAACATTGTGACAAAAATAGAAACTCGTCTAGTTTAATGCAGCTTTTAGTCGGCTAATTCTGTATCAAAAGCAGCAGCAGCCAGCTGCGTATTTTTGATGAAATTTCCTTTTGTTCTGTGGCACTATTGGTGGCTGGTCAACCAACAGAGCTGATAATGCAAAAACATCCTTTGTCACTGTTAAATTGATTCAAACCACGAGTCATTAATGTTCAGATGACTCATCTGTGAATCAAAGTCACCGACCTGCTCCCTTATCGACTTATTCAATGTTACTACTCAAACAATGTGTATTAATATTGCTTCACATCCTGCCTTCTGCGCATTCTTAGGAGCACCTTGGAGGACTATTTTATTTTGGTGTTAGCAACGCAGCAATTTAAAAGGGAAATCTTCTACATCTGCACACCTCCAGCACAAAGAAACCATTCCCCCAAGCCTAGATACGCAGCCACCAATGAGTCAAGAGGACACCAGCAGTACCAAAGCAGAAATTAAATTTACCTTTTATATTTTCAAATGCTTTTAGCTGTTTTAAACAAGCTCCATTAAAAAGTGTGTGCAGACATGATTTGTGCCTAAATAATAAACAGGTCCTCTGGGTCCTCTGCTGTTTGTGCTCTGGGTCCTCTGCTGTTTGTGATTTTCATTAATGACTTGGATGAGGGAGTTGAAGGGTGGGTCAGTAAATTTGCAGACGATACGAAGATTGGTGGAGTTGTGGATAGTAAGGAGGGCTGTTGTCGGCTGCAAAGAGACATAGATAGGATGCAGAGCTGGGCTGAGAAGTGGCAGATGGAGTTTAACCCTGAAAAGTGTGAGGTTGTCCATTTTGGAAGGACAAATATGAATGCGGAATACAGGGTTAACGGTAGAGTTCTTGGCATTGTGGAGGAGCAGAGAGACCTTGGGGTCTATGTTCATACATCTTTGAAAGTTGCCACTCAAGTGGATAGAGCTGTGAAGAAGGCCTATGGTGTGCTCGCATTCATTAACAGAGGGATTGAATTTAAGAGCCGTGAGGTGATGATGCAGCTGTACAAAACTTTGGTAAGGCCACATTTGGAGTACGGTGTACGGTTCTGGACGCCTCATTTTAGGAAGGATGTGGAAGCTCTGGAAAAGGTGCAAAGAAGATTTACCAGGATGTTGCCTGGAATGGAGAGTAGGTCTTACGAGGAAAGGTTGAGGGTGCTAGGCCTTTTCTCATTAGAGCGGAGAAGGATGAGGGGCGACTTGATAGAGGTTTACAAGATGATCAGGGGAATAGATAGAGTAGACAGTCAGAGACTTTTTCCCCAGGTGGAACACACCATTACAAGGGGACATAAATTTAAGGTGAAAGGTGGAAGATATAGGAGGGATATCAGAGGTAGGTTCTTTACCCAGAGAGTAGTGGGGGCATGGAATGCACTGCCTGTGGAAGTAGTTGAGTCGGAAACATTAGGGACCTTCAAGCAGCTGTTGGATAGGTACATGGATTACGGGAAAATGATATAGTGTAGATTTATTTGTTCTAAAGGGCAGCACGGTAGCATTGTGGATAGCACAATTGCTTCACAGATCCATGGTCCCAGGTTCGATTCCGGCTTGGGTCATTGTCTGTGCGGAGTCTGCACGTCCTCCCCGTGTCTGCGTGGGTTTCCTCCGGGTGCTCCGGTTTCCTCCCACAGTCCAAAGATGTGCGGGTTAGGTGAATTGGCCAATGATAAATTGCCCTTAATGTCCAAATTGCCCTTGGTGTTGGGTGGAGGTGTTGAGTTTGGGTAGGGTGCTCTTTCCAAGAGCTGGTGCAGACTCGGGGGGCCGAATGGCCTCCTTCTGCACTGTAAATTCAATGATAATCTATGATTAATCTAGGACAAAGGTTCGGCACAACATCGTGGGCCGAAGGGCCTGTTCTGTGCTGTATTTTCTATGTTCTATGTTCTATGTTCAGGTGCAAAATGGTTGGTGTGCTGAACGCACACATCGTGAGAGCGCTACAGGGCAGTTCTAAATTCATCTTCGATTTAGAATAAATCTGGTGAGCTGCATGCACCAAACCTGCCACGAAAGCAGCACAAGTTCTAGCTAACACGGGCACAATGCCAAACCCGCCAGGATTCCCCTGGAATCTCTGGGAATTAAAAGATTAATCTCCTGGGAACTGCTATAAGAAACCAAGGGGAACAAAAATCATGGGCAGGGGTAAGTAACAATGTGTTCTTTCCATTTTCTTTATACTGTTGCAGGTGAGCAGAAAGACTGTTTGATTGGGATGGGTGTGTGACAATACCTCCAGGAATACAATTCGACCAGAGTTGGCAACCCTACCCAGTGGTCAGCCAACCTCGGGGTGAGGGGTGAAATGGCAGAGTAAACTATCCTGAAAGTGGATTGCTAATTCACAGCGCTGAAGAGACACAAAGAGACACCGAAGGAATGCTTTCTTCCAGAATTTTCTTTCTTTCATCTTACTTCCGTGTTCCTTTTTCCTTCCTCACTCTAAATCAAATCATCACGACTAATGCTCCATTTTAGTAGATCTCCGGCTGGGGTCCATGGAACCCTGGCTACAGTGAGAACATTCCAGGTGCCCACGAAGAAAACATGGAAGTGCTTACTAAGAATAACCAGATGGGCAAAGTGGGCAGCCATCCGGGGCATGGTGGTCAGGAGCACCCTGGTCAAGAGAATGCAGATACTGGTGGTTAGAGGTGGGCTTGGTGCGAACCGGAGGTAGGAGCAGATCATGGCCTGCAAACGTACGGCACCGAGTGAGTTGGTTGTCTCAGCTTGGAGAGAAGCACACATGGAAGAGTGTGGCACAAAGATCTTCAGATGGATTCACTGTCACCAAGGGTGATGTCAGGCACCAGCTAGAGGTTCAAGAGGAGTGTATTTAAATTTAAGTTCTACATATTAAAACGCAAAGCAGGGTGGCAAGAGACAAGTTCACCTAGCGCATCTTCCTCAAATCAGATAGGAGGGTCCGTGATTATTAATCCATTTGAAAAGAGGTGCTTCAAACTACGGCTCTTCACCCCCTCTGCCGGATTTCATTTTAAAACCTCCATCCTATCTCCGAGTGAATCTCATCTTTTCCAGGGAGACGAGTTCCAGTTTGTTTGAGTCAATCATCATATGTCTCATTCTCTCATTCCAAATCAGTAACTCTTTGGACATTTCTCAGCTCAGCTACATTTTTTCTGTCGTAAAGATTCCAGAACTGACCAGGGGCAGAATCACTTCTTACAATTTAGCCTCCCTTGCTTCTGGCCAAACATTTCCTTGATGTTCTGAGCTGAGGAATCTCTGACTCTCAGGCTCATTACTTCATTCAAACTGTATTTTCTACGAATCCTATAATCCCTCTGCTTATAGAAATAAATGTCTTGCTTTTCATGATCTCAGGATGTTGCTTTACCACCAATGAAGGGCCTTGAGCTTGGTTACTTTTGTAATGTAAGACATTTTACAGTTAATTGATCACAGCAAGTTTCCACAAACAGTACTGTAGCAAGTCTTTCATCTTGCCATGGACAATTACATCCACTGGTTCCCTTTTATCTATCCTGCTCATTATCACCTCAAAGCATTCTAATATATTTGTCAGACATGATTTCTCCTTCATGAAGCCTTGCGGACTCTGTTTGATTATATTATGCATTTCTTAATGCTCTGCTATTACATGCTTTATAATTCACTCTAACATTTTCCAAACGACAGATGTTAAGCCAACTGGCCTATAGTTACCTGTATGTCCATGTCTAACTGCACATGTACAGGCACCCGAAGTTACGGTCAGTTTTACAGCTAAAGATGAAAAATCTGTTTCACCATCATTACAATCTCATTGTTCGCTGTCACCTGACATGATCCTATCCATCCTTACTCATCTACTATTACTCTGTGTGCTGGTTTTCTTGCCTACTTTTCTAAAAGATATCTTATGAAAAGTTTTACTAAAATGTAAACAAACCACATTTAGATGTTTTGACCCTGTTTACACAATGGTAGGACTACCCTTTCGAACCTGTTGTTGATTCTTACCAATTAGTTTATATTGCTTTAAATGCTCATCCCTATCTCCCTTGCAGAATGTGGCGTGAGCTGTCTTCATGAATCACCGCTGTCCGTGTGATGAAGATACTTTGAGTGCTGATTTGTGGGGAATTCCCGGATTTTGGCCCAGTGACAATGAAGGAATGGTAATGTATTTCCAAGTCAGCATGGTATAGGACTTGATGAGGAACAAACCTGTAGATGGTAGCGTTTCCATGCACCTGCTGCCCTTGTCCTTCCCAGTGATAGTTTCAAGGGTTTGCAAAGTATTATTAAGGAAGCCTTGATGAGTTGCTGCAATGCATTTTGTAGAGGTGTACACTGCTGCTACTGTGCACCGGCGGGGGGTGGGGCAAGAAAGCAAGCTGTTTTATCCTGGATGATAATGAACGTCTCGAGTATAATTGGAGCTGCACACTCATGTCCTGTAGATGTGGAAAAGCTTTGGGAGTCAGCAGGCGAATCATTTGCCACAGAATACCCAATCTCTGACCTGCTCTTGTAGCTACAGTATTCACATGGTTATTTTTCTGGTAATGATGATCCCTCCTCCTCCCCGAGGAGATTGATATTCAATTTGGGAAATTCAATGATGGTATTGCTGCTGAGCATCAAAGGAATGTGGTAAGACTCTTCATTGTTGAAGGAATGCAGAGAATCACACAAATGGTCACAAGAATGGCAGGCTTTAGCTATGAGGAGAGAAGATAAGTTAGGAGATTTCCTCCAAACCCCAAAATTCTGAATACAGTTATGTGTATTGGGAAAAACTGCCTCTAATAGTAACTAAAGGATAGAAGCCGAATAGTATCACCAAAAGAACAAAGAGAGTTTAGGAGGAATTAATATATATTTGAAAACTAAAACAAAAGGAAAGATGCAACGGGCAGGGAATTAAAATAATGACAACTTTGGAATGATTTCAAGGCTGTAATCTCATTTACCATCAGCACTGTTTGCCCCCATTAATAGATTGCTACATCACTCTCTGGTGCCAGACATTTATATCAGAATGAACAAATCTACTTCTTTGCATAATGGAATGTTGCAATTAAGGAGAGGTATTTTATATAGACAGACACTTAATAAATATAGGTTAAAACTAATTTATGGTTGAATCTTTGAAGCGTAAACAGGTAGTTTTATTAGCCCAGTATCAGCATAATTATGATCTCTGATATCTATACAATGCTTCTCCTCGTGTCCGTATCCATGGCCATGACAATCATAGTTCTAAACATCAGAGGCCAATTTGGTCATTTTCTGTTTTGTGTATTGGTTCAATTGCTAGAATTGGCAAACTATCCTACCATATGATTAATTGCCTGAATTGGAAAGAATAAAATGCCTTGTGGAGCCATGTTTTCTGTTCAGGACTTATTGAAGGACTGCCCTGATAACTTGACAGCTTCAAGTGGTGGGTAAGCGGATAAAGGTCTGAGGTCGACCGACGCAGCTGAACTAGGTTCTGGGCAGTAACAGGGGACCACGATTGGCCAACAGCACTGCTGGGTTAAGGTGAGCAAAAAAAAAAAAAAACGAACAGTTTCTCTCACCTGATCATATCCACCAACTCCTGATGGAAGTACACATACGTGAATGCTGAATGAGGAAGAACTTGGAACAGTAGACAGTTCTCCAGTAGAAAAGGTAGAGAGGATCATGCAACTTGAATCAATTTATTCATAAAATCAGCAGAATGCCACTGGAGAATAAATCATCGTATTTGAAGTTAATTAAACTGATATGTATAGGACTGCAATTTAGCAAGAATGTAAATGATCCGGTCATTCACAAATATGTTCCGACTACAGTGCTGTAATTTCTGGCATCGGGCAGTGAAATGCATTTAACAGGAAAAAGACTGCAGTCCCTTTGGGTAATGGTCACTGTCAAGTGGTTTCTGTTTATGTAATCCTTTTATGAGAAGTTAATGAATCCAAAACTTATTCTTGGCAGTTCTCAAGTTTTGTTCTTGGATGCCATCCCACCATGATCTGGGAGAGTAACGGAACAACCCTTGCACAGCAAATCGTGTTGTGTGAATTTTCAATTTATTGTTCGATTAAAAAGGAGCCCACCTGAAACAATTAATGCAATCCACAGCCAGAAAAGTATCTTTCCTCATTGCTTTAGTGGCTTACACACCACTGCTGCAATATATTTCTATTCTATTCAGCTACTCACTCCATAAAGTACCCAAACAAGGGCAGTGATGCTTATTTCACATCACCCATACCTTGCTATGCAACATAAGATAATCTAAAGGTTGCAAGATGCACTGAAAATGAACAGAATGAAGCAACTGGTTGTCACAATTAACCTGCTCAATTTGTTTTCATGAGCAGATGGAAAGCATCATTCAGAAAAGAGTGGAATAAACCCAAAAATGAACCAAAACCTGTGTAACGTGCATTAATAGTAATGAGCTATTATTAAAATAAATTAGCATCTCCAATTTCATTATAGAAGAGGTTCCTGCAAATGATGCAGCAAGAGTATTTTTGCTTCATTCATATATGACTGGAGCAGAGTTTGGGCCCGGATTTCAGTACAGATGGAGCAACTCTCTGGCTTTGCGAAAATGGCCCGGAGGCCTGAATCCCAAAGCCCCTGGGATTCTCGGGAAGGCAGGGGAAGGACAGAGGTGGGTGGAACTTTAGACATAGAATCCTTACAGTGCAGAAGGAAGCCATTCGGCCCATCAAGTCTACTCCGACCCTCTGAAAGAGCATCATACCTAGGTCCAATCACCTGCCCTATCTCCATAACTCCACCAAGCCTTTAGACACTGAGGAGCAATTTAGCATGGCCAATCCACCTAACCTACACATCTTTGGACTGTGGGAGGAAAGCGGAGCACCCGGAGGAAACCCACGCAGACACGGAGAGAACGTGCAAACTACACACAGACAGTCGCTCGAGATCAGAATCGAATCCGGGTCCCTGACGCTGTGCGACAGCAGGGCTAACCCATTGTGCCACCATGTCACCCCAACGTTCATGGAGGCAGCTGCACATGTTAAACTGCAGCTGCATTCAGTCTGATCTGATTGCGCAAGGAGGAAGTGGGAAATGCAACTTGTGCATTAGGTCTAATAGGAGAAAGCTTAAACTGGTTGGATTTATTTGGACAGGTAAGGTTTTGGAGAGGTAACGCACCCTTTTGGTTGGGGTCCCAGGACACCTTTAGGTGATGGTCAAGTGTCCTTTGATATTGTTAAAAGTGAACATGGACTTCCGGTGGCGGCTATGCGGGAGTAAGTCGCACATTTGGTGGCTCTCGCTCCGGTCGGACTTTTAGACCTTTTCCCCTGACTTTTTTGTGCTTTTGATCGCTGGATCTGAAGGCTTGGGCACTCAGGCACTGACTCCAGATATAGGTGTATGGAATTAAGAAGCAAAAAGAATTGTAAACAGTTGAAGAAGTGAACAAACAAGGGCAGTGTAGAAGCTGCTGCTGAGGACAATATGGCCGATGTCCGGACCCCGGTGCAGGCAGCCCAGCCAACAACGGAGCATCTGCTGAAGGTCATCCAAGAGGGCTTCACCGCGCTGAAACGGGACAGTTTAGACCCGATCCAGAAATCAATCGAGCGCTTGGAGCACAGGTTGGATGCCCAGGATTGGACGATCCAGAAGCTGGAGAAGGCTCTGGAGGAGCAGGAGGATCACCAAACGGTGGTGGAGGTGGAGATGGGGAGGCTGAAAGACCAACAAGAAAGGCTTCTGGAAAAGGTGGAGGACCTGGAAAATAGGCAGAATTTAAGAATCGTTGGTCTCCCGGAGGGGGCTAAGGGAGTGGCTGCAATTGGAACAATAGTGTCTTGCGCATCTACCAGGACCTGAGCGTGGAGGTGGCCAGAAGGAGGTCAGGCTACAGGCAAGTCAAAGAGATTTTGTTTAAGAAGTAGGTGAAGTTTGGGCTGCTGTACCTGGCGCACCTTTGGGTCACACGAGGGACAGCACCATTATTTTGAGGAGCCCGAGGACGCGATGGACTTTGCCAAGAGAGAAGGGCTGGTGCCGAACTGAGGACTTTTGGACCCAAGTTAAAAAGTTACGAAGTGATGTTTACATGTTTTTCTTGTTTTTTTCTTCTATATTCGAGTTTTTGCTGGAGAAGAGGGAAGTTAAGGTAGTCTGTGCTGGGGGCTTTTTATATTCTGATCGGGGTGGTTGGAAGTGCCTATTACTTATTTTGTATTACTTGATTTGCACTAGCGTCGGGGTTTTCTTTGTTCCTTGGTTTTTTTCCAGAGCAATTGCTCGAGGATGGCTGGTTTGGGGAAGTGGTGTCAATGGGCGGGGGGGTGAGGGAGGTGGGTGGTCAGAGGAAACAATAAGTGGGAGACTTGTTGGCGCCGGTGTCGAGAGTCACCAGGCTAGCTGGGTGAGCTGGTCTACGGAAGCCAGGTTTGGGGGGGGTGGGTGTATACAGCTGGTTTATGGCAGGGGTTAGGTTACAGGGTGTTATTGCTGGGGGGGGGGGTGGGTAGTTGATCTGCTGACGAGGGAGGTACTTGGGTTTGGTAACATGGAAGCGGTCGGAGGCGGGGGCTGCCAGGAGGCGGGCCAGGGGAAGCGCGACACAGGGGCTAGAGGCGGCCCAAGAAAGGAGATGGCTGATCGGCGAGGGGGAGTGCACGGTGACCCCAACCAGGCTGATCACCTGGAACGTTAGAGGGTTAAACGGGCCAGTAAAGAGGGCACGTGTGTTCGCGCATCTGAGGGCGCTAAAGGCGGGTGTAATTATGCTTCAGGAGACTCATCTGAAAGTAGCTGACCAGGTCAGATTGAGGAAGGGCTGGATTAGCCAGGTCTTCCACTCGGGGTTGGATACTAAAACCAGGGGGGGGTCGGGATTTTGGTTAACAAACGAGTGCAATTCGAGGTGGATAGCACAATCTTGGATGGGGAGGCAGATTTGTCATGGTGAGTGGCAAGCTCGAGGGTAGTTTTGGTTAATGTATATGCTCCAAATTGGGATGATGTGGATTTTATTAAGAGTCTGCTGGGGAAGATACCTGACCTGGACTCGCAAAGGCTGATTATGGGAGGTGATTTTAACACTGTCCTTGACTCCTGGACGGGTTTTGTTCAAATACGGGTAGGGTGCAGGCAATGGCAAAGGAACTGAGGGGGTTCATGGAGCAAATGGGGGGGGTTGAACCATGGAGGGCTAGTCGGCCGACGGGGAAGGAGTTTTCGTTCTATTCACATGTTCATAAGGTGTATTCGCGAATTGATTTTTTTCATTATGAGCAGGGATTTGCTGGCGAGGGTGATGGACGTAGAATATTCAGCGATCGCTATTTCGGACCATGCTCCACATTGGGTTGATCTGCAGGTCTGAAAGGAAAGCTTTCAGTGCCCTCAATGGAGGCTAGAGGTTGGTCTGTTGGCGGACGAGGCGGTGTGAGAGAGGGTGAGGAAATGTGAGGGGGGCTTGGTAGGAGATCCGGCAGGGCTGAACAAGGTGTTCAGGGATTTCTACAGCAAGCTTTATACCTCGGAACCCCCCGCGGGGCCGGAGGGGATGAGGCGCTTTCTGGATGGATTGTCCTTCCCAAAAGTGGGTAGGGGGTTTGTAGACGGGCTGGGGGTCCCGATTAGGACCGAAGAAATATTGGTGGGCTTGAGGGCCATGCAATCGGGTAAAGCCCCGGGGCCGGATGGGTATCCGGTGGAGTTCTATAAAAAGTTCTCTGAGATAGTGGGGCCGGTGCTGGTTAGGGTTTTAAATTTTTAAATGAGGCAAGAGACAGAGGGGTTTTACCCCCGACGATGTCACAGGCCCTGATACTGAAACGGGACAAAGACCTAGAGGCATGTGGGTCCTATAGGCCGATCTCTATGCTCAATGTAGATGCAAAATTACTGGCCAAGCTCTTGGCTGCTAGGATTGAGGACTGTGTGCCGGATGTTATTATGGAAGACCAAACCGGGTTCGTCAAGGGCAGGCAGTTGGTGGACAACCTAAGAAGGCTACTGAATGTGATCATGATGCCCCCGGAGAGTAAGGAGGTAGAGGTAGTTGTGGCAATGGATGCCGAGAAGGCTTTCGACCGGGTTGAGTGGGACTATTTATGGGAGGTGCTGCGACGATTTGAGTTCGGGGAGGACTTTATTGACTGGGTTAGACTGCTGTACCACGCTCCGGAGGCTAGTGTAAGGACGAATAGGACGACATCTGACTATTTTAGACTGTACCGAGGGGCAAGACAGGGGTGCCCCATCTCCACACTGCTGTTTGCGCCAGCATTTCATAATACGCCAACGACCTGCTCTTATACATCACGGATCCAGTGGTTGGGATGGATGAAATCATGGGAATCCTGAGGGAATTCGGCCGGTTCTCGGGGTATAAATTGAACATTGCAAAAAGTGAGTTGTTTGCAGTCCAGGCAAGGGGCCAACAGGGTCGGCTGAGGGAGCTGCCGTTCAGGTTAGTAGGGGACAGTTTTAGATACTTAGGGATACAGGTGGCGCGGGACTGGGGATGGTTGCACAAGTTGAACTTATCTCGGTTGGTGGAGCAAATGAGGGTCGAGTTCCGGAGGTGGGATGGCTCCCATTGACATTAGCGGGGAGAGTGCAGACGGTTAAAATGACGATCCTCCCGAGATTCCTATTCGTATACCAGTGTCTCCCCATTTTCATTCCGTGGTCCTTTTTTAAGAAGGTCAATAAAATGATTATGTGATTTGTGTGGGAGGGAAAGTCCCAGTGGGTGAAGAGGGTGATGCCCGAGAGGAACCGAGAGGAAGGGGGGCTGGCGCTGCCAAACTTTAGTAATTACTACTGAGCGGCCAACATAGCTATGATAAGGAAGTGGATGGTGGGTGCGGGGTCGGTTTGGGGACGTGTGGAGGCCGCTTCGTGCAGGGGGACCAGTTTGGCAGCCCTTGTTACGGCACCCCTGCCGCTCCCGCCGGCACGGTATTCCACCAGCCCTATAGTGGTGGCGACTTTGCAGGTCTGGGGCCAATGGAGAAGGCACGTGGGGGACGTGAGAGTATCAGTTTGGTCCCCAATTTGCGACAATCACCGGTTTGCCCCAGGGAATATGGACGGTGGGTTCCGAACATGGCGGAGGGCTGGGATTGAGAGGATGGGGGATCTGTTCTTAGAAGGGAGCTTCCCGAGCATGAGGGTGCTGGAGGAGAAATTTGGGCTGGCGAGAGGGAATGATTTCAGGTACTTGCAGGTGCGGGACTTTCTACGCAGACAGATTCCATCCTTCCCATGCCTGCCACTTAGGGGGATCCAGGACAGGGTAGTGTCCAGTGGATGGGTGGGGGAGGGGAGGGTCTCGGATATATGTAAAGAACTAATGGGGGCAGAGGAGACGCAGACCAAGGAGCTGAAGCTTAAGTGGGAAGAGGAGTTCGGAGGGGAGAGAGAAGAGGGCTTATGGGCGGAGGCGTTGAGTAGGGTTAACGCGACCACAACATGCGCTAGGCTCAGCCTGATTCAATTCAAGATCGTCCACCGGGCCCACATGACAGTGGCCTGGATGAGTAAGTTCTTTGGACTGGAGGACAGGTGCGCCAGATGTGTGGGAGGACCAGCGAACCATGTCCAAATGTTCTGGGCATGTCCAAAACTGAGGGGGTACTGGCAGGGATTCGCGAACGTTATGTCCCGGGTACTGAAAACAAGGGTGGTGATGAATCCAGAGGTGGCAATTGTTGGGGTTTCGGAGGACCCGGGAGTCCAGGAAGAGAGAGAGGCTGATGTTTTGGCCTTTGTTTCCCTGGTAGCCCAGCGATGAATTCTGCTGGCATGGAGGGACTCAAGGCCCCCAAAGTCAGAGGCCTGGCTATTGGATATGGCGAGCTTCCTCGGTCTGGAGAAAATTAAGTTCGCTCTGAGAAGGTCACTATCAGGGTTCGTCCGGAGGTGGCAACCATTTATCGACTTCTTTGCGGAAAATTAACCATCAGCAGGGGGGAGAGGGAGAGGGGGGTTTGGGCAACATAGATTAGGGGGTTAGTTAGACAGGTCCTTGTGGGAGGAGAGCTGGTTTTTGCACTAAGTTGATTGTTCTTTGCACAATGTTTTGTATTGTTGTTGTTTACTATGCCAAAATGCCTCAATAAAATTGTTTATCAAAAAAAAAAGTGAACATGAATGTGCATAAAAAGTGGATAAGCTCATTTCAACCTCCAAGCTATTGGAATTGTCAAAAGGACTTGCAAGGTACTTAAATCTCCTGCCCTTTAAATAATTGAATAACCTGCAATGTGGAAAGAATCAGTGCTTGCTATTTCACTATGTCTGTTGACATAAACCGGAGAGCTATTTTTACAGGATTGGTGCTGTATAACTGATTTCACAACCCATCATTATCACAGTGGGGAGCCTGTAAATTCATATAAAGACTTTGAAGTGGGACTACAAATACAAATGTTTGTTCTTCTGCTGGACTAAATGAAGTGAAATATAGTGAATGAGTTTTAAAATCAACAAGGGTATATTTTTAAGTAGACACTTTTTATCTCAGCATGGCTCCTGAGTTCTGCCCATGGTGGATACTGGGTGAGTTGGCATGAAAGGTGCAAGGGCAAAGAGTGGTGTGTAGAGACATTGGTTGTCATCGGATCTATACAACGGCCATAGGGTCATTGGAGGAGCATGAGGTGGCATGGAGGGCAAGAGGGGAAATGAGATGGACAGTGGGTCAGTAGGTAGCATGGAGGGCATGAGGTGGCATGGGGTGTGTGTGTGGAGGGGTGAGGGTGTGTGTTTTTTTTATATATCCTGTTTCTTACAGCACCAAGGCGGGCCTTTCGCTCATCCCACATGAGGCGCTGCAGTGAGGTGAGCTCCCCTGAGTAGTGGAGGAAGAGGTCAACCTCTCCAAACAAGCAGATGTGGATGAATGTGGTCAAAGAAGTCATCAACCTGGATGCATTTCCTCCTACCTGGGGACAGTGTGGCAAGAGGATTCTGGACAAAGAGTGCATGTCAGGCGAGTGGCATCAGGTGCCAAGTTCCACATACTGACCTGCGCAGCATTCTCCTTCACAGCACTCAAGAGGTCAACATGCCTTGCTCCATGAGCTCCACTCATTCCTCTCCCAAAAGCATTTCACATGCCCATCTGAACTGGAAACACTCATGCACCCTCAGCCTATTGTCTTGCACAGGCACCTCTCAACTGGCAGTGGCCGGAGCTCTTCAATGTACGTAATCAAAACCTTAACAGCTTGTAAATTTCACCAAGGAAGTTCTTCCTACTATGAACTGCTGGGTTGCGAACAGAACATGGAACTCTAACTCTATTCGGAAAGAGGGAATCCAAAATTGCTCCCATTATCTTAAATACTCCAAGTGGCTTTCCATTTCAGCCATGGGGCTGAATCTTACTGTTGCTTACTGTTATCAACAGTATTGTATCTTACTTACATCTACTAGCCAGAAAGAGGTCCAAAGACATAGCAACACAATTTGAGGACTTTTACAGCCCTTCTGCCAGCGAGATCGTCCGGTCTCGCACAAGCCAATGTAGCTGGTTTTCTGGCCTTCCCCCACTGCGACAGGGCCATAGCATGCTGCCCGCTGGGTGTGAGTTATTGTTCAATTACCAAGACAAGTCTGATAAGCAGATTATTTACAGCCTCCTGGGAAACAAGAGTCACATTTATTGAACTCGTGTGAATGCTCTATTTAAAAATAACTCCTCCTACAATTCTGTCGGGAAATGGTCAAGTTTTAAAACTTTCCTCATCTTTGTTCCCCTCCTTTATTCTTGTTGCTCTTCTCTCCATCTGTACCTTGTACTTGCGTCATTATGTAAAGTGATCAGAAGTGTCATCAAAAATGGTCTAAGAATAAATACATTTTAAAGGCTTATGCATCGGTTCCCAACCTTTTTCTTTTATGCAGACCACAATTATGCCGGCCGTTTTAAACATTACTTTTAACAAAGCCATAGGGAGTCAAATTTATATCAATGCGTATTAAAAATACAGCTATTTCTAATAGTTTATGATGCACACTCACAAATACATTGCAGATTATATTACACAAGGATGTTTATGAACCAAATTACATTGCGAATAATAATTTGACATTGATCATAATACATACGAGGTGCATGTAATGGTGTCATTTTCTTTCCACAGACCACCTGCAGTACTCTCGCGGACCACCAGTGGTTCATGGACCACAAGTTGGGAACCACTGTCTTAATGCTTATGTACCCTGTTGGTCACATATCCCATTTTTTTTTCTTTCATTGTTAGTCTGGCAACTAAAACTGTCAAATCTACAACTGTTTCCAGTTCCTTTTCTGAGGTTCTCTCTCTACTAATTCTGATCCATTTCTTGTGCACTAGTGGAATTTTTAATATTTCATTTTTGCATTTTCTGTCCAGATAGGTGCTCCCAACTTCCCCCACTGCTCATTAGCTTTACAGAGGAGTTCTGGGCCATCAAGATACACCACAGCTAGGATATCATTCAATGCAACTTATAATAATAAAGTCATACAAGTCTATGAGGATCACTAAAATAAGAAGTTTCCCTCAATGAAAATTATTCATCAACTTTTGCCATCCCACCTTAAAATCTAAAAAGTTGTTTTATAACAAGCAGGCAGTACTTAAAAATAAACTTGCTATTGTTGCATAGATTTGCTAACAATCAATTTAATCTCAGAGTTCACGCCCTCTACACATCATGTCCATTTCCCCTCCAGACTTTGCCAATAGTTATGTGTGGTTATGTTACTGAGCGGTTTCACAGGTTGTCACATCCATTATCCCTTCCCATAGGCAGCTCTCCCCTTTGAGAGCTGACTGGTGGTGATTTAACCCGAGGGTCACCATACCTCAAGTGAGGGGCAAGGTTGAGAAGGTGGGGCCCTTCATGAATAACCTCAGCAGGTATGGCAATTAAACTCATGCTGTTGGCAACGCTCCACATCACGAACCAGCCATCCAGCCAACTGAGCTCACCGACAGATTTACAAACAAATTAGATCCAGCAATAACTAAGCTCTACCTTGGTAAACAGGTAATCTATAAACATAATAATATAATGCATAAACATACATGCTATCTGCATTAACCAGAAGGTTATTGTAAGTTGAAATGAAACAAGAGAGAAAATACATCGCTACTAAAAACTATCCATAGAATGAAGAGGCCCATTTATATAACTAACGACCTATTCTGACACTACAGCAAGAGAAAAATCTTGGGCAGGAAGGAAGATCTTGAGCACAATATAGCTCCCATTACTTAACACATTGCTAGAAATTCTTTGATTAGAAATATAACCACAATCGCTGCCATACATTCAGCTTTTCGTATCCTATTTGCCTCGATTCAGCTCTATTTAATTGTCTCCACTTTAATTTTCCCATTCGTGACAAATCATTTCATATAATCTTGACAGTTAGCCAACCCAATTGCCTTTTCTCGGCAGACAGCATTGAGGTACCCTCAATAACGAAGCTTAGAGATTAAACTGTAAAGAAAGCTTTATTAGACTAAGAACTATGTTAGAGCTGAGACAAGTGCTGACTGCTACACAGCCCATGAGGCAGCCCTTTATATATGGCTCACAGATGGGCGGAGCTAGAGGCGGAGTCCCCAGCGTTCCAAGCCCAGTCTTAAAGGGGACATCACCTTACATGATGATAAGGCTGTAACCGTTCATCACAAGCATCAAACTACTCTTATTAGCATTTTAATATCAAGCAGACTAGCAATGGATTGTTTATTCATAATCAGGCAAGATAGTTAAATTCAGAAGAGGCAGAAATTGGGTGACAATTTGTTTTAAAAGTGAAGTACTATTACAATCTAGAACTAAAGTGGCTGAAACCAAAAAATAAATCATTGGTCCCAAATGGCCAGAAGGCTCTCCCATTTTCCTGGCATAACTTCAGTGGAGACTCTGGAGAAATGGTACAGGCACTCATTTTTAAGACTTTCTGCTTTTTTGCCAGCGATTCTGCAAACCTAACCCCCATGGAAATACCAGGTGATTAACTTTAAAGCAGCTTTCATCATTTCAAATATTTACATAACGCCCATATTGCAAAAACTATTCAATTAGTTTGTTTAGGTGTTCAAATGGATGTCGGTCATACCACAATAAAGATTAAAATGGTTGCAGTGTTTCAGGTGCTGAGCATCAGTTAGCACTTGGAGCAATCAATGAGATGGAGTAAGGGCTTACCATGCCCACTGGCTTTGTAACTTTAAGAATGGGATGTTAAACAAATTAAAATGGCAGCAATAAATTGAAGACTAGAATGCAAACAGACATTACAATACTAATGAATGAGACTAGTTCTGAACTCCTCCTCAATCATACTCATTGTGGACAGAATTGCTAACAGTTAGCAGATTATTGGCTTTAACTATGTTGAATGACAAACCTGTTTTTTGGATTGTTGAGATACCCTCAATTACGACTCAGGAGAGGAGTTTGATAATACAAAGGCTTTAATTACCAGAGAACCAGACAGCTGCCGAGAAGTGTGCTCACTGCACACTGCCTACTGAACGTAACCTTATATACAACTTCCTGGGGGCGGAGCCAGAGGCGGAGTCCCCCCGGGTTCCAAACCCGGTCTTAAAGGGGCCTACGCATTAAAGGTACATGTGTATACAGATATCATTCATCACAATTGTAAAGAAACCAATTTAAAGAATTGAGCCTGTTAACAAACGTGGCCTGCACACTACTAGCAGGGCAGAAACATCAACAAAAGCAAAATATCGCAGATGCTATAAATATGGAATAAAAACGGAAAATGCTGGGAAGTACTTAGCAAATCAAGTAGCATCTATGGAGAGAAACAGTCAACATCTCAGGTCGATGATTCTTCATCAGAACTGAGCAATATAGAAACATAACAGGTTTTGAGAAAAGGGGGCCGGGGTGGGGGAAAGAAGAACAAAAGGGATCTGTGACAGACGAGATTAAATAACAAAAGCTTTCACAGGGAAAACCGAAAGGGAGTAGGAATGGGTATAGTAACAAAGATGTATCCAGGTGAGGCGCAATGAGTGCATAGCAGCCCTCCAAAAGCAAAGTGAAGGAATATAGAAGCAAAAAACTGAACCAGTAAATGAAACAAAATCGAGGCAGAGATCATGATCTAAAGTTGTTGAACTCAAAATTAAACCCAGAAGGCTGTAGAGAACAGAGATGAAAGAGGAGTGCTGTTCCCCAAGCTTGTGCTGAGCTTCATTGGAACATTGTAGCAGGCCAAGGACAGAGAGGGAACAAGGTGGAAAGGTAAAATGACAACCAACAGGAAGCTCAGGGTCATGCTTCCAAACTGAACAGGGGTGTTCAACAAAGCAGTCACACTATCTGTTTTTTCTCCCATCGATGTAGAGGAGATTGCATGGTGATTTTAAAAAAATATAAATTTAGAAAACCAATTGTTTTTTGCCAATTAAGGGGCAAATTAGCATGGCCATTCCACCTAACCTGCACATCTTTGGATTGCGGGGCAAAACCCATACAGACACGGGGAGAATGTGCAAACTCCAGAAAGACAGGAAGATTGCATGGTGAATGGCAAAAACTAAATCGAAAGTAGTACACAGGGACACAGTGGTTAGCACTGCTACCTCACAGCGCTAGGGACCTGGGTTCAATTCCAACCTCGGGTGACTATCTGTGTGGCGTTTGCTCGTTCTCCCCTTGTCTGCATGGGTTTCCTCCGGGTGCTCCGGTTTCCTCCCACAGTCCAAAGATGTGCATGTCAGGTGAATTGGATCTGCAAAATTGCTCCTTAGTGTCCAACGGTTAGGTGGGGTTGCGGGAGGTGGGCTTCGGTAGGGTTCTTTTTTGGAGTGTCAGTGCAGACTCCATGGGCCGAATGACCTCCTTCTGCACTGTAGGGATTCTATGATTTGCCAATCTAGACGGTAATTGATCGTAAACTCACCTATCGGAGCCTGTGACTCATTCTGATTCTGACTTGTTGACATGTGTGATTTGCAATGAGACTTATAGGACCAAAATCAGGATTATTTTGCTGAGGGTGGGTGCTGAGCCCAGTTGTAACGGCCCAATGAGATCAGGTGAGAGCAGCGAATCAGAACAGATCAATTATTGAGCTTTGGGATGTCCCTGGAATGTTTGGTTCACCATCTTGATGAACAGTGAATTCAGTATTTAAAATTGAAATAAATGGAATTAAACAAACACACTAAGTGAAAAGACAATTTCCTTAAATTAAGAGGGGCTGCTTGATTAAGGAGTACAAAGAACAAAACAGCACAGGAACAGGCCCTTCTGCCTTCCAAGCCTGTACCGTTCATGATAGTAGGGTGTCAGGTCATGTGGAAGCGAGATATTCTGAGGGGGGGATGTTACGGCTGGTAGGTACCTTGGCAGACATCAAACCTTCATAACAACCATGTCGGTGGAGTTTTTATACGTCACATCAGTGAAAATAGTTTGTGATTTGTAGCTCCTGTGAAATAACTTTAAAAGGAAAGTCTGTCCATCTAATATAGCCATCGCCAATGTTTATAAACAGGGTTTTATCTGGTAATTAAATGCCCCTTTGATGCTTACACAAGTATTATGGAAATATTTTGAAAGTACCAAAATTATGAATAGTTTCAAAATACTCCCTTGTATACATCATGGAAGAAAATATCTATTTTCTTAAATAAAACATCCTGTTCTGCCTTGGTAGGCAAGGGTCACTTTCCAAAGACAAATTGTGAACCATTTTATCAGGAACTGAAATAATTTTCATCAAATCTAAAAGCGATATCAATTTTATTTTAAACTTTTACTTTCACTGAAATCATATCTGTTCCAGACAGCAATTTGACATATAACCACAAAAAGGCCCACTTTTCCCAGATCTATACATACGAACATAAATGCTCAAAGAGCAATCTTCTTCTCTGTTTATGTTACAAAATGCATTAGCAGATGTTGCAGGGACAGATGGGGTCAAGTACAAAGCGAAAAGAAAATGCCATATTTAGACCGAAGCCTTTCAGGGTTCAAATGAAGAATCGAAGAATTTGTCAATGTTGGAATAGTTTGGCAGATGCTTGCAATATACTAAACAAATTACAACAAAACTAGGAAGACCAGGCTTAATAAAATACAAAAGAATAAAATATTCACATCCTTTTTTTTTCCTTTCATCCAAGGTAAACAGAGAGATCCATTCGTTGTCCTTTGATTTGAGTCAGCTGAAGTTTGTTTAGCTTTGCTTTACTTACATGTGAGGACTGAGCTCATAGAAATTTCTGTTGCGATATTCTTCAACTTTCTCAGGGGTATAGATGGGCAAGTGTCTGTATGGATTTACAGATATGACTACATTTCCAATATAAGTCTAGAAGAGGAGAGAAACAAAAATTACACAATTAAAATGCACTGAATTTGTACCTTAGCAGTTCTAAATTATGGGTTTCATGCTGGAAAGCAGGAAACTGTCAAGGATTTTAAAAAATGAATCATCGACAATCAAGTGCTCTGATGATTGGTAGGACTTAGCTATTCATTTGCACTCTTTTTTAAAAAATTTAGAGTACCCAATTCATTTTTCCAAATAAGGAGCAATTTAGCGTGGTCACTCCACCTACCCTGCACATCTTTGGGTTGTGGGGGCGAAACCCACGCAAACACAGGGAGAATGTGCAAACTCCATACGGACAGTGACCCAGAGCCGGGACCGAACCTGGGACCTCGGCGCCGTGAGGCAGCAGTGCTGCCCAGATTTGCACTCTTAAATTGTTTGGGGAAGTTCAAGGTAGTGGCAGACACCAAAAGTGAGCTGAAGAAAAATAATTCATCATATTAAAAGTTATCACACAACAAATAAATCCCCAGAGCCATCAGGGTGTGCACCAACATAGCAGATTTTGATGAACTTGATATATCCTGTAAGAATGAAGGAGCAGCAGCTTGCACATTGTTAGGTCTCTCGCCTCTAGCAAGTCAGCATTCACTAAATATTCTCTGTACCTTTGGTTCTCAAGATCTATTCCTTCAATATTGTACTAGAATCTGGACCTGCAGAATGTTGAAGAAATAAAAAAGACTCAATAGTGTTTACGATCCCAGACCAGACCCCAACAGTGGCGAGGATACTGGACTGAAACCCCAATATTTTAGTTTATTTTGTAAGACTGTGCAGAAAGAATGATTCACTCCATGAATGACTGCATGAAGAAATAGGGATTTGGCATTTTTAAAACAGATCTTTATTAGGAATACAATATTAAACTCTTTAACTTCACACCTGAACAGCTTACAATTATCCCTTAAACACTATTATTCAATTCCCTATTAAACAACATAAAACATACAGCTCTCAATCCATCTTAATATCAGCATGGCATAGAATAATACTTGCTTTACAGCACAGATGTGGCTCTTGTTAGAACTCCTTCAGGCTCTGGCTAAATATTTTCAAAAAGTGGGTCCATCTGGCTTGTTTCAGTGTCTTCCTTGTCCTCAGACAATACTGCTCTGCTTTAAATATTTATTACTCTTTTTACAACTATCCTACTGTGAGAGAATTGTGGACTCTGTCAGACAGATCAGACTTCAATTCATCTTCAAAGCTTTTGCAAAATATCTCAGCATCCCTTAACTCCACCCAGCAAGACTTCCGGTGACGGCGGGCGGGAGGCAGCCGCGCGTTGGAGGGCTCCCGTTCGGGAACGGCATTGTCGGGGAGTAACGCCCGGTCCTAGGGCCAGCCACGGCAGTAAAAGTCAGGAGACAGCGCACAGAGAAGAAGGATGTCAAAAAACACCAAAAGAACGGCCGTGAAAAAAGCGGCTGAAAGTCCGTTGGGGAGTGGAAAGGTCACCGCGGGGTCAGCAAAGAAAATGGAGGCTGGAGCACCAGGGGAGGCCGCAGTGCTTATGGCTGAAGAAATAACTACGGTGATGGCTGCGGAATTCGAAAGGCAGTTGGCGCAGATTGCGAAATGCATGGAGACGGTGAGAAAGGAGATGAGGGAGGTTTTGAGTGCACTGGTGGAGGAGGCGGTTTCCCCGGTGATGACGGCGGTGGCGAGTGCAGTGGCTGAGGAGCGAGAGCAAGGGGAAGCGCTGAAGGAAGTGGAGGAGACGTTATTGCAGCACGGTGATGAACTTGCCTCGATGGGGAAGGAGATGTGGAAGGTGATTGACACTAACAAGGATCTTCGAGGAAAAATGGAAGACCTGGAAAACAGATCCAGGTGACAGAATTTGTGAATTGTGGGGCTGCCCGAAGGAGTTGAAGGACCGAAGCCGACTGAGTATTTTGCCGCGATGCTGGCAATACTATTGGGGGAGGGGGAGGATCCCTCCCGATATTAACTGGATCGGGGTCATCGGTCGTGGAGGCCTGTACCAAAGGCAAGTGAGCCGCCAAGGGCAGTGACTCTGTGCTTCCGTAGGTACAGGGTGAAGGAGAAGGTCCTGAGGTGGGCCAAGCAGAAGCGGGTGGTGCAGTGGGCTGGAGCTGGTATACGTGTATACCAGGACTTTACCGTGGAGCTGGCGAGGAGGCGGGCTGCCTTCAACCGGGTGAAGAGGGCACTGTACATTAGCAAGGTGCAGTGCGGCATTGTATATCCAGCGAAGCTGAGGGTGACTTATAAGCTCAGGGACTTTTATTTTGGAACGGCGGAAGCAGCGTAGGAGTTTGCGAAGGCAGAGGGACTGTGGCAGAACTGACAAATTGAGGAATGGCCATGTGCCGATGTAACCTCATGACTGTATTTTCTTCCTTTTTGTATCACTGCGCGCGGGTGTAGAGGCTAAAGGAGCCAATGTTGTATATATTTGGACATTTGGACGGGACTTTCACTCGAAATGAGGGCTCTTTGGGGTGTAGGTGGATATGCGGGGTTTGTGTGCTAAAAGGGGATCTTTGGGCCGGGCAAGGGGGAAAGGGACCCGGGCGGGGGCCTCCACGCTGGCCGGTTTAAGCCGGCCAATGAACGGGAGTGAGGTGGGGGGGGGGGGGGGCGGCGGCCATCGGAGCCTGGCAGAACAGGGTCCGAGTGGTCTAGCCGGGGTGGAAAGTTGGGGGGAGGGAACCGAGGTTGGGAGGAGGAGTTTTACAAGAGGCAGTGGGCGGGAGGAGCTGGAGACTTTGGGGGGGGGGGGGGGTGCACAACCCTGGGGTATCATGTACGGTACTCTCTCAGAGGCTGGATGGCGTTGGTTGGGGGGGTGGGTGGGGTGGGTTGTGTAGATTAAGGGTGACTACGGGTAATCCCTGATTCCTTTTTGTCATTTGTTTATGTAAACATGCGGGTTATGGTTTGGGGGTTGGTGGGCGGATGGGATCGTTGTTATTATGGGGATTGACATAGCTTGCTGATTATTGTTTATTGTTGATGGGTGTAAATGTGGGAGAAAATGTGAAAAAAGAGCAGAATTAAAAAATTTAAAAAATTAAAATTAAAAAAAACTCCACCCAGCAACGGCATCATCTCCCCAAGCTGCAAAGCAACTCAACTCTCCAGGCTGAAAGCACATTAACGTCCCAGGGACTTTCCCCTGCCATACAACAGTGCATTAGCCCAGACTGAAAAACACATTCCTCTGGTCAATATCACCTTCTGGCTCCTAAAAGCTGCCAGGCCCTTCAAAACAAAATCCTTTTTAAAAACATGACCACTGCAGTAAAACACACTATAATATCAGGCTTTTAACCCTTACATTGCCCCAATATTTAAAAGCCAATATTCCTAAAATCCTCCATTCACCACAATAGCCAAAGTTAACAGTTACTGTGCACAGATACAATGTTTCAGATTTCACTTTCTTCTCCAATTTATCCCGAATGATCACCTCTGCTGAAAATCCTGGCCCATGGTGTTTTAAAGTCCATTAGCAGTAGTGGCCCCTCCCTATCTCACACATTCACTAAATTATATATTTGTCCAAGGCCAAATGATAAGCATTTGTATTCTAAATGATAATTAGGGTTTGGGCATATTTGTGATATGCTTATTCATTAAAACAAAGAGAAAGTTGGCAACCTATATTCAGATTTTTTTAGGTGCCGACCTGATGAGCACATAGAAAACACTACAGTGAGGAAGAAGTCTACAAATGACGGACCAACAAAATCTAAAAGGTAGACAAGCAGCAAGTCACTGGCAATGGTGGTATTATTCCTTCTCATTATCTCTCCATACCAAATATGTAGTGTTTAAGCATTCAGGAATGTACAATTGGAACATTGTAGCCTTGTATCCAAGGACTACCATTTTGTGTTATGGCCAATTACAATTGCAAAATGGCAGCCCTTGGACAAATGTGCGTGGTGTTATGTCCTCCTCAAAATACCAAACTCCACTTCACTACCTTTTAAGCATGCCTTCTCACAAAACTGCAATTCACCTCAAAGCCAAAGTTCAAATGATACCCCATCTGCAGCAAATTCAACACAGTTTTCACATGAATTGGCATTCTTCTGAACCATGGATGTAAACCACTCGGGTATTGAGAGGTAAATCGATACTGCATATCCCTGACTTTCCTCATCTTTCATGTCATCCAGGCTGAAGAGAGTGTCTGAGATCTACCATGGTCTTTTCACCTCTGATCAGCATTTTGAAAAGATTAAAAAAAGCAATGAGAAAGCCAAAATATATCACTTAAGTATTGAATTATTTTTTTCCAAATACAATGTCCTTTTTCTTTAACACCTGGTTTATAAAATCATATACACAACAAAATGTTTGTAGTATTTTTTCACATATTTAAGCATCTCATATTGACTTAGTCAACATTAATATATCAACTTACATATTAATAAGGTTGCATTTTCTGCCACAACATTTCTCTTGGTCACTGCCCTGTTCCCTTTAGATTACTGTTTTCCTGCCAGAGTATTGGAATACTCGCTCTGTTCTGCACTCACAACTTCCCTCAACAGCAACCTCAGAAAAGCTGCTCCTAATGCAATAACCTAACATTTTCTGCACCAGCCATCCTGTGGCTTCTTTAATAGAACTACCAAATTATTTTTCTGGGCAATTTAGTGGTGCGGATCCACACCTACTGAGGGAAGCATTGAGAACGGCCAAACATATTTCACACCGGAGTAGAGGAATTCTCAACTTGCCCATCTGAGGTTTATTGAAATCCAGGTACGGGTGAAAAAGCAGCTCCTTAAACCTGTCATGTTACTGTGCCCCTCACCTCCCACAGCGAGGCAACCTCAAAAATGCACAATGTCTACTGATAGCCTTAGTGCAACACCACTCAGTTTATTCTTAAAAATATCACTGTCTTAATCAGGACAAGATGCATCCTTTTCAAAGCTCATTTCAAAAGCATTCTTCAGCAAAACTGCTGAAGTTTCCCAGATACACTGCAGTTACAGCAGCTGCTGATAGCCTTTTTAACAAAAACATATGCTCTTACTGCCAGTTCTACATATGTTTCTATGGTAAGCAGAGGCTGAGGGGAAAACTGTAGAAGTGGTAATTATACAAGTGACTTTGCTGCACATGGTGTATGGGATTAATTCTCTGAGGAGGTCTGAAGCATACAAGCTGTTCCCAGGGATGAACATGGAGATAAACATCAATTGCGGCTGGAGGCCCATCAAGCCAGCAAAAGACTCTTCAGTCAGCCTGAAACTTGCTGGGCTTCACTGCAAAGAGTTGTCCACAACTGAGTGTTGTGGGTTGTCACATTCTAAGGTCCAGGAATACATGCTGAGGTCCACAATAAAGTTTGGGGCAGCTGTAGTGGAGGCACAATAGGGATTGGCCACCGTCTGAGGCCTTTCAGCTACAGTACAGTGCGGGACTACAAGCTGGATTAAACCCAAAGGTTTTATGGTTGACATGTAATGAATATTGCAAATATTAACTGTATTTAAAAAATAAAGATGGGGGGAACCATAGGAGCGTGCAACCCGGGGGGGGGGGGGGGGGGAAAGAGAGAGGAGAAAAGGCTTGAGGGACACAAAAGGGACAACATGGGAGGGAGGGAGGGAGGGGACAACACCCCCCCCCCCAATCATAGGGGAAACACAGCCGAAGTTGACGGGGAACAAAAGAAAGGGTGGGAACACAACCTCACCAAAAAAGGGACACAAGGGGGAGGGGGGGGGAACCACACGGCGAGCCAAAGGGTGGCAGAATGCAAATAGGGGAAATTAAGGGAAGGACAAGACAAACCTTTCTGTATAATACAGTAAATAAACACAGCCAACAATGTACATAACTGTTTATAAATTCTGAAAATGCCAATAAAAAGATTTTAAAAAAATATTAATTGTATTTGAAAACGGGGGCAGTACGATGGCGCGGTGAGTAACACTGCTGCCTCACGGCGCCGAGGTCCCAGGTTCGATCCCGGCTCTGGGTCACTGTCCGTGTGGAGTTTGCACATTCTCCCCATGTTTGCGTGGGTTTCGCCCCCACAACCCAAAGGTGTGCAAGGAAGGTGGATTGAACAAGCTAAATTTGCCCCTTAATTGGAAAAAATGAATTGGGTACTCTAAATTTATACCAAAAAAAATAAAAACTGTATTTGAAAACAGAATGAATAACACGCAGCATTGGAAGATGTGGATTTGGTTTTGTACCTATGCAATCTCAACTTCGTCATGCAATGTACTATGCTAAATTTTATTGGCCGCATTCTCCGTTCCTGAGACTAAGTGTTGATGCTGGGGCAGGATTCATCAAGTTCTACGACAACAAAAATGGTGCCGCAGATGGACTGATTCAACGACCTTTAGGGGGCTAGTCCCAGCGCCACGTGGAACACAATCGATTCCAATGGGAAACGGTGCCAGATTTGCCAGTCCGGGATTGGCACTCAGGAGGCTACAAGCTGCAGCCACATATACACACTTCACTCCCCACACACCATCCCAGCCAACAAGATGACAGTAAGACGCACAGTCCCGAGATTCACCGATGCGGAACTGGAGACCCTGCTGGATGCCGTGGAGGAGAGGCAAGCGACCCTGTACCCCGGGATGGGGAGGTGGCGGCTTCCATCCGCCGCCGTTCACCGGGTTTGGGCGCAGGCGACAGAGGTGGTCAGCACCATCCCATACACCTGTAACCCTAAACCCCGACCCCCCCTCCCCCACCCAGAGGGCAGCCGAACACCTACCCCAGGTCACATACCGGCACCCATACCGGTCACCATGGCTGGGCGCGTTGGCCACTGAAGCCACCTGCTGCCCACCCCCCCTGGACTACAGGCAGAGGTCGTTGTACATATTGGTACTAACGACATAGGCAGGAAGGGGCATGAGGTCCTGCAGCAGGAGTTCAGGGAGCTAGGCAGAAAGTTAAAAGACAGGACCTCGAGGGTTGTAATCTCGGGATTACTCCCTGTGCCACGTGCCAGTGAGGCTAGAAATAGGAAGATAGAGCAGCTAAACACGTGGCTAAACAGCTGGTGTAGGAGGGAGGGTTTCCGTTATCTGGACCACTGGGAGCTCTTCCGGGGCAGGTGTGGCCTATATAAGAAGGACGGGCTGCATCTAAACTGGAGAGGCATAAATATCCTGGCCGCGAGGTTTGCCAGTGTCACAGGGGAGGGTTTAAACTAGTATGGCAGGGAGGTGTGCACCGGAGCAATAGGTCAGAAGGTGAAAGCATTGAGGGAGAACTAGGGAATAGGGCCAGTATGGCTCTGAGGCAGAGCAGACAGGGAGAAGTTGCTGAACACAGCGGGTCTGGTGGCCTGAAGTGCATATGTTTTAATGCAAGAAGTATTACGGGTAAGGCAGATGAACTTAGAGCTTGAATTAGTACTTGGAACTATGATGTTGTTGCCATTACAGAGACCTGGTTGGGGGAAGAGCAGGATTGGCAGCTAAACGTTCCAGGATTTAGATGTTTCAGGCGGGATAGAGGGGGATGTAAAAAGGGTGGCGGAGTTGCGCTACTGGTTAGGGAGAATATCACAGCTGTACTATGGGAGGACACCTCAGAGGGCAGTGAGGCTATATGGGTAGAGATCAGGAATAAGAAGGGTGCAGTCACAATGTTGGGGATTTACTACAGGCCTCCCAAAAGCCAGCGGGAGATGGAGGAGCAGATAGGTAGACAGATTTTGGAAAAGAGTAAAAACAACAGGGTTGTGGTGATGGGAGACTTCAACTTCCCCAATATTGACTGGGACTCACTTAGTGCCAGGGGCTTAGACGGGGCAGAGTTTGTAAGGAGCATCCAGGAGGGCTTCTTAAAACAATATGTGGACAGTCCAACTAGGGAAGGGGCGGTACTGGACCTGGTATTGGGGAATGAGCACGGCCAGGTGGTAGATGTTTCAGTAGGGGAGCATTTCGGGAACAGTGACCACAATTCAGTAAGTTTTAAAGTGCTGGTGGACAAGGAATAAGAGTGGTCCTAGGATGAATGTGCTAAATTGGGGGAAGGCTAATTATACCAATATTAGGCGGGAACTGAAGAACCTAGATTGGGGGCGGATGTTTGAGGGCAAATCAACATCTGACATGTGGGAGGCTTTCAAGTGTCAGTTGAAAGGAATTCAGGACCGGCATGTTCCTGTCAGGAAGAAGGATAAATATGGCAATTTTCGGGAACCTTGGATAACAAGAGATATTGTAGGCCTCGTCAAAAAGAAAAAGGAGGCATTTGTCAGGGCTAAAAGGCTGGGAACAGACGAAGCCTGTGTGGAATATAAGGAAAGTAGGAAGGAACTTAAGCAAGGAGTCAGGAGGGCTAGAAGGGGTCACGAAAAGTCATTGGCAAATAGGGTTAAGGAAAATCCCAAGGCTTTTACACGTACATAAAAAGCAAGAGGGTAGCCAGGGAAAGGGTTGGCCCACTGAAGGATAGGCAAGGGAATCTATGTGTGGAGCCAGAGGAAATGGGCGCGGTACTAAATGAATACTTTGCATCTGTATTCAACAAAGAGAAGAAATTGGTAGATGTTGAGTCTGGAGAAGGGTGTGTAGATAGCCTGGGTCACATTGAGATCCAAAAAGACGAGGTGTTGGGTGTCTTAAAAAATATTAAGGTAGATAAGTCCCCAGGGCCTGATGGGATCTACCCCAGAATACTGAAGGAGGCTGGAGAGGAAATTGCTGAGGCCTTGACAGAAATCTTTGGATCCTCACTGTCTTCAGGTGATGTCCCGGAGGACTGGAGAATAGCCAATGTTGTTCCTCTGTTTAAGAAGGGTAGCAAGGATAATCCAGGGAACTGCAGGCCGGTGAGAATACTTCAGTAGTAGGGAAATTACTGGAGAGAATTCTTCGAGACAGGATCTACTCCCATTTGGAAGCAAATGGACGTATTAGTGAGAGGCAGCATGGTTTTGTGAAGGGGAGGTCGTGTCTCACTAACTTGATAGTTTTTTGAGGAGGTCACTAAGATGATTGATGCAGGTCGGGCAGTGGATGTTGTCTATATGGACTTCAGTAAGGCCTTTGACAAGGTCCCTCATGGTAGACTAGTACAAAAGGTGAAGTCACACGGGATCAGGGGTGAGCTGGCAAGGTGGATACAGAACTGGCTAGGTCATAGAAGGCAAAGAGTAGCAATGGAAGGATGCTTTTCTAATTGGAGGGCTGTGACCAGTGGTGTTCCACAGGGATCAGTGCTGGGACCTTTGCTGTTTGTAGTATATATAAATGATTTGGAGGAAAATGTAACTGGTCTGATTAGTAAGTTTGCAGACGACACAAAGGTTGGTGGAATTGCGGATAGCGATGAGGACTGTCAGAGGATACAGCAGGATTTAGATTGTTTGGAGACTTGGGCGGAGAGATGGCAGATGGAGTTTAACCCAGACAAATGTGAGGTAATGATTTTGGAAGGTCTAATGCAGGTAGGGAATATACAGTGAATGGTAGAACCCTCAAGAGTATTGAAAGTCAAAGAGATCCAGGAGTACAGGTCCACAGGTCACTGAAAGGGGCAACACAGGTGGAGAAGGTAGTCAAGAAGGCATACTTGCCTTCATTGGCCGGGGCATTGATTATAAGAATTGGCAAGTCATGTTGCAGCTGTATAGAACCTTAGTTAGGCCACACTTGGAGTATAGTGTTCAATTCTGGTCGCCACACTACCAGAAGGATGTGGAGGCTTTAGAGAGGATGCAGAAGAGATTTACCAGAATGTTGCCTGGTATGGAGGGCATTAGCTATGAGGAGCGATTGAATAAACTCGGTTTGTTCTCACTGGAACGACGGAGGTTGAGGAGCGACCTGATCGAGGTCTACAAAATTATGAGGGGCATAGACAGAGTGGATAGTCAGAGGCTTTTCCCCGGGGTAGAGGGATCAATTACTAGGGGGCATAGGTTTAAGGTGAGAGGGGCAAGGTTTTGAGTAGATGTACGAGGCAAGTTTTTTACGCAGAGGGTAGTGGGTGCCTGGAACTCGCTACCGGAGGAGGTGGTGGAAGCAGCGACGATAGTGACATTTAAGGGGCATCTTGACAAATACATGAATAGGATGGGAATAGAGGGATATGGACCCAGGAAGTGTAGAAGATTGTAGTTTAGTCGGGCAGCATGGTCAGCACGGGCTTGGAGGGCCGAAGGGCCTGTTCCTGTGCTGTACATTTCTTTGTTCTTTGTTGGACTGTTTAATACTGTGTTTTCTGTCTCCAACACACTCCACCATTCCAGAGACACTCACTTTGGCTAGGCACTTTAGTGAAGAGGCTCCTGGGGCACTATCTGGTGCGCAGCACACACGTGCTTTGGTACAGCAGGTGGAAGTAGAAATGCCCCAGGTGGCAGTTGATCAGAGGAACAGGAAGCAGCCACTGAGGGCTGACCCCAGAGACTAGCTGCAGTCCAGAAGGGTTTCAGGCTTCTGCAATGGACGGTCCCATCGATTGTGGAGATGCAGTAGCAGAGCCAGGGACTACATGAGGGGTTTTCGGCGAGCATCCAGCACCTGCAGGTGCAGTTGGAGCGGTCCAGCCGTGTACAGGAGCAGGAGATGGTGCATCTGTCTATGGCTTCTGGATAGGTGTCATCAGCTACGACCATAGTGGACAAGCCTTGTCACCCAGGAGTCAACCCCACCAGCCACACTGCCCTAGTATCGGGTGCAGATGTGCATGATGCGCAACGAATGGTCACACACCAGCTGCACGTTCATTGAGTAGAACCCCTTTCGGTTTGTGACGATCGGCCTGGCATATACAGGTGCTCGTAGGGCAACATACATCCCTTCGATCACCCCCTGGACCCGGGGCATCTTGGCGATGGTGGTGAACTCCGCCGCCCGCCATCCTGGTCGGCTCAGTCCACATTGAATTGGATGTATTGTGCCGACTGGGCATGTAGGGCCTCCGTGACGACGCGGATGCACCGAGCTCTGAGAGATCCCGGACAAGTCCTCACTCAGCGTCTGAAAGGACCCCGTGGTATCGAAGGTCAGAAAGACCGTCACCTTGACGGCAACAGGGAACGGGTGTCCTCCCTCATTTCCCCGCAGGGCCAAGTGCACCATCACCTGGCAGATATGTCGCACTGTCCTGCTGCTCAGCTGGAGTCTTCGACGGCATGCCCGGTCCAGCAGGTCTCCCAATTACAGGCGGTGCCGGTACATGCGAGGCCTCATGCTATACCTCCCTCCCACCCCCTTCTCAGCCTGTTGGGTGGCCAGCTCTCCATCCTCAGTGGCTGCCTCCTGTTCTTCTGGGGCAGGCTCCGCTGCTACATGGTCCTCCTCCTCAAGCAGCTCCAGTTCATACAGCCGCAGTACATCTCGAGGGCTGCGGCGACTGGGAAGAAGACCACCATTGCTGGTTGTATTCCAATATACACTGTCTGCAGGGGATGAAAGGCCGACATGTTATCATGGTGGTACCCCCCGTGCCCAACCAAGTCTACCAGGCTAAACAGTGGTCCTGTATGGCACTGCGGACCCTGACCCATATCTTCCCCTTCCCCCACAGTGTCTGGCACCGTGGGGACCTCTGGCCTTGGTGCCCATCTCTGCTGCCAGGAGTACTGTTGGCTGCCACTGCCCTTGCCAGCGGTACGCTCCACAGCCCCTATCCGGCACACCACTGTAGCGGCTACTGTGTGCTTGGGTGGGCCACGTGATGCCCCGCCGGCAGCCGGTTCGTTTGGGGGGGGGGGGGGTGATATTCTGGTGGGTGGGTTGGGGGTGTTGCGGTGGGGGCATGCATACAGTTGTTGGCATTCTGTAGATCCAGGGCCAAGGTGGGTGGTCAGTGGGGTGTGCAACAAGATGGCTTCTGTGGTGTTGGGCGTTCTGACACACAGATGAGCCAACACAGTTGTATATGGTACAACGCTATTTTATTGAAACTTTCTATGTACAGTTTTGTCTTGATACTCTGCACGTGGGGATTCCCTGTTTGTGATGTTAAAACTTGTCGTGTCCGTGTCCTTGTCCCCAGACCTACTGTCCACCAGGTGTCGTGTTCGTGCTTTTATATGGTTCCTGTCTTTGTGTGTGATTGGTTGTGGTGTTGTGTGTTCTGATTTGTCTGTTGGTGTGTCTATCATGATGTGTGTGTTTGAATATCATGACATCCCCCCTTTTTACAAAGATATGTGCCTACGTGGTAATAAATATAATCGTGTCGTGAGTGCATCTAAGAGTGTGGGTGTGTTGTGTACAGCATGTGCATATGACGTAACTATTTACATGGGGCGATGTCGGGTGCGTCACATCAACAAGGTTGTACCGTAACAGAACATGAATGCGAACGAGAAAAAAAAACTTGAACAGTGGTCCAGTCAGACGATATCTGGAACGATAAACAACAGGTTATAATACAGAAGTGTGTAACTTTTTGAACATATGAACGGTGTTATAAGTCCAGTCTAATGGGCTTGCGACGAGTTTGGGTTGACCGCCTCAAGGGTGGGTCAAGAACCACCGGCTGATGTGCAAGCGTGGCCATGGGTGGCGATGGAGAGGGCGTGATCTGCGGCAGCTCCACGAAGTCATCCTCGGAAGACTGTTGAGGATCTGGCGTGTGTGTACTGTGTGGCTGCGAGCATGGAAGTCGGCGAAGGGCGCGCCGATTGCGGCGACGCACTGAACCATCCGGCATGCGAAAAAGGAACGAGCGGGGAGCCACACGTCGGAGGACTTCGGCCGGTGCTGACCAGCCACCATACGGTTGATGGACGCGTACTTTGTCACCGGAGGACGGGGGGGCAGGTCCGTCGCTCGTGTGTCGTACTGACTTTTCTGGCGATCATGCTGCATTTGCATGTTGTGAAGAACCGTCTCATGGTCCGTTGTTGGTGCCAGGATGGATGGTACCGTCGTCCTGAGGGAGCGACCCATTAGGAGCTGCGCTGGCGAGAGACCCGTGGAAAGCGGAGCCGATCGATAGGCCAGCAAGGCGAGGTTAAAGTCCGATCCGGCAGCAGCCGCCTTGCACAGGAGCCGCTTGGCAATGTGGACGCCCTTCTCTGCCTTCCCATTCGACTGTGGATGTAGAGGGCTGGATGTCACATGAGTGAAACCATATGCTGCGGAAAAGGACGACCATTCACGGCTGGCGAAACAGGGTCCATTGTCTGACATGACAGTCCTTGGAATGTCATGGCGAGCAAATGTTTCCTTGCAGGCCCCAATGACTGCGGACGACGTCAGATCATGTAGAGGCATGACTTCCGGGTAGTTTGAGAAGTAATCTATAATAATGATGTAATCTCTACCGAGCGCGTGAAGTAGGTCAACACCCACCTTCGCCCAGGGGGACGTCACCAACTCGTGTGGTAGAAGCGTCTCCGAAGGTTGCGCCGGCTGAAACCTCTGACAGGTTGTGCAATTGAGCACCATGTTGGCTATGTCTTCATTAATAACCGGCCAATATACCGCCTCTCGGGCCCTTCGTCTGCATTTTTCGACGCCCAAGTGGCCTTCGTGTAGTTGATTAAGAATCATCTGGCGCATGCTGTGCGGAATAACAATCCTGTCGAATTTCATAAGGACCCCGTCTATGATGGTAAGGTCATCTCGCACATTATAAAACTGGGGGCACTGCCCTTTGAGCCACCCTTCCTCCATGTGGCGCATCACTCGCTGTAGAAGGGGGTCAGTCGCCGTCTCTGCACGTATGTGGGCCAGACTTGGGTCATCAGCTGGCAGATTTGCTGCTGTCAGAGTCACGTGTGCCTCAATTTGACGCACGAACCCCTCCGCATCTGGTGGTGTGCTCACTGCTCGGGAGAGCGTGTCTGCCACAATGAGATCCTTCCCTGGAGTGTAGATCAGTTCGAAATCATACCTCCTGAGTTTAAGTAAGATGCGCTGGAGGCAAGGGGTCATGTCGTTCAGGTCTTTGTTAATGATGCTGACCAGGGGGCGGTGGTCAGTTTCAACCGTAAATCGTGGAAGACCATACACATAGTCGTGGAACTTGTCCAGTCCAGTTAACAAGCCCAGGCATTCTTTTTCTATTTGCGCGTAGCGCTGTTCGGTAGGGGTCATGGCTCGTGAGGCATATGCAACCGGGGCCCATGACGACGTGCTGTCTTTTTGCAGGAGTACCGCTCCAATACCAGATTGGCTGGCATCCGTTGAGATCTTTGTAGGGCGAGCCATGTCAAAGAACGCCAACACTGGTGCCGTGACCAGTTTGTGCTTGAGCTCCTCCCATTTCAGCTGATGTGATTGTTGCCAGTGGAATTCTGTTGATTTTTTTACGAGATGGCACATATTCGTTGTATGAGAAGCCAGGTTGGGAATGAACTTCCCAAGGAAGTTGACCATGCTCAAGAATCTTAGGACAGCCTTCTTGTCAGCCGGCCGTGGCATGGCTGTGATGGCGCTAACTTTGTCTGCATCGGGACGGACCCCTGATCGTGAGATGTGGTCCCCGAGGAGTTTCAGCTCAGTCTGGCCGAAGGCACACTTGGCGCGATTGAGACGCAGGCCATTTTGTCGTATGCGGGTGAAGACGCGTCGTAGACGATGCATGTGTTCCTGCGGAGTGGTGGACCAAATGATGATATCGTCCACATATACACGTACCCCTTCGATGCCTTCCATCATCTGCTCCATAATGCGGTGGAAAACTTCAGATGCTGAAATGATGCCGAATGGCATCCGGTTGTAGCAGAATCTGCCAAAAGGGGTGTTGAACGTGCATAGCCTTCGGCTGGCCGGGTCCAATTGGATCTGCCAAAATCCTTTGGACGCATCCAATTTGGTAAATATTTTGGCTTGCGCCATCTCGCTGGTGAGTTCCTCTCGTTTCGGGATGGGATAGTGTTCCCGCATGATGTTGTTATTCAGATCTTTAGGATCTATACATATGCGGAGCTCGCCAGAGGGCTTCTTTACACAGACCATGGAGCTGACCCATGGCGTGGGCTCCGTGACCCTGGATAGGACCCCTTGGTCCTGAAGAGCCTGCAGCTGCAACTTGAGGCGGTCTTTGAGTGGCGCAGGAACCCTGCGAGGTGCGTGAACGACAGGGATGGCGTCCGGTCTGAGTCTAATCTTGTACGTGTATGGCAATGTCCCCATGCCTTCAAAAACCTCCTGGTTGTGAGCAAGGAGGGAATGGAGATTTGCATGGAACTCAGCATCCGGGAAGTCGGATATCTCACCTGGAGAGAGAGACATAATGCGCTGTACCAGGTGAAGGACCTTACACGCCTGTGCGCCCAGTAACAAGTCTTTTGATGAGCCGACAACTTCGAAGGGGAGTGTGGCCGTGTGCATCTTGTGAGTTATCTGTAGCTGGCAAGATCCTATGGACGGGATGACGTTCCCGTTATAATCAACCATCTTGAGCCGGGATGGTGTGATGGGTGGTTTGACCTTCATGGCCTGGAATTCAGAATATGCAATCAGGTTGGCGGATGTGCCGGTGTCCAGACGGAAGGTGACGCGCGATCGGTTGACCGTCAGGGTGGCACACCACTCATCGGCTGGATTGATGCCATTGACCTTGTTGACATCGTTGACGGAAACGCGGAAAGCATCCTGGTCATCTGCATCACTTAACTGGAAGTCTTGATGCGTGGGCTGGACGGTCCTGACTTGTCTGCGAGATTGTCGGGGATGTGCAGGATCCATGGGTTGAGCCGCACGACAGTGGGCAGCATAGTGGCCCATCTTGCCACATCTGAGGCACTGTCAGTTTTTAGCAGGACATTGCCCTTTTAAGTGTACAGCTCCACAATTGCCGCACGTCATGACATCACGGCGTTCGTTGCGCCACTGCGCATGCGCAGTGCGATCTTGCGGTGGGCGCGCCTGCGCAGTGCGTCCCTCGATGTGGCCGTTATTTTTGGCGCGCACCAGCGCGGGAGACCGCGAAAAGCGCGGGAAGCGGCCGCTGTCGTCGGGGCCGCGGGTCGGGAAGTAATCGATGGCCTGGATGCGTTCGGCGTCGTGGGCGGCCTGGCTTGCCGATTCGACGGCAGGGGACCCCCTCCGTGCCAATTCGGACGCCTGAAATCGGGCAAAACGGCTAGTTGCATTCTCGTGGAGGACACAGGCTTCCACAGCAGACGCTAAGGTGAGGCCTTTTATTTTAAGAAGCTGCTGGCGTAGGCCACTGGAGGCAACGCCAAAAACAATCTGGTCCCTGATCATGGACTCTGTGGTGCTGCCGTAACCGCAGGACTGCGCTAGAATTCAGAGGTGCGTCAAAAAGGGTTGAAAAAGCTCCTCCTTACCTTGCAGGCGTTGCTGAAAGAGGTATCTTTCAGAACTTTCATTCACTTCAACATTAAAGTGCTGGTCCAGTTTGAGGATGACCGTGTCATACTTGGATTGGTTTTCCCCTTCTTCGAACACCAGTGAGTTGAAGACGTCGAGGGCGTGCTGACCTGCGTAGAAGAGGAGCATTGCAATCTTCGTTTCATCCGAGGCACTTTGTTTCTTGTTGGCTCGGATGTACAGGTCAAATCGCTGCCTGAAGAGCTTCCAATCGGTACCTAGGTTCCCCGCGACTTGCAACGGCTGCGGTTTGTCAGTGCGGTCCATGTCCAGAATGGCAGGTTAGTTGGCAGGTATCGATCCACTCCTGTACCATGTGGTGTTGGGCGTTCTGACACACAGATGAGCCAACACAGTTGTATATGGTACAACGCTATTTTATTTAAACTTTCTATGTACAGTTTTGTCTTGATACTCTGCACGTGGGGATTCCCTGTTTGTAATGTTAAAACAGGTCGTGTCCGTGTCCTTGTCCCCAGACCTACTGTCCACCAGGTGTTGTGTTCGTGCTTTTATATGGTTCCTGTCTTTGTGTGTGATTGGTTGTGGTGTTGTGTGTTCTGATTTGTCTGTTGGTGTGTCCATCATGATGTGTGTGTTTGAATATGACAGCTTCCTTGCAGGCCGCAGCAATGATGGTCCGTGCCTGGACAGCGCCCCAGTCCTGTGGCGAGTTGCTGTGACCCATCCCCCCGTCACCCCAGCCAGCCAGTGTCAGGACCGGCAGCCCACGGTTGTGCCTCTCCGTGTCCTACCTCTTCTCTCTCCTTCATCAGCCACGGCGCCCCTTTCCCAATTTTAAAAAGCACAAGTAAACCTCATCATCGGGAATTCTCCCCCGGTGGAGGCGGAACATCGCAGAGGCCCCGGAGAATACCAGGTCAGGCCCGCTACTGGCGTTTACAATATGTGCAGAGTGGAACACACTGACGTTGCTGTTCAGACACCAAAGAATTGCTGTTTGGGATGAACCCACCGCCCACCACAATTGCAGCTTCAAAACCGATTCTCCACCCTATCACCTTTTCCGATTTCGGCATAGGCCGATTGAAAATCCCACCCTATATGTTCGTTAAAAATAAAGTTGGAATATGAAAGTTCTACTTGTTTCAGGTTCAGGGATGACAATCAATTGAGGTCACCAATGAGAACAGTGATTTCATGTAAAAGAGCTGGAGTTGCTATTGATGTAGCCTCCAGCGAGATTCCCTTACTGCTGAGCAAGCTTCCCATGGAGAACTCAAAGAAAATTGGGCACAGAACATGGTGATGCGATGTTTTTCAGAAAGTCAGTGGAGCTGCATTTTACCCAATCAATTGTGTCCTCTTAACAAAACCTGACATTTGTAATCAAAATGTTGAAGTGTTAATGGCATCAGGTGGTAAGAATGAGCGAGAAAAAACAAATAATCTTAAAAATCACATTACAAATCTTACTGAAGGAATTGGGTACAATTGATAAGCACAGAAGAGAAATCAGAGAAACTACTGCAAACTATGGCATATGCAAAAATCAGAGGGCACCACCATGTCCCATTGTAAATTTCCCATTGGCACAAGACTTTATATTCATGGTGACTACTAAAGATTTGGGACAAAGACAGAAACATGTTCATTTTACATTTTATAGTTATGACAACCAGATTCAGTCTTTCTACAGAAGTGTATGGTAAGGATAAAAGAATAATTGTAGATAAAGTCATGGAAAAATGGATATGGATTGAACTTGGTGCACCGGCTAAATTTCGGACCAACAATTGCAGGGGTAGGGGGAGATACTTTGTTAGTGATAAATGTAGAGACATGTGTGAAAATATGAAAATTGTGTTCATGAATACTGCAGCTGAAAATCCTGTCAGCAATGGATTCTTTGAAATAAATGACACAATGATCGATGAGCTCTTCCAATCAACCAAACTGCGAGTTGAGAACTGCCCTGGAACGGGCGATGCATTCAAAGAATTTGCTTCAGATTGCTGGAGGGTGGGGGTTGCTTAACGGTATAGCTACAATTCTGAAAGTGCAACTTCAGTTAAACTTTAGTGAAAGAATGTTAAGTGAATCAGATTTTCCCATTATAACCAATGTCAAAATTGTAGGAAGGTTCTTTAGGACCTTTCCTCTCAAAGAAAAACACAAATGTAAGTTGAAATACCGTAAATTACTGAATTCCTATGTTTGTAAATGAAATAACTAATAAAATAAAAATCTTTAAAATATAAAAGAAATAGGCAAACACTTTCTAATTGTCACACTCACATTGCCTCTCCTGCTCGCTAAACCTTCTGTTATCGGCCTAGCCCCTTCCCAGACCATCATGCTCCCCGACCCTCCCAAAAACTAGCCATCCTTCCTGGTTGCCGGTTGACCCTCCCGCTCCCCACTTCTTTCTGCTGAACCCATGCTATAAGTGAAGACCCAGGGGATGAGCAGCGAGGGTCAGGAAGAGCAGTTTTACGTTACAGGGTCGCAAAGGTCAGCAGGGAGAGGGAGAGTCGGTGACTGGAATAGTTGGCTAGCGAGAGGGGCAGCATCCAGGAAGGTGGCCAGCAATCGGGAGGGTCGGAGAGGAGTGACAACTCCAAAATGGCACCAATCGAGTCTTGCAACCCAATATCATGCCTGCTGTGAAACAACTTTAAAACAAAACTCCCAACTTTGCATGATGTTAAGCTTCTTTTGTTGGAGCTGCAGTCATGCATGCAAGTGGAAAGTATTCCATCACATTCCTGACTTCTGCCTTGCAGATGGTGGACAGGTTTTGACGGATCTGCAAGGGAGTTACAGGCAAACACATTTCCAGCTCTGCCCTGCTCTTGTAGTGAGATTACTTAAGTAGCTGGTCCATTTAAGTTTCTGGTCCATAGTATGTCTCCGGGATATTGATGGTGGAGGACTCAGTGATGGCAATTCCGTTGAATGTCAAGGCAGATAGTTAGATTCTTTCTTGTTGGAGATGATCATTGCCTGGAACTTTTGTGGCATGCATATTACTTGCCACTTAGCAGCTCAAGCTGCAATGTTGTCCAGGTGTTGCTGCATGCATGAATGGACTATTTGAGCATCATAGAAGTTACGAATGGTACAAAACAGCATACACTAATTAGCGATCATTGCTACTTCTAATTGTATGATGGAGAGAAGATCATTGATGAAGCAGCTGAAGATAGTTGGACCTACCAAGAGGAACTCCTGCACCAATGCCCCAGGCCAGAGATAGGATTGGCCTCCAACAACCACAACCATCTTCCTTTGTGCTAAATATCTCTCAAACCAGATGCCTCCTTGAACTGCTGCAGACGATGTGGTATTGGTACGTGTTATGAGGGACGATGCAGGATTTTGACCCAGCGACAATGAAGGATGGTGTGTGACTTGGAGGGGAAATTGCAGGTGGTGATGTGCATACTCATACATCATGCGGTGCTTGTCCTTCTAAGTGGCATAGGTTTAGACTTTGACGGGTGCTATTAAAAAACATAGGACTGTATAGTGAAGTGTGTGGCTTATGTTGAAGCTTTATTTTGATGAGGCTGTATGTGAATGAAGAACTCTATTCAATTTTGGTATCATCACTACAGGAGAGATGTCGAATTATTTGGAGAGAGTCAGGGGTGCACCTGGGTGAAGAATGTTTATAAGTGTGCTTTTTGTGCTCTGGCACAGCCTTTAAAATTGGCACCCTGATCATCAAAGCGCGGAGTTGCCAGCAATACGCCACGGAGCCATAGCCTGTTTTCTTTTTGCATCAGTCGGGCACTACTTGATGGGCCAAATGGCATCCTTCTGCACTGTATATTCTATGTATCAAATTCAATCTCTTTCATGGCTACACACTCCAACCCCCGCTTACTTCATTGCTGCCCATTGTCAGTACTCAAAAGTAACAAATCGATATTATCATAAGATTTTCAGGTAAATTTTGGTCCTCCAGCTGGGAAGTATTAAAATGTCACAATCTTTGCCATGTGATTTCCCCAAAAGTGTTCACAGGCTTTGAGGCAGGCTTGCACAAAGGGAAAGAAAAATCAAAGTACATTTCACCCCCAGGCTATTCTTACAAGCCTCTGCTACTTCCATCATGATAGGACTGAAATATCATCGCATAAATTTTATACAAATGGAAATGTGAAAAAAGGCGACTTCTTAAGGCAAGGTGTGTCTCAATGTTGTCACCGCTATAAACGCTATTCTGTGGATTAATTCAGTAAGGAAGAACAAATTTGTACTTGTGGGATGTTTTGAGTATCTACTGGATGTTTCACCCTTAATATTTTCTTTTTTTTTGGTGTTATGATCAAATAAGCCTTCCTGTTGATAGCACAACATAGTTCTGTCCCCAAAACATCATAAATAGTAAGTTTCAATACAACCATGACTTCATAGATCAAAACAATTGAAGCACGGGGCAGCACGGTGGCACAGTGGTTAGCACTGCTGCCTCACGGGCCGAGGTCTCACGTTCGATCCTGGCTCTGGGTCACTATCCGTGTGGAGTTTGCACATTCTCCCCGTGTTTGCATGGGTTTCATCCCCACAACCCAAAAGGTGTGCAGGGTAGGTGGATTGGCTACGCTAAATTGCCCCTTAATAAAAAAACAATTGAAGCATTCTACAGACCAACTGAAATTCCTATTACTTACAAATTAAATGGGAAGATATATTTGCATAACAAATCAAAGACCCTGTGCATCAATGTAAGTAAAGTAGTTGCCGTAGTCCCAGATGACCATAGGCTGTTTTCCTCCTTGGCAGGGCGAGCTGGCTGGTGGTGATTTAACCGGAGGATCATCACGCCTCAGGCGAAGGCAAGGTTGAGAAGGCAGGGCCTTCATGAATGACCTCAGCCAGAACAGGAATTAAATCTGCACTGTTGATTTTGCTCTGCATCACAAACCAGCTGTCCAGCCAACTGAGCTAAACTCTCAGAATTATAACTACGTTATTTCCGAACTGTAAAACCAGTTGCAAGATCATCTCTTTCATTTAGACAGTGGGATTGGCCTCACCATTTTGGGCAATCTTAATGCTGACTCTAGTTGTTCTTTATTTTATATGTGGTATATCTGGAAGGTCACTGGACCCTTACGATGTCCTGTTGACAAACCCATCACATTGAAAACAAATACTAATTTTGGTAGCATTTTGCCAATGGAAAGAGCGTATATTGATTGAAAAGGAAGATTCAGAGGGAATTCCGGACTCAACACAATAACGCAAGTAATTTGGCATTTTGGAATTATTTGCAATAGCTGCCAGAGCTTGCATGAATAAGAAAGAGCATTTACATAGATACATAGAAGATAGGAGCAGGAGAAGGCCTTTTGGTCTGCTCCCCCATTCATCACGATCATGGCTGATCATCCAACTCAATAGCCTAATCCTGCTTTCTCCCCATAGCCTTTGATCCCATTCTCTCCAAGTGCTGTATGTAGCCGACTCTTGAATATAGTCTATGTTTTAGCATCAACTACTTCCTGTGGTAATGAATTCCACAGGCTCACCACTCCTTATGTCGCCTTATATCTGTCCGAAATGATTTAGCCTGAATCCTCAAGACTGTGACCCCTGGTTCTGGACACTCCCATCATTGGTAACATCTTCCCTGCATCTACCCTGTCTAGTCCCGTTAAAATTTTACAAGTCTCTATGAGATCCCCTCTCATTCTTCTGAACTCCAGCGAGAACAATCCCAACCTAGTCAATCTCTCCTCATATGACAGTCTCGCCAACCCTGGAATCAGTCTGGTAAACTTTCGCTGCACTCGCTCGAGAGCAAGAACATCCTTCCTCAGAGGAGACCAAAACTGCACACAATACTCCAAGTGTGGCCTCACCAAGGCCCTGTACAATTGCAGCAACACATCCCTGCTTCTATACTCGAAACCTCTCGCAATGAGGGCCAACATACCATTAGCCTTCTTTACTGCCTGCTGCACCTGTATGCTTACCTTCAGCGACTGGTGCGCAAGAATACCCAGGTCCCGCTGCACACTCCTCTCTCCCAATTTACAACCGTTCAGGTAGTAATCTGCCTTCCTGTTTTTGCTTCTAAAGTAAATAATCTCTCACTTATCCAAATCATACTGCATCTGCCATTGGTTTGCCCACTCACCCAATCTGTCCAGATCATGCTCTGCATCTTCGTCACAGTTCACCCTCCCACCCAACTTGGTATCTTCTGCAAACTTTGAGATGTAACATTTTGTTCCCTCATCCAAATCACTGATATATATTGTGAATAACTGGGGCCCCAGCACCAATCCATGTGGTACTCCACTAGTTATTGCCTGCCAATTTGAAAAGGACCCATTAATCCCTACTCTTTGTTTTCTCTCTGCCAATCAGTTTTCTATCCACCTCAATACATTTCCCCCAATCCCATGTGCTTTAATTTTGAACAATAATCTCTGATTCGGAACTTTGTCAAACGTCTTCTGAAAGTCCAAATATACCACATCGACTATCTCCCTCTTGTCAATTATACTGCTTACATCTTCAAAGAATTCCAACAGATTTGGCAAGCATGATTTCCCGTTCATAAATCCATGCTGACTCAGACTGATCCTGTCACTGTTTTCTAAATGTTCCGCTATAAAGTCCTTGATAACGGATTCAAGCATTTTCCCCTAACCGATGTTAGGCTTACTGGTCTATAATTCCCTGCTTTCTCTCTACCTCTTTTGTTGAATATTGGAGTGGCGTGAGCTACCCTCCAATCTGCAGCGAAAGTTCCAGAGTCTATAGAATCCCGGAAGATGACCACCAATGCATCCACTATTTCCAGAGCCACCTCCTTAAGCACTCTGGGATGCAGATTCTCAGGCCTTGGGGATTTATCCGCCTTCAATCCCATCAGTTTTCCCAGCACCATTTCTCTACTAATGTTGATCTCCCTCAGTTCTTCCCTCTGACTAAACCCTTCTTTCTCCAACATTTCTGGTATCTGATTTGTGTCCTCTTTTGTGGAGACAGAACCAAAGTATGTATTCAATTGCTCAGCCATTTCTTTGTCCCTTATTATGCATTCCCCTGTTTCTGTCTGTATGGGGCCTACATTTTTCTTTATCAATCTCTTTCTCATCACACATCTATAGAAACTCTTAGTGACAGTCTTTATGTTCCCTGCGAGCTCCTTTCGGACTGTACTTTACGCTTCTTAATCAATCCCTACTATTTTTCTTGGCCAATCCTTGGATCAGATATATTTCTAATTTCCTTTATAAACTATGGATTGGCCCTCTTGCCTCCTTTGCTTTTATGCCAGACAGGAATGAACAGTTGCTGTAATTCCTCCATGCGTTCCTTGAATGCTTGCCATTGCCTATCCACTGTCATCCCTTTAAGTAACTCTCCCCAATCTATCAAGGCCAACTCATGCCTCATATCTTCATAGTTCCCTTTATTAATATTCAGCACCCTAGCCTCCGAATCAACTACTTCACTCTCCATCTTGATAAAAAAATTCTATCATGTTATGGTTGCTCATCCCCAAGGGGTCTCGTACAGCCAGATTGGCAATGGTTCCCTTCTCATTGCACAGTACCCAGTCTAAGATGGCCTGTTCTCTAGTTGGTTCCTCCACATAGTTGGTCAAGAAAACCATCCCATATACACTCCAGGAATCCCTCCTCTAAGCCATTGTGGCTAACTTGATTTGCCCAATCTATGTGGAGATTAAAATCTCCAATGATTACCGATATTCCCTTATTACATGCATCTCTAATTTTGTGTTTAATGCCATTCTCAACCTCACCACTGCAGTTTGGGATACCCACTAATGTTTTCTGCCCCTTGGTATTTCTCAACTCTACCCATACAGGTTCCACATTGTCAGAGCTAATATCCTTTCTCACTACTGTGTTAATTTCCTCTTTAACCAGCAGTGCCATGCCACCACCTTTTCTTTTATGCCTGTCCTTCCGGAATACTGAAAACCCTGGGACATTCAGGTCCATCACTGGTCACCCTGCAGCCATGTGTCCGTAAACCCAATTATATCAGACCTATTTATATCTATCTGCACAATTAGTTCATCCACTTTATTGCAAATTCTCCGTGCATCAAGGCACAGAGCCTTTAAGTTTGTCTTTTTCACATTGTTTGTCTTGCTCCCAATGTTCTTCTCCTTTGCCCTGTTTGAATTTTGCCCTTGGTTTCTCCACCTATCACTTTTCTACCTTTTGCTCTTGTCCTTGCTCCCTCTTTCTCTGACTCCTTGCCTAGGTTCTCATCCCCCTGGCATAGTAGTTTCAACCCTCCCCAACTGCTCTAGCAAATAGCCCTCTTAGGACATCAGTTCCAGTCCTGCCCAGGTGTAACCTGTCCAGTTTGTACAGATACCACCTAATTAAAATAGGGTCATTACCATGTTTAATTAAACTGGTTTAATACAAGTAACTGCTTTCAGGATTGCCCAAACAGATAGTATCAAGTTACGCATGTCTACTTATACTGCTCTGCCTATGCAATATGTAAACCTGAACTTGTGCGTTTAGATGCTCAGATGCATCCAAATTATTATTTATATTTCTAAATTTAGAATACCCAATTCATTTCTTCCAATTAAGGAGCAATTTAGCGTGGCCAATCCACCTACTCTGCACATCTTTGGGTTATGGGGGCGAAACCCACGCAAGCACGGGGAGAATGTGCAAACTCCACAAGGACAGTGACCCAGAGCCGGGATCGAACCTGGGACCTCGGCGCCGTGAGGCATCAGGGCTAACCCACTGTGCCACCGTGCTGCCCTCCAAATTATTATTTAACATTGGTAAAGACTTGTTATATGGTCAGTTGTTTGCTGTGATTAAAGGCCCAAAGGTAACCTGATCACCAGCCTTGGAACATTAAAAGTCTCATTTTCATGTTTTAAGAAACTGCATCATCTGAAGTTAAACTGCAGCTGGTATTAGGTTAGTCAACTGTGGTCATATTGCTGAAAGTGTAGTCACATGGCCTCCTCCCTCCAATGACCCCATCCTCACACACATATCACCTTTCACCCAACATGCCTACACCTGTCATGCATCACCTTCCCATTTCAATTGAAAAGCAAATAGACACTTTGTGATCCAATTGGATGATTCTTGACAGGCAGTCAAACAACGAGTATGTCGCATGTCCTAATCACTCTGAGTAAAACAAAAAGGGTTTCAATAATTTGACACTGAGCCACATTTCGATTTGGGTTTATTGTCACGTGAGCCTTCACCATGGCCGACGCGGATGAGACCCCCCCCTGCGCATGCGCGGGGATGTCAGCAGCCGCTGATGCTCCTGCGCATGCGCGGACTTCCGCCGGCCGAAGTCCTTTCGGCCCCGGCTGGCGTGGCGCCAAAGGCCTTCCACGCCAGCCAGTGGAGCGGAAACCACTCCGACGCGGGCCTAGCCCCTCACGGTGAGGGCTTGGCCCCTAAAGGTGTGGAGAAATCCGCACCTTTGGGGCGGCCCGACACTGGAGTGGTTCCCGCCACTCCATCCTGCCAGGACCCCCCGCCGGGTAGGGGAGAATCTCGGCCCTGAAGTCAATGACCAGCTCCTTAGTTTTGCTGATGTTGACGGAGAAATTGTTGTCGTTACAGCACGCCACTAGGTTCTCTGTCCTCCTCCTGTACTCTGAGTCATCGTTGTTTGAGATCCGATCAAATAACCAAATGTTTGGTCTAAGAGGTAAGTTTTAAGTAACATCTTAAAGGAGGAAAGCAAGGCAAAGACATGTAGGGCCCAGACAACAAAAGACACAGCCAATAATGGGGGGTGCTCAGAATTAGATTCATGTAGATCTCCAAGACTTGTTAGACTGGAAGAAATTACAGCGATAGGGAGGGGCGAAGCCATGGAAGGACTATAAAAGAAACACAAATAGGAGCTAAAATATTAGAACTACTCTGTATATAGATGGTGTTAATGTCTCATATCTCCACTGACAACAAACTTAGATGCGACTTGATTGACTAACTTTGTGAGACATCCTCCCAGTGTGGCAGCAATGGTCACTTTCTGAGCAGTGCATTATTAGCTATATGAATGCCTATATTTGCTATAGTAATATTGCTTAAAGAAGAACTGGCAAAAAGGGCTATATAGTCCTGCGACATCACAATGAACAAACAAACCTGTTAACTTAATCATCAGAACAATGCATTTCTTCAAATTAATTTTCTTCTTTTAAAACTGCCTTGCACCCACTGGATTCCCTTCCATCTCCCATCACCAACCCCGCCCCTCTCCCATATTTGTAATTGGCCAAATGTCAAGGTGAAATATCAGATATTATTTGGCAGGGCAAGGTAATCCACCCATCCAGTGGCTCTCACAAATTGCAGTAATACAGTTAAGCAAGTTTCTTGGGGAATTCCATTTCAAATGGCAGTTGTGACCGGCATTTGGACATATTTTTGCATATATTGAACAAACAGCCGGATACCCACCATTAAGTTTATTTCTATCAATTTATCTTGTGTATAATTTCATTACTACTTCAAATTTTGGACACAGGAAATGCCCCAATTCACTTACCCTACAACTAAACAGAAACACCCGTTTCTAATTAAATCACATCACTGAAGGTTTTTCCTGAAGATCCTGGTGATAACTTTCCATTATTTAGTCCATTTGGACCCGATTAATGCAAACTGTAACCTCCAGTCATGAAATGCTTCATCTGTGTGAGAAATAAATCTCTCAAAAATCACTCTCATTTTCTGTTCTCTCTTAATAAGTATTTGTTAAATTTTCTTTTATTTGGAAACTAAGCAAAAACTAATATCTCTATGTGTTGATTAACAGGATACACTGATTCCATTGTTCCATGGGTGCCAAACTCCTCACTGTATCTCAGGTAACAAAATGTTTCATTTGTGAACCAAGAACTGTGGGGAATGGGACATCAGTGCTAATGTTTTCCTCATCCAATTTTCAAACACATACACATTCTAACATCACTGGAGCATCAATCTTTACTGTTTTTTCCCCTCTCTTAGCCAAGGAACCCCAAGGCAACTGCAGCGACCTTACTAATTAGATTAATTCATTCAGCACACATATGCTCTGTCTATTTGCAAGAAGCACACCAGTGAATCCACACAAGACAAGATGCATGATTAGACCATGGGCTGGAGTTAATGGGGGTGGGGGTCGTGTGAGGTGAGGGTAGTTGACACATGTGTCACAGGGAACCGCAACTCAGCGGGGTCTCACTTCCTCGCCCGCAACCAATCTCCACCTCCCTTTCCTCCAGGTCACCGACCATGTCCAGGGCCCTCTGCTCTGCCATGGTCAGGGGCCACAGGTCTGGCGGCCCCCTCTAGTCTTCTCCCGCTCCCGGCAGTTATGGGTGGCCTTCTCCTGGGGGAGGGGCAAATGGAAAATGACAGTGTTAGACAGTCTGGCGCATGTAACCCAGGGATGGGTAGCTGGTAGCCTCAGTGGCCAGGGCACCCGACCATGGCAACCGGTATGGGTACCAGCATGTGGTGCAGGGTAGGGATCCAGCCGCCCTCCAGTTTGTTGGGGGGGGTGGGGGGGTAAGGTCTGCCCTGAGGAGGTTGTACAGTTTTGTCCGGCACCACTGGCTGGTGCTTGTTAGGTGAAATGGACATTCTGAATTTTCCTTCAGTGTACCCGAACAGGCGCTGGAGTGTGGCGATGAGAGGATTTTCACAGTAACTTCATTGCAGTGTTCTTTATTTTTTTTAAAAAATTTCGAGTACCCAATTCATTTTTCTTTCCAATTAAGGGACAATTTAGCATGACCAATTCACCTAACCAGCACATCTTTGGGTTGTGCGGGGTGAAACCCACGCAGACACAGGGAGAATATGCAAACTCCACACAGTGACCCAGGGCTGGGATTCGAAAGCGGGTCTTCAGCGCCGTAGTCCCAGTGCTAACCACTGCGCCACGAGTCCCGTGCAAACTCCACACGGACAATGACCCAGGACCGGGATTCTACTTGTGACAATAATAAGGATTTTTATTATTATATTTGTGAGGGAGGGTCATATTTGAAAGGCCAACATTGAAGGTCACACTGCAGCCATTAAAATATCCACTTTAACATACATCGGTTACTGCCATATTGTTCCTTTTTCTCCATGTAACCTTTGTACACTGCAATGATTGGATCCCAGTACCAACCACTAATCATTCCCAAGATTGCTGAACAAACATGCTCAGGGTCACAACAGCATCAGAACACTTGGCCCAACTCCCACTTGACTGAAATACATGTTTTCTTTTTCTCTCTCTTTGTTTTTGTAACCCAGGGTTCTCTCTACACAAATAAAACTAAAATCAATAACTAATAGTCTACCAATGATCACAATTCCACTCTGATATTGCACACAAGTTTCCTTTGAAGTTACTGAGGACAAGTACTCGATATCCGTTTAGGCCACCATTTTAATTGTAGCTGCTCAATTATTATCCACAACAATTGTTATCAAACCAAGAGAGACATTTTTTTAAACTTGTCAGTGCTCATTGCTCTATCAAGTGATTGGTGATCACTTGTACAGCTATTTTTGAGCAGATTAACTAAAAATATATAGTTCTCTTCCCAGATCTAATTTTCTCTCCTCCTTGGTCAAAGGTGCTGAAGTGATTTATATACAGCGCATTTAATGTGATAAACCATCCTCAACAAGAATTGTGTCAATAGAAACATGCTTTGACACCAAGGCACAGAAGAAACCAGAAGACAAAGAGCTTGATCAATGAGAGACCATTTAAGGAACATCTCAAAAAGGAAGAGAGAGGTAGAGGGGCAGAAAGCGTGAGAGGGAATTCCAGAGCTAGGGCCAAAACCACATTCAAGCGGTGGAGCAATTCAAAATCAAGGAAACAGAGAAGGCCAGACTTGAAGAAGTGCAGAAATCTCAAGACTTCTCGGCTACAGAGAGAGTGAAAAATAAAGGAGGTGGGGTGCGAGGGGGCTTGAAAACAAAATGAAGATTTAACATTAAATTTTAAAAGAACAATCAATACCTGCAATTTTGTGACATGTTATATCAAAACATTTGGCACAATTAATTTTGAACTATAGGGCGGGATATTCCCGGTGCCGTGTTTTGCGGCATCGAAGATGGCCCGCCATTGACTTGCCCCGCTACTGTCCAACGGGACTTCCGTTGAATGCACCCCCAACTACTCGGAAATTTGCAGCGAGAGTGCGCCGTTGACTGGACCGAAAGATTCTGCCAGCAAGAACGGCTGGAAAATTCCAGCCTATAGTAACTATTCACTTAAACAAGCCTTGTAGTCACTGATGGTGAACAAACTGCAACGGTGTGATGATATGCCTATGGGCTATATTCTAGATGGATGGTGTGTGACCTCCATCCAGCAGGTGGCGGTGCAGACACCCCATGTGGTCTCAAGGCCAAGGTCATGTGACCAGTGACTCCCATATAAGGGGAGACCATCTTGAGAGGGTAATAAGACATACAAGTGAATGGTTGGTGCTCGGTGCAGATTCCAGAGGAGTAGTTAGCAGACTCCATGATAACGTGCTGTATCAGATTGCTATCTTACCATACAAGACTCAATAAAAGATTCTGGTTTGGACAAGTCGAGGTGTTTGGTGGATTCATTCGTAAGGCATGGAAGTCCAAACACAAGAGGCGTGTCATCAGTTAATACATTTTAGTATTAATTAATGGATGGTATTAACAAGTATTTTTAATATTGTTTGAATAGTGTAATGCTATCATTAACACCCACTATGAGATCAGGCAAACAGGATGTCACTTTGCTATCTCACCTGAAGCTTGGCATCCTAGATGATGCAGCACTCCCTCTGTACCCTTTTAGAGTTTCAGCCGATATTGAATGAACACCCTAGAAGGGCTCCAAATTTGCAGCTATTGAGATGGATGTGTACAGATACTTAGTGAGGCAAGCTAATACATTGGTTTCTAAGCCAATTCAGTATTTTATTTATCATCGGATACCAAGTAGACCATATAAAGTGACCATTTTTCATTTCATAAAGAGATAGAGTACTAAAACCCAAGTGGGAATGTAAAGCAAATAGAAGTGAGGAAGTTGGAATGTAGGATTTATTATTAAAATAATAAATGTTGTCTCACAATTGAACACCATAGTGAGGAAAGGAATGAAGTAAGGAAGGTATTTCAGGGCGTGACATTACAGAAATGAAAGTCAAAGATTGTACTCACAGGTTAGTCAGAACTGCAACTGGGCATACATTTCAAGTTTAGCGAGGAACTGAACCAAAATGATGACTGAGACTTTTGGAATGGTTGTAGTTAACAATTAAATTAAGATGCTAAAGGGCATGGTAGTACCAAGTTAGTACCACTTCTGCTGTTCTATTTCTCTGATAAGCTGTCTTACACTGTAGGAAAAGAGCGAGGGAGAGCAAAGTCTAAAAATGGGTGTAAACTGAGCCACATTAAAAAGAAATGTTCAGAAAGACAGTTAAGATAACATGGAAAAATTACCAATGTGGAAAGGAAGATTGTTTGAAAATCACAATTTGATGCTTCATTTTCTGATGTTTGGGTGAGGTTTACTCATGCCCACAATTCAGGAAGTGCATTACCTCTTGCTTCTACAGGAATGTTCTGCATCCAACTTATATGAAGCTAAGGAAGATGTTGTGGTGCTGCAGATAGATATCTTAACTTATTATTGTCTTGAGCAGTACTGATGAAACAACTTCTTTAAGCAAATCTCGCTAACTCCAAAGACAACAATATTGCTTCAGGCAGAGATAAAAACAAAGTGTTGAAAATACTCAGCAGGTCTGGGAGAATCTGTGAAGAGAGAAAGAGTTATGTTTCAAGTTGAATATGACTCTTCTACGATGATTACCACGAAGAGGATAGTTACGGACTCAGGGGACGGTATGTCATGGTCAGGGGTGTCCTGAACGGGGCACCGATAGTCCTGGTGAATGTGTACATGCCCAACTGGGACAATGTGGAATTTATAACTGTGTACAGGACCTACGGACAGCCAGGTAGACCCCAAAACGGAGAAGACCTCCAACATGGCGAAAGAACTCGGCATATTCATGGAACAGATGGGGGCAGTGGGCCCATGGTGGTTCACCCACCCAGGGGAGAAGGAGTTCTGCTTCAATATATATTAACAAATGGATTTGTTTGTAGTGGTGCTTCAAGGGCTAATAAGAACGCAATAGTAATTTGCAACCACGCAACACATTACGCGGATGTGAGGTTGGAGACGGGCTACACCCAACGAACCCCATGGAGGTTGGGCATGGTCCACCTGACCACTAAGACATTCTGCGAGAAAATATCACAGACCATAGACAAGTATCTTATTAGTAACCAGAATGGGGAGATCTCACCCTCCACGTTCTGGGAAGTGCTGAAGGCTGTGATCAGGGGTGAAATTATTGCCTGCAAGGCACGTAGAGGTAGGGAAGAGAGTGTGGCTAGGCAACAACTAGTCGACTCCATACTGGAGGTAGACCGGCAATACGCTGAGGCGGAGAGGAAAAGGCTACAAATGGACTTTTACCTGCTCTCCACGAGGAAAGCAGTGCACCAACTTAGCCAGGCACAGGGGACCCTGTATGAACACGGAGACAAGGCTAGCTGCCTGCTGGTTCACCAGCTGAGAAATCAGGCAGCCATGAGGGAAAGAGCAGAGATTAGAGACAACAAAGGCAATCAAGTAGCGGAGCTGGTAAAGGTCAACGAGGCATTCGAGACCTTATATTGGGGCTGTACACCGCCGAGTCCCCAGCAGGAGACTTGGGTATGAAACAGTTCCTCAATGCACTAGACATGCTAGTCGTGGGGGAAGATAGAAAACAGGGCTTGGAAGCACCACTAGAACTGAGAGAAGTCATGGAATGAATCAACTCCATTCAGGTGGGGAAGGCGCTAGGACCAGACGGATTTGTGGCAGTCTTCTACAAAAACTTGGTGAAACAGCACTGGACCCGCTCCTGCGGGAGAGTTTCATAGAGTCATTGACAAGGGGCTCCCTGGCACTAGCACAAGCCTCAATCTCACTGAAACACAAAAAAGACAAAGGCCCAACAGAATGCTGGTCCTACAGACCCATTTCACCTAAATGTGGGCGTGAAAATACTGGCCAAGATCCTAGCCAGGAGACTGGAGGACTGCGTACCAGAGGTGGTAGCAGAAGACCAAACAAACTTTGTCAAAGGTAGACAGCTAACATCGAATATCAGGTGCCTGCTGAACGTGATCATGCGCCACCCAGGGAGAGAACACCTGAGGTGATCATCTCCCGGGATGCAGAAAAGGCCTTCGACAGAGTTGAATGGAAACCTCATTGAGGCACTGGAGTGCTTTGAACTTGGAGCAGGGTTCACGCCTGGGTGAAACTCCTGTACAGCGCTCCCACAGCGAGCTTATGGACAAATACCACCAGCTCGAAGTACTTCCAGCTGCATAGAGGCACAAGACATGGATGCCCGTTGTCCCCGCTGCTGATCACCCTAGTGATCGAACCACTAGCGATCACGCTCAAGGCGGCAAATAATTGGAAGGGGATCCAGAGAGGAGACAGAGAGCATAGAGTTTCGATCTATACCGTTGACCTTCTCCTCTACATCTCAGATTCACAAAGCAGCATGGAGGGAATCATGACACTCTTGAAAGAGTTTGGAGCCTTCTCGGGCTACAAACGCAAACTGAGCAAAAGTGAAATCTTCCCGGTGAACCCGTAAGGGGGAGGGGCAGAGCTGGAGGGACTGCCATTTAAACAGTCCTGACACAAATTCCTCTACCTGAAGATCCAAATCGCCCATGACTGGACACAGATCTACAAATGGAAGCTGACCAGCCTGGTGAAGGAGGAAAAAAGGACCTGCCGAGGTGGGGCAAACCCCCACTCTCCCTGGCAGGGAGAGTGCAGATGATCAAGATGAACGTATTGCCCAGGTTCCTGTTCAAATCCATACCAATCTACACCCTCAAGGCCTTCTTCAACGCATAACAAAAACTGATCATGCCATTTGTGTGTGTGTTTTGCCCCAGACTAGTCAGGTACTGGACAGTTTTCTTCAAGGCGATGTCCAAGGTGGTGGAGATGAGGGTGGAGCAATGCCCGAGAGTGGTATCAAAACAGCCCATCTCTTTATGGGGAGGTGGGCCGACGCCCCTGCCTTTGCTTCCCTAATCGCCCGCTGGAGAATCCTGCTTGGCTGCCGATCAGCAACACCACCAAAAGCTGCAGACTGGCTGTCCGACCTGTCGGAATTTCTGCAGGTGGAGAAAATTAAATTTGCCATCCGGGCGTCAGGAGAGGGCAATACACAGCGTCATGCCAGCCCAACAGGAACAGGATTAAAGAACAGATGAGGGAAGAGGGCAAGTTAGATGACTAGAAGGGGAAAGGGGTCAGGAAGAAAAGGGGAAGAGGAAAGCTGAGGACCCAGTGAAAACTAAGCGCCTACTGGAAAATGCAAAACAATAAGCTGGAACTGTTGTAAATAACAAAAGACAACCAATGTAAATAATGCAAAACGACTAATGTATAGATGTTTGTTTTTGGTGTATGTTCACGCTTACCTTTGTTTTGTATAATATGAAAAATCCTTAATAAAAACATTTTTAAAAGAATATGATTCTTCTTCAGAACATCTCCCTACAGATTCTGCCAGAACAGTCTAGTAATTCCAACACTTGGTTCTTTTTTAGATTTCCAGCATCTACAAAATTTTGTTTTTATTCATTGAAAGCAGAATTGTGGAATCTATCACAAAAATATTAGAATGCCAAAACTTTTGTACACATATTTCTTCAAAACCACCACCGATCAGAAAATGTAATGTGCAATAGGTTGGTGCACTCAAGTGCATTATCCTTTCAACTCTGGGACCTGGGTTCAAATCTAATCCAGCCTGATGGCTTTGTTTTATTCATTCTGCTGGCTGAAATGTGGAGCCTGATTAAAGTTCAGAGTAGGTGTAGAACCACAGCACAAGCTCACACACATTTCAACATTCAAATCAAATGACTGGTGCATGCTTATGAGACAGTGCTTTACTCAGTTTAGGAATAAGGTATGTTGGTTCTTACTGTAAAGGGAGTGGTTGATGCTGTCACTGAATCTCCAAAGTTAATATTTTCCAGCATTAGTATCTGATGAGTACGAACACTCAAAAGCAATAAAAATCTGACTTTGCAGATATTCTACACGACATCCTAAATGTCAATGTATAAATTTTGAGGCTCTAAATAGAACTTTGGGGAATTGATTTTGAATACTACACCAAGCTAAACTATTGTCCAATATTTTATTTTATTCTTTCTTGCAATGTGAGCATAGCTGGTAAGGGCAGCATTTATTGCCGATCTCTAATTGCCCTCAAGAAGATGATGGTTTCCTGGTGACCATCTTAAAATGCTGCAGTCCAACTGGTGTGACTACAGCCAGAGCGGTGTTAGAGAGAGGGCCCAGCCAACATTGTTCATAAACCAATAAGGCATTTGGAAGTTCAGGCACATTCCTACAAATAATTTTAAACTAACATTTGGAAAACGGATATAGAACATGTGCCCAAATCTCCCTCATGCACTTCCTTCAAATGTTTTAAAATTCATTCTTGGGATGTGGGCGTTGCATTCTAGGCCAGCATTTATTGCCCATCCCTAATTGCCCTGGCCTGAGTGGCTTGCTTGGTCATTTCAGAGGGCAGTTGAATCAACCACCTTACTGTGGATCTGGAGTCATACATAGGCCAAACCAGGTAAGGATGGTAGATTTCCTTAGCTAAAAGGGTATGAATTTGGGAACCAGGTGGGTTTTTATGACAATCAACAACAGTTTCATGCACATCATTCACTTTTAATTCCAGACTTTTTAAACTGAATTCAAATTTCAACATTTGCAATGATGGGATTCGAACCGAGGTCCCCAGAACATTACCCTGTCTCTGGATTACTAGTTCAGTGAAAATACCACAATACTTGGCTGTGTAGATGAGCAGAGAGATCTCGGTGCCCATGTACATAGATCCCTGAAAGTTGCCACCCAGGTTGAGAGGGTTGTTAAGAAGGTGTATGGTGTGTTAGCTTTTATTGGTAGAGGGATTGAGTTTAGGAGCCATGAGGTCATGTTGCAGCTATACAAAACACTGGTGCGGCCGCATTTGGAGTATTGCGTGCAATTCTGGTCGCCGCATTATAGGAAGGATGTGGAAGCATTGGAAAGGGTGCAGAGGAGATTTACCAGAATGTTGCCTGATATGGAGGGAAGATCTTATGAGGAAAGGCTGAGGGACTTGAGGCTGTTTTCGTTAGAGAGAAGAAGGTTAAGAGGTGACTTAATTGAGGCATACAAGATGATCAGAGGATTGGATAGGGTGGACAGTGAGAGCCTTTTTCCTCGGATGGTGATGTCTAGCACAAGGGGACATAGCTTTAAATTGAGGGGAGATAGATATAAGACAGATGTCAGGGGTAGGTTCTTTACTCAGAGAGTAGTAAGGGCGTGGAATGCATTGCCTGCAACAGTAGTGGACTCGCCAACACTAAGGACATTCAAATGGTCATTGGATAGACATATGGACAATAAGGGAATAGTGTAGATGGGCTTTAGAGTGGTTTCACAGGTTGGCGCAACATCGAGGGCCGAAGGGCCTGTACTGCGCTGTAAGGTTCTATGTTCTACCACTATGCCATATGAACAGAGTAATGTTGGAAGAAATTACATCTTCACTACAGTGAAATCACTTTGGTCTTGGTTTGTAGTGAGATTTTTCTTTAAAAGTTATATAAAAATGGAACATCGATTCACTTTCTCCAGTTTACAAGAGCATCATTTTGATGTTCTCTCTATTTCCAACTACACAATGCAAACCTCAGTGGAAACACAATCTGTGAGGAGGACAAGCAAAGACTGCAAACAGATACAGACAGATCAAATGAGTGGGCAACATGATGACAGATGGAGTACTATGCGGAGAAGTGTGTGGGTATTCACTTTAGTTAGAAGAATACAAAAGCAGAATTTATTTTTACAACATGAAGCTTGAAAATGCCGATGTTCAGACAGAGTTTGATATACTCACACAAGTAACACAAAAACTATACATACAGATACCCAGCAAGCAATTAGGAAGACAAATGGCACATAGGCAAGGGAAATGAGGGACAACAATAAAAATGTTTTGCTACAATTTTATAGGGTGATGGGAGACCACACCTAGAATACGGCAGTTTAGGTCTTCATATTTAAGGAAGGATATATTTGCATTGGAGGCAGTTCAGTGAAGGCTCACTTGTTTGGTCCCTGGGATGACAGGTTGGATAAATTGAGCCTATATTCTCTGGAGTTTAGAAGAATGAGAGGCAATCGCCCTGAAAAAGTTATAAAGGGGCTTGACAGGATAGATATGGGAGGTTGTATCCCCTGGCGAGAAAATCAAGAATAAGAGGGCAGAGTTTCAGGTTAAGGGGCCAATCATTAGGACCATCTGTCTGTCTGTCTTTCATTCATCCACATTCAGAGGTCTGGCCAGATTATGAACAACCATTCTCCACTGATTTCTATTTGGTTGGCACAGTGGTTAGCATTGCTGCCTCAAAGCTCCAGGGACCGAGGTTCAATTCTGGTCTTGGGTGACTGTCTGTGTGGAGTTTGCACATTCTCCCCGTGTCTGCGTGGGTTTCCTCCGGGTGCTCTGGTTTTCTCCCACAGTCCAAAATATGGGTTAGGTGGATTGGCCATGCTAAATTGCCCCCTTTGTGTCAAAAGGTTAGGAGGGGTTACTGGGTTATGGGAATAGTGTGGAGGAGTGGACTTAAGTAGGGTGCTCTTTCCAAGGGCCAGTGCAGACTCGATGGGCCAAATGGCCTCCTTTTGCACTGTAAATTCTATGATTCAATTTGCTTCCCTGACTGCCTGTCTCATAGAGATGCTCGGCCAAGTCCTTATTCCATCAATGCCACCCTGAGTCTCCCAGGTGTTTTGTCCTGTATACCTCATTTTCCAAACACTTTGCTCCTGCTCACATCAAAATGTGAGTTTCCTGGTTAATATTCGCCAGGCTATGTTTCTGCTAGAATGTAGAATAAATGTGATGATAGGACACACCTTCTCACATACAGGACACACCCACACATACAGGGGCTGGTTTAGCACAGGGCTATATCGCTGGCTTTGAAAGCAGATCAAGGCAGGCCAGCAGTACTGTTCAATTCCCATACCAGCCTCCCCAAACAGGCGCCGGAATCTGGCGACTAGGGGCTTTTCATTTGAAGCCTACTTGTGACAATAAGCGATTTTCATTTTCATTTCACCCTGTCTAACAACCTTCTTGACTCTGAACCATTCTGAGAATGGTGAAAGCACTGAGGTGAGAAATGTCTTCACTCAAAGGGTTGTAAATCTTTGGAATTCTCTACCCTAAAGATTGTGGATATGACAACATTTTAATATATTTTTAGCCAGAAATAGATTTTTGACCTCTCAGGGAATCAAAGAATATGGCAGAGCAGGCAGGAAAGAGGCCTTGAAACCAAAAATCATCCATGATCATATTGAATGGTAGAGTCCAGTCTACAGGCCATATGATCTTCTCCTGCTCCTTTCTCATGTTTTTATCTACCTCAGACAGGCTGAACTGACTTCTCATATAATGAGAGAAGAAATCCTGGGAAGACACAGCCTTGAATTGTCAATTCAAAACTGTCCAACAAAGCCACTAACTGAATAATAACACACACCCTCCAATTTGTGAGCAGCAATTTGTGGGCGGCATGGTGGCACACTGGTTAGCACTGTTGACTCACAGTGCCAGGGTCCCGGGTTCAATTCCGGACTTGGATGACTGTTTGTATGGAGTTTGCACTTTCTCCCAGTGTCTGCGTGGGTTTCCTCCGGTGCTCCGGATTTCTTCCACATTCCAAAGATGTGTTGGTTAGGTGGATTGGCTATGCTAAATTGCCCCTTATGGTTTCCACAGATGCGTAGGCTAGGGTGGGCTTAGGTAGGGTGTTCTTTCAGAGGGTTGGTGCAGACGTGATGGGCCGAATAGGCTCCTTCTGCACTATAGGAATTCTAATTCTATGGTGATGCAGGAAAGAAATAACCATGTATCAACATGGTATCAGTTATGGTTCAACGTCAAAGCTCCTCTCGAATCATCTTGTAAAACAGTCTTTCTGTCCATTTCAATTTCTGTTAAAAACAAACCTTTTTTGTTAATTCCGAGAAATCTCACATCAATGCATGGAGGTTTCAGCTTATTAGACTGACAAATCTACTCATCTGACAAATGGACCCTACCAGCTGTCCAGTGGTAATTCTGAAAATGTGCAGCTTAAAAGAACATTAAAACAAGAAGAACAAAAGCATTGCAATAAATCTCAAAATAAAGACTGAAAATGGTAGAAAAACAAAATAGATCAGTCAGCATTTGCAAAGAGAATAGATCATATGTGGTCCTTCTTTTTTTTAAACAAAAACTGCTGACTGACCTGCTGTGCATTTACAGCATTTTCCATTTTTATTCCTGAGCATAACACAGTACAAATTCTGGGATCTAAGCAAATGTAAAAGGTTTTAACTGCTTTAAAGATCCAACAGTTTCCTATTTCAAGCCTTCACACAATTAAGTGGAAGGGCATCAATCATGCTAAACTGAATATTTTGCACCTCACCAAGTCTGCTGTTCAGAGCGCATTCATCCACTGCAATTGAAGCTATTCATCACTATTCATATGCAATAGATTCCAAATTAGTAAGTACTATTCACTGACCCATTGCTGCACTCAATTATATTGAAGACAGATCCTCGTCATTGGTATTCAATAGCATTCTATTCTGCAGTGTGACAGCTTTTTTGTCATTTTATATTTTGCTGCAGCCTTTTCCCAACATCATAAAGTTGAGAATACTGCAAAATTCTGTTAAATCTATCACTCCACCATTAACAGCAATGGCTATATAATCCGACAAAGTAAGAAACAAAACTGCAAGTGGTGGAGATCAGAAATGAAAACAAAACACATTAGAAAGATTTGGCAGTTTAGTTAGTATCTATAGAGAAAGGACGGGTTATTGGCATCTCAGTTGCGCAGTTTTCAAAAGAATGCTTTCAAAGACCACAGAACTCATAACAGCAAAAGCAAACAACCCAACTGCTAGGGAGACATGTGGGAATTCACTGGAGGCCCAAAGAGGCTGAGGATCATAGAATCCTTACAATGCAGAAGGAGGCCATTCAGCCCATCGAGTCTGCACTGATCCTCTCCATCCTATCCTCGTGACCTAACCTGCACAACCCTGGACACTAAGGGGCAATTTATAATGGCCAATCCACCTAACCTGCACATCCTTGGACTGTGGGAGGAAACCGGAGCACCCGGAGAAAACCCACGCAGACACAGCGAGAAAGTGCAAACTCCACACAGTCACCCATGGTGGAAATTGAACTCTGGTCCCTTGTGCTGTGAGGCAGCTGTGCAAACCACTTTGCCACAGGATCTCGTAACATTGAAAATGTCACGAACAGGTACAGAAAACAATCAAAAAGGTGAATGGAATTCTGGATTGGATGTCTAGAGGACTAGAGTACAAGGAGTAGTCATGATTCAGTCACGCAGGAGGGGTTCTGGAGAGGAGTGGCGGGAGCAATATCTCAGGTGGTGAAAGTCCGGGTCAAGCCAAGCTGGGAGCTAGCAATATTTGGAGTAGTGGACGAACCGGGAGTGCAGGAGGCGAAAGAGGCCGGCATTCTGGCCTTTGCGTCCCTAGTAGCCCGGCAAAGGATCTTGCTAATGTGGAAGGAGGCGAAGCCCCCCAGCCTGGAGGCCTGGACAAATGCTATGGCTGGGTTCATAAAGTTGGAGAGGATTAAGTTCGCCTTGAGAGGGTCTGCGCAGGGGTTCTACAGGCGGTGGCAACCGTTCCTAGACTATCTCGCGGAGCGTTAGAGGAAGGTCGGTCAGCAGCAGCAGCAACCTTGGAGGGGGGGGGGAGGGGGCGTCCTGGGAGGGGGGGGTGGGGGGGGGAGAAAGGGGGGACTGCCTGGGAGGGTGGATGAGCAAGAGATAACGTGAAGGGTTGGGGAAACTGGCACGTACGGGTGAGGGCCAATGTACAAAGCTGTGTAAATATATCATTTTGCCATGTATATATCTTGCTCTGCACGATTTCTCGTTTTTTGTTTTGTTTTTTTTGTTACGGGGGGGGGGGGTTATTGTTTGTAAGGGAGAAAAATTGTGTTAAAAAACTTTAATAAATATATATATATTTTTTTAATGATTCAGTCACGCAGGGCAGCACGGTGGCACAGTGGTCAGCATTGCTGCCTCACGGCGCTGAGGTCCCAGGTTCGATCCTGGCTCTGGGTCACTGTCTGTGTGGAGTTTGCACATTCTCCCCGTGTTTGCGTGGGTTTCGCCCCCACAACCCAAAAGATGTGCAGGATAGGTGGATTGGCCACACTAAATTGCCCCTTAATTGGAAAAAAAATGAATTGGGTGCACTAAATTTATAAAAACTAACAAAAAAAAATGATTCAGTCACGCAAAGCCATGATCACACCACACAGAGCATTGAGAGCAGAAATACAAACAGAAAATGCTGGACAAATTCAACAGGTCTGGCAGCATCTGTGGAGAGTCCGTATGATTCTTTGTCAAGAGTATTGAGAGCAGTTCTGGGCACAACCCATAGAAAGTAAATATTGACCTTGGACGGAGTGCAGTGTGGGTTTTACCAGAACGATACCTGGGACTCCAAGGGATAAATCAGGAGGAGAGATTATCCAAACTGGGGTTATATTAGAAGGTTAAGTAATGATTTGATTGCAGTTTTCAAGTTTAAAAGGTGAACAGTTGGGTAGATAGAGAGAGAACATTTCAACTGGCTGAAGAGTCAAGGACTAGGGAGAATAGTCTAAATTTTTTTTTTTTTCTAATTAAGGGGCAATTTAACATGGCCAATTCACCTAACCTGCACATCCTTAGGTTGTGGAGGTGAAACCCATGTAGACACGGGGAGAATGTGCAAACTCCACATGGACAGTGACCCAGGGCCGGATTTGAACCCGGGTCCTCAGTGCCGTAGACAGCAGTGCTGACCACTGTGCCACGTGCCGCCGCAGATTCAACCCAAGATTGTTAACCAAAGATATTAAGAGATATGAGACAAAGTCCACATATGGAATTAGGTCACAGATCCCCCATGATCTATTGAAGTGCAGAATGAAGGGTTAAGTGGACTACCCTTGATCCTATTGTCTGGGAATACCGATTTACTACAACTCAGTTATGACCTGAAGCTGACTGATGGCAAAAAAGCATTGGCAGCACATAATTTATTATGACTTTATAATCTATCTTTAGTTCTTAATTATAGCAAATTACAATTATTCTTAGCCTTCTGTATGAATACACATCCATTCTCCCCTCTTCCTCCCCCCTTCAATACAAGGCTGTTTTCTCACATGAATAAGTTTGTACCGAGACAGTTGTTTAAGTGCAATCCTTTACACTAAACTACAGTTTATTCATAATCAGGAAGTACTTCTCAAAATTTCTTGATCCATAGGTGGAACTGTAAAATTTTGCTTGTCAGAGCATATAAAGTCTAGTTATCAGTGCGACCTCAGAATTGAAGAATGAGTTTGATGTATTACAAAAACAATCAAGGTTAGTATAATGGAAGGACCTGGCTTTACCAACATCAATTCCTGAATCAAAATCGCCAAATGACCATTTGCCTCATTGGTGTTTGTGGACTCTTTATTCCTGCTAATTGCTGCCTACTCAAAAATGTGGCTATATTTCAAAAGTAATTTGCTGGCTGTGAAGTGTTTTGGGCTGGCTGAAGCTTGTCAGCCAAGATGGAAGAGCAAGAGAATGAACCATTGATCCAATGACAATATTTTATTGGATTCAATAAGGTTGGGTCAGTTACTATGTGGAGGGCCCTTGATGGCAGGAGAACTGCAAGTTAGTGCTCAGAAGCTAAGATTGCAATACTAGCCTTTACCTTTTATTGTTCAAGTTAACAGAAAACAACCAGATCCACCCTGCTATCTCCAGTTTCTTGATGTGATTCACACAGGTGGCTCTTAACTTGTATTGACATACTTAGTGACAGACGGGTTGGTGTCATTCTTCTGCTACTTGGAATCATTCACAGCAACAAAGTGCGGTCTTTAACATCTAGGAAAACTAATAAGCAATCAAGGACTCCCAATCAGTTGCCTGCTCACAACTTAAGTTGTAAATGTGAACAACTTGTACCTCATATGCCATTTCTAATGCTAAGCAAGGTTATATCGAGTCACAAGCCAAAGAGATAAATACAAATATTCTGTGAAATGGAAATTTTCCTAAGTACAGCCCATGCCTTTGGCTTTCATCAGGAGAGTTTAGAAAACATACATTATCTCGAAACCCATAAAAAATAGATTTTGTTTTGCACTGAATATACCTTAATGGTACTTACATATATTTCACCATGATCAAAACGTTTTTTGAGATTTTCTAAAAATGTGTCTTCTGTGAGAGTTTCTAAAAGCACACTGTCTCCCACCCCTATCATGTTGTCCAGGAGGGACGTTTTCACCTCCAATTTAGTCATTTTCCCCCTGAAATAAAATAGAAAATAAGTTATTGATTTTTTTTTTAAATAATCTTTATTAGTGTCACAAGCAGGCTTACATTAACACTGCAATGAACTTAGTGTGAAAATCCCCTAGTAGCCACATTCCAGCGCATGTTCGGGCACACTGAAGGAGAATTCAGAATGTCCAATTCACCTAACAAGCACGTTTTTCGGGACTTGTGGGAGGAAACTGGAGCATCCAGAGGAAACCCACTCAGACACGGGGAGAACATGCAGACTCCGCACAGACAGTGACCCAAGCGGGAATCTAACCTTGGACCCTGGCGCTGTGAAGCAGCAGTGCTAACCACTGTGCTACCGGCCACCATTATAGAAAATAAGTTAGAATTTGAAAATTTACTCTTATAAAGATCGACAAAAACAGTTTTTTCAACTGATCCACATTCCTCTCTCACAGGCCCGACACCATTACTGATATAAAGATTTCAAATAAACAAAAATTAAGCAATATGGGGATCGGGTGCGAAAGTGGAATTAAGGCAGCAAATCATCTAAGATCATATTGAATGGTGGAGGAGGCACAAATGCCCATACTTCTTATGTTCTTATAGCCAAACTGGCTCCTGTCAGAGAGATTTGGGAGATTTGTCCCCAATATGGCTGCTGCATTCTAAGTCACAAACTTTTCTTACTCACGGTAAAACAAAAGTACTGATGTCTTGATATATTTCACCCTTCATTGCTTAAATGAATGTATGCGGATGAGATTTTACATTGCAATTTGGAGAAATAATTTTTGGGGAAATAATGTTTAATTTCTTATTGCAGCACAACTAGAAAGATTTTGTTATTTCCACAGCTACAACATAAGGCGAATGAAGCTGTACTGTGTGTGTGTGTGAGTGTGTGTAAATAAAGCAGACAATATACTATGTATTGATGTGGAAATCACTCATTTCTAACCAATTATCCTAAATATTCCATAGCAGTGCCAATATTATCAAGAGTTTATATTCAAACTAGCTTCAGATTATTTGTAAATAATAACCCACTTTGTTCCAACAATCTGTGGAGGCATATTGTCAACCATCATTGTCACATATTTTTGAAGGTCATATTAAACATGATTAATATTTTATTTTGTTTCAACCTTATATTTTAAGAGCTACACAGGTCTGGAACAATAAACATTACACTCATAACACACAGCATACTTCAAAAGATATCCAATGTCACAAAAAAAATCACAATTGGCTCAAACAACTACTACTATCTGTTAAATCAACTCTGCTGATTGGTTGTTATGTCCCATAGACTGAATATGAAGTAATTGCACTCAGTAATTGGACAAATAGAACATTTTCTAATTAGCAACACTTTAAAACCCAGCATCAGAATCATCCTATAACAAGCCATCTGTATTGCAGAAATAGTTTTTTTTTGCACTGTACTTTGCGTTACTAGTTTCCTTCTTTAGTGAATCAGGCATCACAGTTAAAAATGGCATTTCTGATATTAAAAACGTTCATTAGTTGGAATTTTCTCATTTTACTGCTGTCACTTTGTCAAAGGGGCAGCAGAAACCCCACTTGCCTATTTTTGTGGCTTCCACCACACATTGGACAATGTTACAGTGAAGAAGCATGAGCAGCTGAGAGACAATTCCCAGCGATTAAAAAATTATACAATCTGAAAAAGATAAGCACCAAACATATTCATAAAGTCAGTTATGTAGTATTAGAAATGACTGCAAGAAGTTCCTTTTGCAAATGTCTGTCCTCACAATCAAGCCCATGAATCCTGCTTCAGTTTCATCATCAATGTTCCAGTTCCTGAAGATAAATTTAGTGTGTGTGTGAGAGATGGATCACGGGGCCTGCGGATTGTGCAGTGCCCCTGTGAAAACTGCCGTACCCAGAGAACACCATAACTCATCACATAATGAGGCAGAAAGGGAAATGATTACTCCTCTTGAAATTTTGTGTGTTTGATGGTGATACACAAAGGGGAACATTGATTTCACTCTGCCCCTGTGGAAATACCATGTCCATGACAACCAAGCAGAAAATTTATAATGAATACTGCAAGAATGTAAATATGAACTTCTTCATTTTGGCAGGAAGAATAGAAAAGCAGTATATTATTTAAATGGAAAATGATTACAGAACTTGGTGGAACAGTCGGATTTGGGTGTCCTGCACATGAATCACAAAGTTATTATGCAGGTACAGCAAGTCAGTAGGAAGGCAAATGGAATGTTGGCATTAATGCAAAAGGAATGGAATATAGAAGTAGGAAAATTTTACTGCAGCTGTACAGGGCCTTGGTGAGGCCACATCTGAAGTACTGTGTGCAGTCTTGGTCTCCTTATTTGAAAAAGAAAGATCTTACAGTTTCGAAACAGTTCGGAGAGGGTTCACTCAACTCATTTTTGGAATGAAGTGCTTCTACGAAGAAAGGTTGAACAGGTTAGGCCTATACCCAGTGCAGTTTGGAAGAATGAGAGAAGATCTTATTGAGACATACAAGATCCTGAAGGGACTTTATAGGGTGGATACTGGAGAATGTTCCCTCTTAGTAGGGAGATTAAAACTAGGGGAAATAGTTTAAAAATAAGAGGTCTACCTTTTAAGACAGATGAGGAGATTTTTGTTTCCTCTCAGAAGGCCATTAGTCTGGAATTATCATCACCAGAAAGTAGTGGAGGCTGGGTCATTGAATTTATTCAAGTCCGAGTTAGATAGATTTTTGATTGACAAGGGCATCAACAGTTATGGGTGCCAGACAAAGGTGGAGCTGAGACCATAACCATATCAGCCATGACCTTATCAAACAGCAGAGTAGGTTTGAAGTCCCAAATGGTCTACTCCTGCTCCTGAGTCCTATGTTCCTATATAAATGAAACAACCGATGGAAACACTTAAAATATTCACTTTATAATGTTTCATATCATTTAACTATATAATATTTTGAAATAATGATAGAACATAGAACATAGACACTACAGCGCAGTACAGGCCCTTCGGCCCTCGATGTTGCGCCGACCTGTGAAACCACTCTAAAGCCCATCTACACTATTCCCTTATCGTCCTTCTGTCTATCCAATGACCATTTGAATGCCCTTAGTGTTGGCGAGTCCACTACTGTTGCAGGCAGGGCATTCCACGCCCTTACTACTCTCTTAGTAAAGAACCTACCTCTGACATCTGTCTTATATCTATCTCCCCTCAATTTAAAGCTATGTACCCTTGCGCTAGACATCATCATCCGAGGAAAAAGGCTCTCGCTGTCCACCCTATCTACTCCTCTGATCATCTTGTATGCCTCAATTAAGTCACCTCTTAACCTTCTTCTCTCTAACGAAAACAGCCTCAAGTCCCTCAGTCTTTCCTCATAAGATCTTCCCTCCATACCAGGCAACATTCTGGTAAATCTCCTCTGCACCCTTTCCAATGCTTCCACATCCTTCCTATAATGCGGCGACCAGAATTGCACGCAATACTCCAAATGCGGCCGCACCAGAGTTTTGTACAGCTGCAACATGACCTCATGGCTCCGAAACTCAATCCCTCTACCAATAAAAGCTAACACACCATACGGCTTCTTAACAACCCTCTCAACCTGGGTGCAAACTTTCAGGGATCTATGTACATGGACACCGAGATCTCTCTGCTCATCCACACTACCAAGAATCTTACCAGTAGCTCAGTATTCTGTCTTCCTGTTATTCCTTCCAAAATGAATCACCTCACACTTTTCTGCATTAAACATCATTTGCCATCTGTCAGCCCAGCTCTGCACCTTATCTATGTCCCTCTGTAACTTGCAACATCCTTCCGCACTGTCCACAACTCCACCGACTTTCGTGTCATCTGCAAATTTATTCACCCATCCTTCTACGCCCTCCTCCAGGTCATTTATAAAAATGACAAACAGCAGTGGCCCCAAAACAGATCCTTGTGGTACACCACTAGTAACTGGACTCCAGGCTGAACATTTCCCATCAACCACCACCCTTTGTCTTCTTCCAACTAGCCAATTTCTGATCCAAACTGCTAAATCACCCTGAATCCCATGCCTCCGAATTTTCTGCAATAGCCTACCGTGGGGAACCTTATCAAACGCTTTACTGAAATCCATATACACCACATCAACTGCTTTACCCTCATCCACCTGTTTGGTCACCTTCTCAAAGAACTCAATAAGGTTGTGATGCATGACCTACCCTTCACAAAACCGTGTTGACTATCTCTAATCAAATTATTCCTTTCCAGATGATTATACATCCTATCTCTTATAAACCTTTCCAAGACTTTGTCCACAACAGAAGTAAGGCTCACTGGTCTACAGTTACCGGGGTTGTCTCTCCTCCCCTTCTTGAACAAGGGGACAACATTTGCTATCCTCCAGTCTTCTGGCTCTATTCCTGTAGACAAAGATGACTTAAAGATCAAAGCCAAAGGCTCAGCAATCTCCTCCCTAGCTTCCCAGAGAATCCTAGGATAAATCCCATCCGGCCCAGGGGACTTATCTATTTTCACACTTTCCAGAATTGCTAACACCTCCTCCTTATGAACCTCAAGCCTTTCTAGTCTAGTAGCCTGGATCTCCGTATTCTCCTCGACAACATTGTCTTTTTCCTGTGTGAATACTGACGAAAAATATTCATTTAGCACCTCTCCTATCTCCTTGGACTCCACGCACAGCTACTGTCCTTGACTGGCCCTACTCTTACCTTCGTCATTCTTTTATTCCTGACATATCTATAGAAAGCATTAGGGTTATCCTTGATCCTACCTGCCAAAGACTTCTCATGTCCCCTCCTGGCTCTTCTTAGCTCTCTCTTTAGGTCCTTCCTAGCTAACTTATAACTCTCGAGCGCCCTAACTGAACCTTCATGTATCATCTTTACATAAGCCTCCTTCTTCCTCTTGACAAGTGTTTTGACTGCTTCAGTAAACCACGGTTATCTCGCTCGACCACTTCCTCCCTGCCTGACAGGTACATACTTATCAAGTATGTAGCTGTTCCTTGAACAAACTCCACACTTCCATTGTGCCCATCCCCTGCAGTTTTCCTCTCCATCCGATGCATCCTAAGTCTTACCTCATCGCATCATAATTGCCTTTCCCCAGCTATAATTCTTGCCCTGTGGTATATACCTATCCCTTTCCATCACTAAAGTAAACGTAATCGAATTGTGGTCACTATTACAAAAGAGCTCACCTACCTCCAAATCTAACACCTGTCCTGGTTCATTACCCAGTACCAAATCCAATATGGCTTTGCCTCTCGTTGGCCTATCTACATACTGTGTCAGGAAACCCTCCTGCACACATTGGACAAAACGGACCCATCTAAAAGTACTCGAACTATAGCGTTTCCAGTCAATATTTGGAAAGTTAAAGTCCCCCATAACAACTACCCTGTTACTTTCGCTCCTACCCAGAATCATCTTTGCAATCCTTTCCTCTACATCTCTGGAACTTTTTGGAGGCCTAACAGGGTGACCTCTCCTTTCCTGCTTCTAACTCAGCCCATACTACCTCAGTAGACGAGCCCTCATCAAACATCCTTTCTGCCACCGTAATACTGTCCTTGACTAATAATGCCACCCCTCCCCCTCTTTTACCACCTTCCATGAGCTTACTGGAATATCTAAACCCTGGCACCTGCAACAACCATTCCTGTCTCTGCTCTATCCATGTCTCCGAAATGGCCACAGCATCGAAGTCCCAGGTACCAACCCATGCCGCAAGTTCACCCACCTTATTCCGGATGCTCCTGGCATTGAAGTAGACACACTTTAAACCACCTTCCTGCCTGCCGGTACACTCCTGCAACTCTGAAACCTTACTCATGACCTCACTACTCAACCTCCTGTATACTGGAGATACAATTCAGGTTCCCAATCCCCTGCTGAACTAGTTTAAACCCTCCCGAAATTAGCAAATTTCCCCTCCAGGATATTGGTACCCCTCTGGTCCAGGTGTAGACCATCCCGTTTGTAGAGGTCCCACCTACCCCAGAATGAGCCCCAATTATCCAGGAATCTGAAACCCTCCCTCCTGCACCATCCCTGTAGCCACGTGTTCAACTGCTCTCTCTCCCTATTCCTCGTCTCGCTAGCACGTGGCACGGGTAACAACCCAGAGATAATAACTCTGTTTGTCCTAGATCTAGGTTTCCACCCTAGCTCCCTGAATTCCTTCCTTACATCCCTATCCCCTTTCCTACCTATGTCGTTGGTACGTATGTGGACCACGACTTGGGGCTGCTCCCTTTTTCTGGTGCCGAGGAGATTGATATTTTCATGATGGGATGGGTTTCAGTTTCTTTCGATACCAAATTCAAATGCTTGACCAGAGGCAAATAACCACCCGTTAAAAGGCTGGTTAATGGAGTGGGGGAAATAAAATGCATTGGTGCAATGCTACCCCAGGACAGGAATTACAAATCTACTGTGGAAATCAACAAGAACACAAATATTTTCTGTTAAAGTAAATAATTGAGATGAAGAAAAATTGTTATAATTTTAGTCATGAGATATACTACTTCAGTAAAGTTGCTGTATTAAGGGACTGACATTATAGGATTGTTTATGCTACAGTAGATACCTCACTCCAGGTTCTGGTCTAGTGCTTCTTACACTCCACCCAATGTTTTCCTATGGCTGTGCCAAATTATTTGAACAGATTGCTTGATCACTGAGAAAATTAAAGGACTAGCGCAAATGTGATTACATTTTTTAGTTGGGTGTATTCTCCACATGTTACACAGGTAAGTGCAAAACATGCCTCTAATCGCAATTGTCAAACAACATATATGAATCATCAGGTAATACATTAATGCCATAAATATATGTCAGCATTTGGCTAAATATCACAACAGTATTCTGCAGTAGGAGACTGAAAGAGTGAAAGAAATAAATCTATACTAGCTACACTATCATAATTGTGCACTCACTAATTCAATCAAAATCATTTTATTATCACAGACCTATTCATTTAATTTCTAACCACAAGTAAATATATAATTATTCAAATATTAAACGTGACATATTTCAATATTTTAAATAAAAATGTAACTTACAGGTATTGACACCACTAATTTCATGCTATGTGAAGTAATGCTGACACATTTGTGCATTGTTGCAAAAACACTCCACACCCAACAACGGGGAATGCGCTGAGCTCTGACATTTCAATGCAAAATTCATGGCATTCCACAGCAATGATGTGCCCAGTTGGAATGAAACCATCAATAATGTGCCTTGCTTCTAACACACTTATTTCTGAGAGCTCTAGTCATCAGCTTCCACTATATATTGGTGCACTTCTGATATTAATAAAAGCTGGAGAACACCTTCAACCCCTTTGCTGAATACTTCTTTTCTATCCACAAGTGTGATCTTAACCTTCCTGCAGATTTCTGACTCATTTCCCTTCCAATTCCCGTTTTTATCTTACTGTTTTTGGACAAATCCATTTTATGGCAGTGTGACTTCTAGCGGGAAACACTAGAAGCGGCGTGCCGAGCTGAAAGATAGCTCCCAAAGAATTCCCTGCCAAATTCCACCCAAGTGTCAATCAAATGAAGCTGTGAATCTAAACAATCTCCGAACCATCCGACCATCATCTGGTCTGAAAGCTGTGTTTAGCACTTCAGATCATAGCTAATCTTCCTTGAGGTAATGAGGTTCCATCAATACTGGAAGGATGAAGTGGAAACTGTTTGGCATTGAGGGTGCAAACTCTGTGATAAAACAGTCTAGCAGTAGGGGTGGGACAACTTTCAGAACATTGCCTGCCTTTCCTCTTTTTGGCTGCTGGCAAGTCAATTTTCTGTTTGTAGTCTTTTTGTTTTCTTGCATTGCAATTTTTTTCTTTCATATCACCAACTCTCACTCCCATGGTTTTCATCATCTTATTTCACACTCTTCTGTTCTTTTTTTCTCTTTTTATAAATTTAGAGTACCCAATTAATTTTTCTTTTCCAATTAAGGGGCAATTTAGCATGTTCAATCCACCTACCTTGCACACCTTTGGGTTGTGGGGCGAAACCCACGCAAACACGGGGAGAATGTGTTCTGTTCTTTTAATGCCTTTCAATTATCCATTGAGATAACCCTCACGCTTCATCCATCAGATTTCACCACTTTCCTGCTTTTCAGAAAAACCTGTAGAGACATTCAACCCATCTTCTTTCTTCCTTCCCTTTCCACCACCCCTCCATTGACAATCTCACTTTCTCTGTTTCCAATACTGATGAAGGAAAAAAACATTAACTTGTTGTTTCTCTTTATGGATGCTAATGGAGCTGGTACACATGTCCACCATTTTCTGTTTTGGTTTCACGTTCCTGCAATATTACATAACATTTGCTTTCTGTGCTTAACCTATAATTTCCAGTAATTCACAATCATTTCTCAGGTGACAGAACGCAATATCCTTATTTCACTCTCATCAACAACACACAAGCCAGCTGTTTAAAAATAAAAGATAACAACCAGTAATCATGAGATCAGATTTGCACTTGTGGTGGTGGATTACCTAGCCACTAATGGTGTCAGGACTGAAATTAGAACTGCACCACATGACAAACTGAAGACAAAACCTAGCTCAACTATTCAATTGCTCAGATGTTGAAGAGTTCACACAATGCAGTGCTTGGTATTTATCTCTCAGTAGAAACAAGTTAACTGACCCAGAGGAGCTTTTTTAAAAATTTCATAACAAGATAATGGTTAAGGTAGATATAATAAATCTTAGAGCCCAACATTAAAAAAATATCAAACCAGATCATGTGCAATCTCAATCACAAGTTCCACCCATTTAATGTTCTCAGGAAAGGTCTTACACTTCATTTCCCCAAAGTAATCAAGCAAAGCTGCAAACATTCATACAGCTCCACTGTTCAGCACTAGTTGGCTACCCTCCAAAGACAACATTCTGCACCCCCTGAACCAAGTATCACAGGAGCATTTGTGCCCCATTTAACAACTGAACATTTCAACTTATACTTATCTGATCTCTAATCATGCCCCTTAACCAGTGCTTAAATCTGCATTTGTAGAGGAAGTGAACCAACACAATTTGGAACTAAAGGGTTTTCTCTAGAGATGCTGCAATTTGAAATGATTACCTGCACAGGTTTTCTCTGATACTGAAAGTCATTATGTTCCACTAATTATTGTTCAACAATCTGCAGAGCCTTTATGTTAACTCTAAATACTGTAGGACCTTGTTATAAGCCACTGGTTGCATGGAAAATTGAGTTATATATATATATATATATTAGATATAGACCTGCGTGCAACCATACCTACAATGTATGTTCACTGGCTTGGTAAGTTGGCTGGTTTGGCTCACTGGGCTAAATCGCTGGCTTTTAAAGCAGACCAAGGCAGGCCAGCAGCACAGTTCAATTCCTGTACCATTCTCCCCGAACAGGCGCCGGAATGTGGCGACGAGGGGCTTTTCACAGTAACTTCATTGAAACCTACTTGTGACAATAAGCGATTTTCATTTCATTTTTCATATGCATTAATAGACCGTTTAAATTACATAGAGCTTGACATTAATACTTATCCATTAGACTGCAAAAACTATGTTAAGCACCATTCAATTACTAGTATGATGAAACAGTGAGTCAATTTCATTAATAAATTGTGTTTCCACCCATCAGAAACACCCCATTAAAAAGCATTTCCAACAAAAAAAGGTTTATAGACACAAGTTACAATAAGACTACTTGACCTCTAATTGCATTGGTTGCCTAATAATTTGATTATGACTAAAAAACATTGTATTTTGCTTCTCCATAGTGACATACAACTCCCTCTGCATAGTATGTGAATGTATATTTAAGTTTCACTTAGAAAGCCAGATTACTATTGTTGAAAAGACCTGGTAGATGGGTTATTTGATGATAATTTTATTTTGGTCTCACCGTGAGGAAATCTAACCTCATACTCAACTGTCTCCAAATAAAACTACTGAAAATGTCCACATAACAAGTGGTTTCATTTTCTGATGTTTGTATAGAGTCCAGCAGGAAGAATCTAAACAGCAATAGATCTGCCACTCACTGTGCCATCAATGAACCAGACTGCCTGACTAGTGCCCTACTTCAGTTTTGATCAAATCTGTTCCCGTTCATCTCCCATTGCCAGGTCATGCCTTGAGCCTACTTGACCACAGAGACTCTGCTTTCTCCCTACTACCCCTACAGGTTAGATGTTAAATCTTTTAAATCCTATAGAGGTTACTTAGCGAGACTGCCATTCATATCAGGTGACCATCCCAATTCAGCAGTGACTATACTATTTTCTCAGTGGAATTTCCATTAATGTGGTGCTCCTACACTGTTATACTTGGACTATACAATAAAGCATGAGACAATTAGGCACCAATCAATGTTGATAAAATACTTATAATACATGTTGATAAGAAATAAACATGGAAGAATAAGACTGGCTTTTAAAATGGGAAAAGATTAGGCACTTCCTTAACAATTACTTTCCAAAGACATGTTGGATCAAACAAGCTTCCAAGTTAAAGAACAGAAATGCAGAAGATGATTAAATACATTCCAGGGCTCAAACACTGAACCATCTCACAATGTGCTGTGTCACAACATGGAGGACATGGGTTTGTGTTCTACTTTCCCCACATAATGAGCTCTGAATCTCAGAAATGACTTTAGGGGAGAAGTAACAAATGCACACCAGCTGTTTCTCCAGAGCCAAGAAAAGGCACATTGGTGAGTCACCCAGACTACTGTTGCATACCTACTAACATCTAACAGTAAACTTGTGGCAGATGTCTGGGAATAAGTTGCTTGAATCATTAATCGTTGCCTGGAAACAACTTATGGGGAGAAGAAGAGAGAAATTTATCAATTAATCCAGAAAATGTTGATAGAGAGAATAAATATTAATAAATTTGATGTATTTAATAATTTTATAATTCTGAAGCATCAAAGGTAATCCTGTAAAGTAGAAATGTCTCTGGCTCTATCATGACATGGACACATGTAACTGATGGACCAAGATACTGAGCCATTGAGGGGTAGAATGCAGCGTCAAACATCACCCTGCACAGACTGAGTTTCGTACTTCAGCCACTCTCTTGTGGGAGGAGTAGGCGCTTTTCCCAAAGAGGACGGAGGGAAATGTTAGCCTGACCTACCCACACTTTGTGGCCAGCTTCAAAGTGACATTGATGCAGGTCAGGCAAGAAAGTCACTTCTGAATCCCATTAGCAACTGGGAATGGTGCATGGAGATTTAAAGAGAACTTTAAAAAGGAATCACAGTTAGGGAGGCAAAAGGTTAGCCACACAAAATACCTATGTGTCACAATAAATATGCAAAAAACATTTGATTACCCAAGAGAGGTAAAAGGGAGAGATAAAACCAGAGACTTCCATTACAACAGGTTGTCCCATAACACTTTGCAAACAATTAAGTATATTTCAAATGTAGTCACTGTTTTTAATTTACTAAACACAACAACCAATTTGCTCCAACTAACAACAATGTTATAATGACCTGTTTTAATGACATTGGTTGAGGTCCTTGTCATAGACATAGGGTTATGGAGTTTTACAGCATAGAAAGAAGCCCTTCGGCCCATCGTCTCTGCACCAGCCATCAAGCACCTACCTATTCTAATCCAATTTTCCAGCACTTGGTCTGTAGCCTTGTATGCTATTGCGTTTCAAGTGCTCATCTTGTCCCCATGTCATTTTTATCAAGATGGAATAATCTGCAAGTAATGCCATTTTAGGTGGTTATGTGGTTTATACCTTTGTTTTTAAACCAAAAGTAAAGTTTATCTAACACAGTGATCACTAGCAAAAGTGTTAAATGTATATTAAATGTTTTTAAATTGCATGCAGGTAGTGAGCATTAACTGGGGAGGCATTTGTGCCCCTAGCAGCCTGGTGGCACAGTGGTTAGCACCGGGGATTGATTCCAGCCTTGGGATTCCTGTGTCTGAACAAGTTTCCTCCCACAGTCCAAAGATGTGCAGATTAGTCTGATTGGCCATGCTAAAATGGCCCTTTAGTGTCCAAAGATGTGCAGGTTAGGTGAGGTTACAGGGATAGCGTGGGGGAGTAGGCCTAGGTAGGGTGCTCTTTCGGCAGGTCAGTGCATACTCATAGACTCATAGAATTAAGTGCTGGGATGATTTGGGTTCAGGGAGGGCTTTATTGACTGGGTTAGACTGCTGTACCAGACTCTGGAGGCCAGTGTAAGGACGAATAGGACGCATCTGACTATTTTAGACTGTACCGAGGGACGAGGCAGGGGTGCCCCCTCTCCCCACTGCTGTTTGCCCTAGCAATAGAGCCGCTGGCAATTGCCCTGAGAGCTTTGAGGGGTAGGAAGGGGCTGGTACGGACAGGGGGGGGGTGGTGGAACACAGAGTTTTGTTGTATGCCAACGACCTGCTCTTATACATCATGGATCCAGTGGCTGGGATGGATGCAATCATGGGAATCCTGAGGGAATTCGGCCTGTTCTCGGGGTATAAACTGAACATGGCAAAAAGTGAGTTGTTTGCAGTCCAGGCAAAAGGCCAGGAGGGTCGGCTGAGGGAGCTGCCGTTTAGGTTAGTAGGGGACAGTTTTAGATACTTAGGGCTACAGGTGGCGCGGGACTGGGGTCGGTTGCACAAGTTGAACTTATCTCGGTTGGTGGAGCAAATGAGGGTCGAGTTCCGGAGGTGGGATGTGCTCCCACTGACACCAGCGGGGAGAGTGCAGACGGTTAAAATTACGATCCTCCCGAGATTCCTGTTCGTATTCCAGTGTCTCCCCATTATCATTCCGCGGTCCTTTTTTAAGAAGGACAATAAAATGATTATGTGATTTGTGTGGGTGGGAAAGTCCCCGCGGGTGAAGAGGGTGATGCCCGAGAGGAACCGAGGGGAAGGGGGACTGGCGCTGCCAAACTGTAGTAATTACTACTGGGCGGCCAACATAGCTATGATAAGGAAGTGGATGGTGGGTGTGTGGTCGGTTTGGGGGCGGATGGAGGCCGCTTCGTGCAGGGGCAACAGTTTGGTAGCCCTGGTTACGGCGCCCCTGCCGCTCCCGCCAGCACGATCCTCCACCAGTCCTATAGTGGTGGCGACCTTGCGGATCTGGGGCCAATGGAGAAGGCATGTGGGGGAATTGAGAGCATCAGTTTGGTCCCCAATTTGCGACAATCACTGGTTTGATCTGGGGAATATGGATGGTGGGTTCCAAGCGTGGCGGAGGGCTGGGATTGAGATGATGGGGGAATCTGTTCTTGGAAGGGAGCTTCCCGAGCATGAGGGCACTATGGAGAAATTTGGGCTGGCGAGAGGGAATGATTTTATGTACTTGCAGGTGCGGGACCTTCTACGCAGACAGATTCCGTCCTTCCCACATCTGCCACTTAGGGGGATCCAGGACAGGGTAGTGTCCAGTGGATGGGTGGGTGAAGGGAGGGTCTCAGATATATACAAATAACTTATTATGGGGGCAGAGGAGTCGCAGACCGAGGAGCTGAAGCTTAAGTGGGAAGAGGAGCTCGGAGGTGAGAAAGAAGAGGGCTTATGGGCGGAGGCATTGATCAGGGTTAACGCGACCGTGACATGCGCTAGGCTCAGCCTGATTCAATTTAAGGTCGTCCACCGGGCCCACATGACAGTGGCCCGGATGAGTAAATTCTTTGGGTTAGAGGACAGGTGCGCCAGATGTTCGGGAGGACCAGCGAACCATGTCCACATGTTCTGGGCATGTCCAAAACTCAGGGGGTACTGGTAAGGATTCGCGGACATTATGTCTCGGGTACTAAAAAAAAAGGGTGGTGATGAGTCCAGAGGTGGCAATTTTGGGGGTTTCGGAGGACCCGCGAGTCCAGGAGAGTGAGGCTGACATTTTGGCCTTTGCTTCCCTGGTAGCCCTGCGACGAATTCTGCTGGCATGGAGGGACTCAAAGTCCCCGAAGTCGGAGGCCTGGCTATCGGATATGGTGAGCTTCCTCGGTCTGGAGAAAATTAAGTTCGCTCCGAGAGGCTCACTGTCAAGGTTCGCCCAGAGGTGGCAACTATTTATCGACTTCTTCGCGGAAAATTAATCGTCAGGGGGGGGGGGGGGGGGGGTGTTAGGGCAACGTAGATTAGGGGGGTAGTTAGGCAGGTCCTTGTAGGAGAGGAGCTGGTTTTTGCATTATGTTGATTGTTCTTTGCACACTGTTTTGTATTGTTGTTGTTTACTATGCCAAAATGCCTCAATAAAATTGTTTATCAAAAAAAAGACTCATAGAATTTACAGTGCAAAAGGTGGCCATTCGGCCCATCGAGTCTGCACCTGCCCTTGGAAAGAGCACCCCACTTATGTCCATACCTCCACCATATCCCCGTAACCCAATCTGACCGAAGGGCAATTTATCATGGCCAATCCACCTCACCTGCACATCTTTGGCCTGTGGGAGGAAACCGGAGCACCCGGAGAAAACCCACGCAGACACGGGGAGAACGTGCAGACTCCGCACAGTGACCCAAGCCAGGAATCGAAGCTGGGACCCTGGAGCTGTGAAGCAATTGCGCTAACCACTGTACTACTGTCCCTCCCCGATGGACTGAATGGCCTCCTTCTGCACTGTAAATAAAAAAATAAATATAGGCAATACAAACTAAAATTGTGGTCGGGTTAAGTGGTGCTTGATTGTAATGTAAAACTATGATTGCTTATACTGTAAAAGTGTGTAAAGATTAGCTGCGGTTCTATCCTTCATCACTTAGCTTTCTGAATTCTAACAACTGTGTCTCTTTAAATGGATTTGGCAAAACATTTTGCTGATTGGACACATGCACAGGGAGTGGCAATTTACCTGGACCCCACACTGTGACATGTAACATAACTTCTGAGAAAGCCAAGAGACATGTTTGCGTACCCAGGATTGTTCATCACTGGCCTGGCCTAGCCTAACAGTACACAGTGTGCAGGAGTCAACCAGGCGTTTCTGTCTGACCTTTACCTGCTGCCTTAACACTCCTAAAAATGCAGACACTGTACTTCCGTGTCGCCCGGACCGAAAACACGGTTTGTTTCTTTGGGGAGGGTTACTTTCTTTTCAATTCGTGGCTTTTTAAACTGGTTGTAGATTAGCAAGGAACCAATTACAATGACACTTCAAGCCTCATCGCTCACTTGGGCGAGTGGTGAGAGAGCGACAGTGAGAGCTTTCAAAGCACCCTGTCTGCACAGGCAAGAGAGGAGAAGCTGGGGAAACAAGGTGAGATGACTCCTCCATGTCGCCTGATCAGATGGCCACACAGCTCGCAATGCCGGCAGAACCATTCACACAAGATAAACCAACCAGAGTGCTGGGACAGAATGGCACACCAGGGACATCCACAGCATGAAACCAGTGCCTTCCCGTGTTACCAAAGCAGCGCCGAATCCGGCACAAATGTACAGACCCCCCTCACAGACCACCAGGACAGGATGGCGAAAAATAATAAGTGGAAGGCTGGACAGGGGGTGGGTGAGCAAAGAAAAACATGGCAGTTTCCGCTCATCTGAATATCCAACACCATAAACCTCAGCAAGATGAAGGGAGGAGGAGTGAGCGGGGAAACCAGAGAGGGGGAAAATAATCACCTGGTTTCAATCACATCTGAATCACATTATTGTAGCGGCGGGCACACACACATATTTAGCCGCCTCGCTGAGGAACTGTTGATGATTTCACCCAATAGTCAATGAACAACAATATTAACAGCGGCTCTAAAGCTAAAGGGGGATTGTCCTTTGAGAGAGCGTTTTTACACTCCTGTACTTGCTGGTAGCGACCCTGACATCTCACTATCCATCCACTCGCCTCTAGACTGCATGGTGCAGAAACAGTAACATCCTTCCAATTTACTAAACACCAACAAACTCTTCAGCAACACAGGAACACACACACACTGGAGTGAACCCCCAAACGACACACACACAGGAGATAAATCAGATTGCTGCTATTTCCCTTTGTCTGGTTCAAAGGGATCTTTTTATTGATTAAATAGATTGCAACATCTCACAAACTGGATCCTCCAACAAACCAGCTCATTTATTCCACTGGACACCCTGAAGTTGAGTTGAAACTAGCGGCTTTTCTCCGTTTTAAACATGTGGTCTCGCCTTTCTATTCCACCCGTAAGAGATTCCAAGGAAAAGCCCGCTACATTTTAAAGTTTGGAATAGTGTGAGAGAGAAAAGCGCGCGTTACCTTCTCTGTGAGCGTGTGTTATAAATCCGAGCACTTTTCCTTCCCTTTGTAGACACGGCGCTGCCACAGTGAGAGGACAATGGCTGGGGAGCGGGCTTTAGTGTCACAGTGCCTGCTGCTGCTCTGCTCCCTCCCTCCCTGTCTAACCCTGCCTCTCTCTCTCTCTCTCACTCTGTGTCAATCCCAACCTCGGGCGGGGTGTGTCTCACTCAGCTCTCAGGCTCCATCCATGCAAATCACCCTCTGCTTTCCCCGCCTCCTCGAAGCAGTTTTTAGCACTGCTCCAGGTGAGGGCGGTCATACACAGTCTGTTGGTTTGGGGGGTGGGTGGGCATGAACAGGGAGGAAGGGAGCAGAGAGGAGACATAAAAAGAGCAGAGGGTCAAGGAAACAGAGCGGGACACCAACTGCCAACGAAAGCGGGGACAAAGGAAGAAATGTCAAAGCTGGGATTTCCCCTTTCTCTTTCCAAAAGGCAGTTACATTGTGGATGGATTGCCTGAGGAGATTTTGTCAGCCATGGCCAAATCGTGGGTGGCACAGTGGTTAGCACTGGTGCCTCACAGTGCCAGGGACCCCAGGTTCAATTCTGGCCCTGGGTGTCTGTGTGGAGTTTGCACATTCTCCCCGTGTCTGAGTGGGTTTCCTCCGGTTAACTTCCACAGTCCAGGTTGGGTTACAGGGAGGGGGGATTCTATGGCTCTGTGGTAGCATCCTCTCATCCCAAAATACTATGAATCCCTCTCCAGAGGCTGAGCACAAAATATCTGGACTGATAGGGAGTGAATTTCATAGAATTTACAGTGCAGAAGGAGGCCATTCGGCCCATTGAGTCCCGCCAGCCCTTGGAAAGAGCACCCTACCTAAGGCCACACCTCCACCCTAACCTCACAACCCAATAACCCCACCTAAACTTTTTGGACACTAAGGGCAATTTAGCATGGCCAATGCACCTAACCAGCACATCTTTGGACTGTGGGAGGAAACCGGAGCACCCGGAGGAAACCCACGCACACACGGGGAGAAAGTGGAAACTCCACACAGACAGTGACCCAAACTGGGAATTGAACCTGGAGCTGTGAAGCAACTGTGTTAACCACTGTGGTACCATGCCACCCAAAATGATGCTTTACCTGCTGAGTACATTTTCCCTTTGTATTTTCAAATTCCACAATTGACATAGAATTTACAGTGCACAAGGAGGCCATTCGGCCCATCGAGTCTGCACTGGCCCAAGGAAAGAGCACTCTCCCTAACTCCACACCTCCACCCTATCCCCATAATCCCACCTATCCTTTTTGGACACACAGGGCAATTTGGCATGGCTAACCCACCTAACCTGCACATCTTTGGACTGTGGGTGGAAACCGGAGCACCTGGAGGAAACCCACACAGAAAGGGAGAATGTGCAGACTCCGCACAGTGACCTAAGCCGCGAATCGAACCTGGGACCCTGGCGCTGTGAAGCAATTGTGTTAACGACTGCACTACCATGCCACCCCTGTGCTATGCTGCCAGAGGTGCTGATCCCATGGCACTACATTGAAGACAAGCAGTGGGGTAATCCCCGGTGTCCTGGGTAATTTTCATCCGTCAATTATCATCGTTGATTAAACTGCTCATTATCAATAGTGTTATTTGTGGGATCTTGCTGTGCACAAATTAGAATAGAATTCCAACAGTGCAGAAGGAGGCCATTTGGCCCCTTCAATCTGCACCGACCCTGTGAAAGAGCACCCCACCCAGGCCTACTCCCCCATCCCCGTAATCCCACCTAACCTGTACATCTTTGGACACTAAGGGGTAATTTAGCATGGCAATCCACCTAACCTGCACATCTTTGGACTGTGGGAGGAAACCGGAGCACCCGAAGGAAACCCGCACAGAACGGGGAGAACATGCAAACTCCACACAGACAGTCATCCAAGGCTGGAATTAAACCTGGGTCCCTGGTGCTGTGAGGCAGCAGTGCTAACCACTGTGCCATTCCTGCACTATCCAATCTTTCCTCTTAGCCAAAATTCTCCATTCCTGGCAACAAACCAGCCATCTCCCTTGTGTCCTCTCTAATCACATAGATACATAGAAGATAGGAGCAGTAGGAGGCCTTTTTGCCCTTCGAGCCTGCTCCGCCATTCATCACGATCATGGCTGATCATCCAACTCAATAGCCTAATTCTGCTTTCTCCCCATAGCCTTTGATCCCATTCTCCCCAAGTGCTATATCCAGCCGCCTCTTGAATATATTCAAAGTTTTAGCATCAACTACTTCCTATGGTAATGAATTCCACAGGCTCACCACTCTTTGTGTGAAGAAGTGTCTCCTTATGTCTGTCCGAAATGGTTTACCCAGAATCCTCAGGCTATGAGCCCTGGTTCTGGACACACCTGTCATTGGTAACATCTTCCCTGCATCTACCCTGTTCAGTCCTGTTAGAATTTTATACGGCTCTATAAGATCCCCCCTCATTCTTCTGAACTCAAGCGGGAACAATCCCAACCTAGTCAATCTCTCCTCATATGACAGTCCCGCCATCCCTGGAATCAGTCTGGTAAACCTTCGCTGCACTCGAGAGAGAGAGAGAGCAAGAACATCCTTCCTCAGAGAAGGAGACCAAAACTGCACACAATACTCCAGGTATGGCCTCACCAAGGCCCTGTACAATTGCAGCAACACATCCCTGCTTCTATACTCGAAACCTCTTGCAATGAAGGCCAACATACCATTAGCCTTCTTTACCGCCTGCTGCACCTGCATGCTTACCTTCAGCGAATGGTGCACAAGGACACCCAGGTCCCGCTGCACACTCGCCTCTCCCAATTTACAACCATTAGGTAGTAATTACATCTTTCCTGTGATGTGGTAGGTAGAATTGTGTGCAGTTTGCAGCAGCTGTCTATTTTGTGTTTTATAGAGTTTAGCATAGCCACCCGGCTCTTATACCCCAGGGCTTGAGCAATAAAAGAAAGTACCCAGGATGTCTCTTGATCACTTTATCTACCTGTCCTGCTATTGTCAAGAATCTGTTGCACTCCAAAGGTTCCCTGTTCCTCTACACTTTTCAGAATCCTATCATTTATTCAGAACTTTCTTTCTTTGTTGTTCTTCCCAAATACATGATTGAATTCTCTGGATTAAATCCCATCTGCCAATTTATGTGTTGTCTGCAATCTTCTTAATCATACCCTCTACAGGTAAGTCTAAATCATTGATATTTTTCTAACAGATATATGTGGTATATATGTACTTTATATATATGTGAATATATGATATCTCCAAAGGGACCCAGGAGTTCTTGTTCAGAAGTCACCGAAAGCTAACATGCAGGTGCAACAAACAATTAGAAAGGCAAATAGTATGACAACCTTTATTGCAAGGGCATTTGAGTACAGGAGTAAAGAGGTTTTGTCACTGTTGTATAACACTTGGTGAGACCACACCTGGGGCACAATTCAGCCTCTGAATTGCACCAGTCTTGGAGCTAGGCATGATGGGTGTATCCCAGGAGAGGTCCAAATTGTGCTTCATGCCGGGCGCGCCGGGCGCCAGGCAGATCGTGAGTCACCCAACTCATTACGCCCAGCATGATCTAGATCGCGCCCAGCAGGTAATAATATTTAAATGAGCCATTACATCATTTAAATATTCCGATGCCGCATTCACCCGGTGCCTGGGGATCACCAACTGCACCAGCGAGGCCTCAATCTGGCTCTAATTAGTACCAGTCTCTACAAGCAGAGAGCAGTTGTAATGGCTACTTGGGGGTCTCAAAAGCCATTGGAGCCCGCCCCCCAGTGGTCAGGGAGAGGGAGGGGCAGTACCCTGACACTCCCCGGCACCTGGGCGGCGCACGGCCAGGGTGCCCAGTACGTACTACCAGGGTGCCAGTGAAACACTCTGGGTTCCAGACTGGCATTGTCAGGGTGTCTGGGTGCCAGGTTGACAGTGCTAATGGTCAGGACCTCAGGGGGGTATGAAGGGGCCTCATAAATGTTGGGGAATTAGGGGAGGGATCCTGAAAGCGGGTGCCCAAAATGGGAGGGTGGGGGAGCCTGAAAAGGGCAGGGCTCTCAGCAAACCCATAGCGGGGTGTTCTCACTTGGGGTAGGGGTAATGCCCATGTCTGCAGGGGGTGACAATGCCCGTGAGTGGGACCGTCAAGCTCACTTCGAGATCGGGGCACTTTTTCAAAGTGGCAGCCCGATCTCTGAGGAGCCGGTCTTGCCGGTGAGTTCAAGTTCCCACTGCTGAAATAACTTCGAAGTGAGGACCGGGAGAAACTCCCCAAGACCAAAAAGCTGACTAAGTGTGCGTGAATACCGGTCCCGATGGGAAATACCCAGCCAAACCCATCCAAAAATGACACTTCGAAATTCTTTGGTTGAATTGCACCCCTGGTGTGTTGTGTGCAGTTTTGGTCTCCCTACCTAAGAAAAGACATAATGGCCATAGAGGGAGTGCAATTTGGGTTCACCAGACTAATTCCTGGGATGGTGGGATTGTCCTAAGAGGAGAGGTTGAAGAGACTGGGCCTACATTCTCTGGAGTTTAGAAGAATGAGAAGTAATCTCATTGAAATATACTAATTCTTACAGAGCTCAAAAGGGTGGATGCAGGGGTGAGGCAGGTCTAGGACCATGGGACACAGTCTCAGAACAAGTGGTAGATTAGTTAGGCCAAGATTAGGAGGACTTTCTTCACAGACAGTGGCAAATCTTTGGAATCCTCTACCCCAGAGGGCTGTGAAGGCTCAGTCCTTGATTATGTTCAAAACAATACCAATGATATCAGGGGATATAGGCAGAATGCGAGAAGATGGTGTTGAGATAAGAGGTCATCCAAGACTTTGCCTTGGATCTTATAAACTTTCAATTTACAGACCAGTCTGTTATGTGAGACCTTGTCAAAAGCCTTGCTAAAATCTATTTAGTCTCCATCAAACATGCTACCTTCATCAATTCTTCTTGATACCTCATTAAAAAAATCTAATTAATCAGACATGACCTTCCTTTAACAAATTCATGCCGACTGTCCACTCTCATCTCTCAAATCATCTCTCAAAATGTTTTCCAAAAAGTTGCCCACTACTGAGGCTAGGCAGCCAGGCTGTCGGGCTGCAATTACTTGTTCTATCCTTTCCTCTCTTTTTAAACAATGGTACAAAGTTAAAAGTCCTGCAGTACTCTGGCACCACAGCTGTAGGCAGAGAGGATTGTAAAATGATTGCCAATGCCTCTGCTATTTCTTCCTTTGCTACCCTGAACAATCTTCAATACATCTCAGCTGGTCATGGAGGTTTATCCACTTTTAAGCAATCTAACACTTTCCTCCCTTATTATATTTATCTGATTCAATTTTCACATTCCCTTAACTACAATGCCTGTTTTACCCCACTCTTTTATGAAAATGTTTGCATAATATTTGTTAAAAACCATGCCCTCATCTTGTGCCACCACACACAAGTTGCTTTTTTGGGTCTCTGACCCTATTTTATTCCCTAGTTATCTTCATGATCTTTATGTATTTATAAAACATCTTTGTATTCCTTCATTTTACTTGCCAATATTTTTTCATGCCCTCTCTTTGCATTTCTAATTTCCTTTTGCATTTCACTCTGCACTTTCTAACTTTTTTTTAACTACTTAAAATGGTGCAGATAATGTTCAGTGTTTAGTAGAATTTGAAATCTACATGTTTACAAACCAAATCACTTGTTCAGTAATTGTGCAGGTCAGCAGAATCCATCCCACTAACTGTGGTGGGCTCATGTCTTGAATTGTGCTTTTGTTATCCAGTGCACTGTTCATTAAAACTGAAATTGGCCCATTGCGATGAAAATGCTGAAGGTTCACCAGATTTGACCTTTGTTAGCAGTATGTCTCAGCAGTGTCACATGGACACGGAGAGTTTATCAGCAACTTTCATCTCAAGTGAACAACGCAAACAAATATCTTTCACTCAAGGTGAACACACAAGGTGTATTCACTCTTGGATGTTACTGAGAGAAAAAAAGTCAACTAACACTGTGCTAGGGCGAAAGCGTTCAGATGTCATTGAGTTATCCTGAGGTCACCAAATTAATGTTTATAACAAGAGCCAGAAGTTCTGGGTTTGATTCCTACCCCAGGACCTGATGGGCAAAGAAGGAACGTTCATAATGCAGCCAAACAGATTGAATGCGTCAACCTGGCAAAGCTTTCCAACTCGCCAATGGCAAGTGGTAAAAGCGGGAGAGACCCCTCGTCAACCAGGTTTGATGAGGAGTGGCACCCCTCAAGCTAAAGGAAAAATACCTGTTGTGGGGGAATCTGCCTTGTGCACCACTCAGGTGCTGGAAGTCAAACTTGGTACTTGGAATGTAATATAGGTCTTTCAGGAGTGTGATTGTGGCTGGGATTCTTGCACTCATTTTTGTATTCTGTTTTCTGATGTTCTCAATTAGAACCCCATCTACTAGGAAAGTATTTGGGTAAAGACACCCAAATACTATCCTAATGGATGGCGTTGTAATTGAATCAAATAAAACATACTTCTAAAACAGTTAAATGGCACCAGGTGTTTGTATACAAACTAGTTGTAACCTGACAGCAGCAGCACATTTGGAGGTTCCCACCTAAATTTCATTTTTGTTTCAGTGGCATATTTAAAACATCCAGGTATTAATTCCAAAAGTTGCCAATGCACTCTGCAATACATTGACTTTAATTTTTGAAAATAGCATTTTCACCACCTTTAGATGGATTTTGGATCATATGTGTGGCTGGATTTTTTTAATTAAAGTATTTACAAACTGGATAATTTTTTTTTTGGCAATTTAGCATGGCCAATCCACCTACCCTGCACATCTTTGAGTTGTGGGGGTGAGACCCACACAAACACGGGGAGAATGTGCAAACTCCACAGTGACCCAGAGCCGGATCGCACTTGGGACCACGGTGGTGTGAGGCAGCAGTGCTAAGCACTGCGCCACTGTGTTGCCCCTGTTAACTGGATAATTAATGGGATACAGGAGAGAGGATATAGAATGTTAATAAAAGCAGGAAGTGCTGTGAGTGTACGGCAAGTCTGTCAGCAGCTGGAAAGTGGGCAATTAAGGTTTTGGAAGAGGCCCTTCAACAGAAATCAAGGTGTTGTTACGTGGACATAGGAGAGATAAGGTCAGGCTCAGTTAGAATGCCCTCCCATGACTAAAAATTAGTTTCTTGACATTCGTACATTCTACCCACTATGCTGAGAAACTAGAAGATGAGTGGTACCTGTATTATGTATATCTTAAGAAGAAGTAGGGTTGTCAAGAAAGGATAGTGAACTTAGCATGGAAAACCAGCAAAAATAATATATTCAGCATGAAAAAAATAGTATCCTCCCTTAATTAAAATAAAAAATCTGCTTAGGTTATGGTGGAATTTCCCCCAAAAGTGGCAAAGTGTCAGGTTTTGTCTGAAAACCGGCGTGTTTCTCCCAGAAAAATGAGGTTTTCTCTCCAGAACTTCTGACGCTTTGTCAAAAAAAAGCAGGGGCCCATGTTTTACGTCATCACTCTTGTGCGACAGGAGGCCCCGATCACAATGTGGAAACAAAGTCTTTCTCTCTCCCCCCCCCCCCCCACCACCACCACTACCACCACCACCATCGCTGGCATTGTGGCTTCCGTGGCCCCTCCCCACCACCATTGCCGGCATTGGGGCTTAATGTGAACCCCTTCCACCCCAACCAATTGGGTTTCCTGGAGGCCCTGCCCCCTTACGCTGCCCCCTGTCTCTGTCTCTGGTCCCACCATCCTGGCAGTGCCAATGCCATGGTGCCAGTGCCAAGGCACCAGGTTGGTAGTACCACAGTTCCATGTTAGCACTGCCAGAGTGCCAATGAGCAGTGCCATTGCCCTACCATGTTCCAGATCACACGAGGGCTACACCGGCATGGTCATCTCAACTGCTGGAAAGCAGCAGTGATTCGCGCTGGCATGACATCCTGCCGGTGGGTGAAAATATGACATCCCCGGAAGATATGGCATTATATATAAATTCATTCAAATGGATGGTAATCAGGTCACCCCCTTGCTGGCTGTAAACCTGATTATGTCCCCAGAGGGGGAGTGTGGAAGATCTCATTCTGAAATTTGTCCAGCGCAAATCCCGTTATGGCCCTCTCACAAGAGTTAGCAACCATAACGGGATTTTCACCTACGGCAAACGGGCCTGGAAAATCCCATCACCCCATATGTAGTATTGATCTGAACCATAAATACCATAACGATAATGGAACAATTCTACAGTGTTCAAATGAAATACCATCAGGTTGTCATCTGAATGTTTGGATCTCTTTAGATTCATCAAGATATAAAATTTCATTCCAAATATGAATAATATACCATTTATACCTTAAAATGAAAATATGGTGTAAACACAATATAATTTAACTTTTGGTAAAGTCTTTTTCTGGAGTAAAAGCGCCACCTACTGGAAATTATTGTGGGAGCATCTCACATACTGCTAGGATACTGTTAAGAAGATTTCATTTGTTTCTTTAAATAAGGATCAGAAATTACATTTTAAAAGAGCATGCCGTGTCGGAGTACATTCCGGGGGCAGCACGGTAGCACAGTGGTTAGCACTGTTGCTTCACAGCACCAGGGTCCCAGGTTCAATTCCTGGCTAGGTCACCATCTGTGCATATTCTTGGACTTGGATTTGTTTATTGTCACGTGTACCGAGGTATAGTGAAAAGTATTTTTTTGTGAGTGGCTCAAACAGTACTTTTAGTACATGAAAAGAAAATAAAAGAAAAAGAAAATACATAAAAGGGCAACACAGGGTCCACAATGTAAATACATAGACACCGGCATCAGGTGAAGCATACAGGAGCGTAATATTAATCAGGTCAGTCCATAAGAGGGTTGTTTAGGAGTCTGGTAACAGTGGGAAGAAGCTGTTTTTGATTCTGTCCGTGTTTTTTCTTAGGTTTTTGTATCTCCTGCCCGATGGCAGAAGTTGGAAAAGTGAGTAAGCCGGGTGGGAGGGGTCTTTGATTATGCTGCCCGCTTTCCCCAGGCAGCGGGAGGTTCGTCTACGCTACCACCAAGAAAGCACAACAGCGCCTATACTTCCTCAGGAAACTAAGGAAATTCGGCATGTCCGCATTGACTCTTACCAATTTTTACAGATGCACCATAGAAAGCATCCTATCGGGCTGCATCACAGCCTGGTATGGCAACTGCTTGGCCCAAGACCAGAAGAAACTGCAGAGAGTCGTGAACACGGCCCAGTCCATCACACGAACCTGCCTCCCATCCATTGACTCCATCTACACCTCCCGCTGCCTGGGGAAAGCAGCCAGCATAATCAAAGACCGCTCCCATCCAGCTTATTCACTCTTCCAACTTCTTCCATCAGGCAGGAGATACAAAAATCTGAGAACACGCACAAACAGATTCAAAAGCAGCTTCTTTCCCGCTGTTACCAGACTCCCAAATTACACTTTCATGGACTAATCTGATCTCTTCACACATCTTCTCTACCGAGTAATACTACACTCCTGTATGCTTCGCCCGATGCCTGTGTCTATGTATTTACATTTTGTATTTTATGTTTGGCCTATTTCTTTTCTTTTCATGTACGGAATGATATGTCTGAACTGTACACAGCACAATACTTTTCACTGTACCTTGGTATATGTGACAATGAATAAATCCAATCTAATCCAAAAGCAGGAATTGACCGTGTGGAACAGAGGCTGGAGTCCCAGGGCCAGGCTATTCGGAAGGTGGAGGAGAGCCACCGAGGGCGATGGTGGTGCGTCTGCACTGATTCCCGGATAAGGAGAAGATATTGAGATGGGCGAGACAGACAAGGAGGTGCACCTGGGACGGGAATGAGCTTCGGGTGTACCAGGACCTGGGCACGGACCTGACGAAGAGGAGAGCCGGGTTTAATCAGCTGAAGGCTGTCCTCTTTAAAAAGGGGGTGAAGTTCGTGATGCTGTACCCGGCCCACCTCTGGGTGACTTTTAACAGCCAAGAACATTATTGCGGGACACCAGAGGAGGCGATGGAATTTTTAAGAGACAATGCACTGGCAGGAGAAGGACACTGAACTTTGGAGGAGGTGTGAGGATACGTTTACTTTTTCTGTCTTTTCAGTTGATGGTTGTTGGAGAACTTTTCTCCTGTGAAATGTTTTTTGGTTTGATGGCAGGATGCTTGGGGGGACTGTCAGGGTGAGTGCACCTTTTTTCTGTTTCTTTGTTGTTTATTCCATGGAAGTTTGCATGTGGCGGGGGGGGGGGGGGGGAATCAGTGGGCAGGGTAGGAGGCTTAGGAGCCTTGGGCAGCGACTACCAGGCTAGCTAAGCATGGGAGCGCAGTGGGGGGTGGCCAGGTGGTTTGCGTAGAGGAGGGGGATGGGGTTGTTGTTTTGTTTGGGGGAGGGGAGGGTGGGGAGGGGGGCTACTGATAAAGGTGTGGCTGCTGTGGAGCAGCAAGAAAAGGAGTGATGATGGTGGGCATCTGAGGGTGGGCCTGGGGAGGCGGGAGTCATATGACATGGGCTGTGGGCTGGCCCAAAAATTGATTTGTTGATCGGCAGGCTGCCGACCAGGCTGGTCACATGGAATATGAGAGGGCTGAATAAACCAGTCAAACGGTCAAGTGTGTTTGCTCACTTGAGGAGCTTGAAGGCGGAAGTGGCCTTTTTACAAGAAACACACCTGAAGATTGGGGATTAGCCAAGGTTAAGGAAAGGGTAGGTAGGACAGGTCTTTCACACTGGGTTGGACATGAAGACGAGGGGGGTTAGTGGTGCTGGTAAACAAGCGGGTGACGTTCGAGATAGGGAACATTGTGGCAGACACGGGGGGGGGAAGGTTCGTAATATTAAGTGAGAAGTTGGGGGGGGGGTGTGTTCATGGTTTTGGTTAAATGTATGCCCCAATCTGGGATGATGTGAAGTTTACGATGCAGGTGCTGGCGAAGATTCCGGACCTGGACTCGCACTGGTTGATCACGGTCATTGAACCAGGTCTGGACCAGTCGAGCCCGAGGTCGGGAAGGGTGTCAGCGTAGCGAAGGGACTGACGGGGTTCATGGAGCACATAGTGGGGGTGGACCCGTGGAGGTTAGGGAGGCCGAGGGCAAAGGAGCTCTTGTACTTCTCCCATGTGCACTGGATGTATTCCCAGATTGATATTTTCGTGGCGGACAAGATGCTGCTGGCGGGGGTTGTCGACCCGGGGTACTCAGCGATTGTCGTTTCTGATCACGTGCCGCACTGGGTAGATTTGCGAGTGGATTGGAGTGGGGGGGGGGGCACAGAGCGTGCAGTGAGGCTGGATGTGGGATTGTTAGTGGATGAGGAGGTGTGCGAATGGATGAGGGTTGCCATCCAGGGGTATGTGGAATGGAATGATACAGGGGAAGTCTCGGCCGCTACGCTATGGGAGGCGCTGAAGGCAGTAGGAGGCGCTGAAGGCAAGATTCTGTGGGTGGACAGGAGATACTCAGAGGCACTGGAGGCAGGCTTGCTGCAGGAGAGGCAGAAGTTCCAGATGGAGTTTGGGCTGGTGTCCATGGGGAAGGCAGTGGAGCAGCTGAGAAGGGCCAGAGGGGCAGTGTATGAGTTTGGGGAGAAGGCTAGTAGAAAGCTGGCCCACCAACTTAGGAAGCAGGAGGCAGCAAGGGAGAGTGGAAGGGTGAAGAACGGGATGGGAAGAGTGGTACTGGATCTGATGTGGGTGAATGGGGTATTTGAGGAGTTTTACAGAAGATTTTATGAATCAGAGGCCCGGGTCGGGGGGGTGGGAATGCAGTAATTCTAGACAGGTTGGAGTTCCCCAAGGTGGAGGAGGAACTGGTGGGGCTGGGGGTCCCCATTGGACTTGTAGAGGTGATGGAGAGTATTGGGGCAATACAGGCAGGGCAGGCTCCGTGCTCAGAAGGGTTGCCTGTGAAAATTTATAAGAAATTTGGGGGGGACCTGGGGCCTCTGCTGGTGAGGGCATATAATGAGGCGAGGGAAAAAGGGGAGCTCCCCCCTACATTGATCGCATATCCCTAATACTGACGAAGGATAAAGATCAGGAGCTGTGTAGGTCCTACCATCTGATATCGCTATTAAATGTAAACGCTACGTTGCTGGCGAACATCCTAGCCTCACATATCGAGGGCTGTATGCCGGGGGCAATAGGGGAAGATCAAACGGGGTTTGTAAAGGGAAGGCAATTGTCGGCAAATGTTAGGGAATTACTAAATGTGATAATGGTGCCCCCGGAGGGACAGGATTTGGAGGTGGTAATGGTAATGGATGCAGAGAAGAATTTTGATCAGGTGGAGTGGAGAATCTGTGGGAATTGTTAGGACGGCAGCCAGTTTGGGTTCGGACAGGGGTTTGTGGACTGGGTCCGATTATTGTAACCGGTAGAGAGGGTGCAGATGAATCTCAGGGTACCTCGGGCTACACCATGGGACAAGGCAGGGGTGCCCACCCGCCCCGATGCTCTTTGCCTTGGCAATAGAGCCACTGGCAATGGCGCTTAGAGCGTCGAGGAGTTGGAGAGGGACTGTGCGAGGGGGGGGAAGGGGGGGGAGATGGAGGGGCGGTGGGGGGGGGGGGGTAGTTGATCACAGGGTCTCGCTGTATGCAGATGACCAGTTGCTGTATATCTCAGACCCATTGAGGTGCATTGGGGGAATCATGAGTATCCTGGAGTTTGGCCTGTTCTCCGGATACAAGCTAAATATGGGGAAGAGTTCCTGATTGAGGCCAAGGAGCAGGAGAGGAGGTTGGGAGAGATGCCGTTCAAGGTGGTGGGGGCGAGTCTCAGATATTTGGGTATCCAGGTGGCGTGGGGATGGGAGCAGCTGCATAAGTTGAACCTGGCTCGCTTGGTGGAACAGATGAAGGGAATTTTAAGAGGTGGAATGTGTTGCCGTTGTCGCTGGCGGGGTGGGTACAGACAATGAAAATGCCGGTTGTACCGAGGCGCTTGTTGGTCTTTCAGAACCTCCCGATCTTCATCCCAAAATTTTTTTTAAGAAGGTCAACACTTTGGTCTCGGGGTTTATGTGGGTGGGGTAAACCCCGTGGATTAAGAAGGTGCTGTTGGAGCTGGGGCAAGGGGAGGGGAGAAGTGGGCTGGCCTTTCCAAATATAATGAATTATTATTGGGCAGCAGACATTGCTATGGTGAGGAAGTGGGTAGTGGGGAGGGGTCAGCTTGGGGGTGGATGGAGGCAGCATCTTGTAGGGGAATGAGTTTAGGAGCACTGTTGACGGCACCTCTGCCATTCTCGCCAGCCAGGTACTCCATGAGCTCAGTGATGGTGGCGACCCTGAGGGTATGGGGGCAATGGTGGCAGCATGTGAGGTTGGAAAGTGCCTCAGTGTGGGCATCGATCTGTGACAATCACAGGTTTACACCGGGGGGGATGGATGTGAGTCTTCGGGGGTGGCAGCAGACAGGGATCGAGCGGTTTAAGGACCTGTTTGTGGGGGACAGCTTTGAGAGTTTAGAGGACCTGGAGGAGGAAAATGAGCTGCCCAGTGAGAACGGATTTAGATACTTACAGGTTCTAGAATTTGTGAGGAAGCAGGTGCCATCCTTTCCCGGTTTGCCACCCTTTGGTTTGCAGGATAAGGTGCTATTGATTGGGGGGGGGGGGGGGAGTGCTATTGATGGGGGGGGGGGGGGGAGTGGGAGAGGGTCAGGTGTCTGAGATGTATAAGGAGCCAATGGACTGGGAGGGAACCACGATAAGAGAAGCCAAATGGAAATGGGAGAAGAAACGCGGGGTGAAATGGAGGCCAAGATGTGGGAGGAGGCCCTGAGGAGGGTTTGTTATGTGCAAGGCTTATCCAGTTTAAGGTAGTTTACAGTGGCTAGGATGAGTCAATTTTTTGAGGGGGTAGAGGACAGGTGTGGGCGGTGCGCGGGAGGACGTGAACAATGTTCACATGTTCTGGGCATGTCCGAAGCTGAAGGGGTTCTGGCAGGTGTTTGTGGACATAATGGGGGCGATTCTCCGATATGGCGGCCAAGTGTTCGCGCCGTCGTGAACGCTGTCGCGTTTCACGATGACGCGAATAGGGCCCGGGCACAACCTATTCTGGCCCCCACAGGGGATCAGCATGGTGCTGGAGCGGTTCATGCTGCTCCAGCCTCCGTACGCAGCGCCAAATGGGCGCCGCACCAACCCGTGCATGCGCAGTTGGGCCAGTTCAATCCTGCACATGTGCAGTTGGGCCGCGCCATCCTGCGCATACGCGGGGAACTTCTTACGCGCGCCGGTCCCGACCCAACATGGGGTCGGTGTTCAGGGGGCAGCCGCGCCAGAAAGTAGGCCCGAGGGGGGGAGAGGATGGCCCGCCGATCGGTGGGCCCTGATCGCGGGCCAGCCACCATCGGAGGCCCCCCCCCCCCCCCCCCGGTGAGGGAGCCCCCCTAAAGGCTGCCCCCCTGAGCATTCCCGCAGAGTTCCCGCCGGCAGCAGGGGTGAACGGCGCCGGCGGGACTCTGTCATGTTGGAGCAGCCGCTCGGCCCATCCCGGCCGGAGAATCGGCGGCACCGCCGGCGCAAATGGCGCCGATTCTCCGCACCTCGGAGAATCGCGCGCCGGCATCGAGGCATTGTGGCGCGGTTGCTCCGGTTCTCAGGCCCGGCGCAGGGCTCGGACACTCGCCCCTAATGTCTGAGGGTGAAGGTGGTCCCAAGGCCAAAAGTGGCGATATTTGGTGTCAGAAGACCCGGGTGTCCAGAGAGGCCGATGAATGGCCTTTGCCTCCCTGATAGCCCGGAGACAGATTTTGCTTGGGTGGAGGGACCCGGAGCCACCAAAATCGGGGGGGTGCATGAGCAACCTGGCGGAGTTTTGATGTTGGAAAACATAAAGTTCGTCTTGAGAGGATCGGTCGATGGGTTCACCCGGAGGAGCAAGCCATTCATCGACTTCTTCAAGGAGGATTGAGGTGTCAGAAGAGGAAGGGGGGAATAAAGGGGTTAAAATGGGGATGACAGGACAGGAGGAGGGGAAGAGGCATTCATGAAAGCTGAAAGATTCGGACTGAGATGAGTTTAGAATTTGATGGTTTCGAAATTTCCCCTTTTTTGTGTTTCTCTCCTCTTTTTTCTTTATAGATTTCATAGATTTCATAGAATTTACAGTGCAGAAGGAGGCCATTCGGCCCATCGAGTCTGCACCGGCTCTTGGAAAGAGCACACTACCCAAGATCAACACCTCCACCCTATCCCCATAACCCAGTAACCCCACCCAACACTAAGGGTAATTTTGGACACTAAGGGCAATTTATCACGGTCAATCCACCTAACCTGCACATCTTTGGACTGTGGGAGGAAACCGGAGCACCCGGAGGAAACCCACGCACACACGGGGAGGATGTGCAGACTCCGCACAGACAGTGACCCAAGCCGGGAATCGAACCTGGGACCCTGGAGCTGTGAAGCAATTATGCTATCCACAATGCTACCGTGCTACCCATAGTTTTATCTTGGCTTTTGTTTTTACTTATGAACAAAGAACAAAGAACAAAGAAATGTACAGCACAGGAACAGGCCCTTTGGCCCTCCAAGCCCGTGCCGACCATGCTGCCCGACTAAACTACAATCTTCTACACTTCCTGGGTCCGTATCCTTCTATTCCCATCCTATTCATATATTTGTCAAGATGCCCCTTAAATGTCCCTATCGTCCCTGCTTCCACTACCTCCTCCGGTAGCGAGTTCCAGGCACCCACTACCCTCTGCGTAAAAAACTTGCCTCGTACATCTACTCTAAACCTTGCCCCTCTCACCTTCAACCTATGCCCCCTAGTAATTGACCCCTCTACCCTGGGGAAAAGCCTCTGACTAACCACTCTGTCTATGCCCCTCATAATTTTGTATACCTCTATCAGGTCTCCCCTCAACCTCCTTCGTTATGCTTGATGTTGTAGTTGGGAAGGGATGGATTGGGGGTTGGTAGTGATCGCCTGGGATTTGATGAAGTTTTTTTTGGTCTGAGGGATTATTGGGTGGGGAGTTTGGAAGGGGCGAGGTGGGAGCAGGGGGACGGTGATGAGAACCTGTATGGACAGGTTTCGGTGGGCCTGGGAGGTGTGAATGGTGGGAAGATGAGGATGATACTGGTTGATGGGTTTTCGAGAGGAAGTGGTTGGGGGGATTCTGGGAAGGGTGTAGGGGGCTGACAGTGACAAGGGGTAAGGTTTGGTTCGCCTGCTGGGCGGGGCCAGGAGTAGTGGTTATGGCAGATAGGAGGGATGGGGGCATGAGAGACCCCCGGTCAGGATGGTGACATGGAACGTGCGAGGGTTGGGGGACTGGTGATGCGAGTGAGAGTTTTCTCGCACTTGAAGAGCTTGAAAGCCGACATGGTGGTGCTGCAAGAGACCCATTTGGGGGTGAAGGACCAGATGAAGCTTAGGAAGGGCTGGGTGAGTAAAGTATTCCACTCGGGCTTTGACAGTAGAGCCCGGGGGATGGCGATTCTGGTAGGTAAGAGGGTGATGTTTCAGACAGAGAAGATGGTGGCTGATCAGGGGTTTGGGTACGTAATAGTAATAATAATAATAATAATCACTTATTGTCACAAGTAGGCTTCAATGAAGTTACTCTGAAAAGCCCCTAGTCGTCACATTCCGGCATCTGTTCGGGGAGGCTGGTACGGGAATTGAACCCGCGCTGCTGGTTGTGTTCTGCATTACAGGCCAGCGATTTTAGCCCACTGTGCTAAACCAGCCCAGTAATGGGTGCATTTGAAGGGAGGCTGGTGGTGCTGGGTCGTGTGTACGCCCTGAATTGAGATGACGTAGGATTTATGAAAAAGATGTTGGCTGCCATTCCGAATTTGGATAAGCACCAGTTAATACTGGGAGGGGCCCTGAACACAGTGTTGGATCTGAAGGCGAACAGGTCCAAGCCACTGACCCCCTTTGAGGTTGGCAGCATTTCTGAAGGAGATGTGGGGATGGACCCGTGGAGGTTTTTGCCCCTGTGAGACAGGGAGTATTCTTTCTTTTCACCAGTACAATACGTATTCGAGGATTGATTTTTTTTGTGATGGGGAGACACTGTTAGCTGGGGTGAAGAAGGTACAGTATTCTGCAATCATTATTTCGGACCACGCCCCACACTGGGTGGACGTGGTCATGGCGAAAGAGACAGCTCAGACGCTGGCGGGGAGGTTTGATGCGCAACTGTTGACGGACCCAAATTTTAGTGTCAAAATGGGGAAGGTGATTGAATATTACATAGGATTTAATAGGAATGGGGAGGTTTCACAGTCAGCGGTATGGGAAGCATTGAAAGCAGTAGTGAAAGGCAGGGTCATCTTGTTTAAAACACAGGTGGAGAGTGTTGCTAACTTTTGGTTGGTTCACTTGGCTCTGTTTTATAACCTTTGCTCTCGAGTCGCCAGGTATCTTTATGATACCGCCATAAGGTTCAAGTCCAAATAATGATCAATAACTCAATACACCGATTAGTAAGATTCAAATCAAAGCACGTTTATTATATACAGTAATCGCTACTCATGCACAAATTCTACATCTAAGCTACTTCTACAACTAACAGGCCTATACTTAACTTCGGACAGGACCACCAGGTCAGGAGAACAAATGGCCTTTCGTTCGGGTTCTGAGTCTGCGGGATTCGAAGTTGGTACGGACTGGTAGCTAGGAGCGCCTATCTCATAGCAAGCGTCGATTTGAGACTTACGGTCTCTCGGCGGCAGCTGCACCGGTCACTGTCAAGGGTTGGTTCGTGTTGCTGAGTGACCCGGTCAAGAAGGACAATTTGAACTTGGGGCTTAACTTTTATAGTCCCCAGGGGCTTCCCGCCTTTTGGGGCGGACCCTGTACCTGGTTCTATGTGATTGGACTTCGCTCCAATCACTTGGGTCGATTTATCCAATACTGGAGCGGTTCCCTGATCGATGGGCGGTCTTGAGGTGTCCGTTAACCTCTTTTGTGTTGGCTCCTGCTGACGCCAGGGAGTCTGGCTTAGTTTTGTTTGTCCCAAATGTTGCTATTGTTCCCGGGGATTGTTTATTAGTATGTAGATTGTTGCTACATTATTATGCAGATGGCTGCTAGTATCGATGCAGTCTGGGCCTTTGCAGAGTTAAATACACAGCAAACTTGCACCTGCTGGTTTCTGCCTGTGTTGGCTGAATTTCCCTTCAGCCTTTGCCGTTCGCCATTTTAAATCGGGACTTGGCCAACTCAGGTGGCTACACTCCCTCCTTGTCTTCCTAATGCGAAGCGTGAAGGATCACATAACTGCGTTGCTTTCCATTCCCTGACCCGGTGAGCACTTCTTTCATGGATCTACACTGACCATAACTATGCAAAAAGAATTTCACTAACAATTCTGAGGGGCGCTATGTCAAACAGGGACATGCATTACAAAACAAGAAAATGGGAACCTCTAACTATCCTTAATAAACTGCACTCACTCAAACATTTCATCACACTAACTTCCTAAACCATGCAAACAAAATGATAGCAGTATTATACACATTTTCCTGGCTTGGCAGTCAAGCTCAGGATTGTACAATTGCTCATGAACATTTCTTTATTTACAACAAAACACAAATGAATGCTCTTTAGATCACGGGGGTCGGAGGTCTGGGGAGTGAATCATTAACGGCTGGGGGAGTTGAGGTCAGGGGGTTCGCGTTCGCGCGCAACCAAATGTCCATTATAACGATAAGCCACGCAGAGGATGTCCTCATGGTTCTTCTTCTTTCACTTCTCTTCTCTTCTCTGGTCCTGGAGCTTCTGGAGTTCTGTGTGATCAAGCATAGTGTCTGTTACTACCTTGTGTTAATATCTCATACGATAGCCTGTCTGTCCTTTAGTGCCAATTACTCCCCTTATAATTGGTCACTGTGTGTGACTCCCTCATTTTCTTTTCTTCCAAAAACCGAATTTCAGGACAAGACACACATACAGATAATGAACCAGTTCGAGCCGTCTCGCAGACTGTACGGTTTACCATCCCAATGTTTCAGGATGTAAATAGCAGAGGGGGTTGGCAACCTAAGGGTTACCTGAAACAAAACAAAACTTTTTGAACCAAATTTTCCGAAATGAAATGAAATGAAATGAAAATCGCTTATTGTCACAAGTAGGCTTCAAATGAAGTTACTATGAAAAGCCCCTAGTCGCCACATTCCGGCGCCTGTTCGGGGAGGCTATTACGGAAATCGAACCGTGCTGCTGGCCTGCCTTGGTCTGCTTTCAAAGCCAGCGATTTAGCCCTGTGCTAAACAGCCCCTCCGAGGTGCATATGGGCCGCGACAGGTACGATTTGGATGGAGTCTCCGGGTAGGGCGGCGACCAATGCCGTGTGTGCCCTACCCGAGCGTAGCTGACCAGAGGGGGGGGTTCCCAGGCAGGGCGGGTCCCAATGCCGTTTCTCCACTGCCTGAGCAACCAACAAGAACGGGCAAGAAATGTAGTCATCGTGGGGGGATGCTGTATTGGTTCTTCCCTCGAACCAGAAGGGCAGTTATGAACGGGGGTCTGTCGACAGACGAGTTCCTCTGAACAGGCGTCTAGGACATTAGCAAGTCTCTGCTGGCAAGTTCTCAGAGGTTTCGGCCGAAAGGGCGTGGGGCTGTGGAAAAAAATGTTCCGGCTGACATATAACATTTAACAGTACAAGTACAAACAACACCAAACATGCTGCAGGTTCCATCAGAAAGGACACCGTTACTATTGGGGGAGAGGGAGGATCCCTCCCAATATGAGCTGGATCGGGCACATCGGTCGTGGAGGCCTGTACCAAAGGCAAGTGAGCCGCCAAGTGTAGTGACTCTGTGCTTCCGTCGGTAGAGTAAGGAGAAGGTCCTGTGCTGGGCTAAGCAGAAGCGGGTGGTGCAGTGGGCTGGAGCTGGTATACGCGTATACCAGGACATTACGGTGGAGCTGGCGAGGAGGCGGGCTGCCTTCAACCGTGTGAAGAGAGCACTGTACGTTAGCAGGGTGCAGTGTGGCATTGTATATCCAGCGAAGCTGAGGGTGATCTACAAGTTCAAGGACTTTTATTTTGGGACGGCAGAAGCAGCAGAGGAGTTTGTGAAGGCAGAAGGACTGCGGCAGAATTGAGAAATGGTCATATACCAATGTAGCCTCATGACTGTATTTTCTTTTCTTTTTTGTTTCACTGCGTTCTGGTGTATGGGCTATAGGAGCCAACGTTGTGTATATTTGGACAAGGGAAGAAATGGGACTTTCATTCGAAATGAGGGCTCTTTGGGGTGTAGGTGGATATGCGGGGTTTGTGTGCTAAAAGGGGACTTCTGGGTTTTTCCTGGGGCCGGGCAAGGGGGAGAGGGACCCGGGCGGGGGCCTCCACGCTGGCCGGTTTAAGCCGACCAGTGAACAGGAGTGAGGTGAGGGGGAGGGGCTGCGGCCATCGGAGCCTGGCAGAACAGGGTCCGAGTGGTCTAGCCGGGGTGGAAAGTTGGGGGGAAGGAACTGAGGTTGGGGGAGGAGTTTTACAAGAGGAAGTGGAGGGGGAGGAATTGGGGAGGGGGGGGTTTACAACTCTTGGGTGTCATTTACGGTACTCTTTTGGAGGTTGGATGGCATTGGGTGTTGTCGTGGGGGGGGGGGGGGAGGCGGGACTCTATCGGTTAATGGTGGCCATAGGCGATTCCGGACTCCTTTTTCTTTTTCGCTTTTGTTTTTTTTCCACCGTGGGAGGGTTTGTTTTATTTGAGGCATATATTGACAGTTGAGTGGGGTGGTGGGAGGATGGGATCGTTGTTGATGTTAAGGGTATTGACTTTGTATTTGTTACCGTTTGTTGCCTGTTGGTGGGGTGTAAATTTTGAAGGAAAATGTGAAAATGGAGAATAAAAACATATTAAAAAAAAGAAAGGACACTGTTTTCTCCCAAGCGGTTCCTTTTAAAACATCATCTGGACACCTCAGTTATCGGTTGCGAACAGGGTCGCAAAGGGTTCTCGTTTTGGGAGTCAGACTCAAGGTCGTCATCTTCACCCGGATGCCAAACTCTCGAATGTATCAGGGCTGATAGGGCTGCTTGGTATGATTTCGGATCGCTCTCGTCATTCCGGACGAGTCTGTACGAATTATCTCTGTGCCAATAGGTGGTGTCTAGTTCTGTGGGGACGGAATCGGGGTCATCATTGTAGGTCGGTGGTCGGTGGTGGGGTTTGTTTAGGAAAGTGATCGTGAAGGGATCACTCGAATCGTGGTCAGATTCGCTGTGTGTGGGTCCTGTTGCATGGGGATAGTAGGGAGGTGTGCTGTGGCTATCGTCCGAGTCACAGTCGCTGTCGCTGCTGCTGCAGTCTGCGGGCGTTCCGGGGCGGAGTGTATATTTCGGGGGTGGAGTCGGGGTTGAGTCCGTGGCTGGGCTGGACGTGTTGGGGGTTGGTAGGGTTACGTTGACTGTGGGTGGGGCGTGGTCTGCTCTGTCGAGCATGACGTGGTGTGCATGGTTAGACTGTGTTCCATATGCCTTCAGCTGGTTGATATGGAACCACGCAGTCTTTCCTTTGGGATACTTTATTTTGTAGACGGAAGGGCTTACTTTGTCCGCAATAGAGTACGGACCCGAGTACTTTGGTGACAGGAATGTGCTGGGGTTGTATACGGAGAGCATGACTTGCTGTCCTACACTGAACTCAGTCGCATGCACTGTCTTATCGAAACAGGCCTTGCTCTGTTTCTTTCTTGTGCCCAATTTCACTGCGGCTGCTAGCTGAGCCGTTTTAACATTCTCTACAAATTGTTTGACTGCGTTCTCGTGTGTGAGGGCCGTCACTTCGGGGCTGGTCAAGTCTAAACCTAATAAAAATTCTGTGCCTTTCATGGGGCGTCCGGTCATGAGGGTGTGCGGGGTGTAACCTGTGGATGTGGAAACTGTATTTCGCAAAAACATCAGCGCAAAAGGGAGGACTGAGTCTCAAGTGGTGTTGTTTTGCTGGACCATTTTTCTGAGGGTGGATTTTAGGGTCCGATTCACGCGCTCCACGATACCACTCGACTGGGGGTGGTATGCGATGTGGAATTTTTGGGTAATGCCAAATATCGTGAGGACGTTCTTCATGACACGTCCCATAAAATGGGAACTTTGGTCGGATTCAATGCTGCGGGGGAGTCCCCAGCTTGTAAAGATGTGGTGAGTTAAAATCTTGGCTGTGGTCTTTGCCATGTTAGTTCTGGATGGGAATGCTTCCACCCATTTTGTAAACGTGTCTATCACCATGAGTACATATTTATAACCATTCCGGCAAGGGGGCAATGGTCCAATATAATCGATCTGGAGGTTAGTCCAGGGGCCATTAACGGGTCGGGTGTGACTGAGTTGAGCCTTTTTGGCATATCTGTCCGGATTATTCTGTGCACAGATAAGACAATTCTCAACGTAGTGAGTAACATCTTCTTTTAAACTCGGCCACCAGCAGAGCTGCCTGAGGTGGGCTGCAGTGGGATCGATTCCCTGATGTCCATCACTGTCATGGAACAAACAAATCAGTTGATTCCTGTCCTGTTCAGGAACCACATAAAGGGTGTCTTTTAACATCACACCGTCATGTGTGGTCAGAGCATTTTTAAACCTCTCGTAGGATGCTGGATAGCTTCCGTTCAAAATCTCCCTGAGATTGTTGTCCTGCTTCTGGGCCTGCACTAAATCCTCGATCTTAGTCTGCGAGACCTGAACTGCATTCACTGGTGCGCTTTCGGGGGGTGTCCAAAAATATCCATGCCTGGAACCTGCTTTAGCCAGTGCGTCGGCTTTTACATTTCCAGGGGGGGAGGAACGATGGTGACTTCGAACTTTGACTATCCCAAAAGTCCTGTTCTGTGCTCCCTCTAAAATATGACGGAGCAATGGGGCTGAGGGGAGGGGTTTTCCGTCTGCGGAAACAAATCCTCTTGCTTTCCACAGGGATAGGAATTCCGTGAGGCTGTTGCAGACATAGAGGCTGTCCGAGTATATGTCTGCTGGGCTGGGAAGGAATCTGGGTGTTCCACTACGTATGCGATGGCCGCAAGTTCTTCAGCCTGCGCGCCTAAGTGTCCTGGAAGTTTTATTGCTATTTTTTCTAGGGCTCCTTTCTTTAGGAGGTCTGAGAGGGGTGCTGCCTTGGTGGCGAAACCGTCAATGTGGTTTCGGCAGTAGCCAACCAGTCCTAAAAACGACCGGAGGGCTGAAACGTTCTGGGGAAGGGGCAATTTAGCAACCGAGTCAATCCTTTTATGCTCGATCTCACATTTACTATGTGTGATAATTGTTCCCAAATATATCACCTTGTCTTCCAAAATCTGGGCCTTTTTGGGGTTAACTTTACAACCAATTGAATGTAAGAGTTCCAGGAGTTTGGACAGAGGTTCGATGTGCTCTTCCTTGGTGTCTGTCTGCAGTAGTAGGTCATCTACGTACTGGACCAGACAATCGGGGCGAGAAAATTTGGCTAAACCATTTGCCAGCTGTCGGTGGAAAATGGAGGGGGAGTTGTGGAATCCTTGTGGAAGGCATGTCCACGTGTACTGTTGGTTTTTAAAGGTGAAGGCAAATTTGTACTGGCACGCCTTTGCCAATGGAATGGACCAGAATCCATTACTGACATCCAAAACCGTGAAGTATCGGGAATTGAGTCCCTGCTTGAGCATGGTCTCGGGACTTGTTGCTACGGTGGGGGCTGCTGCGGGGGTGACTTTGTTCAGTTCCCGGTAATCGATGGTCAGTCGCCATGATCCATCGGGCTTCCTCACTGGCCAAATCGGGGCATTATTAGTGGAGGCTACTGATCTAAGTACGCCCTGCTCTAATAAGCTTTCGAGTACCTTTGCAATTTCTCCCTCTGCCTCTTGGGGAAATCCATACTGTTTTGGGGGTCTAGGGACAGGTCCTGTGATTTGTACTGAACCAGTCATCCGGCCACAGTCATGTTTGTGGGTCACGAATGCTGTCCTGTGCTTTTGTAAAACTGCCCTAACCTGCTTGTCCGTGCTAAGCGTGGTCGGGTTAAACCAAAATTTGCCTACTGCGCTAATTTTGTTCGCGTATTCACCTATGTTGAGCGTTGCAGGGGCTCTTGCGGATTTTGCCATTTTCCAGACACACTGGTTGACTGGATCAAATGATAGGTTGTGGGAATTCATAAAATCGATTCCCAGAATGTGTTCTGCTGTGTGGGGCAGATCGACTAAGACTACGGGGTGCTTGGTGGTGATGTTGCCGATTTGGATGGGTACAGGGGCGGTGATGTGTCCCTGCTGTGAGTGGCCTGTAAAGCCGCTGAGGGTGATAGTGGCTGTAGTGGGCCACGTGTCCTTTTGGAACATGGTGGAGGAATTTATTGTGGTGCGGGACCCTCCTGTGTCCCATAGAAATTCGATGGGCTGTCCCCGTATTTTCGCTGCAACTACCGGACGTCTGGACCTATCCCAAAGGGTGTCGCAGACCCAACTGGGGGAGCCCGAACACCGTCAATCCGTTCCGGTCAGGTCCGTCTGATCTGAACGGGTGCTAACACTATGAATGGGCTCTGTCTTATTCTTACTTAGAGTGCCCATCTGCTGGGCTCTCTGTGGCTTTCATGGGGCATTGCATTCTCTTGCAAAGTGTCCCAACTGTCCGCAGTTGTAACACTCCTGTGACATTTGTGGGGGGCTGTTCTTTCCTTCATTTACCCATACGGGGTCCTGGTGTGATTTTACTGCTTGTATATCTGCTTCTGCCTGCTTTTCTTCAGGATTTTTAACTGTGGGTTTGTTTTGTACAGACTGCTCCCAGGTGCGGGACAATCTTTTTACTACCCATTTTTCATTATGAGCCTCCTCTGAGGGATCATAATTCGCGCAAGCTTTTTGTCCTGTTTCTGTGGCATGGGAGATAAGGGTGCGGGTCCATTTGGCCATGTTGTCTGGGGACAAATGGGCGCGGTCTAAGTCTCCAAAAACTGCTGCAAAATGGATCCACAGGCATCCAGCAAACGCTGTGGGGTGCTCGGTTTTCTTTTGCCTGCATTTATTGAGGCCATCTACGGGGTCACTCCGGTTATACCCAATCGCATCCAGGATCGCAGTATGCATTTCTGCAAGGGTGCCTCCTCCTACATTCTGTGGGTCGGGAAGGGCTGCTACGACCAAAGGGTCTAAACTCAAAACCGTGAGCTTTACGTGCTCTCGCTCATCCAGGCCGTATATGGTCGCCTGCTGCTTTACTCTGGCAAAGAAGTGGTGGGCGTCTGAGGTGGGGAGGAACGGTGTGATTTTCTCGCACGCGTCCCGTAATTGGGTCACTGTCAAGGGGGTGGTATACAACAATTCTGTGTCGTCTGATGTGGCTGTGCGGTGGGTGGTTACTGGGTTCATTGGAGCCTGAACTATCTGCTCTGTGGGGGGTTGGGGCGCTTTCCTCTTCTGGGGCTTTCCCTGCGCACATGTTTCCTGAACATATCTCTGCGCTGTCTCATTTAATTCTTCCCAATTTAGGCCGTCTTCCTCATCTAACTTTGCTCGAAAGGTTTCCTGGAATCCTTTTTGGACTGAAAGCAGCGATTGCAGTTCTGCAATCTGCTTCCGGCACTTTGCGTGGTCTAATGAGCTTTGTCTTTGCTCCGTGGTGGCAGCATGGAGTGCTCTTAACGCTGCCTTCAGGTCACTACACCGCCTCTGCAATGTCTCTACCTGCTTCTCAGTTTCTTCACGTACCAGGACTGCACGTTGCGTGTCCTGATAGGCCTTTTCATACTGGGACTGGAAGCTGCTTAAGTGCGCCAGACAAGACTGGTGTGCCCTCTTGGCATCATCCACCTCTTTTGCTGCCAACTTCCTCCTCAACTCTAAGTTCTCTCTTTCTACCTCACTAACATCGACCTTACTCATTCGATGTATGCCTTCTACCTCTCTCCGGAGCGTCCTAATGACCTCCTCTGTGCCTCGCAATTGTGCCAAGCAGGACATGATTGCCATCGGCTTGCGAGCTTTTCCTAAGCTCTTTTTGTGAATCTCACTCAGGTTCTCCCACCAAGTATGTCCTATACTCCCGGGACCTGTTTCCTCGTTGTTACAGAATTCGCTCCAAAGGGGCCATCCTTTCCCTTTGAGGTACTTCCTAATTTCTTCTTCCCATACGGGACACTGTCCTACTCTACTGCTGCTTGTCGCTGCGACCGCAAATTCTTCTGGGTTCATGAGGCGTTGCATTGCCTGCATTGCCATCTTTCTTATCTGAATGCTTCTTTTAATTTGGAACAGGGGGTATTCAGGCGGTGCTGTAATTACGGGTACGGCTTTCACTATTTTCCGAAAATGCTAATTCCCGACAGTTTTGTCGCAACAAAAAATCTCTCAGTTTACCTTATAGCCCTGTTAGTTACGCATGCTTACACACACTTCCGAATTATGAGGATTGATCAGAACTGCTTGAACACTTGTGGTTTTCTGTTCCCAATTGGATCTCTAATTCAGATTTTTGGGTTCTCCCGGAGTGGTTAAGCCACTTCTAGTTCGGGTCCCGTCAGAATGTCGCCAGTAATATGTTGCTAACTTTTGGTTGGTTCACTTGGCTCTGTTTTATAACCTTTGCTCTCGGGTAGCCAGGTATCTTTATGATACCGCCATGAGGTTCAAGTCCAAGTAATGATCAATAACTCAATACTCCGATTAGAAAGATTCAAATCAAAGCACATTTACTATACACAGTAATCGCTACTCATGCACAAATTCTACATCTAAGCTACTTCTACAACTAACAGGCCTATACTTAGCTTCGGACTGGCCCACCAGGTCAGGGGAACAAATGGCCTTTCATTCGGGTCCTGAGTCTGCGGGATTCGAAGTTGGTACGGATTGGTCGCAAGGAGCGCCTATCTCGTAGCGAGCGTTGACTTAAGACTTACGGTCTCTTGGCGGCAGCTGCACTGGTCACTGTCAAGGGTTGGTTCGCGTTGCTGAGTGACACGGTCAAGAAGGACAATTTGAACTTGGGGCTTAACTTTATAGTCCCCAGGGGCTTCCCGCCTTTCGGGGCGGACCCTGTACCTGGTTTAGGTGATTGGACTTCGTTCCAATCGCTTGGTTCGATTTCTCCAATACCGGAGCGGTTCCCTGATCGATGGGCGGTCTTGAGGTGTCCGTTAACTTCTTTTGTGTTGGCTCCTGCTGGCGCCGGGGAGTCTGGCTTAGTTTTATTTGTCCCAAATGTTGCTATTGTTCCTGGGGATTGCTTATTAGTATGTAGATGGTTGCTACATTATTATGCAGATGGCTGCTAGTATCGATGCTGTCTGGGCCTTTGCAGAGTTAAATACACAGCAAACTTGCACCTGCTGGTTTCTGCCTGTGTTGGCTGAATTTCCCTTCAGCCTTTGCCATTCGCCATTTTAAACCGGGACTTGGCCAACTCAGGTGGTTACAATAGGCAGGCACAGGAGGAGCGGCAACGGTTGATAGAGGAGATTTTGGAGGAAGATGAAAGGTATGCGGAGGACCCAATGCCAAGTCCCCTGGCGTGGAGGAAGGAGCTATAGGCAAGGTTTGATATCTGTCCATGGGAAAGACGGTTCAGCAGCGGAGCGGGCAAGGGGAGTTGTGTATGATTATGGGGAGAAGGCTAGCTGCTTGTTGGTTTCACTTGTAGCATTGCGCTGGTCAAGGAGACACAGCCTGAGTGAGTGAGACACAGACAGAGTGAGAATTTGGTAATTTGGTGCAGTGAGGTAACCAGGAAAGGTAAGTGGTTTATCTAATTGTGCTGTTTTTCAGTTAAAAGTGCAGTGTAGAGTAGTGTCTGATTGGCTGAAGCTGCCCCCACCCTAATTGCTGAGAGGCAGTTATCTGGCAGTCACCTGAGGCCTGTTAAGGGGCACAAAGGTACACATTGTATTCTTCTCTTTGAAGTATTAGTGTGAGTGCTAGGGTGCGGGACATCTCTGACCGGCTTGAAAGGATACTGGAGAGGGAGGGGGTGGATCCAGTTGTTGTGGTCCATGTCGGTACCAACAACAGAGGCAAGTCTAGAAAAGAGGACCTGTTTAGAGATTATAAAGAGCTAGGATTCAAATTAAAAAACAGGTCCTCAAGGGTCATAATCTCCGGATTACTGCCCGAGCCACGTGCAAATTGGCATAGGGAGGCAAGAATAAGGGAAGTTAACACGTGGCTGAAAGAGTGGTGTGGGAAAGAGAGGTTCCTTTTCATGGGACACTGGCATCAGTTTTGGGACAGGGGGGACCTATACCGTTGGGATGGTCTCCACCTGAACCGAGCTGGGACCAGTGTTCTGGCGAAAAGAGTAAATAGGGTGGTCAATAGGACCTTAAACTAGAGATTGGGGGGGAAGGGAAAGTCAGGGAACCAAGAGGTGAAGTAATCAGTGGGAAGCGTAGCTGCTTAGGAATACAAAAAAGCACGAAAAGACAGAACTCAGGAGAGGTTACGATAGTCCCCATCCCACAAAATATGACACAGAGTATGGAAAGGCTCAGTAAACCAAGGTCCACCACACTAAGAAAGCAAAAAGGGACGGTCAATAGAGAATTAAAGGTACTATATTTAAATGTGCGCAGTGTACGGAACAAGGTAGATGAGCTTGTGGCCCAGATTGCGACTGGCAGGTATGATGTGGTAGGCATCACAGAGACGTGGTTGCAGGGGGTTCAGGACTGGCATTTAAACATCCAGGGATTCACAACCTATCGAAAAGACAGAGATGTGGGCAGAGGGGGCCTTGTTAATTAGGAATGAAATTAAATCAATAGCACTAAACAACATAGGGTCAGATGATGTGGAGTCTGTGTGGGTAGAGTTGAGGAACCACAAAGGCAAAAAAAACATAATGGGAGTTATGTACAGGCCTCCTAACAGTGGTCAGGACCAGAGGCACAAAATGCACCACGAAATAGAAAGTGCATGTCAGAAAGGCAAGGTCACAGTGATCATGGGGGACTTCAATATGCAGGTGGACTGGGTAAATAATGCTGCCAGTGGACCCAAAGAAAGGGAATTCATTGAATGTTTACAGGAGGGCTTTTTGGAACAGCTTGTGATGGAGCCCATGAGGGAACAGGCCATTCTGGACTTAGTGTTATGTAATGAGCCAGACTTGATTAAAGATCGTAAAGTAAGGGAACACTTAGGAGGCAGTGATCATAATATGGTAGAATTCAATCTCCAATTTGAAAGAAAGAAGGTAGAATCAGATGTAAAGGTGTTACAGTTAAATAAAGGTAACTACAGGGGCATGAGGGAGGAACTGACGAATATCGACTGGGAGCAGAGCCTAGTGGGAAAGACAGTAGAACAGCAATGGCAGGAGTTTCTGGGAGTAATTGAGGACACAGTACAGAGGTTCATCCCAAAGAAAAGAAAGGTTATCAGAGGGGGGATTAGGCAGCCATGGCTGACAAAGGAAGTTAGGGAATGCATCAAAGCAAAAGAGAAAGCCTATAATGTGGCAAAGAGTAGCGGGAAGTCAGAAGATTGGGAAGGCTACAAAAACAAACAGAGGATAACAAAGAGAGAAATAAGGAAAGAGAGGATCAATTATGAAGGTAGGCTAGCCAGTAACATTAGGAATGATAGTAAAAGTTTCTTTAAATACATTAAAAACAAACGGGAGGCAAAAGTAGACATTGGGCCGCTCCAAAATGACGCTGGTAATCTAGTGATGGGAGACAAGGAAATAGCTGAGGAACTAAATAAGTACTTTGCATCAGTCTGATTCAATTTAAGGTTCTACATAGAGCACATATGACGGAAGCAAGACTGAGCAGGTTTTTCGGGGTGGAGGACAGGTGTGGGAGGTGCGCGGGAAGCTCGGCGAACCACACACACATGTTCTGGTCGTGTCCGGCACTGCCTGAGTTCTGGGGGGGCGTGGCAAGGGTAATTTCAAAGGTGGTGAAGGTCCGGGTCAAGCCAGGCTGGGGGTTAGCTATATTTGGGGTTGCGGAAGAGCCGGGAGTGCAGGAGGCGAAAGAGGCCGATATTTTGGCCTTTGCGTCCCTAGTAGCCCGGTGCAGGATTCTACTCATGTGGAAGGAAGCGAAACCCCCAGGCGTGGAGGCCTGGATAAACGATATGGCAGGGTTCATAAGATTGGAACAAATAAGTAATATCCCAACAATTCAGGAGAGTCAGGGGGCAGAGTTGAATATGGTAGCCATCACAAAGGAGAAAGTGCTATAGAAACTAAGAGGTCTAAAAATTGATAAATCTCCGGGCCCAGATGGGCTACATCCTAGAGTTCTAAAGGAGATAGCTGAAGAAATAGTGGAGGCGTTAGTTATGATCTTTCAAAAGTCACTGGAGTCAGGGAAAGTCCCAGAGGATTGGAAAATCGCTGTTGTAACCCCCCTGTTCAAGAAGGGAACAAGGAAAAAGATGGAAAATTATAGGCCAATTAGCCTAACCTCGTTTGTTGGCAAGATTCTAGAATCCATTGTTAAGGATGAGATTTCTAAATTCTTGGAAGTGCAGGGTCGGATTAGGACAAGTCAGCATGGATTTAGTAAGGGGAGGTCGTGCCTGACAAACCTGTTAGAGTTCTTTGTAGAGATAACAAATAGGTTAGACCAATGAGAGCCAATGGATGTTATCTATCTTGACTTCCAAAAGGCCTTTGATAAGGTGCCTCACGGGAGACTGCTGAGTAAAATGAGGGCCCATGGTATTCGAGGCAAGGTACTAACATGGATTGACGATTGGCTGTCAGGCAGAAGGCAGAGAGTGGGGATAAAAGGTTCTTTTTCGGAATGGCAACCGGTGGCGAGTGGTGTCCCGCAGGGTTCAGTGTTGGGGCCACAGCTGTTCTCTTTATATATTAACGATCTAGATGACGGGACTGGGAGCATTCTGGCTACGTTTGCCGATGATACAAAGATAGGTGGAGGGGCAGGTAATATGGAGGAGGTGGGGAGGCTGCAGAAAGATTTAGACAGTTTAGGAGAGTGGTCCAAGAAATGGCTGATGAAATTCAACGTGGGCAAGTGCGAGGTCTTGCACTTTGGAAAAAAGAATAGAGGCATGGACTATTTTCTAAACGGTGACAAAATTCATAATGCTGAAGTGCAAAGGGACTTGGGAGTCCTAGTCCAGGATTCTCTAAAGGTAAACTTGCAGGTTGAGTCCGTAATTAAGAAAGCAAATGCATTGTTGTCATTTATCTCAAGAGGCTTGGAATATAAAAGCAGGGATGTACTTCTGAAGCTTTATAAAGCATTAGTTAGGCCCCATTTAGAATACTGTGAGCAATTTTGGGCCCCACACCTCAGGAAGGACATACTGGCACTGGAGCGGGTCCAGCGGAGATTCACACGGATGATCCCAGGAATGGTAGGCCTAACATACGATGAACGTCTGAGGATCCTGGGATTATATTCATTGGAATTTAGGAGGTTGAGGGGAGATCTAATAGAAACGTACAAGATAATGAATGGCTTAGATAGGGTGGACGTAGGGAAGTTGTTTCCATTAGCAGGGGAGACGAGGACCCGGGGGCACAGCCTTAGAATAAAAGGGAGTCACTTTAGAACAGAGATGAGGAGAAATTTCTTCAGCCAGAGAGTGGTGGCTCTGTGGAATTCATTGCCACAGAGGGTGGTGGAGGCCGGGACGTTGAGTGTCTTTAAGATAGAAGTTGATAAATTCTTGATTTCTCGAGGAATTAAGGGCTATGGAGAGAGAGCGGGTAAATGGAGTTGAAATCAGCCATGATTGAATGGTGGAGTGGACTCGATGTGCCAAATGGCCTTACTTCCGCTCCTATGTCTTATGGTCTTATGGTCTTCACTGTCAGGCAGCGGCGAGATTGTTCAGGTCAGGCATGGGACGGGAGAGCTGGTGGCACCGGAGCAGGTCAACAAGATTTTTAAAGAGTTCTACAGGGATTTGGATAAATCAGAGCCACCAAAGGATGCGTCGGATATAAGGGAATTTTGGGGGTGATTGCAGTGTCCTGAAGTAGGAGAGGAGCAGAGGGGAGGTTTGGAGGAGCCAGTGGGGGTGGTGGAAGTTCATATGGAGGCGATAGGGAGAATATAGATGGGCAAGGCATCAGGGCCAGATGGTTTTCCAGTGGAATTTCATAAAATGTTTAAGGAGAAGGTGGCACCGCTGTTTGTGGAAATGTTGAGGATGCGATGGTTAGGGGGGCATTGCCAGAGACATTGGGTCAGGCATCCATTGCATTGCTGCTTAAAAAGGACAAGGATCATATGGAGTGTGGGTCGTACAGGCCCATCTCTCTGTTGAATGTGGATGCCAAGATGTTAGCAAAGGTGCTGGCACTTAGATTGAAGATGTGCCTTCCGAAGGTGATTGGGGAGGATCAGACCTGGTTTGTAAAGGGCAGGCAGTTGTCGGCAAATGTGCGGCGGCTGTTGAATGTGGTGCTTTCTCCGACAAAAGGAAGGGAGTTGGAGATGGTGGCGTGGATGCAAGAAGGCGTTTGATTGGGTGGAGTGGAGCTATCGATTTGCGATTATAGAAACGTTTGGGATTGTGCCTAAGTTTGTGGCATGGGTGAAATTGTTGTATAAGAATCCAGTGACATGCGTGCAAACCTTTATTAACCCCCTACTCTAAGCTAAACTAACCCCTCCCCCCCCCCCCCCCCCCTTCTGCTGACGATTAATTTTCCGTGAAGAAGTCGACGAACGGTTGCCACCTCCGGGCGCACCCTAACAGTGACCCTCTCAAGGTGAACTTGATATTCTGCAAACAGAGAAAGCTAGCCATGTCCGATAGCTAGGTCTCCAAGTTCGGTGACTTTGAGTCCCTCCAAGCTAATAATATCTGTCTCCGGGCTATCAGGAAGCAAAGGCCAGAACGTCTGCCTCTTTCTCCTCCCGGATTCCCAGGTCTTCCGACACCCCGAAAATCGCCACCTCTGGACTCAGTGCTGTCATAATATACACACAGGTATATGATGGTGCACAGACAGGCAGTGATTGACACACAGGATGACCAGTGAACACACAGAACACAGCAGCCAATCACCAGACAGGACACGACCACTATAAAGCCAGAGGGCACTAGTTTTCCCGCTCTCTTGGGATACAGCCTCTGAGACAATCAAAGCCCCTGAGCAGCAACTAGAACATACACCATGTGGTAGTAAGATAGTCTGGTCAGGTTCGCCTCAGGTCTCCAGTCAAGTCAGCATAGTGTCAACTCACAGTTAAAGTATGTATGATAGTTAAGAGTTCCATAAAATCAAGTTGCATTTCTTCAAGTGTTGGAAGCCTGTCTCTCTCACTGCTGCAGTAAACGCAGTCCTCGCAGACCCGGCATACCCAACACATCATGGCACCAGTGAGTCATGCTCGAGTTTGATGGACCTACCTTGAGGTAGTCTGCCCTTGACCAGCGATCAGCCATCCGGTAACATAACAGCGTCCGCCCTCCCCCGCAGCTCCGCATCGCCTGCAACCTCGGAGCGAACTGGAAGGTTTTCAAGCAGAAGTTCCAGCTGTATCTTGACGCCACCGACCTGGAAACTGCATTGGATGCCAGGAAGATCGCTCTCTTCCTCTCTACAGCCGGGGACCACGCTATCCACATCTTCAACTCCCTCACCTTTGTTGAAGGCGAGGACAAGCAAAGTTTAAAACAGTCCTGCTGAAGTTCGACAGCCACTGTGACATCGAAGTCAACGAGAGATTTGAACGCTATGTGTTTCAGCAGAGACTTCAGGGTAAGGATGAACTTTTTCAGTCCTTCTTAACCCATCTCCGTATCCTCGCGCAGTCCTGCAACTACGGCTCCACTTCTTTTTTTTTAGGTATATTTTATTAAAATTTTCAAACAAAAATTTTTCAGTTTTTACAACTCAACAAAGGATTATACATTAACTGGTAAATAACATTATTTAAATAATATAGTGAACTAACAACAACAACTAAAAAAGAAAAAAACAAATAGCAAAAACACAAAATAGTGCCCCCCCCCCTCCGCCCTCCCCCCCCCCCTTCCCCCCTGGTTTGCTGCTGCTGTCATTACTATCTTTTCATTATCGTTCCGCGAGATAGTCAAGGAACGGTTGCCACCGCCTGGAGAACCCCTGAGCCGATCCTCTCAATGCAAATTTTATTTGTTCCAATCTTATGAACCCTGCCATATCGTTTATCCAGGCCTCCACGCCTGGGGGTTTCGCTTCCTTCCACATGAGTAGAATCCTGCACCGGGCTACTAGGGACGCAAAGGCCAAAATATCGGCCTCTTTCGCCTCCTGCACTCCCGGCTCTTCCGCAACCCCAAATATAGCTAACCCCCAGCCTGGCTTGACCCGGACCTTCACCACCTTTGAAATTACCCTTGCCACGCCCCCCCAGAACTCATGCAGTGCTGGACACGACCAGAACATGTGTGTGTGGTTCGCCGAGCTTCCCGCGCACCTCCCACACCTGTCCTCCACCCCGAAAAACCTGCTCAGTCTTGCTTCCGTCATATGTGCTCTATGTAGAACCTTAAATTGAATCAGGCTAAGCCTGGCACACGGGGACGAGGAATTTACCCTACTTATGGAATCAGCCCATAGCCCCTCCTCAATCTCTTCCCTCAGCTCTTCTTCCCATTTTCTCTTCACCTCCTCTATCATCGCCTCCCCCTCGTCCCTCATCTCCCGGTATATTTCGGACACTTTGCCCTCTCCGACCCATAACCCAGAAATCACTCTGTCTTGGATCCCCTGCGTTGGGAGCTGCGGAAATTCCCTCACCTGTTGCCTCGCAAATGCCCTCACTTGCATATACCGGAAGGCGTTCCCCGGGGGCAACTTATATTTTTCTTCTAGCGCTCCCAGACTTGCAAACGTCCCGTTCTATAAACAGGTCCCTCAGCTTCCTAATTCCTGCTCATTGCCAACACTGGAACCCCCCATCCATCTTCCCTGGGACAAACTTGTGGTTATTCCTTATCGGGGACCACACCGAGGCACCTATCACTCCCCTGTGTCGCCTCCACTGCCCCCAGATCCTCAAGGTTGCCACCACCACTGGGTTTGTGGTGTACCTTTTCGGGGAGAACGGCAGCGGCGCCGTCACCAGTGCTTTTAGGCTCGTTCCCTTACAGGACGCCATCTCCAGCTTCTTCCACACTGCTCCCTCTTCCTCCCTCATCCACTTACAGACCATCGACACATTGGCGGCCCAGTAGTAGTCGCTCAAACTCGGCAGCGCCAGTCCCCCTCTGTCCCTACTACGCTGCAGGAACCCCCTCTTTACTCTCGGGGTCTTTCCTGCCCACACAAAGCTCGTAATGCTCCTGTCTATTTTTTTTAAAAAGGCCTTTGTGATCAGAATGGGGAGGCACTGAAACACGAAAAGAAACCTCGGGAGGACCACCATTATAACTGCCTGCACTCTGCCCGCCAGCGATAGCGGCACCATATCCCACCTCTTAAAGTCCTCCTCCATCTGCTCCACCAGTCGCGTCAGGTTAAGTCTATGCAGGGTTCCCCAGTTCCTGGCCACCTGGATCCCCAGGTATCGGAAGTTCCTTTCCACTCTCCTCAGCGGCAGAGCATCTATCCCCCTTCCCTGTTCCCCGGGGTGCATTACAAAAAGCTCGCTCTTCCCCATATTTAGTTTGTATCCTGAGAACTCTCCAAACTCCTGCATTACTTCTGGCATCCCCTCTACCGGGTCCGCAACGTATAGCTGTAGATCATCTGCGCAGGGCGACACTCGGTGCTCCTCTCCCCCTCTAAGCACCCCCCTCCACTTCTTAGAATCCCTCAGCGCTATGGCCAGTGGTTCAATTGCCAACGCGAACAGTAACGGGGACAGGGGACACCCTTGTCTTGTACCCCTATGTAGCCGAAAATACCCCGATCTTTGCCGGTTTGTGACTACGCTTGCCACTGGGGCCCCATATAAGAGTCTGACCCATCTAATAAACCCCTCACCGAACTCAAACCTCTTCAGCACCTCCCACAGATAGTCCCACTCCCCCCTATTGAATGCCTTCTCTGCATCCATCGCCGCCACTATCTCTGCCTCCCCCTCCGGTGGGGGCGTCATCATCACCCCCAGCAACCTTCGTACATTAACATTCAGTTGTCTCCCCTTTACAAACCCTGTCTGGTCGTCATGCACCACCCCTAGGACGCAATCCTCTATCCTTGTCGCCATCACTTTTGCCAGCAGTTTGGCATCTACATTTAGGAGTGAGATAGGCCTGTATGACCCGCATTGCAGCGGGTCTTTATCTCGTTTCAGGATTAGCGATATCGTTGCCTCCGACATTGTCGGGGGTAGCATCCCCCTTTCTTTAGCCTCATTAAAGGTTCTCACCAAGAGCGGGGCCAATAGATCCATATACTTCCTGTAGAATTCCACCGGAAACCCGTCTGGTCCCAGGGCCTTCCCTGCCTGCATGTTCCCCAGTCCTTTAATCACCTCATCCACCTCGATTGGCGCCCCCAGACCTGACACCTCCTGCCCCTTCACCTTCGGGAACCTTAGCTGGTCCAGAAAGTGTAACATTCCTTCTTTTCCCCCCGGGGGTTGGGACTTATATAGCCTCTCATAAAAGGTCTTGAACACCTCGTTCACTTTCCTTGCTCTCTGCTCCATATTTCCCGTTTCGTCCCTAACTCCCCCGATCTCTCTCGGTGCCATCCTCTTCCGAAGTTGGTGGGCCAACTGCCGGCTCGCCTTTTCCCCATACTCATATTGCATCCCCTGTGCATTCCTCCACTGTGCCTCTGCCTTTCCCGTGGTCAGCAGGTCAAACTCCGTCTGTAGTCTTCGTCTTTCTCGGTATAGCCCTTCGTCTGAGCCTCCGCATATTTTTTATCCACCCTCAAAATTTCCCTCACTAATCTCTCTCTTTCTTTGCCCTCTTGTTTCCCCTTGTGGGCTTTGATGGAGATCAGCTCTCCTCTAACCACCGCCTTCAGCGCTTCCCATACTACCCCCACCTGAACCTCCCCACCGTCATTGACCTCCAAGTATCACTCAATACACCCCCTCACCCTTCCGCAGACCCGCTCGTCCGCCAGTAGTCCCATATCTAGTCGCCAGAGTGGGCGCTGCTCCCTTTCCTCTCCTAGTTCCAGATCCACCCAATGCGGGGCGTGGTCTGAAACGGCTATAGCCGAGTACTCCGTTCCTGCCACTTTCGGGATCAGTGCCCTTCCCAAAACGAAAAAGTCTATCCGGGAGTATACCTTATAGACGTGGGAGAAGAAAGAGAACTCTTTAGCCATCGGCCTGGTGAATCTCCACGGATCCACTCCCCCCATTTGTTCCATAAATCCCTTAAGCACCTTGGCCGCTGCCGGCCTTCTCCCGGTCCTGGATCTGGATCAGTCTAGCCCTGGATCCAGCACTGTGTTAAAATCCCCCCCCCCCCCCCCCCCCATTACCAAGCTTCCCACCTCCAGGTTCGGGATACGTCCCAGCATTCGCTTCATGAATCCCGCGTCATCCCAGTTCGGGGCATATACATTCACCAGCACAACCGCCTCTCCCTGCAGTCTGCCACTCGCCATCACATATCTGCCCCCACTGTTCACCACTATATTCTTAGCCTCGAATGATACACGTTTCCCCACCAATATTGCCACCCCTCTGTTTTTCACGTCCAACCCTGAGTGGAATACCTGTCCCACCCATCCTTTTCTTAATCTAACCTGATCCGCCACCTTCAGGTGCGTCTCCTGGAGCATGACTACGTCCGCCTTCAGTCTCTTTAAGTGCGCAAACACCTGTGCCCTCTTAATCGGCCCATTTAAGCCTCTCACATTCCACGTGATCAGCCGGATTGGGGGGCCATTCACCCCCCCCCCACCCCCCACCCCCCACCCCCCTCGTCGACTAGCCAGCCCCTTTTTTAGGCCATCTCCCCATCCAGGTCCCGCGCACCCGTCCGTGCCCCAGGCAGCGCCCTCCTGCCCCAGTCACCTGATCTCTTACCAGCTCCCCCTTGCCCTCAGCAGCAGCAACCCAGTTAATCCACCCCCCCCCCCCTCCCCGCCCGCTAGATCCCTCTCTAGCTTGGTTACTCCCCCCATATTGCTTCCGGATGTCAGCTAACTCTGGCTGACCTCGGCTTCCCCGTTCACTCTTTGACCTCTCTGCGTGTGGGGCTCCCTTCCTTCCTGCGCCCGTTTTCCCGCTATAATTTCCATAGCGCGGGAAAATACCTGCGCTTTCCTCTCGGCCCCACCCCCTATGGCGCAGTTCCCTCATTCCCCTTCCCTGTCCCTTTTTCCACCGGCGCCCACATTTCTTCGTGTCCCCCCCATCGGGGGGAGAGAAATTCCCCGTCCAACATTGCTGTACAATAGCCCTCCCCTTTCCCCACTTTACATTCCTGTACCACCACCTCGCTGCTTCTCTCCAAACATCAAACTCTCAAATCTAGTCCAGTTTCTCTTCTTGGATGAAGGTCCATGCCTCATCCGCCGTCTCAAAGTAGTGGTGCTTGCCCTGGTGCGTGACCCACAATCGCGCCGGCTGCAGCATCCCAAATTTTATTTTCTTCCTGTGGAGCATCGCCTTGGCCCGGTTAAAGCTTGCTCTCCTTCTCGCCACCTCCGCACTCCAGTCCTGATACACCCGTATCACCGCATTCTCCCATTTACTACTCCGTGCCTTCTTGGCCCATCTCTCTGTCCATGTAGCGATGGAACTTCACCACTATTGCTCTTGGTGTTTCACCTGCCTTTGGTCTTCTCACGAGGACCCGGTACGCTCCCTCCACTTCCAGGGGGCCCGTTGGGGCCTCAGCTCCCATTAGCGTGTGGAGCATCGTGCTCACATAAGCCCCAACATCAGCTCCCTCTGCTCCTTCGGGGAGACCTAGAATCCGTAGGTTTTTCCTCCTCGAGCTGTTCTCCAGGGCTTCCAGCCTTTCTATGCACCTCTTGTGTAGTGCCTCGTGTGTCTCTGTTTTTACCACCAGGCCCTGTATCTCATCTTCATTCTCGGCTGCCTTTGCCTTCACTCCACGGAGCTCCATCGCCTGGACCTTTTGTGTTTCCTTCAGTCCCTCGATTGCCAGTAGCATCGGCGCCAGCACCTCTTTCTTAAGCTCCTCCACACATCGTCGGAGAAACTCCTGCTGGTCCGGGCCCCGTACCATCTGGGCTCCATCCGCCGCCATCTTGCTTCTCCCTTCTCTTCTCTGCCGCTGCTCCCAAGGATCCTTCGCCATCTGGCCACTACCGCCGCACCTTTCCATACACACCTGGGGGGACTCCTTCCTTCGTCACCCCACACTGGGTTAGGTCGAAAAAATATTTCGTTGGGGCTCCCGATAAGAGCCCAAAAGTCCGTTAGAACGGGAGCTGCCGAAACGTGCAGCTTAGCAGTGCATCACCGCAACCGGAAGTCACGGCTCCACTTCTGACTCCATGATCCGCGACCAGATCGTTTTTGGGGTCCACTCCGATCCCCTTCGCCAGCAGCTCCTTAAAGTTAAGCAGCTCACCCTTACCATCGCCATTGAAGCCTGCGTCCTCCATGAGCACGCTAACAACCGGTACTCCCATATCAAGGCAGCAGAGATGGCGCGGCAAGGTCCCCACGATGCGGAGCGGGTGCAGGCCGTAAAACAGCTCCAGGGCCTGAGTCTGGATGATGGCGGCCATTTTGCGTGCTTTTCCCGGCCTCCTGCGCATGCGCGCCACGACCAAGGGGACGGCGAGGCCGACGACCGAACTGCGCAGGTGCGCACATCGCTCGACCGCATCGCGCATGCGCGGTGGCGCACGGAGCGTCCTGACGTCGGCGCCATGACGTGCAACAACTGTGGCTCCGCCCATTTAAAGCGGCAATATCCCGCGAAATCTCGACGCTGTCTCCAGTGTGGCAAGCTTGGCCACTACGCAGCCCTGTGCAGATCTGCTGAACTGCCCAATACACAGCGATCCCCGTCGCAGCACAGGAACGTCCGGTCAGTACAGCAACCCGTTGCAGACTCCGACTCCGACATGGTTCCAGATTCCGACACCGAGGGCCTCACATCCCCATTTCGGGTGGGCATCATCACCAAGCATACGATGCTTTCAGCGAAGAAGGTGAAACAACTCCCAGTGATGAGCATTGATCTGGACGACGAGTGGTGTGCCACCCTTTCGGTCAACAAGGCTCGCATACGCTTCAGGCTGGACACCGGCGCTTCAGTGAACCTCATTTTAAAGTCTGACCTTGACACCATCCGCGTCAAGCCAAGCATTCTTCCACCGGCCTGCCAGCTCATCGACTACAGTGGCAATGCCATTGCTGCCAGTGGCTCATGCCAGCTTGCGGTATCCCATCGTTCTTCAAAACCAACCCTGCGTTTTGAAATTGTAGGAACCAACAGAGCTTCCCTGTTCAGTGCTCGGGCCTGCAGAATCCTGAATCTTGTGCAGCGGGTTCACACCATGACGTCCGCAGAGGCAACGGCCTCGCCAGATGTCAACTTCCAAGCTCAATTAGATGACATCATAGCACAATACCACAGCGTCTTCGAAGGTATGGGTACACTACCTTTCCGATACAAGTTACTGCTGAAGCTGAATGCCACACCTGTGGTTCATGCACCGCGTCAGGTGCCGGCACCCCTCAAGGACCGCCTCAAGCAGCAGCTGCAAGACCTCCAGGACCAGGGCATCATTTCTAAGGTCACTGAACCCACGGACTGGGTTAGCTCCATGGTCTGTGTCAAAAAACCGTCAGGGGAACTTAGCATTTGTATCGACCCCAAAGATTTGAACCGTAACATCATGAGGGAACACTACCCTATACCTAAACAAGAAGAGCTCACCAGCGAAATGGCTCACGCCAAGCTTTTCACGAAGCTGGATGCCTCCAAAGGGTTTTGGCAAATACAGCTGGACACGTCCAGTCGAAGGTTGTATACATTTAACACCCCGTTCGGTCGCTACAGTTACAACCGGATGCCCTTTGGCATCATCTCCGCCTCGGAGGTGTTCCACCGCATAATGGAGCAAATGATGGAGGGCATCGAGGGCGTGCAAGTGTACGTCGATGATATGATTATCTGGTCCACAACTCCTCAGGAGCACATCGATCGCCTCAAGAGAGTGTTCCACAGGATCCACGAGCATGGCCTCCGACTCAATAGAGCCAAATGCCTGTTCGGTCAAGCAGAAATAAAGTTCCTTGGCGACCATATTTCGCAGTTCGGTGTGCAGCCAGATGCAGACAAGGTGTCAGCGATCAACACCCATGAAGACCCCGGAGGACAAGAAGGCGGCTCTCCGCTTCATAGGGATGGTCAATTTCCTTGGGAAGTTTATCCCCAACCTTGCATCACACACCACAGCTCTCCGCAATCTTGTCAAAAAAACTACGGACTTCCAGTGGCTCCCCGCTCATGAGCACGAATGGCGTGAGCTCAGGGAGAAACTCACCAAGGCCCCGGTACTGGTGTTTTTCGACTCCGCCAAGGAGACGAAGATCTACACCGACACGAGCCAGGCTGGCATTGGGACAGTACTCCTCCAGCGGGACGAATCCTCCTCCTGGGGCCCAGTCGCATATGCCTCTAGAGCCATGATTCCCACTGAGGACCGATACGCTCAGATTGAAAAAGAATGCCTGGGCCTCCTCACAGGGATTGACAAATTCCATGATTACGTGTATGGACTCCCCAAATTCACGGTCGAGACAGACCACAGGCCATTGGTTCACATCATCCAAAAAGACCTCAATGATATGACGCCACGGCTACAATGTATCTTCCCCAAACTCCGCCGCTACGATTTCGACCTGGTCTACACCCCGGGCAAAGAGCTAATTGTGGCCGACGCACTCTCTAGATCCATCACCACGCCGTGTGAGCAGTCGGACTTTGTCAGTCAGATAGATGCTCAGGTGACGTTTTATGCATCCAACTTTCCGGCCACTGATGAAAGGGTTGTGCAAATTCATCAGGAGACGGCCAGGGATCCTTTACTTCAGCGGGTAATGCAACATCTCATGGATGGTTGGCAAAAGGGGCAGTGCCCCCAGTTTTATAATATAAAGGACGATCTAGCGGTCGTGGACGGCATATTAATGAAGGTGGACGGGATAGTAATCCCACAGAGCATGCGAGAGCTGGTCCTCGGCCAAATCCGCGAGGGTCACCTTGGGGTCGAAAAGTGTCGCCGTTGAACCCGAGAGGCAGTATATTGGCCAGGCATCAGTCAGAATATCGCCAACACGGTCCTCAATTGCCCAACGTGTCAAAGGTTCCAGCCGGCCCAGCCCAAAGAGACACGACAGCCGCATGAACTGGTGTCCTCCCCATGGTCCAGAGTTGGTGTTGACCTCTTTCATGCAAAGGGCCGAGACTATGTCCTCGTGGACTACTTGTCCAACTACCCCGAGGTGGTCAGACTGACTGACCTCACATCAGCAACGGTCATCAAGGCATGCAAAGAGACTTTTGCCCGTCATGGCATTCCACTTACAGTGATGACTGATAATGGCCCTTGTTTCTTCAGCCAGGAGTGGACGGATTTTGCCCGGCTGTACAATTTTACGCACGTCACTTCAAGCCCCCACTACCCCCAGTCGAATGGGAAGGCTGAAAAGGGGGTCCACATTGTTAAAAGACTGTTGTGCAAAGCTGCTGACTCAGGTTCGGGTTTTAACCTGGCGCTGTTAGCCTACAGGGCGACTCCTTTGTCCGCTGGCCTGTCCCCAGCACAGCTGCTAATGAACCGCACGCTACGGACGACGGTGCCGGCTATCCACATCCCGGACCTTGACAATTTTCCAGTCCTGCAGAGGATGCAACAGTCTCGGGCTCAATGCAAGTCGGCGTACGACGCCCACGCCAGAGATCTCGCTGCTCTGGCTCCTGCTGACCGAGTTCGTGTTCAGCTACCTGACGGTGGCTAGTCTGCCACGGCTGTGGTGGTTAAGCAAGTGGCCCCGAGATCATTCCTCGTTCGCATGCATGATGGCTCCTTTCTTCGTCGTAATAGTCGGGTACTGCGGCTACTTCCACGCCCGCCACCTGAACGTGATGGCCCGCGTCGCATGCTGGTTCCTCAGAACGCGCCCTTCCACGAGGCCACCGATCTGCCAGTTCTTTTACCGACCTCTACATTGGCGGCAGTTCTGCCCGTTCAAGAGCAGGCGGCCCCTGACCCACCCTTGAGGCATCAACCAGAATTCGTCGCCCGCCACAGAGACTGAATTTATAGACTGAATGGTGCATTACCTTGTGATCCGTTTACACATCTGTACATATTGTTTCTTCCTAATTTGTTATCTGCCCTCTATCTGCACTAGACACCTTCCCTTGTGAATACGTTAACATACTTCGTATATAGTCAGGCTCCTGTACACACACACTATTTATTGACCTACACACATTTTTTTAATTAGTAAAAAAAAAGGGGGGGAGATGTCATAATATAGCTAGCCATGTCCGATAGCTAGGTCTCCAAGTTCGGTGACTTTGAGTCCCTCCAAGCTAATAATATCTGTCTCCGGGCTATCAGGAAGCAAAGGCCAGAACGTCTGCCTCTTTCTCCTCCTGGATTCCCAGGTCTTCCGACACCCCGAAAATCGCCACCTCAGGACTCAGTGCTGTCATAATATACACGCAGGTATATGATGGTGCACAGACAGGCAGTGATTGACACACAGGATGACCAGTGAACACACAGAACACAGCAGCCAATCACCGGACAGGACACGACCACTATAAAGCCAAAGGGCACTAGTTTTCCCACTCTCTTGGGATACAGCCTCTGAGACAATCAGAGCCTCTGAGCAGCAACTAGAACATACTCCATGTGGTAGTAAGATAGTCTGGTCAGGTTAGCCTCAGGTCTCCAGTCAAGTCAGCATAGTGTCAACCCACAGTTAAAGTATGTATGATAGTTAAGAGTTCAATAAAATTGAGTTGCATTTCTTCAAGTGTTGGAAGCCTGTCTCTCTCACTGCTGCAGTAAACGCAGTCCTCGCAGACCCGGCATACCCAACACATCAAGTGCCATCCTTGTTTTTAACACCATGGACATGACATCTGCAAACCCCTGCCAAAATCCCCTAAGCTTCGGACATGTCCAGAACATGTGGACAGGGTTCGCTGGTCCTCCCGCACATTTTGCACACCTGTCTTCCACCCCAAAGAATCTGTTCATCTGGGCCACTGTCATGTGAGCCCGATGAACGACCTTGAATTGTATCAGGCTGAGCCTGGCACATGTTGTGGATGCATTGACTCTACTCAACGCGTCCACACATAGACCATCCTCTATCTCTCCTCCCGGCTCCTCCTCCCACTTGCGCTTAAGCTCCTCGGTCAGCGTCTCCTCTGACCCCATAAGTTCCTTGTAAATGTCAGAGACGCTCCCTTCTCCTACCCACCCTCTGGAAACTACCCTGTCCTGAATCCCCCTTGGTGGTAGGAGCGGGAAGGTTGACACCTGTCTATGTAGGAAGTCCCACACCTGCAGGTACCTGAATTTGTTTCCACTCGCCGACCCAAACTTCTCCAGCGCCCTCATACTCGGAAAGCTCCCCCCGATAAACATATCCCCCATCCTCTCAATCCCTGCTCTCCGCCATATCCAGAACCCCCTATCCATACTTCCCGGGGCAAACCAGTAATTGTTACAGATTGGGGACCAGACCGATGCTCCCTCTGTTCCCACATGTCTCCTCCATTGCCCCCAGACTCTCAGGGCCGCCACCACCACGGGGCTGGTGGAGTACCGTGCCTGCGGGAATGGCAGAGGCGCTGTTACCAACAACCCCAGATTGGTGCCCTTACATGAAGCCACCTCCATACACTCCCATGCCGACCCCTCCCCCACCACCCCCGTCCTGATCATGGCTATATTCCCCGCCCAGTAATAGTTACTACAATTTGGCAGCGCCAGCCCGCCCTCTCCCCGACTCCGCTCAAGCATTACCGTCCTTACTCGCGGGGTCTTGCCCTCCCAAACGAAGCCAGTGATCACTTTGTTGACCCGTTTATAAAAGGACCGCGGAATAAAGATGGGGAGACATTGAAACACGAACAGGAATCTCGGGAGGACCGCCATCATCACCGTCTGCACCCTCCCAGCCAGTGACAACGGAAGCGCGTCCCACCTCCGAAAATCGTCCTTCATTAGGTCCACTAGACGGGCCAGATTTAATTTAAAGCCATGGTCTCATTAAATGGCGGAGGAGGCTCGAGGGGCCAGATGGCCTACTCCTGCTCCTAGTTCTTATGGTCTTATGTTCTTAGGTAAACACTCACTTTTACCCAAATTCAGCCGATCACCCATAAATACCCCAAATCTCCCCTGCAGCCCCATTATATCCCTCACAGAAGAGCTCGGGTCCACAATATACAATAGATCATCAGCATACAGGGACATGATAGAATCATAGAATTTACAGTGCAGAAGGAGGCCATTTGGTCCATTGAGCCTGCACCGGCCCTTGGAAAGAACACCCTATCCCGAAACCCAGCAACCCCACCCTACCCCGTTGGACACTTAGAGCAATTTAGCATGGCCAATCCACCTAACCTGCACATCTTTTGACTGTGGGAAGAAACCGGAGCACCTGGCGAAACCCACGCAGACACGGGGAGAACGTGCAGACTCCACACAGACAATGACCCAGCCGGGAATCGAACCTGGGACCCTGGAGCTGTTAAGCAACTGTGCTAACCACTGTGATACCGTGCCCCCCCCCCCCCCGATCCTGTGCTCCACCCCCACCTCCCTCACTATCCCCCTCCATTTATCCGAGCACCTCAGTGCGATGCCCAAGGGCTCTATTGCCAGCGCACACAGAAGGTGGAACATGGGCATCCCTGCCGTGTTCCCCTGTGCAATGGAAATTACCCTGAATTAATTTCATTTGTTCGCACGCATGTCACTGGATTCTTGTACAACAATTTCACCCATGCCACAAACTTAGGCACAATCCCAAACGTCTCTATAATCGCAAATCGATAGCTCCACTCCACCCAATCAAACGCTTTCTTGCATCCAGCGCCACCACCTCCAACTCCCTTCCTTCTGTCGGAGAAAACACCACATTCAACAGCCGCCGCACATTTGCCGACAACTGCCTGCCCTTTACAAACCAGGTCTGATCCTCCCCAGTCACCTTCGGAAGGCACATCTTCAATCTAAGTGCCAGCACCTTTGCTAACATCTTGGCATCCACATTCAACAGAGAGATGGGCCTGTACGACCCACACTCCATATGATCCTTGTCCTTTTTAAGCAGCAATGAAATGGATGCCTGACCCAATGTCTCTGGCAATGCCCCCTGACCATCGCATCCTCAACATTTCCACAAACAGCGGTGCCACCTTCTCCTTAAACATTTTATGAAATTCCACTGGAAAACCATCTGGCCCTGATGCCTTGCCCATCTATATTCTCCCTATCGCCTCCACATGAACTTCCACCACCCCCGCTGGCTCCTCCAAACCTCCCCTCTGCTCCTCTCCTACTTCAGGACACTGCAATCGCCCCAAAAATTCCTTTATATCCGACACATCCTCTGGTGGCTCTGATTTATCCAAATCCCTGTAGAACTCTTTAAAAACCTTGTTGACCTGCTCCGGTGCCACCAGCTCACCCGTCCCATGCCTGACCTGAACAATATCGCCGCTGCCTGACAGTGAAGCCAACAAGCAGCTAGCCTTCTCCCCATAATCATACACAACTCCCCTTGCCCGCTCCGCTGCTGAACCGCCTTTCCCGTGGACAGATATCAAACCTTGCCTATAGCTCCTTCCTCCACGCCAGGGGACTTGGCGTTGGGTCCTCCGCGTACCTTTCATCTTCCTCCAAAATCTCCTCTATCAACCGTTGCCGCTCCTCCCGTGCCGCCCTATTGTAGCCACCTGAGTTGGCCAAATCCCGATTTAAAATGGCGAACGGCAAAGGCTGAAGGGAAATTCAGCCAACACAGGCAGAAACCAGCAGGTGCAAGTTTGCTGTGTATTTAACTCTGCAAAGGCCCAGACAGCATCGATACTAGCAGCCATCTGCATAATAATGTAGCAACCATCTACATACTAATAAGCAATCCCCAGGAACAATGGCAACATTTGGGACAAACAAAACTAAGCCAGACTCCCCGGCGCCAGCAGGAGCCAACACAAAAGAAGTTAACGGACACCTCAAGACCGCCCATCGATCAGGGAACCGCTCCAGTATTGGAGAAATCGAACCAAGCGATTGGAACGAAGTCCAATCACATAGAACCAGGTACAGGGTCCGCCCCAAAAGGCGGGAAGCCCCTGGAGACTATAAAAGTTAAGCCCCAAGTTCAAATTGTCCTTCTTGACCGGGTCACTCAGCAACGCGAACCAACCCTTGACAGTGACCGGTGCAGCTGCCGCCAAGTGACCGTAAGTCTTAAGTCAACGCTCGCTACGAGATAGGCGCTCCTAGCTACCAATCCGTACCAACTTCGAATCCCGCAGACTCAGGACCCGAACGAAAGGCCATTTGTTCCCCTGACCTGGTGGGACAGTCCGAAGCTAAGTATAGGCCTGTTAGTTGTAGAAGTAGCTTAGACGTAGAATTTGTGCATGAGTAGCGATTACTGTGTATAATAAATGTGTTTTGATTTGAATCTTACTAATCGGTGTATTGAGTTACTGATCATTACTTGGACTTGAACCTCGTGGCGGTATCATGGCGACTCGAGAGCAAAGGTTATAAAACAGAGCCAATTGAACCAACCAAAACTTAGCAACATATTACTGGCGACATTCTGACGGGACCCAAACTAGAAGTGGCTTAACCACTCCGGGAGAACCCAAAAATTTGAATTAGAGATCCAATTGGGAATAGAAAACCACAAGTGTTCAAGCAGTTCTGATCAATCCTCTCAATTCGGAAGTGTGTGTATGCATGCGTAACTAACAGGGCTATAAGGTAAACTGACAGATTTTTTTGTTGCGACAAAACTGTCGGGAGTTTGCAGTTTCGGAAAATAGCGAATGCCGTACCCGTAATTACAGCACCGCCTGAATACCCCTTGTTCCAAATTAAAAGAAGCATTCAGATAAGAAAGATGGCAATGCAGGCAATGCAACGCCTCATGATCCCAGAAGAATCTGCGGTCGCAGCGACCAGCAGCAGTAGAGTAGGACAGTGTCCCGTATGGGAAGAGGAAATCAGAAAGTACCTCAAAGGGAAAGGATGTCTCCTTTGGAGCAAATCCTGCACGAATGACGAAACAGGTCCCGGGAGATATGACATACTTGGTGGGAGAACCTGTCAGAGATCCACAAGAAGAGCTGAGGGAAAGCTCGCAAGGCGATGGCAATTGTGTCCTGCTTGGCACAATTGTGAGGCACAGAGGAGGTTGTTAGGACGCTCCCTAGAGAGATAGAGGAGAGAGACAGAAATAGTGAGGGAGATGTGAGCGAGTTTGAGAAAGAGAATAAAGGTTTGAGAGAACAGTTAGCAGTGAGGGACAGAGAGGTGGATGATGCCAAGGGGGCACACCAGTCTTGTCTCGCCCATTTGAGTGGTTTTCCGACCCAGTATGATAAGGCCTACCAGGACACGCAACGTGCGGTCTTGGTAAGACAAGAAACCGAGCAACAGGTAGAGCAATTGCAGAAACAGTGTAATGATTTGAAAGCAGCCCTACGAGTGCTCCACACTTCCATGACGGAACAAAGGCAGAGCTCCGTAGATCACGCAAAGTGCCGGAAGCAAATTGCAGAATTGCAATCTCTGCTTTCTGTCCAGAATGGGTTTCAAAGTACGTTTGGACCCCAATTAAACCAGGAAAACGGCCCCGATTGGCAGGAGTTAAATGAGACTGCCCACAGATAGGTACATGGGACATGTGTACGCAAGAAAAACCCCAAAAGAGGAAAGCACCCCAACCCCCGACTGAACAGGCAGAACACACCCCTTGAACCCTGTAACCACACACCGCTGGGCCGCAGCAGAAGGAAACGCAGATATCCTGTATACAACCCCGTTAACCGTGACCCAATTACGGGACGCTTGTGGAAAGATTACACCGTTCCTTCCCACATCAGACCCCCACCGGTTTTTCGCTAGAGTTAAACAGCAGGCTACCATGTACGGCCTGGATGAAAAGGAGCAAGTGAAGCTCACAGTTTTAAGCCTCGACCCTTCAGTCGTGGCAGCCCTTCCCGACCCACAGAATGTAGGAGGAGGCACACTCCAAGAGATGCACACAGCGATCCTAGATGCGATCGGCTATAACAGAGGAGACCCCGTAGAAACCCTAAACAAGTGTAGGCAAAAGAACACAGAGCACCCCACAGCATTTGCTGGATGCTTGTGGATACATTTCACAGCAGTTTTCGGAGAGTTAGCCCGCGCCCATTTGTCCTCAGATAGCATGGCCAAATGGACTCAAATCGAATCTCTCACGCGACAGACGCAGGACAGAGAGCTTGAACAAATTACCACCCCTCAGACGAGGCCCACAACGAAAAATGGGTTTTGAAGAGATTGTCCCACACTTGGGAACAATCCATCCAAGGCAAAACCGCATTTGTAAAACCCGAGGAAGAGCAGGCAGACATGAATCCAGTTAAAGCGCACCAGAACCCCGCATGGGTAAATGAGAGCAGGAACAGCCCACCACAGTCAAAATCCCAGGAATGTTACAACTGTGGACAAATAGGACACTTTGCACGAGAGTGCAACGCACCGCAAAAGCAGCAGAGAAACCAACAGACAGGCACCCTAAATAAGAATAGGGCAAAGCCAATCCATAACGTAACCGCCATTTCAGAAAACATAGACATGAACGGCACCGACTGACGGTGTTCGGGCTACCCAACTTGGGTCTGCGACACCCTTTGGGACAAGTCTGATAGACTGAACGTAGCAGGCAAAGTCCGGGGACACCCCGTAGAATTTCTTTGGGACATAGGAGGGTCCCGCACCACACTCAATTCCTCCACGATGTTTCAGTGAGACACGTGGCCCACAACAGACACCATCACCCTCAGCGGCTTTACAGGTAATTTACAACAGAGACACATCACAGCCCCTGTAGCGATACAAATATGGAACATTACAACTAAACAACCCATAGTTTTGGTCGATCTACCCCAGATAGCTGAACACATCCTAGGAATCGATTTTATGAGCTCCCACAACCTCTCTTTTGATCCAGTTAATAAATGTCATGGGGTTGGTTTAGCACAGGGCTAAAGAGCTGGCTTTGAAAGCAAACCAAGGCAGTCCAGCCGCACGGTTCAATTCCCGTACCAGCCTCCCCGAACAGGCGCCGGAATGTGGCGATTAGGGGCTTTTCACAGTAACTTCATTTGAAGCCTACTTGTGACAATAAGCGATTTTCATTTCATTTAATTTCATGTGTATGGAGAATGGCAAAGGCAGCACGAGCCCCCACCACGCTCACAGTTGGAGACTATGAAACAGGATTAGCTCAGTAGGAGACTTCTGGTTCGACCCTCGCGCCATTAGTCAGGAAAAACAGGTTAGGGAAGTCCTGCAGCAACACAAAGCAGCATTTGCACAGCACAAGCATGATTGTGGCAAAATAGCTGGCTTGGTAAACATTTCAGGTCCCGGCCCCAAAAGCAGTGTGGTTTTCCCCAAGAGCCCGAGGGAGAAATCTCAAAAGTAATAGAGAGTTTGCTTGATCAAGGCGTACTCAGATCAGTAGCCTCCACAAACAATGCACCAATTTGGCCCGTCAGGGAACCCGATGGATCATGGCGACTGACCATTGATTACCGGGAACTGAACAAAGTAACCCCAGTAGCAGCCCCCACCGTAGCCACGAGTCCCAAGACCATGCTCAAATAGGGACTCCAGTCAAAAAACATTTCGGTTTTGGACATTAGCAACGGATTTTGGTCCATTCCATTGGATAAAGCGTGCCAGTACAAATTCGCCTTTACATTCCAGGACAACAATATACATGGGCGTGCCTTCCACAAGGCTTCCACAACTCCCCCTCCATTTCCCACCGACAGCTGGCAAATGGACTAGCAAAATGTCCCCACCACCCCGATTGTCTGGTCCAGTATGTATATGACTTGCTACTACAGACAGACACAAAGGGAGAGCACATTTCACTTCTCGCCGAACTCCTAGCACTCCTAAAAGAAATTGGATGTAAAGTCAACCCCAAGAAGGCCCAGATTTTGCAGGAAAAAGTGATTTACTTGGGTACAGTAATCACACATGGTAAACGCGAAATCGAGCAAAAGAGAATTGACTCGATCGTCAAATTGCCCCTTCCCCATAATGTCTCAGCCCTCCGGTCATTTTTAGGACTGGTTGGCTACTGCCGAAACCATATCGATGGTTTTGCCACAAAAGCAGCGCCTCTATCCGACCTTCTTAAGAAAAAGGCACCTTGGGAATGGCTTCCACAGCACACGGATGCCGTGGATGCTTTAAAAAGAGCCCTCAGCACAGCCCATTACAGGTCCCAGATCCATTTTCTCCGTACACAATTGAAGTTGCAAGCACCGACCGAACCCTTTCGGCCGTACTTCTCCAGGAACACCATGACCAATTACGCCCCGTGGCATACGCCTCAAGCGTGTTAGATCCTGTCGAGCAAGGATTTTCTGCCTGCGAAAGGCACCCGCTCACAGTTTTTTGGGCATTACAGTACTTTGCCTACATTACAGGACTCAACCCCATCACCATTCTCACTGAACACACCCCAACACAGCTATTATTAGACGGTCGACTTAGTCAGCCAAATCCGCGCAGCCCGTTGGACCCTTCTTTTACAGGGACGGGACATTACAGTCAAAAGAACCAAGACCCATACTTTCCTAGCCGATAACTTGCAATATGCAGGTACCCCACATGAGTGTGAGATCATCGCCACAAAACACAACACAGGCCCATTTATACCTAAGTCAGCTCCCAGGAAAACAGGTAATACACCCCAGAGACCCCAGCCCACAGACACGTGCGCACCCCTGAAAATTTATGTGGATGGCTACTCCACAGTTTTGAATGGAAAGAGAATTACCGGTTGCGGCATTTACGTAGAGGACGCGCAGGGATGCGCCCTTGAAGCGATTTCACTAAAGTTGCCAGGACATCTAGGCTCACAGGCAGCAGAACTGGCAGCCATAGCTTACATTGTAGACCACCCTGACTCGTTTCCGACCCCAGCAGACATCTATTCGGACAGTTTGTATGTCTGTAATAGCTGAACGGAATTCCTACCCCTGTGGGAAACTAGAGGATTAATTTCCGCAGACGGAAAGCCCCTACCCTCAGCCCCATTACTCCGACATATCCTAGAGACAGCCAAAAATAGGAAATATGGCATAATTAAGGTTCGCAGTCATCACAGTTCTTCCCCCCCTGGTGACGTTAAAGCAGACGCCCTAGCAAAGGCAGGTTCCAGGCATGGTTAGTTTTGGAAACCCCCTCCCCCCTCTCCTCCCCGAGAGCACCCCAGTACACGCAGTTCAGGTCTCACAGACCAACATTCAGGATCTAGCAAAGGCACAGAAGGAAGATGAAAAACTCAGGGAAGTTTTAAAAGGAACCTTTCCAGTCCCGTATGACAAGTTTAAAAACGCAATCACCACACTACAGTGTGATTTTAAAAGAAGGCATTTATGTAGTTCCCAGCCAGGACAGGAACCATATTATTTGTCAGTTCCATGACAATCATGGACACCAAGGCATTGAACCCACCCTAACCCACCTCAGACCTCTCTGCTGGTGGCCTGATTTAAAAGCCGATGTTACTCACTACATTGAAAATTGCTTGATCTAATTGTGACCCAGGAAGTGTAGAAGATTGTAGTTTAGTCGGGCAGTATGGTCGGCACGGGCTTGGAGGGCCGAAGGGCCTGTTCCTGTGCTGTACATTTCTTTGTTCTTTGTTCTTTGTAAGCCCAGAACAATCCGGACAGATATGCAAGAAAGGCTCAGCTTAGTCACACCCGCCCCGTTAAAGGCCCCTGGACGAATTTGCAGATAGACTACAGAGGACCCCTACCCCCCTGCAGAAATGGTTATAAGTATGTTTGGTGGTCATCAACACCTTCACAAAATGGGTGGCAGCTTTTCCATCGAGAACGAATACGGCCAAGACAACAGCTAAAATACTAACACAGCACATGTTTACATGGGGCCTCCCATGCAGTATAGAGTCCGATCAAGGCTCCCATTTTACAGGATGTATAAGGAAAAACGTCCTCACAATTTTCGGAATCAGGCAAAAATTTCACATAGCATACCGCCCCCCAGTCAAGCGGCATTGTAGAGAGGATGAACAACAGAACAACAGCACCTGGAATTCAGTTCTCCCATTTGCTTTAATGTTCCTAAGAAACACGGTATCCACGTCCACAGGATACACCCCCCACACTCTCATGACCGGACGCCCCATGAAAGGGACAGAGTATTTATTAGGACTGGATTTGGCCAGCCCTGCAATCACTGCCCTCATGCATGAAAATGCTGTACAGCAGTTACTTGAGAATATAAAGGCAGCCCAACTCGCAGCAGCTGTGAGACTTGGGGCCAGGAGGAAACAAAGCAAGGCTTGTTTCGACGAAAAGGTACGCGCCCCCGAGTTTGTAGTAGGTCAGCAAGTAATGCTTTCCCTATACAACCCAGTTCATTCCTTTCCCCAAAATTTTCCGGACCATACTCCATTTTGGACAAAGTAAGCCCCTCGGTATACAAAATCACATATCCCAATGGCAAGTCTGCGTGGTTTCACAGAAACCAGGTTAAGGCTTATGGCTCGCAGAACAACCATTCACACCACATCCTGCTCGCAGCAGCAGATGAGCACGCCCCGCCCACAGATGACGTATTCCTACCCTCCCGCAGCCAGTCCAGCCTGTCCTCAGACACATCTTCAACTCCACCCCCAGAGGCACGACTCCGCGTCTCCCTTCCTTCAACCAGCAGCGACAGCGACAGTGATAGCGACAACAATGATGACAGCCACAGCATACCACATTATAATTATACCCCTGCACCAGGCCCCACTCCCAGCGAATCCGAGCATGATTCCAGCGATCCCTTCGAAATCACATACATCAAAGCCCCTGACCCAGACCCACTGCCCGACGATTACGGATTAAAACCTAGTAGCTCCAACCTCGACACACCGCGACAATTCGTTCAGGCTCATCCGGAATGATGAGATGGACACCAATTCACCCCAAGCAGCTTTAGCCAAACTACTCCAGTCAAGAGTATGGCAGCCAGGAGAAGATGATGACATAGAGCCTGACTCCCACCAAACAAATCCCTTTGTGACCCTGTTCGCTACTGAACAATGAGGTGTCCAGATGATGGAAAAAAAGGAACCGATGGAGAGATGCGGTGTCCTTTCTGATGGAACCTGCACCATGTTTGTTGTATGTTTGTTTGTTTAATGTACATGTTTGTTGTTTGTAAATTTGAAAGTTTTCATCGCCCCATGCCACCACCCTTTTGACGTCCAATGATTGTTAATGGAATAAGTTTGTCCACAGACAACCGTTCTGGGGAACTAGTTTGTCGACAGACAACCGTTCAGAGGAACTAGTTTGTCGACAGACATCACTCATAGCTACTCTCCTGATTCGATCACGAGAGGCAGCCCCCCACGACCACATTCTTACCCGTTCTGGCCGGTCGCTCAGGCTGTGGAGAAACGGCACTGGTCCCCGCCATGCCTGAGCACCCCCCGCTGTCAGCTACGCTCGGGTAGAGCACAAACGGCACTGATCACCGTCCTACCCGGTGATTCCACCCATTTCTTACCCGCCGCGGCCCATACGCACCCCATTTTGGCACTTTCAGTTCGAAATTCTTTTGTTTGTTTATGGCGACCCTTAGGTTGCTTCCATATGCTATTTACATCCTCAAACACTAGGATGGTAGACCGCACAGGCTGCGAGACAGCTCGCACTATGTCAGTATTTTTCTCGGATGTCTTGTCCCAAATATTTGGTTAAAAAAAAAAATGAGGGAGTCACATATGGTGACCAATTATAACGGGTAATTAGCAACAAAGGACAGACAGACAGGCATACGAGATCTTAAGCAAGATAATAACAGATATTATGCTTGTGTCCATAGAACTCCGGAACCTCAGGGACCCCAGAGGAAGAAAAAGAAGAAGACAGAAAGACGGAAAGATGAAGAAAACCTTCATGTTTGCCTGGATCTTAGCGGGATCCCTTCAGCTCCGCGCGGACGCTACCCCCCTGACCCCTACCACACAGGCCGTGAATGATTCCCACCCCTACCATACACTGCACCCCGAGATAGTTAACCTGGAGATAGTTACCGACACCCCGACCTGGTGTGACAAGTTCATAACCTGGTATTCACTATCGTACATAGTAGAATCACTCTGAGTACTGGTGATACTCTGCAGTGTTGTGCAGACACTTAGACTCAGAAAATGGCGAAGGAGAGCCTCCCGCTCTCGCACCCCGGTATACACGTTTAGATTCCCTATTTTCAGACTTCACCAAACCCCCGAATCCCTTGACATGAATTAAAGTGCATCCGCTTCTCTTTATGCGTGTTTTGTTCAATAAAGAAATGTAAACCTCTGTGCCTGACTGCCAAGCCAGAGAAACTTGTGTTGCTGCTATTTGTACATTTAAAATGTTGTAGAATTATTGTTGATTGTTTGAGTGAGGATAGTTTATTAAGGATATTTAGAGGTTCCAGTTTTTTTATTTTGTAATGCATGCCTGAATATCATAGCGCCCCATAGAGTTTTATCCTGATGTATGTAAGTAAAATGATTTTAGGTAAAAAATTGCGTTTCATAGGATAGGGCAGTGTAGAGCCCGTGAAGTGCTTATGGGTGCCCCGCTTGGTCAGAGAACGAAGACGACGCAGTAATGTGATCCTTCACGCTTTGCGTTGAGGATCACAAGGAGGGAGTGTAGCCATCTAGGATGGCCACTTCCCAATTACAAAATGGACACTTTGCAAAGATTGCAGGGAAAATGGACAATACTGAGAAAACAAGCAGGTTCAGGGTTTGTCTGTTGATTGGAGCCGCAGCTCCCAGACAAGACCGAAACTGCAAAACCATTACCATACTCATGAGCCATCCCCAGGGACAAAAGAGTAACATTTAAGTAAACGATACCAAGGCAGACACCCCGGTGCCAGAGGAGACCTGAACAAAACAGGCCAACGGCCACCTAGGACACGCCCAGCCATCTGGGCACCCACCCCTTTATTGGTGGAAATCAATAGGAACGATTGGGAAACGGTCCAATTAATTGGGGCCAAGTTCAAGGCCCGCCCAAAAGCGCGCGAAGCCCCCTTTGGGTATAAGAAGGATCCCCCAAGAGAGAATCGCTCTCTTGTGACTCCGGCTCTCACCAAGTAGAGACCTGCCCAACAGCAACATCAGAACAAGTAAGTCCAAGGTCAACGCACGCTACCAGACAGACGCTCTTAGCTGTTATTCCATACCAGTTCAACCCCAACAGCCTCAGAACTGAACAACGGCCATTGTTCCTCTGACCGAGTGGGCGCCTGAAGCTAAGTATAGGCTTTAGCAGTTGTGAAAGTTTAGTCTGTAGAGTTTTGTGCATGACTATATTTGGCTCTGCGTGTAAATAAATGAGCATTGAGTTTGAACTTACTAACTGGTGTATCGAGTCTTTGATCAGTATTCGGTTTTGAACCTTGTGGCGGAATCGAGAGATACCTGGCGACTCTAGAGCAAAACGTAATTCGAATTAAGGAAGGCGACCATATTGACCGCCATATTCCGAGCCAAATTAAGAGAAACACAATTGGCAACAGGCCCGAACTCCATAACCCTTAATCCTTTTATTCTTCAAAAAACTACCTATCTTGATCTTAAAAACATTTAATGAAGGAGCCTTTGGGGCTGTTTAGCACGGGGCTAAATCGCTGGCTTTGAAAGCAGACTAAGGCAGACCAGCAGCACGGTTCGATTCCCATAACAGCCTCCCCGAACAGGTGCTAGAATGTGGCGACGAGGGGCTTTTCGTAGTAACTTCATTTGAAGCCTACTTGTGACAATAAGCGATTTTCATTTCATTTCATTTTCATTTCATTTCATTTCAACTGCTTCAGTGGGCAAGGAATTCCATAGATTCACAACCCTTTGGGTTAAGAAGTTCCTCCGAAGCTCAGTCCTAAATCTACTTTCCCTTATTTTGAGGCTATGCCCCCTAGTTCTGGTTTCACCCACGAGTGGAAAAAACCTGCCCGCATATATCCTATCTATTCCCTTCATAATTTTATATGTTTCTCGAAGATCCCCCCCCCCCGCATCCTTCTAAATTCCAACGAGTACAGTCCCAGTCTACTCAACCTCACCTCATAATCCAATCCCTTCAGCTCTGGGATTAACCTAGTGAATCTCCTCTGCACACCCTCCAGCGCCAGTACGTCCTTTCTCAGGTAAAAAGACCAAAACTGAATCCAATACTGCAGGTGTGGCCTCACTAACACCTTATACAATTGCAGCAAACCTCCTTAGTCTTAAACTCCATCCCTCTAGCAATGAAGGACAAAATTCCATTTGCCTTCTTAATCACCTGTTGCACCTGAAAACCAACTTTTTGTGACTCATGCACTAGCACACCCAGGTTTCTCTGCACAGCAGCATGTTTTAATATTTTATCATTTAAATAATAATCCATTTTGCTGTTATTCCTACCAAATGGATAACCTCACTATATGCTATATATCTATAGCAGTGTAGATCATTGGACAGCTGCTTTAAAAAAAAAGGGCAGCACGGTAGCACAAGTGGATAGCACTGTGGCTTCACAGCACCAGGGTCCCAGGTTCGATTCCCCGCTGGGTCACTGTCTGTGCGGAGTCTGCACGTTCTCCCCGTGTCTGCGTGGGTTTCCTCCGGCTGCTCCGGTTTCCTCCCACAGTCCAAAGACATGCAGGTTAGGTGGATTGGCCATGATAAATTGCCCTTAGTGACCAAAAAGGTTAGGAGGGGTTATTGGGTTACGGGGCTAGGGTGGAAGTGAGGGCTTATGTGGGCCGGTACCGACTAGATGGGCCGAATGGCCTCCTCCTGCCCTGTATGTTCTATATCTATATCTCACATTTGTCAACATTGTATTCCTCTGCCAGACCCTAGCCCATTCACTTAACCGAGGAAGTGTAGAAGATTGTAGTTTAGTCGGGCAGCATGGTCGGCACGGGCTTGGAGGGCCGAAGGGCCAGTTCCTGTGCTGTACATTTCTTTGTTGTTTGTTCTATCCAAATCCCTCTGCAGACTTCCGGTATCCTCTGCACTTTTTGCTTTACCACTCAGCTTAGTGTCGTCTACAAACTTGGACACATTGCCCTTGGTCCCCAACTCCAAATCATCGATGTAAATTGTGAACAATTGTGGGCCCAACACTGATCCCTGAGGGACACCACTAGCTACTGATTGCCAACCAGAGAAACACCCATTAATCCCCACTCTTTGCTTTCTATTAATTAACCAATCCTCTATCCATGCTACTACTTTACCCCTAATGCCATGCATCTTTATCTGATGCAGCAATCTTTTGTGTGGCACCTTGTCAAAAGTTTTCTGGAAATCCAGATGTACCACATCCATTGGCTCCCCGTTATCGACCGCACTTGTAATGCCTCAAAAAATTCCACTAAATTAGTTAGGCACGACCTGCCCTTTATGAACCCATGCTGCGTCTGCCCAATGGGACAATTTCCATCCAGGTGCCTCGCTATTTCTTCCTTGATGATAGATTCCAGCATCTTCCCTACTAGCGAAGTTAAGCTAACTGGCCTATAATTACCCGCTTTCTGCCTACCTACTTTAAAAAAAAAAATATATATTTATTAAAGGTTTTTAACAACACAATTTTTCTCCCTTACAAGCAATAACCCCCCCGCCCCCCCCCCCCGCCCCCCCCCCCCCCCCCCCCCCCCCCCCCCCCGTAACAAAATAACAAGAAATCGCACTGAGCAAGATATATACATGGCAAAATGGTCTATTTACATAGCTTTATACACTGGCTCTCTCCCGCACGTGCCAGTTTCCCCCACCCTTCATGTTATCTCCTGCTCATCCATCCCCCCAAGCAATTCCACATTAGCAAGATCCTTCGCCAGGCTACTAGGGACACAAAGGTCAGAATGCCGGCCTCTTTCGCCTCCTGCACTCCCGGTTCGTCCACTACTCCAAATATTGCTAGCCCCCAGCTTGGCTTGACCCGGACTTTCACCACCTGAGATATTGCTCCCGCCACTCCTCTCCAGAACCCCTCCAGTGCCGGGCATGACCAAAACATATGGACATGGTTCGCCGGGCTCCCTGAGCACCTTCCACATCGGTCCTCTACCCCAAAGAACCTGCTCAACCTCGCCCCCGTCAAGTGAGCTCTGTGAACCACCTTAAATTGTATCAGGCTGAGCCTGGCACACGAGGAGGAGGAATTAACCCGACCTAGGGCATCAGCCCACAGACCTTCCTCGATCTCCTCCCCCAGCTCCTCCTCCCATTTACCCTTCAACTCTTCTACTAGCGCTTCCCCCTCTTCTTTCATCTCCTGGTGTATTGCCGACACCTTGCCCTCCCCGACCCATACACCCGAGATCACCCTGTCTTGAATTTCTTGTGCCGGGAGCAACGGGAATTCCCTGACCGGTCGCCTCACAAAAGCCCTCACCTACATATATCTAAAGGCATTTCCCGGGGGTAACTCAAACTTCTCGTCCAGTGCCCCTAGGCTCGCAAATGTCCCGTCAATGAACAGGTCCCCCATTCTTCCAATCCCCGCCCGATGCCAGCTCTGGAACCCCCCCGTCCATCTTCCCCGGGACAAACCGGTGGTTACCCCTGATCGGGGACCACACCGAGGCTCCCACTGCACCCCTGTGCCGTCTCCACTGGCCCCAGATCCTTAACGGGCTTGTGGTATACTTTGACGGCGAGAACTGCAGTGGTGCCGTCACCAACGCCCCCAGGCTCGTTCCTTTACAGGACGCCATCTCCATCCTCTTCCATGCCGCCCCCTCTCGCTCCATAACCCACTTGCAGATCATCGCCACATTTGCTGCCCAGTAGTAACTCCCTAGGTTTGGCAGCGCCAACCCTCCTCGGTCCCTACTGCGTTCCAGGAACCCTCTCCTTACCCTCGGGGTCTTATTCGCCCACACAAACCCCATAATACTCCTACCTACTCTCTTAAAAAAAACCTTGGTTATCACGATGGGAAAGCACTGAAACACAAACAGAAACCTCGGAAGGACCACCATTTTGACCGACAGCACTCTACCCGCCAGCGAGAGCGGTAACATGTCCCATCTTTTGAAGTCCTCCTCCATTTGGTCCACCAACCTCGTCAGATTCAGTTTATGTAGGGCCCCCCAACTCCTGGCTATCTGGATCCCCAGATACCGAAAACTCCCCGCCGCCCTCCTCAGCGGTAGGTCCCCTATCCCTCTTTCTTGGTCCCCTGCCTGTAATACAAAGAGCTCACTCTTCCCTACATTGAGCTTATAGCCCGAAAACTCCCCAAACTCCCTTAGAGTCTGCATGACCTCCACCATCCCCTCCATTGGATCCGCCACGTACAGCAACAGGTCATCCGTATATAACGACACCCGATGCTCTTCTCCCCCTCGGACCACCCCCCTATATTTATTAGACTCCTTCAATGACATGGCCAAGGGTTCAATCGCCAATGCAAACAACAGGGGGGACAGGGGGCACCCCTGCCTCGTTCCTCGGTACAACCAAAAGTACTCCGACCTCCACCGGTTCGTCACTACACTTGTCACCGGGGCTCTGTAAAGGAGCTTAACCCAACTGATAAACCCTCCCCCGAACCCAAAGCTATGCAGCACCTCCCAGAGGGACTCCCACTCTACTCGGTCAAAGGCCTTTTCCGCGTCCATAGCTGCCACTATCTCAGCCTCTCCCTCCTCCGATGGCATCATCATCACGTTTAAGAGCCGCCGCACATTAGTGTTTAATTGCCTGACCTTTACAAATCCCGTCTGGTCCTCATGGATCACCCCGGGACACAGTCCTCAATCCTCGTGGCCAGCACTTTTGCCAACAACTTAGCATCCACATTGAGGAGCGAGATCAGCCTGTACAATCCACATTGCAGTGGGTCCTTGTCCTGCTTTAGGATCAAAGAAATTGTCGCTTCCGACATTGTCGGGGGCAGAGTCCCCTCCTCTCTTGCCTCATTAAAGGTCCTCACTAGTAGCGGGGCCAACAGGTCTACGTACTTTCTGTAGAACTCCACCGGGAACCCGTCCGGCCCCGGGGCCTTCCCCGCCTGCATACTCCCCAAACCCTTGCTCAGCTCCTCCAACACAATTGGTGCCCCCAAACCAACCACGTCTTGCTCCTCCACCCTCGGGAATCTCAATTGGTCTAGGAATCGTCTCATCCCCTCTTCCCCCGCTGGGGGCTGGGATCTGTACAGCTCTTCATAGAAAGCCTTGAATACCTCGTTTATTTTTGTTGCACTCCGAACCGTGGCTCCCCTTCCATCTTTGATTCCCCCTATTTCCCTCGCTACCGTCCTCTTACGGAGCTGGTGTGCCAGCATCCGACTAGCCTTTTCCCCATACTCGTAGGTCGCCCCCTGCGCCTTCCTCCACTGTGCCTCCGCCTTCCCTGTGGTCAACAGGTCAAACTCCGTCTGGAGCCGTCATCTTTCCCCAAGTAATCTTTCCTCCGGGGCCTCTGCGTATCTCCTGTCCACTCTCCTGTCCACTGACCTGTACAAATCGGACGGTCTGCATCTGGGTGGGACCGGAACCAATGTTCTCGGGGGTGTGTTTGCTAGTGCAGTTGGGGAGGGTTTAAACTAATGTGGCAGGGGGATGGGATCCGATGTAGGAAGTCAGTGGGGACAGAAACAAAAGGCAGGAAGGGAGAGTGTGTAAAGCATGACCAGAGAAAGCAGGGGCAGAGAGCAAGGAAAGTCTACATTAAACTGCATTTATTTCAATGCAAGGGGCCTGACGGGCAAAGCGGATGAACTCAGGGCATGGACGAGCACATGGGACTGGAATATTATAGCTATGACTGAAACATGGCTAAGGGAGGGGCAGGACTGGCAGCTCAATGTTCCGGGGTACAGATGCTATAGAAAGGATAGAACAGGAGGTAAGAGAGGAGGGGGAGTGGCGTTTTTGATTAGGGAGAACATCACGGCAGTACTTAGAGGGGATATATCCGAGGGTTCGCCCACTGAGTCTATATGGGTGGAACTGAAAAATAAGAAGGGAGAGATCACCTTGGTAGGACTGTACTACAGGCCCCCAAATAGTCAGCGGGAAATTGAGGAGCAAATATGTAAGGAGATTACAGATAGCTGCAAGAATAATAGGGTGGTAATAGTAGGGGACTTTAACTTTCCCAACATTGACTGGGACAGCCATAGAATTAGGGGCTTGGATGGAGGGAAATTTGTTGAGTGTATTCAGGAGGAATTTCTCATTCAGTATGTGGATGGACCGACTAGAGAGGGGGCAAAACTTGACCTCGTCTTGGGAAATAAGGAAGGGCAAGTGACAGAAGTGTTAGTGAGGGATCACTTTGGGACAAGTGACCATAACTCCATTAGTTTTAAAATAGCTATGGAGAATGATAGGTCTGGCCCAAGAGTTAAAATTCTTAATTGGGGCAAGTCCAATTTTGATGGTATCAGACAGGAACTTTCAGAGGTAGATTGGGGGAGACTGTTGGCAGGCAAAGGGACGGCTGGTAAATGGGAGGCTTTTAAAAATGTGTTAACCAGGGTGCAGGGTAAGCACATTCCCTTTAGAGTGAAGGGCAAGGCTGGTAGAAGTAGGGAACCCTGGATGACTCGGGATATTGAGACTCTGGTCAAAAGGAAGAAGGAGGCATATGACGTACATAAGCAACTGGGATCAAGTGGATCCCTTGAAGAGTATAGAGATTGTCGAAATAGAGTTGAGATGGAAATCAGGAGGGCAAAAAGGGGACATGAAATTGCTTTGGCAAATAATGCAAAGGAGAATCCAAAGAGATTCTACAGATACATAAAGGGGAAAAGAGTAACTAGGGACAGAGTAGGGCCTCTTAAGGATCAACAAGGACATCTATGTGCAGAGCCACAAGAGTTGGGTGAGATCCTGAATGAATATTTCTCATCGGTATTCACGGTGGAGAAAGGCATGGATGTTAGGAAACGAAGGGAAATAAATAGTGATGTCTTGAGAAGTGTGCATATTACAGAGGAGGAGGTGCTGGAAGTCTTAAAGTGCATCAAGGTAGATAAATCCCCGGGACCTGATGAAATGTATCCCAGGTTGTTGTGGGAGGCTAGGGAGGAAATTGCGGGTCCCCTAACAGAGATATTTGAATCATTGGCAGCCACAGGTGAGGTGCCTGAAGATTGGAGAGTGGCGAATGTTGTGCCCTTGTTTAAGAAGGGCAACAGGGAAAAGCCTGGGAACTATAGACCGGTGAGCCTAACGTCTGTAGTAGGTAAGTTGCTAGAAGGTATTCTGAGAGACAGGATCTACAAGCATTTAGAGAGGCAAGGACTGATTCGGGGCAGTCAGCATGGCTTTGTGCGTGGAAAATCATGTCTCACAAATTTGATTGAGTTTTTTGAGGGGGTGACCAAGAAGGTAGATGAGGGCAGTGCAGTAGACGTTGTCTACATGGACTTTAGCAAAGCCTTTGACAAGGTACCGCATGGTAGGTTGTTGCAGAAGGTTAAAGCTCACGGGATCCAGGGTGAGGTTGTTAATTGGATTCAAAATTGGCTGGACGACAGAAGACAGAGGGTGGTTGTAGAGGGTTGTTTTTCAAACTGGAGGCCTGTGACCAGTGGTGTGCCTCAGGGATCGGTGCTGGGTCCACTGTTATTTGTGATTTATATTAATGATTTGGATGAGAATTTAGGAGGCATGGTTAGTAAGTTTGCAGATGACACCAAGATTGGTGGCACAGTGGATAGTGAAGAAGGTTGTCTAGGATTGCAACGGGATCTTGATCAATTAGGCCAGTGGGCCGACGAATGGCAGATGGAGTTTAATTTAGATAAATGTGAGGTGATGCATTTTGGCAGATCAAATCAGGCCAGGACCTACTCAGTTAATGGTATGGCGTTGGGGAGAGTTATAGAACAAAGAGATCTAGGAGTACAGGTTCATAGCTCCTTGAAGGTGGAGCCGCAGGTGGACAGGGTGGTGAAGAAGGCATTCGGCATGCTTGGTTTCATTGGTCAGAACATTGAATACAGGAGTTGGGACGTCTTGTTGAAGTTGTACAAGACATTGGTACGGCCACACTTGGAATACTGTGTGCAGTTCTGGTCACCCTATTATAGAAAGGATATTATTAAACTAGAAAGAGTTCAGAAAAGATTTACTAGGATGTTGCCGGGACTTGATGGTTTGAGTTATAAGGAAAGGCTGGATAGACTGGGACTTTTTTCCCTGGAGCGTAGGAGGCTTAGGGGTGATCTTATAGAGGTCTATAAAATAATGAGGGGCATAGATAAGGTAGATAGTCAACATCTTTTCCCAAAGGTAGGGGAGTCTAAAACTAGAGGGCATAGGTTTAAGGTGAGAGGGGAGAGATTCAGAAGGGGCAATTTCTTCACTCAGAGGGTGGTGAGTGTCTGGAATGGGCTGCCAGAGGTAGTAGTAGAGGCGGGTACAATTGTGTCTTTTAAAAAGCATTTAGATAGTTACATGGGTAAGATGGGTATAGAGGGTTATGGGCCAAATGCAGGCAACTGGGACTAGCTTAATGGTAAAAACTGGGCGGCATGGACTGGTTGGGCCGAAGGGCCTGTTTCCATGCTGTAAACTTCTATGACTCTCAAAATCTCCCACACTAACCTCTCCCTTTCCATGCCCTCTGTCTTCTCCCTATGAACCCTGATGGAGATTAGCTCTCCCCTGACCACCGCCTTCAACGCCTCCCATACCACCCCCACTCGCACCTCCCCGTTGTCGTTGGCCTCCAAGTACCTTTCGATACACCCCCTCACCTTCCCACACACCACCTCATCTGCCAGGAGTCCCACATCCAGCCGCCACAGCGGGAGTTGGTCCCTCTCCTCTCCCAGCCCCATTTCCACCTAGTGCGGGGCGTGGTCCAAAACGGCTATGGCCGAATACTCCGTCCCCTCCACCCTCGGGATGAGCGCCCTGCCCAGAACAAAAAAATCTATCCAGGAGTAGGCTTTGTGCACATGGGAGAAGAAAGAAAATTCCCTGGCCTGCGGTCTTGCAAACCTCCATGGGTCCACTCCCCCATCTGATCCATAAACCCCCTAAGCACCTTGGCCGCCGCCGGCCTCTTTCCAGTCCTTGATCTGGAGCGGTCCAGTGCTGGGTCCAGCACTGTATTGAAGTCCCCTCCCATTATCAGGCCTCCTACCTCCAGGTCCGGAATGCGCCCCAACATGCGCTTCATGAATCCAGCATCATCCCAGTTCGGGGCGTATACATTTACCAACACCACCCACGTCCCTTGCAACCTACCGTTCACCATCACATATCTCCCTCCATTATCCACTACGATAGTCTTGGCCTCAAATGACACATGCTTTCCCACCAATATTGCCATACCTCTATTCTTCGCGTCCAGTCCCGAATGGAATACCTGTTCTACCCATCCCCTTCTTAACCTGACCTGGTCCGCCACCTTCAGGTGTGTCTCTTGGAGCATAGCCACGTCTGCCTTCAAGCCCTTCAAGTGCGCGAACACTCGAGCCCTCTTCACTGGCCCGTTCAGGCCCCTCACGTTCCACGTTATCAGCCGGATTCTGCCTACCTCCTTTTTTAAACAGTGATGTAACGTTTGCTAATTTCCAATCCGCCGGGACCACCCCAGAGTCTAGTGAATTTTGCTAAATTATCACTAGTGCATTTGCAATTTCCCTAGCCATCCCTTTTAGCACTCTGGGATGCATTCTATCAGGGCCTGGAGACTTGTCTACTTTTAGCCCCATTAGCTTGCCCATCACTACCTCCTTAGTGATAACAATCATCTCAAGGTCCTCACCTGTCATAGCCTCATTTCCATCAGTCATTGGCATGTTATTTGTGTCTTCCACTGTGAAGACCGACCCAAAAAACCTGTTCAGTTCCTCAGCCATTTCCTCATCTCCCATTATTAAATCTCCCTTCTCATCCTCTGAAGGACCAATATTTACCTTAGCCACTCTTTTTTGTTTCATATCTTTGTAGAAACTTTTCCTATCTGTTTTTATATTCTGAGCAAGTTCACTTTCATAATCTATCTTACTCTTCTTTATAGCTTTTTTAGTAGCTTTCTGTTGCCCCCTAAAGATTTCCCAGTCCTCTAGTCTCCCACTAATCTTTGCCACTTTGTATGCTTTTTCCTTCAATTTGATACTTTCCCTTATCCTTAGATATCCACAGTCAATTTTCCCTCTTTCTACCGTCCTTCCTTTTTGTTGGTATAAACCTTTGCTGAACACTGTGAAAAATCGCTTGGAAGGTTCTCCACTGTTCCTCAACTGTTTCACCATAAAGTATTTGCTACCAGTCTACCTTAGCTAGCTCTTCTCTCATCCCATTGTAATCTCCTTTGTTGAAGCACACCACACTAGTGTTTGATTTTACCTTCTCACCCTCCATCTGTATTCTAAATTCCACCATATTGTGATCGCTCCTTCCAAGAGGATCCCTAACTATGAGATCATTAATGAATCCTGTCTCATTACACAATACCAGATCTAGGACCGCTTGTTCCCTCATAGGTTCCATTGCATACTGTTCTAGGAAACTATCGTGGATACATTCTATAAACTCCTCCTCAAGGCTGCCTTGACCGACCTGGTTAAACCAATCGACATGTAGATTAAAATCCCCCATGATAACTGCTGTACCATTTCTACATGCATCAGTTATTTCTTTGTTTATTGCCTGCCCCACCATAATGTTACTATTTGGTGGCCTATAGAATACTCCTATCAGTGACTTTTTTGCCGTCCTGATTTCTGATACTATTCCTGATTTCCACCCAAATGGATTCAACCTTATCCTCCACCGTACCGATGTCATCCCTTACTATTGCCCGGATGTCATCCTTAAATAACAGAGCTACACCGCCTCCCTTACCATCCACTCTGTCCTTCCGAATAGTTTGATACCCTTGGATATTTAACTCCCAGTCATGACCATCCTTTAACCATGTTTCAGTAATTGCCACTAAATCATAGCCATTCACGATGATTTGCGCCATCAACTCATTTACCTTATTCCGAATACTGCAAGCATTCAGGTAAAGTACACTTATGTTGCCTTTTATACCTCTGATTTGAATCTTAACACTTTGATCAGTAACCTCTCCTAAGTTATTTTTCCTCTTAACTTTTCTCCTAATTTTCCTTGTCGTTGAATCCATATGTTCATGTAACAAGCTGCCGCGTCGCTTTCCATTTATGTTTTTACTTCCCGTTTTATTCCTTTTAGTATTACTGGGCCTATTCACTGAGCTCCCCTCAGTCACTGTACCTTGTACTGTCGCCCTTTTTGATTTTTGACTATGGCTTCTCTGCCTTACACTTTCCCCCTTACTGCCTTTTGTTTCTGTCCCTGTTTTACTACCTTCCGACTTCCTGCATCAGTTCCCATCCCCCTGCCACATTAGTTTAAACACTCCCCAACCGCTCTAGCAAATAGCCCCCCTCGGACATCAGTTCCAGTCCTGCCCAGGTGTAATCCGTCCAGTTTGTACAGGTCCCACCTCCCCCAGAACTGGTCCCAATGCCCCAGGAATCTGAAACCCTCCCCCTGACACCACCCCTTCAGCCATGTATTCATCCTACATATCCTGTCATTTCTACTCTGACTAGCACGTGGCACCGGTAGTAATCCTGAGATCACCACCTTCGAGGTCCGATTTCTTAACTTCCTTCCTAGCTCCCTGTATTCTGCTTTTAGGACCTCATCCCTTTTTATTTACCTATGTCGTTTGTACCAATGTGTACCACGACCACTGGCTGTTCACCCTCCCCTTCCAGAATGTCCTGTACCCACTCCGAGACATCCTTGACCATAGCACCAGGGAGGCAACATACCATCCTAGAGTCTCGTTTGCGGCCACAGAAACGCCTGTCTATTCCCCTTACAATTTTGTGGTGGCTTCTCCAGGGGTGGGGGTTGGAATGGGGGGATTCCCATTTTGGGTGGCAACGATGTACTTCAGGTATTTGGGAGTACAGGTGACCCGGGATTGGGTGTAGCTTCGTAAGTTGAACTTTACGAGTCTGGTAGATAGGGTTAAGGTCGATCTACTGAGGTGGGATATACTTTCCCCGTCCTTGGCAGGTCAGATGCAGGCAGTGAAGATGAATATTCTGCCGCGGTTTGTATTTTTATTTCAGTGCCTGACAGTCGTTTTGCCTAAATCATTTTTCATGTGTGTGGATAGGTTGGTTTCAGCATTTGTCTGGGCAGGTAAGGTGGCTAGGATTAGAAAGATGGTACTTCAGTGGGGGTGGCAGTCGGGGAGTTGGACCTTCGAATTTCCGAACTCTGTAAGAGAGAGGGAAGTGTGTCAGTGAACGTGGTCCAATCGGTTTGAGTAACGCGACTGGTTCAATAGCTGGCGATGTGAACAAACTGTGAACTTGTGAACTTGCAACAATGCTTAGAGTATGGGGGCAAGGTGAAACATTGCACGTTTGATATAAGTCCTGTTTGATAGAGATTGTTAGTAGATGGGTAGTGAGAGTATTGGGATTTGAAGCAGAGGCTGAGGCTCGTGACATTTTATGACATTTGAACATGCATTTGCTTCCCTTGTCCACTTATATTTGTCCTTGAACTTTTTGTGGTTCTATATCCAGACTTGACCCCTTGCATTGACTTCTGTGGCTGCCACTGTCTTTCAGCATGGACGAGAGAACCTCCTGGCTTCCCATGGACGCAGGACAGCTCTCCTTGTTTCCCACTTCCTCCAACATGTGCAGCATCGGAAAACCTGGGTACATGTTCTCTTCCATGTTCAGCAATTCTTCTGACTTTCCCAGGTCAGATTCGGCTCACACAAAATTCCCAACACTTGCAGCCAGCTGCAATGCATCTCCCTTTAAGGGCTGCAGACTGTCTTTAAGTAGTGCAAGCTATTAGTGCTGGCAAGCATCGATTATGGGGTACCTGCTTGTGTGTGTAGCTGGTCATTAGCATGGTTACTGCTGGATGGACACAGAAATCATGTCAATGAGCAGGCAGCACAGAGATTATGTTTTGCCTGTGTTTCATCAAATGGGCACAGTGTATCGTGATTCCTGTTCCTGTTATGAGGGGTGTCAGATTTAGCCCCAGCACACCTTCAAATTACAAGTTCTTATTCAGGCAATGATCTACATGACTATTGAGGACAAAATTCTGCCCATTGACTATTTGAATGCTTACTGTGTTTCAGTGGGTAGTTTAGATAAATGCCATTTCTGGGCAATCTTTTGTTTTTGTGGAATTTCATGAGACATTTTATGATTGCCTTAGTAATCACTGAAAAACAGCAACAGATCTCACAGGATTTAATTCTAGTGCATGCCTTATGTTAGCATAATTTGTCTCTCTTTTGACTGTCTTCTTTGAGTGTTGGAAGCATAATTAATGGTAACTTTTACAATAAGCTCTCACTGAGGCAAAAAGACAAGATTTAATCATCGTTCACAGTAAATGCTGTTATTCATACAAAAGATTTGTTCACAGTTTGTTCACGGCACAGACACAGTAAGGAACACCTCAAAGCCCCATCATTCAAACACCACCTTCTGTTTTAAAATCTTAATAAAGGAATTGATTGGGATTATGCTCAGAGTGAAACATTCATTCAGTTCTCAAAACTTGTATTTTTCTCACAGAGCAAATCCAAAATGTATTTCATGAATATTTTTGATAGCATTTTCAAAACCTGACTTGAAAAAAATGTATGGAAGTCATATTCTTTTGTTCATTTTTCCTTCCCATCCTGAAGACATTGGCTTCATGCTGGGGTAAAGTTCTATAGAGACTTTCACTCTCCAGGGTCTTGCCAACGTAGATAATATTTAAATATGATCCCAATGGTGAGTGTTAGCAGGTTATCCATTCATATAGATATCCTACCCAATCCCAACAAAGCCCCTGAAGTCCAGGCACACACATGCATTTCCAATAAGGATCACTGGATAATAATTGGCAATCCTGGTTGACTTTCCACTCTTTTAACTGATGGAAGTTAAGGGTAATGCCCGAGCTGAGTTCAGCGAACCCAGATCAGAGATTGAACTTGGAGCTTTCAGGTGTGCAAAGCTCATTACCCCTTAGTTCAAAATAATCCAAACTAACATCTTTATGGATGGTAAAACATGGGCCAGTAATTCCATCCTGACACTGCGCTGATTATGACTCAATTCCAGCTTTCCGCCAACCTGCACATGAATGAGTTGATTTCATCCAATAATGTGCAGTCAGCTTCTTATAATATTTTTCGGTCATTCTTTGTCTGGGAGTTCTGATGCAAGTTGTTGCTGAAGGTTTTCTCCCTTCTGTTGCTATCCAGACATACCCTTTCGTGCACTTCTTATTCTTTCTTTAAACACTTTTTCTCAGACACACTTTCATAGAGTCTCACGCACATCCATGTTACCATTTTGCCTCACTTTTTGTACTTTATTTTCTACACAGACACTTTAATATTTTTTTCTCATGCTCAAGTATATTTGAATTTGTAGCAGAATATAAATACAAATGCTCTGGACTATTAAATGCCTGCCCCCCCGCCCTTTCCACACACTTGGACAACATCACCAAAACCCCAGCGACGTGCCATTATAGTGCCTTTAATGTAGGAAAACGTTCCAATCTGCTAAAGAAAATTTAAAAATTAATCCCAAGCCAAGGAATTTTATTAAGTACATGGGTGTCCACACCAAGTAAAATAAAGAACATTGATTTATTTACAATTACGGTCCATACACTTCCTGTTATATTCCTACCGGATCTCTCTTGGTCTGTACCTTATTGCATTGCTGTGTTAATATAAGCCAACTTGTGACAATAAAGATTATTATGATTCTTTTCCGGTGGCGGCCATGGAGGAGTAGGTCGCACATTTGATAGCTCCCGCCTGTGACGGACCTTTGGACCTTTTTCCCCCGTTTTTCCCCGGATTTTATTGGATAAATCGGTGAAGAGTGAGACAGTGAGGAGAAATACCACTCCAGTGTATGGAGAATTGGACCAGAAGTGGCCGTGTGAGAAGACAAAGTCCTACAAGTAAGACGCGAGCAGAGTTGGCAACACAGGAAAGCATGGCGGAGAGGCAGGGCCTCGGGGAGACGGCACAGTGGTCGACGGAGCAGCTGGTGAAGTTTTTTGAAGATTGCTTCGCCAAGCTTAAGGAGGACACGCTGGAGCCGATCAAGGCTTCGATTGATCAGGTGGTGCAGAATCAAGAAACCCACAGTCGAGCGATCCAGGAGGTGGAGAAAAAGGAGTCTGAGCATGAGGAGTACATAACCGTGCTGGAGACCAAGGTAGAGATGATGAATGACCGCCAGAAAAGAATGCAGGAGAAGCTGGAGGACCTGGAGAACAGATCCAGGAGGCAGAATCTGAGAGTCGTCGGCCTCCCTGAAGGCAGTGAGGGATCGGATGCGAGGGCTTATGTGACGAACATGCTGGAGAAGTTGATGGGGGCTGAGGCATTCCCTCGGCCCCTGGAAGTGGATAGAGCACACAGAGCACTCGCGAAGACGCCCCGAGCGAACATGCCACCGAGGGCAATCGTGGTATGTTTATACCAATTCCTGGACAAGGAACACGTTCTGCGATCGGCCAAGAAAGAACGGAGCAGCAAGTGGGAGAATTGTGAGCTGCGCATTTATCAGGACCTGGGCACGGATTTGGCCAAGAGGTGAGCTGGGTTTAATCAGGCAAAAACGACCCTCTTTAAGAAGGGGGGAAGTTCGACTGGAGGTGAACTAAAAGACACTGATCCTTGGAGAGTACTGTAGTGGCGATTTGTTGAAAATCACATTTGTGCTGGTTTGAATAAGTACCGTTGTGTGCAATAAAGGGCTGTTTTGATGGCTGAAGTTAACTTTGTCTTACTGGGAGCTGGTTGGAGGGGGCTGGTTTCTGGGGTTGTTTTCTGCGTTTTCTGGGGCGAAATTCTCCGGAAACGGCGCGACGTCCGCTGACTGGCACCCAAAACGGCGCAAATCAGACGGGCATCGCGCCGCCCCAAAGGTGCGGAATGCTCCGCATCTTTGGGGGCCGCGCCCCAACATTGAGGGGCTAGGTTGGCGCCGGATGAATTTCCGCCCCGCCAGCTGGCGGAAAAGGCATTTGGTGCCCCACCAGCTGGCGCGAAAATGACATCTCCGGGCGGCGCATGCGCGGGAGCGTCAGCGACCGCTGACAGCATTCCCACGCATGCGCAGTGGAGGGAGTCTCTTCTGCCTCCGCCATGGTGGAGACCGTGGCTGAGGCGGAAGGGAAAGAGTGCCCCCACGGCACAGGCCCGCCCGCGGATCGGTGGGCCCCGATCCCGGGCCAGGCCACCGTGGGGGCACCCCCCGGGGCCAGATCGCCCCGCGCCCCCCCCAGGACCCCGGAGCCCGCCCGCGCCGCCTGGTCCCGCCGGTAAGGTAGGTGGTTTAATTTACGCCGGCGGGACAGGCATTTTAGCAGTGGGACTTCGGCCCATCCGGGCCGGAGAATCGAGCGGGGGGGCCCGCCAACCGGCCGAATCTCTGGTGCCGGAGACTTTGGCAACCGGCGGGGGTGGGATTCACGCCAGCCCCCGGCGATTCTCCGACCCGGCGGGGGGGTCGGAGAATCTCGCCCCTGATGTTTGTTTACTGGGGAATGTGATGCTTTGAATATGTTTGTCCAAGTTGGGGGAGAGGGGAGAGAACAATGGGGAGACAGACTGTTTGGTGCCATGGGTGGGAGCTATCAAGTCAGCTTAGTCAGCTGACTCACGGAAGAACAGTGGGGGGCGAGCAGGTGTTAAGCTGGAGCTTGAGATGGGGGGTTGGGTTTCCAGTGCTGTTACCGGGAGGGGGAGGGAGCGGGAGCGGGGGCGGGAGCTGCTTTGCTGACAGGGGAGGAACTGTTAATAGGGGACAAATGGGAGGTTGGGGACGGCGAATGCCTGAAGGGGGGGGGGGCTCCAGGAGGCCGGGGGCGATGGCTAGTTGGCAGGGTGGTGGGGGGGGTTACATGGAACGTAAGAGGGTTGAATGGGCCGGTCAAGAGGGCTCGTGTGTTTGTGCATTTGAGTGGGAAGCTGGAGGGGGTCTGGGTGGTACTCGTGAACGTATATGCTCCGAATTGGGACGATGTGGAATTTATGAGGCAGGTGTTGGGTAAGATCCCAGACTTAGAGACTTATCCCAGACCGATATTCAGGTCGCCAAAGCGTGTAATGAGGCAGTGGGGAAGGGAACACTGACAAAGGAGAGTACTTGCAGGCACGGAGAGGGGTTGAAGTGTGTATACTTCAACGCAAGAAACATCAGGAATAAGGTGGGTGAACTTAAGGCATGGATCGGTACTTGGGACTACGATGTGGTGGCCATCACGGAAACTTGGATAGAAGAGGGGCAGAAATGGTTGTTGGAGGTCCCTGGTTATAGATGTTTCAATAAGATTAGGGAGGGTGGTAAAAGAGGTGGGGGGGGGGGGTGGCATTATTAATTAGAGATAGTATAACAGCTGCAGAAAGGCAGTTCGAGGAGTATCAGCCTACTGAGGTAGTATGGGTTGAAGTCAGAAATAGGAAAGGAGCAGTCACCTTGTTAGGAGTTTTCTATAGGCCCCCCAATAGTAGCAGAGATGTGGAGGAACAGATTGGGAAACAGATTTTGGAAAGGTGCAGAAGTCATAGGGTAGTAGTCATGGGCGACTTTAACTTCCCAAATATTGAGTGGAAACTCTTTAGATCAAATAGTTTGGATGGGGTGGTGTTTGTGCAGTGTGTCCAGGAAGCTTTTCTAACACAGTATGTAGATTGTCCGACCAGAGGAGGGGCAATATTGGATTTAGTACTGGGCAATGAGCCAGGGCAAGTGATAGATTTGTTAGTGGGGGAGCATTTTGGAGATAGTGACCACAATTCTGTGACTTTCACTTTAGTAATGGAGAGGGATAGGTACGTGCAACAGGGCAAGGTTTACAATTGGGGGAAGGGTAAATACGATGTTGTCAGACAAGAATTGAAGTGCATAAGTTGGGAACATAGGCTGGCAGGGAAGGACACAAGTGAAATGTGGAACTTGTTCAAGGAACAGGTGCTACGTGCCCTTGATATGTATGTCCCTGTCAGGCAGGGAAGAGATGGTCGAGTGAGGGAACCATGGTTGACAAGAGAGGTTGAATGTCTTGTTAAGAGGAAAAAGGTGACTTATGTAAGGCTGAGGAAACAAGGTTCAGACAGGGCATTGGAGGGATACAAGATAGCCAGGAGGGAACTGAAGAAAGGGATTAGGAGAGCTAAGAGAGGGCATGAACAATCTTTGGCGGGTAGGATCAAGGAAAACCCCAAGGCCTTTTACACATATGTGAGAAATATGAGAATGACTAGAGCGAGGGTAGGTCCGATCAAGGACAGTAGCGGGAGATTGTGTATTGAGTCTGAAGAGATAGGAGAGGTCTTGAACGAGTACTTTTCTTCTGTATTTACAAATGAGAGGGGCGATATTGTTGGAGAGGACAGTGTGAAACAGATTGGTAAGCTCGAGGAAATACTTGTTAGGAAGGAAGATGTGTTGGGCATTTTGAAAAACTTGAGGATAGACAAGTCCCCCGGGCCTGACGGGATATATCCAAGGATTCTATGGGAAGCAAGAGATGAAATTGCAGAGCCGTTGGCAATGATCTTTTCGTCCTCGCTGTCAACAGGGGTGGTACCAGGGGATTGGAGAGTGGCGAATGTCGTGCCCCTGTTCAAAAAAGGGACGAGGGATAACCCTGGGAATTACAGGCCAGTTAGTCTTACTTCGGTGGTAGGCAAAGTAATGGAAAGGGTACTGAAGGATAGGATTTCTGAGCATCTGGAAAGACAATGCTTGATTAGGGATAGTCAGCACGGATTTGTGAGGGGTAGGTTTTGCCTTACAAATCTTATTGAATTCTTTGAGGAGGTGACCAAGCATGTGGATGAAGGTAAAGCAGTGGATGTAGTGTACATGGATTTTAGTAAGGCATTTGATAAAGTTCCCCATGGTAGGCTTATGCAGAAAGTAAGGAGGCATGGGATAGTGGGAAATTTGGCCAGTTGGATAACGAACTGGCTAACCGATAGAAGTCAGAGAGTGATGGTGGATGGCAAATATTCAGCCTGGATCCCAGTTACCAGTGGCGTACCGCAGGGATCAGTTCTGGGTCCTCTGCTGTTTGTGATTTTCATCAATGACTTGGATGAGGGAGTTGAAGGGTGGGTCAGTAAATTTGCAGACGATACGAAGATTGGTGGAGTTGTGGATAGTAAGGAGGGCTGTTGTCGGCTGCAAAGAGACATAGATAGGATGCAGAGCTGGGCTGAGAAGCGGCAGATGGAGTTTAACCCTGAAAAGTGTGAGGTTGTCCATTTTGGAAGGACAAATATGAATGCGGAATACAGGGTTAACGGTAGAGTTCTTGGCAATGTGGAGGAGCAGAGAGATCTTGGGGTCTATGTTCATACATCTTTGAAAGTTGCCACTCAAGTGGATAGAGCTGTGAAGAAGGCCTATGGTGTGCTCGCGTTCATTAACAGAGGGATTGAATTTAAGAGCCGTGAGGTGATGATGCAGCTGTACAAAACTTTGGTAAGGCCACATTTGGAGTACTGTGTACAGTTCTGGTCGCCTCATTTTAGGAAGGATGTGGAAGCTTTGGAAAAGGTGCAAAGAAGAATTACCAGGATGTTGCCTGGAATGGAGAATAGGTCTTACGAGGAAAGGTTGAGGGTGCTAGGCCTTTTCTCATTAGAACGGAGAAGGATGAGGGGCGACTTGATAGAGGTTTATAAGATGATCAGGGGAATAGATAGAGTAGACAGTCAGAGACTTTTTCCCCGGGTGGAACAAACCATTACAAGGGGACATAAATTTAAGGTGAAAGGTGGAAGATATAGGAGGGATATCAGAGGTAGGTTCTTTACCCAGAGAGTAGTGGGGGCATGGAATGCACTGCCTGTGGAAGTAGTTGAGTCGGAAACATTAGGGACATTCAAGCAGCTCTTGGATAGGTACATGGATTACGGTTAAATGATATAGTGTAGATTTATTTGTACTCAAGGGCAGCACGGTAGCATTGTGGATAGCACAATTGCTTCACAGCTCCAGGGTCCCAGGTTCGATTCCGGCTTGGGTCACTGTTTGTGCGGAGTCTGCACGTCCTCCCCGTGTCTGCGTGGGTTTCCTCCGGGTGCTCCGGTTTCCTCCCACAATCCAAAGATGTGCGGGTTAGGTGAATTGGCCAATGATAAATTGCCCTTAATGTCCAAATTGCCCTTGGTGTTGGGTGGAGGTGTTGAGTTTGGGTAGGGTGCTCTTTCCAAGAGCTGGTGCAGACTCAAAGGGCCGAATGGCCTCCTTCTGCACTGTAAATTCAATGATAATCTATGATTAATCTAGGACAAAGGTTCGGCACAACATCGTGGGCCGAAGGGCCTGTTCTGTGCGTATTTTCTATGTTCTATGTTAGAGTCATATAACTTGATTATGGGGGGAGATTTTAATACAGTCATTGATCCGGAATTGGACCGGTCAAAATCCAGGACAGGGAGGATGCCAGCCGCAGCAAAGGAATTGAAGGGGTTTATGGAACAGATAGAGGGAGTAGACCCATGGAGGTTTGCACGGTCAAGGGCGAAGGAGTTTTCTTTTTTCTCCCATGTCCACATGGTATACCCTCGCATTGACTTATTTGTTCTGAGCAGGGCTCTAATACCGGAGGTGGTGGATACTGAGTACTCGGCAATCGCAGAGTCGGATCATGCCCCACATTGGGTGGATCTATGGGTTAGTTTGGAGAGAGGACAACGGCCGCTATGGAGGCTGGATGTGGGGTTGTTAGCGGACGAAGCGACCTGTGGGCGGGTGAACAAGTCCATCCAGAACTACCCGGAAACAAATGATACAGGGGAGGTCTCTGCAGCAACGGTTTGGGAAGTTTTGAAGGCAGTGGTCAGAGGGGAATTAATCTCGATACGGGCCCACAGAGAAAAGGCGGAATGGGCTGAGAGGGATAGGTTAGTTGAGGAGATACTCCAGATGCACAGGAGATATTCGGAGGCCCCTTACGCGGGGCTATTGAGGGAGCGGCGTAGGTGGCAGGCAGAGTTTGGGTGGTTGACTACAGGGAAAGCGGTGGAACAGCTGAGGAAGGCAATGGGGAAATGTAGGCATATGAGTATGGGGAAAAGGCAAGCAGAATGTTAGCTCACCAGCTCAGAAAAATGGAGGCGGCCAGGGAGATAGGGAGAGTAAAGAGTAGAGGTGGGAATACGGTCTTGGACCCAGTGGGGGTGAATGAGGTGTTGAAGGACTTTTACAGCAAATTATATGAGTCGGAACCCCCGGCGGGGGTGGAGGGGATGAGGCAGCATTTGGGTCAGTTGAGGTTCCCGAGGGTGGATACAGATCTGGTGGAAGGGCTGGGAGCCCCAATTGAAATAGAGGAAATAATTGAGGGGCTGGAGGGTATGCAGTCGGGCAAGGCCCCGGGGCTGGACGGCTACCCGGTGAAATTCTATAAGAAGTTTTCAGAGATATTGAGCCCACTGCTGGTGAGGACATTTAATGAAGTAAGAGATGGTGGTGGTGGCCAGTGGTTACAATTGCACCTACATGGTATGATCAGATAAGAGAGAAGTCCTCCCCCAACAATGTCACAGGCCTCGATTTCATTGATCCTGAAACGGGAGAAGAATGCGGAGCAATGCGGGTCATACAGGCCGATTTCTCTTCTGAATGTGGACGCCAAACTGCTGGCTAAGATACTGGCCACAAGGATAGATGATTGTGTCCCGGGGGTGAGAGGGGAAGACTACACGGGATTTGTAAAGGACAGGCAACTCAAGGCCAATGTTTGAAGGCATTTAAATGTTATTATGATGCCCTCAGAAGGAGGGGAGATGGAGGTGGTGGTAGCGATGGATGTGGAGAAGGCTTTTGATCGGGTGGAGTGGGATCGCTTTACGTAGATGACCTGCTCTTGTATATTTCAGACCCGTTGGAGGGGATGGGGGACGTTATGTGGATCCTGGGGGAATGTGGTAATTTTTCAGGGTATAAATTGAACATGGGGAAAAGCAAGATGTTCGCGATCCAGGCAAGAGGACAGGAGAAGAAACTGGGCGAGCTGCCGTTTAGAATGTTAGGAAGGAGCTTTCAGTATCTGGGAATCCAGATGGCCCGGGAATGGGAGGCACTGTACAAGTTAAACATATCCCTGCTCGTAGAACAAATGAAAGAGAACTTTAAGAGATGGGACATGCTCCCGCTATCACTGGCGGGGAGGGTACAGAGGGTACAGGTGAAAATGACGGTCCCCCCAGATTTCTGTTTGTCTTTCAGTGCCTCCCCATCTTCATCCCTAAGGCCTTTTTCAAGCGGGTGAATAAGGTTATTGCGGGCTCTGTGTGGACGGGTAAAACCCCGCGAGTGAAGAAAGTGTTGCTGGAGCGCAGTCGGGGAGGGTGAGTTGGCGCTGCCGACCTTCTGCAATTACTACTGGGCAGCTAATATAGCCATGATTAGGAAGTGGGTAGTGGGGGAGTGGTTGGTGTGGGAGTGGATGGAGACGGCGTCATGTAAAGGCACAAGTTTGGGACTTCCGGTGACGACGGGCGGGAGGCGGCCGCACAATGGAGGGCTCCCGTTCGGCAACGGCATTTTCGGGGCTTTAAGCCCGGTCCCGGGGTCCACGGAGGCGGCAGAAGCAGGGAGAAGGCACGGAGGAGGCACAGTGAAGACACAGGAGGAAAAAAAGAACAAAGAAAAATGTGAGCAAGAAAGCGGCCAAAAAAAACAGCTGAAGGTCCGTCGGGGAGTGGAAAGGTCACCGCGGGGTCACCAAGGAAAATGGAGGCTGGAGCACCAGGGGAGGCCGCACTGCTTACGGCTGAAGAAATAACTAAGGTGATGGCTGCGGCATTTGAAAAGCAGTTGGCGCAGATTGCGAAATGCATGGAGACGGTGAGGAAGGAGATGAGGGAGGTTTTGAGTGTGCTGGTGGAGGAGGCGGTTTCCCCGGTGAGGATGGAGGTGGCGAGCGCAGTGGCGGAGGTGCGGGAGCAAGGGGAGGTGCAGAGGAAGTGGAGCAGACGTTATTGCAGCATGGTGATCAACTTGCCTCGATGGGGAAAGAGGTGCGGAAGGTGATGGATACTAACAAGGATCTGCGAGGAAAAATGGAAGACCTGGAAAACAGATCCAGGCGACAGAATTTGAGGATTGTGGGGCTGCCCGAAGGAGTTGAAGGACCGAAGCCGACTGAGTATTTTGCCGCGATGTTGGCAAAACTATTGGGGGAGGGGGAGGATCCCTCCCGATATGAACTGGATCGGGCTCATCGGTCGTGGAGGCCTGTACCAAAGGCAAGTGAGCCGTCAAGGGCAGTGACTCTGTGCTTCCGTAGGTACAGTGTGAAGGAGAAGGTCCTGAGCTGGGCCAAGCAGAAGCAGGTGGTGCAGTGGGCTGGAGCTGGTATACGTGTATACCAGGACTTTACGGTGGAGCTGGCAAGGATGCGGGCTACCTTCAACCGGGTGAAGAGGGCACTGTACATTAGCAAGGTGCGGTGCGGCATTGTATATCCAGCGAAGCTGAGGGTGACTTACAAGCTCAGGGACTTTTATTTTGGAACGGCGGAAGCAGCGGAGGAGTTTGCGAAAGCAGAAGGACTCTGGCAGAACTGACAAATTGGGGAATGGCCATGTGCCGATGTAACCTCATGACTGTATTTTCTTCTTTTTTGTATCACTGCGTGCGGGTGTAGAGATTAAAGGAGCCAATGTGGTGTATATTTGGACAAGGGAAGGGACGGGACTTTCACTCGAAATGAGGGTTCTTTAGGGTGTAGGTGGATATGCGGGGTTTGTGCGCTAAAAGGGGATCTTTGGGCTTTCATAGGGCCAGGCAAGTGGGAAAGGGACCCGGGCGGGGGCCTCCACGCTGGCCGGTTTAAGCCAGGGGGGGGGCCCCCGGATTGTTGTTTTATGGTTGGGGTGGGTGAAGATTGTGATGGGGTGGAAATGTTTATTGTACCATGTTTATGTCGCTGTTATTAAAAACTTGCAAATACCCTAATAAAAATAGTTTTTTGAAAATAAATTATTATTGGCCGGCCTTTTTCTTCAATGTTAAATTTGTTCCCCCGCCCCTCAACGGGGCAGCTCATGATCCACAAGAACCCCATGGTGGAAGATAATAATTCCCACCCCGTAGATCCTGTGCAGGATATTACAGGAAAGAAATATTAGGAAGGGTGTTTGAAATGAAAGGAGAGGCAATGGGCTTTGTTCTGATGCATAGCCAAAATATTCAAAAACTTTCTGCTAGTTGATGCACAATCAATTAAACTCAAAGACGAGGTTGTAACATAACTGAAGGCTTTAATCGACTAGAACTGTTCCCCAACAGCTTCGGTACAGAAAGTGAGGGCTGCTGGGACGGCACCGGCACCCCGCCTGTCAAGGCGGAGCTACGTACCAACAGCCAATGGTAAACTCCTAGGTTTAACCAATGGTCTTCAGCCTCTTGGGTACTGTAATACCTGATAATACCACATTCACCCTCTCTTCAAAAAAGAGTCCAGCAGGGGTGGTGGCCAGTGGTTACAATTGCATCTACATGGTATGATCAGATATGGAGGTACTGTGATATCTCTTTACAGAGTTGTTGAGGATATTTACAAGCGTGGAAGATATATACATTCAGTGTTCGTTTACAGTTATAGTTACAGTGAAAGAATCAGTCGGTCGGGTGGCCTGGTCGTCCTCCTGGATCGTCTGGGCTTCGGCGGTGATTTTGGTGGGGTTCCGGACGTCTGTGACTCCGGGAGCGTGGCGTCGGTCTCCATGGCAGCTTCGTCACCCCCTAGACGGCGCTGGTGGGGCCAACGGTTGGGCCAAGAGGGGGGCGCCTGTAGGGGGCGTCGGTGGGTGGGATGGCCTAGGTACGAGTGGCGGGAGGACTGACCCTCCAGTGAGGTGCTGTGGGGGGGTGGGCGTTAATGGTTCGGGTGCGCGTGGGGTTCCGGCGGGCGCCAGGTCCCAAAGGGAGACTGTATCTTGCCGGCCGTCAGGGAACGCCACAAAGGCGTACTGGGGGTTAGCGTGCAGCAGGTGGACCCTCTCGACCGACGGGTCCGACTTGTGCGCCCGCACGTGCTTCCGAAGCAGGATGGGTCCGGGTGCCACTAGCCAGGTTGGGAGCAAGGTCCCGGAGGAGGACTTCCTGGGGAAAACAAGGAGACGTTCATGAGGTGTCTGATTGGTAGTTGTACAAAGCAGCGACCGGATGGCGTGGAGGGCCTCCGGGAGGACTTCTTGCCAGCGGGAGACTGGGAGATTCCTGGACCGTAGGGCCAGTAGAATGGTCTTCCAGACCGTTCCGTTCTCCCTCTCTACCTGCCCGTTTGCCAGGGGGTTGTAACTGGTCGTCCTGCTTGAGGCGATGCCCTTGCTGAGCAGGAATTGACGCAGTTCGTCGCTCAAAAAGGAGGACCCCCTATCACTGTGTATGTACGCGGTGAACCCGAACAGTGTAAAGATACCCTGGAGGGCCTTGATGACGGTGTTTGCGGTCATGTCGGGGCTGGGGATGGCGAATGGGAACCGGGAGTACTCGTCAATCACGTTCAGGAAGTACGTGTTGCGGTCGGTGGAGGGGAGGGGGCCTTTGAAGTCCATGCTGAGGCGCTCAAAGGGACGGGAAGCCTTTATCAGGTGCGCTTTCTATGGCCGGTAAAAGTGCGGTTTGCACTCCGCGCAGATTCGGCAATCCCTGGTGACTGTCCTGACCTCCTTGATGGAGTAAGGCAGGTTGCGGGTCTTAATGAAGTGGAAAAAACGAGTGACCTCCGGGTGGCCGAGGTCCTCGTGGAGGGCACGGAGGTGGTCCACTTGTGCGGTGGCACTCGTGCCGTGGGACAGGGCATCGGAAGGCTCGTTTAGCTTCCCAGGACGGTACAAGATCTCATAGTTGTAGGTGGAGAGTTCTATCCCCCACCGTAAGATCTTGTCGTTCTTTATCTTGCCCCGCTGTGCATTATCATACATGAACGCCACCGACCGTTGGTCAGTGAGGAGAGTGAATCTCCTACCGGCCAGGTAATGCCGCCAATGTCGCACAGCTCCTACTATGGCTTGCGCCTCTTTTTCGACCGAGGAATGGCGAATTTCTGAAGCATGGAGGGTACGGGAGAAGAAGGCCATGGGTCTGCCCGCTTGGTTGAGGGTGGCCGCCAGAGCTACGTCGGACGCATCGCTCTCGACCTGGAAGGGGAGGGACTCGTCGATGGCGCGCATCGTGGCCTTTGCAATGTCTGCTTTGATGCGGCAGAAGGCCTGGCGGGCCTCCGTCGACAGGGGGAAGGTTGTGGACTGGATTAGGGGTCGGGCTTTGTCTTCGTAGTTGGGGACCCACTGTGCGTAATAACTGAAAAACCCGAGGCAGCGCTTCAGGGCCTTGGGGCAGTGAGGGAGGGGGAACTCCATAAGGGGGCGCATGCGTTCAGGGTCGGGGCCTATAACTCCATTTCGCACTACGTAGCCGCGGATGACTAGGCGGTCGGTGCTAAATACGCATTTATCCTTATTATACGTTAAGTTAAGGATTTTCACGGTCTGGAGAAATTTCCGGAGGTTGGTGTCGTGGTCCTGCTGGTCATGGTTGCAGATGGTGACGTTATCCAGATACGGGAACGTTGCACGTAAGCCATACCGGTCAACCATTCGGTCCATCTCGCGTTGGAAGACCGAGACCCCATTAGTGACACCAAAGGGAACCCTTAAAAATTGGTAGAGCCGCCCATCTGCTTCGAAGGCAGTGTACTTGCGGTCACTAGTGCGGAGCGGTAGCTGATGGTAAGCGGAGTTGAGATCCACCGTGGAGAAGACCATGTATTGCGCGATCCTGTTCACCAGGTCGGATATGCGTGGGAGAGGGTACGCATCCAGCTGCATAAACCTGTTGATGGTCTGACTGTAGTCAATGACCATCCTATGTTTCTCCCCGGTCTTCACCACCACTACTTGAGCTCTCCAGGGACTGTTGCTGGCTTCAATGACCCCTTCCCTCAGTAGCCTTTGGACCTCTGAGCTGATGAAGGTCCGGTCCTGGGCACTGTACCGTCTGCTCCTGGTGGCGACTAGTTTGCAATCCGGGGTGGGGTTCGCAAACAGGGAAGGCGGGTCGACCTTAAGTGTCGCGAGGCCACAGACAGTAAGGGGAGGTATAGGGCCACCGAATTTGAAGGTCAGGCTTTGCAAGTTACATTGGAAGTCCAACCCCAGGAGTGTAGCCACGCAGAGATGCGGCAGGACATAAAGGCGGAAATTGGTGAATTTCCTGCCTTGGACAGTGAGGTCTGCTAGGCAGAACCCCTTTATCTCCACCGAGTGTGACCCGGAGGCCAGGGAGATTCTTTGGTTTACAGGGTGGGTAACAAGTGAACAGCGCTTTACCGTGTCGGGGTGTATAAAGCTCTCCGTGCTCCCAGAATCGATCAGGCAAAACGTCTCGTGGCCGTTGATGAACACCGTCGTCATTGCAGTTGCGAGTGTCCGAGGTTGATTTTGGTCCAGCGTCACCTAGGCCAGATGGAGCAGTTGCGGGTTGTGATCGGGCAGTGTGTAGTCGGCCGTGCTGGGGGCCTGGGGCCCCATAAAAGATGGCGTCTCCCATGGATCGCACATGGTGGTTGGGGATGGGCAAAATGGCGGCGGGGATGGACAAGATGGCGGCGCCCATCGGTCCAGCGTGGTGTCCGAGGGGCGCCCGCTGGTCGGACGTGGCCCTAGGATAGGGGGGTGGCGGTGAGTGCTGGCCGCCTGGGGCCCGAGGGGAAGATTGCCGCGGCGGTCCGGAGTCGCTGGAGACCGCAGCCACGGCTCGTGCTTGGCAGACCCCCACAAATTGGCCCTTCTTGCCACACCCTTTGCAGGTGAAGGTGTGGGCCGGGCAGCGCGTGCGGGGATGCTTTGCCTGCCCGCAGAAGAAACAGCAGGGCCCGACGGAGTTAGCGGGCCGTCTTACAGTGCAAGCCTGCGGGGACATGGGGAAGGTCAGTGGGGCTGCCGCTGCGGGATGCCACGGTCGGGCGCATAGGACTGCGCGTTTCTGGAGGCAACATCCATGGACCCTGCCAGGGCCCGTGCCTCTCTCAGTCCCAGGGTGTCCTTTTTTAAGAGTCTTGGCGGATCTCTGAGGAGCTCATACCTGCTACGAAGGCATCCCGGATTATACGTTCCGTGTGCTCGCTGCCCGAAACTTGCGGGCAGCCACAGTTTCTGCCCAGCACCAGTAGCGCATAGTAGAAGTCCTCCAGCGATTCCCCGGGGCTTTGCCGTCTGGTTGCGAGCAGGTGACGTGCGTAGACCTGGTTTACAGGGTGGATATAATGTCCTTTTAACAGTTCGATCGCAGCATCGTAGTCCTCCGCCTCCTCGATGAGGGTGAAGATTCCAGGGCTTACTCTCGAGTGCAGGAGATGCAGTTTCTGTTCTCCTGAGGGGGTGCCTCCGGCCGTCTCGAGGTAGCCTTTAAAGCACGCCAGCCAGTGCTTAAAAATCGCAGCCGGTTCTCCGCGTGGGGGCTGAGTTGTAGACACTCCGGCTTGATTCGGAGAGCCATTCTTTCAGCTTAAGTGTAGTCGATTAAATTGATGCACGATCAATTAAACTCAAAGACGAGGTTGCAACATAACTGATGGCTTTAATCGACTAGAACTGTTCCCCAGCAGCTTCGGTACAGAAAGTGAGGGCTGCTGGGACAGCACCGGTTCTTATACCCCGCCCGTCAAGGCGGAGCTACGTACCAACAGCCAATGGTAAACTCCTAGGTTTAACCAATGGTTTTCGGCCTTTTGGGTACTGTAATACCTGATAATACCACACTAGTTAAACATTAAATGTTAGTTCTGCTGACAGAATTAAAGACTAAATACTGCTGCGAGATTTGTTCTTCCTCAAAGAAGCTTCAAATTATGCTCTGGAGAATATGTTACTGAAACAAATGTAAGTTTGTTGCAGCCACTATAAAATTCTATATGTTTTTTCTTCACTTGTTCTTCCCCATTGACAGTAGATTTCCTCCAATGTTTTTAAATCCTACGTGGAATTAAAAAACAACATTAGGCAGAATATCAGGGTCATCTGTCTTCTTCTTCCCATGCCCTGTGTAGCAGCCTCTGCCCAGTCTCATCTCAGTGTTATTTTCTCCTATCTGCTTTCTCCTGGGAGACTTTACAAGTCTCAAGAGGAATACCATACCAATTTAGGTCTGAATGCCAGAGTTATTGTTTGGAGGTCTTGCAATTTTGGTGATATTTTTAGAATTTACTGGAATCAAGTTCCAGATTAAAGGTTTATGGAAAGAGTTGGCTGTCTTTTCAAATCATTCACTGATAGGTATTGATTAACATTGCCAGTTGCAGTATAACAGGAGTCAACCTCTGATGCTAATGGTAGGAAAGCTACTGGAGACCATTGCCAAAGTCTAAATCAATTTTCACTTGGAGAAACACAGGTTAATAAAGGACAGCCAACACAAATTTGTTAACGGCAAATCATGGGTTGGATTCTCCGATTGAGCTCTTTGATAGATATTACAATCCCAAACCAGACCCAAACAGTGACTGGGATAATGATCAGAAAGCCCAATATTTTATTTTAACTTTGTAAGACTGTGAGGAAAGGACAGGAGTCGATTTCGGCGGCGTGAGAGCAGCTGGTTAGTCAGTTTCAGCGGGAGCATTGCGGAAGGAGGTTGCTGGGAGGTAAGTCAACCTTTAAAAGCACTTCTCTTTGCAGGGGCAGGCCAGTCGATTTCGGCGGCGTGAGAGCAGCTGGTTAGTCAGTTTCAGCGGGAGCATGCGGAAGGAGGTTGCTGGGAGGTAAGTCAACCTTTAAAAGCACTTCTCTTTGCAGGGGCAGGCCAGTCGATTTCGGCGGCGTGAGAGCAGCTGGTTAGTCAGTTTCAGCGGGAGCATTGCGGAAGGAGGTTGCTGGGAGGTAAGTCAACCTTTAAAAGCACTTCTCTTTGCAGGGGCAGGCCAGTCGATTTCGGCGGCGTGAGAGCAGCTGGTTAGTCAGTTTCAGCGGGAGCATTGCGGAAGGAGGTTGCTGGGAGGTAAGTCAACCTTTAAAAGCACTTCTCTTTGCAGGGGCAGGCCAGTCGATTTCGGCGGCGTGAGAGCAGCTGGTTAGTCAGTTTCAGCGGGAGCATTGCGGAAGGAGGTTGCTGGGAGGTAAGTCAACCTTTAAAAGCACTTCTCTTTGCAGGGGCAGGCCAGTCGATTTCGGCGGCGTGAGAGCAGCTGGTTAGTCAGTTTCAGCGGGAGCATTGCGGAAGGAGGTTGCTGGGAGGTAAGTCAACCTTTAAAAGCACTTCTCTTTGCAGGGGCAGGCCAGTCGATTTCGGCGGCGTGAGAGCAGCTGGTTAGTCAGTTTCAGCGGGAGCATTGCGGAAGGAGGTTGCTGGGAGGTAAGTCAACCTTTAAAAGCACTTCTCTTTGCAGGGGCAGGCCAGTCGATTTCGGCGGCGTGAGAGCAGCTGGTTAGTCAGTTTCAGCGGGAGCATTGCGGAAGGAGGTTGCTGGGAGGTAAGTCAACCTTTAAAAGCACTTCTCTTTGCAGGGGCAGGCCAGTCGATTTCGGCGGCGTGAGAGCAGCTGGTTAGTCAGTTTCAGCGGGAGCATTGCGGAAGGAGGTTGCTGGGAGGTAAGTCAACCTTTAAAAGCACTTCTCTTTGCAGGGGCAGGCCAGTCGATTTCGGCGGCGTGAGAGCAGCTGGTTAGTCAGTTTCAGCGGGAGCATTGCGGAAGGAGGTTGCTGGGAGGTAAGTCAACCTTTAAAAGCACTCTCTTTGCAGGGGCAGGCCAGTCGATTTCGGCGGCGTGAGAGCAGCTGGTTAGTCAGTTTCAGCGGGAGCATTGCGGAAGGAGGTTGCTGGGAGGTAAGTCAACCTTTAAAAGCACTTCTCTTTGCAGGGGCAGGCCAGTCGATTTCGGCGGCGTGAGAGCAGCTGGTTAGTCAGTTTCAGCGGGAGCATTGCGGAAGGAGGTTGCTGGGAGGTAAGTCAACCTTTAAAAGCACTCTCTTTGCAGGGGCAGGCCAGTCGATTTCGGCGGCGTGAGAGCAGCTGGTTAGTCAGTTTCAGCGGGAGCATTGCGGAAGGAGGTTGCTGGGAGGTAAGTCAACCTTTAAAAGCACTTCTCTTTGCAGGGGCAGGCCAGTCGATTTCGGCGGGAGTGGAGCTGGCTGGTTAGTCAATTTCAGCAGGAGCTGAGAATTTTTCTTTTTTTTTTTTAAATTAGTTTTTTAGGCGGGCTCAGGAAGTCGACCCGCGGACGTCTGGGAAGACCCTCACCAATAAATTCTGGTGGAGAGGAAACCCGAGACACTACACGTGTAGTGTCTCCCACCCGCCCTCCTCCTCTAACCTAATAATAAAACCCATTGGTCTGAGGTAAGTACCATATTTTTATTATATTATTATTATTTTTTATAAAAATTTAATTTAGTTGTTCGCCAGATCTTGGTAGAAAGTTAGAGGAATGGCAGGGAAGGGAGTGCAATGTTCCTCCTGCAGGATGTTTGAGGTGAGGGATACAGTTAGTGTCCCTGCTGATTTTACCTGCAGGAAGTGCTGCCATCTCCAGCTCCTCCAAGACCGAGTTAGGGAACTGGAGCTGGAGTTGGAAGAACTTCGGATCATTCGGGAGGCAGAAGGGGTCATAGATAGCAGCTTCAGGGAATTAGTTACACCAAAGATTGGAGATAGGTGGGTAACTGTAAGAGGGACTGGGAAAAAACAGTCAGTGCAGGGATCCCCTGCGGTCGTTCCCCTGAGAAACAAGTATACCGCTTTGGATACTTGTGGGGGGGACGACTTACCAGGGGTAAGCCATGGGGTACGGGCCTCTGGCACGGAGTCTGTCCCTGTTGCTCAGAAGGGAAGGGGGGAGAGGAGCAGAGCATTAGTAATTGGGGACTCTATAGTCAGGGGCACAGATAGGAGATTTTGTGGGAGCGTGAGAGACTCACGTTTGGTATGTTGCCTCCCAGGTGCAAGGGTACGTGATGTCTCGGATCGTGTTTTCCGGGTCCTTAGGGGGGAGGGGGAGCAGCCCCAAGTCGTGGTCCACATTGGCACCAACGACATAGGTAGGAAAGGGGACAAGGATGTCAGGCAGGCTTTCAGGGAGCTAGGATGGAAGCTCAGAACTAGAACAAACAGAGTTGTTATCTCTGGGTTGTTGCCCGTGCCACGTGATAGTGAGATGAGGAATAGGGAGAGAGAGCATTTAAACACGTGGCTACAGGGATGGTGCAGGCGGGAGGGTTTCAGATTTTTGGATAACTGGGGCTCTTTCTGGGGAAGGTGGGACCTCTACAGACAGGATGGTCTACATCTGAACCTGAGGGGCACAAATATCCTGGGGGGGAGATTTGTTAGTGCTCTTTGGGGGGGTTTAAACTAATGCAGCAGGGGCATGGGAACCTGGATTGTAGTTTTAGGGTAAGGGAGAATGAGAGTATAGAGGTCAGGAGCACAGATTTGACGTCGCAGGAGGGGGCCAGCGTTCAGGTAGGTGGTTTGAAGTGTGTCTACTTCAATGCCAGGAGTATACGAAACAAGGTAGGGGAACTGGCAGCGTGGGTTGGTACCTGGGACTTCGATGTTGTGGCCATTTCGGAGACATGGATAGAGCAGGGACAGGAATGGATGTTGCAGGTTCCGGGGTTTAGGTGTTTTAGTAAGCTCAGAGAAGGAGGCAAAAGAGGGGGAGGTGTGGCGCTGCTAGTCAAGAGCAGTATTACAGTGGCGGAGAGGATGCTAGATGGGGACTCTTCTTCCGAGGTAGTATTGGCTGAAGTTAGAAACAGGAAAGGAGAGGTCACCCTGTTGGGAGTTTTTTATAGGCCTCCTAATAGTTCTAGGGATGTAGAGGAAAGGATGGCGAAGATGATTCTGGATATGAGCGAAAGTAACAGGGTAGTTATTATGGGAGACTTTAACTTTCCAAATATTGACTGGAAAAGATATAGTTCGAGTACAATAGATGGGTCGTTTTTTGTACAGTGTGTGCAGGAGGGTTTCCTGAAACAATATGTTGACAGGCCAACAAGAGGTGAGGCCACGTTGGATTTGGTTTTGGGTAATGAACCAGGCCAGGTGTTGGATTTGGAGGTAGGAGAGCACTTTGGGGACAGTGACCACAATTCGGTGAAGTTTACGTTAATGATGGAAAGGGATAAGTATACACCGCAGGGCAAGAGTTATAGCTGGGGGAAGGGCAATTATGATGCCATTAGACGTGACTTGGGGGGGATAAGGTGGAGAAGTAGGCTGCAAGTGTTGGGCACACTGGATAAGTGGGGCTTGTTCAAGGATCAGCTACTGCGTGTTCTTGATAAGTATGTACCGGTCAGACAGGGAGGAAGGCGTCGAGCGAGGGAACCGTGGTTTACCAAGGAAGTGGAATCTCTTGTTAAGAGGAAGAAGAAGGCCTATGTGAAGATGAAGTGTGAAGTTTTGGTTGGGGCGATGGATAGTTACAAGGTAGCGAGGAAGGATCTAAAGAGAGAGCTAAGACGAGCAAGGAGGGGACATGAGAAGTATTTGGCAGGAAGGATCAAGGAAAACCCAAAAGCTTTCTATAGGTATGTCAGGAATAAGCGAATGACTAGGGAAAGAGTAGGACCAGTCATGGACAGGGATGGGAAAATGTGTGTGGAGTCTGAAGAGATAGGCGAGATACTAAATGAATATTTTTCGTCAGTATTCTCTCAGGAAAAAGATAATGTTGTGGAGGAGAATGCTGAGCCCCAGGCTAATAGAATAGATGGCATTGAGGTACGTAGGGAAGAGGTGTTGGCAATTCTGGACAGGCTGAAAATAGATAAGTCCCCGGGACCTGATGGGATTTATCCTAGGATTCTATGGGAGGCCAGGGAAGAGATTGCTGGACCTTTGGCTTTGATTTTTATGTCATCATTGGCTACAGGAATAGTGCCAGAGGACTGGAGGACAGCAAATGTGGTCCCTTTGTTCAAAAAGGGGAGCAGAGACAACCCCGGCAACTATAGACCGGTGAGCCTCACGTCTGTAGTGGGTAAAGTCTTGGAGGGGATTATAAGGGACAAGATTTATAATCATCTAGATAGGAATAATATGATCAGGGATAGTCAGCATGGCTTTGTGAAGGGTAGGTCATGCCTCACAAACCTTATTGAGTTCTTTGAGAAGGTGACTGAACAGGTAGATGAGGGTAGAGCAGTTGATGTGGTGTATATGGATTTCAGCAAAGCGTTTGACAAGGTTCCCCACGGTAGGCTATTGCAAAAAATACGGAGGCTGGGGATTGAGGGTGATTTAGAGATGTGGATCAGAAATTGGCTAGCTGAAAGAAGACAGAGGGTGGTGGTTGATGGGAAATGTTCAGAATGGAGTACAGTCACAAGTGGAGTACCACAAGGATCTGTTCTGGGGCCGTTGCTGTTTGTCATTTTTATCAATGACCTAGAGGAAGGCGCAGAAGGGTGGGTGAGTAAATTTGCAGACGATACTAAAGTCGGTGGTGTTGTCGATAGTGTGGAAGGATGTAGCAGGTTACAGAGGGATATAGATAAGCTGCAGAGCTGGGCTGAGAGGTGGCAAATGGAGTTTAATGTAGAGAAGTGTGAGGTGATTCACTTTGGAAGGAATAACAGGAATGCGGAATATTTGGCTAATGGTAAAGTTCGTGAAAGTGTGGCTGAGCAGAGGGATCTAGGTGTCCATGTACATAGATCCCTGAAAGTTGCTACCCAGGTTGATAGGGTTGTGAAGAAGGCCTATGGAGTGTTGGCCTTTATTGGTAGAGGGATTGAGTTCCGGAGTCGGGAGGTCATGTTGCAGCTGTACAGAACTCTGGTCCGGCCGCATTTGGAGTATTGCGTACAGTTCTGGTCACCGCATTATAGGAAGGACGTGGAGGCTTTGGAGCGGGTGCAGAGGAGATTTACCAGGATGTTGCCTGGTATGGAGGGAAAATCTTATGAGGAAAGGCTGACGGACTTGAGGTTGTTTTCGTTGGAGAGAAGAAGGTTAAGAGGAGACTTAATAGAGGCATACAAAATGATCAGGGGGTTGGATAGGGTGGACAGTGAGAGCCTTCTCCCGCGGATGGATATGGCTGGCACGAGGGGACATAACTTTAAACTGAGGGGTAATAGATATAGGACAGAGGTCAGAGGTAGGTTCTTTACGCAAAGAGTAGTGAGGCCGTGGAATGCCCTACCTGCTACAGTAGTGAACTCGCCAACATTGAGGGCATTTAAAAGTTTATTGGATAAACATATGGATGATAATGGCATAGTGTAGGTTAGATGGCTTTTGTTTCGGTGCAACATCGTGGGCCGAAGGGCCTGTACTGCGCTGTATTGTTCTATGTTCTATGTTCTATGACACTTCACTCCGGGAGTGATTGCACAAAGAAATAGCGATATGGTACATTCAAAACTGCTCTCTGCAGTTTAGTTAAGAATGATTTGCGGACTTTAAAGCAGTCCACACTTCTCTGAGAACAAGGGAGAGCTGAAATAAGCGACATGAAAACAGCTTTTGAACACATACAGCCAGAATTTCCGCCAGAAGTCATTTTTTTGTTACGACCACAAGGTTGACATCACACCAGAAACTAGCTTACAGTTACCCCTTAAACAATACTACTTAACACAGTGAATACTTAATTGCTATTTTTATTCCCACTTAAGCACCAAGAAAAAAAACGATCTCAGCTCTCAATCTACTTTAAATACCAATGGCACAGGGGAATACTAGCTTCATAGAGATAGTCTTTGAGGAACAGGTTTTTTGACACTGCTTTACAAAAAATGACTCCTGTCAGAAATACTGGCTGTATATCTTCAAAAGCTATTTCAACTGGTTTGTTTTAGCTCCCTCTTGTTCTCAGAGATGTCTGCACTGCTTTAAAGACTGCTCAGCTCTTTTTTACTAAACTGCAGAGAGAAAAACCTGACTTGTGGTCCCAACCTCATCCAGAACAGAACTGAACTGAAAATGTTTTCTCAAAAAGTCTAATGCCTTAGCTCCACCGAGCAATGGCATCATCTCACCAAGCTGAAAATGAATTAATTCCCCAGGGAATCCCCTTAATCAAAACAAAATTGCATTCGGCCAAGCTTTTTACAACGGTTAATTGCACCTTTGGATCCCAAATGCTTTGTTGTCTTTCAAACACGGTAGCATTGTGGAGAGCACAATTGCTTCACAGCTCCAGGGTCCCAGGTTCGATTCTGGCTTGGGTCACTGTCTGTGCGGAGTCTGCACATCCTCCCAGTGTGTGCGTGGGTTTTCTCCGGGTGCTCCGGTGTCCTCCCACAGTCCAAAGATGTGCAGGTTAGGTGGATTGGCCATGATAAATTGCCCATAGTGTCCAAAATTGCCCTTAGTGTTGGTTGGGGTTACTGGGTTATGGGGATAGGGTGGAGGTGTTGACCATGGGTAGGGTGCTCTTTCCAAGAGCAGTTGCAGACTCGATGGGCTGAATGGCCTCCTTCTGCACTGTAAATTCTATGAAATCAAGATTCTTTTAAAACATGACTTCACCAGTCAAATGCACTCTAAGTCAGGCTTTTAAACCTTACATTCATCACATAGAGTAACAGATAGTGTTGATGCACATTATGCACTGGATGTTGCAAAACTGGAATTTTAAAAGACATTTGATATAGTGCTTCACAACAAACCTATTCAGAACATAGAAGCACATGACATTAAAGGGATAGTGGTAACTTTGGTACAAGGTTGGCTAAGGTGTAGGAGACAGAGAGTAGTGGTGAACAGATGCTTTCTGACTGGAAGGAAATACGCAATGGAGTCCACAGGGCTCTGTATTAGTACCATTCCTTCCATGTTATATGTAACCGACATGGACTTGGGTACATGAAGTATAATTTTGAAGTTTGAGAACAATGCGAAACTTCGCAATGCAGTAAATAGTGTACATGATAATAGCAAATGTGAGGAAGATGTAGGCTGATAGATTATTGATTTATTGATTCAATGATTTATTGATGTATTTAGGTACTGATTGAGTGCATAGCTAAAGAATGGAATTATTCAAAATGCCATGACTGTGAAAAGATAGTCATTGTTTCAGATAATGAATGAACTAGTGAACTTTAGGGTCATGTCTGTAGAAATTCAGACATTATTTCAACAAATGTTTTATATAATGAATATTCCATTATATTTCACTGCATTCAGTGATAAGAATGTATCAAATAATTAGTTACAGCAACGTTGATGGCTAGTCGTGGCATGAGAAGCCTATTCTCATAAGCGGCGCATGTGGACGCTGAATTATTCCTTTTTTTTTTAGAAAATATTTTATTGAAGCATTTGTAATTTTCACAATTTAACATGTTGACATTTCTTAAACAACCGCGCGGGTCGACGCACAAAATGCCCCCTAAAAGAACAACAAACAAACCACGTCCCCCACTTCTCCCGCCCTGTCCCCAATTACCCATATACTGAGTCCCCTGTCCTTATTTAACATTACCATGCCTCCTGTTTTCCTCCCCCCCCACTTTTCCATTTCCCACATGAAGAATTTATGTTATTCCAGACCTGATAATACTTTATTAATAACCTATGCTTTAGGTTAACCCACCAAAAGAGGGAAATACGTTTCTCTGCTAAGACTCAAAATAGATCTCACGAAGGGAGAATGCCTTTCCGGGTCTCAGACAGTTAAACTGGATCTCAGTTACTTTTTATGGGAAAAGTTCAGATGCGTCACTCATAACTAAATCGTTAGCTCTGTCGTCGTGGGTCCTAGTCATTTAAGACTTCCTAAATGTGTCTCCAGGATATTAAACTTTGAGAGTAAGTCTACACAGTATAATTGTTCTAAAAGTATTTTTATTGTAAAACACTCTCAATTGATACATACAGAATTGCAGAATTAAAAATATAAATTGATTAACAGTCTTTAGTTATCTGTTAATAATATAAAAACCCATTAACATTCCTTTGTTATCTGTTAATAATATAAAAACGTGTGAACAGTCCTTTGTTATCTGCTAACACACTAACTTCTCTTAAGAGAATGAGATATCTAAAACATGGAAAATCCTAAAGTATCTCCTACCAATTTCTAATACATTTCTGAAACATACTTACAAAACCATGATGGTCTTTGTCTGACGAGGCAAGCTTGAAGAACAGAGCTTTGACCCACACTCCCACAGGGGAGTGAGAAGGTACCTCTCTGCCAAAATGCCCATCTTTTTATACATAAAATCTTCTAATCGTTCAAGGACTATCATTGTTGCCTTATCACTTATTGTTGGTTAATTGCCTATAGCCAAATGGCTAATTTGATGTATTATCTTCAATATATGTTTTAATGATCTTAGTGTCTGCGTGAATGTGAGGTGTCTTAAAATATATTGGCGAAGAGGGACTCGTATAGAGATCTGTCTCTTTTCAGTGTTGCCATGTTTCTTAGATATATAGGGCGTGAATCCCGCCCCCGCCGGTTGCCGAAGTCTCCGGAGATTCGGCGGGGGCGGGAATCGCGCCGCGCTGGTTGGCGGGCCCCCCCCCCGCTCGATTCTCCGGCCCAGATGGGCCGAAGTCCCGCCGATAAATTGCTTGTCCCGCCGGCGTGGATTAAACCACCTTTTGAACGGCGGGACAAGGCGGCGTGGGCGGGCTCCAGGGTCCTGGGGGGGGTGCAGGGCGATCTGGCCCCAGGGGGTGCCCCCCCACGGTGGCCTGGCCCACGATCGGGGCCCACCGATCCGCGGGCGGGCCTGTGCCGTGGGGGCACTCTTTCCCTTCCGCCTCCGCCACGGTCTCCACCATGGTGGAGGCGGAAGAGACTCCCTCCACTGTGCATGCGTGGGAAACTATCAGCGGCCGCAGATGCTCTTATTCTAAGTGTCAAGAGCTATATAGCTAAGGAAGGATTTGTGTATTGTTTATCTGAAGAATGTTCTGTCTTCATGGTTTGAATAATTATAGGTGTAGGGGAGTGATCTACAGAATTTATGATGTGTCAATGCAAGGTTTTCCTTATCCTGTATTTGTTTGGAATGTATTAATGATCCTTCAAGCCAAGCCCTCTTCTCTGTGGGTCCGTTCTAGGCGTGCCCTCTTTACTCTCGGGGTTTTACCCGCCCATATAAACTTTGATTTGATTTATTATTGTCACATGTACTAGTACACAGTGAAAAGTATTGTTTCTTGCATGCTGTACAAACAATGCATACCGCACATAGGGAAGGAAGGAGAGACTGCAGAATATAATGCAGAATATAATGTTACAGCTATAGCAAGGTGTAGAGAAAAGATCAACTTAATAAGAGGTAGGTCAGCTAGGAGTTTCTCCCAGCAAATGGTGACTTCTGGACGACCTTTAGCTGAAGTGGTTTTATTCCATTTTGAATTAAGATACTGGTCGTATTAATTTCTGTTGCCTTATTTCAAACCGAATTCTGCAGCGAACGTGATATTCATCACACCCCCTTACTGCTGATGTTCAATTTTTGTTGAAGAAATCGATGACCGGCCGCCAACTCCAGGCAAATCCCTGTATTGATCCTCTCAGAGCGAACTTAAATTTCTCCAGACTGAGAAACCCTACCATATCGCTGACCCACAATCCTGACTTTGGGGGCTCCGAGTCCCTCCACCTCAGCAAGATCTGTCTCCGGGCCACCAAGGCAAGGATATTGGCCTCCCTCCCCCCTTTGCCCCCGGATCCTCCGACACCCCACAAATTGCCAATTCTGGACTCGGAGTTACCCTACCTTCCAGGACTTCTGATATAACATCCGCAAACCCCTGCCAGATCTCCCTCAGTTTCGGACATGCCCAAAACATATGAACTTGGTTGGCCGGGCTAGCCCCACACCATCCACATCTGTCCTCCACCTCCTTGAAGAACCTACTCATCCGGGCTACCGTCATGTGGGCCCTGTGGCAAACCTTAAACTGAATCAAGCTAAGTCTAGCACAGGACGAGGATGCATTTACCCTTTTCAAGGCTTTTTCCCACAGTTCAGTTTCCAGCACCCCTCCTAGCTCCTCTTCCACTTCCTCTTCACCTCTCTGATAGGGACCCCTTCGCACTCTAACAATTCCCTATATACTCCAAAACCCTCCCACCTCCTGCTGTTTTTGACAGCACTTTATCCTGTAGTCCCCTCATGGGGAGGCGAGGAAAGCTTGGAACCTGCCTCCGTACAAAGTCCCGCACTTGAAGATACCGAAACCCGTTCCCACCCGGCAAATCAAACTCCTCCTCTAATGTCTCCAAGGTTGGAAAGCCCTCCTGAATGAATAGATCCCCAAACCTCTCAATCCTTGCCCGCTGCCATACCTTAAAGCCCCCATCCAGCCCCCCTGGGACAAACTGGTGATTGTCACAGATCGGTGACCACACTGACGCCCCCTCCAGTCTCATATGCTGCCTTCATTGCCCCCAGACCCTTAGGGCTGCCACCACCACCGGACTTGTGGAGTACCGAGCCGGCGAGAACGCAGGGGCGCCGTCAGTAAAGCCTCCAGACTCGTACCTTTGCAGGATGCTGCTTCCATCCGCTCCCAAACCGAACCCTCCCCCACTACCCACTTCCTGACCATTGATATCTTGGCAGCCCAGTAATAGATAATAAAGCTCAGGAGAGCCAAGCCCTCTTCTCCGCGGGTCCGTTCTAGGCGTGCCCTCTTTACTCTCGGGGTTTTACCCGCCCATATAAACTTTGATTTGATTTGATTTATTATTGTCACATGTATTAGTACATAGTGAAAAGTATTGTTTCTTGCATGCTGTACAAACAATGCATACCGTACATAGGGAAGGAAGGGGAGACTGCAGAATATAATGTTACAGCTATAGCAAGGTGTAAAGAAAAGATCAACTTAATAAGAGGGAGGTCCATTCAAAAGTCTGATGGCAGTAGGGAAGAAGCTGTTCTTGAGTCGGTTGGTACGTGACCTCAAACTTTGGTATCTTTTTCCTGACGGAAGAAGGTGGAAGAGAGTATGTTCGGGGTACGTGGGGTCCTTAAGTATGCTGGCTGCCTTTCTGAGGCAGCGGGAATTATAGATAGAGTCAATGAATGGGAGGCTGGTTTGTGTGATGGACTGGGCTACATTCACAACCTTTTGTAGTTTCCTGCGGTCTTGGGCAGAGCAGGCTCCATACCAAGCTGTGATACAACCAGAAAGAATGCTTTCTATGGTGCCTGTGTAAAAGTTGGTGAGAGTCGTAGCTGACATGCTGAATTTCCTTAGTCTTCTGAGAAAGTACAGTCGTTGGCAGACTTTCTTAACTATAATGTCGGCATGGGGAGACCAGGACGGCTGTTGGTCATCTGTACACTTAAAAACATGAAGCTCTCGACCCTTTCTACTTCGTTCCCTTTGATGTAGATGGGGCATGTTCTCCACTACTCTTCCTGAAGTCGATGACAATCTCCTTTGTTTTGTTGGCATTGAGGGAGAGATTATTGTCGTCGCACCAGTTCACCAGATTCTCTATCTCATTCCTGTACTCTGTCTCATCATTGTTTGAAATCTGACCCACTACATTGGTGTCATCAGCAAATTTGAAAATTGAGTTGAAGGGGAATTTGGCCACACAGTCATAGTTGTATAAGGAGTATTGTAGGGGGCTGAGGACACAGCCTTGTGGGGCACCAGTGTTGAGGATGATCGTGGAGGAGGTGTTGTTGCTTATCTTTACTGATTGTGGCCTGTGGGTTAAAAAGTTCAGGATCCAGTTGCAGAGGGAGGAGCTGAGGCCAAGGCCACGGAATTTGGAGAATGATGGAGAATGAAGGCTGAGCTGTGGTCGATACATAGGAGTCTGACATAGGTGTCTTTGTTATCTAGCTGCTCCAGAGTAGAGGGCAGGGCCATGGAGATAGCGTCTGCTGTGGACCTGTTGCAGTGGTAGGCAAACTGTAGTGGATCAAGGCAATCCGGGAGGCTGGAGTTGATTCGTGCCATGACAAACCTTTCGAAGCACTTCATGATGATGGATGTCAGAGCCACTGGACGATAGTCATTAAGGCACACTGCTTGACTTTTTTTGGTACAGGGATGATGGTCGTCTTCTTGAAGCAGATAGGGACCTCAGATTGTTTTAGAGAGGTTGAAGATGTCTGCAAATACCCCCGCCAGCTGATCCGCGCAAGACTTGAGTGCTCGTCCGGGTACCCCATCCGGGCCAGTGGGTTTCCATCGGTTGATCTTCGAGAAGACTGCTCTGACGTCTGCAGTGGTGATCTCAGATACAAGTTCATCCATGGCTTCTGATGTGGAGGGCTTGCTCTCGCTGACCTCTTGCTCAAAGCGGGCATAGAATGAGTTGAGCTCATCATGGAGGGATGCGTTGGAGCCGACGATTTTACATGCCTTCATCAAATGTCCGTTATGTCTTGCAGACCTTGCCATAGGCGGCGGGGATCCGTATGGTTAGCCTGGGACTCGAGCTTGGTCCAGTACTATCTTTTGGCATCCTTGATGGATTTCTTTAGATCATATAAACCTCGATATCGCCGCATTCATGCTTCTGAAAAAAGCCTTTGGGACAAAAATCGGGAGACATTGAAAAAAGAAAAGCAGTCTCGGAAGTACCGTCATTTTCACCGTCTGAATCCTCCCCGCCAGCGTCAGTGGAAGCATGTCCCATCTACAGAAATTCCTTCTCATTTGATCCAATGCTTTGCCCAAATTTAACTTGTGAAGCTGCCCCTAATTCTTGGCCACTTGAATCCCCAGATACCTAAAACTCCTCCCAATCACTTTAAAAGGTAGCTTCTTCAGTCTCCTTTCCTGCCCCCATTCCTGGATCATGAACATCTCGCTCTTTCCCATATTTAAAATCGCCCAAATTCTCCTGACACCTCCGTGATTTCAGTCATCCCTCCCACCGGGCCCGTGACATAAAGCAGCAAATGTTGGATGTCAGGTGCCTGCCCTTTACAAATCCCGCCTGATCCTCGCCAATTATCTCCAGAACACAATCCTCTATTCGAGTGGCCAGGATCTTTGCCAATAATTTGGCATCTACATTCAAGAGGGAATTGGCCTGTACAATCCACAGCTCTCTAGATCCTTGTCTTGCTTCACGATGAGAGAAATTGATGCCTGTGACAATGTTGGGGGGAGTACTCCCAGCTCCTTGGACTCATTAAAAGCCTTAACCAGGAGTGGCCCCAGTAACCCAGAGAACTTCTGATAAAATTCCACTGGGAATCCGTCAGGTCCCGGGGCTTTACCCGATTGCATCGCCCCCAGTCCATCTTTCACCTCCCCAAGCCCAATCGAGCCCCCCAGGGCCTCCACCAGCTCCTCATTTACCTTCGGGAATCCACCAGCTCCTCATTTACCTTCGGGAACTCTAGCCTCCCCAGGGATTGATTCATGCCTTCCTCCCCAACCGGGGGTTCCGACTCGTATAGCTGGCTATAAAACTCCCGGAACACATCATTCACCGCCCCCGGGTCCGTCACCATCTTCCCCCTGTCATGTGAGAGTACCTTTAAGACATGGATGTTTAAGCAATGTACCTTTAAGAAAACAGTGATGTCAGAGAGTGGGTGGAGCTGGGCTTTAGATCAGCCATTTTGCAGTTTTTAGTTGAAGTTTGGAGAAAAAGAGCTTGGGGAGTGTCTGTGTTTTGCAGTGAGCTGGATTTGCTGTGATTTCTGCCATGAAAGACTATCTCTGGATCATTTGGTTGATTTAAACTCATAATAGTAAAGCCTTTAACCTGATGTGATTCTGTTTAAAGGTGTTAAGTCCCTTGGAAGTTTGAAGGAACATTTTGAGGAATTATTTACTGTTGTAATATTTTCGGAATTATCTTTGAAGTAAGGGGGGTTAAGAGATCCAATGTTTATTTACGATGTTAAGTTGAGTTCATGGAATAAATATTGTTTTGTGTTTAAAAACCCACGTGTCCATAATTGTAATCCCACACCTAGGGAACAAGCCATGTGCTAGGAAAAGCAACAAATACATTAAAAGGGGAGGTTGGTTGAACTCCATGATACATTTTGGGGTTCTGAAAATGCCTCGCCCATAACACCCCTCATATCCTTTATTTTCCCTATTTCTCTCGCCACCTCCTGTTTCTTCAGCTGATGCACCAGCATCCTGCTAGCTTTCTCCCCATGTTCATATGTTGCCCCTTTTACCCTCCTCAGCTGACCCTCTGCCTTACCTGTGGAAAGGAGCCCAAACTCCATTTGAAGTCTCTGACGCTCCTTCAGGAGCTCCTCATTTGGAGACCCTGAATATCTCCTGTCCACCTGTAAGATTTCTCCTACAAACTTGTCCAGCTCCGACCGCTCAGTTTTATCCCTGTGGGCTCGAATTGAAATACAATCCCCTCTAATAACTGCTTTCAATGCCTCCCAGACCACCCCAGCCGCAATCTCTTCCGTGTCATTGATCTTTATTTACCCCCGAATGGCCTCTCTCACTCGCTCACAGATCTCCTCATCCGCTAACAGCCCTGTATCTAGTCACCACTGTGCGCACTGGGGCATTCCCGTGCCTGCCCGTAGCTCTATCCAGTGTGGAGTGTGATCTGAAACCACAATTGCGGAGTACTCAGTATCCCCAAACCCTGCTAACAATGTTTTATCTAGCACAAAGAAATCTATCCTGGACTACGCCTTACGTACATGGGAGTAGAATGAATATTCCCTGCTCCTTGGTCTCTCAAATCTCCACGGATCTACCCCTCCCATGCGCTCCATGAATCCCCGCAGTTCCTTTGCCATTGCTGATAGTTTCCCCGACCTAGCACTCGACCGGTCCAATCTCGGGTCCAGGACTGTATTGAAGTCACCACCCATGATCAGCCGGTGCGAGTCAAGGTCTGGGATCTTTCCCAGCACCTTCCTAACAAACGCGACATCATCCCAGTTTGGGGCATATATATTTACCAGCACCACTGCCATTCCCTCTAGCTTCCCACTAACCATATCAAATCTGCCTCCCGGGTCTGCCTCTAACTTCCCCACCTTGAATGTCACCCTTTTGTTACTCAGGATAGCCACCCCCCTTGTTTTAAAGTCCAGTCCTGAATGAAACACTTGCCTGACCCATCCCTTCTTTAATCTAATTTGGTCTCCCAGCTTCAGGTGTGTCTCCTGTAACGTGGCCACGACCGCTTTTAACTGTCTCAGGTGTGCGAACACACGGGCTCTCTTAACCGGCCCGTTCAGTCCACGAACATTCCACGTAACCAGTCTGGTCGCAGGGGGGGGGGGGGCCTTGCCCCCCCCTCCCCTGTTAATCAGCCATGACCTTTCCTAGGCCAGCTCCTAGCCCGTGTTCCGCACCTCACATGATTCGCCCCTTGGCGGCGACCGCCATCTGATCTCCATCTCCAGTCTCCTAGCTGTCCCTTACCCATCTGTAGTACCCCCCCCCCCTCCCCTACTTCGTCTTTCCTCATCTCTCCCCCCACTTTGCTCCCGTGAACTAACTCTCCAGCTAGCCCATCAGCTCCCCCCCTCTGGAGTCAAAAAACATGCCATCTGCCAGATTCCATCCCCCCTAAACATAGCACAAACACTCACTACAATAACAACAATCCCCAAAGGCAAACACACCATCCCCCAACGAACAGGCAACAGGCCCCACCCCTCCCCCTGTAACCGATTCTTATCAGTCCCATCACCTTCAAACAGAATCAAACACAATAGTAGAAGCTTCAAGCAGCTTAAGTAAAATTATGCATGCAAGAATCAACCATCTTTCTTACAGAAAAGAAAACCACCCGTCGCAACTTAAAAGTTTTTTCCTTTGTAATCCAGTACATAAAGCAATAAATCAAAATCAAATTACACAAGAAAAAAAACCTTTTCTTCCCGAACATCGCAACTTAACTCACAGAATTAGAAAGAATGACATTTTAAACAAGACAAAACAAAACACAGAACTATTTTTCTCTCCCCCCCCCCCCCCCCCCACTTTATCCCTTCCCCCAAACTCAGTCCACCACAGTGTGAATTTGAAAGTCCATAACCTAGATTATTGTCCTTCATAAAAGTAGCCACCTCTTCCGGAGAGTTGAAGTACAGCTCCCAGTTCCCGTAGGCCACCCAAAGAGGAGCCGGATATAGCAGTCCAAATTTAATGTCTTTCACAAACAGGGCTGCCTTAACTTTGTTGAAACTTGCTCTCCGCTTTACGAGTTCTGGTCCCCAATCTTGGCACATCCGGATCTCTGATTCTTCCCACATGTACCGTTTTGTCTGCCTGGCCCACTTCATGATACGCTCCTTGTCGAGGAATCAATGTAGCCTCACCACAATGATCCTCGGGGGCTCACGTACGAGCACCATATGTGCCCGGTCCACCTCCAGCGGCTTGTCAAACACATTGGCCCCGACCATCTCCTGCAACATCTTCCCCACATACGTACCCGCATCTGATCCCTCCTTTCCCTCTAGCAGCCCGACGATTCGGATATTTTTCCTGCGAGACCGGTTCTCCAAGTCTTCTACCTTATCCAGCAGTCATCTCTGGCTGTCCTGTGGTATGCTAATTTCCAAAGCCATTGCAGTGGACTCCTCCTCTCGTTCAGTCGCCTGCTCCTGCAATTTTAGAATCTCCTGTCCCTGGGTCGTCATTTTCTCCTCCACCCCGGTCAACCGCCTCCTTAATCGAGGCTATCACCTGGGTCATGTCTTCTGCACACTCCTTACGATGCCGGGCGAACTTCTCATCCAGGTACTCGACCCATTGCTCCATCGACCAGTGAGCTGGCGTGGGCACGCTTTGTCTCATTACCATGGTGCTCGATGGCCTCTGAGCCTTGTTTTCACCCATCTTTTGGTTTCTTCTTTTTCAACTCTTATTTGGACACGGTTCCATAAATGAAATGAAAAAATGAAATGAAAATCGCTTATTGTCACAAGTAGGCTTCAAATGAAGTTACTGTGAAAAGCCCCTAGTCGCCACATTCCGGCGCCTGTTCGGGGAGGCTGGTACGGGAATTGAGCCGTGCTGCTGGCCTGCCTTAGTCTGTTTTAAAGGCCAGCTCTTTAGCCCTGTGCTAAACCAGCCCCATTGAGGGTCACCTCCTTTTCCTCTTCCTTCGATCAACTTATGTTGAGAAATTTCCTGAAAAATCCGGCTTAAAAACCATTAAAAAAACCACTAAGGGCGGGAGCTGCTGAATGTGCGACCTTTCACTCCATTGTCGCCCCCGCAAGCAGACACTGAATTATTCCTGATAGATACCAGTCAATCTTAAGTAATAGCCAATGTTTAATTCATAAATTGTCCTCGAAGTAACAGACATCTATTTGAACAAATCAGGGGGTCTCAGCTGAGAATTAGAAACCAATGTGAGTAAATGAGGGATTAGACCATCGATAAGGATTCCCTTAAAAGTAAACCTCTTGGTCACGATTTCGTCCCTGCTTCCCCAAATTCTTGAATCATTCCATTTTTGTTTATTTTAAAGTGATTTCTTTATGCTTTTATGATTAATGATTTCCTTTGCCATGTATTTGATCAACTCACGTATTGTCTGACATTCATTTTTAAGTTTTGCTTTAATTCATATGCAAGTGAATAGACTCTTATTAGAAGATAAAATGAGAGATCCTACACAGGCTGACCAATAACATTAGGCACATATGTGGCAGATGCACTAAAATGTGGATATGTGTGAAGCTATGTACAATCACAGAATCACACAGTGCAGGGACATCCAGTGGCAGCCATGGTATGAGTGGCTGCACATTTGGTGGCTCCAGCTCGTGGCTGTTTTTTATATTGTTTTGTTCTTGTTGATACCTGATGGTTAAAATTGTTTAAGTCGTAAATGCCTTAATAAAATATTTTCCAAAAAAAAGAATCACACAGTGCAGAAGAGGACCTTCGGCCCATCGAGTCTGCAACGACACATGAAAACACCTGACCTACCTACTACCTAATCTCATTTACCAGCATTTGGCCCATAGCCTTGAATGTTATGACGTGTCAAGTGCTCATAGAGGTACTTTTTAAAGGATGTGAGGCAATCCTCCTCTTCCACCCGCCCAGACAGTGCATTCCAAACCGTCATCACCCTCTGGGTAAAATAGTTTTCCTCACATCCCTCTAAACCTCCTGCCCCTCACCTTGAACCTGTGTCTCCTCGTGACTGACCTTTCCACTAAGGGGAACAGCTGCTCCCTATCCATCCTGTCCAAGCTCCTCATAATCTTGTACACCTCAATCTTGTCACCCCTCATTCCTCTCTGCTCCAATGAAAACAACCTGAGCCTACCCAACCTCTCTTCACAACTTAAATGTCCCATTCCAGGCAACATCCTGGTGAATCTCTTCTGCACCCTCTTGAGTGCAAACACATCCTTCCTATAATGTGGCGACCAGCACAGTACACCAGCTGTGGCCTCACCAAAGTTCCAAACAAGGCCAACATGACCTCCCTGCTTTTGTAATCTATGCCTCGATTGATAAAGGCAAGTGCCCCAAATGCTTTTTTCACACTCCTATTAACCTGCCCTTCTGCTTTCAAAGATCTATGGACAAACACACAAAGATCCTTTGTACCTCAGAACTTCCTATTGTCAAGCCATTCATTAAATACTTCCTTGTCAAATTAGTTTTTTCAAAGTGTATCACCTTCCACATTTTAATGTTAAATTCCATTTACCTCACTGTTAATCATCCGTCCAATCTTTGTGCCATCTGTAAACTTAATGATCCTATCCCCCACGTAGTCATCTATGTCTTTTATATAAATGATGAATAATAGAGGAACCAGCACAGATTCCTGTGGTATGCCACTGGACAATGGCTTCCTCAGGAAACTAAGGAAATTCGGCATGTCCACATTGACTCTTACCAACTTTCACAGATGCACCATAGAAACCATCCTATCGGGCTGCATCACAGCCTGGTATGGCAACTGCTCGGCCCAGGACCGCAAGAAACTTCAGAGAGTCGTGAACACCGCCCAGTCCATCACACGAACCTGCCTCCCATCCATTGACTCCATCTACACCTCCCGCTGCCTGGGGAAAGCGGGCAGTATAATCAAAGATCCCTCCCACCCGGCTTACTCACTCTTCCAACTTCTTCCATCGGGCAGGAGATACAGAAGTCTGAGAACACGCACGGACAGACTCAAAAACAGCTTCTTCCCCACAGTCACCAGACTCCTAAATGACCCTCTTATAGACTGATTTCATTAACACTACACCCTGTATGCTTCATCCGATGCCAGTGCTTTTGTAGTTACATTGTATATGTTGTGTTGCCCTATTATGTATTTTCTTTCATTCCCTTTTCTTCTCATGTACTTAATGATCTGTTGAGCTGCTCGCAGAAAAATACTTTTCACTGTACCTCGGTACACGAGACAATAAACAAATCCAATCCAATCCAATCTGTCATCCCCCTCTGTCTCCTACAACTAAGCCAATTTTCAATCCACCTGATCTAGCTACCCTATATCCCATGTGCTCTTGCCTTCTTTATAAATTTCCCATGTGGAACCTTGACAAAGGCTTTGCTGAAATCCATATGAACTACATCAACTACACTACTCTCATCTACACATCTAATTATCTCCTCAGAAAATTTCTTTCAAATTTGTTAGGCATGACCTCCATCTGACAAAGTTATGCTGACTATCCCTGATCAAACCTTGCCTCTCCAAATGGAGATTGATTCTATCCTTCAGAATTTTCTCCAATAGTTTACCTACCAGTGACATGAGATCACTGGCTGCAATTCCCTGGCTTATCTCTACAACTCTTCTTAAATAGTGGGACCTCATTAGCTGTTCTCCAGTCCTCTAGCACCTCCCTGTGGCCAGAGAACATAGAACATCGAACATTACAGCGCAGTACAGGCCCTTCGGCCCTCGATGTTGCGCCGACCTGTGAAACCACTCTAAAGTCCATCTACACTATTCCCTTATCGTCCATATGTCTATCCAATGACCATTTGAATGCCCTTAGTGTTGGCGAGTCCACTACTGTTGCAGGCAGGGCATTCCACGCCCTTACTACTCTCTGAGTAAAGAACCTACCTCTGACATCTGTCTTATATCTATCTCCCCTCAATTTAAAGCTATTTCCCCTCGTGCGAGACATCACCATCCGAGGAAAAAGACTCTCACTGTCCACCCTATCCAATCCTCTGATCATCTTGTATGCCTCAATTAAGTCACCTCTTAACCTTCTTCTCTCTAACGAAAACAGCTTCAAGTCCCTCAGCCTTTCCTCATAAGATCTTCCCTCCATACCAGGCAACATTCTGGTAAATCTCCTCTGCACCCTTTCCAATGCTTCCACATCCTTCCTATAATGCGGTGACCAGAATTGCACGCAATACTCCAAATGCGGCCGCACCAGAGTTTTGTACAGCTGCAACATGACCTCATGGCTCCGAAACTCAATCCCTCTACCAATAAAAGCTAACACACCGTACGCCTTCTTAACAACCCTCTCAACCTGAGTGGCAACTTTCAGGGATCTATGCACATGGACACCGAGATCTCTCTGCGCATCCACACTGCCAAGAATCTTACCATTAGCCCAGTACTCTGTCTTCCTGTTATTCCTTCCGAAATGATCACACTTTTCTGCATTAAACTCCATTTGCCACCTCTCAGCCCAGCGCTGCAGCTTATCTATGCCCCTCTGTAACTTGTAACATCCTTCCGCACTGTCCACAACGCCACCGACTTTAGTGTCGTCTGAACATTTACTCACCCATCCTTCTACGCTCTCCTCCAGGTCATTTATAAAAATGACAAACAGCAGCGGCCCCAAAACAGATCCTTGTGGCACACCACTAGTAACTGGACTCCAGTCTGAACACTTCCCATCAACCACCACCCTTTGTCTTCTTCCAGCTAGCCAATTTCTGATCCAAACTGCTAAATCTCCCTGAATCCCATGCTTCCGTATTTTCTGCAGTAGCCTACCGTGGGGAACCTTATCAAATGCTTTATTGAAATCCATATACACCACATCAACTGCTTTACCCTCATCCACCTGTTTGGTCACCTTCTCAAGAACTCAATAAGGTTTGTGAGGCACAACCTACCCTTCACAAAACCGTGTTGACTATCTCTAATCAAATTATTCCTTTCCAGATGATTATACATCCTATCTCTTATAAACCTTTCCAAGATTTTGCCCACAACGGAAGTAAGGCTCACTGGTCTATAGTTACCTGGGTTGTCGCTACTCCCCTTCTTGAACAAGGGAACAACATTTGCTATCCTCCAGTCTTCTGGCACTATTCCTGTAGGCAAAGATGACTTAAAGATCAAAGCCAAAGGTTCAGCAATCTCCTCCCTAGCTTCCCAGAGAATCCTAGGATAAATCCCATCCGGCCCAGGAGTTAAAAAGATGTTGGGTGGGATTCTCCGATGGCCGACGCCAAAATCGCGTTCGGCAATCGGCCAGAGAATCCCTTTTTATGCCAAAATCGGGGGCGGAGCTGTTTTTCAGATGCTCCACCCCCTCAAAAATGGAGTACTCGACGAATGTGCCGCACACCATTGAGACAGCCTCAGGATGTCACCTGAGGCCCTCCCCCAATGCTCCGCCCCAATGGGCCGATTTCCGACGGCGTGGGACACGTGTCCTCTCAACTTTCGGGAACCTGACATGGCGGCTGCGGACTGTGTCCAGCGCCACCACAGTCGGGGGCCGGGGAGCCGTTCCGCTGGCAAGGGGGGGGGCTTCGGCGAAGGATGTGGGGACTGGTAGGGGTGGTCTGGGGGTGGCGAGGGGAGTTACAGGGGGCAGTATTTGGCAGGCCAGTGCCATGTTGTACAGCACAGCCGCCACAAGCCGCCGCTATGCGCATGCGCAGCCCTAGACCTGGCCATTCTGCGTCCGTATCAGCAAGCAAAACCAGGGGCTCTATGTAGTGCGGCTGCTGGCTCCTCATCGGGTGGAGCATCATTGCGGGGGCGGCGCTAACATTTTGGTCATAAGACCAGACGCATTCTCCGGACATAGCCGCAGAATCGAAGAATCCAGCCCGTTTTTTTCCCATGCAAAGCAACAGTTCTCTTTGCCACCAGTGGATGGCAGTAATGCATTGATGAGACTATCTGGCAAAACGCCAGTAGAATTGAGGAAACAGTTTCATGTCTTATATTTCGCAAATTTTGCAAGGAATTCAAGAGAGTTTATTTAAATTTGTGTCTAAGTATATCCCAAAAAATTTGATCTTTCATTCTTCACTGTAATTGGATACATTGTGTTCATTTTCTGATACAAGATGAATGTATCTGTAGTCAGAGGGAGATTTGATTCACAGTTGTAGCATCCCCAACTCTGGGTCAGAAGTTCCAGATTCAAGGCTCCCTTCAGAACTTGATGGCCACAGAAGATGCATTCATAACGTGGCCAAACAGGCCTGTTGGCAGGCGGGAAGAGCAGGAGAGTTTCCTATTCAACCATACTGCAGAAAGCAATGACAAATAACCACAGTACTTTGCCAAGCATAGTCATGGTCCAACCCAATGGAAGGGTAATTAAGGATGAGCAATACATGCTGACCCAGCCAGTGACCCCCACATCCCATGAATGAAGAAAAAAATCCATGGTTGCTAATCCCTCTTAGAGCATGGTACCTGAAAGAGGAGGATCGATGATCAACTGTCGACCCTTTGCTCCTCGCTTGGACAAGGTATGGCTGGTCCCACAACACAATTTTGTGCATTTAAGGTGAATTGAAAAATTATAGTCAGAACATCTGTTAGCTCCTTCCTGACTTCTTACAACAGTTCAATATAAAATCAGGGCCTAGTGACAGAATCATTCACCTTGAGTTCTGCTAATTTTGTTAAAACCAATTCCTATAATGGCGGGACAGTGGTTAGCACTGCTGCCTCACAACACCAAGGACCAGGGTTCGATTCTGACCTAGGATGACTGTGTGGAGTTTGCATATTCTCTCTGTGTCTGCATGGGTTTCCGCCAGGTGCTTCGATTTCCTCCCACAATCCAAAGATTTTCAGATTGGGTGGATTGGCCACTCTTTTGAGGTTAACCAAATAGAAGAAAGGAAACAAACTTAGGGACAAAGTAAAAAGGACCGCTCCTGTTAGGGACACTGCCCGAACATAACAATGATCGACAGATACTTAAAAACATCAAGTGAGAGAGAAATTAAAAGGGCCATTAAAGCCCTCCAACCCCTGGTGTGCCCACCGGGCACAGAAGGCCTCAATGGTGCCCGTGGACACCGCATGCTCCCTTTCTAGGGACACCCGGCTGCGAATGTAGCCATGGAAGAGGGGCAGACAGTCTGATCAGACGACCCCCTCGGTCGCTCGCGGACTGGACTTATGTATGGTGTTTCGCCAGGCACAGGAACAGGTTCACAAGGAGGTCCACTGCCTTCCGTGCCCCTACCTCACCGGATGCCCATAGATCATGTGGCCACCTAAAATGGCATCCAGCAGAGGACGCTGGGAAAAGTGGCCAAGTTCAGGGACAAACAGGCTGCAGCTCTAATTAAACAAAAAGCTGCAGCCCAGACTTTGCAAATAGCATCGGAAAAAGGCCATCAAGAGGCCATCCCGGGACAATGGGCTAAAAATGCGAATCAGTCTAATGTAGCAGTCTTAGTGGCGTCTGTTTCTTATTTGGAAAGGCCTACATGCCTCGGATAGCAAATGACATGGCCGGTAAGGACACGCCCCGCCATCAAGGTAGGAGGTCTTGATTGGACCTAATCAATCAGGGTGATCAAGCCCTGATCGATTGATTGGATGTTCATCTGGGACTGCCCAAAAGGGTGCGATGCTCCCGGGGGATAATAGGTGCTGTGCAACCCCTCGTTCACTCTCTCGATGGTACAATTTTTTCCTTTAAAACAGTTAGACAGTTACATTGGCAGGGTGGGTATAGAGGGATATGGGCCAAATGCAGGCAAGTGGGACTAACTTAGTGATAGAAACTGGACGGCATGGACAAGCTGGGCCAAAGGGCCTGTTTCCATGCTGTAAACATCTATGACTATGACTCTATGAATGCAACCAACAATGGTGACCCTTCACCGTCCAAAGAGGAAGACCATCTATGCTCCTGATAAAAGGACCAGAGCCAAGGACAACGACAACCAGCAACTGGCCATCAACAGTGCCAGACTGCGGACTCCAGATAAAGGCCATATCTGCCTGGTACTTGCCAGGCATTTGAAAGTTAAGTTAAAGTCTTGCATGTAATAGATTTGTAGTTCAACTTATGTGTGTGTGATTGAAATAACCTTAACATTTGTGTGTAAGTGAATAAATTATATTATTGTATGAAACAACTTGTGGCCTTTTTCTATTATGTGGAGATGCCGGCGTTGGACTGGGGTGAGCACAGCACGGGGCAGCACGGTAGCATTGTGGATAGCACAATTGCTTCACAGCTCCAGGGTCCCAGGTTCAATTCCGGCTTGGGTCACTGTCTGTGCGGAGTCTGCACATCCTCCTCGTGTGTGCGTGGATTTCCTCCGGGTGCTCCGGTTTCCTCCCACAGTACAAAGATGTGCAGGTTAGGTGGATTGGCCATGATAAATTGCCCTTAGTGTCCCAAATTGCCCTTAGTTTTGGATGGGGTTACTGGGTTATGGGGATAGGGTGGAGGTGTTGGGTAGGGTGCTCTTTCCAAGAGCCGGTACAGACTCGATGGGCCGAATGGCCTCCTTCTGCACTGTAAATTCTATGATAATCTATGACAGTAAGAAGTCTTATAACACCAGGTTTGTTTCAAATCACTAGCTTTCGGAGCACTGCTCCTTCCTCAGGTGAATGAAGAGGTATGTTCCAGAAACATATATATAGACAAAGTCAAAGATGCCAAACAATGCTTGGAATGCGAGCATTAGCAGGTAATTAAATCTTTGCAGATCCAGAGAGAGAGGTAATCACAGGTTAAAGAGGTGTGAACTGTCTCAAGCCAGGACAGTTGGTAGGATTTTGCAAGCCCAGGCCAGATGGTGGGGGGTGAACGTAATGCGAATGTAAGCCAAGTTTTGCACACGTGAGAACGGCCTCAACCGGGACCTTGGATTCATGTGCAATTAAAATCCCCCCCCACAGGACAATGCACTCGCCTGCGGCTATGGTGCCAAGATGATTGCTCGAAGAAAATCGTCTGCTGCTGGCCAGCCTGGGGAGCGTACACATTCGCAAAGTGAAGTACCTCGTCCATTCACAGACCGTCATGTACAGCAACCGTCCTGGCATGAGCTCCTTGATCCCCAAGATCTCCGGCTGAAAGTGTGGCATCTAAACATGAGATCAGGTGACTCATGTAGACCCCCCCAACCTCGCCACTCCAGGAGCCACGTGGCTTTGTCTCCCGGAGCAGTGTGTATTTCTTGCAGGAAGCATGCCGCATATTTCCCATCCCGGAAGACTGAGAAGTTCTGGCCCCTGCTGCCATTGATGTTGAAGCTGGCTATGGCCACCTCCATGTCAGCAGTAAGTGCCAAATTAACTTTTTAATGCCCAGAGAGAACAGAGGGGCCCGTGTCCGTCCGGTCCCTCTGGAGTCCAGCGAGGAAAGACTTCAGTCAGCAGTGCTCAGTCGCTTCCTCCATCTCCCGCCTCCCGCCTCTTTAACGTAGGGGTGGGAAGACTTAATGAAGAGCTCCATGTCCGCCCACCGGTCGAGGGCTAGCTGCACTCAGTTTTGGCGATCGCGGTTGGCCTCTAGAAAATCCCAGAGTTGCCCCTGGAGGATGAGGGGTGACTCGGTACCAGGCACAAGGGAATCCACGGCCTCACTACAGATGGGCTCAAAATCAATCCTGTGCCCCCCACCGAGCAGCTGTCCTCCTCTGAGCAGTCATCTTCTGGGACCGAGTCACCGCCACATTGAGTGTGGCACATGTGGTGGATGGCACGGACCCACCAGCTAGCCCTGAGTCTGCTTCGATCCCGCTCCCCGGATTGTCGAGAGATGGGTTCCTCATGGGCTCCTCTTGGGGAACTGGGCCAGAGGGAGGCAGTGGCTCAGACCCCCGCTCCTCCTGTGACGCCAGGTCACCGGTCAGATCCAGGATTAATTCCAGGAAAAGCTCAGAATAGAGGTGAAAGCGCACAGCGTCGGAGGCTTGGGCAGAGAGGGGGGGCCTCCACGCCACCCAATGACCCTGAGGTCAGGGAGCTGCCGCAGCCCTCCAGTGTTGTGAAAACCAACGCCTCCAGAGTGTACAATTGTACCGGGTGGAATGAGCCCTCGGGGGTCCCGCTCGCACCCGGCCCTGACGCGTCCTACTCCAGGGGCTGTGACAGCTCAGGGATGAATAAAAGTTTCACCTTTTAAGTTTTATCGCAGGGGCGGAGTGTGATGTCGAGGGGCAGAGGTTGGGGCGCCACCCTTTCTGCACCGAGGGTGGGGGGAGTGCCATGATGTTTTTCTCCCCCCCACCTCCAAGGAAGGCGTCGCTTAAGGGGAATGGCCTGCGCCAAGGAAGCCTGATGCCTCACATTGCATCCCCCCTTCCCTCGACCTCTGCCCCCGGGGGCAGGACTTCGCTGATCGACGCTCAGCTCAGGGTCATGCGCATCACCGCCGCCCCCCTTTGTTGACGCACGCTGAAGTGACGCCGGGCCCAGTCCCCGACGCTGAGGCATCAATAGATCCTGGAAGAGGTGGAGTGTCCTCAGGGCAAGATTTTTCAGTAACCCCCGAGTCGGAGTTCCAGGGCGCGGGCGGGGTTCTCTCGGCCAACGGGGTCGGGGATGTCTGGGGCTGATCCCCGCCTCGCCTTCTTATGGGCTGTGCGGCCTTGCGGATGCCCTCCCTCCTCCAGCAGCCGAGTGGTTAGTAGGCGCCAGCGTGATGTCCCCTCGTGGGGGTGGGGTGGTAACGTCAGTGGAGGGGTCTGTGGTGGCCTTGGATTTGGGGCAGTTCTTTCACACATGCCCCACCTTCTTGCAGGCAGACCAAAATGTACAGGAAGTCTCCACTTTGTTGGAGACTTTGAATCCCGCCTCTAATACCTCCTGCTGGGCCAGGTGGACAAAAGCCTGGTGCCGGAAGGAGTAAATCTGTCTGAGGGGGAGGCATCCTTTAGGCCAAGAGGGAGCGGCGCCACTTTGGAATGTACCTCCCCCAGTAATTGGAGGTGGGGCAGGAGGAGCTCCGGAGGGACGTAGGACGGGACATTGGAAGCATAACTCTCTCGGCGGTGACCTCAAGAGGGTTCACCGTCTCGTAGGTCCCACCCACCGTGAGCTCATTTTCAAGAGTGAGGTGGATCGCCATCTCGGCCCTCAGGAAAAACATGACCTTCCCTTATATCCGAGAGGTGGCAACAATGGTCAAAGGGCTGACGACGCTGGCCATTGCAAGAACGCACACCCCTATGGTGACCATAGGGTGAGCATAGCACTTAATCCCCAGTTTCCGGGTTAGCAACCGGAAGGGTGGCGGGGCTGCAGGAGTAGTGGAGGCCAAAGAGGCCACCATCCCCGCATAGCTGACTCTGGACTGCCCCGCCACTGGCGTAGGTTTAGTGGTCATCATTGTAAGTGCCACGCCCACCCCAATGTGGGCTTTGTCTTGTATCAGATTGGAAAATAGTCTGAGGGGGGGTGTTTATGGGAAGAACCAGGTGGAACAATGAACTCTCCTCCTTTAAGGTATGTGAAGGAACGAGGGAAGGAAGAAAACAAAACAAACAAAGAACAAAGAAATGTACAGCACAGGAACAGGCCCTTCGGCCCTCCAAGCCCGTGCCGACCATACTGCCCGACTAAACTACAATCTTCTACACTTCCTGGGTCCGTATCCTTCTATTCCCATCCTATTCATATATTTGTCAAGATGCCCCTTAAATGTCCCTATCGTCCCTGCCTCCACTACCTCCTCCGGTAGTGAGTTCCAGGCACCCAATACCCTCTGCGTAAAAAACTTGCCTCGTACATCTACTCTAAACTTTGCCCCTCTCACCTTAAACCTATGCCCCCTAGTAATTGACCCCTCTACCCTGGGGAAAAGCCTCTGACTATCCACTCTGTCTATGCCCCTCATAATTTTGTATACCTCTATCAGGTCGCCCCTCAACCTCCTTCGTTCCAGTGAGAACAAACCGAGTTTATTCAATCGCTCCTCATAGCTTATGCCCTCCATACCAGGCAACATTCTGGTAAATCTCTTCTGCACCCTCTCTAAAGCCTCCACATCCTTCTGGTAGTGTGGCGACCAGAATTGAACACTATACTCTCCAAGTGTGGCCTAACTAAGGTTCTATACAGCTGCAACATGACTTGCCAATTCTTATACTCAATGCCCCGGCCAATGAAGGCAAGCATGCCGTATGCCTTCTTGACTACCTTCTCCACCTGTGTAGCCCCTTTCAGTGATCTGTGGACCTGTACTCCTAGATCTCTTTGACTTTCAATACTCTTGAGGGTTCTACCATTCACTGTATATTCCCTACCTGCATTAGCCCTTCCAAAATGCATTACCTCACATTTGTCCAGGTTAAACTCCATCTGCCATCTCTCCGCCCAAGTCTCCAGACAATCTAAATCCTGCTGTATCCTCAGACAGTCCTCATCGCTATCCGCAATTCCACCAACCTTTGTGTCGTCTGCAAACTTATTAATCAGACCAGTTACATTTTCCTCCAAATCATTTATATATACTACAAAGAGCAAAGGTCCCAGCACTGATCCCTGTGGAACACCACTGGTCACAGCCCTCCAATTAGAAAAGCATCCCTCCATTGCTACCCTCTGCCTTCTATGGCCTAGCCAGTTCTGTATCCACCTTGCCAGTTCACCCCTGATCCCGTGTGACTTCACCTTTTGTACTAGTCTACCATGAGGGACCTTGTCAAAGGCCTTACTGAAGTCCATATAGACAACATCTACTGCCCTACCTGCATCAATCATCTTAGTGACCTCCTCGAAAAACTCTATCAAGTTAGTGAGACACGACCTCCCCTTCACAAAACCGTGCTGCCTCTCACTAATACGTCCATTTGCTTCCAAATGGGAGTAGATCCTGTCTCGAAGAATTCTCTCCAGTAATTTCCCTACCACTGAAGTAAGGCTCACCGGCCTGTAGTTCCCGGGATTATCCCTGCCACCCTTCTTAAACAGAGGAACAACATTGGCTATTCTCCAGTCCTCCGGGACATCCCCTGAAGACAGCGAGGATCCAAAGATTTCTGTCAAGTCCTCAGCAATTTCCTCTCCAGCCTCCTTCAGTATTCTGGGGTAGATCCCATCCGGCCCTGGGGACTTATCTACCTTAATATTTTTTAAGACACCCAACACCTCGTCTTTTTGGATCACAATGTGACCCAGGCTATCTACACCCCCTTCTCCAGACTCAACATCTACCAATTCCTTCTCTTTGGTGAATACTGATGCAAAGTATTCATTTAGTACCTCGCCCATTTCCTCTGGCTCCACACATAGATTCCCTTGCCTATCCTTCAGTGGGCCAACCCTTTCCCTGGCTACCCTCTTGCTTTTTATGTAAGTGTAAAAAGCCTTGGGATTTTCCTTAACCCTATTTGCCAATGACTTTTCATGACCCCTTCTAGCCCTCCTGACTCCTTGCTTAAGTTCCTTCCTACTTTCCTTATATGCCACACAGGCTTCGTCTGTTCCCAGCCTTTTAGCCCTGTCAAATGCCTCCTTTTTCTTTTTGACGAGGCCGTATTTATCTTTCTTCCTCACAGGAACATGCCTGTCCTGTATTCCTTTCAACTGACACTTGAAAGCCTCCCACATGTCAGATGTTGATTTGCCCTCAAACATCCGCCCCCAATCTATGTTCTTCAGTTCCCGCCTAATATTGTTATAATTAGCCTTCCCCCAATTTAGCACATTCATCCTCGGACCACTCTTATCCTTGTCCACCAGTACTTTAAAACTTACTGAATTGTGGTCACTGTTACCGAAATGCTCCCCTACTGAAACATCTACCACCTGGCCGGGCTCATTCCCCAATACCAGGTCCAGTACCGCCCCTTCCCTAGTTGGACTGTTTACATATTGTTTTAAGAAGCCCTCCTGGATGCTCCTTACAAACTCTGCCCCGTCTAAGCCCCTGGCACTAAGTGAGTCCCAGTCAATATTGGGGAAGTTGAAGTCTCCCATCACCACAACCCTGTTGTTTTTACTCTTTTCCAAAATCTGTCTACCTATCTGCTCCTCTATCTCCCGCTGGCTGTTGGGAGGCCTGTAGTATACCCCCAACATTGTGACTGCACCCTTCTTATTCCTGATCTCTACCCATATAGCCTCACTGCCCTCTGAGGTGTCCTCTCGCTGTATAGCTGTGATACTCTCCTGAACAAGTAGCGCAACTCCGTCTCCCCTTTTACATCCCCCTCTATCCCGCCTGAAACATCTAAATCCTGGAACGTTTAGCTGCCAATCCTGCCCTTCCCTCAACCAGGTCTCTGTAATGGCAACAACATCATAGTTCCAAGTAGTAATCCAAGCTCTAAGTTCATCTGCCTTACCCGTAATGCTCCTTGCATTAAAACATATGCACTTCAGGCCACCAGACCCGCTGTGTTCAGCAACTTCTCCCCGTCTGCTCTGCCTCAGAGCCACACTGTCCCTATTCCCTAGTTCTCCCTCAATGCTCTCACCTTCTGACCTATTGCTCCCGTGCCCACCCCCCTGCCATACTAGTTTAAACCCTCCCGTGTGACACTAGCAAATCTCGCGGCCAGGATATTTATGCCTCTCCGGTTTAGATGCAACCCGTCCATCTTATACAGGTCACACCTGCCCCGGAAGAGCTCCCAGTGGTCCAGATAACAGAAACCCTCCCTCCTACACCAGCTGTTTAGCCACGTGTTTGTCTGCTCTATCTTCCTATTTCTAGCCTCACTGGCACGTGGCACAGGGAGTAATCCCGAGATTACAACCCTCGAGGTCCTGTCTTTTAACTTTCTGCCTAGCTCCCTGAACTCCTGCTGCAGGACCTCATGCCCCTTCCTGCCTATGTCGTTAGTACCAATATGTACAACGACCTCTGCCTGTTTGCCCTCCCCCTTCAGGATTCCCTCTACCCATTCGGAGACATCCTGGACCCTGGCACCAGGGAGGCAACATACCATCCTGGAGTCTCTTTCACGTCCACAGAAGCGCCTATCTGTGCCCCTGACTATAGAGTCCCCTATAACTATTACTCTTCTGCGCTTTGACCCTCCCTTCTGAACATCAGAGCCAGCCGTGGTGCCACTGCTCTGGCTGCTGCTGTTTTCCCCTGATAGGCTATCCCCCCCGACAGTATCCAAAGGGGTATATCTGTTCGAGAGGGGGACAACCACAGGGGATTCCTGCACTGACTGCCTGCCCTTTCTGGTGGTCACCCATTTCTCTGCCTGCACCTTGGGTGTGACCACACTTACATAACTGCGATCTATGACGCTTTCCGCCACCTGCATGCTCCTAAGTGCATCCAATTGCTGCTCCAACCGAACCATGCGGTCTGTGAGGAGCTGCAGTTGGGTGCACTTTCTGCAGATGAAGCCATCCGGGACGCTGGAAGCCTCCCGGACCTGCCACATCTCACAGTCAGAGCACAGCACCCCTCTAACTGACATTGCGTCAATTAATTAAAATTAAAATTTGTCTTTTTTTTTTAAATACTTTTTTTTTTTAATTACAAAGTTACTGTCAACTATCTGTTTCCTAGCACTAGATTTCTAATAGAAATGCGATAGCTAACTATAATATTCTCCGATCTCTGGCTTAGATATCCTCTAAATTATAATTAAGTTATTATGTTTAATTAGTTCCCAAATACTCAAAAAAATTTAGGTTAGAATCCCAACCAGCCACTCAGGTCACAGCTTTTCTGTGATGTCACTTCAGTTTCCCCCCGACACACACAATTTGAAAAAAAGGTATAAAAGTAAAAATCACTTGCTTACCTTCTGAGATGTTCTCAGGTTCTCTCGCTGACAGAGACTGCTCCTCCACCTCCAATCCTTGACCTGCACAATGCTAATAATATAATATGGCACTTACCTTACACCAATGGGTCTTATTATTAGGTTAGAGGAGGAGGGCGGGTGGGAGACACTACACGTGTAGTGTCTCGGGTTTCCTCTCCACCAGAATTTATTGGTGGGGGGGGGGGGGGGGGGGGGGAACTTGCCAGAGGTCGAACTTCCGGTTCCCGCCGAAATCCAAAGGGCTGCTCCTGTAAAGGTAAGTGGTTTTAAAGTCGCTACTCACCTCCCAGAAGGCCCCTGCGCACCGCTGCCGCCGAAATCCAAAGGGCTGCTCCTGTAAAGGGAAGGTTTTTAAACACACTACTCACCTCCAAGAAGGCCCCTGCGCACCGCTGCCGCCGAAATCCAAAGGGCTGCTCCTGTAAAGGTAAGTGGTTTTAAAGTCGCTACTCACCTCCCAGAAGGCCCCTGCGCACCGCTGCCGCCGAAATCCAAAGGGCTGCTCCTGTAAAGGGAAGGTTTTTAAACACACTACTCACCTCCAAGAAGGCCCCTGCGCACCGCTGCCGCCGAAATCCAAAGGGCTGCTCCTGTAAAGGTAAGTGGTTTTAAAGTCGCTACTCACCTCGAAAAGAGAGAGCAAGGGACACAGCGAGAAGAGGAAGATTGTGGCACAGGAGGGTGGGGCATCATAGATGGATTGGTGCCTGAGGTGGGAGACTCCTGTGAAGCTGGAGGGTAGGAAGATAGGATTCAACCCCCGAGGAATCCCAGCAAAAACACAGTCCATGCTCCCACGACTGCACCGATGTAAGTAGATGTTGGTTTGCGAGGTCTTCAGCCCGAGTAGGGCTCACCAAAAAGCACAGTCCGTGCTCCCACTTTGGAACGACCACCCCAATGGAATCCTGCATCCTCCCTGCAGAAATAAGTCGCTGGTGTATGGGGTCTTCAGCCCAGGAGGAGCTCAGCAAACACACTGTCCACTGGAAGAAGCACACCTGATGGAAATAAAGGCTTTGTCCTTGCTGAAGGCAGATGGCGAAGATTGGGAGAACCAGGCCTGGAAGGTCCTCAGCCCGGGAGGGGCCCAGCAAACCAGCAGTCCAAATGGCTCTACTCCTACCTCGGTGTTGAAGTCGCGTTTCTTCTTAACCTTCTCCCCTCTCTCCTTCCTTCCCTCCCTTCTTTCTCCAGTCAGCTCAGCAGCAAACAGCACTGGGAACAGGCAGCAAATTGATGAGCAGCAACAGAGAGAGAGAGAGAGCAGCAGCAGCCACTCTCCATGACAGCAACAGCTTCACAACTCCAAAGTCTGCACTGAGTGCCTGCTTCGGATTGGTCATGCAAAAATGCCCCTTAGTGTCCAAAAGGTGAGGTGAGTTTATGGGGGTGGGATGGGGACTTGGGCCTAAGGTAGGGTACTCTTTCGGAGGGTCGGTGCAGACTTGATGGCCTGAATAACCTCCTTCTGCACACTAGTGAACCTATGATTCTTTCTTGCACTTATTTCTGACCATTGTTCCCAATCTTTCCCTAGCATACATGCATCCACTAGCACGGTAGCACAGTGGTTAGCACTATTGCTTCACAGCGCCAGAGACTCAGGTTCAATTCCCGCTTGGGCCACTGTCTGTGCGGAGTCTGCACGTTCTCCCGTGTCTGCATGGGTTTCCTCTGGGTGCTCGGGTTTCCTCCCCCAAGACCCGAAAGACATGCTTGGTAGGTGAATTGGACATTCTGAATTGTCCCTCAGTGTACCCGAACAGGCGCCGGAGTGTGGCGACTAGGGGATTTTCACAGTAACTTCATTGCAGTGATAATGTAAGCCAATTTGTGACAATAATAAAGATTATTATTAAATACATGCTTATTTGATATTACCATTGCTCCACAATTAGACACATACCATCATTTCCAAGCCATTGCTTAACACTTATTTCACTTATATATTTAGAAAACCCTTTGCAATCTTCTTCTTTATCTAGCTCCTTTCATACTCCCTTCTAACCCTTCAAATTTTCAGTTTCATCTCCCCGCTACACATTCTCTATTCTTTGTGATTTTTTTTCAGTACTTTTGTCCTAATTCTGTTTTCCTTTTAATGTTTACTTTACTTTTAGACTTTATTTATCCATGAACATTTATTTTTTGAACGACCCACTTTTGACTTGAGAACTATATTTATTTTAGACTTTATTCATCTGATATTTAAAGATTTCAAACTGATTTGTTGGCCTGTTTGCAGACTTTTCTGCTTTATTAATTTGGCCAGATCTTTTCTTACCTTGCTGAACTTTGCCTTTTCCAGTCCAGTCCATGGGCGGGATTCTCCGTCTGCCGATGCCAGAGTCTGGAAACACAATTGGATGGAGAATCGGTTCTGACGCTGAAAGCGTGGCGGGCACCGGTTTCACGCCAAATCGCAATTCTCCGTATCCTCGACATCGGCGTCAATACTTTCCAGGATTCAGTACAGTAAACACAATTGGCATATCATTCAGCAGGCCCAACCTGGTATTCTTGGCGATTCTCTGCCTCCACTGGTGTGAATTCCCGAAGGCAATGTTCACTTATGCTTTAAAAATTTGTGAAAATTGCTTCAGTTTTTCAGCGGTAGCAGCGAGAGCAGTAACCAGGGGGTTGTCGGGAAGGTAAGTTACCCTTTTAAAAAACTTACCTTACAGGAGCGGTGAGAGAGAGGAGCTGAGTGGGAGCGGTCGAATTGCGCTCTGGGAAGATGAGTGAACTGATATATTTGGGCAGCGGCTGAACCCGGGATACTACACGTGTAGTGTCTCCCACCCGCCCTCCTCCTCTAACCAAAAAAAAAAGACTGTGGTGTGTTGATAAGGTAAGGTTTTTCTATTCTCACAGACCAACGGTCGGTTGCCTTCATGTTTAACAACATACAGCGGGGTAAGATCAAAAATGATAAGATCTTGCGGTGGAGGATCGAGCTCTCCACCTTTATTTACGAGATTTTGTATCGCCCCGGTAAGCTCAACGAGCCCCCCGATGCCCTGTCCCGAGGCACATGTGCCAGCGCACAAGTGGACCGACTCCGGACCCTGCACGACGATTTCTGTCACCCGCTTTTATCACTTCATTAAGGCCCGCAATCTGCCCTACTCCATCGAGGAAGTCAGGGCTGTCACCAGAGACCGCCAGGTCTGTGCGGAGTGTAAACCGCACTTCCACCGGCCAGACCGTGTGCGCCTGGTGAAGGCCCCCCGCCCCTTTGAACGCCTCTGCATGGACTTCAAAGGGCCCCTCCCCTCCACCGACCGCAGCATGTATTTTCTCAATGTGGTCAACGAATATTCCAGATTCCCCTTCACCATCCCATGCCCTGATATGACTTCTGCCACCGTCATCAAAGCCCTCAGCACCATCTTCGCTCTGTTCGATTTCCCCGCCTACATCCACAACGGGGATCCTCATTTATGAGCTGCGCCAGTACCTGTTCAACATGGTCATTGCCTCGAGCAGGACGACCAGCTACAACCCCCGGGGAAACGGGCAGGTGGAGCGGAAGAATGGGACGGTCTGGAAGGCCGTCCAGCTGGCCCTATGGTCCAGAAACCTCCCGGCCTCCCGCTGGTAGGAGGTTCTCCCCGATGCACTTCACTCCATTCGGTCGCTCCTGTGCACAGCCCCCGCTCCTGGGCAATCCATCCTCCCCTTGGTCCCACCCAGGGATGAAGAGGATGTCAACACGCTCCCGGAGTCACCGACGACCAAGCCGACGCCTGACTCACCACCAGCACTGCAGCGCTCTCAACGATGGATCAAGGCGCCCGACCATCTAAATTTGTCACCTTCTCTGAAATGTTAATGACAACCTGTATGTAAATAGTTTTCCACCAACCCCGCTGGACTCATTTTTAACAGGGGGTGAATGTGGTAGTCACCACTGTTGTATTATATTGTATATACTGCACTGCATACGAGGGTATTACGGTAAGACCCCTGTACTACAGGTACGAGGGTAGATCCCTGCCTGCTGGCTCCGCCCAGTAGGCGGAGTATAAATGTGTGTGCTTTTGCTAACGCTGTTGGGGAGGGTTTAAACTAATGTGGCAGGGGGATGGGAACCAAATGAGGAGGTTAGTGGACAGTAAGGAGGTAGTAACTAAAGCCTGTAAGGAACTAGATCATGAAGTCAGCGTGACTAAGGGGAAGAGTAGGCAGGGATGAACGCAAAGAGACTAGTGGTCTGAGGTGCATTTGTTTTAATGCAAGAAGTGTAGTAGGTAAGGCAGATGAACTTAGGGTTTAGATTAGTACCTGGGAATATGATGTTATTGCTATTGCTGAGACTTGGTTGAGGGAAGGGCACGATTGGCAACTAAATATCCCAGGATATCGATGCTTCAGGCAGGATAGAGAGGGAGGTAAAAGGGGTGAAGGAGTTGAATTACTGGTCAGAGAGGATATCACAGCTGTGCTGAAGGAGGGCACTATGGAGGATTCGAGCAGTGAGGCGATATGCGCAGAGCTCAGAAATAGGAAGGGTGCAGTAACAATGTTGGGGCTGTACTACAGACCTCCCAACAGTGAGCGTGTGATAGAGGTACAAATATGTAAACAGATTATGGAAAGATGTAAATGAAAATTAAAATTAAAATTGCTTATTGTCACAAGTAGGCTTCAAATGAAGTTACTGTGAAAAGCCCCTAATCGCCACATCCCGGCCAGGTGGTTGAAGTTTCAGTAGGGGATTACTTTGGGAATAGTGATCACAATTCCGTAAGTTTTAGAACGGACAAAGACGAGAGTGGTCCTAAAGGAAGAGTGCTAAATTGGGGGAAGGCCAACTATACCAAAATTCGGCAGGAGCTGGGGAATGTGGATTGAGAGCAGCTGTTTGAAGGTAAATCCACATTTGATATGTGGGAGGCATTAAAGAGAGGTTGATTAGAGTGCAGGACAGACATGTCCCTGTGAAAATGAGGGATAGAAATGGCAAGGTTAGGGAACCATGGATGACAGGTGAAATTGTGAGACTAGCTAAGAGGAAAAAGGAAGCATACATAAGGTCTAGGCGACTGAAGACAGACGAAGCTTTGGAAGAATATCGGGAATGTAGGACCAATCTCAAACAAGGAATCAAGAGGGCTAAAAGGGGTCATGAAATATCTTTAGCAAACAGGGTTAAGGAAAATCCCAAAGCCTTTTATTCATATATAAGGAGCAAGAGGGTAACTAGAGAAAGGGTTGGCCCACTCAAGGACAAAGGAGGAAAGTTATGCGTGGAGTCAGAGAAAAAGGGTGAGATTCTTAACGAGTACTTTGCATCAGTATTCACCGAGGTGAGGGACATGACGGATGTTGAGGTTAGGGATAGATTTTTGATTACTCTAGGACAAGTCGGCATAAGGAGGGATGATGTGTTGGATATTCTAAAAGGCATTAAGGTGGACAAGTCCCCAGGTCCGGATGGGATCTATTCCAGGTTCTGAGGGAAGTGAGAGAGGAAATAGCTGGGGCCTTAACAGATATCTTTGCAGCATCCGTGAACACGGGTGAAGAACCGGAGGACTGGAGAATTGCTAATGTTGTCCCCTTGTTTAAGAAGGGTAGCAGGGATAATCCAGGTAATTATAAACCGGTGAGCCTGACATCAGTGGTAGGGAAGCTGCTGGAGAAGATACTGAGGGATAGGATCTATTTACATTTGGAAGAAAATGGGCTTATCAGTGATAGGCAACATGGTTTTGTGCAGGGAAGGTCATGTCTTACCAACTTAATAGAATTATTTGAAGAAGTGACAAAGTTGATTGATGAGGGAAGGGCTGTAGATGTCATATACATGGACTCAGTAAGGCGTTTGATAAGGTTCACCATGGTAGGCTGATGGAGAAAGTGAAGTCTCATGGGGTCCAGGGTGTACTATCTAGATGGATAAAGAGCTGGCTGGGCAACAGGAGACAGATAGTAGTAGTAGAAGGGAGTTTCTCAAAATGGAGAACTGTGACCAGTGGTGTTCCACAGGGATCCGTGCTGGGACCACTGTTGTTTGTGATATACATAAATGATCTGGAGGAAGGTATAGGTGGTCTGATTAGCAAGTTTGCAGATGACACTAAGATTGGTAGAGTAGCAGATAGTGAAGGGGACTTTCAGAGAATACAGCAGAATATAGATAGATTGGAGAGTTGGGCGGAGAAATGGCAGATGGAGTTCAATCTGGGCAAATGCGAGGTGATGCATTTTGGAAGATCCAATTCAAGAGAGAACTATACAGTAAATGAAAAAGCCCTGGGGAAAATTGATGTACAGAGAGATCTGGGTGTTCAGGTCCAATGTACCCTGAAGGTGGCTGCGCAGGTCGATAGAGTGGTCAAGAAGGCATACGGCATGCTTTCCTTCATCGGAAGGGGTATTGAGTACAAGAGTTGGCAGGTCATGTTACAGTTGTAGAAGACTTTGGTTCGGCCACATTTGGAATACTGCGTACAGTTCTGGTCGCCACATTACCAAAAGGTAGTGGATGCTTTGGAGAGGGTGCAGAGGAGGTTCACCAGGATGTTGCCTGGTATGGGGGGGCGCTAGCTATGAAGAGCGGTTGAGTAGATTAGGATTATGTTCATTAGAAAGATGGAGGTTGAGGGGGGACCTCATTGAGGTCTACAAAATCATGAGAGGTATAGACAGGGTGGATAGCAGGAAGCTTTTTCCCAGAGTGGGGGACTCAATTACTAGGGGTCACGAGTTCAAGGTGAGAGGGGAAAAGTTTCAGGGAGATATACGTGGAAAGTTCTTTACGCAGAGGGTGGTGGGTGCCTGGAACGCATTGCTGGCGGAGGTGGTAGAGGCGGGCATGATGGCGTCATTTAAGATGTATCTAGACAGATAAATGAATGGGCAGGGAACAGAGGGATACAGATCCACAGAAAATAGGCGACAGTTTTAGATAGAGGATCTGGATCGGCGCAGGCTTGGAGGGCCGTAGGGCCTGTTCCTGTGCTGTAATTTTTCTTTGTTCTTTGAAATAGGTGCCGTGGCTGCTGAGGGGGATAGAGCGGGCACAGCAAGTGTCCAACAATGCCATAGTTTGCTGACAGTCATGTCGCTGGCCAGGGGGCTCTGCCAAGGCTATTGGGAATAGCGGGGGGGTGGCCAGGAGGTGGGCTGTGGGGTTGGAGTGGACGGGCATGGATCACCATTGCTGCAGCCTGCAAGGCAGCCATGCAGCTGCGCACGCCGCTGACAGCCCACTGTCATCTTAGGGCCATGGGTCATATGGGTCTTCCCCAGGGCACCCCCCCCCCCCCCTAAGAGCCCTCTGGCCCCAGCCGACCCTGTATGAGCACACTCCAGCACAACCAGTGCCATCTTGTTGCTTGGGATGAGTGTGTGGGGAGTGAAGTGTGTATGTGCGGCTGCAGCTTGTCAGCACCCTGAGAGTCAATCATGGACCAGGCAAATTCTGCATTGTTTCTCATTAGAATCGATTGTGATCCACGTGGCACCGGTGCTAGCCCCTCCATGGCCACTGAATCGGCCCAGGTGCGGCACCAGTTTTGCTGTCGTGGAAGTTCGCAAATCCTACCCCGGCGTCAACACTTAGTCGCAGGAACGGAGAATCTAACCGTATATATTTGCGTTTTCATTATCCTTTTGTCTTCCTTAATCTAATTATGCTCTGACCACTGAATTGTTCTCCTGCTGGGGTCCCTCTCCAGCTCCACAACCCGCTGCACATCTACAACTCTGGCTTCATGTCCATCCACCACTTGCTTCACCTCAACTTTGTCAGGCGTGCCTTCAGCTGGCTAGGGCCTATACGCTGGAAATTCCCCTAAACCGCTCCACGTTTTTTATCTCTTTAAGACCCTTATTAAAACCTTTCCCTGTCCAACACCTTCTTTGACTCTTTTGTGAGGGCCACAAAGAATCCAGCACGAGTTTTAAGGATACAAGAAATAACATTTATTTACAATAACATATATACACATAGAGATCTCACTTGCTGCTTACTCCTTCCTGCTAGTTCCAAACTGGCCAGCTTTATTTATACAGGGAGACTGCTAATGATTTATCTGCCCCCCCTCATTGGGGAAGCTCATACACCCACAGGATTGTGGGATTGTCATTAGTCACCAGCCAATGGTAAGCAGGCAGGTTATAACAGGCTCAATTCCCATTTTTGTCTGATTATGCTCTGGTGAAGTATCTTGGGCATTTTACCATGTTCAAGGCACATGCTGTTGTTAGATTTACGCACAACTCTCTTCCAGCCTTTCACACTCCACTCCACAGCACAAGAGTGCATGCTTATGATTCAATTCAAATTCATCGTGTTTCAACATGCACACTGGCAGAAATGCGACAGGGGAAGAAAATAGTTAATGACAGGGGCAATTAATCAATCCTATTTTGTAACCATTAAAAAAAAACTATTACCACCTCAAACACAACCAGAGTTAATACAGTTAATAAATACTATATGTTTAATTATACACAATAACTCATACTGAACAGGATAAAAAGAAGTTGATTGGAATAAAATACTCTCTGTAGAATCATACAGTACAGAAGGAGACCATTTGGCCCACTGTTCCTGTGCTGGCTCTTTTAAAGAACTGTCCAATTAGTTCCACTTCCATCCAACCTTTCCCCATTGCACTGAAAATGTTTACTTTTCCAGTCCATATTTCCAAAAGTTAGGATTGAATCTGTTTCCACCATCCTATTAGGCAGTGAATTCCTGATCATAACAAGTCATTGTGTTAAATCCTTACCTTCCCTCTGATTGTTGTTGCCAATTTCCATTAATTTGTTCCCTATGGTTGCTGACCCTCCTGCCAGTGTAAATAGTTTCTCCTTACTCTAACAAAAAGTCATCATAATTTTGAATATCTCTATTGATTCTCCCAATCCCCTTCTCTGTTCTAAGTAGAACAATTCCAGTTTCTTTAATCTCTTCACACAGCTGACCTGTCAGCCATATAATGATCATTTAATTTTCACAAAGCTTACTTTTTTCCCTCTAGCTATCTCCCCTAAATAATGACAGAACTTCCTAAGTGTCAGAAATTAAAAGATTAATGTCTACTAATGCAAAAGCAAGAATTAACTGATGTGTCATTCACACTTGAGATTTTCCTATAGGGGTGTCAAAATGACAGATACCTAAGTGTGGTTTAGCTTTCAAACATTCTAACATTGCGGCTGATCAGTCTACATAAAGCCAAATGGACAAAGGACAATTTAATGTTTCCAATTAGACATAACCACTATTCCTACTTTCACCTAATTGGCTCAAACATTCAGAAATTTAAATGCTGAAATGTGGGCAGTTTAATTCAAGACAATTTTGAACGTTGCTAAAGAGATGAAAGTAGCATTTCAATTGCTGACTCAATGAATATTACGCTGTTTTATTAAGCCATAAAGAATACTTAAATCCCAGGTTCAATCCTGTTATACCATCCTTTTTTCTGTAAATTTAGAGAACCCAATTCTTTATTTTTATAATTAAGGGGCAATTTAGCATGGCCAATCTACCCACCCTGCACACCTTTGGGCTGTGGGGGTGAGACCCACGCAAACATGGGGAGAATGTGCAAACTCCACACGGACAGTGACTCGGGGTCGGGATCGAACACGGGTCCTCAGTGCCGTGAGGCTGCATTGCTAACCACTGTGCCACCGTGCCCTCCCCCCCCCCCCCCCCCCCCACCCTCCCACATGGTGATATTTGTCAAAAATGCACCTGCTTAAATAGTGGTCAAAATCAGTTAAAGTTATCATCTCCTCAAAAAATAAGCCCTTGACCCATCTGTCCTGCAATCTACTACCTCATCTTCAACCTCCTTTACCTCTCCAATGTTTTTGAACATGCTGCCACTTTCCAAATCCATGCCCGCCTTCCTTGCAACTCTGTGTCTCAATCTAGGCCTAAATCTTCCCACCGCTAGATACATTGAAGGTACAACGGAGAATTTGCTTGACAAGCAAAATGTCCGTTGTCCTCAGGCAGGAATTTCAGGAAAATCCTGCTCCAAGTTTCCATCCCCATCACAAAACGGAAATGATCCCAACCTCAATTAAAAATGACATGCAAAGTGACTGTGCTCTTAGTACATTATCCCTTTAAACTGCTCAAGCTCTCCGCAGCCTTTGACATGATATACATACCATTCTCTCCTCCATTACTTTTCCTCCATTGTCTAAGTCAACGGGATTATCCTAACTTGGTTCTACTCTTACCTATCCAATGTTGGGAAAACCATCTCTGGCAGCTGAAAGTGGAATGATTATAATCAGGGATTCTCAGGAGGCCAATATTGAAGGAGTGCCGACATCTAAGAATTTATAGGGCTGGTGGAGATTACAGAGATAGAGAGGGGGTGATGCATGTAGGGATTACAAAATAACAATGAACATTTCCAAATGTAGTTGTTGCTCTTCTAGGAGTTAATGCAAGTCAGTGAGTACAGGGTGAATGGGACTTGGTGTAAGTTAGGACATGGGCAGCAAAGTTTCAGATGGTCTCAGGTATACAGTCAGTAGAACATAGGAGTCTTCATTGGGATGGTCAAATCTAGAGATTGTAAAGGTAGAATCCCCTAAGGAACTATCCCTGGTCATCTATTCTTCCTCTTTCACATGCTGAGATTGAGCAACATTATCCAGAGACAGGTTGCTTCCACACAATTGCTGATGACATCAATGTCTTCATCACTACTGCACTCAACCTCTCTCCTGCTCTGTGTTGTTGGATTGCTTGTAAAATATCCTTTCTTGAATGAGTTGTGATTTGCTCTGGTTAAACATCAGGCAGAATAAAGGCTTCATTGTCCAACAAGCATTATTGTAACTTCTTATTGAGCAGGGCCTTCCAGTCATGCTTAGTGGCAAGTCCAATGAATACAAATTAGTGTCATTATAATGGTGTGGACTTTGTTCATATAGTTACATTTGTTGAGATGACTATTCCAGTTCATTTGTTAAGTTTACATATATGTATGTGAGGGTTAGCCTTGTGGCCTTGCAATGCGACCAGATATTCATGTTGCATGTAAGAATCAGTCATGTTGTTCAGAATCGTGCAATAAAAGTGTGCTAGGTCAGCTAGTAGTGCTTTCAATGATTCAGCATCTTCAGTGGATACTGAGTACCATGCCTTGTGTTTATTTCTCCTTTGTTCTACAGACAGCGCAAGGAAGGCCAAGAAGAAATTTGCAGGGAAAACGCAAAGTGAAAACAGAGATAAAATAAAATAGATATACAAAGGGAAATTGTAAACTAGGTTAATGAGGGCAAATGAAGATAAAGGAAAATTATTATTAATAATAATAATAATAATAATCTTTATTAGTGTCACGCGTAGGTTTACATTAATGCAGCAATCAAGTTATTGCGAAAATCCCCTGGTCGCCACACTCTGGCACCTGTTCGGTTACTCAGAGGGAGAATTCAGAATGTCCAATCCACCTAGCAAGCACGTCTTTCGGGACTTGTGGGAGGAAATCGGAGCACCCGGAGGAAAGCCACGCACACATGGGGCGAACGGGAAGACTCCGCACAGACATTGACCTAAACTGGAATCAAACCCGGGTCCCTGGCACTGTGAAGCAAGAGTGCTAACCGCTGTGCTGCCATGCCGCCCCTAAAGCGTGTACAATAAGTCAAAGGCTAACAAAATAAAGACAAAAACTAACATCAATAAATGATTGTCACACTTAATGTGAAAAGCGTGATGAAGTGTTGTTGACACAGAGAGGAGATAGCTTTGGCTGTGAGGCACGGTGGTGCAGTGGTTAGCACTGCTGCCTCACGGCGCTGAGGACCGGGGTTCGATCCCTGCCCCGGGTCACTGTCCGTGTGGAGTTTGCACATTGTCCCCATGTCTGTGTGGTTATCACCCCCACAACCCAAAGATGTGCAGGGTAGGTGGATTGGACATGCTAAATTACCCATTAATTGTAAAAAAAAGAATTGGGTACTCTAAATATTTTACAAAAGCTTTGGGTGCTGCATAACAACTTACACTGATCTGCACTGCATTATATTTTTTGTGGGTAACGCAATGCAAAACTAGGGAAATTCCACACCTCAAAACATTAGTCAGTCAGCACTCCAGGCTAGGTCTGCGAAACTAATCTGCAATACAAGCCTGTGACTGAAAAACACCACCCCCCAAAAAGGGAAACTCTAATACATATGAAAGAATTGGGCACACTAAGTAGAATTTCTGTGAGTGTTCACCCGATCTCCTGGAGGACTGCAGTGGATGGTCAGAAGACACCAGAATAAAATAGTGTAAATTGCAGAATTTCTGCCTGCTTTAAGGCAACAGATTAGGAAAATCGATATGGAAGTCACTGGAGTCCGTCTTTCTTCTTGGTACTAATGGCGGCCAGACATTGGGTCCATTGAAGCATTGAAGCACTCAGGGTTAAACAATCAGTTGCCATTTTCCTGTTAAAAAAATACATGCATTTATTTAAAAATTTAATACTGCAGATGCTGGAAATCTAATTTTAAGAAAACAGAAAAAGCTGCAAATATTTAGCAGATCTGGCAGCATCTGTGGAGTGACTAACAGAATTACCGATTCAGGCTGATAACCTTTCAACATTTTTAGAGCACCTTTCACAATATCAGGGTGCCCCATAGCCAATTGAATACCTTTGAAGGGTGTTCATTGTTTAATTTAGGAAATGTGGGAGACAAATCATAGACAGGCGCAAGAATGAAGTTCCTTAGCGAGCACGTTTAGCCGCATGTTTCCCAGAGCTTGCAGTGCCGAGAAACACATGGCTAGTCGATGAGACTCGCATTGTTTCCGGGGCCTCAGTGGGGAAAGTGCGGTCAAGGCCACACATAGCCCCGTTTTGTATAATGTAACGAGAGAGGTCTCCAAGGTCACCGAAATGATTTCTGACCGCCCAACAGCCCGAACGCACAATGGGAGGGCCCCCAGCCACCTCCCAAACACCCACGCCAGGCACCCCAGCCCAACCACACTGACACAAAAAATGCCAACCTAATAGTACCCATGCCAGCTGCCAATGGCACTGCCAGGTGTCACCAGCAGCACCAGGGCACCACCCTGCCCAATGTGCATGCAGCTGGAAGACAAGTGCTATTCCATCAGGTCCCCATTTGCAGGGACCAGTGTTGAACAGCACTCACCCAAGGTCTCTGAGGCAAAGGAGATGAATCCCAAAGCCTCAGGTACCTCGGGAATCTGCACATTAGAGTGAGGCTAACTGCCTCGCTCAAATATGCAGATTTGCCAAAAAGTGATCCCGCCCATTGTGGCCGGGATTTACATTGCAAGAGGTGTTACAAGCTGGGTAGATCCCAGCTTTCATCGGCCATGCTGTGCCGCAGCAAGTTGCTTTTCTAGCGCAGTGTGGTCGCTAGATTGCGTCCACAGCAAGATTCTACAAAGTAATGTGATATACCCAGCTGTTTTAGTGATGTTAGTTGGACAAAAAAAAGGACAAAGAAAAGTACAGCACAGGAACAGGCCATTCGACCCTCCAAGCATTTGCCGATCCTGATACCCTAACTTAAAAAAAAACCTTCTGCCCTTACTCGTTCCGTATCCCTCTATTTCCTCCCTATTCATGTACCCATCCAGATGCCTCTTAAATGTTGCAAATGTGCCTGCATCCACCACATCCTCTTGCAGCGCGTTCCAGGCACCCACCACTCTATGTGCGAAAAACGTACCCCGCACATCTGCCTTAAACCTCCCCCTTATATTATTTCTTATGTCTGAATAAAGCTCGTAGTCTTCCAGTTGAAGTAAATGCTTTATTGAGTAAGTTTATTCTCTCTCCAGAGCTTACACTAGATGTTACATCTGAGCTGTCTGTCCGTATCCTGCTCAGTAGCTGCCGTTCCTGTGAAGAGTCAGATTCTGGATCCCGTCCGTCTACTTTATACCTCTCTGGTGCTCCCTCTAGTGATTAGAGGGGCTGGTTTAGCACAGTTGGCTAAGCAGCTGGCTAGTAATGCAGAACAAGGCCAGCAGCATGGGTTCAATTCCCGTACCGGCCTCCCCGAACAGGCACCGGAATGTGGCGACTAGGGGCTTTTCACAGTAACTTCATTGAAGCCTACTTGTGACTATAAGCGACTATTATAGGGGCTGGTTTCGAACAGTGGGCTAAACAGCTGGCTTGTAATGCAGAACAATGCCAGCAGCGCGGGTTCAATTCCTGTACCGGCCTCCCCGAACAGGCGCCGGAATGTGGCGACTAGGGGCTTTTCACGGTAATTTCATTGAAGCCTACTTGTGACAATAAGCGATTATTATTACTTAGTTGTAGTGTATTTACATTAACCCCTTGTATACATGCAGATGTGCAGATCACTACATTCCCCCTTTTTACATATTTTCTGTACGGTGTTAAGGAAAATTGTACAAAACAGGAAGATAATTGATGATATGTACAAGTTGTGATGATATTGAGAATCATACAAAGCCAATTAATATTTATAAGTCCAATCAGACTTCCGGTTGCGGCTATGCCTAGGTAGGTCGCACGTTCGGCAGCTCCTGCCGGGAACGGACTTTTGGGCTCTCTAGAGGGGCCCCAACGGCAATTGTTCGACGGCTTCCAGTGTGACAGTATGCAGTCACGGAAGGTGACAGCAAGGTCCCCCCGACATTATATGGATTGGACCAGGAATGGAGCGGTGAAAAAAGTGATCTTGGAGCAGCGAAAAGTGAGAGGGAGTAAAAACAAGATGGCGGCGGTGGAGACCAAGCAGCATGGGCGCAGTGGTCGCAGGAGCAGCAGGGGTTTCTTAGATGCTGCTTTGAGGAGCTGAAAACCGAAATGCTGGCGCCAATGAAGACGGCGATTGAGAAGCTAGTGGAGACCCAGAAGGCCCAAGGGGCGGCGATCCGGGAGGTGCGGCAAAAAGCATCAGAGAACGAGGACGAGATCTTGGGCCTGGCGGTGAAGGTGGAGGTGCACGAGGTGCTGCACAAGAGGTGGGTGGAAAGATTTGAGGACCTGGAGAATAGGTCGAGGAGGAAGAATCTTCGGATTCTGGGTCTCCCCGAAGGAGTGGAGGGGCCCGATGCTGGGGCATATGTGAACACGTTGCTCAATTCGCTGATGGGCGCGGGAGCCTCCCCGAGGCCTCTGGAGCTAGATGGGGCTCACCGGGTCCTAGCAAGGAAGCCCAAGGCCAATGAGCCGCCAAGGGCTGTAGTGGTAAGGTTTCGCCGCTTTATGGACAGAGAGTGTGTCCTGAGATGGGCCAAGAAAGAGCGGAGCAGCAGGTGGGAGAACACGGAGATCCGAATCTACCAGGACTGGAGTGCAGAGGTGGCTAAGAAGAGAGCTGGTTTCAATCGGGCTAAGGCGGTGCTCCATCAGAAGGGGGTGAAGTTCGGTATGCTGCAGCCTGCGCGATTGTGGGTCACGTTCCAGGATTGGCACCACTATTTCGAAACGCCTGATGAGGCATGGAGCTTTATACGGACTGAAAAGTTGGACTCAAATTGAGGGTTTGTTGTGGGGGGATGTTTACTGTATATATGGTGTTTATTACGTTTAGGGAATGTTCCTCTGGTTTGGGTGCTGGATGGGGATGGGTGAAGGGATTTGATGGGGAGACTGTGGGAGAGTGTGGGCGTCGGTGTTGGAGGGGCAGACCCCCACGAAGGAAGAGGGGGAGTGGAGGCCCGGGGATGGGGAATTGGGGTAAGGCCACAAAAGGAGCTGTGCCAGAGGGGGCAGGGCCGACTCAGGAAAGCACGGGCTTTTTCCCGCGTAAGGGAAGGACGGGGGGGGGGGGGGGGGATGGGCGGTGCTGGAGAGGAGCGCACACTGACTGCCAGGGAGGGGGAGGGGGGATTCTCACACTGGGGGGGGGGGGGTCGATGGAATGGCGGGAGAGACCGGGGTCAGCAGGAGTCAGCTGACTTACGGGAGTGTTATGGGGGGGAGCAAAAGGGCTAGATGTGGATCTAGCGGGAGGGGGGGGGGGGGAGAGGGGGGTATAGGGTTGCTGCTGCATTGGCCAAAGGGGAGCTGGAAGTAGGAGAGGTGGTCGGGGCGGGGGTCTGCCGTCTGGGGGACTGGAGGGTGTTGGAGGCGCGGGCACGTGGCTGGCCTAGAAAAGGAGATGGCTAGTTGGTGTTGGGGGGGGGGGGGGGTGAGCAGCCCCTCAATCCGGCTGATAACTTGGAATGTGAGGGGCCTGAACGGGCCGGTCAAGAGGGCCCGAGTGTTCGCGCACTTAAAGGGACTGAAGGCAGACGTGGTTATGCTCCAGGAGACACATTTGAAGGTGGCAGATCAGGTTAGGCTGAGAAAGGGATGGGTGGGACAGGTATTCCATTCAGGGCTGGATGCGAAGAACAGAGGGGTTGCAATACTGGTGGGGAAGCGGGTGTCGTTTGAGACAATGAATATTGTAGTGGATAATAGAGGTCGATACGTGATGGTGAGCGGTAGGTTGCAGGGGGTGCGGGTGGTACTGGTAAACGTATATGCCCCGAACTGGGATGATGCCGGATTTATGAAACGCATGCTGGGTCGGATTCCGGACCTGGAGGTAGGAAGCTTGATAATGGGGGGGATTTCAACTCGGTGCTGCACCCAGCACTGGATCGCTCTAGGTCCAGGACGGGTAAGAGGCCGGCTGCGGCCAAGGTGCTTAGGGGGTTTATGGACCAGATGGGGGTAGTGGATCCATGGAGGTTTGTCAGGCCCCAGGCCAGGGAATTTTCATTCTTTTCCCACATCCATAGAGTCTATTCCCGGGTAGATTTTTAAATTTTGAGTAGGGCGCTATTCCCGAAAGTGGAGGGAACGGAGTATTCGGCCATAGCCATCTCAGACCATGCCCCGCACTGGGTGGAGCTGGAGCTGGAGAGGAGAGTGACCAGCGCCCGCTGTGGCGTCTAGATGTGGGATTATTGGCGGATGAGGAGGTGTGCAGGCAGGTGCGGGGGTGCATTGAAAGATATTTGGAGGCCAATGACAACGGAGAGGTGCAGGTGGGGGTAGTTTGGGAGGCGGTGGTCAGGGGAGAGTTAATCTCCATCAGGGCCCACAGGGAGAAGAGAGAGAGCAGGGAAAGGGAGAGGTTGTTGGGGGAGATCTTAAGGGTGGACAGGAGATATGTAGAGGCCCCCGAGGAGGGGCTACTCAGGGAGTGACGGAACCTCCAGATGGAGTTCGACCTGTTGACCACCGGGAAAGCAGAGGCACAGTGGAGGAAAGCGCAGGGGGCGACGTATGAGTATGGGGAGAAGGCGAGTCGGATGCTGGCACACCAGCTTCATAAGAGGGAGGCAGCGAGGGAGATAGGTGGAGTTAAGGATAGCGGGGGGAATACGGTGCGGAGTGCGGTGAGAATAAACAAGGTATTTAGGGACTTCTATGGGGATCTGTACAGATCTGAGCCCCCAGAGGGGGAAGAGGGGATGCGACTATTTTTGGATAAGTTGAGGTTCCCGAGGGTGGAGAAGCAGGAGGTGGCTGGTTTAGGGGCGCCAATTGGGCTGGAGAAGCTGGTTAAAGGATTGGGGAGCATGCAGGCGGGGAAGGCCCCGGGGCCAGATGGGTTCCCGGTCGTGTTTTACAGGAAATACGTGGACCTGCTAGGCCCGTTGCTAGTGAGGACTTTCAATAAGGCAAGGGAAGGGGGACCTTGCCCCCAACAATGTCTGGGGCGCTGATCTCTCTGATCCTGAAGCGGGACAAGGACCCACTGCAGTGTGGGTCGTATAGACCGATCTCGCTCCTCAATGTGGATGCTAAGTTGGTGGCAAAAGTGCTGGCTATGAGAATTGAGGACTGTGTCCCGGGAGTGATTCATGAGGACCAGACGGGATTTGTAAAGGGCAGGCAGCTAAACACTAATGTGCGGAGGCTCCTCAATGTGATTATGATGCCCTCGGTGGAGGGAGAAGCGGAGGTAGTGGCAGCTATGGACGCGGAGAAGCCCTTCGACCGAGTGGAGTGGGAGTATCTTTGGGAAGTACTGCGGAGGTTTGGGTTCGGGGAGGGGTTCATGAGCTGGGTCAGATTGCTATATAGAGCCCAGGTGGCGAGTGTGGCTACGAATCGGCGGTGGTCGGAGTACTTTCGGCTGTACCGAGGGACGAGGCGGGGTGCCCCCTGTCCGCCTTGCTGTTTGCATTGGCAATTGTGCCTTTGGCCATGGCATTAAGGGAGTCCAGGAAATGGAGGGGGTTGGTCCGAGGGGGAGAGCAACATCGGGTGTCGCTGTATGCGGACGACCTGTTGCTGTATGTGGCAGATCCAGTGGAGGGATGGCGGAGGTCATGCGGATCCTAAGGGAGTTTGGGGACTTCTCAGGGTATAAGCTCAATGTAGGGAAAGGTGAGCTTTTTGTGGTGCATTCAGGGGACCAGGGAAAGGGGATAGACGACCTGCCGTTAAAGAGGACGGAAAGGAGCTTTCGGTACTTAGAGATCCAGGTGGCTGGGAGTTGGGGGGCCCTGCACAATCTGAAATCAAACTCAATCTGACTCGGTTGGTGGAGCAGATGGAGGAGGGTTTCAAAAGATGGAATGTGCTGCCACTCTCGCTAGCGGGCAGGGTGCAGTCGGTTAAAATGATGGTCCTCCCGAGATTTCTCTTTGTGTTCCAGTGCCTCCCCATTATGATTCCCAAGGCCTTTTTCAAATGGGTAGGTAGGAGTATCATGGGTTTCGTGTGGGCAAATAAGACCTCGAGGGTAAAGAGGGTGTTTCTGGAGCATAGTAGGGATAGGGGAGGGCTGGCTCTGCCAAATTTGTGCGACTATTATTGGGCTGCCAATGTGGCGATAATCCATAAGTGGGTAATGGAGGGAGAGGGGGCGGCATGGAAGAGGTTGGAGATGGCGTCCTGTGTGGGCACGAGCCTGAGGGCGCTGGCGACGGCACCGCTGCCGCTCTCGCCGACAAGGTACACCACGAGTCCGGTGGTGGCGGCGACGTTGAAGATCTGGGGGCAGTGGAAACGACACAGGGGCGAGGTGGGAGCCTCGGTTTGGTCCCCGATTCGGGAGAACCATCGGTTCGTCCCGGGAAGGATGGATGGGGGATTTCGGAGCTGGCATCGGGCAGGGATTAGAAGAATGGTGGACCTATTTATATTTGGGACATTTGTGAGCCTGGGGGCGCTGGAGGAGAAGTTTGGGTTACCCCCGGGAAATGCTTTCAGGTATATGCAAGTGAGGGCGTTTGTGAGGCAGCAGGTGAGGGAATTCCCGCTGCTCCCGGTACAGGGAACTCAGGACAGGGTGATTTCGGGTGTATGGGTTGGAGAAGGCAGGGTTTCGGCGATATACCAGGAGCTGAAAGAAGAGGAGGAGGCCTCGGTAGAGGAGTTAAAGGGCAGGTGGGAGGAGGAACTTGGGGAGGAGATAGATGTGGGTTTGTGGGCTGACGCAGAATCGCTGAGCAGAAACTTATAGCCAAGTTCCGTACACATGAGTGCGGCCTCAACCGGGACCTGGGATTCATGTCGCATTACATTCATCCCCCACTATCTGGCCTTCGAAATCCTACCAACTGTCCTGGCTTGACACAATTCACACCTCTTTAACCTGGGGTTAACCCATCTCTGGATCTGTAAAGATTTAATCACCTGCTAATGCTCGCATTCCAATCATTGTCTGGCATCTTTGAATCTGTCTATATATATGTTTCTGGAACATACCTCTTCATTCAACTGAGGAAGGAGCAGCACTCCGAAAGCTAGTGACATCGAAAGACTTCTTACTGTGTTGTTTTTGTTGTTCTTGTAGTTTGTGTTGTTCTTGTTGTGCTCAATGACTGTTCCGTGTGGATAATTTGAGCCATTCTCAAAGTTATTGGTATCAGTGTCCTTTGTGGTATCTGATGTTTCATTGAGCATTTCTTCTTGAGGATTGTGAGAATGATTTGATGTTGTATTGATCCTGGTGACTTCAGTCATTTGTGGTTGATGAGGTGCGCCTCATCTGGAGTAATTTCTGCTTGATTTGCTTCATCGTTGATCTCTTGGTGCTCCTCTTCTGGAGTCAATGTCGTCAAGATTTCAGTTTCTTGTGGGTTGTCAAGAGTGGCTGAGGTTTTAATTGATGCGGTCTCACTGGACTCGGGAGTAGTTTTACTTTGATTGTTGAGTGCTTTTGGACAGACGAGCTGAGATCTGTCAGTCTTGCTATGACCTTGCACATCGTGTAAGCTGATTGTGATCACATTGTCACTGTTCTGACATACAGTGGGTAGACATTCATTGTCTTCTTGTTGATTAAATGAGCTGGGTAGACTTTCATAGTCTGCTTCTGGTTGCTCAGATAAGGTGGATAGACCTTCATAGTCTTCTTTATGCATGGTTGTCGCTCTGGAGTCTTTAATTGCTTCCATTCTGGAGTCTGTCAACGAGCTCTCTGTGGAGGCTTGCGTCGCTCTGTCTGTGGAGTCGATCTGTGCTGTCTCAATGGAGTCAGTCAGTACTCTCTGTGTGGCGTTGTTTTCTTCTTGGCTATTTGTCATGTTGCTGTCATCCAATGTACCATCGATCTGGCAATGCATCATAGTATCAGATTCATCGATCATGAGTAGAGTCATGTTGAGCTTTGCAACCGTGTTGCTAATGCTGTGATGATCATATCCAAACAACTCAACCACGCCTGAGTAGTATTCTTTGATAAACAAATCACCTTCTGTGGTTTTGGATTTGTTTTTGTGGTCTTCCCTTTTAATTAACAAATATTCTCCTTTGGCTTCGGATTTGTTATTGAGCACTTCACGTTTTATTAACAAATCATTTTCATCAGTTTTGGATTTGTTAATTTGCTCTTCACTTTTATGCTGCAAATTGCTAGTTCCGTAGTGCTGCAAAAGTTATTTTCAACTTTTTTTGTTGAAGTGCAGGCAATGTTTGGCCTTTTGAGGTTAAAGTTTTGGGTTTTGTACCTTTAAACTTCTTAGTTTTTATTTTCGAGCAGTTTGCCTTTAAGTGGGCGTGGTCTGAGGGTTCTGACGTTATGACGCTCATGACGCCATGCATACTAATCAAATGCACATGCGCAAATCGATCATCGGGCGTTGTGCGTGTTTTCTTCATCTTCGAACGGTGTGCGTTTTCTTTTCAACTGCGCATGCACGGCTTGTGCATACGCAGAACGATCTGCGCACAAAGGGGCTGTTTACAACTGCGCATGCGTGGTTTCAGTTTCCTGCGCATGCGCAGAACCAGATTTGCATAGAATATCATAGAATTTACAGTGCAGAAGGAGGCCATTCGGCCCATCGAGAGTGCACCGGCTCTTGGAAAGAGCACCCTACCCAAGGTCAACACCTCCACCCTATCCCCATAACCCAGTAACCCCACCCAACATTAAGGGCAATTTTGGACACTAAGGGCAATTTAGCATAGCCAATCCACCTAACCTGCACATCTTTGGACTGTGGGAGGAAACCGGAGCACCTGGAGGAAACCCACGCACACACGGGGAGCATGTGCAGACTCCGCACAGACAGTGACCCAAGGCGGAATCGAACCTGGGACCCTGGAACTGTGAAGCAATTGTGCTATCCACAATGTTACCGTGCTGCCCATTTGTTCCCCGGGCAGTTTAAAATGTGTTCAGGCGCATTTTGACTTCCCTAGACTCGTGGAGAAGACCTTTTCCGGTGCCCTGTCTCTGTGAAAACTTAAGGTACTGACTATTATTTGTTTCTTGCGATATGCACTTTTCAATCGCGATCTCTATCGTTAAATCTTCCCGTTTTAATGGTGATTCCGTGAGTCCCTGATCATGGATTCCTTGTACAATCTGGTCTCTGGCCATTGAATCTCTTAAAGCAGCATTGTTACTGGTGTTACAGTGATCTTCAAATTTTTTGAGTATTACTTTTAATTTGGTGTTGGCTTCACCTTTCAAGTAATTAAAGCAGTTATAGAGTTCTCTAGCTTCATGCCCTGCTAGCACCAGTAGCAGTGCAATTCTTTCTTCTTCAGAGAATGTATTAAGGTCATTAGCTACCATGTATAATTCGAACATTTGTTTAAAGATTTTCCAGTTGTCACTTAAGTTACCGATTGTTTGCAGCTGCTGTGGAGGTGGAATAACTTCCATCTTATCGGTCAGTCGTCGATAATTCATATGCTGCAAAGTCTTCCACAGTCGAATATCCAGTTTTAATTTGTTTTTTCTTCTTTCTTCAATGTTTCTTTCTGAATTTTATGTAAACTGTCTAGTAAGCTTTCCTGGAGTCTCCTGGTACCATATATTATTTCTTATGTCTGAATAAAGCTCGTAGTCTTCCAGTTGAAGTAAATGCTTTAGTGAGTAAGTTTGTTCTCTCTCCAGAGCTTATACTAGATGTTACATCTGAGCTGTCTGTCTGAGTCCTGCTCACTAGCTGCCGTTCCTGTGAAGGTTCAGATTCTGGATCCCATCTGTCTATTTTATGCCTTTCTGGTGCTCCCTCTAGTGATTACTTAGTTGTAGTGTATTTACATTAACCCTTTGTATACATGCAGATGTGCAGATCACTACACCCCTCTCATCTTGAACCTGTGCCCCCTTGTAATTGACACTTCCACTTTTGGAAAAAGCCTCTGACTATCCGTCCAGTCAATGCCTCTCATAATTTTGTAGGCCTCGATCAGATCTCCCCTCAGCCTCTGCCTTTCCAGTGAAAACAATCCTAGTTTATTCGACCTCTCATCATAGCCAACACCCTCGAGACCAGGCAACATCCTGGTGAACTTTCTTTGCATTCTCTCCAAAACTTCCACGTCCTTCTGATAATGTGGTGACCAGAACTGCACACAATACTCCAAATGCGGCTTAACCAAAGTTTTATACAGCTGCAACATGATTTCCCAACTCGTGTACTCAATGCCCCGGCTGATGAGGGCAAGCATGCCATATGCCTTCTTAATCACCTTGGCCACTTATGTAGCCACTTTTATGGAACTGTAGACCTGCACGCCCAGATCCCTCTGTATGTTAATGTTAACACAGGGGACTTCCGGTGACGGCGGGCGCGAGGCGGCCACACAATGGAGAGCCCCCGCTCGGGAACGGCAATTTTGGGGCTTTAAGCCCGGTCCCAGGGTCCGTGGAGGCGGCAGAAGAAGGGAGAAGGCACGGAGGAGGCACTGAGAAGACACAGGAGGGAAAAAACCCCCAAAGAAAAATGTCGAGGGTGAGCAAAAAAAGGCCGAAATAAAACCAGCTGGCGGTCCGGCGGGGAGTGGAAAGGTCAACGCGGGGTCACCAGGAAAAATGGAGGCTGGAGCACCAGGGAAGGCCGCATTGCTTACGGCTGAAGAAATAACCAAGGTGATGGCTGCGGAATTTGAAAAGCAGTTGGCGCAGATTGGGAAATGCATGGAGACGGTGAGGAAGGAGATGAAGGAGGTCTTGAGTGTGCTGGTGGAGGAGGCGGTTTCCCCGGTGAGGATGGAGGTGGCGAGCGCAGTGGCGGAGGTGCGAGAGCAAGGGGAGGCGCTGAAGGAAGTGAAGGAGACGTTATTGCAGCATGGTGATCAACTTGCCTCGATGGGGAAAGAGATGCGGAAGGTGATGGATACTAACAAGGATCTGCGAGGAAAAATGGAAGACCTGGAAAATAGATCCAGGCGACAGAACTTGAGGATTGTGGGGCTGCCTGAAGGAGTTGAAGGACCGAAGCCGACTGAGTATTTTGCCGCGATGCTGGCAAAACTACTGGGGGAGGGGGAGGACCCCTCCTGATATGAACTGGATCGGGCTCATCGGTCGTGGAGGCCTGTACCAAAGGCAAGTGAGCCGCCAAGGGCAGTGACTCTGTGCTTCCGTAGGTACAGGGTGAAGGAGAAGGTCCTGAGCTGGGCCAAGCAGAAGCGGGTGGTGCAGTGGGCTGGAGCTGGTATACGTGTATACCAGGACTTTACGGTGGAGCTGGCAAGGAGGCGGGCTGCCTTCAACCGGGTGAAGAGGGCACTGTACATTAGCAAGGTGCGGTGCGGCATTGTATATCCAGCGAAGCTGAGGGTGACTTACAAGCTCAGGGACTTTTATTTTGGAACGGCGGAAGCAGCGGAGGAGTTTGCGAAAGCAGAGGGACTGTGGCAGAACTGAGAAATTGAGGAATGGCCATGTGCTGATGTAACCTCATGACTGTATTTTCTTCTTTTTTGTATCACTGTGCGCGGGTGTAGAGATTAAAGGAGCCAAGGTGGTATATATTTAGACAAGGGAAGGGACGGGACTTTCACTCAAAATGAGAGTTCTTTGGGGTGTAGGTGGATAGGCGGGGTTTGTGTGCTAAAAGGGGATCCTTGGGCTTTCCTGGGGCCGGGCAAGTGGGAAAGGGACCCGGGCGGGGGCCTCCACGCTGGCCGGTGTGTGCCGGCCAGTGAACGGGAGTGAGGTGCGGGGAGGGGCTGCGGCCATCGGAGCCTGGCAGAACAGGGTCCGAGTGGTCTAGCCAGGGGGGGGGGGGGGGGGGGGGGAGTTGGGGGGAAGGAACCGAGGGTAGGGGCAGGGGTTTTACAAGAGGCAGTGGACGGGAGGAGCTGGAGACCTGGGGTGGGGGGGTGGGAGCTGTGTAAGATTAAGGGTGACTACGGGTAATCCCTGATTTATTTTTGTAATTTGTTTATGTAAACATGCGGGTTGAGGTTTGGGGGTTGGTGGGTAGATGGGATCGTTGTTGTTATTATGGGGACTGACATATCTTGCTGATTATTGTTTATTGTTGATGGATGTAAATGTGGGAGAAAATGTGAAAATGGAGGAGAATAAAAAAAACATTTTTTTAAAGTTAATGTTAACACAGATAGTTCCGGGTGCGGCGATGACCAGCTGAGTCGCACGTTTCGGCAGCTCCCGGTGAAACGGACTTTTGGGCTCTTGATAGGAGCCCCAACGCCAATTTTGACGGCTAAAAACACTGTGCGGTAAACCAGAAGGGAATCCCCCCTGGATACGGATGAAAAAAGGAGGAGAAAGTGGCCGGATTGCAGTGGATCCTTTAGAACAGCGGCAAGGAAGACAAGCAAAAACCAAGATGGCGTCGGAAGGTGGCAGTTTAATATGGGGCCCTGAACAACAAGAGTTCTTGAAATGCTGTGTGGAAGAGCTCAAAAAGGAAATGAAGAAAGAGCTGTTGGCCCCGATACTACAGGCGATCGAAGGGCTAAAGGAGGAACAAAAGACCCAGGAGCGGGAGCTTCGGGTCGTGAAGGCAAAGGCAGCCGAGAATGAGGACGACATACAGGGCCTGGTGGTGAAGACGGAGACGCATGAGGCACATCAGAAACGATGTGTGGAAAGGTTGGAGGCACTGGAGAACAACGCAAGGAGGAACAACCTGAGGATTCTTGGTCTTCCTGAAGGTGCGGAGGGAGCGGACGTCGGGGCATATGTGAGCACGATGCTGCACTCGTTAATGGGAGCAGAGGCCCCGGCGGGTCTGATGGAGGTGGAGGGAGCATACCGAGTGATGGCGCGAGGACCGAGAGCAGGAGAAATTCCCAGAGCCATAGTGGTGAGATTCCTCTGTTTTAAGGATAGTGAAATGGTCCTTAGATGGGCAAAGAAAACTCGGAGCAGTAAATGGGAGAACGCGGCGATCCGCGTTTATCAAGACTGGAGTGCGGAGGTGGCGAGAAGGAGGGCGAGCTTTAATCGGGCCAAGGCGGTGCTTCATAAAAAGAAGATAAAATTTGGAATGCTGCAACCGGCAAGACTGTGGGTCACATATCGAGGGAGGCACCACTACTTTGAGACGGCGGATGAAGCGTGGACTTTTATTGTGGAAGAAAAACTGGAATGAGCGGGTTATTAAAAAGAACGTTTGAAAAAAGTGGTGGGGCGAATGTAGGGGGCGAAGAGGGGGGTTAAAAAGGGAGGAAAGAGGAGTTTTCTGTACTAATCCTGCGATGTGGTAACTTTTCTCTCTTCCACAGGTGGTGATGGGGGGAGGAGGGGAGGTGGAGGAGATGGGGCGTTGGCCATTGGGGGCGGGGCCAAGGGAGAAGCGCGGGCTTGGTTCCCGCGCTATGATTATCATGGCGGGAATAGAGAAGCAGGAAGGAGGGGGCGTCGCACGGTGCGAGCCGAGGTCACGGGGGGAAGCCGAGGTCGGCCAGAGTTTGCTGACTTCTGGGAGCAACATGGGGGGAGTAATTACGCTAGCGGGGGATCTAGCGGGGGGGGGGGGTGGGAGGGGGGAATTACTGGGTTGCTGCTGCTGGGGAGAGGGGGGAGCTGGTATGGGAGGGGATGGGCGGGGGGGCACCGCCTGGGGGAGATACAGCTGCGTGGGAACCGGGTGAGGATCTGGAAAAAGGGGATGGCTAATCGACAAGGGGGGTGGTAGGAAGCCCCCCAACCCGGCTGATCACGTGGAACGTGAGAGGGCTGAATGGGCCGATAAAGAGGGCACGGGTACTCGCACACCTTAAGAAACTTAAGGCAGATGTGGTTATGTTACAGGAAACGCACCTGAAACTGATAGACCAGGTTAGGCTACGCAAAGGATGGGTGGGGCAGGTGTTCCATTCGGGGCTAGATGCGAAAAACAGGGGGGTGGCTATATTAGTGGGGAAGCGGGTAATGTTCGAGGCAAAGACTATAGTGGCGGATAACGGGGGCAGATACGTGATGGTGAGTGGCAAACTACAGGGGGAGACGGTGGTTTTGGTAAACGTATATGCCCCGAACTGGGATGATGCCAATTTTATGAGGCGGATGCTAGGACGCATTCCGGACCTAGAGATGGGAAAGCTGATAATGGGGGGAGATTTTAATACGGTGTTGGAACCAGGGCTGGATAGGTCGAAGTCCAGGACTGGAAGGAGGCCGGCAGCAGCCAAGGTACTTAAAGATTTTATGGAGCAGATGGGAGGTGTAGACCCGTGGAGATTTAGCAGACCTAGGAGTAAAGAGTTCTCGTTTTTCTCCTATGTCCATAAAGTCTACTCGCGAATAGACTTTTTTGTGCTGGGAAGGGCCTTGATCCCGAAGGTGAGGGGGACGGAGTATACGGCTATAGCCATTTCGGATCACGCTCCACACTGGGTAGACTTGGAGATAGGGGAGGAAACAGGAAGGCGCCCACCCTGGAGAATGGACATGGGACTAATGGCAGATGAGGGGGTGTGTCTAAGGGTGAGGGGGTGCATTGAAAAGTACATGGAACTCAATGATAATGGGGAGGTCCAGGTGGGAGTGGTCTGGGAGGCGTTGAAGGCGGTGGTTAGAGGGGAGCTGATATCAATAAGGGCACATAAAGGGAAGCAGGAGAGTAAGGAACGGGAGCGGTTGCTGCATGAACTTTTGAGGGTGGACAGACAATATGCGGAAGCACCGGAGGAGGGACTGTACAGGGAAAGGCAAAGGCTACATGTAGAATTTGACTTGCTGACTACGGGCACTGCAGAGGCACAATGGAGGAAGGCATAGGGTGTACAGTACGAATATGGGGAGAAGGCGAGCAGGTTGCTGGCACACCAATTGAGGAAAAGGGGAGCAGTGAGGGAAATAGGGGGAGTGAGGGATGAGGAAGGAGAGATGGAGCGGGGAGCAGAGAGAGTGAATGGAGTGTTCAAGACATTTTATAAAAAATTATATGAAGCTCAACCCCCGGATGGGAGGGAGAGAATGATGGGCTTCTTGGATCGGCTGGAATTTCCCAAGGTGGAAGAGCAGGAAAGGGTGGGACTGGGAGCACAGATCGAGGTAGAAGAAGTGGTGAAGGGAATTAGGAGCATGCAGGCGGGAAAGGCCCCGGGACCGGATGGATTCCCAGTCGAATTCTATAGAAAATATGTGGACTTGCTCGCCCCGGTATTAACGAGGACCTTTAATGAGGCAAAGGAAAGGGGACAACTGCCCCCGACTATGTCTGAAGCAACGATATCGCTTCTCTTAAAGAAGGAAAAGGACCCGCTACAATGCGGGTCCTATAGACCTATTTCCCTCCTAAATGTAGATGCCAAGATCCTGGCCAAGGTAATGGCAATGAGAATAGAGGAATGTGTCCCGGGGGTGGTCCACGAGGACCAAACTGGGTTTGTGAAGGGGAGACAGCTGAACACGAATATACGGAGGCTGTTAGGGGTAATGATGATGGCCCCACCAGAGGGGGAAACGGAGATAGTAGTGGCGATGGATGCCGAGAAAGCATTTGATAGAGTGGAGTGGGATTATTTGTGGGAGGTGTTGAGGAGATTTGGTTTTGGAGAGGGGTATGTTAGATGGGTGCAGCTGTTGTATAGGGCCCCGATGGCGAGCGTGGTCACGAATGGACGGGGATCTGCATATTTTCGGCTCCATAGAGGGACAAGGCAGGGATGCCCTCTGTCCCCATTATTGTTTGCACTGGCGATTGAGCCCCTGGCGATAGCGTTGAGGGGTTCCAAGAAGTGGAGGGGAGTACTTAGAGGAGGAGAAGAGCACCGGGTATCTTTGTATGCGGACGATTTGCTTCTATACGTGGCAGACCCGGCGGAGGGGATGCCAGAAATAATGCGGATACTTGGGGAGTTTGGGGATTTTTCAGGGTATAAATTGAACATGGGGAAAAGTGAGTTGTTTGTGGTGCATCCAGGGGAGCAGAGTAGAGAAATAGAGGACCTACCGTTGAGGAAGGTAACAAGGGACTTTCGTTACCTGGGGATCCAGATAGCCAAGAATTGGGGCACATTGCATAGGTTAAATTTAACGCGGTTGGTGGAACAAATGGAGGAGGATTTCAAGAGAAGGGATATGGTATCCCTGTCACTGGCAGGGAGGGTGCAGGCGGTTAAGATGGTGGCTGAGATTCCTCTTTGTGTTTCAGTGCCTCCCGGTGGTGATCACGAAGGCTTTTTTAAAAAGGATTGAAAAGAGCATCATGGGTTTTGTGTGTGCCGGGAAGACCCCGAGAGTGAGGAAGGGATTCTTACAGCGTAGCAGGGATAGGGGGGGGCTGGCACTACCGAGCCTAAGTGAGTATTATTGGGCCGCTAATATTTCAATGGTGAGTAAGTGGATGGGAGAGGAGGAGGGAGCGGCGTGGAAGAGATTAGAGAGGGCGTCCTGTAGGGGGACTAGCCTACAGGCTATGGTGACAGCCCCATTGCCGTTCTCACCGAGGAACTACACCACAAGCCCGGTGGTGGTGGCTACACTGAAGATTTGGGGACAGTGGAGACGGCATAGGGGAAAGACTGGAGCCTTGGGGGGGTCCCCGATAAGAAACAACCATAGGTTTGCCCCGGGGGGAATGGATGGGGGATATGGAATGTGGCAAAGAGCAGGAATAACGCAACTGAAAGATCTGTTTGTGGATGGGAAGTTCGCGAGTCTGGGAGCGCTGACCGAGAAATATGGGTTGCCCCAAGGGAATGCATTCAGGTATATGCAACTGAGGGCTTTTGCGAGGCAACAGGTGAGGGAATTCCCGCAGCTCCCGACAGAAGAGGTGCAGGACAGAGTGATCTCAAAGACATGGGTGGGGGATGGTAAGGTGTCAGATATATATAGGGAAATGAGGGACGAAGGGGAGACTATGGTAGATGAACTAAAAGGGAAATGGGAAGAAGAGCTGGGGGAGGAGATCGAGGAGGGGCTGTGGGCAGATGCCCTAAGCAGGGTAAACTCGTCGTCCTCGTGCGCCAGGCTAAGCCTGATTCAGTTTAAGGTATTACACAGGGCGCATATGACTGGAGCACGGCTCAGTAAATTTTTTGGGGTGGAGGATAGGTGTGCGAGGTGCTCGAGAAGCCCAGCGAATCACACCCATATGTTTTGGTCATGCCCGGCACTACAGGGGTTTTGGATGGGGGTGACAAAGGTGCTTTCAAAAGTAGTGGGGGTCCGGGTCGAACCAAGCTGGGGGTTGGCTATATTTGGGGTTGCACAAGAGCCGGGAGTGCAGGAGGCGAGAGAGGCCGATGTTTTGGCCTTTGCGTCCCTAGTAGCCCGGCGCAGGATATTGTTAATGTGGAAAGAAGCCAAGCCCCCGGGGGTGGAGACCTGGATAAATGACATGGCAGGGTTTATAAAGCTAGAGCGGATTAAGTTCGTTCTAAGGGGGTCGGCTCAAGGGTTCACCAGGCGGTGGCAACCGTTCGTCGAATACCTCACAGAAAGATAGATGGAATGGAAAAAAGAAGGCAGCAGCAGCCCAGGATCGGGGGGAGGGGGGGGTGGGTGGGGGGGAGGGGGGGGGGGGGGCTGGAGGGGGGGGGGGGAGGAGGAACCAGAAGGCCTCTCAGGGTTGTTAATATATACTGTATAATATGTATAGGTCGTTGCGACAGATAATTATATATTGGACTGTTAAATTATATTTTTGGAGAGTGTTACTTGTGATAAGGCAGTTGCCAATTAGGGTTAGTTTTCATTTTTGTTATTTATTATTTATTCATTTTTTGTTTATAAAATAGGTCATTGTTATTTGTGTTGTTATAATATTGTGTAAAGGATGCACAATGTACTGTGTTGGTTGACCAAAAATTTTCAATAAAATATTTATTAAAAAAAAAATGTTAACACAGATCCTGACCCAATGCGAACTTATCTTCAACAAGGACCCTGAACCGCCTCGACATTTTCAACACTGACCGTGATCCTCCTTGACCTCTTCAACACAGACCCGGATCCTTCGCAACGTTTTCAACACTGACCGTGATCCTCCTTGACCTCTTCAACACAGACCCGGAACCTTGTTGACATCTTGAACACAGGCCTTGATCTTCCTCCAGCTTCTCCTCTACTTTGCAATGATTTTATGATTAATGCCGAATGATGTTTTGTAATTTTAATATAAATAAACTGAAATCCTGTTGTTCCATTCCAATCACTATTAAGAGATGACTGGCCTAGTGTTGCCAACCCTCAGGTGGCCTAGTATTGGCCTGGATGTCTCCAGGAATTGAAGGTCAATATCCACGACACTGATGTGTGCAACCTTGGAGAATAATCATTGGGATATTAAAAATGGTTGTTCTTTTTGAAATTTGCTTTGAATATTTCTTCGAGCCTGATTTTAAAATATTGAAAATGGGGAAAATTGCTATTTGGCTGCCAGTCAAGCATCATCCAATTGGGTAATGAGCCATGTTGCTTTCCAATCGGTGTAGGAAGGCAGTGCATCACAAGGTTGGGTGCCTTGGTTGACTAGTGGCTGGAGAATGTGGAAAGATAGCACAGTGGTTTGCATGGTTGCTTCCTGTGGCGCACAAAGACTCCGTGAGACAAACAGAGTGAAGTCGATGAGGCTTTATTAAGCGTGTCTGTTCCCCAGCAGCCCGATAGTAAACTGGCCTGCGGGGGAAGGCACCGGCTTCTTATACTTCGCCTTCAGGGCGGAGTATGAGGTCAACGGCCAACCAGGACCCGGGATCTGTCAGCCAATGACATTAGGGCTTCCAGTCCCACATGACCCCCAATACATACTACCACATTCACCCCTTGTCAAAAATGAACCCGGCGGGGTGATGCTTCGTATGGTGGTAAGGGTTTACAGTACTGGTCCTGGGAGGAGAGAACAGTTACATGGTAGTACAGTATTGGACAGTATCGTCCTGTTACAACTATTTACAGAGGATATAGGAAAAACAAAATGTTCATTGGACAGTCCATCTTTGTTTTACATCGACGCCACGAGCCGGTCGGGCGGTCTGGTCGTCCGTGTCGATCGCCTCGGCCCCGGCGGTGGTGGTGGTGCTTGTACCAGCGTTGTCGCCTCCGTGAGCCGCACGGTTTCAGCTGTCGGTGCTAAGGGGAGGGGGACTGATCCTCCTGGGAAGGGGGCGGTCGCGGGGTGCGGCGGTGGCAGGAAGGGGGGCGGTTGGGTTGATGGTGCCGGGGGGGTGTGCGTGGTGCCGGCGGGCGCCAGATCCCGCAGGGAGACCGTGTCCTGTCGGCCGTCGGGGTACTCCACGTAGGCGTACTGGGGGTTTGCGTGGAGGAGGTGAACCCTTTCGACCAATGGGTCCGCCTTATGTGCCCGCACGTGCTTTCGGAGCAGGATGGGTCCTGGGGCCGCCAGCCAGGTCGGCAGCGACGTTCCAGAGGAGGACCTCCTAGGGAAGACAAGGAGACGCTCGTGCGGCGTTTGATTAGTGCTTGTACATAATAACGACCGGATGGAATGGAGAGCATCCGGGAGGACCTCCTGCCACCGTGAAACTGGGAGGTCCCTGGACCGTAGGGCCAGTAGGACGGCCTTCCAGACCGTGCCGTTCTCCCTTTCTACTTGCCCGTTCCCCCGGGGGTTGTAGCTGGTCGTCCTGCTTGAAGCTATACCCTTGCTGAGCAGGAACTGGCGCAGCTCGTCACTCATGAAAGAGGACCCCCTGTCGCTGTGGACGTATGCGGGGTAACCGAACAGTGTGAATATGCTGTTCAGGGCTTTAATGACTGTGGCCGCGGTCATGTCGGAGCAGGGAATGGCAAAAGGGAAGCGGGAGTATTCGTCCACTACATTAAGGAAATACGCGTTGCGGTCGGTGGAGGGGAGGGGCCCTTTGAAATCGAGACTGAGGCGTTCAAAGGGACGGGAAGCCTTAATCAGGTGCGCTCCATCTGGCCTGAAAAAATGCGGTTTGCATTCTGCGCAGATGTGGCAGTCTCTTGTGACTGTACGGACCTCCTCTAAGGAGTAGGGGAGATTGCGGGACTTGATGAAGTGGTAAAACCGAGTGACCCCCGGGTGGCAGAGGTCCTCGTGGAGGGCTTGGAGGCGGTCAATTTGTGCGTTGGCACATGTCCCGCGGGATAGGGCATCAGACGGCTCGTTCAGCTTTCCGGGCCGGTACAAGATCTCATAGTTGAAGGTGGAGAGTTCGATCCTCCACCGCAAGATCTTGTCGTTCTTGATCTTGCCCCGCTGTGCATTATCGAACATGAAGGCAACCGACCGTTGGTCAGTGAGGAGAGTGAATCTCCTGCCGGCCAGGTAATGCCTCCAATGTCGCACAGCCTCCACTATGGCTTGGGCTTCCTTTTCCACTGAGGAGTGGCGGATTTCTGAGGCGTGGAGGGTTCGGGAGAAAAAGGCCACGGGTCTGCCCGCTTGGTTAAGGGTAGCCGCGAGAGCTACGTCAGAGGCGTCGCTCTCGACCTGGAAGGGGAGGGACTCGTCGATGGCGCGCATCGTGGCCTTTGCGATGTCCGCTTTGATGCGGCTGAAAGCCTGGCAAGCCTCTGTCGACAGCGGGAAAGTCGTGGTCTGTATTAGGGGGCGGGCCTTGTCTGCGTACTGGGGGACCCACTGGGCGTAGTATGAAAAGAACCCCAGGCAGCGTTTCAGGGCTTTTGGGCAGTGCGGGAGGGGAAATTCCATGAGTGCGCGCATACGTTCGGGGTCGGGGCCTATTATCCCATTGCGCACTATGTAGCCCAGAATGGCTAGCCGATCGGTGCTAAAAACGCACTTGTCCTCATTGTACGTGAGGTTCAAGGCTTTGGCAGTCTGGAGGAATTTTTGGAGGTTGGCGTCGTGGTCCTGCTGATCGTGGCCGCAGATGGTTACATTGTCGAGGTACGGGAACGTGGCCCGTAACCCATGTTGATCAACCATTCGGTCCATTTCCCGTTGGAAGACCGAGACGCCGTTTGTGACGCCAAAAGGGACCCTTAGGAAGTGGTATAATCGCCCGTCTGCCTCGAAGGCTGTGTACTTGCGGTCACTTGGGCGGATGGGGAGCTGATGGTAGGCGGACTTGAGGTCCACGGTGGAGAAGACTTTATATTGGGCAATCCGATTGACCATGTCGGATATGCGGGGGAGAGGGTACGCGTCTAGTTGTGTGTACCTGTTGATGGTCTGGCTATAGTCAATGACCATCCTTTGTTTCTCCCCTGTCTTCACTACTACCACCTGCGCTCTCCAGGGACTATTGCTGGCCTGGATTATGCCCTCCTTTAGTAGCCGCTGGACTTCGGAGCGAATGAAGGTCCGGTCCTGGGCGCTGTACCGTCTGCTCCTAGTGGCGACGGGTTTGCAATCCGGGGTGAGGTTCGCAAACAAGGACGGGGGTTGCACCTTGAGGGTGGCGAGGCCGCAGATAGTGAGTGGGGGTATGGGGCCGCCGAATTTAAAGGTAAGGCTCTGTAGGTTACATTGAAAATCTAAGCCCAGCAAGGTGGGGGCACAGAGTTGGGGAAGGACGTTAAGTTTGTAGTTTTTGAATTCCCTCCCCAGTACCGTTAGGGTAACTATGCAGAATCCCTGGATCTGTACGGAGTGGGATCCTGCGGCTAGGTAAATCTTTTGTGCGCTGGGGTAGGTAGTTAAGGAACAGCGTCTTACCGTGTCGGGATGTATAAAACTTTCCGTGCTCCCGGAGTCGACTAGGCATGGCGTCTCGTGGCCGTTAATTAGGACCGTTGTCGTCGTCGTCTGGAGAGTCCGGGGCCGAGCCTGATCGAGCGTAACCGAAGCGAGCCGTGGTTGTAGTAGTGGGGTGGGGTCCGTTGTTGCCGTCCAAGAGGACGTCGGGGATGGATAAAATGGCCGCCCCCATACCTCGCCCGTAGATGAGGGGTCACAAGATGGCGTCGGGGGTGGACAAAATGGCCGGCCCCATGCGTCGTACAGGTCGGGGGCGGTCCAAGATGGCGGGGCCCCTCCTCCCCTCGTGGTGGTCGGGACCCAAAATGGCGGCGTCTGCGGGTCGCACATTGAGTGCTGGGGGGTCTGGGGGGCGCTAGGACCGCGCGGAGTTCCCGGGCCGCGGGCGCTAGGACCGCGCGGAGTTCCTTTGGTGCGAGCTCCAGGGCCGCGGGCGCTAGGACCGCGCGGAGCTCCCTCGCTGGGGACCGGCAGGTCAGTAGTGCGAGCGCTGGGACAGTGAGGAGGTCCCTCGCCGGGGACGGAGGTCGGGGTCCAGGTGAGTTGTATTGCCGGCGGGTCAGGCGTGGGGCGCGGGACGGGGGTGAGGGACCAGGTCGGCGGCGTTGGCGGGTCAGGCGTGGGGCGCGGGACGGGGGCGAGGGCCCAGGTCGGCGGCTCCGGCGGGTCAGGCGTGGGGCGCGGGACGGGGGCGAGGGCCCAGGTCGGCGGCTCCGGCGGGTCAGGCGTGGGGCGCGGGACGGGGGCGAGGGCCCAGGTCGGCGGGTCAGGCGTGGGGCGCGGGACGGGGGCGAGAGCCCAGGTCGGCGGGTCAGGCGTGGGGCGCGGGACGGGGGCGAGGGCCCAGGTCGGCGGGTCAGGCGTGGGGCGCGGGACCCAAAATGGCGGCGCCTGGGGGTCGCACATGGCGTGCTGGGGGGGTTGGGAGGCATAGACTGCCTGTAGGGCTCCCTGTTCTCCCGGGACGGCGGCGACCACGCGGGACCGGCACACCACCGCATAGTGGCCCTTTTTCCCGCAGCTTTTGCAGATGGCTGCGCGGGCCGGACAGCGTTGTCGGGGGTGCTTCGCCTGGCCGCAGAAATAACAGCGGGCGCCCCCGGTGCGACTCGGCGTTTGGACTGCGCAAGCCTGTGGGGTGTCCGGGGGGGGGGGTAGGGGGTTTGCCGCGGCGGGTACGTACGGGGCCCAATGGCCTGCCGCGCGGTCGGGGCCGTAGGCGCGGGTATTACGCGCGGCTACGTCCAGCGAGGCTGCCAGGGCCCGTGCCTCTGAGAGTCCTAGTGACTCTTTTTCTAGAAGTCTTTGGCGGATTTGGGAGGATTGTATACCTGCAACAAAAGCATCGCGCATTAACATGTCCGTGTGTTCGTTTGCGTTCACCGACGGGCAGCTGCAGGCTCGTCCCAAAATCAGCAGCGCGGCGTAGAACTCGTCCATCGATTCTCCGGGAGCTTGCCGTCTCGTCGCGAGCTGGTAGCGAGCGTAGATTTGGTTAACTGGGCGAACGTAGAGACTTCTCAGTGCTGCGAACGCCGTCTGGAAATCGCGGGTGTCTTCAATGAGGGTGAAAATCTCCGTGCTCACCCTCGAGTGCAGGACCTGCAGTTTTTGTTCATCTGAGACTCGGCCTGTGGTCGATGTGATGTAGGCCTCAAAGCAAGTCTGCCAGTGTTTGAAGGCTGCTGCTGCATTCACTGCGTGGGGGCTGATCCTCAGGCATTCTGGAATGATCCTGAGCTCCATAGTCCTTTTTAGGCACGCTTAATAAATTGTGGCGCACAAAGACTCCGTGAGACAAACAGAGTGAAGTCGATGAGGCTTTATTAAGCGTGTCTGTTCCCCAGCAGCCCGATAGTAAACTGGCATGCGGGGGAAGGCACCGGCTTCTTATACTTCGCCTTCAGGGCGGAGTATGAGGTCAACGGCCAACCAGGACCCGGGATCTGTCAGCCAATGACATTAGGGCTTCCAGTCCCACATGACCCCCAATACATACTACCACACTTCCCAGGTTCAGTTCCCGGCTTGGGTCACTGTCTGTGTGGAGTCTGCACGTTCTCCCTGTGTTTGCGTGGGTTTCCTCCAGGTGCTGTTAGGTGAATTGGACATTCTGAATTCGCCCTCGATGTACCCGAACAGGCGCCGGAATGTGGCAACTAGGGGCTTTTCACAGTAACTTTATTGCAGTGTTAATGTAAGCCTACTTGTGACAATAAAGATTATTTAAAAAAAAGAAAGGTCATGCATTGAAATCTCCAGGAGACTTCCGGTGATGACGATGTGCTGAGCACTTGCACGTTAGGTGGCTCTCCTCCCGTGGATCAAAAAAATATCCACTTTTCAATGATAACTCGCCAAAAAGACGCAGCAATTCATAGTCCAACTATAGTACGTCAGGAAGGAAGAAAGAGAGGGGGAATATAAGGAAATAAATACCCGGAAAGTCAAACTAGAGGCCGAACAGAAAATAGGAGTGGAAGGAGCCATGTTGCTCTTTTTAGCCTTAGTTTATTAGCTCTGATTATGTCACCTTTGCTCACGCGTCGCCAGGTATCTTTCTGATACCGCCACGTGGTTCAAGCTCAAGTTATGATTAATAAGTCAGCACACCGCTTAGTAAGATTGAAATCAACGGTCATTTATTATCTACAACAAGTAATGTTTACACAATAATCCTACTGTCTATATAGAAACCTATCACTACTGGCCAATACTAAACTTTAGGAAGAGCCCACCAGGTCAGGGAAACGAATGGCTTATCGAATCGGATCTGGCCCGCGGGATTCAAAAGGCTGATACAGGTCGATGGCTAGGAGTCTTTATCGGATAGCGATCGCTGGATTCAAACTTACAGTTGCTGGTTGATGTTCTTGCGAAGGTCTCGAGGAGGCGAAGAAGGGAGAGAGAGAGAGATCTGAACTTGGCCCCTCACTTTATAGGGCCCAGGGGCTTCCCGCCTCCCGGGGCGGCCCTTGACCCTGAGTCCCAAGTGATTGGACTTGTTCCCAATCACTGGGTTCGATACGTCCAATTGCGAGGCGATTCCCCGATCGGGGGGGTGATCGTTCACCTGCCTTTGTTTCAGCCACTGCAGGCGCCGACAGGTCTGGCCCGGTATTCAATTGCTAATATGTTGCAATTGTTCCCGGGGATAGCCGATTAAACTGCAGATGTCTGGGTTGGTGTGCTGCTAATAGTCCTGAGTATAACTGCAGATGTCTGGGTTGATGGGCTGCTAATAGTCCTGAGTATCGATCTGGGCCGACTTCCCCAGAGCCGAATATGATATTCTGCCTGCAGCTGTCTGTTTGTGTCCTCTTGCCTGCTTTTCCCTTCAACCTTTTCGGTTAGCCATTTTAAATCGGGGTTTGGCCAAATTAATAGGGAAGCAGCCATTTTACGTGGCTACAGCCAGGAACAACCACACTCTGACGAGCCAACCGCTGAAGCGCATGTTTCGCCGAAGCGAACGGAGCAAGGCAGACAAAGCAAACCCCTCCCGGACTGGGAGGAGCTGGAAGGCATCCTTCACCAAGGCACTGAGGGAGCACCAACAGGAGATAAAGGCGGAGGTAAAAGCGGACACTGGGCCATGGTGAAATCCGCAGTGGCCAAGATCCTGGCCCAAATACAGCTCACCCTGAGCATAGTGGAGAAGAGACTGGAAACCCAAGCGACCACCATCGAGAACATGGAAAAGGCCCAAACCGACCAGAGCGAGGTTCGTCGTGACAAGGGAAGTCTGAGGGGTAAAGTAGAGGATCAGCAGAACCGCTCAAGAAGGCAAAACCTGTGGATTGTGGGCCCACCGGAGGGGATCGAAGGCAGGGACCCCACGGTATATGTGGCCGAAATGCTGGGCAACATGGTGGGGAGAGAAATTTTCCCCAACCCACCAGAAATGGACAGGGCACACCGGTCGCTGCACCCAAAACTCAAAGCTGGGGAACAACCGAGGGTACTAATAGCTAAACTGTACCGGTACCAGGACCGAGAAAGAATCCTGCGCTGGGTCCAAGAACTTTAGCTGGGAAGGACACAGTATTAGGATATACCAGGACATTGGGGCTAACCTGGCCAGGAAACAGGCTGAGTTCAACAGGGCAAAAGCAGCCCTGTACAAGAACGGCGTACGCTTTGGTACCCAGCGAAGCTCTGGGTCACGTACCAAGGCAAAGAACATTTCTTTACAGCCCCTGCCGAGGCAGACAAGTTTGTCTTGGAATGCGGGCTGGAACGACGCGACAGCAGGGGAAGCGATAAGGGGCCTGGCAAGGAACAGCAGCACGCCAATGAGCCGACGAGCGGGGGCGGGGGGGGGGTGAGGAAACACCTCTCTCCCCCCCCCACCAGACAAGCGGCAAGCCACCACCTGAGGGACCGCTTCAAGTGGGAGATCATGACAAGAGAACAAGTGCAGCAGAGAAGGGAAAGCGAAGTGGCAAGTGAGAGGAGTGCAGGGTAAGACAGGAAGAGAACGGGCAGGACCTACAGAGAATAGGCAAGGGAGAAGCGAGACAGTAACTCCCAGGATGGGGGTCACCGCACTCGCTGGAAATCTAGCGGCAGGGGTATGCAACAGAGCAAGGCTGTGGCGCACCCCCAAAGGGGGGACGGTGCCAGGCCCGGGGGGGGGGGAGGGGGTGGGCACTCAACGAGGGCAGGGGACCAAAGGGGGGCAGGAGCTGGGAGGATGGGGGACAAAGGGGAAGAGCACGGGAAAGGGGGAATAAGGGGCGGAATGGGGGATTGGGGGGGGAGGGGACATAGGGAAGGGGTAAAATAGGACCAGAGCAAGAGCAGCAATATGGCTACAAAGGGCCGCAACCAGGTGCTCGGGGCAAAGAAGCACTGCAAGTAACCACCCCAGTACGGTCTCTGGGCGAAGGGAGACCCCGGAGTGCAGGGGCCTACCCACGTGGTAGACGCACAGTTGGCGGCCATGTTGGGTGCCCCCTGGACAAAGGGAGACCCCGGAGTGCAGGGGCAGATCCACATGGCGGACGCATTGTTGCTGGCCATGTTTTTGCCTCCTGGACAAAGGGAAACCCGGAGCGCAGGGATCCGACCGCATGGGGAGAGCAGTGACAGTGGTCATCTTGGATGGCCCCCTAACAAAGGGAAACCCCGGAGTGCAGGGGGCATCCACTAGGTAAGTAATCCCACAGGAGCAGGGGAACAGAAACCCGCCCACCAGGATAGTCACCTGGAGCGTTAGGGAACTCAACGGCCCAGTGAAAAGATCCAGAGTCTTCACCCATCGAAGAAATATGAAAGCCGACATAATCTTCCTCCAAGAGACACACCAGAGAGAGCAGGACTGGCTGCGGGTAAGAAAGGGCTGGGTGAGACAGACATACAATTCCTGTTACGGGATGAGGGCCAGGGGGGTGGTATAACTGATCAATAAGGGGGTGATGTTTAAGGCGACGAAGATGGTTACGGACCCAGGGGGACTGTACATCATGGTCAGCGGGGCCCTAGAAGGGGCACCGGTAATATTTGTTAACGCGTACGCTCCCAACTGGGACGACACAAGATTCATTAAAAAGACCATGGCGGAATTCCCTGACACAGCGAAACACCGACTGGATATGGGGGGGGGGGGACTTTAGCTGTGTACAGGACCCACGGCAGACAGGCCAAACCCCAAAACAAGGAATACATCAAATATGGCGAAGGAACTCGGTCGGTTTATGGAGCAGATGGGGGCAATGTATCCTTGGAGGTTCACCCACCCAGGGGAGAAAGAGTTCTCCTTCATCTCCCCAGTGCACAACGTACACACCAGGATTGACTTCTTTGTGGTGGGGAAATCGGTGCTTCCAAGGTTGGTCAAAGAGGAATACTCCACAATCGTAATCTCCTACCACGTTCCACATTACATTGGTGTGAGATTGGAGACGTGCCGGGCCCAACGCCCCACATGGAGGTTGGACACTGCCCTACTAGCCGACAAGGCTTTCAGCGAAAGGGTACCACAAGCCATATCGGAGTATACGGAACCAAAAAGGGGAGGTCTCAACTCATAGGTTTGTGCCAATGCTCACTGACGTCACCTTTAAAAGGTGGAGACAGGATGGGGGACACTGACAGTCAGGAACTTATACACTGATGGCAGGGTCACAACACTGGATTAACTGACGGAGTGATTCCAGCTAGCTAAGGACAATGAACTCAGGTACCTACAATTTTAAAACTTCCTACGAAAAGAGACAAGGACGTTCCCATGACCAACGTCACAGATACTACTGGAGGAATTACTGGACGTAAACATTCTAGGTAAAGGAAACTGTAGTGACATGTACAAATGACTGGTAGAGAGGGCCGACGTTGTACTGGACACGACGCGGAGGAAATGGGAGGAAGACCTGGAGCTCGAAATAGGGTGGGGACTCTGGAGTGAAGCACTACATAGGGCCAATTTCACCTCCACATGCGCAAGACTCAACCTAACGCAACTAAAGGTGGTACATAGTGCCCACTTAACAAGAACCCGAATGAGCAGATTCTTCCCTGAGGTGGAGGACAGTTGTGAATGGTGCCAAAGAGGCCTGGCCAACCTCGCCCACATGTTCTGGTCATGCCCCAGATTGCACAGCCTTCGTCGAGGCAATGTCCAAAGTAGTGGGGATGAGGATCGAGCCGTGCCCAAAAGTGGCGGTCTTCAGGGTATGAGACCAGCCAGATCTCTTCATGGGTAGGAGGATGGACGCCCTTGCCTTTGCCTCCCTGATAGAAGGCATAGAATCCTGCTCTGCTGGCAGTCAGCAGCACCACCTAAAGCTGCAGACTGGCTGTCCGACCTACCGGAAATTCTCCAAATGAAGAAAATCAAATTCGCCATCCGGGGGCAGAAGATGGCTTCTTCAGAACATGGGAGTTATTCACCCAACTGTTCCAGGACCTGTTTGTGGCCAACGAACAAACAAATAAATAATCAAGTAGCCAAGAGCCAGGGAAAGTAGCCAAGCCATGAGAAAAGAGAAGGAAGGGAGGGAGGACCCCGGGGGAGGGGGGGGGCAGGCAGTACAAGAGAGGGTAGCCAAACATAACAGAAAAGGGGAGCTGCAGCGAGGGAGGGGGGAAGGGGGGCAGGGAAGGAAGGAAGGGGGGGGGCAGGGAAGAAGGAAGGAAAGAATAATAGAGGGGAGGAAAGACGAGTGAAGACAAACTGGAAGGAGAGCACGGGAAACGACAACGACCGCAACGAACACAGCAAGGCAACAGAGTAAGAAAGTACCGGAGGAAGGAACGACAGACGGCTGAGGTGGAGGCAAACACGCAACAACGAAAACCGACCGGGAGAAGCAAGCAACATTAGGGGTGCTGCCCAGGAGCCCTGCCCACCCAGTTTTGTTTTGTTTTGCTTGTGCTATATGTATTTTCTTTTTTTTTTTAAACAGAAGAAAAGAAGCCCCCCCCCCCCCAAAGACATTTATAATTTAATTGTCTCTCCCTTGCTTCTATGTCTCTACCGTGGTAGTCGGTATTAGGGGTATTACGATACCCAGGTTGATGCTGTAAGACCATTGGTGTGGGAGGTACCTGAGACAGCAATATCATTGGTGAAGCCTGCCTGCTGGTTCCGCCCAGTAAGGCGGAGTATAAGAGCCTGTGTCTCCTTAGCAGCTGCATTCTGCACCTGTGCTGCAGGGGGAAACATCTAGTCCAATAAAGCCTTCAATTGTCTCCCAATCTCGCTTCTGGAGTTATTGATCGAGCATCAATTTATTGGACTAGATTTTAAAGAATGGAGCTCCGAATCAAGCCGGGGTGTCTGCAACTCAGCCCCCATGCGGCAAACCCAGCGGCAACCTTCAAACACTGGCTGGCGTGCTTCAAAGGGTTCCTCAGGACGGCCACGACTGAACCTATGGAGGACCAGAAACTGCAAGTTCTCCACTCGAGGGTGAGCACAGAGATCTACACCCTCATCGAGGATGTGGACGATTTTGAGGCCGCAATGACCCTGCTGAAAGGACACTATATTGGCCCAGTAAACCAGGTCTACGCCTGACATCTGCTAGCGACGAGGCGACAAATCCCCGGGGAATCGCTGGAGGAATTCTACTCTGCGCTCCTGGTGCTAGGCAGGAGCTGTGACTGCCCGCAAGTTTCAGCCAGCGACCACACAGAACTTTTGATCTGGAACGCATTCGTTGCAGGTATGCTGTCCTCTGAAATCCGCCAGCGGCTGCTAGAAAAAGAGACAATAGGCCTCAAGGAAGCACGGGCCTTTGCTAGCTCCCTGGATGTGGCCTCCTGAAATGCCCGCGCTTATGAACCCGACCGCGCGGCGGCCCCTTGGGCAGCGTGGAACCCCCCCAGCGGCCGATTCCGATGCAACCCCCATCCCCCCACAAGCTTGTGCTGCGCGACTACCAGTCAACCCCGGGGGGCCCCGCTGCTTTTTGGGTGCAAGCCAAGCACCCCCAGCAGTGCTGCCTGGCCCACTCCTCCACCTGCAAAGGGTGCGGCAAAAAGGGCCATTTCGTGGCAGTATGCCAGGTCCGGGCGGTCGCTGCGGTCTCCGGGGGTGAACCGGGACCGCCACCCCAACCCCCTCCACGAGCCACGTGCGGCCAGCGGGCGCCGCCATCTTCCTGTTCCAGAGCCACGTGCGGGCCCCGGGCGCCGCCACCTTGTTCCCCAGGGACCACGTGCAATGGATGGGCGCCGCCATCTTGCACACCCCGAGCCATGTGCGACCAGTGGGCGCCGCCATCTTGGCTGGAGTCTCGGGACCCCGGTTCGGATGACCACACACCGCCCGAGGAAAACCTCTGCCACGACTTGTCTCGATGACCCTGGACCAGTCTCGGCCCCGAATGCTCTCAACCGCGACGACGACCGTGCTCATCAGTGTGCACGAAACATCCTGCCTGATCGACTCCGGGAGCACAGAGAGCTTCATACACCCCAACACGGTAAGGCGCTGTTCTCTTCCCATCCACCAGTTAATCAAAAAATCTCCCTGGCCTCCAGGTCTCACTCTGTAGAGATCAAAGGGTTCTGCGTAGCGAACCTCGCAGTCCAGGGAAGGGAATTAAAAAAATTCCGCCTCTATGTGCTCCCTCACCTCTGCCCTGCCACGCTCCTAGGGTTAGATTTCCACTGTAACCTCCAGAGTTTAACTTTTAAATTTGGCGGCCCTAGACCACCCCCCCTCACTGACTGTAGCCTTGTGACCCTCAAGGTCGATCCGCCTTCCCTTTTTGCGAACCTCACCCCGGATTGCAAACCCATCGCCACCAGGAGCAGACAGTACAGTGCCCAGGACTGGACTTTCTTTAGGTCGTAAGTCCAGCGGTTACTGAAGGAAGGTATTATTGAGGCAAGCAACAGTCCCTGGAGAGCTCAAGTAGTGGTTGTAAAGACCGGGGAGAAGCATAGGATGGTTATCGATTATAGTCAGATCATCAACAGGTATACGCAGCTCGACGCATACTCTCTCCCCCGCATATCTGATCTGGTCAATCAGATTGCACAATACAAGGTCTTTTCCACGGTGGATCTAAAATCTGCCTACCACCAGCTCCCCATCTGCCTAGCGACCGCAAATGCACTGCATTCGAAGCAGATGGGCGGCTCTACCACTTCCTAAGGGTTCCCTTCGGTGTCACAAATGGAGTCTCCAACGGGAGATGGACCGAATGGTTGACCGGTACGGTTTGCAGGCCACGTTTCCATACCTTGATAACGTCACCATCTGCGGCCACGACCAGTAGGACCATGACGCCAATCTCCGAAAATTCCTCTATACCGCAAAAGTCCTTAATCTTACCTACAACAAGGACAAATGCGTGTTCAGCACCGACCGTCTAGCCATCCTCGGCTACGTAGTGCATGATGGAGTCATAGGACCAGATCCCGAACGCATGCGGCCCCTCATGGAGTTTCCCCTCCCCCACTGCTCCAAGGCCCTGAAACGCTGCCTGGGATTTTTTTCATATTATGCCCAGTGGGTCCCCAACGATGCGGACAAGGCCCGCCCACTAATTCAATCCACGGTTTTTCCCCTGTCGGCAGAGGCTCGCCAGGCCTTCAGCCGCATCAAAGCAGACATTGCAAAGGCCACGATGCACGCAATTGATGAATCCCTTCCCTTCCAAGTCGAGAGCGACGTGTCCGATGTAGCTCTGGCGGCCACCCTCAACCAAGCGGGCAGACCCGTGGCCTTCTTCTCACGCACCCTCCACACTTCAGAAATCTGCCATTCCTCAGTTGAAAAGGAGGCCCAGGCCATAGTAGAAGCTGTGCAGGCATTACCTGGCCGGCAGGAGATTCACTCTTCTCACTGACCAACGGTCGGTTGCTTTCATGTTCGATAATGCACAGAGGAACAAGATAAAGAACGATAAGATCTTACGGTGGAGGATCGAGCTCTCCACCTACAACTATGAGATCTTGTGCCGTCCCGGGAAGCTAAACGAGCCTCTTGATGCCCTATCCCGCGGCACATGTGCCAACGCACAAGTGAACCGACTCCGGGCCCTCCACGAGGACCTCTGCCACCCGGGGGTCACTTGATTCTTCCATTTCATTAAGACCCGCAACCTGCCCTACTCCATCGAGGAGGTCAGGACCGCCAACAGGAACTGCCAAATCTGCACGGAGTGCAAGCCGCACTTCTACAGGCCAGAGAAAGCGCACCTGATAAACGCTTCCCGTCCCTTTGAACGCCTCAGTATGGACTTCAAAGGGCCCCTCCCCTCCACCGACCACAACACATACTTCCTGAACGTGATTGATGAGTACTCCCGGTTCCCATTCGCCATCCCCTGCCCCGACATGACCGCAGCCACCGTCATAAAAGCCCTCCACAGTATCTTTACACTGTTCAATTTCCTAGCCTACATACACAGCGATAGGGGTTCCTCCTTTATGAGCGACGAACTGCGTCAATTCCTGCTCAGCAAGGGCATTGCCTCGAGCAGGACGACCAGTTACAACCCCCGGGGAAACGGACAGGTAGAGAGGGAGAACGGTAGGAGGTCCTCCTGGATGCTCTCCACTCCATCCGATCACTGCTACGTACCACGACCAACCAGACACCTCACGAACGTCTCCTTGTCTTTCCTAGGAAGTCCTCCTCCGGGACCTCGCACCCAACCTGGCTGGCAGCTCCTGGACCCATCCTGCTCTGCAAACACGTGTGGGTGCACAAGTCGGACCCATTGGTCGAGAGGGTCCACCTCCTTCACGCTAACCCTCAATACGCCTACGTGGAGTACCCCGATGGCCGACAGGATACGGTCTCCCTACGGGACCTGGTGCCAGCTGGGTCCCCACCCACACCCCCACCACCAACCCCACCCTCCCTCCCACCGGCGCACCCCACAGCCGCCCCCTTCCCAGGTCGATTGGTTCTCCTACTGGTCCCATCTAGGGGTGATGAAGCTGCCGAAGAAGCCGAAGCCACGCTCCCGGAGCCACGGATGCCGAGCCGGCACCTGCATTACCGCCGAGACTGCGCCGATCGCAGGGGACGAGCAGGGCCCCCGACCAACTAATTGCTTCATTTTGAATGTAAATAAATAATGTAAATAGTTGCGACATGTAACGAAGCAAAACACTGTACTAATGTATACCGGGTACCACCATAACCTCAACCTCTACCACTGTATAACACGAGACCACCACCCCCCGCCGGACTCTTTTTTTTAACAGGGGTGAATGCGGTAGTCGGTATTAGGGGTATTACGGTATCCAGGTTGATGCTGTAAGACCATTGGTTTGGGGGGTACCTGAGACAGCAATATCATTGGTGAAGCTTGCCTGCTGGTTCCGCCCAGTAAGGCGGAGTATAAGAGCCTGAGTCTCCTTAGCAGCTCCATTCTGTACCTGCGCTGCTGGGGGAAACATCTAGTCCAATAAAGCCTTCAATTGTCTTCCAATCTCGCTTCTGGAGTTATTGATCGAGCATCATACACTTTCCCAGTTTTTACTTTCCCACTCCTTGGTTTTTTATGTATTGTTTTTGTTATCTCTTTTTGGTTTCTCTTTGTGTACATCTGTAAATATATCATGTACAAAAAGCCCAATAAAAAACATTTTTTTAAAAATGAAATCTCCAGGAATATATTTAGTCACAGTTGGCAAACTCTAAACTGCTCTTCTTTGAAATAGTGCCATGTAGTTTTTGGAGCCAGAAGGGAGATTGGAGAAAGGGGAGAGAGGAGGGATGGGGGTGGGGGAATAGAAGGCAGAGAGGGGAGGGAGTATAGAGAGGGCTAGAGAACAGGGATAGAATGGAGAGCGGGGAGAGAGCAGGAATAGATGGGAGAGGGGAATTGAGGAAGGTGGGGAATAATTGTCACAAGTATGCTTACATTAACACATCAATGAAGTTACTGTGAAAAGCCCCTAGTCACCACATTCCGGCGCCTGTACAGATACAGAGGGAGAATTCAAAGTTCTTTACTGGTACGAGAATTGAGGCCACGTTGCCGGCCTCGTTTGTAAAGATGGGCAAATAGAAGGCATCGAGGGGAGGGAGAATAGAAGCGGAATAGAGGCGAGAGGGGGAATAGAGGGGGAGGAGAAATGGAGAGGGGAGGGATAGTAGAGGGGGATAGAAGGGAGGAGAAGTACAGGGGAGGGGGATTGGTGGGTGAATAGAGGGGAAGGGAAATAGAAGGGTGAGTAGATGGGAAGGGAAATAGAGGGGGACAAAAGGGTGATTTGGGGGGAGGGGAAAAGAAGGGTGATTAGTGGGGGAGGCGGATAGAAGGGTGAATATCGGAAGAGGGGATAGAACGGTGAGGAGCGGGGAGGGGTGCGACAGAAGGGTGATTCGAGGCGAGGTGTAATATGTCATGACATTCACATCAGCATATCATGGTGCAATCACACACACACTGATGGACAGGTAGTTGGACCAACCAACACACAGAACATCGCAGCCAATCACCAGTGAGAGCACATGCACTATAAAACAGGGAACACCACAGTTCCCGCTCATTCTACCAGGAGATACTCAGAGCACAGAGCTCACAGCGTGCCACTCAGACATACACCATGTGCTGAGTGCCTCACCAAGATAGTGATAGGGCTGGGTCCAGAGGTTAGCTGGTGAAGCACAAACCTCAGCCAGCAGTTATTAGTTGTTATTGTTTAAGACAATAAAACAGAGCTGTACCATCTACAGTCGTGTTGGATCATTTGTGCATCGGAACACCCAACACGACATGATACCAGTAGTGGAAGCTAACCAGCGACTGTGAGACCTACCTGCACCCTTTCAGAAATCCGCCATTCTGCTCCATGGAAAGCATCAGCCCGCCGCAGCCATTCCGAATCGCTGGAAATCTTGGCGTCAACTGGAAGCTGTTTAAACAGCGCTTCCAACTCTTCCTAGAAGCCACAGACAGGGAGAATGCATCGGACACCAGGAAAATCGCCCTCCTCCTCGCCACAGCGGGGCAACACGCCATCCACATCTATAACTCCCTGGCATTCACGGAAGGCGAGGACATGACAGAATACAAGACGGTGCTTCTAAAGTTCGAGGAACACTTCAGCGTGGAAGTCAATGAGAGCTTCGAGAGGTACCTCTTCCAGCAGCACCTGCAGGGTAAGGATGAGCTTTTTCAATCTTATCTGATACACCTCCGTATCCTCGCGCAGTCCTGCGGCTATGAGGCCACCTCCGACTCCATGATTCGGGATCAGATAGTTTTTGGGGTTATCTCGGACACCCTGCGCCAACAGCTCCTCAAAATAAAGCGCCTCACCCTAGCGACTGCCATCGAGACCTGCATCCTCCACGAGAACGCAACCAGCAGGTACTCCCAAATCCAGGCGGCCGAATTGGCACGGCAGGAGTCCTATGACGGAGCGGGTCCAGTCGATTGAGTTCGTCCCGGCCCGCGGCCCGGACGAGGGCGGCCATTTTGCGCGCTTTCCGAGGCCTCCCGCGCTTTTACGCGCCAAAAGAGGGGACGTTGACGCAGAGGGACGTGATGCGCAGGCGCGCTCTGCGCAGGACCGCACCGCGCATGCGCGGTGGCACAACGAACGCCATGACGTCACAACATGCGGCAACTGTGGCTCCGCTCACTTAAAGCGGCAGTGTCCGGCCAAAGCGAGACAATGCCTCCACTGTGGCAGGATGGGCCACTATGCTGCCTGCTGTCGAGCAGCTCAACCTGCCAACGCTCAACAATTCCGCCAGCCTCGCAGGGACGTGCGGGCTATTCAGCCCCCATACACTGAGTCATATCCTGACAACATGCAGACCAGTGATACCGAAGACAGGGAACCCTTCTGCGTTGCGGTAATACACAAGAACCGGATGTCCCCAAGTTGGAACCACCAGCCGCTGCCAGTGCACAGCATTGATCCGGGCGATGAGTGGTGTGCCACCCTAATGGTCAACCGATCACAGATCATATTTCGCTTGGACACTGATGCCTCCACCAATCTCCTTGCATGGTCAGCCTTCCAGACCTTGAAGGCCAAACCACTGATTCTGCCATCCCACTGTCAGCTGGTTGACTATAACGGAAACGTCATCCCAGCCATGGGGTCCTGCCAGCTCGAGGTTACACACAACTCACATAAAGCCACATTGTCTTTTGAAATAGTTGGATCCTCGAAGGACTCTCTGTTAGGCGCACAGGCGTGCAAGGTCCTCCACCTCGTTCAGCGGGTACACATCTGTCGCCAGAAGGCACGTCCGATTTCCCGGATGCAGACTTTAGGGCGCAGCTCCACTCACTCCTCGCGCACAACCAGGAGGTTTTCGAGGGCATGGGCACACTTTCCTACACGTACAGACTATGGCTCAAACCGGACGCCACCCCGGTCATTCACGCACCTCGTAGAGTCCCAGCACCACTCAAGGACCGCCTCAAGCAGCAGCTGCAGGACCTAGGTGTGCTTTCCCGGGTCACGGAGCCAACGCCATGGGTCAGCTCCATGGTGTGCGTCAAGAAGCCCTCCGGCGAGCTACAGATCTGCATCGACCCAAAAGATCTGAACAACAACATTATGAGGGAACACAACCCCATACCCAAACGAGAAGAAATCACGAGCGAAATGGCTAGGGCAAAAGTATTCACCAAGCTTGATGCCTCAAAGGGTTTTTGGCAAATTCAACTGGATCAGTCTAGCAGGAAGCTGTGCACTTTCAACTCTCCATTTGGCAGATACTGCTACAATAGGATGCCGTTTGGCATTATCTCGGCCTCCGAGCTGTTTCATCGCATCATGGAACAGATGATGGAGGGCATCGAAGGGGTACGCGTCTATGTAGACGACGTTATCATCTAGTCCACCACACCACAGGAGCACATCAGTCGTCTCCAGCGTGTCTTTGCACGGATACGAGATCAGGGCCTGCGCCTCAACCGAGCTAAGTGCTCTTTTGGCCAGACTGAGCTAAAGTTTTTGGGGGACCACATCTCCCGGTCAGGGGTGCGGCCGGCTGCCGACAAAGTGGCAGCCATCGCAGCCATGAACCAGCCGGCAGACAGGAAGGCAGTGCTGCGCTTTCTCGCGATGGTCAACTTCCTGGGGAAGTTTATTCCTAACCTTGCCTCGCACACGACGGCTCTTCGCCACCTGGTCAAAAAAGACAACGGAATTCCAGTGGCTGCCCGCACACCAGAGTGAATGGGAGGAGCTCAAGGTCAAGCTCACCACCGCCCCTGTACTGGCGTTTTTCGATACCACTCGGGAAACAAAGATCTCAACTGATGCCAGCCAGTCCGGCATTGGGGCGGTACTCCTGCAACGGGACGACTCCGCATCATGGGCCCCGATCGCCTATGCCTCGCGGGCCATGATCCCCACAGAACAGCGCTATGCGCAGATTGAAATGAGTGCCTAGGCTTGTTGACCGGCATCGACAAATTTCACGATTATGTGTATGGTCTTCCGCAGTTCACTGCGGAGACCGACCATTGCCCCCTGGTCGGCATCATTCAGAAGGACCTCAACTATATGACCCCTCGCCTCCAGCGCATTCTGCTCAAGCTCCAGAGGTACGACTTCCAACTTGTCTACACACCGCCCGGTGCGAAGCGGCTCCTCTGCAAGGCTGCTGATGCCGGATCTGACTTCTGTTTAGCCCTGCTGGCCTATCCCTCGGCCCCACTATCCACGGGCCTCTCACCAGCCCAGCTGGTGATGGGTCGCACCCCCAGGACCACTGTGCCGTCCATTCATGTTCCTGAACCCGACTGTGCTCCAGTACTGCGAAGAATGCAACAACAGCGTGCTCAGCAGAAGGTGGCACATGACGCTCGGGCAACTGATCTTTCTGCCCTGGCGCCTGGAGACAACGTCCGCATAAACCTGCCGGAGGATGGCTGGTCAGCAACCGCCGATGTTCTCCGCCACGTGGCTCCCTGCTCGTTCCTGGTTCGCATGCCTGATGGGTCCATTCGCCGCCGTATTCGGCGGGCCCTTCGTCTGGTTCCGCGCTCGCTACGAGATCATACACCGGTGCCATGCCCTCCTGTTGTCCCTGATGTCGACTCCATTGAGCCTCCTGCCACTCTGCCTCTTCCTCTCTCGCCCGTGGCCAGGCCCATTCTTCAGCCGGTGGATCCTGACCCACCCTTGAGGCGGTCAACCCGAATTTGTCACCCACCTGATAGACTTGACTTGTGAGTCTGTTAGCACATTGGACTCACTGAATTGTTTTACAGTATTGTTAACGTGGTTCTTTCTTGTTGTTCCAGAAGTTCTCTCTCGTCGTTTGCTGATTACATTTGTTTTGTTATTGGTACAACCTCGTTGCTCTGTTGCACCTGACACCTTCCTCTGTATATAGTTTAGCCTCATGTTCATGTTGTAAATATTGCACAAACATACTCAGATGCACTCAGTACACACTTCTATTTATTAGCATGTAGGCACATATCCTTGTGAAAAGGGGGGATGTCATGATATCCACATCAGCATAACATGGTGCAATCACACACACTGATGGACAGGTAGTTGGACCAACCAACACACACACATCGCAGCCAATCATGTGTGAGAGCACACGCACTATAAAACAGGGAACACCACAGTTCCCGCTCATTCTACCAGGAGATAGCTCAGAGCTCACAGCGTGCCACTCAGACATAGACCATGTGCTGAGTGCCTCACTAAGTTAGTGATATGGCTGGGTCCACAGGTTAGCTGGTGAAGCACGAACCTCAGCCAGCAGTTATTTGTTGTTATTGTTTTAAGACAATAAAACAGAGTTGTACCATCTACAACCGTGTTGGGTCATTTGTGTATCGTTCGGAGGAGGAGGAGCAGTCTCTGTCAGGGAGAGAACCTGAGAACATCGAAGACACTCAGAGGGTAAGAAGGTAAGTAAGTGATTTTTACTCATTTTTACTTTTATACCTTTTTCAAATTGTGTGTGTCGGGGGGAAACTGAAGTGACATCACAGAAAAGCTGTGGCCTGAGTGGCTGGTTGGGAATCTACACTAAATTAAAAAAATTAAGCATTGGTAACTAATTAAACATAATTACTTAATTATAATTTAGAGGGATATCTAAGCCAGAGATCGGAGAGTACTATATTTAGCTTTGCATTTCTATTAGAAATCTAGTGCTAGGAAACAGATAGTTAACAGTAACTTTGAAATTTAAAAGAAAATATTTTTTTTTTAAAATGTTTTAATTTTAATTTTAATTAATTGACGCAATGTCAGTTAGAGGGGTGCAGTGCTCTGACTGTGAGATGTGGCAGGTCCGGGAGGCTTCCAGCGTCCCGGATGGCTTCATCTGCAGAAAGCGCACCCAACTGGAGCTCCTCACAGACCGCATGGTTCGTTTGGAGCAGCAATTGGATGCACTTAGGAGCATGCAGGTGGCGGAAAGCGTCATAGATTGCAGTTATGTAAATGTGGTCACACCCAAGGTGCAGGCAGAGAAATGGGTGACCACCAGAAAGGGCAGGCAGTCAGTGCAGGAATCCCCTGTGTTTGTCCCCCTCTCGAACAGGTATACCCCTTTGGATACTGTCGGGGAGGATAGCCTATCAGGGGAAAACAGCAGCAGCCAGAGCAGTGGCACCACGGCTGGCTCTGATGTTCAGAAGGGAGGGTCAAAGCGCAGAAGAGTAATAGTAATAGGGGACTCTATAGTCAGGGGCACAGATAGGCGCTTCTGTGGACGTGAAAGAGACTCCAGAATGGTATGTTGCCTCCCTGGTGCCAGGGTCCAGGATGTCTCCGAACGGGTAGAGGGCATCCTGAAGGGGGAGGGCAAACAGGCAGAGGTCGTTGTACATATTGGTACTAATGACATAGGCAGGAAGGGGCATGAGGTCCTGCAGCAGGAGTTCAGGGAGCTAGGCAGAAAGTTAAAAGACAGGACCTCAAGGGTTGTAATCTCGGGATTACTCCCTGTGCCACGTGCCAGTGAGGCTAGAAATAGGAAGATAGAGCAGCTAAACATGTGGCTAAACAGCTGGTGTAGGAGGGAGGGTTTCCGTTATCTGGACCACTGGGAGCACTTCCGGGGCAGGTGTGACCTGTATAAGAAGGACGGGTTGCATCTAAACCGGAGAGGCATAAATATCCTGGCCGCGAGGTTTGCTAGTGTCACACGGGAGGGTTTAAACTAGTATGGCAGGGGGGTGGGCACGGGAGCAATAGGTCAGAAGGTGAGAGCATTGAGGGAGAACTAGGGAATAGGGACAGTGTGGCTCTGAGGCAGAGCAAACAGGGAGAAGTTGCTGAACACAGCGGGTCTGGTGGCCTGAAGTGCATATGTTTTAATGCAAGAAGTATTACGGGTAAGGCAGATGAACTTAGAGCTTGGATTAGTACTTGGAACTATGATGTTGTTGCCATTACAGAGACCTGGTTGAGGGAAGGGCAGGATTGGCAGCTAAACGTTCCAGGATTTAGATGTTTCAGGCGGGATAGAGGGGGATGTAAAAGGGGAGGTGGAGTTGCGCTACTGGTTCGGGAGAATATCACAGCTGTACTGCGGGAGGACACCTCAGAGGGCAGTGAGGCTATATGGGTAGAGATCAGGAATAAGAAGGGTGCAGTCACAATGTTGGGGGTTCACTACAGGCCTCCCAACAGCCAGCGGGAGATAGAGGAGCAGATAGGTTGACAGATTTTGGAAAAGAGTAAAAACAACAGGGTTGTGGTGATGGGAGACTTCAACTTCCCCAATATTGACTGGGACTCACTTAGTGCCAGGGGCTTAGACGGGGCGGGGTTTGTAAGGAGCATCCAGGGGGGCTTCTTAAAACAATATGTAGACAGTCCAACTAGGGAAGGGGCGGTACTGGACCTGGTATTGGGGAATGAGCCCGGCCAGGTGGTAGATGTTTCAGTAGGGGAGCATTTCGGTAACAGTGACCACAATTCAGTAAGTTTTAAAGTACTGGTGGACAAGGATAAGAGTGGTCCTAGGATGAATGTGCTAAATTGGGGGGAAGGCTAATTATAACAATATTAGGCGGGAACTGAAGAACATAGATTGGGGGCGGATGTTTGAGGGCAAATCAACATCTGACATGTGGGAGGCTTTCAAGTGTCAGTTGAAAGGAATTCAGGACCGGCATGTTCCTGTGAGGAAGAAGGATAAATACGGCAATTTTCGGGAACCTTGGATGACGAGAGATATTGTAGGCCTCGTCAAAAAGAAAAAGGAGGCATTTGTCAGGGCTAAAAGGCTGGGAACAGACGAAGCCTGCGTGGAATATAAGGAAAGTAGGAAGGAACTTAAGCAAGGAGTCAGGAGGGCTTGAAGGGGTCACGAAAAGTCATTGGCAAATAGGGTTAAGGAAAATCCCAAGGTTTTTTACACATACATAAAAAGCAAGAGGGTAGCCAGGGAAAGGGTTGGCCCACTGAAGGATAGGCGAGGGAATCTATGTGTGGAGCCAGAGGAAATGGGCGAGGTACTAAATGAATACTTTGCATCAGTATTCACCAAAGAGAAGAAATTGGTAGATGTTGAGTCTGGAGAAGGGTGTGTGGATAGCCTGGGTCACATTGAGATCCAAAAAGACGAGGTGTTGGGTGTCTTAAAAAATATTAAGGTAGATAAGTCCCCAGGGCCTGATGGGATCTACCCCAGAATACTGAAGGAGGCTGGAGACGAAATTGCTGAGGCCTTGACAGAAATCTTTGGATCCTCGCTGTCTTCAGGGGATGTCCCGGAGGACTGGAGAATAGCCAATGTTGTTCCTCTGTTTAAGAAGGGTAGCAAGGAGAATCCCGGGAACTACAGGCCGGTGAGCCTTACTTCAGTGGTAGGGAAATTACTGGAGAGAATTCTTCGAGACAGGATCTACTCCCATTTGGAAGCAAATGGACGTATTAGTGAGAGGCAGCACGGTTTTGTGAAGGGAAGGTCGTGTCTTACTAACTTGATAGAGTTTTTCGAGGAGGTCACTAAGATGATTGATGCAGGTAGGGCAGTGGATGTTGTCTATATGGACTTCAGTAAGGCCTTTGACAAGGTCCCTCATGGTAGACTAGTACAAAAGGTGAAGTCACACGGGATCAGGGTTGAGCTGGCAAGGTGGATACAGAACTGGCTAGGCCATAGAAGGCAGAGAGTAGCAATGGAAGAATGCTTTACTAATTGGAGGGCTGTGACCAGTGGTGTTCCACAGGGTTCAATGCTGGGACCTTTGCTGTTTGTAGTATATATAAATGATTTGGAGGAAAATGTAACTGGTCTGATTAGTAAGGTTGCAGACGACACAAAGGTTGGTGGAATTGCGGATAGCGATGAGGACTGTCGGAGGATACAGCAGGATTTAGATTGTTTGGAGACTTGGGCGGAGAGATGGCAGATGGAGTTTAATCCGGACAAATTTGAGGTAATGCATTTTGGAAGGTCTAATGCAGGTAGGGAATATACAGTGAATGGTAGAACCCTCAAGAGTATTGAAAGTCAAAGAGATCTAGGAGTACAGGTCCACAGGTCATTGAAAGGGGCAACACAGGTGGAGAAGGTAGTCAAGAAGGCATACGGCATGCTTGCCTTCATTGGCCGGGGCATTGAGTATAAGAATTGGCAAGTCATGTTGCAGCTGTATAGAACCTTAGTTAGGCCACACTTGGAGTATAGTGTTCAATTCTGGTCGCCACACTACCAGAAGGATGTGGAGGCTTTAGAGAGGGTGCAGAAGAGATTTACCAGAATGTTGCCTGGTATGGAGGGCATTAGCTATGAGGAGCGGTTGAATAAACTCGGTTTGTTCTCACTGGAACGAAGAAGGTTGAGGGGAGACCTGATAAGAGGTATACAAAATTATGAGGGGCATAGACAGAGTGGATAGTCAGAGGCTTTTCCCCAGGGTAGAGGGGTCAATTACTAGGGGGCATAGGCTTAAGGTGAAAGGGGCAAGGTTTAGAGTAGATGTACGAGGCAAGTTTTTTACGCAGAGGGTAGTGGGTGCCTGGAACTCGCTACCGGAGGAGGTGGTGGAAGCAGGGACGATAGTGACATTTAAGGGGCATCTTGACAAATACATGAATAGGATGGGAATAGAGGGATACGGACCCAGGAAGTGTAGAAGATTGTAGTTTAGTCGGGCACCATTGTAGGCACGGGCTTGGAGGGCCGAAGGGCCTGTTCCTGTGCTGTACATTTCTTTGTTCTTTGGAACACCCAACACGACATAATAGAGGGGGATAGAAGGGTGACTAGAGGGGGAAGGGATAGAACGGTGAGTAGAGGCAAGGGTGAATATAGGGGGATACAGAGGTGAATAGCGGGAAGGGTAGGGGTAATAGCGGGTATATAAGGGTGAATAGTGAGCAGGTGGGATGAAATGGCGGTTCATTTTGCACCTGCTGCAATGTCACAGTTTCACACCATGGGCACATCGTTTCAATGTGACAGGGAAGGAGCGGGCCGCTTTGACCGGTGTTTTTCCGCTGCTCCGCGTTCTGAAGCGGGAGCGCGCCTGGGGGACGGTGCACGCGGGTTGTGAGTGCGCCTCACTGGATGTAACACTGCGAAGGCAGTGCGTGCCGCCGGAAATAGCGAGCGTCAGAGGCTGAGGTAAAGTAGCAAACAAGTTGCAAGTTCAGTGATAAAGAAAACCTGGAGTCAACAGAGAGAGAGAGCCGAGAGAACCTGTTGGAACAAACATTCACACTGGCACCGACCGATAAGAAGCTGAAAAGTAAGTAGTGTGGTATACTATAGACCCGGGTGGAAATATTATGATTTAATTTGGCAAGTTAGTCTTTTTTCATGATTTATTCGTTTTGTTCCTCTTAGGAAAAGGAACTCTTCTGTGACACTAATTTGGATTGATGACATTGGGGGCAGACTCCCAGGTTCGTCCTCAGGGCTTCAATTAAAAGAATGGAAAATAAGTAGAAACTTCACTTTTATTCGATCTGATTTCCCCCATCTTGCACCATCCTGGCAGAGATGCCTATTCGGAAACATTATTACTTGCCCTAACATGCTCGTGCAATATTTCAAAGCAGAGGAGCAGGCAATCATGATTCTCCCGAATTTCAGAAATTGAAGCTTTTGGAAAATAACTGGGGTATATATTGCGATTTGGCAGGGTGAAATAACTCAAAAGCGGTTGAAATAGCCTGTGTGTGTGCAGATATGTATAAAGAAACACGTTTTGCCTTTCCTTGTATGTGCCGTGTCAGAGAAATGTGTGTAGTTTGTTCCTGTGGAACTATCAGCATTTCTACAAACTCCTTTTTCCTATTTCTATGTGCCACTTGCGGTGGTTTATCTTGAAGGGTTAAACACTTGTCTGTATTTTTGAGCAGCACGTGTCGTCTCTTGCCAATAAGGAGTAATTTTAGAACAGATGAGATTTATTCGGAATGTTTGCTGAATGCAGTGTGTGACGCTCTTCTGCCAGGTCAAGTGCTTGTCACCGGGAAATCCCTCGAACGGTTATTACACTCGTCAACTGTGTGGTAACAATGACTCAATTGGGTCAGACTTTCTGTTTGTGTGCTGATTTTAGCTGTAGAAAGTGGAAATACGTAAATGCAAAATACAATCTGAAATGCTGGAAATACACTGCCCCAGTGTATCATTCAGAAAGCGAAAATACGAGTCAATGTTTCAAGTGTAGACCCTCTGTTGGAAATGGGATCTTAAAGGTGTGGGTGCCCTCAGGTATATCCTAAGGATTTGCCCAACTTCCAGTCTATGAGGGAAAAAAACACTGACGGTGGACTTGACAGCGTAGTGAAGAGTATTAATCGTACATTGCAGGTGTTAATATCACAATTGCCTTTAGCTCTGCACCACTACACTCAGAATGCTCTGTTCATAATCTTGATGTTACATTTGGATGTTCATAATTGAAATGTGATTTACATCCAAATTCCTTGAACTAAAATATTTTGACTGGCATTCGACTACTGCTCATGTCAGGCTATAGGTGTAACAGGACTGGCTGGGAAACTCGTTGAGTTGGCGAGAAATGACACCCAGGGAAGTTAAGATAAACAGTCCTAAGTATGAACATATGGGATAACTGCTCAAGTACGCATCAATTGAGGGTGTAAAGGGATGGGAGAAGCTTTGATGTGTCATCAATGCAAGAAATGGGAAAGGACCCGGGTTTGAAAGTGTCTGTAATTCAACTGCTCCACTAGGGAGGGGGAGGGGGAGGGCAGAAAGGAGTGTAAGGATACCAGAGGCATTAATCTGTTTAGTTTACCAGAGGAAAAAATATCTGCTGCAGCCCTCCAAAGGTATTGGGATGGAAAATGGAAGGATGTGATACAAGAGTGTGGATGTGCTGATGAAATCTTAATGCTGAGATGGAAAAATACCAAGTGTATGAAATAAATTCTAATAGGACTTGATTTCTCGCTTTAACACCCTCACATCCCCTCTCCAAGCTTATCTTGTCTATGAGAACCATCTCCCACCCTCTTGACCATTCCTATTAAATTTCTGACCACCCACCCTCCAACAACCTGTATTTGTTTAGCACTTTTAGCAGAATAAACTATTCCAAGGTGTTTTCCAGCAACAATTTTTTTTCACAAGGTAAAACAAATGTTGACACAGAGTCACGTAAAAAGGCCAAAATGTGGCCAAAGCGGTAGACTTTATGGGGGAGTTAAAAGGGGAAAGACAGATAGGGGGAGAGGTTTAGAGAGCTCCAGAACTTCGGGCTTTAGAAGCTGACAGCACAGTTATCAGTCGGAAAGCGACTAAAATTTGAGTGTGCAAGGACCAAAATTGGAGGAGTTCAAATATCTCAAAGAGTCACAGGACTGGAGGAGCTTATGTGATGGGAAGGGCAAGGCCAAGGAGGGATTCAGAATTGAGGATGAGAGTTTTAAAATCAAGGCATTGTTTAACTGGAAGATAATGCGGGTCAGTTTGCATGGGGATGATGAGTGCATGTGACTTAGTACAAGTTAGGACACAGTGAGCAGAGTTTTGAATGATCTCAAGTTTTACAAAGGTTAGAATATGGGATGCTGATCGGGGCAGTGCATTGGAATAGTTAAGTCTGAAGGTAACAGAGGTTTGGATGTTTGCAGGAAATAATCCAAGGGAGAGGCATCGATATTACTTTAAAAGAAGGAGAAAAAAATAGAATGTGACAATAAACAAGCCAGGATATAAAAACAGAGTGTAAGAACGGAAGAGAGTAGCTAAAGTAAATGTTGGTCCTTCGAAGCAGAGACACGAGAAATTATCATGAGGAAATGGTAGAGACATTGAATTAGTATTTTGTAACAGTTTTCACAGTAGAAGCCACAAGTTACATGCTAGAAATATAGGTTAACCTAGGGGATAAAAAGAGGAAATAACGGTAATCAGCAGAGAAAAAATATTGGAGAAATTTAAGGAACTGAAATCTGACAAATCCCCACGGCCTGATGGCCTACACCTTAGAATTCTAAAATAAATAGTTGCAGAGATAGTGGATGTGCCAGCTATGAATTTCCAAAGTTCCTTAAATTTGGAAACAGTCCCAAAGATAGGAAGTTAGCAAATTTAAAACCGCTTTTCAAGATAGGAGGGAAATTGAAAACCAGGAACTTCAGGCCAATTGGCCTAACATCAGTCGCTGGAAGAATGCTGGAATATATTATTATAGGAGTCTTAACAGTCCATTTAGAAAAATATAAATTCATTAGAACAAGTTGCCATTGGTTTACAAAATGAAATCCTGTTTGACAATTTTTAAAGAATTTTTTGAGGATGTAACTAGTAGGGTAGATGGGAACCAGGAGATTTGCTGTGCCAGGATTTCCAAAATGCATTTGATAAGGTGCCACACAAAATGTTAATAGGTAAGATAAGGGCACATGGAGTTGGGGGTAACATATTGGCAGGGACAGAGGATTAGTTAAAGGACAGGAAGCAGAAAGTGGGCATAAATGAGGCATTTTCAAGTTGGCAAGCTGGCACTAGTGGGGAGCTGCAAGAATCTGTACCGGGACCTCTGGCTATTTACAATCTATATTAATGACTTGGATGAAGAGACAGAGAATAATGGGACATAAAGTCCTGGCTCCTCAGCATAGGACTTGGTGGGGTAACGCAAAGATGGGCTGGGGAATCCCTCTTGGATGTTCCCATGTAAGGGTTTACCTGGCAATTGCCCAAAAGTGCTAACTTCTCCTGAACAATTATGATGGGTTGGGAGCCATCAGTCAAAGTGATTTAAATCTCTAACTTCAGGAGGTTCTGCCAGTTTGACATCAATTGTTAATCTGAAAGAGTTAGAAGAAATAAGACCACTTCTAACTTCAGCGTAACTATTATTTTAAACACCCAGACCAAGCCCTGCACAGTACCACCAGGCGACCACCCCCACACACGCGAACCACCCCACACACACACACCTGACCCAATCAGACACGACCACAAACTAGCCCGATCACCCCCATGACCTGAATATCTTCCCCGACTATGCTCTCCCATTTTTCCGTCCCCCATTTTTCCCTCCTCCCACCATATCCGTACCAGACCCTGCACCCACCAGTTGCCCGATACATAGAATCCCTACAATGCAGAAAGAAGCCATTCGGCCCATTGAGTCTGCATCAACACTTTGAACGACCACCCTACCCAGGCCCAATTCCATTACCCTGTAAACCCACCCTAAGGGGCAATTTATCATGGCCACCTAACCTGCACACGTTTGGACTATGGGAGGAAACCGGAGCACCCGAAGGAAACCCACCCAGACACGGAGAGTAAGTGCAAACGCCACACAGACAGTTACCCAAGGCTGGAATTGAACCTGGGTACCTGGTGCACTGAGGCAGCAGTGCTAACCACTGTGCCACCTTGCCCATGTGAAATATGTGATGTGCATGAGGCTGGCAACGGTTCGCGGCAGGGTGGATTCTGGGCTTTGATGGAGAACACAAACATTGGAAGGTAAAGGGAGCCAAGCAAATATGTTAGTCTGGCTGGCAAGATTGTTTTCCGTGAGAGATGGAGATAGCATGAAAGGGATTACAAGGGAAGAATGGAATGACATTGGGCAGCGGTGATATGGGAACAGTGGGTGAGAGGATGGAATTTGTTAAGTGACAAAAGGGTGGGCACAATTATTTGATATAACCTATTATTCAAAATGTATTCTTTGTGCTAAAAGATGATGCTTTACAAGATTTGAATAAACGTTTTCAAAAATGGTTCAAGTCAATTGAAAGAATAAAAATATTGAAAAAAATTAAACGATGATCTCAATGAAGTCTATAGCCTCCAGGGTTTCTACACTGTCTAATTCCAGTGGGCATGCCATTGCATAAAATTGGATTCAAGAAGGGAGTGGTTATAATGTTATTATGGAATTTGAATCCTAAACAAGGAATTTGTCAAGGAACAAGATTCTTTGTTAAGATGTTCTTCAATGATGGGTGCTGAAATTATATTGGGCAGGTTTCCAGGACAACATGTTTATACTTTGAATGATGTTGAGCACATCAGATGTAAACCTGCCTTTTCAATTCAAAAGAAAACAGTTCCTAATTAGACTTTCATATTGTGTGACTATATACAGGTCACAAGGCCAAAATCCTGACAGTATTTCTACTTGTATTCCTAGGCATGCCTATGCACATGATCAGCTTTCTATAGTTTTTCCCAGAGTGTGTGGCTTTGATTCTGTTAAAATCCATGGTGAAATAATAATCAGAATTGCTGGATTTAAAGAAGTACAGTTGCAGTAAAGAAATGCATTTGATTGCAGATGCCCCTGGTCTCACTACTAGTTTAGACGGTTAAGTGTTGATTTGACCAGTTTTCAAATTGTTATGAGGAACAGATAAAGTTGGTAGAATCCTGCTGGTCAGGGAGCCTAGGACTTGGAGGCATTCTCTAAAACTATAGACAGATATTTCCGGAGTGATGTTAGGCAACAATTAGGCCTCCAAGTCCTAGGCTCCCTGACCAGCAGAATTCTATCAATTTTGCACGCAATTGATTTTGGATCAATTATTACATTGATATCTGAGAGTGATAGATTTTTGGTTTTCAAATCTTTTGGGGGGATAGGGGGAAAATGCTGGTATATGGAGTTAATGTTGTAAATCAGCCATTATATAACTGAAAGGCAGAACAAGTTTGAAGGGTTAAGTAGCCTTTTCCTATGTTCATATGCAACTAGGTGAGTGCAGTTCCACCCAGTTGGACGATGGTGGATAGGCATTGGAGGGGAGCAATGTAGTCAACCATGTTAAAGGCTGCACACAGGTGTTGATGGATGAGCAGGGATAGTTTACCTTTGTTGTAGTCACCACATGATGTCATTTGTGATTCTGACAAAAGCTGCTTGTGGCACAGATGTAAACCTGATTGGAGAGAGTTCAGGGAAGGATGGGCATGGGTTTAGGAGGTGGCAACACAATCAAGGAGAATGGAGCGGGAAGGAAGGTTGGAAATGGGGTGGTAATTTGCAAGAGCAGAGGGACCAAGGATTGTGTTTTTTAATACAGGTTTGAAGGAGAGAGAACAGCCCTACTTAAGGAGCGAGAACAACTATCATGCACGTCCGGTTAGGGAAGCTGGATGGTCAGCAGTTTAGGGAGAATATGATCAAGGGAGCAGGAGGTGGATCTTATGGACAAGATGAGTTCAGAGAGGGCATGTGGTAGGAGAGAAACTTGAGAAAAGGGCGTGTTCAGGGTTATGATACAGCGGGAGCCTTGGAGGAAATTTGGTCTTATTGGCTAAAGGAAGGGAGGAAAGTGTCAGAGACAGCTGATCAGATTGTGTCATTCTGAGTAATAAAGAAGTCTGTTAGCTTCTTGCAATTGTTGGAAGTATGGTTGGAGGAAGCAGGAGAGAGGGATTGAATAAGACAATTTGCAGAATAGAAAAGATGCCATCAATTATCTTTATCTTCTAGGATAACCAATAAATAGGAAACAGATTGATGTGGTTTAGTCAGAACCGGCAGTGAATGGCTTGTGCAGGTCTGCATCTCAGCTTCCCTTCCTGACTACAGGGTAGCTGATATGGTAAACATGTTCTTTTTCTTGGGTACTGAGCCTCTCCCTTTTAAATTTGCTGTCATCATCCCCTAAAGAAAATCTTTGATCAGACTACTCTTTCTAACCTCCCTTTCTTACCGGGGCTGTTTAGCACAGGGCTAAATCGTTGGCTTTGAAAGCAGACCAAGTCAGGCCAGCAGCACGGTTCAATTCCCGTAACAGCCTCCCCGAACAGGTGTCGGAATGTGGCGACTAGGGTCTTTTCACAGGAACTTCATTTGAAGCTTACTTGTGACAATAAGTGATTTTCATTTCATTTCATTTCTTACCTTTGAGCGTCTTGGGCATCTCTCCTTGGTCCACTCCTATTTGCTACCTATAGAGCCCCTGTTGATAGTATCCAAAGACACAACATCAGGTTTCATGTGTACACTGATGACTCCCAGTTCTACAAGAATCTCTTGCAACACCTCCAAGACTGTCTTGACAAAATGAAGTTCACACCACAAACCTCGCTGGCTCTCAATCTCTCTTTCCTTTTCGGACACACTTTCACACCTTGTCCACATTCAGCAATTCAGATGAAATTGAAATAAAAGTCGGAGACCATCTATCAAATGCATGAAGTATGATAAAAGTTGCACAAAAGTTAATTCCACACTTCGCAGCTACCAAATCAGGGATTTATTCAGTGATATTTATGATGAAAGTAGTGTGAAATTGGCATATTAATTTAACCAAATATGGTTAAACATTTGTGGTGGTATGTATTAGGGGTAGTACGGTACCTGTGATGCCGAGAGGCTAGTGCTAGACAGACACTGGGTCCTGATTGGATCTGCCGCCTGCTGGCTCCACCCAGTAAGGCGGAGTATAAAAACCCGGGTTCTCCCAGCAGCCGCATTCTGTAACTGAGCTGCTGGGGAACAAGTCTGCTTAATAAAGCCTTCGATTAACTTCATCTCTTCTCGTCTCGTGAGTAATTGATTGTGCTACAATATTCACCTTGACTTCTCTAGTGTAGGGCTTACACAGCTTGGATGTGCAGCAGGATTTGTTGTCTGTAAGACCTTACTGTGCACAAATTGGAAGTCGTGTTTCCAGTCAATTATTTTCAGAACGAGATATATTAATATTTTCAGAGTAATGCACACAAAAAATTAAAATATGTCATTCAGGTACTACATGAATAAGGTTAACACAAGCACAGTTTAGAAATATCACAACATTTGTTTTTGCGGTTGCATTATATTTTAGATTTTGTGGTGAAGCACCTGTAACACTTTCTTCCATGTTCACACATTTTTTTCCCCCTTATGAAACTATTAAAGATTGTCAGATATTCTGCCTTGTTTTGTTTCTGACCTTCCGTCTACTAAGGTGTATGGTGACGAACCTTGTGACAAATAATAGCATTTTTAATGTAATTTTACACATCGAACTATTTTATCTGCTAGCAACAGTAATTGTTGATTGTATTCCTTAGTTGAGAAAATGTTCCTAACCATACTTTACAACCAATACTAATTCAGTCAGAGACGTAGGATGTGTGGGTGTATTTTTATGTATGTGGATCTGTATGCATGAGAAGCAGTAGGAAACAGGAAAAAGGAGAGGTACATTCTGAGTTTTTCAAGTTGTTTTGGCAGCAAGCGAAAAACTCTTTGAAATAATTATTTATAGTGTTCTATAAAATAAAATCAATTTATTCTTTCATTTCCAACAAGTTAGATTTATATAGATTTACAATAAGGGTGACACAGTGGTTATCACTGCTGCCTCACGGCACCAGGGCCCAGGTTCAATTCTAGTCTTGGGTGATTGTCTGTGAGGAGTTTGCACTTTCTCCCCATGTCAGACAGCACGGTAGCATTATGGATAGCACAATTGCTTCACAGCTCCAGGGTCCCAGGTTCGATTTCGGCGTGTGTCACTGTCTGTGCGGAGTCTGCACATCCTCCCCGTGTGTGCGTGGATTTCCTCCGGGTGCTCTGGTTTCCTCCCACAGTCCAAAGACGTGCAGGTTAGGTGGATTGGCCACGATAAATTGCCCTTAGTGTTCAAAATTGCCCTTTGTGTTGGGTGGGGTTACTGGGTTATGGGGATAGGATGGAGGTGTTGACCTTGGGTAGGGTGCTCTTTCAAAGAGCCGGTGCAGACTCGATGGGCCGAATGGCCTCCTGCACTGTAAATTCTATGATTCTAAGTCTGCATGGGTTTCCTCCGGGTGTTCTGGTTTCCTCCCACAGTCCAAAGATGTGCAGGTTAGGTGGGGTTACTGGGATACGGCAGGCGAGTGAGCCTAGGTAGCGTGCTCTTTCAGAGGGTCGGTGTAGGCTCGGTGGGCCAAATGGCCTCCTTCTGCACTGTCAGAATTCTATGGTTCTAGTTGTTCTCTGCTCATTGTTACTGTTTTTCAAACTTTTTGACAGAATGGCCCAATGGCATCAGCTCCATCAGCTGGATACACAGCTCCTAGAAAAAGTGGACCAGTTGTATGATGATACCTTTCCCATGGAGGTCCGTCAGTTCTTAGCACATTGGCTGGAACACCAGGACTGGTGAGATCTTAGTTAAATTCACCTGTCTTTGTATCAACATCCCAAAATAAACTATCATTGATAGATACTGTTTTGTCTTAGAAAACATTGTTTTATTCTTTGCAAATACTATAAAGTCAGATTCACAGCATCTCACGATTAATAATAAAGTAAAAATCAGTTCAAATTCTGTGAACCTGTAACAAAAAAATTATGCACTGAAGTTCAAAGAATATCTGTGAAGTGAACAGATATTTGGCATTTTGGTCAGGGCCCCGTTTTAGAATGAGAGGTTGGTTAGCTCAGTTGGGTGGACGGCTGGTGCATGATGCAGATCGATGCCAACAGCGTATAATGCGATATATGAATTTCAGTTCTGGTGTGAAAGGTATATAGTCTGTACGTTCCAATGGCAGATGGATCATTTCAAACAGCACATCCCTTTGGCTGTTTGCAGCAGGCAAAGTACAGACCAAACCCAAACAGTCCATGCTTGCAAAACTCAAAACATGGTGTCCAACATTAAATGTGATTCTGTGATTGGACAGCACTTGCTAAACAATCCTGATCATGTTAAGAATTGTACTGACAACCAATTTAAGACTATTAGTCAGGCCCAGAGTGTGGCTCACTTATATGTGCTAGAAGATACTTATATTCACACACGGCCCTGTTGTTTGTAGACAGATGGAACATGTCCACACAGTGCATCTTTTTCAACTGAACAGAAGCTTAGAGGATAGCCATTCCCCATGACCATGCTTTGACCGATCAGAGTGGACCTGCCTGGATTGAATATAAACAAAAGCTTGGCAGTTATCTGTTCCCCTGTGCATTCTTCATGGCAACATCTCTACCTATCACAGTCCATTTGCCAATCAATCAGCAGTCTCTTTTATGCAGTATAAATTGACGTTCCCTTTGCAATTTGTATTCTTGCAAATCTATTCTGATGAGTGCAAGATGAAAAGCTTCAACAACGTGTCTTTTTTTCAGCAATACTCAACATCTGCACAACCAATTGACAGAATTAAATATTTTGTGAATATGAACAACTTATTTAAAAAAAAATTTTTTTTTTCCCTTTTCTGAGTTACCAAGCCAGGGCTCAGAGTGTGGGCCAGGGGCGAACCCCTAATCCAGCTCCTCGCCTGCTCCAAAAAACTAAATCAAATTGAATCCAATTCATGGTCCCCACAAGAGAGACATACCAGATCTGAACCAAAGGCTCAATCTCCAGACACTTGATCTTAGCCAAAAGGCCGAGAAGCGATTGAATATGAACAACTTAAAGACATGCATTTATATAGTGTTACTCTCAACCTCAGGATGTCTCGAAGTGCTACATAACCAATGAAGCATATCCGAGTAGACATACTGTTGCAATGTTGGCCAGCACCCCATAGCTCCCATGCTCTTCAAAAAAGTGCCATGGGATCATTCATGCCCACCTGTAAAGATAGATAAGGCTTTGATTTCACATGTTACCTTAAAGATGCAAGGCTGGATTCTCCGTTAGAGAGACTAAGTGCTGACGCCGGGACTGAATGGGCGGTGTTTCACAGTCTTGATGGCGGCGCCAGTCCTGGAGCAATTTGGGATATGCAAATCGGCCAGCACTCGCACCACGTGTAAGTAGTACAATTCCAACACGCACCGGCATCTGATTCGCTGGGGTCAGGATTGGCACTGGAGAGCCTGACCAGCTGGAGCTACATATAAGCACGCCACTCCCCACACACTCTCATTCCAGATAAGAGGATGGCACTGCAGAGAGTGGTCCTGAGATTGGTGGATAGAGAGCTAGAGATACTACTGGATGCTGTGGAGGAGAGCGGGATACCTTGTTCCTCGAAGGATACCGCATGCCACCGACCGCCTTGCCAGGACTAAGGCATCGTGCACGTTGACTGGATACCGGGCGCAGACGTGCAGGATGTACAGCCACTGACAGCACACCAACTGCACATCTAGGGAGTGGAATCCCTTCCGATTGATGAAGGGTACCCCTTAATGCGCCGATGCCCTTAGGGTGATATCGTCGTGTCGATTAACTCCTGGACTTGAGGCATACTGGCATGGGGGAGAATCCCGCTGCCCGGGCAACCTGGTGGACTTGATGATATAGTGTGCTGCCCGGCATATAAAGGGCATCTGTTACAGTGTGAATGCATCTGTTCACGGAGATCTGGGAGATTCCAGACAGGTCCCCGCTTGGTGTCCGGAAGGACCCCTGGCATAAAAGTTCAGAGCGACTGCCATCTTGATGGCCACTGGGAGTGGGTGTCCACCCTATAGTCCCAGTTGTGCCATGAACTAGCAGAGATGCCACTTGATCTCTCTGTTAAGCCGCAGTTGTCGGCGACATGCTCAGTCCAACAGGTCCTTGTGCAACAGGTGCCTCCGGTATACAAGAGGCCTGAAGCAATTCCTCCTTCTCGGCCTGTTGGGTGGCCTATCTCCATCGTCACTAGCTGACTCTTGTTCCTCTGGGACAATCTGCGTGCAGCAGAGTCCTCGCTGAGCTGCTTCTGCTCGTGCAGCTTTAGTGCAGCTTTAGTGCGTCTGCCAGGGCTGCAGCAGCCAAGCAGATGCCACCAACTCCTGGCTGTACTCCATAATCTATTTTCTGCATGGTGCGTACTCCTGTGCCTAACCAGGTCCAACGAGCTATGCGGGGCCCTAACCTGCACTGTAGCCCCACCCCCCGGCAGTTTTCCCGACCATTCTGCCTTCCGCATCACACCCCTGGCCCTGCGCGGTGCCTGCCACTGGGGGAGAGGGGGGTTCCAGCCACACCACTTGCCTATGCCAGCTTTATGCTCTGTGACCCTATCCCGCACTCTCCTGAGGGGTCTACCATGGATGGCTTCCTTGAGCGGACTGCGTGATACCCCGCTAGCAGGGTGGCACCTGTTTGCTGGGGTGACAGCGCATGCCACTGACCACCATTCCTAATGGAATGTGTGTGGGCAGGGCACCCCCATGACTCCCACTGGCCAGCGGCACAACTGGCAGCCTTTGGAAAAAATTCTTACCTTCTCTCACTCCCTCAGCTGCTATGACGCCTGGTTCCTATTTTCAAAAAAACGACAAGTGAATCATGCCGGCACCACTTCCATCTGGTGGAAGCGGAGCATTGCGGGGGCTGGAGACTACTGGGTCGGAGACTACTGGGTCGGGCCCATTAATGATATGTTAACGGGTTTTAGTGTACAATTTGCATGCCCACACAGTGCAGAGCATGGATCGCATCCATGCCACCATTGATGGGCCGGTGCATGGTGTTGTGTAGGGCGCTCGGCGCCAGCCTCGATTTTCGGTCGACGCCCGATCCTGCACCCGATCGCGATTCCGATGTCGCTGGGCGGAGAATCCCGCATGGAATCTCCAATTGTGCAACATACCCTCAATATTGCACTGCAGTGCTAGCCTAAATTCTGTACTCCTATTTCTGAATTGATGGTTGAATTCATGATTCAGAAGGTTATCATTCAGCCAAAGCTGAAAGAAACATTGAAGTTGAACACTTTGAAGAAACAAAGAATGTGTGAATAACCAAGTCATTGAGGGGTGTTAGTGAAAGACAGGCCACCATGAAAATACATAACGTTTATAGAACATGATCTGAAACTTAAAACGGGAAGAAAGCTTGATAAAGATAATTTTCACCTTTTCTTGTTCATAGGTAAACTTCAATTCATTTCAGCCGTCAGACGTTTGGTTGTGAATAACGTCGGTAGTGAGGAATTCAATCTATTAAAATAGTCATGACTACTTTGAGTTTAAAAATACAAAGCTTTAGATAGTTTATTCTGTTCACCCTGGTGGAAAATAGCATCGTGGATCCCCTAATTAATTTTGAAACCATTCAGATTTCATTTCCATTGATTGCAATTGCAAGAAAAGTCACACAGCTCTGGCTGTATTGTGTCTGGGCAGAAATGTGAAAATCTGTCCAAACGGCAGCAATAAGAGGAAAGAAAGCAACAGGCCAACATCAGGGGGACTGATCTCCCTGGCAATATTATCATAGATCATAGAAATTACAGTGCAGAAGGAGGCCATTTGGCCCATCGAGTCTGCACCGGCCCTTGGAAAGAGAACCCCACTTAAGCCCACACATCCCTAACCCCGTAATCGCGCCGAACCTTTTTGGTCACTTAGGGCAATTTAGCATGGCCAGTCCACCTAAACTGCACATCTTTGGACTGTGGGAGGAAACCGGAGCACCCGGAGGAAACCGATGCAGACACGGGGGAATATGCAAACTCCGCACAGTCACCCAGGCGGGAATCGAACATGGGACCCTGGAGCTGTGAAGCAACTGTGCTAACCGTTATGCTACCATGCTGCGTTCCGCCCCAAACCGTATTATACAACGTTCCGCCCCAAACCGTAACCTCCTCTTCCTGCAGACGAGCAGACTGATTGCAGAACAGCAACATGCCCAGACAAACAAAGTTGAGCATCTAGCTGAGGTCTGAGGTGACTATTGTCAATGTTCAGCACAGAGGGCTGCAGATTGCCCAAGAGAAAGAAACGAAAATGTTGTTGCAATTAACATTGAGCTTCACTGCAGCAGCACAAAAACGCAAAGGCAGGTAATTGGGAATGGGGAGGTTAATTAAAGTAACAGCCCAGACAGAGCTCAGGGTGACATAAAAACATAGAACATACAATGCAGAAGGAGGCCATTCGGCCCATCGAGTCTGCACCGACCCACTTAAGTCCTCACTTCCACCCTATCCCCATAACCCAATAACCCCTCCTAACCTTTTTTGGACACGGCAATTTAGCATGGCCAATCCACCTAACCTGCACGTCTTTGGACTGTGGGAGGAAGCTGGAGCACCTGGACGAAACCCACACAGACACGGGGAGAATGTGCAGACTCCGCACAGACAGTGACCCAGCGGGGAATCAAACCTGGGACCCTGGCACTGTGAAGCCACAGTGCTATCCATTTGTGCTACCGTGCTGCCCGTGTACATTCTGAACAGAATGGTGATGTTTGGCAGAGTGGTCATCTAACCTTGTGCTTGGTCTTCCCACTGTAGAGGAGATTGCATCATAAACTTCGGTTTAAGAACAGGGTGAAGTGAAGAGCACAGGAAATAAATCATGTTGATCATCAGACCGTTTAAAACTTGTCACATTTTTGTTTTAAGAGAACATTCAATGCACAATTTGCAGAACGTTTGGTAGAAATAGTATACTAACATTCACAGAACTTGCCTATATTTTAAAATAGCTACCAGTTGAATTGCTAGTAACTTTAAAAAAAATAAAAAAATAAAAGTAATTCCAAACATTAGGATGGATCTGGCTTGATTCGCAACACGCCAGTTCATGGAGCGTGTGAACTTTGGCCTATCAGATACCAAGGCGCAGACCTGACTGCTAGGGTATTATCAGAATAAGCTTTGGGAATTGGGGGAACTAGACCTACGTGGGTGGTTATACTGTTCTGTATGTAACCTTCTTTTGTTAAATAAATCACTGTTATGATTTAACACTGCCTAGTCTCTGTGCCTTGCACTACAACATTGGCGACGAGAATAAATCACTGTTGTTGAAGGAAAATCTCAAAATTTGGAAGCTGGGATAGAGGGGGGAGGAAGAGTGGCCTATGAGTCCTGAAAAGGTAACAGATCATCAACAGTCGAATAGCTATGCCACCATTTAGGAAAATTGATCCATTTGATCTGGAGATTGAAAACTGCGGCCAATATGTTGAAAGGTTTTGATACTTTATCATTGCAAATGAAATCATGGTGGAAGACGAAGAAAATGTTCAATTACTTAGTTTGCAGCCCACATACATCTAACCTCATCAGAAGCCTAACATCACCAGATGCTTCAAGCCCTTTGATCAATTGGTGCAGCTAGTGAGGGACCATTACAATCCCTGACCCTCCATTATTATGCAGCTGTATAAATTTCATACAGTCATTCGAAGTCCTGGTGAAATGGTATTCACTTTTGTAGCCAGACTTTGGCAAATGTCAGAACATTGTCAGAACAATTTGGTACTTCTCTTTTTTTAAAATTCAGAGTATACAATTCTTTTTTTTCCCAATCAAGGAATAATTTAGTGTGGCTAATTCACCTACCCTGCACATCTTTTTGGGTTGTGGGGGTGAGACCCACATAGACACGGAGAATATGCAAACTCCACACGCACAGTGACCCAGGTCCGGGATCGAACCCGGGTCCTCAGCGCTGTGAAGCAGCGGTGTTAACCACTGGACCACCATGCCACCCTAAATTTGGCACTTCTCTTAGTGACATGTTACGTGACCAGTTGGTCTGAGGGATCAATAACTAAAATATTTCGAAGAAATTGCTGAGTAACCTCAGCAGGTCTGACAGCGTATGTGGAGAGAGAACGGAGCCCACGTTTTGAGTCTGGATGACTTTGTCATCCAGACTCGAGACTCTCCCAAACTCGAAATGTTGACTCTGTTCTCTCTCCACAAATGCTGTCCGACCTGCTGAGATAATCCAGCATTTTCTGTTTTGGTTTCAGATTCCAGCATCCATAGAAATTTATTTGTATCTAAGCAAATAATCTGTTTTTAAAATATAAATTTAGAGTACCCAATTCATTTTTTCCAATTAAAGGGCAATTTAGGGCGGCCAATCCACTAGCCCTGCACATCTTTGGGTTGTGGGGGCGAAATCCACGCAAACACGTGGAGAATGTGCGAACTCCATACAGACAGTGACCCAGAGCTGGGATCGAACCTGGGACCTCGTCGCCGTGAGGCAACAGTGCTAGCCACTGTGCCACCGTACTGCCCGCAAATAATCTGTTTGTCAACTTTATTTATAAGTGGCATTTGAATTGTATTGGGTTGCTTAATTGGAATTAGCAGCAGGTATAGATAAGCTTTTCCTTGTGATTTAGAACTGTTTAACTAATAATTGTGAAGCTATTTTCTTTGATGTTAATGTGGTTAATTCTATGTTTAAATTAATGTTAATTTTAACATAAAAGATACCTCTTCGTCAGAGTTGTCACTCCTGAGATAAAGTATCCTTTCCTTACAGCTTTACAAATTCGAAAAAATTGTTTGGGGTTCTTGTCTGATACCCTAACAAATGTTGGAGTTTGGTCCAATATCCCAACAGTTAAATAAATCACCATTGCGATTTGACACTGCCTCATCACTTCGCCCCGCACTACAGCATAAACATTTTGAGGTTACTCCCAGAAACTTTGAGGATTTATTCTGGAAGCTCTAAATTTTAATGTTATTTTTTAAATTAAATCAGGATTATTTCAAAAATAAAACGATACCTGTGGCAGCACCAACTTGTATTTGTAAAACACCTTTAAACTTTAAAGCAACTTGTCAGGATGGCTGAGTGGTGTAAGGCGCAAGACTCAAAGAGTGTGTTTCCTTGCCTTGTTTAAGCTTAGTGATTTCTAGTCCTTTTTTAGGGGTGTAGGTTCAAATCCCACTCCTGACATTGCCATTTTGTGGGCAGCATGGTAGCACAGTGGGTAGCACTGATGCTTCACAGCTCCAGGGTCCCAGGTTCGATTCACTGTGTGGAGTCTGCACATTCTTCCCGTGTCTGTGTTGGTTTCCTCCGGGTGCCCCGGTTGGCTCCCACAAGTCCCGAAATACATGCTGCCAGGTGAATTGGATATTCTGAATTCTTCCTCAGTGTACCCGAACAGGCGCTGGAATATGGTGACTAGGGGATTTTCACAGTAGCTTCATTGCAGTGTTAATGTAAGCCTACTTATGACAATAAAGATTATTATATTATTATAAGAAAATACAATGCCCCAAGGTTCATGAAAGGAGCATTATAAAGCAAAATTTGACAACAAGCTAGATGAAGGATATGTTTGAGCAAATGATGAAAAGTTTGGTTAAAGCGTAAGGTTTTAAGGAGTGCCTTCTAGGAAGAATGAAAGTAGAGAAGATTAGGGATGGGATTTCAAGACTTAAGCCTCTACGATGAAGGCACAGCTATCATTAGTGGAATGAATAAAATCAGGGATACTCAACAGGCCAGAATTTAAGGAGCACGGATATTTCTGAGATTGTGTTGATAGAGGTATAGAGAAAAATGGACATGGAGGATTTGAAAATGAGGATGAGTGTGACATTTCTTAATCAGAAACCAATGGGGATTAACCTGTACAGGAGTGGTAAGTGAAAGGGACTCGGTGAGTTGGGACATGGGCAAGAGCTTTGGATTACAAATATTTGGATGGTTGAAGGTAGAGGCAAGGAGTGCTTTGGAATCGTCTAGAGGTAACAAAGGCATAGATGAGTGTTTCAGTGAAAAGTGAGCTGAGATAGTGTAGAGTTGGACTATGTCACGGAGGTAGATACAGGCTGTCGTAGCAATGGTGCGGATATGTGGTTTGAAATGGGGTCAGATATGAAACCAAGATTGAAAATAGCCTGATTCAGCATCAGACAGGGAGAGGGAGGGAGTAGGCGCTCAGCTCGGGAATAGAGATTGTGGCGGGGACCAACTGTAACGATTTCCACCTTTTCATTATTTAATTGGAGGAAAAATAATTCAGTACTGGATATCGGACAAGGATTCTGACAATTTAGCGACAGTGGAGTGGTCTAGAGAGATGGTGGTGAGGTAGTGATGTGTATTATAAGTGTAAACTGATGCTGTGTTTTCAGAGGTGTTGCTAAGGGGCCACATGTAGATAAGAAATAGGAGAAGTCAAGGATAGCTCCTTGAGGACACCATAGCCAGACGTACAGGAATGGGAAGAGCAACCATTGGAGGTGAATCTCGGCTAAGACTGGATAGATAAAAATGGACTCACGTGAGTGCAGGCCCACCCAGTTGAATGACTGTTGAGAGGTGTTGCAGGAGGATGGCGTGGTCAGCTGTGTCAAAGTCCCAGATAGTTTGAAAAGGATGGGAAAGGTAATTTTACCTTCATCACAGTCACATAGGATGCCAATTGTGACTTTGATAAGAACATCCTTGGTACTGTGGTGGGGAGGAAGCCTGAATGAAGGGATCCAAATATGGAGCTGTGGGAAAGAAGAGCATGGACATCTCACACTGATTTTAGGATTTATGGATCAATCATAAATGACAAACAAGAGACTACTTGCAACTGATTATTAAGGGCAATGGGACTCTGGAGTAGAGTTCTTTGTCTCTCATCATCCAGTACCAGAGCAGGGAGCATTTGTCACAAACACCCTTTAAACTGACAAAGATTACAATTTGTTAAAGACAAAATATGTTGGCATGCAAATGGCAACCCAAAGTGAAGAAAATAAATTTTTTAAACTATAAGGATAAAGAAACATCCCACGGTATTTAATCTTATTTTCTTTTCTTATCCCTCATCATAGTCAAGGCCTGAATTAGATTGAAGCTGGCAGCCTCATGTAAGTGGCTGTCATTGTGAGCCGTGACACTGGGGCGGGGGTCTGTTAAAATTATAGCAACAGGTTACCCTCTCTAATCCAGTTGCCTTCTCATAATATATAGGAGTAGCCATACGACTCCTTGAGCCTGTTCTGCCATCCATTCTCATGTTATTGGGGACCAGAGTGCAATTTTGGTCCCTGGAGTCGTGGAGCAATGGTGGCTTACCCGCTAGACCAAACCTGCCTTGAGCCTTTGTGTTAGCAGATTGTTTTACAGTGGGAAATATAATGCCAAGTTTGTTCCTGTTGTCACTCAACATCCACACACGCACACTTTCAAGTCTATTTAAAGAAAGAAAATGTCTAAAATTTCCATGTACTTGATTCAGGAGACCAGATACACCTACAGAAAGATATGTTCATATCTTTATTTTCTGAATCATTGTGGATTTTCCATTGTGGACACAATCATGGTTTTCTTCATTAACAATGCGTAATGCAACATTTTGAATAGATAAGGTACTCTTACTTGCATTTAATGGTTTGGTCATTGTTTTTAACAGGGACCTTGCCTCAAATAATGATTCCCTGGCCACTCTGCTATTCCATAATTTATTAAAACAAATAGATGACCAGTATAGTCGTTTCTTCCTCGAAAAGAACTTCCTACTTCAGCATAATCTGAAACGAATTAAACAAAACCTTCAGGTAAGATTTTAACATTGCACCTTGACTGGGTTTTGACTAGTTAAAATTCAAGCTACCATGCTGAAACTTAACGTTACCTTGGGTAATTCAGACAAGTGGTTCATTCTGAGCTTGAAATTGAGTTTTTTCACTTTGGTTGATATAATCTGGTAAATAATGTTGTTGAATATGCAGGAAATATATGGTTTAATAGGTTACCTAAAGGTTATACCTCAGCCAATTTAATTTTGCAGAACATGTGAGGACATGCGTGTTACAGTGGTTATAAATTAGCTGTCACAGATTTATGGACTTGTTTTTTAAAAAAAGAACAAGTGCTGAAAGGGGTTGTGGATTAGCGTATACTAAATAAATTATTAATGTAGAAAAGGAACTAAGCTCTTTCTTTGCTTTCCACTTGATGTATATATCATCGTTGGTTCACTAATTTGCATAAAGGTGTCGATGTTTATTATTATTTGTATTATGTTGCTTAATTCTATTTAATTATTAAATTTAATGGACTTCCGCTGGCGGCCATGCATTTGGTAAATGACCGTGTACTTGGTGGGTCCCGCAGGGGGAAATTTTATCTTGCCCATAAGTCCCAATCTGACTATTGAATGCGATCCTGAGGTCCCGATTCTTGCTGGTGAAGATGTCGGCTAAACCTTGAGCACGGTCCGGAATGCATTCGACAAAGAGCAACGGGGATAAGGAAAAGCGGCTGCAGGAGAGCGCGGGTAAAGGCGCCATGGCGGTGAGCCCGGAGTCGGCACGTCCGGCCCAATGGTCTCCTGCTCAGTTAGTAACTGCTCAGTTCCAGAAGCCGAGGTTGGAAACCTCTGAAGACCTTGTAAGTCATTAACCAGGTTAAGGCAGCCTGTGGGGAGGGTTCAACAGCGTCTAGAAGCTCAGGCCACCTCATTCCAAAGATTGTAGGAGTCTGTCGCTGACCACGAGGACTGGCTGGCCTCGATGGAAGCAGAGCTTTCCTTCATTGCCGGCAGCTTCAAAAAGGTACAGGATAGAATAGACGAGTTGGAGAACAGAGAGTGGCAGCTGAATGTCCGGATAGTGAATCTCCTGAAGGGGTTGGAGGGCTCTCAACCATCGGAGTATGTGGCACAGATGCTGCAGAAGCTTGTAGGTAAGAAGGTTTCCAGTCAAATCCACCGCCCCCCCCCCCCCCCCCGCGATTGAACGCCCATACAGAGCGCTGGGAAGAAAGCCAAAGGCAGGTGAGTAGCCAAGGGCGATTTGTGGTACGATTGCATCGTTTCCTGGACAAGGAAAAAATTCTGAGGTGGGCTAGGCTGGCAAAGAAGAGGTCATGGGAGGGGAGAGTAATCAGGATATATCCCGATTAGGGTACGGAACTGGCCAAACGCCGTGCTGGATTCAACAAAGTCAAGGCAGTCTTCCACAAGGAAGGTGTGAGATTTGGAATGCTGCATCTGGCCAGTCTGTGGATCACCTTCCCTAAACAGGAATACTTTTTGTACACCCCAGAGGAGGCGGATAAGTTTCTTTGGGACCAAGAGATTGGGAATTTGTAAATGCATTAAAATGTTGTTGTTGGGGATCGTTGCGGAGCAGACTCGATGGGCCGAGTGGCCTAATTCTGCTCCTAGGTCTTATGGTGTTGTTAGTTTGATTGCTGTGCATTCCTATATCATTGCTATGTTCTTCTGTCTCACTCCCCTTCCTGTTTTATGATTTTAAAGAGGTGGGTCTGATGTTCGGGGGCTGGGGAAATGTGGAGGGTGGGATAGGGGTTATTATTTATTTGGGTTCTTTTTTTTGTTTGTGATCATGTTTGGGTGTTATGGTGGGTTCAGTGAAGTCGCAGGCCTCATGCGGGGACCATCATACTGGTGTGTAAACCAGTAAACGGAAGGGATGTGGGGGACAAAGTGGTGTGAGGCGGGCAGGGTTTTGTATATTTCTTTTTTGGGCTTAGCCTGAGAGGAGGGGGGAGGGGCTGAAATGGGAGGGGTGGTATGGGAAAGCTGACGGTTTGAGTAATGTTACGGTACTGAGATATAGAAGTCGATGGCAGTGGATCCCTCACGGGGGCCCCAAAGGATACAGCTTGATGACCTGGGGTGTTTGGCTCAAGTGGAAATATGGCTGATTATTGGGGGAGGCAGGGGGAGCAGGTGCCCCCTCACTCGATTGGGAACTTGGAACGTCCAGGGCCTAAATGGACCTGTTAAAAGGTGACGCATATTTGCTCATCTGAACATCCTGAGGGTGAATTTGATGTTTCTCCAGGAAACTCATTTGAAGGAGGCGGACCAGATAAGACTGAGAAGGGGATGGGTCGACCAGGTTTACCACTCTGGACTGGATAGGAAGACGAGAGGGGTTGCTGTGTTAATAGGTAAGAGGATGGCTTTCTCAATGAAGAGGTTCATTGCTGATCCAAGTGGTAGATTTGTGTTGGTGAGTGGGTGGTTGGAGGGCTCTGTGCAATATATACGCTCAAAATTGTGACAATGTGGACTTTGTGAGGCGGGTTCTGTCTCTGATCCCAGACCTAGATACACAGACTTATCCTAGGGAAAGGACTTCAATACTGTCCTGGATCTGGAGTTGGATCAATCATGCCCTAGATCAGGGAGGATGTCGGAGATGGCTGGGAGCTGTCGAGATTCTTGCGGCTTATGGGCGGCAGCGTGGATCCATGGCATTTTGGGAATCACATAATGAGGCGCTGTGAAAGGAGAGCTAGAGGCTCCAGATGCAGTTCTAATTTGGCCACCTCAGATAAGGTAGTGAGACAACTGCGCAGAGCTCGGCGGTTCATGTACGGGTTTGGTGAGAAATCTGGCAGGATGGTTGCCCACCAATTGAGGAAGCAGACGACTGCTTGGGAAATAGATAGGCTTAGGAGCGAGGGGGGTGAGATGGTTACAACCCAGCAGGGATTAATAACATTTTTGAGTCCTTCTATCAGAGATTATACCAATCAGAACCACCGTCAGGAGACGAACTAAGAAGATTCTTGGATGGGTTGGAGTTTCTGGATCAGGTGAGGGCACAGGGGTTGGGGGCCCCGGTAGGTCTTCAGGAGGTGCTGGAATGTGTGAGTTCGATGCAGTCAGGGAAAGATTCCCAACCGCATTTTATAAACCTTTTGGCGTGTTGCTGGTTCCGTTGATGGCATGGGTGTACACTGAAGCATTGGAGAGGGGCTCGCTCCCCCCTACGTTACCACAGGCTTCCATTTCCCTCATTCAAAAAAAGGACAGAGAACCTGAGCCTTGCAGATCTTATTGTCTAATTTCGCTCCTAAATGTAGATGCCAAGATTCTGGCTATGATCTTGGCTACCCGTATTGAGAGATTGTACCAGATGTAGTTGGAGAGGACCTAACCAGGTTCGTAAAAGGCAAATTGTTGGACGTAATCATGATACCCGCAAGAGGAACTGACGCGGAGGTTGTGCTGTCAATATATGACGAGAAGACATTTGACGGATGGAATGACACTTTGGAATGATTTGGGTTCAGAAAGGGATTCATGGACTGGGTTAAGCTGTTGTATAAAGCCCTGAAAGCAAGCATCTCCACTAATGGGGTTAACTCTGAGTATTTTGCTTTGTGCCCACCCTCTCCTTTGTTATTTGCTGTTGCGATCGAGCCATTGGCAATGCCTCATCGGGTGTCTGGGGAGTGGAGGGGTATTGAGCGGGCGGGAGTGGACCACCATCTCTCTTTGTATGCAGATGACCTCCTATTGTACATTTCTAACCCCACAGAGTCATTTGATAAGATTCTGGGTATATGAGTGAATTTAGCTCCTCCTCCAGATACAGACTTAATACGGCAAAGAATGAGATGTTTCTGATTAGCTCCCGAAGACAGGAGGGGTGTTTGAGTGGTCTCCCATTTCGCCTGGCTCGAAAGAGGTTTTGCTAGCCGGAGATTCCGATGGCACGGGATTGGGCCCAGCTTCACAAGTTATATCTGGCAAGCTTAGTAGAGGGGATGAAAGAGGAGTTTAAAAGATGAGACAGACTGCCGATATCTTTGTCCGGGAGAGTCCAGACAGTAAAAATGTTGATCCTGCCGAGTTTCCTTTTTGCATTCCAGAATCTCCCAATCTTTCTGCCCAAATCTTTCTTCAGAAAGATCAATAGGCTTGTCCTGGGCTTTGTGTGGGTGGGGAGAGTTCCCCGTATTAAAAGAGTTTGTCTGGAGAGGAGTAGACTGGGTGGAGGCCTGGCCCTCCCCAATTTTTAAAGTTAATACTGGGTTGCTAATATTGTAATGATCCGAGGATGGATGTTGGATCAAGGGTCGGTATGGTAGAGAGTGGAGGGTGATGAGAGACCTCCTTAAGGGCATTGGCATTGGCCTTTTCCATTTTTGCTGAGTAGGTACTCAACAAATCCAGTGATAGTTTCCACTTTGAGAGTGTGGAGTCGGTGCGGGTTACATTTTGGCCTGGAGGGCATGTACGGAAGGCTCCGATTAGTGATAAGCATTGAGGGCAGCAAGTTAGCACCGTGGTAGCACAGTTGCTTCACAGCTCCAGGTCCCAGCTTGGGTCACTGTGCGGAGTCTGCACGTTCTCCCAGTGTTTGCGTGGGTTTCTTCTGGGTGCTCCGGTTTTCTCCCACAGTCCAAAGATGTGCAGGTTTGGATTGGCCATGATGAATTGCCCTTAGCGTCCAGCGTCCAAAAAGGTTAGGTTGGGTTACGTGGATAGGGTGGAGGCATGGGCTTAAGTAAGATGCTCTTTCCAAGGGCCGGTGCAGACCCGATGGGCTGAATGGCCTCCTTCTGATTCTATGATTCATAGATTTGCCCCAACGAGCCTGGATGCCAGGTTTAAGGAATGGGACCGTCTGGGGATCAAATGCTTTGAGGATGTTTTTGGGTGGGACGTTTTCAGACCTACCTGAGCTGATGGGGGCCTATTAATTGCCCACTGATAATGAGTTTAGATACCTCAAGAAAAGTAAAGAGGTGGGTTCGTTCCCAATGTTCCCGCCCTTGGGTGTACAGGACAAGCTCCTTTCAGAGGATGATATTGAAGAGGGTAAAATCTCTAATATGTATGCTGAGCTGGCCAGGAGGGAGGAAGTTTTGATGGTGGCAGTGCGGCAAAAATGGGAGGAGGAACTGGGAGGCACAGTGCAGGGTTGGATTTGGGAGGAAGCACTGTGTAGGATTAATGCATCCTCGTTGTGTGTTAGGCTCAGTCTTATTCAGCTTAAAGTTGTGCATGGAGCACAAATGACGCCGGAAGGGTGAACCGTTTCTTCCCAGAAGAAATGATCTTAATGACCTGTTGAGCTGCTCGCAGAAAAATACTTTTTACTGTACCTCGGTACACGTGACAGTAAACAAATCCAATCCAATCCAGAAGTGAGTGGCTGGTTAGTGTGCATGCTGTGCCAGGTCCCCTGTGAATCATGTACATATGTTCTGGTCTTGTCCAAAATTGGTGAGGTTCTGGGAAGGTGTTACGGGTGTATCCAGTGGCGGGAATGCCGGTCAAGCCTTCTCCATGGGTAGATTTTTTTGAGTGTCTGAGGATTTGGATGTGGGTAGGAAAGGAGACTGATGTTGTGGCTTTTACCTCCCTATTAGCCAAACAGAATTTTGCTTAACTGGGGGTCCCTCAGATCCACCAAGCACCGGGTCATGGGTGCGCGACCTTGCTGAGTTTCTTCATTTGGCGAGAACTAATTGCGGCATTAGATGTTTGGATGAGGGGTTCTTTGTGAGGCGGAATCTGTTCAGCGACTCTTTCAAGAATTGTTAGGACGTAGTGAAGGGTGACTGGGGACAGTATCTATTGGCTGTTAAGGGGTGGGGGGTACTTTTTGTTTTTGTTTTGATGCACTTGTATATATGAGGGGTTCCTGCTGTGCTATATTGTTATAGTGTTCTATGCATTGTTAATATATTTTACTGTGTTCGATATTGTTTTGTGTTATGGACTGTTCCTGATTTTATATTTTTTGTATTCTCTGGATTTTTTGTATTTCTGGATATACCTTCAATAAATTATCTTTTTTTAAAAAATTATTAAATTTAACCTACTGATAGATGGAAAATGCCAGTAATATTATTAGTTATTTTCTCTATCACAGTATGCCACATAATAATTCTGATATTTTCAAACTCTCTGTATACGGTTGAGGATTTTGCTTCCCAGTTTTGTGCTGATCCTGCTTCTTCCACAGGCTATTGCAACCTTATTTGGCCTCAACCTCAACCTGAAAGTCTCTTCCATGGATCATTTTTCTGTTCTGCCGCAGTGAATTCCAACAACGCACATGGACCATTATAATCCTCGCTCCATTCAGTTCCACTTCATCTGTACCTAAATCTTCCAAGCCATTTTCTACCAGTAATTGATAGAGAATAATGAACAGAATTTTGGCATGTAAAGTTTTATTTTGGACAGTGTTAACCATGCTTGTCCTCTCTGATATTAGCAAAACTTACAAGTCAGTGAGTCAAAACAGCAATTGAGACCATCCCTGATGAATGGATCCAAATTATCCGCACGTTGAAAAATCAGTAGGACGTTTTGGGATACAAGCAGGATCATCAGGTAAAAATATAACCACGGAAGAGAGGAAGCTCAGAATTTCGACTCATCCAAAGTTAATAGGAAGCAGTGTAAAAGGAATTATAGCTCGCTAGGGAGACTATGCTAACAGGATATGCATTCAGCAAAGCACCAAGACCATAGGAACCATTAGGTGTTCTGAAACAGCAATATAAATGTTTATTCACTGCTAGAAAGAGTGGGGCTCCAACTCAATCAGACATATGTCTTTCTATTTGATCTTAAATCCAACATCTTAACCGCTTCGCCATCCTGGCAAGGAACACTACCTTGAGTTTTACTCTAGGGAGAACACTGTCACCAAGGAAGCTCTAGACACTATAGAAAGTATGCCTGTGATGGCAGATCTGGATATCGAACCAACCGTGGAGGAGCTTAGCAAAGCTGTTGACATACTTGCCTTGAGTAAAATTCCAGGTGCTAATGTTATACTGCCTGATCTCATCAAGCATGAGAAACCAACACTTTTCTGTCTTTATTTGAGGGAGAGGACAGTACCACATGATATGCATGATGCAAAGATTGTGACCCTGTACAAGAACAAGGATGAGCACAGCAATTACAACAACTATTGAGGCATCATCCTGCGGAGCATTGTGGGAAACATATTTTCCCATGTTGCCCTGATCAGACGTCAGATACTGGCTTAACACATATAGCCCAACTCCTAGTGTAGTTTCTGAACTAGAAGATTTGCATTTGACATGATCTTCTCAGTTTGGCAGCTGCAAGAGAAATGCTGTGAACGAAGGAAACTGCTATATATTTCATTCATCGAATTCGCCAAGTCATTTGACCATGTGAGCAAAGAGGATCTATTTATGCTGCTGGAGAAAATTGGCTGTTTGTTGAAGCTGCTCAATGTGATCTCTTTCCACGGTGCTCTTGATAGACTTACAGTTTAGTGTGCTCAATCAGGTTGCCATTGTACTTTCTTGGACATAACAGCTGCAGCTTTTATGATATGTGTTGATTTCAGCATCAAGTGACAGATTGCTGGTGATTGTGGAGCCTAGATATGTGAAACTCTCAACCACCTCCAGCGTCATTTTGCCAGTGCTGATACATAACTGTGTGGCAATATCCTGCGCAATAACATTTGTCTTCCTGGTGCTGATGGTCAAATTGTGTCACCACAGATGTTCATCAGTATCAAGTGTTAGTGCAACATGTTATTGTAGAGCAACTCTCCGATGAGGACTTGGTAAACTTTTGTCTTGGATCTCAGGTGAGCAAGGCTGAACATCTTTCAATCAGCTCTGATATTCAAGTAGATACCCTTTTTAGATGACCTGAAGGCATATGACAACAGCAAACATAAGAAGATGCTAAACCGTGACGGCACCAGAACATTACCTTTTTGACCCCTTGTAAATTTCAAAGGGTTCCAATGTTGCCCCATCATAGCTGACCTTGCCCATTATGTTGGTTTCCCTAAGACCTTCTGTGCGTTGAATTGGTCGCAACCTTTTGGGAGTCTAAAGCTCCTTTTCAAAAACGCATACGAGCAAGTTCTGAGGTGGTTATTAACAATGACAACTGGGAGATAGTCACTGAGAGTCGTAACCTCTGGAGACGGACAAATTTAAAGGGTAGTGGAAGAAGCGAGCAGAAGCAAAAAAGCTCATTTGGCCAAGAACAGGGCACAGAGAGGGTGGCAAATCGTGGATCATCTCAGCTCACCGTCTTTCTCTGCAGTAAATGCGGCAGAGACTGCCAGAGTGGGGCCCCTGAGCCACACCAGCTGATGCTGAACACAGTTGGCCACCACACACACATCACTGTCCTGCCAGAGTGAGCGCTGTTGCCGGCAATGTTTATTGCTTAATCGGAATTCCTGTTTTGTTAATTTAATTTGGCAGCCTCTCGTGTGGATAAAAATACCAAGGTGGAGCCCATTGCAGGTGTATCTAATTGCTGTGGCGTTAGGATACCTTTAGTTGTTTTGTTAAGGTTGTAAGTCTGTTTGTGAATTTGTTTCCTCTGCTTCGAAAATGATAAATATATTCTAAAGTATCATACATACAATTGCACCAGACATTATAAACAGCAGAAAATTTCACAGATGCATTTATTTTTTTTTTTAAATAATATTTTATTGAAAATTTTTGGTCAACCAGCACAGTACATTGTGCATCCTTTACACAACATTGTAACAATACAGATAATAATGACCTTTTTTAATTTAAACAAAAACAACAACAAATAAATAAATATTAAATAACAAAAAATAAAAACTAGCCCTAATTGGCAACTGCCTTGTCTCAGGCCACACACCCCTCCCCCCCCTCCCCCCAAGTCCTGGGCCGCTGCTGCTGCCTTCTTTGTTCTCCCCCATCTATCTTTCCGCAAGAAATTCGACGAACGGTTGCCACCGCCTAGTAAACCCTTGAGCCGACCCCCTTAGGACGAACTTAATCCGCTCTAACTTTATGAACCCCGCCATATCATTTATCCAGGTCTCCACCCCCGGGGGCTTGGCTTCTTTCCACATTAGCAATATTCTGCGCCGGACTACTAGGGACGCAAAGGCCAAAACATCGGCCTCTTTCGCCTCCTGCACTCCCGGCTCTTGTGCAACCCCAAATATAGCCAACCCCCAGCTTGGTTCGACCCGGACTCCTACTACTTTCGAAAGCACCTTTGTCACCCCCATCCAAAACCCCTGTAGTGCCGGGCATGACCAAAACATATGGGTATGATTCGCTGGGCTTCTCGAGCACCTCGCACACCTATCCTCCACCCCAAAAAATTTACTGAGCCGTGTTCCAGTCATATGTGCCCTGTGTAATACCTTAAACTGAATCAGGCTTAGCCTGGCGCACGAGGACGACGAGTTTACCCTGTTTAGGGCATCTGCCCACATCCCCTCCTCAATCTCCTCCCCTAGCTCTTCTTCCCATTTCCCTTTTAGTTCGTCCATCATAGTCTCCCCTTCGTCTCTCATTTCCCTATATATATCCGACACCTTACCGTCCCCCACCCATTTCTTTGAGATGACTCTGTCCTGCACCTCTTGTGTCGGGAGCTGCGGGAATTCCCTCACCTGTTGCCTCGCAAAAGCCCTCAATTGCATGTACCTGAATGCATTCCCTTGGGGCAACCCATATTTCTCGGTCAGCGCTCCCAGACTCGCAAACTTCCCATCCACAAATAGATCTTTCAATTGCGTTATACCTGCTCTTTGCCACATTCCATATCCCCCATCCATTCCCCCCGGGGCAAACCTATGGTTGTTTCTTATCGGGGACCCCCCCAGTGCTCCGGTCTTTCCCCTATGTCGTCTCCACTGTCCCCAAATCTTCAGTGTAGCTACCACCACCGGACTCGTGGTATAGTTCCTTGGTGAGAACGGCAATGGGGCTGTCACCATAGCCTGCAGGCTGGTCCCCCTACAGGACGCCCTCTCTAATCTCTTCCACGCCGCTCCTTCCTCCTCTCCCATCCACTTACTCACCATTGAAATATTAGCGGCCCAATAATACTCACTTAGGCTCGGTAGTGCCAGCCCCCCCCCCTATCCCTACTACGCTGTAAGAATCCCTTCCTCACTCTCGGAGTCTTCCCGGCCCAAACAAAACCCATGATACTCTTTTCTATCCTTTTGAAAAAAGCCTTCGTGATCACCACCGGGAGACACTGAAACACAAAGAGGAATCTCGGGAGGACCACCATCTTAACCGCCTGCACCCTCCCTGCCATTGACAATGCTACCATATCCCATCTCTTGAAATCTTCCTCCATCTGTTCCACCAATCGCGTCAAATTTAGCCTGTGCAATGTGCTCCAATTCTTAGCTATCTGGATCCCTAGGTAACGAAAGTCTCTTGTTACCTTCCTCAACGGTAGGTCTTCTATTTCTCTACTCTGCTCCCCTGGATGCACCACAAACAGCTCACTCTTCCCCATGTTCAATTTATACCCTGAAAAATCCCCAAACTCCCCAAGTATCCGCATTATTTCTGGCATCCCCTCCGCTGGATCCGCCACATATAGTAGCAGATCATCCGCATATAAAGATACCCGGTGTTCTTCTCCTCCCCTAAGTATTCCCCTCCATCTCTTGGAACCTCTCAGCGCTATCGCCAGGGGCTCAATCGCCAGTGCAAACAGTAATGGGGACAGAGGACATCCCTGCCTTGTCCCTCTATGGAGCCGAAAATATGCCGATCCCCGTCCATTCGTGACCACACTCGCCACTGGGGCCCTATACAACAGCTGCACCCATCTAACATACCCCTCTCCGAACCCAAATCTCCTCAACACCTCCCACAGATAATCCCACTCCACTCTATCAAATGCTTTCTCGGCATCCATCGCCACTACTATCTCCGTTTCACCCTCTGGTGGGGCCATCATCATTACCCCTAACAACCTCCGTATGTTCGTGTTCAGCTGTCTCCCCTTCACAAACCCAGTTTGGTCCTCATGAACCACCCCCGGGACACATTCCTCTATTCTCATTGCCATTACCTTGGCCAGGACCTTGGCATCTACATTGAGGAGGGAGATTGGTCTGTAGGACCCGCATTGTAGCGGATCCTTTTCCTTCTTTAAAAGAAGCGATATCGTTGCTTCTGACATAGTCGGGGGCAGTTGTTCCCTTTCCTTTGCCTCGTTAAAGGTCCTCGTCAGTAGCGGGGCGAGCAAGTCCAAATATTTTCTGTAAAATTCAACTGGGAATCCGTCCGGTCCCGGGGCCTTTCCCGTCTGCATGTTCCTAATTCCTTTCACCACTTCTTCTACCGTGATCTGTGCTCCCAATCCCATCCTTTCCTGCTCTTCCACCTTGGGAATTTCCACCCGATCCAAAAACTCCATCATTCTCTCCCTCCCATCCGGGGGTTGAGCTTCATACAATTTTTTATAAAATGTCTTGAACACTTCATTCACTCTCTCCGCTCCCCGCTCCGTCTCTCCATCTTCGTCTCTCACCCCCCCTATTTCCCTCGCTGCTCCCCTTTTCCTCAATTGGTGTGCCAGCAATCTGCTCGCCTTCTCTCCATATTCATACTGTACACCCTGCGCCTTCCTCCATTGTGCCTCTGCAGTGCCTGTAGTCAGCAAGTCAAATTCCACATGCAGCCTTTGCCTTTCCCTATACAGTCCCTCCTCCGGTGCTTCCGCATACTGTCTGTCCACCCTCAAAAGTTCTTGCAGCAACCGCTCCCGTTCCTTACTCTCCTGCTTCCCTTTATGTGTCCTTATTGATATCAGCTCCCCCCTAACCACCGCGTTCAACGCCTCCCAGACCACTCCCACCTGAACCTCCCCATTGTCATTGAGTTCCAAGTACTTTTCAATGCATCCCCTCACCCTTAAGCACACCCCCTCATCCGCCATTAGTCCCATGTCCATTCTCCAGGGTGGACGCCCTCTTGTTTCCTCCCCTATCTCCAAGTCTACCCAGTGTGGGGCATGATCCGAAATGGCTATAGCCGTATATTCCGTTCCCCTCACCCTCGGGATCAATGCCCTACCCAACACAAAAAAGTCTATGCGTGAATAGACTTTATGGACATAGGAGAAAAACGAGAACTCCTTACTCCTAGGTCTACTGAATCTCCACGGGTCCACCCCTCCCATCTGCTCCATAAAATCCTTAAGCACCTTGGCTGCTGCCGGCCTCCTACCAGTCCTGGACTTCGACCTATCCAGCCTTGGTTCCAACACCGTGTTGAAGTCGCCCCCCATTATCAGCTTTCCGGTCTCTAGGCCTGGGATGCGTCCTAGCATTCGCCTCATAAAATTGGCATCGTCCCAATTCGGGGCATACACGTTTACCAACACCACCATCTCTCCCTGTAATTTGCCACTCACCATCACGTATCTGCCCCCGTTATCCGCCACTATAGTCTTTGCCTCGAACATTACCCGCTTCCCCACTAATATAGCCACCCCCCTGTTTTTCGCATCCAGCCCCGAATGGAACACCTGCCCTACCCATCCTTTGCGCAACCTAACCTGATCTATCAGTTTCAGGTGCGTTTCCTGTAACATGACCACATCTGCTTTAAGTTTCTTAAGGTGTGCGAGTACTCGTGCCCTCTTTATCGGCCCGTTAAGCCCCCCCACGTTCCATGTGATCAGCCGAGTTGGGGGGCTTCCCACCCCCCCCCTTGCCGGTTAGCCATCATCTTTTTCCAGCTTCTCGCCCAGTTCCCACGCAGCTGTATTTCTCCCAGACGGTGCCCCCCCGCCCATCCTTTCCCGTACCCACTCCCCCCTTTCCCCAGCAGCAGCAACCCAGTAATTCCCCCCCCCCCCCCCCCCCCGCTAGCGTAATTACTCCCCCCATGTTGCTCCCAGAAGTCAGCAAACTCTGGCTGACCTCAGCTTCCCCCCGTGATCACGGCTCGCCCCGTGCGGCGCCCCCTCCTTCCTGCTTCTCTATTCCCGCCATAATTATCATAGCGCGGGAACCAAGCCCGCGCCTCTCCCTCGGCCCCGCCTCCCATGGCCAACGCCCCATCTCCTCTCCCTCCCCACCTCCCCCCATCACCACCTGTGGGAGAAAGAAAAGTTACCATACCGCAGGGTTAATCATACAATCCCTCTTCGCCCCCCCCCCCACTCGTCCCACCACTTTGTCCAAACGTTCATTTTCGTAGTCCAATCATTCCAATTTTTCTTCTACAATAAAAGTCCACGCTTCATCCGCCGTCTCAAAGTAGTGGTGCCTCCCTTGATATGTGACCCACAGTCTTGCCGGTTGCAGCATTCCAAATTTTATCTTTTTTTTGTGAAGTACCGCTTTGGCCCGATTAAAGCTCGCCCTCCTTCTCGCCACCTCCGCACTCCAATCTTGATAGACGCGGATCACCGTGTTCTCCCATTTACTACACCGAGTTTTCTTCGCCCATCTAAGGACCATTTCTCTATCCTTAAAACGGATAAATCTCACCACTATGGCTCTGGGAGCTTCTCCTGCTCTCGATCCTCGCACCATAACTTGGTATGCTCCCTCCACCTCCAACGGACCCGTCGGGGCCTCCACTCCCATTAACGAGTGCAGCATCGTGCTCACATATGCCCCGACGTCCGCCCCCTCCACACCTTCAGGAAGGCCAAGAATCCTCAAGTTGTTCCTCCTTGCGTTGTTTTCCAGTGCCTCCAACCTCTCCACAGATCGTTTCTGGTGTGCCTCCTGTATCTCCGACTTCACCACCAGGCCCTGTATATCGTTTTCATTCTCTGCTGCTTTCGCCTTCACGACCCAAAGCTCCTGCTCCTGGGTCTTTTGTTCCTCTTTCAGCCCTTCAATCGCCTGTAATATCGGGGCCAACAACTCTTTCTTCATTTCCTTTTTTATCTCCTCCACGCAGCGTTTCAAAAACTTGTTATTCAGGGCCCCATATGAAACTGCCACCTTCCGACGCCATCTTGGTTTCTGCTTGCCTTCCTTGCCGTTGTTCCAAAGGATCCGCTGCAATCTGGCCACTTTCCTCTCCTTTTTCCATCCGTGTCCAGGGGGAACACCCTTCTGGTTTACCGCACGGTGTTTTCAGCCGTTAAAATTGCCGTTGGGGCTCCTATCAAGAGCCCAAAAGTCCGTTCCACCGGGAGCTGCCGAAACGTGCGACTCAGCTGGTCATCGCCGCACCCGGAAGTCCACAGATGCATTTATAATGTCACTAACACAAGACTAGAGAAATTCTTGCCCCCATGTTGTTTTATGGCTAGATAGACCACAAGAGTTAAATGGATCACTGGATTAAAACCACATGATTGGCTTAAGAGCTTTTCACGTTTAAAACAATACTGGCTCTAGCACAACTCCAAATGTAGCATTGTTTGTTTGTAAATATTTCAGCTGAGTGAGATGGTCAGTAACTTCTTTGAACTGACTGAATATTGTCATTATGCAGCTGGATTTAATTTGTGCTCTCTTGTAACATTCTAAAATGAATATTGGGTAGGTGCCTTGGTAATTCAGCACCTTGATGAATGAATGTGCTGCATCAGAGATTTGCAGCACCCCATCTGCAGACTCCAATGTGGTCTAGTTTTCCATCAAAGTAGAGTCATCTGAAGGTGCTGAGCCACTGTCAGGCTCTTCACGGTTACAGGAGGGGAGAAATTCAAGGGGGAGTCACAACCTTTTTAATGGCTTGTGAGAGTCACTGACTAAAAGCCTGGACTCACATTATCTAATAGTATCTAAAGCAGGAAAATATTGATCAAGCAAATGAAAGGAGTTCAGAAACCAAATAATTGTCAAAGTTCTATCCAAAAGTAATTTCACCATTTAGATTATCTGCATCTTTTAATTTACTTATTGAAACATATGTTGAATGCTGTACCAGGTTTGAATACTCTGCACGTTTACACTAGTTGAGTCATATACTACAGCAGTTAATGAAGTAAAACATAGAAGTGCTTATTGGGACCATAATCAGGCAAAAATGTTTGAGTCTTGATTTCCCAGTTGTTAGCTCTTCTCAACTAATTTGTGGTAGTTGTGCTACAGTTCACCTTAGTACCCCAAATTTGATTTGTAATTGTCTGTCAGACTTTCCTCATATGCATACATGGGGCAATGAGATAACAATTGGACTCAATTGTGATTTCTTTGATATTTCAGAACCTTATTGAAGTTTACTAGACCCTCAAATGAAAGATACCCGCCAGAGTGAGTGAGTAATCACTACCTCCTGGAAAGGAGAAAGGATGAAAATTTGCAGAAGAAACAGTTTAATAAGTAAATAGAATGAAATGTCACATATGAAAACCGGTCACAGAAGTTGCTCATTTAGCACTGCATTTATTGTAGGAGTCAAAGTTAGTAGTTACACCTTTAGGGTTTACTGATAATGGCTCCTGATAATGAGCAAAATGAGCTTTGACAACGAGTCATCGGACTTGAAACGTTAGCTCTTTTCTCTCCCTACAGATGCTTCCAGACCTGCTGAGATTTTCCGGCATTTTCTCTTTCGTTTATTAATGAGAAAAGTGTGATTGGCATGTTGAACTCACTTGCTAGAAGAGAAGGGTATGGGGGGTATTATACATTCATCCTCCGATCTCTTTGGAAAACGTTCAGTGAGCTGCAGATGTCCCAGTACAGCATGACCATTGAACCCTTCCGACTTGGCTAGGAGGGAGAGCCAAATGGAAGTGGGACTGTGGGTGCAGGGCGACAGCAGCCCACTTATTTACAGCAGAGGCAGGAGGAATGTTTACTGCAGCCTCCAGTGATCACTGCAAAGCTTAAAAATAACCAGCCAGAGTTTAAGCCATGCAATTTCCGACCAGTTCTAAAAATGGGTGAAAGATCCTCATTTCAAAATTAAAATTAAGTTAGGTGGGTGCCTAAATAAAAAGCCGTGATGAATTTATTGGTGGCCCAAAAATGAACAAATCGTGAGCTATGTCCTTGCCATATCTGTGCATCAGACTCTATGAAGTTGAAATTATTGTTTATAATAATAATAATAACCTTTTATTGTCACAAGTATGAAGTTACTGTGAAAAGCCTCTAGTCGCCACATTCCGGCACCTGTTCGGCCTAGGTGATTTGACTTTCTAACAATTGTGATCAAAATAGCCAAGCAAACAAATGTTTCTTTTTAAAATAATGTTTTTCATCTTATTTTTCTTTGCTAATATGCATACTTAAGAATTATCTGTCGTTAGGACTGTTTATCAGATAAGATGATCAACTCTTTTGGGAATGGAAAATATTTGCATGCTGAATGGTTTATAACATCCTGTTAAGATTAATTTTGTAAGGTAAGAATGGGGGGGGGGGGGGGGGAAGGAAAGTGTTTCTCAACACTTGACATTTTTACATTCTTGAAGATTTCAACTACTTTGTTGTCTGTTTCCTCAGGCAGGGTACAGGAAATAATGGTTAGCATTGAATGTGCTGTTATTTTTAAGTACTCTAAATTTGATAGATACATGTTAAAAGATACAAAGTTACTTTTAAATGATCCTCTGTTTTAAATGGATACAAAGGGATCATTGTTTCCTTATTGAAGTAATTAATAAGCCTTTTAATTCTAGCTGGTTTATTTCAAATGCCCAATCTGCAATTATTAACTGTAGTCACTTGATCTTTCTTTAAACACTTGGGCCTGCATTTCAGATACAAAACCAGTGTGTAACAATCAAGTATGGTGGGAGGTGAGGCAATGCATATGTGCCTGTTATGGACTGGAAGGTCCTTTACCCATCATATAATCTGTTCGGGTTCTGAGAAAGGAAGTTGAACATTACCCACAGGATGCTGAGTATTTATAACAGGAAACCTGTCAAAAAGGTCATTCTGCCATGTGGAGGGGAGGTGGTACTCTAATCTTCAACTCCAAGACTGCAAGCCAGTGCTTCAAGAGGGTTCAGTCATATGACCTGGTAGGCAAGGTAATACTCCAGCCACGCTGCTTATTTTCCCTTGAATTCCAGCACACTTTACTCCCTAAAAGTAAATGAAAGGGAACATGATCTTAGGATCTTGTGCCATATGGCTATGCATCTACCATAGTAGCAATTCACAGAGTTGTTACAGCGCAGAAGGAATCCATTTGTATCAGCTCTCCAAACGAGCATCATGGCTTAGTGCCATTCCCCTGTCTTTTCCCCCTACCCCTGCACATTGAATGCCTCGATTGAGCCTGCCTCCACCAGACTTCCAGGCAGTGCATTCCAGACCTGAACCACTCGTGTGAAAAAGCTTTTGCTTACATCACATTTTCTTCTCTTGAAAATCACATTAATCTGTGCCTTCCGATCCTTGATCCTTTTACGACTGGGAACAGTTCCTCCCTATATACTGGGGAACACCACTACAAACCTTCCTCCAGCCCGAAAAATGTCCATTCACCAGTAATCTCTGCTTTTTACTCAGCCACATTTGTTTGCACGTTCTACATCTTTAAAAAATTCCAGCAAGTTATTAAACACGATTTCCCCTTTAGAAATCCATGCTGCCTCTTCCTAATCAATCCACATATTTCCATGTGACTACTAAATCTATCCTGAATAATTGTTTTGAGAAGCTTGCCCACCATTGAAGTTAAACGGACCAGCCTGTATTTCTGGGTTTATTCTTACAACCTTTTTTGAACAAACGCTTAACATTTGCAATTCACCAGCCCTCTGCTCCTCCCCTGAGTCGAGAGAAGACTGGAATATTATGGCCAGCGTATTTTGCAATTTCCATTCTCACTTTCTTCCATGTTCTTGGATGCATCTTATCTGGCCCGAGTGTCTTGTCAACTTTCAGTGCCAATAGTCTATTCAACACTTCCTCCTGGTCAATTTTGAACCATTCTAGTGACAGAGTTTGCTCCAGTCTCCATGTCCTGGATAGCATCTCTCTCCTTGGTAAAGTTGGAAGCAAAGGATTACTGTAATACCTCAGCCGTGCTCCCAGACCCAGTGTGTAAATTCCCTGTTGCGTTGTTAATCAGCCCTACTCCTCATTTTACCACCCTTTTGCTATTTATATTCTGAAAGAAGACTTTGGGATTCCCGTTTATGTTGGCTGCCAGTCTTTTCTCATAATCCCTCTTTGCTTCTACAATGTGTTTTTTGCCTCCTGTCTGAACCTTCTGTATTCCTCTGTTCTTAACTGTATTTGCTATCTGACACCTGTCAGAAACACACTTTATCTTCCTTATTTAATTTTGATCCCTTTTTCAAGCAGGGAGCTCCAGATTTGGTTGCCCTACTTTAATAAGGACACAGAGTTAAATAGGAAACAAAGGTTTATTGACACAAACAATATGTACATTGCACAGTAGATCCCTACTGGGTTCCTGTTCTGGTTGGTGCCTTACTGACCAACCTTTTATATATTGGTTAATTGAGATACCCCGCTCCTAGCGGGGGAGCTCGTACTCCGCAAGGAGCACAAGGAAGACAAGCATTCCCACCCCGTAGGTTCCAAGCAGGATATTTATGAGGTGGGGAAGGAGGAGCAGGGGGAGGATGTCGGAGTCTCTTCGACTTCGGTAAATCATCATGAAGCTGATGCACTGTGTCAGTCGGCGTAAATCTTGCTGGGGAATGTCATCTGCGACAGGAACGTCGTGGCAGTCAAAAGGGGGATGGACGACGGAGTCGCTGTCCGAGATCTCCGAGGTCTGCATCTTGATTCCAGAATCAGAAGACACAATGTCGGGCATTTCAGCATCGAGAGAAACTGAAGGTGTCACAGCAGTCTGGTTTGGCAATGGAGCTGGAGGTTCCAGAATTGGTTTCTTCCGAGGTACTTCGCGAGGGAGCAACCTCAGTGAGTTTGTGTGATCTAGGTGCCATCTCACTAGTTGCTCCCAGACAGAACTTGGTAAGAGACTGGTCCTGTTTGACAGATGACAATCCCAGAGACCCAGCAGAGCTGCCATTGAAGTTATAAACAAAGGCAGTGTCGTCAATTGTGAAGCGTTGACGTTGAACTGGGCAATGCAAATCTTGGTTCCAAAACACATTTGCGCTGATGGCCGGTAGAATCAAACTCAATTGTGTACAAAGCCTGTTTCTTGAGTCCCCTGCACCGCCCTTTCTGCCAAACCATTCAATGCCAGATGGTATGGGGCAGTGCAGACCTGGCGAATCCCATTGCTTTACACAAAAATGGCAAATTCTTCACTCGTGAAGGCCCCATTATCGGTCACGAGTACCTCAAGAGATTCCATGGTGGAAAAAGAAATGCGCAATCGCTTGATGGATGCCGTGGAAGAGACCGCCATTTTGTGGACTTCCAGCCACTTTAAGTGGGCATCCAACTTTAAGTGGACGTTCATATGTTTTGGCCCTGTCAAAAGCTGGAGGGGTATTGGAGGGAGGTGTTCAGGGTAATTTCGAAGGTGGTACATGTGAGGCTTGAGCCAGGGCCTCTGGAGGTCATATTCGGGGTATCGGATTGGCCTGGGTTGGAAGCGGGTGCAGAGGCAGGTGTTTTAGCCTTCGCCTCGCTGATGGCCAGAAGGCGGATCCTGTTGGGGTGGAGGTCAATTTCTCCACCCTGTGCCCTGGCGTGGCAGGGGGATCAGTTCTTAACACTCGATAAGGTGAAGTTTGAGTTGACAGGAAGGATGGAAGGGTTCTACAATTCATGGGCTTTGTTTATTATGTACTTTCAAGAATTGGATGACATCAAACATTGGGGGTGGAGGTGTTGGACTGTGTATGTTGTTGCTGTCTATGTATGAGTGGATGGTGGATTCCTGAATCCTTTTCTTTGATGTTTGTATTTAAAATGTTGAGGGTTGTTTGGGGTTGGTTGGAGGGAGGAGCTGTTTACAGGGGATTGACATTGTATTTGTTACCATTGAATGTTTGTTGGTGGGTGTAAATTTGGATGAAAATGTGAAAAAGGAGGCAAATAAAAATGTGATTAAAAAAAATAATAATTAACCAGTCGAAGAAAAGAGTTAAGTACTGCGGTGTCTTGTGGTGCGGGGACCATTTTGATTTCCATACCTTCTCGGAGACCAGGCACAGGCTGTCTCGATCCACGTGATATCCCAATATACCACTTCTTTCACATGAAACACACACTGTGCATGGTGCAGGCGGACCTCATATTCAGAAAACCGCTTCAACATCACCTCGAGGCCCTGAAAATGTTCTTGATCTGTGACCCCTGTGACTAACACATAGTATAAGTAAACAGCAATGTGTGGCAAACCACGCAGGATATTTTCCATGATGCGCTGGAAGACTTTGCACGCCGAGGATATTCCGAATGGGAGTGGAGTATAGCCACAGAGAGTCCCTTGTGCATACTAATCGCGATGTACTTTACTGAGCTCAGCTGTAGATGAGCATTGCTCAATTTTGTGACTGTGTAGCCACCAGCCAATGTTGCATACATATCCTCAATGGGCAGTAAAGGGTATTGGTCCAACGTCAAAGCTGTGTTCACTGTCCATTTCTAGTCTTCACAGTGACGAACTGTCTTATCCGGCTTCACTAAGGGAACCACCGGCTCTGCCCAATTAGCAAAGCGCACAGGTTGAATGTTGCCCAAACTTTCTAATCTTCGAAGTTCGGTCTCAACCTTCTCCGCTATAGCATAGAGAACCGGGCGGGCACGAAGTATTGAGGCAGGGATTGCAAGTCCACCTGGAGTTTGGCCATGGCCCCTTAAATGGTACTCAAATCAGGTTGAAAAACCTCCAGGCATTTGCTCAGTACTGTACACAGACTGCCAGACTGCACTGAGAGGATGTGCTGCCAATCCAACTGCAGCTGGTGTAGCTAATCACAGCCCAAAAGGTTGGGGGCATTTCCTTGCACAACAATGAGAGGAAGGCACACTGATTGGCAAACAAAAACCACCGGAGTGAGGGTGAGCCCATGATATTTAGTCATTCCCCCTTATGCAAGTGGCCAAACGAGTCGTCGTGTCAGCCAAAGACAAAGTATACCCTCCTCGTTTGATAAGATCAAAAGTGCACTTTGCCACCACAGAGACGACGGCTCCCGTATCCAGCTCCATTTGGAGCATATGACTATTCATTTGTATCGGGACATGAATAGGGCCCACCCAGGGTGCTGCCAAACAGTTCAGCTGCATCTCAATCTCATCATCTGCCTCTTCTGGGTCGCAGAGTCGCAGCGACATTCGGTCTGGGCTGAGGGGATGCCTCGTGAGGGGCAATGCCCCAAAACGTTCACCTTCATCCCTTGTATCTCTTGGATGCCACGTTCCATGCTGTCTTGGGGCAGGGAGATCTGTAGCACCTGCTGAAAGGTTATGGAGACTTCGCCCAAAAGCGTTTCATGAGTCTCCATATTATTAATGCCACAGATCAAACAATCACAGAGCATATCAAACAAAACAGTTCCATGCTCATAAAACTTGGCTATCTTCCATAACCGAGATACAAACTCGATGACCGACTCACCGGAGGACCTCTGCGCCCTATTAAATCGATAACTTTGAACGATTATCGATTGGGGTTGGGGTAAAGAGTTGCAACACCAGTCACGAGCTGGTCAAATGATTGCGTATCCGGCATCGCCGGGTACGTGAGACCCTGGAACACCCCGAATTATGCAGTCCCGAAACAGCCATTAGTATGACCATCTGGCGCTCATTCTCCGTGATGTCATTGACCCGGGGGAAATAACACATTCATTCAGTGTATTGGTTCAAGTACTAGCGTCAAATGCATCTAACTGCCCAAATAGAGGCATGGCGAATCAAAGAAATCCAAATTGGATCAGAAAATCAGGGAGGCGGCTCAGCTGAGTAGGTTACAGCATTGACAGCAAACTAGTTACTCCTCTCACCAGTTTAATAAGGACATGGGGAGTCCACACCGAGTAAAATACGAAACACAGTTTTATTCACCCAAACGATATGTATGCTACCCAATAGATCCCTACCGGGTTCCTGTTCTAGTCGGTGCCTTACTGACCGACTGTTTATACAATGGTTAATTGTGATATCCTGCCCCTAGCGGGTGAGCTCATACTCCGCAAGGAACACTGGGAAGACCAGCATTCCCACCCCGTAGGTCCTATCTTTCCCTTTTAAGGGAATACACCTTGACTGTGTCTGGTCCATTTTTGTTTTGAAGGTGACCCATTGTTCAACTATAGTTTTTCTTACCAACCTTTCATTTCAATCTAACTGGCACAGATCCATTCCTACCCCACTGAACTCTGTTCTCCCCCAGATAAGTATTTGTACTCTGGATTGCCTATTATTCTTTTTGATCATCATCCTAAACCTTACGATACAATGATCACTGTCTCCTAAATGTTCCCTCACTGACACTTGATATTACTTGGCCCACCTCATTTCCAAGAACCAGGTCCAACAATGCATCCTTTCTTGTTAAACTGGACACACACTGTTGTAGAAAATTTTCATGAACGCCATCGAGGAACTTTTGCCCCTCTCCATCTTTACACTACCCCTGTCCCAGTGTACACTCAGGTAATTAAAGTCTCCCATTATTACTACTCTACAATGTTTGCAACGCTGTATTTTCCCTTCAGATTTGTTCTTCTACATCCTTACTCATCGGTGATCTATAGACTACCAAACAATATAATTGCACCCTTTTTGTTCCTTCGTTCCAGCCAAGTTGATTCTGTCTTTGAACCTTCTGAGACTTTCTCTTCCTCCAGCATTACAATGCTCTCCTTAACCAATACTGCCACCCCTCTTCCTTTCCTTCCTTTCCTATTTTTTCTGAACACCTTAGACCCAGGAATATTTAACACCCAGTCTTGCCCTTCCTTGAGACCGTTATCTCCACAGTGCAATCTGTGCCTATAACTCCCCAGTCTTATTTACTTCTGGATACAGAACTGGCTAGGTCATAGAAGGCAGAGAGTAGCAATGGAAGGGTGCTTTTCTAATTGGAGGGCTGTGACTAGTGGTGTTCCGCAGGGATCAGTGCTGGGACCTTTGCTGTTCGTAGTGTATATACATGATTTGGAGGAAAATGTAACTGGTCTGATTAGTAAGTTTGCGGATGACACAAAGGTTGGTGTAATTGCGGATAGTGATGAGGACTGTCAGAGGATACAGCAGGATTTAGATCGTTTGGAGATTTGGGCAGAGAGATGGCAGATGGAGTTTAATCCGGACAAATGTGAGGTAATGCATTTTGGAGGTTTAATACAGGTAGGGAATATACAGTGAATGGTAGAACCCTCGAGTATTGAAAGTCAGAGAGATCCAGGTGTACAGGTCCACAGGTCACTGAAAGGGGCAACACAGGTGAAGAAGGTAGTCAAGAAGGCATACGGCATGCTTGCCTTCATTGGCCGGGGCATTGAGAATTGGCAAGTCATGTTGCAGCTGTATAGAACTTTAGTTAGGCCACACTTGGAGTATAATGTTCAATTCTGGTCGCCACACTACCAGAAGGATGTGGAGACTTTGGAGAGGGTGCAGAAGAGATTTACCAGGATGTTGCCTGGTATGGAGGGCATTAGCTATGAGGAGCGGTTGAATAAACTCGGTTTGTTCTCACTGGAACGACGGAGGTTGAGGGGCAACCTGATAGAGGTCTACAAAATTATGAGGGGCATAGACAGAGTGAATAGTCAGAGGCTTTTCCCCAGGGTAGAGGGGTCAATTACTAGGGGGCATAGGTTTAAGGTGCGAGGGGCAAGGTTTAGAGGACATGTACGAGGCAAGTTTTTTACACAGACGGTAGTGGGTGCCTGGAACTCGCTACCGGAGGAGGTGGTGGAAGCAGGGACGATAGTGACATTTAAGGGGCATCTTGACAAATACATGAATAGGATGGGAATAGAGGGATACGGACCCAGGAAGATTTTAGTTTAGACGGGCAGCATGGTCGGCACGGGCTTGGAGGGCCGAAGGGCCTGTTCCTGTGCTGTACTTTTCTTTGTTCTTTCTTCTACTTTGTTCATTCACATACATGCACAGTAATCCTTATTTAGAAATGACTTTCTCCCTTACTCTGACTTCACTGTTCTCTAATCTGGTTCTTTCTGTCTCTCCCATTACCTTGTGCACCCTGGTACTCCTCTTTAATATTTCCTCTTGGTTCCCATACAACTACTTGACATAAATTCTAAACCTACTTCCTCCATTTGAACTGGGTGCTAACATATCTGTCCGTTCAGCTGTTCCTTGTCACCTAGCCCTCACACTTCTGCTGATTGTCTTCAATTAATTTATTCAATCTTACAAGAGAAAATGATTGACAATGCGAATAGGAAGCAAGTTATCAGAAGGGGCATTTCCAAGCTGAAGCCACTCTTGCCCTCTGATAATAAGTTAATAGAGCTCCTAGATATCCTGCTCTTGCTGTGGAAGCTGCAGACGTTTGGAACATTGTTTTAGTAAGCAATGGGATGCTGGCACTATTATCAGTAGAACAAGACGTTAGTGTTATCGGAATTTACATCAGACACTCGTCTGAGAAATAGTCAGTGCCTTCACCACTATGGAAACAGATTACAGTTCTGGTGATATGGGAGAGATATGCAACACCCAGACCTACAAGAGTATAGAAAGTGCAGGGGGTTACTTCTAAAATAAATCAGGTGAGCAAAGAGGCAACATGAAAAAACACTGGTGAGCAAAATAAAGAAAAATCCCAAGGTGTTTTATAAGTATATTAAAAGAAAGAGGGTAACAGGGAAGAGTAGGGACCATTAGGGATCAAAATGGCAACTGTATGTGGAGCCGAAAGCCTAGGTGAGGTATTAAATGAGTATTTTGCATCTGTGTTCATTATAGTGAAGGATGATATAGGTATAGAAAGTAGGGATGGGGTGGTAATTTAATTAAACAGATTAGCATTCAGAGGGAGGTGTTGTTAGCAGTTTTAACAGGCTTAAATCCCCTGACCCAGGTGAGATGTATCCTAGGCTGCCCTGTGAGGCAAGAGAGGAGGTTGCAGGGGCTTTGACGTCAATTTTCAAATCCACTCCGGCCGCAAGGGAGGTGCCAGAGGACTGGAGGGCAGCTGACTGGAGGGCAGCTAATGTGATACCGTTATTCAAGAAGGGAAGAGATTTAAAAACAGGTAATTACAGGCCAGTGAGTCTAACATAAGTGGTCGGGAAAATATTGGAAAAAGGTTTGAGGGAAATAATTAGTCTCCACTTGGAGAGGCAAGGATTAATCAAAGATAGTCAGCATGGCTTTCTCATGGGGAGATCATGTCTCAGAAATTTGATTGAATTTATTGAGGAGATGATTAAATATATAGTTGAGGGAAGTGCAGTTGATGTAGTTCACACGACTTGAGTAAGGGTTTTGACACGGTCCCACATGGGAGACTGATCAAGAAGGTAAGAATGTGGGTGTCCAGGTCATTTTGGCAAATTGGATCGAAAATTGGCTTAGAATTCCTACAGTGTAGAGAAGGCCATTTGGCCCATGAAGTCTGCATGGACCCTCTGAAAGAGCATCCTTTAAAAAAAAATTTAGAGTACCCAATTCATTTTTTCCAATTAAGGGGCAATTTAGTGTGGCCAAACCACCTAGCCTGCACATTTTTGGGTTGTGGGGGCGAAACCCACGCAAATACGGGGAGAATGTGCAAACTCCACACGGGCAGTGACCCAGAGCCGGGATCGAACCTGGGACCTCGTCGTCATGAGGCTGCAGTGCTAACACACTGCGCCACCATGCTACCCTCCTGAAAGAGCATCCTATCTACACCCATGCCTCCACACAAATCCCCAAAACCCAGTAACCCCATCTAACCTTTTGGACACAAATGGGCAATTTTTTTTATCATGGCCAATCCACCTAACATGCACATCTTTGGACTGTGGGAGGACACTGAAGCACCTGGAGGAAACCCACGCAGACACTGGGAGAACATGCAAATTCCGCACAGACAGTCACCCAATCCCAGAATTGAACTCCGGTCCCTGGTGCTGTGACAGCCATGCTCACCACCGTGCCGCCCTGGCTTAGTGGCAAAAGGCAGAGTGTAATGGTTGAAGGTTCTTTTTGTGACTGGAAGTCTGTGTCCAAGGGTGTACCACATGGATCAGGGCTGGGTCTCTTGCTGTTTGTAGTGTAAAATAATGATCTAGTTGTGAATGTGGGGGGTATGATCAGTAAGTTTGCAGATGCCATGAAAATGGGTGGTGTGGTAAATGGTGAAAAGGAAAGGGTTAGATTACAGGATGATATAGATGGGCTGGTCAGAAGGGAGAACAGTGGCAAATGGAATTTAACCTTGAAAAGTGTGAGTTGGTGCATTTTGAAGGATTAACAAGGAAAGGGAATGCACAATGAACAGTAGGATGCTAGGGTGCTCCACTTTCCACTCTCAGTCCAGGAAGGGTGCATGTCTGAAGATTCCTGAAGGTAACAAGGCAGGAAGATACGGTGGTTAAGAAGGTATATGGGACATTTAGCCAAGACATGGGATAAAAGAGCAGGGTGGTTATGATGGAGCTGTTTAAAACATTTGTTAAGCCACAGCTAGGGGTACTGTGCAGTTCTGGTCATCACACTATAGGAAGGATGTGATTGCACTAAAACCGGTGCATGGAGATTCACCAGGATGATTCCTGGACTGGAGCGTTTCCATTATGAAGAGAGGCTGGGGTTGTGTTCCTTAGAGCAGAAAAGGCTGCAGGAGGACCTCATCAAAGAGTACAAAATTGAGGGATTATAGATGGGGGAGACTTTTCCACTTAGTAGAAAGGTCATTAACCAGGGGCCATAGATTTAAGGTAAGGCGCATGAGATTTAGAGAGGATTTGAGGAAAAACCTTTTCACCCAGAGGGTGGTGGGAATCTCTAATTCGCTGCCTGAAAGGATGGTAGAGGTGGGGACCTTCACAACATTGAAGAAGTATTTAGATGAGCAGTTAAAATGCTATAGTATACAACGCCATGGACTAATTGCTGGAAAATGGGATTAGAATCAATAGATGTTTAATGGCCGGCACAATGGGCCAAAGGGCCTCTTTCTGTGCTGTAAAAACTCTGACTCTATGACCATGGAAGCATACATTGCAGTCACTATCTCTCAGGGCTAACTACTATTAGATCATCCATCCTGCTGATCAGTTGGCTCAAGATCAAGGGCCCAGTGTAATGGCAACAGCTGGAATCAACCTGTCTAACACTGTTATCTCCAGCATATGCCAAGTTTCTACCCTTGCCCCTTCGAGCACCATATCAGTTGAAGGTTGAGGATGCAGCAAAGCTAACCAGGAGCCAAGCTCCAGAGATGCAACCATTTGTGTATCTCCCTGGAGTGAACTGTCAGAAGAGGGAGCCCCCTCAGTCCTCTGGCCACCTCTGCTGAAACTGACCTTTCTGTTAGAACTCAAGAAAAACGCTAGAGTTGCTGAAAGAAATGCACCTTTAGCCACCCAGAGTTGACACACTGATGGGAACAACATAGTTTGGCTTATTCCACTTTGGCCTATGTTTTAGAAGAGAATGGTAAATGGTAATGTATGTTGTGATTTGTTGTTCATGGAAGTTCGATATGGAAAGGATGCACTTATTTGATGCTGACATCTATAATCAGGCGAGGCTATTGCCATTGTCATGTCGGGGCCAAGAGGGCTAATGTGTTGGCATGTGTTTGCTTGGGTACTGGATGGAAAGATGAAAGGGATAACGGTGCAGTGTTAATGTCACTGGGCTAATAAACTAGAGCCTACCCTTAATGCTCTGGGGGACATGGGCTCAAATCCCAACATGGCAGTTGTTGGAATTTAAAAATTATGGGTGGCACTGCTGCCTCACAGTTCCAGGGTCCCGGGTTCAATTCCGGCCTCAGGTGACTGTCTGTGTGGACTTTGCACTTTCTCCCCGTGTCTGCATGGGTTTCCTCCGGGTGCTCCAGTTTCCTCCCAAAGTCCAAAGATGTGCAGGTTAGATGGATTGGCCATGCTAAATTGCCCCTTAGTGTCCAAAAGGTTAGGTGGGGTTACTGGGTTATGGGGATACAGGGAGGCGTGGGCTTAAGTAGGATGCTCTTTCCAAGGGCCGGTGCAGACTCCATGGGCCGAATGGCCTTCTTCTGCACTGTAAATTCTATGATTAACCCTCCATTTGAAGGTGGATGAAAAGGATTTAAAATTCTGGCATAGAAGACAGACTATGTTAAACAAAAGGGAAGACATCAGTACTCAATTGTCCCCTCATGTCCCTTTTTGGAGTCACTGAAGAGATGGCCCTTTGAGCGAATGTAATCTCGATGCTCTTCTTCATGTACTTCTGCCTCCAAGCCAGACGTTTATATAAGGCAAAGTAGAACAGGACAGGCTACAATGGATCAAAATTCTTCCAATGGTCTTGCTCCCTCAGAAGCAGTCAGAAACTTGACATTCTGCATATACTAAAAGGTTGCTGCAGATTTGAATGACTGAAACACAAGGCTGTATTTCCACAGGCTCCATTATAGATGTCAATGAATTCACTCTGTACTGATGAGGTGCTTGTGGGAAGAACGAGAGCACAGTAGGATTTGGAGTATTGGTGGAAAAGGTTTCTGCTCCAATTTTCTACCCAAAAAATCAATTGTACGGATTATGCACTAAATTAACAGTATACACACTAGGATTTTGGAACCTTACTTTGCATATTGTTGAAAAATGGTTGAAGACATTCTTAGTGTAGTCTTGTCAGTCTTTGTGCTTGATATTAAAGTTGGGATGTTGCAAGTATGGTGGATGATGCCATATAAAAAGCAGCGTCAAAATAATTTGATAATGAGTTTGCAGCACAGAGTAGGGTGTTTTTTTTATGACCAGTACAATTTCAGTAACCTTTTATGCATTGAAGAAGATGGTCAATTTAAGAGAAGCCAACACAGCTTGCTGCGAATTGGAACATTAATTTCTATATTTTAATAGTTAACACTACATGACCTTGCCATCTCTCCATGTTAAAGCACCCTCTTCCTATGCTGCAGCATGCCTGGACGTAAGATTAGTAATTTGGGAGAACTGTGTTTAGTGATAGGCCAGCAAAGAAGTCCTATAACAGAACAGAATATTCTACTCTTAAGTAGCCAGACACTGAAAGATAGCACTGGTATCTTGTCTTTACATGATTAAGTGCTTTTATTTCTAAAAGGCACACATTATAAACATGTACTTCCTAATCCAACAACCATAGTTTCAGTCTGCTGTGATACATAGGAGCCCAAGTGATGAATACCACCTGAATATAATCAGTTATATGAAGTTAAATCAGAATAAATGCTTATTGTGTCTCTCCATATCCTATTTCAGAGTAATCAACAGAAAAGCTATGAAGTCAGGGAGATGAGAAACAGTAATCCGCAGTGTGAAAAGTTGAATTAAAAAAAAAACATAATATAAACAGTATCTCTTTATTTAGTCCATGAAAATGCCTCATAATTTTGAGCATCGCTATTAAATCTCTCTTTAACCTTCTCTGCTCAAAGATTAACAATAAATGAATGAATATCGCTTATTGTCACAAGTAGGCTTCAAATGAAGTTACTGTGAAAGGCCCCTAGTTGCCACATTCCGGCGCCTGTTCGGGGAGGCTGTTATGGGAATTGAACCGTGCTCTTGGTCTGCTTTCAAAGCCAGCGATTTAGCCCAGTGTGCTAAACAGCCCCTGACCCCAGTTTCTCAATCTCTCCACATAACTGAAGTCAGCATCTCATTTCTGGCTGAGTGGGAAATATCCTCGCCCTAGTGATCTACTTCTCCAGTTTCCAAAAAAGGAACATAGTTCAACAGGTTGGTTGCCCTGTCTGCTCTGGGGAGGGTGAACTTTAATTCCGCGGAAAAGGTGTCATCCTCAAGGACCATTAAATCACTGAAAATTCAAATTTCTAAAATCTCCAGGTACTTTATATTTGCGTGTGAAGTTTTGTTCACATTAGTGAAAATTTTGTAAGTTGGGGAAATTTCTGCCTCTCTCTGTCCGCCTACTCATCCAGTTTTCTGTTGACAATTTACTTTTAACCTGAGATTTGGACTTTCGTAATGGCTCCTTGACTTTATTTCAAAATTAAAATATATAAAAATAAATTGCAGTAAATTACATCACAATTAGTTTGGTGCATTTTATCAAATTCAATGTTTCTAGCTGTAACTTCAGAGCAATACACATTTTGTGTGGGAGACTGTTTTGCTTGTAAGTGCTTGCCAATTAAACTCCGCCCACTCGTGTGCAGTATGGAAGTCTGATTTAGAAATTTCCAGTGAAGGCAGAAAGATTTGGCGTTAAATTCCATGACTTCATCTCCAGATTTGAATAGGTTGTTGTCATCACTATTAGCAATGGGGAAATTCAGAGGGACAGAACCTCAAAAGGCAGTGTTGTAAGTTATGATATTATTGCAGATAAACAGTGATGTTGTGATGGATGTCACAGCAGCAGCTGCGTAATGTTGCACTATTCTTCTAAACTGAACTTTAGAGATGTCTCAACTTTACTGAGGAGGTTACTGAAATTTGCCACCTGCAGCTCCTGAGTAAGTCGAGGACAGCATTGTCAGTATCTGTAAAGGTGCCTGTGCTCATGAACATTTATGCATCTGGCTCCTTCCACAGAGGCTGGAGCAGATAAGATTTGCAACATCTCTCAGTTTGCTGTCCATTGTTGCATAACAGAGGACACTTGAGTTTCTGTGTTCAAAGAGCATTGAATATACCTATTCTATCTTTCCAGAGACAAGCAGGCTATGTAAGCACATGGATTCATAAGGATTGCGGGGATACCAAAGGTGCAAGGTGCCATTAATTGAACACCTCGCTTGCAGGCACCACATCTCAATTTTGAGATGTACCAAAAGAGATTTCACTACCTCAACATCCAATGACCATATCATGCAGTTCTATGTGCGATGTCTTGGCAGTAATCATACTTTCATGCTACAGAAGCCTACTGTGCCGTATCCATTTGACTCATCATGACAAATGAAGAGTGGTGCTTGGGTGATGAGAAATAGCCTTTGATGATATGGCACCTGACTCTGGTGCACAACCTGTGCGTATGTGGGTAATTTGCGTGTAACAACTACATTTTGATGGAGTAGACCATCAAGAAGCTTAACCAATGCTTCTGCTCCCTGAACTGCTGTGGAGGAAGCCAGCTGTCAAAATATGTGGTTACCTTCCACATGGTGCACAATCTCAGCATTGTGAGGGCATAGCTCTTCCTGCAGCTATATAGCAACCAGCTGAGGAGGGAGCAAACAACATGGGACCTTTCTGATAGGGTTGCCTGTGATCAATTCGTCTGAAGGCCATGCTAGTAAATGCATTCCGAAAACCCCATTCACCAATGATTCTACACATTACTTTCCATCTGTTACTGTTCATTAAAGCGTTCACTTAGCAGCAATGAGAAAATAAAAGCTACCAGAAAATAAACATTTGAAATCAAAATCATAAATCAAAACATTCTGATGTGTTGGGTGCTCTGGATCTGTGGAACACAATCAGGCCACCAATACTTAAAATAGTGCAACACTATTTTATTAAGTCAGAAACTGTTGAACATACTTTCACTGTGGGTTAACACGACGTTAGATTAAACTAAAGACCTATGCCTTGTCCTAATCAGTCTATGCACTCAGCACATGGTGAAGATCTGTGCTGTAGGCTGTGAGCTCTGTCCTACTAGGAGGCTGCAGCTCGAATGAGCGGGAACTCTGATGCCCCCTGTCTTTATAGTGCGTGTGCTCTAACTGGTGATTGGCTGCGGTGTTGTGTGTGTTGATTGGTCCATCAGTGTGTGTGTATCTGCACCATGATATACTGGTGTATATTATGACACAATCCATATTACATATAAGTGTCAATTAAATACACTTGTGAACTTCATATTTTGGAAATCTTTGCTTGTTCCAATGCTCCTAAGCATTGTTACATGAGTAACTAAACATGGTTGTTGGAAAGCTGCTGGAGGAGATTGCAGATGGTCTTGCACAGTAATCTCGAGCAGCTCTGGTCCTAGAAGGTAGATTGTACCAACTCGGCATGTGTGGCAGTAGTCTGGGCTGGTTTGCGAACAAGCCATAGGCATTTGAGCGGCATGGTAGCACAGTGATTAGCACTGTTGTTTCACAGTGCCAGCGTCCCAGGTTTGATTCCTGGCTTGGGTCACTGACTATGCGGAGTCTGCACATTTTCCCCGTGTCTGCGTGGGTTTCCTCTGGGTGCTTCAGTTTCCTCCCACAAGTCCTGAAAGACATGCTGTTAGGTGATTTGGACATTCTGAATTCTCCTGCAGTGTACCCGAACAGGCACTATAGTGTGGCGACTAGGGTATTTTCACAGTAACTTCATTGCAATGTGTGACGCCTACGTGTGACACTAATAAATATTATTATTATTAGCAAGGGCACTGGTGGAGTGGCAGTGGTGGGATGATGAATGATGTCATCCTACCCACCATCTTAACTATTCACCCCACTACCAGCAATGCACCTTGGCAGTAGCATTTACCATTTGCAAGGTGTACTGCAGCAATTAGCCATATCTTCCTTGACCTTTGCCACTTAAAAGAATAAGTACACTAGGTACATGGGAGTACCATCATGTCCAAGTTTTCCTTCCAACTCACAAAGGATTCTGACTTGAAAATATATTACCGTCCGTTCATCATCGCTGGGTCAAAATCTTAGAACCCCCTACTTAACGGTACAGCGGGTGTGCTTACACCAGACGGACTGTAGCATTGCAATTACAGAGACATTATTATAAGGTAACCAAAATTGGGAAATAAATATTACAGGGTGCACAATATTTTGAAAAGGCTGGCAGAATGGAAAAAGAGGAGTGGTAGTCCAAATAGTAAAGGATGACATAAGACCATTTGGGGTTGGTTACCTTAGTTCTCCAGACAGCTGTTATGTGGATCATATTAATGGCAATAGCGCAGGTTTGATTTCCATTCCTGCTATGGTAGACCTGGGACCTGCTTCCTTATTCTGCCCCTGAGTGGAAGGCAGTGGTAAACCACCACTGATTTTAAAAACTGCCAAGTAAATGGTTCAGGATGCAACATCAGCAGGCAATGAGCCAAGGACCTGCCTTTGGGGAGGGCACACGTGAATGTGTGAATAACAAAGGACATAAGTGAGAAATGATCTTGGCTCAGAAAATCAAAAAGTAGAATCAATATGAGTGGGGATTAGGAATAGCAACAACCTGCAAACACTGGTGGGAATAGATTATAGGATTATAGGCCTCCTATAAGTAGTTATATCATTGGAAGAAACATTAGACAATACATTGTTAGAACTTGTATAAAAGACAAATGTAATAGTTATGGGGAACTTTAATCTTCATATGGACTAGACCAGGCTTGTCCAACCTTTTTGCATGGGGTACCACATTTCCATTTTATTCTCACTCAAGGGACCAATGAGAAAATTTTAGCCAAGGTAAGGTTTGGCACAAAATTAAACATGCATTTCAAAATCAATTGAGGTTTAAAGAAAATAAACAATTTTATGAGCATACAGGAAGAAATTTTAAGACGACTTCCGGGTGCGGCGATGACCAGCTAAGTCGCACGTTTCGGCAGCTCCCGGTGGAACGGACTTTTGGGCTCTTAATAGGAGCCCCAACGGCAATTTTAACGGCTAAAAACACTGTGTGGTAAACCAGAAGGGAATTCCCCCTGGACACAGATGGAAAAAGGAGAGGAAAGTGGCCGGATTGCGGAGGATCCTCTAGAGCAGCGGCAAGGAAAGCAAGCACAAAGCAAGATGGCGTCAAAAGGTGGCCATCTAGTATGGGGCCCTGACCAACAAGAGTTCCTGTGGCGCTGTGTGGAAGAACTTAAAAAGGAGATGAAGAAGGCTGCTGGCCCCAATATTACAGGCGATTGAAGGGCTAAAGGAGGAACAAAAGACCCAGGAGCAGGAGCTTCGGGTCGTGAAGGCAAAGGCCGCTGAAAACGAAGACGAAATACAGGGCCTGGTGGTGAAGACAGATGCACGAGGCACAACACAAAAGGTGTGTGGAAAGGCTGGAGGTGCTGGAGAATAGTGCGAGGAGGAAGAATTTAAGGATTCTTGGTCTTCCCGAAGGTGCGGAGGGGGCGGACGTCGGGGCATATGTGAGCACGATGCTTCACTCGTTAATGGGATCGGAGGCCCCGACGGGCCCATTGGAGGTGGAGGGAGCTTATCGAGTTATGACGCGAAGACCGAGGGCGGGAGAAATACCTCGAGCCATAGTGGTGAGATTTCTCCGATATAAGGACAGAGAGATGGTCCTCAGATGGGCAAAGAAAACTTGGAACAGTAGGTGGGAGAACGCGGTGATCCGCGTATATCAAGATTGGAGTGCGGAGGTGGCGAGAAGGAGGGCGAGTTTTAATCGGGCCAAGGCGGTGCTTCACAAAAGGAAGGTCAAATTTGGAATGCTGCAACCGGCAATACTGTGGGTCACACACCAAGGGAAGCACCACTACTTTGAGACGGCAGAAGAGGCGTGGACATTTATTGTGGAGGAGCAGCTGGAATAGGCGGGCCAGAAAAAGAACGTTTGGGACAAAGTGGTGGTGTGATTACGTGGGGTGAAGGGGGGGAAAAAGGGGGAAGGGATGATCTCTCAAGTTGTTAATCTTGAGACCCTGTAACTTTTCTCTCTTCCCCATGTTGTGGGGGGGGGGGGGGGGGAAGGATGAGGAATTGTGGGCGCCGGCCATTAGGGGTGGGGCCAAGTGGGAAACGCGGGCTTTGTTCCCGCGCTATGGTAATCATGGCGGGAACAGGGAAGCAGGAAGGAGGGGGCCTCGCACAGTGGGGACCGAGGTCACGGGGGGAAGCCGAGGTCAGCCAGAGTTTGCTGACTTCTGGGAGCAACTTGGGGGGTGCAATTACGCTAGAAGAGGATCTAACGGGGGGGGGGGGGTTTAACTGGGTTGCTGCTGCTGGGGAGAAGGGGGAGCTGGTACGGGGTGGGGTGGTCGCGGCGGGAGGGCGCCATCAGGGGGAGATACGGCTACGTGGGAACCGGGTGAGGAGCTGGATTAAAAAAGGGGATGGCTAGTCTACAAAGGGGGGGGGGGGGGGGGGACGTTTTCAGCGTCAGACTACGCAAAGGATGGGTGGGGCAGGTGTTTCATTCGGGGTTAGACGCAAAGAACGGGGGTGGCTATATTAGTGGGGAAACGGGTACTGTTTGAGGCAAAGACCATAGTGGCGGATAGCGGGGGTAGATACGTGATGGTGAGTGGCAGATTGCAAGGGGAGGCGGTGGTTCTAGTGAACGTATATGCCCCGAACTGGGATGATGCCAATTTTATGAGGCAAATGTTGGGACGTATCCCGGACCTAGAGGCGGGAAAGTTGGTAATGGGGAGAGACTTTAATACGGTGCTGGACCCTGGGCTGGACAGATCGAGGTCCAGGACCGGGAGGAGGCCGGCTGCAGCTAGGGTGCTCAAGGACTTTATGGAGCAGATGGGAGGAGTAGACCCCTGGAGATTTAGCAGGCCTAGGAGTAAGGAGTTCTCGTTTTTCTCCTATGTCCATAAAGTATATTCACGGATAGACTTTTTTGTTTTGGGAAGGGCGCTGATCCCGAAGGTGACAGGGACGGAGTACACGGCGATAGCTATCTCGGACCACGCTCCACATTGGGTGGACCTGGAGATAGGGGAGGAAAAAGAACAGCACCCGCCCTGGAGAATGGACATGGGACTATTGGCAGATGAGGGGGTATGTTTAAGGGTGAGGGGGTGTATTGAAAGGTACTTGGAGCTTAATGACAATGGGGAGGTTCAGGTGGGAGTGGTCTGGGAGGCGTTGAAGGCAGTGGTTAGAAGGGAGCTGATATCTATTAGGGCACATAAAGGAAAGCAGGAGGGTAGGGAAAGGGAGCGGTTGCTGAAAGAACTTTTGAGGGTGGACAGACAATATGCGGAGGCACCGGAGGAGGAACTGTACAGGGAAAGGCAAAGGCTACATGTAGAATTTGACATGTTGACTACGGGTAATGCAGAGGCACAATGGAGGAAGGCACAAGGTGTACAGTATGAATATGGGGAGAAGGCGAGCCGGTTGCTGGCCCACCAACTGAGGAAGAGGGGAGCAGCGAGGGAGATAGGGGGGGTGAGAGACGAGGAGGGAGAGATGGAGCGGGGATCGGAGAGTGTGAATGGGGTGTTCAAGGTATTCTACGAAAGATTATATAAAGCTCAGCCCCCGGAAGGGAAGGAGAGAATGATGTGCTTTCTGGATCAGCTGGAATTCCCTAAGGTGGAGGAGCAGGAGAGGGCGGGACTGGGAGCACAGATTGAGATGGAGGAGGTAGTGAAAGGGATTGGGAGCATGCAGGCGGGGAAGGCCCCGGTACCAGACGGATTCCCGGTGGAATTTTATAGGAAGTATATGGACTTGCTGGCCCCGCTTCTGACGAGAACCTTTAATGAGGCTAGGGAAAGGGGGCAGTTGCCCCCGACTATGTCAGAGGCAAAGATATCGCTCCTCCTAAAGAAGGAAAAAGACCCGCTGCAATGCGGGTCCTATAGGCCCATTTCTCTTTTAAATGTGGATGCTAAGATTTTGGCCAAGGTAATGGCGACAAGGATAGAGGACTGTGTCCCGGGGGTGGTACATGAGGACCAAACTGGGTTTGTGAAGGGGAGACAGCTGAACACGAACATACGGAGGTTGCTAGGGGTAATGATGATGCCCCCGCCAGAGGGGGAAGCGGAGATAGTGGTGGCGATGGATGCCGAGAAAGCATTTGATAGAGTGGAGTGGGATTATCTGTGGGAGGTGCTGAGGAGATTTGGCTTCGGAGATGGATATATCGGATGGGTACAGTTGCTGTATAGGGCACCGATGGCGAGTGTGGTTACGAATGGACGGGGGTCTGATTATTTCCGGCTTTACAGAGGGACGAGGCAGGGGTGTCCCCTGTCTCTGTTATTGCTTGCACTGGCGATTGAGCCCCTGGCCATGGCACTGAGGGGTTCCAGGAAGTGGAGGGGAGTGTTTAGGGGAGGAGAAGAACACCGGGTATCTCTGTATGCGGATGATTTGTTGTTGTATGTGGCGGACCCGGTGGAGGGGATGCCAGAGATAATGCGGATACTTGGGGAGTTTGGGGATTTTTCAGGGTATAAATTGAACATGGGGAAAAGTGAGTTGTTTGTGGTGCATCCAGGGGAGCAGAGCAGGGAAATAGAGGATTTACCGCTGAGGAAGGTAACAAGAGACTTCCGATACTTGGGGATTCAGATAGCCAAGAATTGGGGAACCTTGCACCGGCTTAATTTAACATGATTGGTGGAACAGATGGAGGAGGACTTCAAGAGATGGGACATGGTGTTCCTGTCACTGGCGGGTAGGGTGCAGGCGGTTAAAATGGTGGTTCTCCCGAGATTCCTCTTTGTGTTTCAGTGCCTCCCGGTGATGGTCACGAAGGCTTTTTTTAAGAGAATTGAGAAAAGCATTATGAGTTTTGTGTGGGCCGGGAAGACCCCGAGAGTGAGGAGGGGGTTCTTGCAGCGTAGTAGGGATAGGGGGGGTTGGCACTACCGAGCCTAAATGATTATTACTGGGCCGCCAATGTTTCAATGGTGTGTAAGTGGATGGGAGAAGGGGAGGGAGCGGCGTGGAAGAGATTGGAGAGGGCGTCCTGCAAGGGGACCAGCTTACAAGCAATGGTGACGGCACCGTTGCCGTTCTCACCGAAGAAATACACTACAAGCCCAGTGGTGGTGGCAACATTAAAAATTTGGGGGCAGTGGAGACGGCATGGGGGAAGGACGGGAGCCTCGGTGCGGTCCCCGATAAGAAATAACCATAGGTTTGTTCCGGGGAGAATGGATGGGGGATTTGGAGCATGGCGAAGAGCTGGGGTAGTACAATTGAGAGATCTGTTCGTAGATGGGACGTTTGCGAGTCTGGGAGCGCTGACGGAAAAGTATGGGTTGCCCCAAGCGAATGCATTTCGGTATATGCAACTGAGGGCTTTTGCAAGGCAACAGGTGAGGGAATTCCCGCAGCTCCCGACGCAGGAGGTGCAGGATAGAGTGATCTCAGAGACATGGGTGGGGGATGGTAGGTGTCGGACATATACAGGGAAATGAGGGACGAGGGGGAGATCATGGTAGATGAGCTGAAATGGAATTGGGAAGAAGAGCTGGGGGAGGAGATTGAGGAGGGGCTGTGGGCTGATGCCCTACGTAGGGTAAACTCGTCATCCTCGTGTGCCAGGCAAAGCCTGATACAATTCAAGGTTCTACACAGGGCGCATATGACTGGAGCACGGCTCAGTAAATTTTTCGGGGTCGAGGATAGGTGTGGGAGCTGCTTGAGAAGCCCAGCGAATCACACACACATGTTCTGGTCATGTCCGGCATTACAGGGGTTCTGGGTGGGGGTGGCGAAGGTGCTTTCGAAGGTGGTGGGGGTCCGGGTCGAGTCAAGCTGGGGGTTGGCTATATTTGGGGTTGCAGAAGAGCCGGGAGTGCAGGAGGCGAGAGAGGCTGATGTTTTGGCCTTTGCGTCCCTAGTAGCCCGGCGAAGGATATTGCTTATGTGGAAGGAAGCCAAACCCCCGGGCGTGGAGACCTGGATAAACGACATGGCAGGGTTTATAAAGTTAGAACGGATCAAGTTCGTATTAAGGGGTTCGGCTCAAGGGTTCACCAGGAGGTGGCAACCGTTCGTCAACTACCTCACAGAACGATAGAGGGAATGAATAGAAAGAAAGACAACAGCAGCAACCCAGGGGGGAGGGGGAGGGGGGGGTGGGGGAGGATCCGGGCGGGCTCTTAGGGATGTCATTGTATATGTATAGACATTTGTTATAGGTAATGTATATTGGACTGTTGGATTGTATCTTTGGAGAGTAACTATTTTTGACAAGGCAGTTGCCATTTAGTTTTGTTTTTGTTTCTGTTTATATATTATTTATTTCCTTGTTTAAAACTGGCCACTGTTATTTATATTGCTTTATTGTTGTTTAAAAGAAAAACTATGTACTGTTATGTTTGGCCAAAAAATCTTGAATAAAATATATGTTTTTTTTAAAAAGAAAGAAATTTTAACGCAATAAGTTTTTTTTTTTTTAAAGGGTGTTTTAATAAAGATGACCCTTGAATGTGAAAGGATCACCAGGTTTGTTCCTGGCTCACTCCCAGTCTTGGGGTGCTCACTCATTCATTTGGCCCACTGTATAAGTGGATGTGAGCATGTATTGATGGGTAAGCTTGGGTGACAATCCTGAGACTGCGAGTGAGCCAGACACACATGCACACTCTCTTTTTGCAATAATGCTCTCTCTCTCACACACACACACACACACACACCAGCAGCGAGTCACTTCAACCCCTCCCCCACCCTGCCACAGCAAGTCCATTTCCCTACTAGTGAGCATATCATCAAATGCAGGAGCAGAACAGCCTGTGATTGGAGGTGCAACTCCTTGTAGAATCTTCAACTTTACCTACCCATCTTACCAGCATTTTGAACAGTGGCTCTGGAGGGCCACACAGGAGCTTTGCGGCCCGCTCCAGCCAGCAAGCCACAGGTTGGACAAGCCAGGACTACACCAATCAAATTTGCAAAGGTGGTCTAGTAGATGAGTTTGTAAAATGTTCTTGTGACAGTTTTCTGGCGCAATATGTTGTGGAACAAACTAGCAAGAAAGCTATTTCGAATCTAGTATTGCGCAATGAGACAGGGTTAATTAGGCATGTCACAAGTAATAATCCATTCGGAAATAGTGATCATAATACAATTGAATTCTACATTAAGTTTGAAAACAACATACTCTATTCACAAACAGGAATCTTAAACTTAAACAAAACTAATTGCATAGGTGTGAAGGGAGAGCTGGCTAAGATTGATTGGCGAAATAGATCAAAAAGATACAGCAATAAATAAAGTAAATTATTCAAAATGTTCAAAAATACATACCATTGAAAAACAAAAATTCAATGAAAGAGGTCCATCCATGGCTTACTAATGATGTAAAAGATAGTATTAGATTTTTTAAAATTAGCTTATAATGTTGCAAAAGTCTGAGGATTGGAAGTATTTTAGAAACCAGCAAAGGGCCTTAATAGAATGAAGGAAAAAGGGGAAAAAATAGAATGTGAGTAAATGAGCCAGGAATATAAAAACAGGTTGTCGGAGCTTTTACAATTATATTGAAAGGAATAGAGTAAACATTGGTCCTTTAGAAGCAGAGACAGGAGAAATCATTATGGAAAGTCCAAAGATGTGCAGGGTAGGTGGATTGGCCATGATAAATTGCCCTTAGTGTCCAAAATTGCCCTTGGTGTTGGGTGGAGGTGTTGAGTTTGGGTGGGGTGCTCTTTCCAAGAGCCGGTGCAGACTCAGGGGGCCGAATGGCCTCCTTCTGCACTGTAAATTCAATGATAATCTATGATTAATCTAGGACAAAGGTTCGGCACAACATCGTGGGCCGAAGGGCCTGTTCTGTGCTGTATTTTCTATGTTCTATGTTCTATGTAAATGTGGAAATGCAAAGACACTGAATAAATATATTGTCTGTCTTTACCTTAGATGGCACATGTTACATACCAGAAATAGAGGATAGCCCAGGAGCTAATAAGGGCGAGGAAATTAAGATAATTAAATATCAGCAGGGAAACAGTCCTGGAAAAACTCAAGTCACTGAAACTAAAACAAATCCCTGGAAAAAAAACAAATCCCAGGAACCTGATGGCTGACATCTTAAGGTTCTAAAAGATGTGTTGGCTGTGATTTTCCAAAATTTCCGAGATACTGGTACACTTCCAGAATTCTGGAATGTAAGACTGCAATTCAAAAAAGCAAGACAGAAAGCAGGGAACAACAGACCACTTAGCCCAACATCAGTCATTGGGAAACTGTTGAAATCTATTTGTTAAGGAATTCTTAACAATGCAGTTGAAAATCACAATATGATTACAATAAGTCAACATTATTTCATGAAAGGGAAATCCTGTTTGACAAATTAATTAGACTATTTTAAGGATGAAAATAGTAAGGTTGGTAAGGGAGAACTGGTAGATGTAATACAGCTGAATTTCCAAAAGGCATTTGATAAGGTGCCACAAGGATAAATGCTGAGCCTTATCTATTTACAAACTATATTAATGATGTGGATGAAAAGACAGGGTACTGTATCTAAGTTTGCAAAAATTATAATGCAAGATGGGAATGCAAGCTGTCAGGAGGACACAAAGAGGCTGCAAAAAGATAGAGGCCGGGATTTTCTGGTCCCCTTTGGCCAGTTTTCCCGCAACGGATGCAGTGGGCCATTAGATGCTGCCGGTATCATCCCATCCTGCCAAAGGCTTTTGCATTGTTTACTCACCCCGCTGCTGGAGAACCTGCTGTGGGGAGTCTATTTTGGTAGGACCGGAAGATCTCACCAGTGGGTGGGGCAGGAAAACTCCACCCATAGACTTGTTAAGTGAGTGGACAACAAGGTGTCAGTTGGAGTATTATGTGGAGAATGTGAGATTATTCATTTTAGTAAGAACCAAAAAGCAGAATATATTTTGAAAGGTGTGAAATTTGAAAATGATGGTGTTCAAAGAGACTTGGGTGTATTTGTACAAAGAACAAGTACAAGAGTAAATTTGGTCTGTCTACTCTGATTATGAAGAAGTTTGATGGGGCGATACTGAGAGGTTGCTTTCTTTTCCTGGCTGGGGAATCTAGAACTCTGAGTGCACCATCTAGGATAAGGGACTGATCATTTAGGACTGAGATGAGAAGAAATTTCTTCATTCAAGGGGTTGTGAATCTTTGGAATTCTCTACCCCAGAGGATTATGATGTGCTATCATTGGATATATTTAAAGCTGAGGTGACAGATTTTGGTTTTTAAGGGAATCAGGAATACTGCGAGTAGGTGGGAAAGTGGAGTTGACTCTCATGATCAGCCACGATTGTATTGAATGGCAGAGTAGGCCTGATGGGTTCTATCGTCTTCTCCAGCTCCTGTTTTAGATGTTCTTACATTCTGAAGTACGCACAAACACAGTTCAGATATTGACACTGCAAATAGGGGTAAGTAACAGTGTTCTTCTGTCTTTTTCTCTTTGATCACTGCCTGGCCAGATTGCAGTTCTTGGGTATCTGACAGGCAAAGGGCTGTATTGAAAGGAGGGCAGAGGGAGGTGGGGAAGCAAGAGATGCATACTTGTATCATCTGCATGTGGACTGATGGTGAAGTCGGGTGTGAGAGAGGATGACATATGAGCATAACTTTATGTTTGATCCTTTCAGCCCCATCATTGTGTACAGAGTCAGTCAAAGCCACTCCAGTGATGGTGAGCATCATCTGATCAACAAGTATAAGGATATGCAGCCATGCCAGCCCCCCTAGTTAACTGTAGCTGCCTCTAGTTATGTGCCCTTGAGCTGTAAGAGAGCGGGAACTGTGACAGTAAGGGGACTGGGCTGTCATGGTTGAAATACAGATTGTGTGTGCAAAGTACTTAGATATGAGGATGAGGCTTGGAGCAGGACTGCGGTTGGGATTTTCTACCTAACCCACTGTGTGTTTCACAGCAGTGAGGTGGCCCAGCATTGTCAATGGGGTTTCCCATTTAATGCACCTCTAGCACTGGGAAACCAGCGGGACCGGATGATCCCCCAGTGGGAATGGCTAGAAAATTCCGGCTTAAGTGTGTGAGGGTGAGGTAAAGTTATGAATGTGCAGTTTGTGCCATGATTGATCAAGATTGTCGGTAGGTGGATTCTGTGAGTATGGTGCATTGAATAGTCTATGAAGTTGGTAGGATAAGGCATTGATGATCTATTCATTGACCGTAACCATTCATGTTGGTTATTGAATTTCTGGTGGCATAGCATCCAAGGCCTCGGGTTAGGCTCCTGCAATTGGCCACTGTAGTTATCTGGTCCCACTGCCTTCACAAAGTTTGCTTGTAGGGACTCCTGGCCGCCTGTGGATAGATGACATTTCCCCGGCTCTTCAGCTCCAACACAAGGCCCTCCAGTGCAGCATTGGAAAAATCTTGGGACCTGCATTGTGTTATATCCTCTGTCTTTCCCAGGTCTTATTCCCATTTTACATATTCCCACTCTCCAATCAAAGTATGCAGCTCCTTTAAGAGGTGCAGGCTGGTTTTAAGTATGCAGGTGACCTGTGGAACTCATGCTGGCTTCTCACATTCCCTCTGCAGAGGCAGCAGCGACCATAGAACCATAGAATCCCTACAGTACAGAAGGAGGCCATTTGGCCCATCGAGTCTGCACCTACCCTCTGAAAGAGAACCCTACCTAGGCTTACTCCCCCGCCCTATCCCCGTGTCCCCACCTAACCTGCACATCTTTGGACAATGGGAGGAAACTAGAGCATCAGGAGGAAACCCACGCAGACACAGGCGAAAGTGCAAATCCCACACAGACTACAGACAGTCAACCAAAACCAGAATTGAACCGAGGTCCCTGGCGCTGCAAGGCAGCAGTGCTAACCATTGTGCCACCATGCCACCCTACTTAACAACACAAGTTTGCATTCTGCCTGCAACAAGGGTTAATTCTGTATCACAATCCTCACACCCATTTTTGGAGGTTATATAATAACGCCTACAAGTGGTAGGACACTTAAATAGCTTACAATGGATAGTATATTTTTGTCTCCTCCTGCCTAACTTTATTTTAGATATGAATAATGTTGGAGGCTGCCCTATATTTTCCCTTTGAGCATAATGACAGTTAGATTAGGGTAATTTATGAATGTTAATAGTAACCAAGTTCATTGATGTGCCAGTGAAGTGGAAAAACCTTGCCACTTGACATTTAAATAGTTTGTTTCAGTTTTCTGATTGGAAAAATTAAGCATCATTAACCACATTAGCCAGTAATGAAGTGAAAGCTGCCTTTGTTGGTCAGTAAACAAGGTTTCACTGCAGTTATGCTGTATCCTTCTGAAAACACATTCTGTTCTTTCCATCAATTCAGAAGCCCAGGTCATTTGTGTTTCTAGCAAGTGTGAACATTCCATCTAACTCCCTGTCAAACAGAATAATTTTTCCAGTCTGAGAACCTTTCCTACTTTTTACTTTCTGCCCTCCAATATCTTTGAATTCCATGTGCCATTATATTTGTTCTAAACCTCTTCTGTGGTATTTTATCAAGTGTGAAGCCATTATCAACAAGATGAATCGGGTCTCAGACAGATGTGAATGACAACTGATTTAAGTCAAAATAAGATCCTTTTAAGATCTATAATTGTCCGTACAGCCACATTTAATGATTTATTCCTGAATGCATGTTCCTGACAGGAGAGTATGATGATATGAATATGCAGTCATGTATATAGTGACAGACAAGACCTCCAATCAGCACGTGACACTGTTACCTCAGGGAGCTGATAGAGGGTCTTCGTCGTGGATAGTCACAATTTGTAGTTAATTTATTATAGTTAGTTTTTGATAATATTATTATAGTTATTTTATTCACGCAATTGTTCAACAATAAAACTTTTACTAGTCTAGAATTAGACGTTCTTTAGTGCATTTATTGCACACCGTTCGAGCGCTATATTTTTCGCATGCACACCGAGAAGGCAGGTGAATCGTTTGATAGGTTTTTTTTGACCGATTTGCCATTGACTGCTCAGTCATGTAACTTTTCTACCTTGCAAGCGTTGATGATCAGCGATCAAATTGTGTTCAGGATTTGTAACAACAAGTTATGGGAGAGGCTGTTAAGGGAAAACTACCTTCAGCTCGATTATGCTATTAAGATTTGCCATGCTAGGGGATGTCCCGGAGGACTGGAGAATAGCCAATGTTGTTCCTCTGTTTAAGAAGGGTGGCAGGGATAATCCCGGGAACTACAGGCCGGTGAGCCTTACTTCAGTGGTAGGGAAATTACTGGAGAGAATTCTTCGAGACAGGATCTACTCCCATTTGGAAGCAAATGGACGTATTAGTGAGAGGCAGCACGGTTTTGTGAAGGGGAGGTCGTGTCTCACTAACTTGATAGAGTTTTTCGAGGAGGTCACTAAGATGATTGATGCAGGTAGGGCAGTAGATGTTGTCTATATGGACTTCAGTAAGGCCTTTGACAAGGTCCCTCATGGTAGACTAGTACAAAAGGTGGAGTCACACGGGATCAGGGGTGAACTGGCAAGGTGGATACAGAACTGGCTAGGCCATAGAAGGCAGAGGGTAGCAATGGAGGGATGCTTTTCTAATTGGAGGGCTGTGACCAGTGGTGTTCCACAGGGATCAGTGCTGGGACCTTTGCTCTTTGTAGTATATATAAATGATTTGGAGGAAAATGTAACTGGTCTGATTAGTAAGTTTGCAGACGACACAAAGGTTGGTGGAATTGCGGATAGCGATGAGGACTGTCTGAGGATACAGCAGGATTTAGATTGTCTGGAGACTTGGGCGGAGAGATGGCAGATGGAGTTTAACCTGGACAAATGTGAGGTAATGCATTTTGGAAGGGCTAATGCAGGTAGGGAATATACGGTGAATGGTAGAACCCTCAAGAGTATTGAAAGTCAAAGAGATCTAGGAGTACAGGTCCACAGATCACTGAAAGGGGCTACACAGGTGGAGAAGGTAGTCAAGAAGGCATACGGCATGCTTGCCTTCATTGGCCGGGGCATTGAGTATAAGAATTGGCAAGTCATGTTGCAGCTGTATAGAACCTTAGTTAGGCCACACTTGGAGTATAGTGTTCAATTCTGGTCGCCACACTACCAGAAGGATGTGGAGGCTTTAGAGAGGGTGCAGAAGAGATTTACCAGAATGTTGCCTGGTATGGAGGGCATAAGCTATGAGGAGCGATTGAATAAACTCGGTTTGTTCTCACTGGAACGAAGGAGGTTGAGGGGCGACCTGATAGAGGTATACAAAATTATGAGGGGCATAGACAGAGTGGATAGTCAGAGGCTTTTCCCCAGGGTAGAGGGGTCAATTACTAGGGGGCATAGGTTTAAGGTGAGAGGGGCAAAGTTTAGAGTAGATGTACGAGGCAAGTTTTTTACGCAGAGGGTAGTGGGTGCCTGGAACTCACTACCGGAGGAGGTAGTGGAGGCAGGGACGATAGGGACATTTAAGGGGCATCTTGACAAATATATGAATAGGATGGGAATAGAAGGATACGGACCCAGGAAGTGTAGAAGATTGTAGTTTAGTCGGGCAGTATGGTCGGCGCGGGCTTGGAGGGCCGAAGGGCCTGTTCCTGTGCTGTACATTTCTTTGTTCTTTGTTTGTTAGTGGTTAGTATTGCTGCCTAAAGCACTGAGGATCCGGGTTCGAATCCCGGCCCTGGGTCACTGTCCGTGTGGAGTTTGCATATTCTCCCCGTGTCTGCATGGGTTGCACCCCCACAACCCAAAGATGTGCAGGTTAGGTGGATTGGCCACACTAAATTGATCCTTAATTGGAAAAAAAAAAAATTGGGTACTCTAAATTTAAAAAAAAAATGATTTGTCGTGCCAGCGAGCTAGCTGCGCAGCAGATTAGCACTCTACACCTGAAAATATTTGGCACAAAGCCTGGAGAGGCAGCCGATGCCATTAATGTTGTGATGCACCCGAAGGCAAAATGTGGTCCCAGCAGCGGTGGCCATTTTAAGCGAGTTAACAAAACCTCCATTTTATGCAAGAAATGTGGTAACAAGCATTTGCAAAGCCAATATCCAGCAATTGGAAAAGTCTGCTCCACGTGCAAAGGCAAAAATCAGAAATACCAAAGTCAATCAACGTGATTGATGAAATAAATCTTGAACACATTTTTCATAGATATGATTTCTAGTGAAGATATGCATTGTGACAGCAAAGCAAATTTTCAGTAACAGCAATGCAGATGTGAGTGTTCGAAGAGATAACTGGACAGTTCCTCTGCTGATTAATGGAACATTAATCAATGTCAAACTTGACACGGGAGCAAGAGCCAATTTAATCAGTTTATCCAATTTACAAGAAATAAAGATTAAGCCACATGTTTTAAATACCACAACCCTATTAAAAGATTAAAAAGCAAAATAATTAAAACACTGGGAATCTGTGAACTAGAGGTCCGTGTAAAGAACAAATTGCACTCAAAGTTCTCAATCGTAGACTCTGAGCATGTATCTTTATTGGGAGTGGAAGCATATGAAGCACTCGAGCTCGTGAAAAGACTGCAGACTGTAATATAACTACGCAACAGACATCAATGGATGCAATCCTGAAAGAATTGCCATAACTTTTTCAAGGATTCGGAGTGTTACCATTCACCTATCGCATACAGTTAAAAGACAATGCACGGCCAGTCATACACTCATTAAGACCACCAGCTCCACTGAAGGAACAACTTAAGAATGAACTGGGAGAGAATGATAAAATGTATCGAAGACCAACAGATTTGGTTAACTCCATGGTTTGTGCGAAGAAAGTTAATAATGACCTACCTATCAGTATGAATCCGAAGGATCTCAATTTAAACATTAAAAGAGAGCATTATCCTATTCCGAAGAGAGAAGAAATCACATGTGAGATGTCAGGAGTGACATGTTTTAGCAAACTGGAGGCATCACAGGATTTTTGGCAGCTCAAATTCGATGAGCAGAACACAAAGTTGTGCACCTTCAATACTCGGACAAACATGAACATGAATGGTAAATGTTACAGGAAGCATTGACTACAGCACTTGTGTTAACATTTTACGAAGAAAACGAAGAAGACAAAGATATTGATTGACCAGATGCGTCGAAAGATGGGTTGAGAGCAGTATTATTGCAGCAAGACAATGACGAGAATTGGCTTCTAATTGCCTATGCTTCAAGGCCAATGACTGACACAGAGCGGCGATATGCTCAAATAGAAAAAGAATGCTGGGCTTGATTAATGGATTAGACAAATTCCATGATTACGTATCTGGCCTACCGACATTCTTAGTGGAAACTGACCATAGACCACTTGTGGCAATAGTGAAAAAGAATCGAAATGAGATGTCACCCAGGATGCAACATATGATAATGACGTTATAAAGATATAATTTTGTTATAATTTACTCACCAGGTAAACATCTTGTTGTAGTGAATGTACTATCTTGTGCTACAGACATCAAAGAAGACCAACATTTAGATGAGGACATACAAGCAGAAGTAAATTTTGTGGTGGAATCCCTTCCAGTCCCCGACGAGAAGTCAAAACTAATAAGAGATGAAACCACTAAAGATGAAATCTTACAGAAGATAATAAAATATCTCAGCGAGGGATGGCCGAAAGGATCCTGCTCTAACTACTATAATAGAGCAGAGCTGTCGAGGAAATTAAGTCAGCACTTCGAGTTTTTGCCAAAGGTCTTTTAATCAAACATGAATTCATGGAGGGCTGGATAGACTCCAGTCATTCCAAAATGCCCTCCTGTACAGAGGTAAAAGTACATATTTATATCATGCAGTAAACAGTACCTGGGACAAAACACTGCTTTAGATTGGGGAGTGTTGCTAACTTTGGTTGGCTCTTAATTTGTTGCCCATTGTGTCTTTACTTAATTTGCTCTGTTTCTATAACCTTTGCTCTAGAGTCGCCAGGTACCTTTATGATACCACCACGAGGTTCAAGTTCAAGTACTGATCAATAACTCGACACACCAATTAGTAAGATTCAAATCAAAACACATTTATTATACACAGTCAATCACTACTCATGCATAAAAACTCTACTTACTAGACTATCTCTATCACTAAAAGGCCTATACTTAGCTTCGGAACTGGCCCACCAGGTCAGGGGAACAAATGGCCTTTCGTTTGATTCTGAGTCTGTAGGATTCAAAAGGTATGAACTGGTAGCTAGGAGCACCTATCTCGTAGCGTGCGTTGACTGGAGACTTACTTGGTTGGTGCGGCAGCGAGGCAGGTCACTGTCAAGGGTTGTTTCGCGCTGCTGAGTGACCCTGCCAAGAAGACCGAATTGAACTTGGGAACTCTATTTTATAGTCCCCAGGGGCTTCGCGCCGTTCGGGGCGGACCCCGTACCTGGTTCCAAGTGATTGGACTACGTTCTGATCGCTTAGATCGATTTCTCCAATACTGGAGCCATTCCCTGATTGCTGGGCGGTTCCTAAGTGTCCGTTGGCCTTCCTTTGTCTTGGCTCCTGCTGGTGCCGAGGAGTCTGGCTTGGCCTTATTCGCCTTAAATGTTTCAATTGTTCCTGGGAATCGCTCATTAATATGCGGATGGTTGCTAGTTTCAGTGCTGTCTGGGTTTCTGCAAGTTCTAATACACAGGAGACTTTGCACCTGCTAGTTTTTCCTGTCTTGGCTGAATTTCCCTGCATTCTTTGCGGACCTCCATTTTAAGTCGGGAGTGGCCAACCCAGGTGGCTACAGGAGAGAGAGAGAGACGCAAACAGCAGCCGGAGTCATTTTTTAATAACAAACCTTGGAAAATAAGCTGTCCCTTTCCTTTCCTTTTTTTTTGTGTGGGCAGGGTGTTGCAAGTGGAGGGGAGGGGGAGGATCAATGGGGGAATGGAGGGTCCCAAGGTGGGAGCCACCACTGTTTGTCGACCTGACACCCACTCCCAATGCCTTACAGATATTGAATGCTAGAGCAGTGATTTGGACCCAGCAGAACTTGCACTAGTGGTGCTGCTGCTAGGCCAGGCGGCCAGACGCCGGAGACAGCTGCAGCAGCAGTGTCTGAAGATGCTCAAGGCAGGAGCCCATGTGCCGGACCCTGCCCCACACCCAAAGGACCCAGCCGGCCGACAGGCCAGGGAGGGACCCAGAAAGGGAGCCCAGCGTGTACAGGCGTCGCTGGTCATTCGAACAGATGACAACATGTGCCGCAGGAGGCTCAGTCTCAACAAGGAGATGGTGTGGCAGCTGTGCCATGTCCTCAAGGACTTGTCACTACATTGAAGAGGAGGAGCCCCCCGCTCCAGGTGGCCGTCAAGGTAACTGCAGCTCCAAACTTTTACGCCTCAGGATCATTCCAAGGCTCGAATGGGGATCTGTGGTATCCCGCTGGTCACAGCCCACAGGTATATCCGATAGGTCACGGATACCCTATTTGCCCGAGCGGAAAACTGCATCGCTTTTGACATGGACCAAGCCCAGCAGGATGCCCAGGCAGCAGTCCGACATCCCCGGCCTCTTTGAGGACCACCTCAGGATGAGCGTCTGGCTCTTGGGGGATAAGGGGTACCCACGGAGGATCTGGCTAATGATGACCTTGGACCGAAGCAGAGAACCAATACAATAAGGCCCATGTGACCACTTGGGCTATCATTGAGCGGTGCATCAGACTCCTGTGCGGTTCCAATGCCTCAACCGCTCCAGAGGTGCACTCCAGTTCACCCCCCGGAGATATGCCCACTTTGTGATGGTCTGCTGTGTCCTCCACAACCTCGCACAGTAGCGGGGCAAAGAGCTGGAGGTTGCTGACAAGGAACATGTGGCCACCTCCGAGGGGGATGAGAATGAGGATGAGGAAGAGGAGGAGGAGGAAGAGGATTATGAGGCAGCGCCGGACCGGCTGAGGCTGAATGATGAGCACGGGGAGGAACCGGACGACCAGCCGGAAGCTGCAAGACAGGCGCAGCGGCGACGATCCGGCAAGCCAGATGGCCAGGGAGGCCCTCATACTCGCCTGATTCACATAGCACATGGCCTGGTCGGTCGTCAATACCTTACCCATCCACTACCCCCATCTCCCACCCTCCCTGGGTCTGTGTCACATCACTCCAGGGTACTGGGACTGTGTTGGCACCATCAGCGAGCCACTGTCGAGGGCAAGGGGGTGAAGATAATCCATAGAAATCTGGGTGCTGGTGCTCCTCAACCTATGCCATAGATTGACCCCTACCTGCCTGCTGAGTCGACGCACACACCCATCACGTGGTGTGCCCAGGAGAAGGGAGGGGGGGGGGGGATGCCTTGGGGGAAAGGGCCAAGCGTTCGGAGGTCAGCCCCCATTGCAGAAGAAAGTGAGAGAGGCGTCATACTGGTTGTGCTGAAGGGTTTTTAATGTATCATACAATTCCCCACTCTTCCCACCACCCCTTCTCCACAAGGTGTCAGATGGGGTCCTCGGGCACCCAAAGGGAGAATCCCCCATAGGTTTCCACCCAGGACACTCTAAGGGTGTGCATGCATTCCAAGCCCCCTCTCACTGTGGCCCCATCAGCCCCAGACTCTGAAACCCCTGAGAATGCATCTGGCCTAGGGCTGGACCGTCAGCTCCACTCACCTGGTGGTCCTCCTCCCACCAAGAAACATTTCTGTTGGACATTGAGGCATTGATATCCTGAACCATCTGTGCTTCAGGATGCATATCACCTTCCAGGCAGTGTCTAACACATTTTTGTTTTCTGTTTTTTAATAAATTTAGAGTACCCAATTCATTTTTTCCAATTAAGGAGGAATTTAGCGGGTTCAATCCACCTACCCTGCACATCTTTGGGTTGTGGGGGCGAAACCCACGCAAACACGGGGAGAATGTGCAAACTCCACACGGACAGTGACCCAGAGCCGGGATCGAACCTGGGACCTCGGCACTGTGAGAACACTGCGCCACCGTGCTGCCCGAGTGTCCAACACATTTTATTCATATCCTGTAACCCACCCCCTACTTTCCATCACGTCGACCGCCCCCCCATTATTATGCTTACACTTTGATCAGTTACCCTTGAACCTCCCAACATCATCCTAGGCCCTTTCCTGCTGACCCCGCACCTGCCAGTCTCCATTCCCACGTAAATGACCCCTCGTGACGACAATTATGCCCACCACCTTCGGACCTTTACCCTCCCATTCTCCTACATCTCATATCTCCTCTAATAGTCACGGTGCCCTCTTAGCACCAGTCACCAGTACCCTCGATTTTCCACTAAGATCCCACCATCGACAGCACAGACCTCAGAACAATGCCCCCCAATCAAATCATCCTGGTCACACACACCCCACCCCTGACCCCCTTCCTGTGTCTTTCATAGAGACCTAGGAACTAGGAGCAGAAGTAGTCAATTCAGCCCTTCGAGCCTGCTCCACCATTCAATCAGATCATGGCTGATCTCTTCCTGGTCTCCAATCCACCTCCCTACCTGTTCCCATTATCCCTTTAACCCGTTGTTAATCAGAAATGTGACTAAGACTCCACCACACTATGGAAGCTGTCCCTTTCCTAAGCAATAAAAGATCATGTTCTCAGCAAAACAATGTGCAGCTGTACATTGTTTCCATTGTCTGACCTTCTGACTATTGCATACAGAACTCTTGGCTGAAATAAGGCGAAATATCCATCATGCTTTGCCAAGTGCCTCTTCTCATGAAATATAGTCAAACAGCTAGTTAAAATGAATACCCTTAAGCAGGCAACTAATCCACACATTAAAGTCCCTTCTACAATTCCCTCCTTGTTGATCTTATGATCAACACACCGTTAGTACATTACCGTGTCTTCCGCAGCAAAGGGTGGGTTATAAAATAAGGGGAATGGGCACTTGATTGCTAAGATGCTGGGACCATGGAGGCAATGCTGACATACTCACTCCCATGCCCTGACAACATCCCCGAGCAACATTTAAATAGTAACCATACGACAATCCGGATTACAACGGTGATTATAATCCAAAACACAATCCTCTGTCCTAACTATCCCAACCACCCAAAGCCAAAGTCTCATCATGTAATCTTGTTACCTCTCTACGAATGTGATCCACCGGGTTATTAATTTTCTCTGAGGGATGTACGTGCAGCAGTCACTTCCGATCATGGCACAAGTACCTCCCTTTTCAGTTAGCAAGAAGTCAAGGGCCATTCTATTCTGCAGGGCAACCACTCGTATAGCAATCATCTCAGTTTCTATCTGGTGAACAGCTTCTGCAGTATCATTAGCTACCTGCTCAAGGATGTCTCGTAGTTCGTATGCATTCGTGGCTATTCCTAATGGTGGTATCATTATTCCCAGCATTTGTGCTCATGTCGTAATACTTTGTGTCGTCCCATGATGGGGATGGTCCTGCAATTGCTGAACGTGATGCACATAACGGACTACATATCTCAAATAGCATGGGGAGGATCAACAGGGCGACTGGCATGTTAGATTAAACCTAGGCCACTACCATCCTTTAAACCTATTCATATCGTATCCAGCTGATCTCCAATCTAACATATCCTGTGTATCTTCACCATGCCCTGTATTATTCTGTCTTAGGGCCCATTCTGCTATCTTGTTAATGGTGAATGGGATAGGTCGCACAGGGATGCCCTCCCCCAAGCATCTAGGAATTTGTTTACAAACCCAACATCTAGATTTATTTACCCTCTCTGCGTATGAGTGGGACATGTATATTAAGATGTTAGTATGCAGTTTACCCTCTACATGATGTTGGGTTAATATGATAATACATAAAAACAGCAGCGCCGTCATTCTCTTCAGCTCGGCGTTTCGCTAGTACTCTCAAAGTTCCGTATGATGTAGCTTACACCGAGTTGCGTGGATCCAATCTGGCTTTTTAAAAACTTTAATGGCTGTTTGGGTTGTTAGCAGCACTTGGTAGGATCCTTCCCACCTGGCAGAAAAATAATCTTTGTTTAGTGCTTTCACATATACTTGATCTCCAGGTTTAAAGGGGTGTGTATTCCCCCCTTTTGAATGCATCTGAGCCTGTCGCACATTTTCCAGCGGTTTCACACATGGCCTGGGCATATTTGAGTGATGCCTCATCTGCCCATATTAAGGCTACTGCCGTTGGAGTCATTGGGGGTTTTGTTCCAGTTGTTATAGGACGTCCCATTTATATCTCATATGGGGTTAAAGCCGTATTGCGATTTCTCTGATTTCTCAGGGCATACCTTACTATGGGTATGGCATCTGACCATAGCAGCCCATTTTGTTGACACACGTTTGTCATTGCAGTTTTAATTATTCCATTCGCCCTTTCCACCATTCCTCAGGATTGCGGCGGATATGACATATGCAATTTCCAATCAAATCCCATGGCTTCTGTGAGGGCTTTGGTCAATTTGCTAATGAAATGAGTTCCCCTGTCACTGTTAATACATTGGTATTCCAAACCAAGCAAATTTTCAAAAGGCATTTCGGATTGTGGTAGATGTCAAAGACAGCGGGTGTTTTTGCCCCGATTATTCTGCTGTTACCGTAATACCTGGAGCATACCATTGTTGACATATGGCATGTGTCATCCCTCCTTTGCCCACATGAGCCTGCCCATGGGCAAAGCGACATAGTGGCAAAAGCAGACTTCTGGGACATACTGCGCAGGTATCGGGGTGGACCAAGATTTGATGATTGTCGTGATAGCAACCTGCTTTTAGCCAAGAGCGATGCTCCTGTAGAGAGGCTTGCTCTTGTGCCTGTTTTAACTTTGGTTCTGTTATGGTGGACGGAAGTTCTACTGCAGCAGCTTGCAGTTGTGGCTACTGTTTGAGAGCCACTTCTTTTGCTATTTTATCAGCAAATCTAATGCCGCATGAGACTTCATCGTCTGCAGTAGCATGCGCTTTGCACTTTAAAATGGCTATCTTGCTGGGCAGCTGAACAGCATCTAGTAAATTTGAAACCAATTTAGCATGTCTAATAGGTTGGCCGGAGGAAGTTATGAATCCCCTGTTTTTCCATAATTGACCAAAATCATGTACTCCCCCAAAAGCGTATCAAGAATCAGTATAAATATTGACTGTCTTATTTTTAGCTAGAATACATGCCCTAGTAAGCGCAAACAATTCGGCCGCTTGAGCAGATGTTCCCGAATAGAAGACAAAATGATTTGTGTCCGGCACCAATGGAGCAATAGGGATAACAATTCTATTGATGGCTCTGAGATCTTGCACAAACCACCACTCATTGGGTCTTCCTTTGGAATGGGGAGAATAGGGCTTTGTGTCCTCTTCAGCACCCCTTGCTGTAATAGTGCATTGATCACTCCCTCTATCCCTTTTTCTGCTTCCAGTGCCAACTGGTATTGTTTTAAGCAGGGCAGGGAAACGTTCTTCTGTAACTGCACCCTATGCGCTGGGGCAGAATGTACCTTTCCAACATGATTTTTATGTTGGGCACATAGGTGTGCCGGTATCTGGGCCAGGATTGAAGGGAGTAAATGATGGCTCTTTCGGGGCGCTTGTTGTCTTTCAAATGTAGCGGGCCATTGCTCCTCTTTTCAGGTCACTCTGCCCTCCCGTTGGCCATAAAACTCTATCAGGCAATTTCGTCCGTCTATTTCAACATCAATCTCATGTAGTACTTTTTTTTTCTGGCCTCCTTTGATCAGTTCTCCTATTTGCTTTGCCTTAGCGGGATGTCTTACGGCCAATGTTAGATGGGGTTCTGAAGTTAAAACCATTCTAAAAATGTCCCTCTGACTAGGGGTCAACTGTACTAACATTCCTAATCCCACAGCACCGAAAAATAAAAATGGGGTGACATGCAATGCTGTTTGCTTCCCTAAGTGACATTGCGCTTGTAAATTGTATGCGTACTCACCCTCATGAGCGTACCAAGCCGTGCAATGGGTCACTATGTTCTCTTGGCTGGACTCTATCAGGTGTTTTAATAAGGGTCATTAATCTTTTGTAAGACTTCCTGAAGTTGTTTAACAATGGTGCTGTAAGGGTTAATGCTCAGCTGCCAACAAAATGACACAAGCACAGAGCGACCTGGCTCTGGGTCAGAGGTTATTAAATTCAACAACTGGTGAACTCTTATTTGAAGAAGTTCCATGAACATTCCATTGTTAGTGCAATGTATTACTGCTCCCAATTTGCAGAGTGTCTGTCTGCCAAGCAGAGGGAGGGGTGTAGTTTTTGAAATAATCAGAGTATCGACCAGCTTGCCTGCTGACCTCAACCCTTCCCTCTCTTTCCTTGGTAGAACTGCCCTGTGATTTTAGGCTTTTGATCTTTGGGGGCCATGAACAGTCCTTCTCGGTCCATGTTTACCAAGGAGGTAACCACTACTGTCCATGGCTGTGTTTGCCAGGTAAAATTAATCAATTTGTAACTTTTGCATGCTCTGGTAGCATGCAATTCAACAATGTCTGCAGAGCTAAAGGTCCATTGTCCACCAATGCAACACCAGCATGCTCTTCCCAACAATTCTTAAATCTGGCCACAAATTCGGGCATTCTCGCACCCTTTTTCTGCAAACACCGTGTCACTTCGCCTATGTCACTATGCTTCTTGCCCCCTTGCATGATAGCCTCTTTCCCCCTATTGCTAACCAGTGTTCGAGGGACTCATTTCCTTCATTTAAATGATCATCATTTCGTGCCCAATCCCCGTTTAACGCGATCCCATCTTTTAAAGCTGGCCAAGATGCACCAAAGAGTGTTTGAAAAGCAGCAAAACATCCCCTGGAAGGGAGCTATAAATACCACAATTTCCAATGATTGATTTTATAGGCATTAGCTATTCTTAGAGACGTATATTTTTCTTTGCCAATTCAGAAAAGATGAACTGTCTGCTGAAATGGTTAATGTTTCCTACAGAACCTAAGTGGGCGGAGAATTTGGAATGATGCCAGTTGCGTCTTTTCACATAATCTAAAAACTTATTTTGTTCAATTACTTTTATTCGTAAAGGCATTTTCTTTCTTTTAAACTGATTTTAATTTCCGATGTTTCAGTGCTTTAGAGAAATCTCAGCACAAATTACTTAAATTATAATCTTGAACTCACAATACCTGACGAGAAAAAAATACAACCCGCTCAGCACTTAATGCTTTGACCAACATTAATTGGGGAAATGTCCGTCGAGTATACACATAAAACAAACAAATCACATAGGACGGGATACTCCAAACCCCCCCGCTGGGTCGGAGAATCCCCAGGGGGGGCGACGTGAATCCCACCCCGCCACTCCGAAGCCGGCTGCCATAATCTCCAGCGCCGGTTTTTGGGCGGGGATCATGCCACGCCGGTCGGGGGCCGTTGGCAGCAGCCCCCCAGCAATTCTCTGGGTACCAATGGGCCGAGCGGCCGTCGGTTTCTGGCCAGTCCCACCGGTGTGGATTTGTACATTGTCACACTCGGTGGGACCTAGCAGGTAGGTTGGCTGGTGCGGTGCTCGGGAGGGCGCGGGGGGATCCGACCCCTGGGGGGAGCTCCAACGGTGGCCTGGCCCGTGAGCGGAGACCACCGATCTGGCAGGCCTGTGCCGTGGGGGCACTTCTTCCTTTCGCGCTGGACCCTGTAGGGCTCTGCCATAGCCGGCGCAGAGAAGACACCCCCCTGCGCATGCAGCAGAATACGCCGGCCGGTCTGCGCATGCGCTGAACCACGCCGGTGGTTCTGCGCATGCGCAAACTCGCACAGTCCCTTCGGCACCGGCTGGCGGGGCGCCAAACCCTCCAGCGTCAGCCTAGCCCCCGGAAATGTGGAGACTTCCGCAACTTCCGGTGGGCCCGACGCTGGAATGGTTCATGCCATTTTCTACACCGGTGTCAGGCCATCGCGCCAGAATGGGAGAATCCCGCCTACAGATTCTCGCAGCTCGCAAATATCACAGTTAACTGTTAGCCTTATCTCACGGCTACAGACAAATCTGAATTCCCTTTTCGACAGGAACCCAACTGTTAAATCTTTACCTTAATCTTCTATTTACTTTTACTCCCCTGTTTTTTTGTTTAGAGAGGGGCCAGCTCCATTTTATTCCTATGGGGGACATATAGGTTTTCCTAGCTCATTTCGTTGCTTTATGATTGTTTCTTTTAATTTTCTTACTCATTTTGACTCCCTTATATGTCTTCTTTGAGGAGTTCACCTTTTTTCTCGCTCCGGATCTCTTTACCGAGGCTTCGGGACGACCTGTGAGGGGACGTCCATGTCTACTGCCCAATGTGCCTCCTGCAAAATACTTTGGAACATATATATATAACAACAACTGCGGAAATTATTAGGACGCTCACCAGTGTCAGTCCTTTCACGAATCACGAAGCCTGTTGTTTGTTCAATTTTCTAGTCTCTAAGGCATCTTTGTTCTTCTCATGCAGCTATCGTTAATTTATTAATTAAGATAACTCATCCTAGCATGAGTCACCGGCCGGTAAAATAAGGCTGCCGAGCACTTGACTCCCTTTCAGCTGAGGTGCGCTAAGGCTCTCCCCCGTACAGCTGAGAGAGTATTTTAGTGTGTCCTTCGGTTCACTTTCCGTTAAAGTAGGAAAACTGCACGACTATGCCAATTTGTCGAGGAAATTATAAGTCAGCACTTCGAGTTTTCGCCAAAGGTCTTTTGCATGAATTCATGGAGGGCTGGATAGACTCAAGTCATTCCAAAATGCCCTCTCGTACAGAGGTAAAAGCACATATTTATATCATGCAGTGAACAGTATCCGGGACAAAACACGGCTTTAGATTAGAGAGAGAGAGAGAGAGAGACAAAAACTGCAACCAGAGCCATGTTTTAATAACAAACCTTGGGAAATAAGCTGTCCCTTTCCTAAGCAATAAAAGATCATGTTAGCAAAACAATGTGCAGCTGTACATTGTTTGACCATTTGACTATTGCATACAGAACTCTTGGCTGAAATAAGGCGAAATATCCATCATGCTTTGCCAAGTGCCTATTCTTATGAAATATAATCAAACAGCTAGTTAAAATGAATACCCTTAAGCAGGCAACTAATCCACACACTAAAGTCCCTTCTACAAGAGTTAAGTGCAGCTAATGGTTTTTTGCTGACGCAAAATAGAATTGTAATTCCAAAATCATTATCACCAATGATTCTGAAAAAGATTCATGAAGAGCACTTAGGCATAGAAAAATATAAAAGATGAGCCAATGAGAAGGTATACTGGCTGGGTATCAATCGAGATATTCAAATCATGATGGAAAATTGTGCAACTTGTCAGAAATGTCAATGCAGACAGCTTAGAACAACCTTTCCATACGTTCCATTGGAACAAACAAATCGAAAACTTGAGAAGAAGCCCGCATTTCAAAAAAGGAGGCAGAAGAGGTATTTATGACAAAACAACAAGATGTTTGCAACCACTAGAAAGAAAAGACGGTCAGGATAGAAGATCCTGATGGAAACGGATGATTGAAGAGTGCTAATGTACTACAATTATCAGGTCCTCAATCATGTATCATCATCACAGATGATGGGCAAGTTCTAAGATGAAACGAGAGTCTTGCTGAAAGTTAAGCAACCTTTTGTTGTGGAACCACAAGGTGATATTGTAAGCAAGGACAACTGAACAAGAGATACCTCAGCATGCAGAACCAGAACAAGATGAAGATGTACAAAGCCAAGAAAAACAGCAAGAATCATCTTCAATAGCAAATGAAAATCAAGCAAACTCTCGGGTTCAACCAATGCTCAGAAGATCAAAAAGACACCGAAGAAAGCCAGGCCAAGTTGTCCCATTGGTTCTATGTGCGATTCTCTCCTCCTCAGATGATCCAGGTGTTTTTTTAAATGTTTTTGAACACCCACCTTGTGCGATGTTGGATCTGTTTTTGCCACAACTGTTCCAGGGATCCAATTTGTGCCACTCCCAAAATTCTTCACATATACAAGATCGTCTACCTCAAACATTCTTTCAGTTTTCTTTTAAGTGTTCTCCTTAGCTCCACATATGGGCATTTTCACCTTAAGGTGACTTGGAAATCCTCCAGTAATGTTGCGAAACGGCAGACAACCCTTTACCATCAGTATCGCCAGTAAATATCCAATTTTATTAAATATGAATAGATAGGTGATCCAGATGGTCTGATATTCCTCTCTGCCCCAGGCTGAAATAAGTCACAAAAAGCAAATCATGCGAAAAGGAAGAAATCTATGAGAATAATAATCTTCGTTCTTGGATTACCACTTCACAATTCCAATAATATAGAGATTCAAGGCATAAAAATAATTCTGCCTATTTTGTTAGCATCGAGTTTGAATATTTTGTTGTTACATTATGATTTTCTGCATGCTATAGGTGCAGTATCTGGGAAATCCTTTACATATGGCATCTGTTATCGCAAATTGTCTCAGGGAGGAGCAGAGGATTCTAACAACAGTGAACACACCTGAGCAGGTATGTTTGCAATTTTTGACAAAGCTTTTGTATTTCACTGCAATACAAAAGTTGCTTTGTTAGTGCCGCCTTCTAAATATCCAATGATCAGTCAAGTGGTAAGTAAAACAGCAAATTATGAAATGTTTTTTGTTGCAGTAGTACACAATAATAAAACAGCATCTTATTGTACACCCTGGATTGAATTTATTTTCTATTGGAATCAATAAATGTAGATCAGAATGTAACTCAGAATACACTGATGTATAGCTTTTTTTGATGCATGAATTTCAGAGATAAAACATCATAGGCTGTGAAATCCTTTCCGTTCCTTCATTTATTGGGGATAAGAAGAACTTCCAGCATTGGTTGCCAAACCTGTACAGGAGACAACAGTGTTGGAAGCCATCACTAAGAACTGGGCTGTGTCTTATTTTATTAAATGGCTTAAAGTCTAATTAATTTCCATCAAGATATTATATCAATTTCTCAAATAGTAAAGCAAAATTAAATGACCTATTTTGAAAGGCAGGGAAAATTCCAGCTCATAGAAAGGCGGAAAATTCCAGCTCATGAGCAAGTTTCATACACATTTAGATTGTTAGTTCCATATAAGGTTGGAAAGTGATTAAAATGCAGCTACTTTCTGAAATAGATATTTTCATGTTATTCAATTTATAATTGCAATACTTACTATTGGCAAAATTTCACCACCGATATCAGGTGATCATTAGGTCTGAAAATCTGATAACAGCACATTAATATTTTTATTTAACAGCAATGATATCCAAAGAGCTAATTGGCAGTACTATCAAAACACCATTGATTATGGATTCAAAAACAAGACATTTAAAATGAGCTGTAATTTTTGACGATTTGAGTGCTATCCAATAAACCCAGCATTGATCTATTTGCTTGATGTTCCAAACACACATGTGTTTCTGCACTTGAGCCTCAGGATCAGCCACATTGTGTATTAGCTACAATAACAATTGTAAAGTATATTTGAATTCAGTTCTGCTGTTCTGCATATCATCTGTAGGATCAGCTATTACGTGTTTCAGCTGCACCATATTTCAGCCCCAGGATCAGCAGGATGCATTAGCTGTAGCATCAACTTATGCAAATATCCGCTGCAGAATTTATCAACTGAATGTAGCGTGTCTCAACTATGATATTAGTTCATCACACACTTGCAATTGATTCTACAGCAAATCACAATTCATAAACAAAACTCAAAAACGGAAGCTCCATGATCAATCAATTGCTTACAATGCCTTATTAAAGCAAATTAACTCTTGTGCTGGATTTGGGATTTTGTTCAAAGTAGCTACTTGTCCATATACTCATGCCTAGCATAAATAGAGCTCACTCTTGTCATGAAATGGTAGGATGCTATTAAAATTAGTGTATTGTTTTTGCACAAGTAAAGTCAAACTGTCATGCATTTTGTAAACCATGTCTGGGCATCAACTAAGAGAAAAGAAGAAACAAGAAAGCATTAGGAACAGGGTGCTCTTTTCAATTGATACAATTAGTAATCAAGGTGCTGTGAGCCAGGAAGCAAACTCGGCACAGATGAGGTATTTAAGAAGCAACAACATGTGAGAGAGAGGAGCAGCCAACCTCAGGACACAGCTCAGATAGAAAAGAAGTACTGAAGGCAACAGCCAGTTTGTGCAAAAGATTGTTTTATTCGCTGAACCGAAGACCAATCTCAAGTCCTGGTCACTTAGGTTGTGTGGTAGTCACTGGCTAGATGTGACCAATAGATTTATGGTTGAAGTTTGGGAAATGGAGGAGTCTCGGTAGAGTTTAAGGTTACAGGGGAAATAGATGTTTTGGGTTTCTAGCCTTTAAGAGATTAAGTGTTTACTGTTAATGTGCTTAACTATAAGATTGTAATTTGCAGTGTTTCATTATCATTTGTCAAAAATACTTTTATTGTTGTTTAATAAAAGAGAGGTTTGAGTTGTCATTTTTTCTCACTAGTATCCAAAATAAAATATACCACGTGAAACCAGTGGTTCAGGTTGGAACACTCTCACACATAACATCAACGGAGTTTCGTAAAACTGTGGTTTTTGGTACGAAGGGAAGAACTTATTTGTGAAACAGAACACTAAACATTTGCCTTCTTATTGGTTTTGGAGTCATTTCCACATCTTGGAAAACACAGTTATAACAATAACGCATTCAGTCAAGGTCAACATTCCGTTTCATTTATTGAAGCATTTTCACCCTGAAATTCTAATCTCTTATGTGTTTTAGGGGCTTGAGGAAAAATTGCTACATAACTCCATGATTTCAGAAAGACAAAGAGGTTTGGAACACCGAATGACTGCCATAAAGACAAATACACAGGTATGTTAGTTAATTGTGAAGCTGTCAGTGTAACATGGGAGTCTATTTCAGCCATTTGATCCAAAAGATAAATGTGTGAGAAATGGGGAACGGAATAGAAAATATGAATTGACTCTACCTGCTGGAACGTGACCTCACCCACCAGCAATTCATGTTGAAAAATTATGAATGCATCTGACGTTAGTTTTCTGAGCTGTGCCACTGGCAATTGAGATTTCCCAGGGCTAGTGCAGGGTCAAAATATTAAACCCTTATTCATTCATGTTTATACTTCATTAAGAATTTCTCCGATTCAAAAGCATACATAAAAATCAATGAAACCTGAAGAAAAAAACAAGTATTTGCTTGTTAAGACCTTATTAAAAGCTAAACATGTTCATCAGTGAGTAGCTGAGCTATACAGACTATGGATATTGCATGTTCCATCCTTGATGTGTTTGGAAATAATGGATCTCAATGGGGATGGCGTTGGAGACCTGACAGCTGGTTCCAAGGCATAGCACATAATATGGGCATCAGTGGGAGACAGGACTGGGCTCATTTGCGATATGATCTTGGTTATCGTTACACTATATTGAGAAAATATTTGGTTATGGTACCGAGAGTGCCTGGGTTCAAGTGTGCCCCTGTGAGGGAGGCAACATTCTCAGGAGAGCCAGGACAGAGAAAATGGAGTGAAAAAGATGAACATTTGGCTGCTGATTATACTGTGATTGAAGTGTCGTTCATGGAACCTTCATAGCCAATTTCCCAGTGGCAGGTGATACTGTGGGTGGGATTCTCCGGTCTCATCTGTGGTGGAACCAATTGTGAGCAAGAATGGAAAATGTGGTGTTCCAGCCAAAGTTCCACTCTCTTTCAACGGCACCAGAAAATCCCAGCAGCGTACGGGGACAGAAGATTTTGATCAGAATATCTAACACTAGTATCTGAGACTAACTTTGATGTGTGTGCATGAGTATGTGAGATCTTCTTGGAATTTAGACCCAAAGCTTTCACTTTACAGCTAATGAAGTACTTCTGAAGCCTAATCACTATAGGAATGCACCCAATATATCTGTGACGTATGTATTTCTAACATCAGTGGCAAATTATAATAAAGATGACAGTTCACCCAATCCAACCATTTTTTTTTACTGCCATATGTATTGTAACATTCTTCCACTGCCATTTAGTCCTCTTCACTTAGATACCGATTTACCCAATACTACCTCCTGACGCCCACTAACTACATCCTCCTGCATGCGGAGTTGCACTGATGCGTGCAAACGCTGAGTGTGCTGCAGGGTGATGTGTGTTGATATCAAATGCAAGGAATTTAATTGTAGAAAATAAAGCAAAATGTAACACGAGCTGCAGCATTTAACTTCAATGACTTTACATTGAAATATGCCATGCATGTGATGTTTTTGTGATTGTATAAATACTTGTGTGGGGCAGCACGATGGCACAGTGGTTAGCATTGCTGCCTCACGGTGCCGAGGTCCCAGGCTCGATCCCCAAGCACCCTTACAGCACCCTCTTCCTTCCAGAAACTACACCTGTCACCCTCCCCCATCTCCTGGAGGCCCCTACTTACCTGGCCTGCACACCCACGCCCTTCAAACCCCACCTCCACTCTCCCTCATTTCATGGGCATGGCCATCCTCCGCCCCTAACCCTGGCAGTGCACCCCTGCCACCTGGGCATCCTTGCACTGCCACCCTGGCATCCAGACACTACTCCTGCCAGCATGGCAGTGCCATCCGGGCAGCTTGGCAGTGCCAGGGGGGCAGTGCCATGGTACCAGCTGGGCAGTGCCAAGGTGCCCATGTTCCAGGGGAGGGCCAGAGGCCACCCTCACTAATCCTGACCACCCAGGGGCCTCCGATGGCCCAGGAGACCCCCGGGTGCTGTTCTGCCTGGCCCATGTTTGTGTGGACCAATGCTGATCGGCGCCCGTCTGTGGCCTCACTGGGAAGGCCAGAGAATCGAGGGAGGCTGGTGGATGCTGGGTAAGTTTGATGAAGCCAATTTAAAGTCAGCTTAGGCACGCGCCGTTTGGTCCCACACCTTGTGGGCAGGATTCGGACTCAGCGCCTCGCGGGACTTGGGTGAATCCCACAAGGCATGACAACTGTTGGGAAGCCCGCAAGAGGGCTCTCCCGGCATTCACTGGCTATACCACGTTCAAGGGAGAGCGCAACGCGATCGGTGGATCGTGCTTCACGTTTTGCAGATGGATCTTTCTCCCAACCTTTTTTATATTGTTGGAAGGCAAAAATCCACAAACCAGTCCAGGACATAATTTACAGAATATAATTTCTGCTGAGATGATCAAATTCCACCATCTCCACTGTAGTCTCTTTTTCAAAACATAAGTGTTATTTAAGAGTTCAATATGTCTGTACGTGATTTGGGATTTTTCTCCATCATTGTAACAGTTGTGTGAGAAGAGATTGGGTCAATTAGACCTGTAATCACTGGAATTTAGAAGAATGACAGGTGATCTCATTAAAACATAACAATCTGACAGGTTTGGACAGATTGGATTCAGGGATGTTTCCTCTGGCTGGATGGCTCTAGAACAAGGAGTCATAGTCTCAGGATTCAAAGTAGGCCATTTAGGACTGAGAGGAGGAAAAGTTTCTTCATGCAGAGAGTGGTGAACCTGTGGAATTCTGTACCTTATAAGGCTGTGGAGGTCAAGTCACTGAATGTACTTAAGAAATAAATAGTTAGATGTCAGAACACTAAAGAGGTCAAGGGGTGTGGGGAGAGAGTGGGAGTATGGCACTGTAATAGAGGATCAGCCATGATCACATTGAATGACAGTAGGCTTGATGGGCTGAATAGCCTACTCCACCTATTTTCTGTATTTTGAATTCGGCCTTTGTGCCTGATTTGAACTTCCAATCCCATATTTCCTCCATCACCGCCTACTTCCACTTTTGTTTTACCACTCATCTTTAACCTTCCCTTAGCCAATCTCCTGTTGAAAACATCATCCATGATTTTGTTAGCTCTAGATTACAAACTATCTGGCCAGCAGCCCATCCTCAACTGTGACTTAACTACTAGAAAGTGCAAATCTAGGTGGAATAGAGGAACAAAGGGATCTTGGAGTAGAAATACATCACTGAAGGTTGCATCATAGGTTAGCAAGGCCTTTAGAAAAGCAAACCCAGCAGCAGGTTTTATTTCTGGAAGGATAGAACGTAAAGGAAGGAAGTTCAACTTGTAGCAAACCTTAATTAGACTACACTTGGAGTACTGCATGCAGTTTTGATCACGTATCATAAAAAGGATATATAGGCACTGGAGAGTGTGGAGAGATAATTTACAAGGATGACATCAGAAATGGGTGGGTATACATATCTGGAAAGGATTGGCAGACTGGGTCTCTTTTCTCTTGAAAAGGGAAGGCTGAATGGTGATCTTATCGAGGTCTTTACAATGGCAGCACAGTGGCGCAGTGGTTAGCATTGCTGCCTCACGGCGCTGAGGTCCTAGGTTCGATCCCGGCTCTGGGTCACTGTCTGTGTGGAGTTTGCACATTCTCCCTGTGTTTGTGTGGGTTTCACCCCAAAACCCAAAGATGTGCAGGGTAGGTGGATTGGCCATGCTAAAATTGGCCCTTAATTGAAAAAAATGATTTGGATACTCATTAAAAAAAAATAGAGGTCTTTACAATTACTAAAATGATAAGTTTGAGTGTGTGGGAGAGAATGTTTCCTTTTGTGGAGCTAAGCATAATGTTGAAGTGGAGTATAATTCCTTTGGTACTATCTTCATAGATTATCATAGAATTTACAGTGCAGAAGGAGGCCATTCGGCCCATCGAGTCTGCACCGGCTCTTGGAAAGAGCACCCTACCCAAGGTCAACACATACACCCTATCCCCATAATCCAGTAACCCCACCCAACACTAAGGGCAATTTTGGACACTAACGGCAATTTATCATGTCCAATCCACCTAACCTGCACATCTTTGGACTGTGGGAGGAAACCGGAGCACCCGGAGGAAACCCACGCACACACGGGGAGGATGTGCAGACTCCGCACAGACAGTGACCCAAGCCGGAATCGAACCTGGGACCCTGGAGCTGTGAAGCAATTGTGCTATCCACAATGCTACCGTGCTGCCCCTTGGATTATGTATACTCCTCAGATGTTCGCTCTCTCTCAAAGTTGAGCACAGTACGAAGTCTTACAACACCAGGTTAAAGTCCAACAGGTTTGTTTCGATGTCACTAGCTTTCGGAGCGCTGCTCCTTCCTCAGGTGAATGAAGAGGTCTGTTCCAGAAACACATATATAGACAAATTCAAAGATGCCAAACAATGCTAGGAATGCGAGCATTAGTAGGTGATTAAATCTTTACAGATCCAGAGATGGTTTTTAAAGAGGTGTGAATTGTATCAAGCCAGGACAGTTGGTAGGATTTTGCAGGCCAGATGGTGGGGGATGAATGTAATGTGACATGAATCCCAGGTCCCGGTTGAGGCCGCACTCATGTGTGCGGAACTTGGCTATAAGTTTCTGCTCGGCGATTCTGCGTTGTCGCGGGTCCTGAAGGCCGCCTTGGAGAACGCTTACCCGGAGATCAGAGGCTGAATGCCCTTGACTGCTGAAGTGTTCCCCGACTGGAAGGGAACATTCCTGCCTGGTGATTGTTGCGCGATGTCCGTTCATTCGTTGTCGCAGCGTCTGCATGGTCTCGCTAATGTACCACGCTTCGGGACATCCTTTCCTGTCTCAAAGTTGAGTAAGACGGGTCTCACAGACACTTAAATTGCCCTGAAGAACCGTTCTGACTCTCCCTGAAGGAAATAAACCACCAGAGAATATTATTCATCTCTTCTGCACTGTAGGGATTCTATGGTTCCAGAAAGGAGCCTTTTCAGCACGTTTTAGCTCGAATAAAACAAACCCAGATATTATAAGGATCTCGGCATCTTTTCCCAACATTGTACCTCTCCAGTGAAGAGTTTACAGAGATGGATTCCCAAGCTTTTCTCCAGTGAAGAGTTTACAGAGATGGATTCCCAAGCTTTTCTCCAGTGAAGAGTTTACAGAGATGGATTCCCAAGCTTTTCTCCAGTGAAGAGTTTATAGAGATGGATTCCCAAACTTTTCTCCAGTGAAGAGTTTACAGAGATGGATTCCCAAGCTTTTCTCCAGTGGAGAGCTTACAGAGATGGATTCCCAAGCTTTTCTCCAGTGAAGAGTTTATAGAGATGGATTCCCAAGCTTTTCTCCAGTGGAGAGCTTACAGAGATGGATTCCCAAGCTTTTCTCCAGTGAAGAGTTTATAGAGATGGATTCCCAAGCTTTTCTCCAGTGGAGAGCTTACAGAGATGGATTCCCAAGCTTTTCTCCAGTGAAGAGTTTATAGAGATGGATTCCCAAACTTTTCTCCAGTGAAGAGTTTACAGAGATGGATTCCCAAGCTTTTCTCCAGTGGAGAGCTGACAGAGATGGATTCCCAAGCTTTTCTCCAGTGAATCATAGCATTTACAGTGCAGAAGGAGGCCATTCAGTCCATCAAGTCTGCACCGGCCCTTGGAAAGAGCACCCTACTTAAGCCGGTGACTCCACCCTCAGACCTTTCAGTTTTCCCAGAACCTTCTCCTTAGTGGTGGTCACTGCACTCACCTCTGCCCCCTGGCTCTTCTGGAGCTCTGGCATCCCACTGGTGTCTTCCACCATGAAGACTGACGCAAAGTAACTATTCAGTTCGTTTGCCATTTCTTTGTTTCCTATTGTTACTTCAGCCACATTTTCCAGTGGTCCAATGTCTATTTTTGCCCCTCTCTTACCTTTTACATATGGAAAAAAATTCTTCCTATCTTCTTTTATATTACGAGCTAGCTTGCACTCATATTTCCATCTTCTCCCCCCTTATTGCTTTTTTTAGTTGCCCTCTGCTCGCTTTTAAAGGCTTCCCAATCATCTGGCTTCCCACTAATCCTCACCACTTTGTATGCGTTTTCTTTAGCTTTTATGCTGTCCTTGACTTCCCTCGTCAGCCATGGATGCCTTGTCCTCCCTTTAGCATGTTTCTTCCTCCTTGGGATGAATTCCTGTTGTGCCTCCCGAATAACCCCCAAAAACTCCTGCCATTGTTGTTACACTGTCTTCCGTGCTAATCTCCTTTTCCAATCGACTCTGGCCAGCTCCTCCCTCATGTCTTTGTGGTTACCCTTATTTAGTTGTAATACTGTTACATCTGATTGCAGCTTCTCCCTCTCAAACTGCAGGGTAAATTCTATCATATTGTGGTCACTGCTCCCTAAGGGTTCCTTCACCTTAAGTTCCCTAATCAAGTCTGCCTCATTACACATCACCAAATCCAGCATTGCCTGTTCCCTAGTAGGCTCTGTCACAAGTTGCTCCAAAAAAACATCTCTTAGACATTCCACAAATTCCTTTTCTTGGGATCCACTGCCAACCTTATTTTCCCAGTACACCTGCATATTGAAGTCATCCATGATTATTGTAATATTGCTTTTTTTACATGCCTTTTCTATCTCTTGATTTAATTTCTGCCCCACATCCTGACTACTGCTAGGGGGCCTGTACATAACTCCCATCAGGGGGCAGCATGGTGGCGCAGTGGGTTAGCCCTGCTGCCTCACGGCGCCGAGGTCCCAGGTTCGATCCCGGCTCTGGGTCACTGTCCGTGTGGAGTTTGCACATTCTCCCTGTGTTTGAGCGGGTTACGCCCCCACAACCCAAAGATGTGCAGGCTAGTGGTTGGTCACGCTAAATTGTCAAAAGTGAATTGGGTACTCTAAATTTATAAACTATAAAATAACTTCCATCAGGGTCTTTTTACCTTTGCAATTCCTCAACTCTATCCACAGAGATTTTATGTCTTCTGATCCTATATCGCTCCTTGCTATCGATTTAACATCATTCCTTACTAACAATGCAACCCCGCCCCCTTTGCCCATCTGCCTGTCCTTTTGATAGGACACATATCCTTGGATATTTAGATCCTAGCCCTGATCCCCTTGCAGCTACGTCTCTGTGATTCCCACAACATCGTACCGACCAATTTCAATGTGTGCAACAAGCTCATTTACCTTGTTCCGTATACTGCATACAACAGGGGTACAACACCCTCAATCCTGCATTGACCACCTCCCTTTTCACACTTGTCACCTTTTTTGCTCTGCCTGAGGGTGATGTTGTTCTTTTATTTTGGTTCTCTATTTCCCCTTCAGTTATTACACCTTCTAAGCTCACATTCTGGTTCCCTGGGAGAAATATTGTCACTGCACCGCCACACCGACCTTTACTTCAAGTCGCCGGAATAAATCCGAGAAATTTAATATTTATATTATGAAAAAGCTGAACCAACAAGAAGCATGTTGAGCACACTTGCTGGACAACATCCTGTTCTATACAATATTCTTCAAACAAAACTGGATATTGAGAAATGCAGACGGTGGTAACTTGCTTGCTACACAATTGTCTCTTAAAGTTAGAACTTGGACAGTTGATTCAGGAGCATCCTTTAAACTAGCTCATTCTGATTTTTAAAAACTTGTTAAAGGGATATGGGGAGCAGGTAGGGAGGGGGATTTGAGATCGGGAAAACCAGCCATGATCTGATTGAATGGCGGCGCAGGCTTGAGGGGCTGAATTGCCTACTTCTCCTATTTCCGATGTTCCTATGTTAGATTGTGGTAGTATAAATTTATCAGTGACTGACTGAAGGGATACATCCTTCATTGGCAAAAGTCCATTTCTGTTTGTCACGAAGTGCTTTTTGTTGAAGGATATGCCATACAAGATGTTGGTGTCTTTGGTTATGTCCAGCATGTCTCGAACTTTTAAACCCTTGTTCAGAAGATGAGTTCTTTTAAGTTCCAATTCCGAGGCTCACTCAATGTAATCATATAATCCCTTATTACAGCTAAATGCCATCACAAGAGACCAGCAGTGCAGGTAAAGTGTCTCAATTCCAGCACTTAAAAAAACAGTTGTCCGAAAACTAGATGTTTTTAGAATGTGCCATGCATCAATTTTAATTGAGATAAAATAAAATAACTCACCTGGACAATTCAAATAGTTGCTTTATTGAGGGGGTCTGGTGCTTGACTTCATCTTTTGCACGCCAGTCAATTCCCACAAGCCAAACAACCTTAGACTCCATCCAAACCATCTGATCAGAAATCTGGTCAGATCCAAAATCTGCCCTGAACTTGGTCCCGAGGTTGTCAGTTCTGAGACATTCTACCTGTATAAGGTGATCACCAAGAAATTCAAATGGAAATTCAGAAGAAACCTGGAAAAAAGCAAATTACTGCAGATGCTGGAATCTGAAACCAAAGAGAAAATGCTGGAAAATCTCAGCAGGTCTGGCAGCATCTGTAGGGAGCGAAAAGAGCTAACGTTTCGAGTCCAGATGACCCTTTGTCAAAGCTAAAAGGAAACTGGGTTTCTGTGGCTATGATTCATCTTTCATTCTCTCACCCCACAGTATAAATATTTCCCAATTTCTATGTCTTTTAGCTTTGACAAGGGTTATCTGGACTCGAAACAGTAGCTCTTTTCTCTCCCTACAGATGCTGCCCCATCTGCTGAGATTTTCCAGCGTTTTCACTTTGGTTTCAGAAGAAGCCTCTTCTTTGAAAGAGTGGTAGAAATTTGGAAGTCACTGATGCACAATCAAATACGCTTGAGTCCACGTGGAGTCATATCGATTCAGCTTTAATCAGATAGAACTGTACCCAGCAGCGAAGTTACAGAAGTGAAGGCTGCTGGGGACGGCACTGGTTCTTAGCCCCGCCCTGAGAGGCGGGGTATATGTACATTGCCCAATGGTAGACCCCACGGTCTAGCCAATGGTTATTCCTCTCTCTGGTACCGCAATATCTGGTATTACCACATTCACCCCCTGTTTAAAAAAAAAAAAGAGCCAGCAGGGTGATGGCCAGTATTGCTGTCGCCTTTTTCTGGTAGGACCAGGTATTGGAGGTACCATGCTATCGAGGGTTGCGGAGAAAGTTCTTGCGTTGTTAATTCTTCTTCACGGTGCTGCAATCAGACGATCAGGCGGCCTGGTCGTCCTACTGGAGCGTCTAAGTTTCGGCGGCGATCCTGGTGAGGGCCCCGGCAGTAGTGACTCCGGGAACGTGGTGTCTTCCTCCCAGGCAGTTTCGTCACCCCTAGTCGGCGCTGTAAGGTCGAAGGATGGGCAGAAGGAAGGGGTGCCTGAAGGGGGCGTCGGTGCCTGCTCGGCTCCGGGTCGGGGTTCTGGCGGCAGTACTGACCCTCCGGTCAGGTACGGGGGGGGGGGGGGGGGGGGGGGGGGGGTGGCAGTGGCTCGGGCGCGCGTGGTGCTCCGGCGGGCGCCAGGTCCCGGAGGGAGTCCATCGGGGAATGCTATGTAGGCGTACTGGGGATTGGCATGCAGTTCCAGGTGTTGCTAGCCAGGTTGGGAGCGAGGTCCCCGAGGAGGACTTCCTGGAGAAAACAAGGAGACGTTCATGAGGTGTCTGGTTCATGGTAGTACATAGCAGTGACCGAATAGAGTGCAGGGCCACTGGGAGGACTTCTTGCCAGCGGGAGACTGGGAGATTCCTGGACCGAAGGGTCAGCAGGACGGTCTTCCAGACCGTTCCGTTCTCCCTTTCTACCTGCCCGTTTCCCCGGGGGTTGTAGCTGGTCGTCCTGCTCGAGGCGATGCCTTTGCTAAGCAGGAACTGGCGCAGCTCGTCGCTCATAAAGGAGGACCCCCTATCACTGTGGATGTATGCGGGGAAACCGAACAGTGTAAAAATAGTTTGGAGTGCCTTGATGACGGTGGTTGTGGTCATATCTGGACAGGGGATGGCGAATGGGAACCGGGAGTACTCCTCAATCACGTTAAGGAAGTACGTCTCGAGGTAGCTCTGGAAGCATGCCAGCCAATGCTTAAAAATCTCGGTGGAGTTTTCTGCATGCGGGCTGAGTTGAAGGCACGCCGGCTTGATGCGGAGATCCATCCTTCAAAAGTACTTATCTGATTAAATTGATGCACAATCAATACGCTTGAGTCCACGTGGAGTCATATCGATTCAGCTTTAATCAGATAGAACTGTACCCAGCAGCGAAGTTACAGAAGTGAAGGCTGCTGGGGACGGCACTGGTTCTTATACCCCGCCTCTCAGGGCGGGGTTATGTACATTGCCCAATGGTAGACCCCGCGGTCTAGCCAATGGTTATTGTCTCTCTGGTACCGCAATACCTGGTATTACCACAGTCACTACCACAGGGAGTGGTTGAAGCGAATAGTATAGCTACATTTAAGTGGAAACTGAAAAAGTATATGAGGGAGAAGTGAATAGGGGATCACTGTTTTAGATTTAGATGAGAAAAGATTGGAGGAGACTTGAGTGGTACATAAACACTAGCATGAACTGTTTGGGTGTGATGTAACCTATGTAAGCCATAATAAGCCCTCATCCTAAAACTTGGTTTCTACAAGTCTTTCTTATTGTTTTAAAAAGAAGTAAGATTAACAAAAATAAATAACATAACTTTTCAAATCTTTATAACCAATATTATTTTCCTTTTTTTCATGTAACAGTTGGTAGAACAAGATGTCAAATATCTTGAGGACCTGCAGGATGAATTTGATTTCAGATATAAGACACTACAGACCCAAGGTAATTTTCACAGTGAAGAGTTGATTGCTGCTTCAGCAGCATTACTGCTCTGCTACTGCCCCCCAGAGTCTCCTCTTTGTTTATTTAAAATGTCACTTCTTTGTCCAGTTTCAATCTTGACAAACTTGTGTAATGTCTTTAAGCATATTAAAAGGAAGAAATCTGTTCTTGCCCATCTGGTCTACCTGACTGGTTAGATTGAATGTTAATAACTACCCTCAAGGCTTGGCCTAGCAAGCCACTCAGTTGTATCAAACCTACAAAAAAGTTCAATAAGAATAAAACCAAATGGAGCACCTGTATCTAGCTGGGCACCAGGAACAACAATGGCACTCTAGCGCAGTTGACCTTGCAAAGTCCTCCTCACTAATGTTTGTGTCAAAATTGGGAGAACTGTCCCACAGATTAGTCAAGCTGGAAGGAGTGACCTGCAAGTCTACAACATTATCTCTGGCCACCATGAAGTTTCATGGTATCAGGTCAAACACGGACAACCTCCTGCTGATTATCACTGACTGCCTTCTTCAACTGATGAGTCCGTACTCCTCTATTTTGTACACCAGTTGGGGAAAATACTGAGGGTATCAAGAACATTGAGGGCAGAATCCAGTGGAAGTGATTGGGGCCTCAGCTGCTGACTGGAGAACCAGCGAGACACATCACATTACCTCTTTTCTGGAAGCCCACAAGCAAGCAAACTAGGGTTTTCTTGTGCATGGCAAACACCCCCCCCCCCCCCCCCCCTTGCCTGTCGCTGGGTTAATACTAGCATTGACAGGATGAGACCCTTAAGTAGATATTGATTGCATACTTCAGGACAATTGGCAGCAGGGTGGGAAGACCATCATGGGTCTTCCTGTCATGGACTATTCTGGGTGGAATCCTTACCTGCAAGTTTATCACCTGATTAAATGACTGCCACCATCAAACCTGCCATGAGAGAGGGCACAAGATTGTGCCCAGAGTATAATCTAGATGGGGGACTTCAATCTCCATCATCAAGAGTGGCTAGGGAGCGCCACTAACAGACAGGGTGGCCGAGTCCTGAAAGACATACCTGGTGATGGGGTATGCGGTAAATGGTGAGTAAACCAATATGAGGGAAAAGCCTCATCCTTACCAATTTGCCTGTTGCAGATGCACCTGTCCATGGCAGCATTAGTAGGAGTGGCCACCATGGCCTGTGGAGACAAAGTCCTGTCTTCACACTGTTCACATCCTGCATTATGTTGTGTGATACTAGCATTGTGCTAACTGGGATTGACACAGAACAGCTCAAAATTGGACCAGGCTTTGCGGACCATCAATAGCAGCAGAATTGTATTCAACTGCAATCTATTATCACATATCTCTCTGTCTACCATTATCATTGAGCCAGGGGACCAATTCTGGTTGAATATGGAGTGTAGAAGAACATGTCAGGAGCATCACCAAGCATATCTAAAATTGAGGTGCCAACCTGGCGAAGGTACAACATAAGAATACAGGAATGCAGAAACAGCATGCTAAAGACCGAGCTAAGTGATCCCACAACCGATGGATCAGATTGATGCCCTGCATTCCTGCCACATCCAGTTGTAAATGGTGGTGGACAATTCATCAGATAATTGGAGGAGGAGGCTCCACAAATATCCCCATCCTCAATGATGGAGTCCAGCGCATCAGTGTAAAAGACGAGGATAAAACATTTCCGATCATGTTCAGCATACAGTTACTGCCCCTTTAAATTGCATTCCATATGACTTTGCTGTTTCTTGCAATCCTGGGTTGGACTGATGGGATATGCAACACTAGACCTCCACCATCCCCCACAAAGTGCATTCTGAATGTCTTCCCATTTCTGGTCAATATGCCCCACTAGCTGGAACACATTTTGTAATGGACATAAATACTTTACACAAATGTCTCCCATGCATTTTTATCAGAGTTAACTTTGTTTTCTCAGAACACGGTGATAGAAACAGTGTTCACGTGAAGGAGGAGGTTTTTCGTTTGCAAGGAATGCTCAATCAACTGGATCATAAACGAAAGGTAGAATGCTATCATACAACATAAAGAGAATCAGAAACGTTTACAGCATGGTTAAGACCATTCAGCCCAAAGTGACTACCAGCTGAAAAATTGCTCTCCAACCTAATGCCACTCTCCAGCTCTTGGCCTAATTCTAGTTTTTAAGATGTTGTAAACTGAGCCTTCCCGCTGCCACCACCTCTCCACCCATCCCCCCCCCCCCCCAAAAAAAAAAGCCTCTTCCTATCGTAAGAAGTCTCAAAACACCAGGTTAAAATCCAACAAGTTTGATTGAAATTACAGTCCGGTGATGAAGGAGCAGCGCTCTGAAAGCTTGCGATTTCAAACAAACCTGTTAGACTTTGGCCTAGTTTTGTGAGACTTCTTACTGTGCCCACCCCAGACCAGCGCCATTATCTCCACATCTTCCTTTGGTGTCAGTTCCAGGAACATTTGAAAGACTTGCCAATAGCTCATTAGTTCTGGATACTGGAAAAGTGAGTATGGAAGATGCATTTTGGCCTGCAAGGGGCATGGGGATATGAGGGAGCATGGAAGGAACATGGGGGTTATGAGGGGGCTTGGTCGATAAGTAGGGCATGGAAGGGGCATGGGTTACGGGTGGAGGTGGGGTTGAGGGGTGAGTTTGTGCACCTGACATTTATGATTACAACTGGGCCAATGTCCTGGAAAACAGAGGAGGCCATTCTGGCCTGTTGGCATTGCCATCCACTTACCTCCACTGCTGGCTCAGACTTGACTTTGAAGGCAGTGGGGCCCGACTCCATCCTGCCTGGAACAACTATGACGAGCTCCTTAACAGTGATAGGTTTACGGAGTTGGGAATTTTCTTAACTCCTGATACCGGTCACCCTGACAAAGATCTAACCCGAAGTCTAGAACTGCCTCTTGTTCAGCTGGCTGCATTCTGGTTAAAAAAGGTTCTGCTGAATGCGTTTTAAGAATTCCACCTCCTCTCTCCCATTAATATTAAGGTAGTTCAAATCCATTAGATTTACCCTGTTGGGTTGCACTTTTGAGAAACCTACCAATATATTTGGCCATTCAATCTCCCTATGACACTTGGAGATCTATAGTACTCTTGTGCGATAGTGTGATTGCCCCTTCAGTTCTTCAGTCCAACCCAATAGATGATCCTTCCAACATATCCTTATGCACAGCTGTGTTTGTTTCTTTAACCAAAACTCCCCCCCCCCCCCCCCCCCCTTCCCAACACTGTCCCTCCTTTGTCATTCCTCTTATCCTATTTGAAAACCCTGTAAGCAGGAATACTGAGGCGGGATTCTCTAATCCCGCGGCAGTGTCCATGCCGTCGTAAACGCCTACCGGGGGCCAGCACAGTGCTGGAGCGGTTCGTGCCGCTCCAGCTGCCGACCTCGGCACGAACTGCGCTGCGGGATCCGCACATGTGCAGTGGCCTCCTTCAACGCTCCGGCCCCGACGGAACATGGCGCAGGGCTGCAGAGGCCGGCCCCCAGCCAGAGAGGCCGACCCGCCGATCGGTGGGCCCCGATTGCGGGCCAGGCCACATTGGCAGATCCCCCCGGGGTCGGAACACCCCCCCCCGCACAGGCCACCACCCGACCCTTCAACGTCGAGGTCCCGCCGGCTCAGAGCAGGTTAGAACGGCAGCGGCAGTACTCGTTATTTTACGGCCGCTCGGCCCATCTGGACCGGAGAATCGCAGGGGGGGTGCGTAGAGCGGCCCGTGACCGGCGCCGCGCCAACCGCTCCGCCGCCAATGATGCCGAAATGCGTGCCGGCGGCGTGGCCCGGTCATGGGGATTCTCCGGCTAGGCCCAGGGCTGGGAGAATCCCGCCCCTGCTTCCTTTAAGAGATGTTACACTTCGCATTCATCACTCTCTGCACAAATAAAAGTATATTTAAATTTGCCGAACCCACAGAATCTGGTGCGATTGGTCATCAAGAGTCATTATTAACTCCAATTGGGGAAAAACCCTTCCTGTAAGAAGCACTGTTTTAGAAAGGATATATTGACTAATTCTAGGTTGATTCTAATGTAATCTATGCTTTTTATATCATGCTGGGACATTTAGCTTCTGGTTGTCAGTTGACCTATAAATAAACCTGCCGAGTAGTTCAGCCTGTTTACTTTGGTCTGATGATGCATTGTTTTCTGCCTTTGTGAAGGGGTCAGAGAATGTGGTGGGCAATTTACATCTATTCCAATGAATAGTACATCGTCATTGAGGTTTAATTGCAAACCTGGGCAAACCGCCCAATACATAGTGCCAATACAGATGCAAATTTTAGCTAATAGTAAATTTTATCTGCCTAACTGGCCATGAACACAAGAGCAAATGCTAGGATAAAAGTTTGAACTGTTGTACTCTTGTGTAAGTTTTACAAGCTCAACTAATGGGACAATCTTCATAGATTATCGTAGAATTCACAGTGCAGCAGGACGCCATTCGGCCCATCGAGTCTGCACCAGTTCATGGAAAGAGCACCCTACCCAAGGTCAACACCTCCACCCTATCCCCATAACCCAGTAACCCCACCCAACACTAAGGGCAATTTTGGACACTAAGGGCAATTTATCATGGCCAATCCACCTAACCTGCACATCTTTGTCCTGTGGGAGGAAACCGGAGCACCCGGAGGAAACCCACATACACACGGGGAGGATGTGCAGACTCCGCACAGACAGTGACTCAAGCCGGAATCGAACCTGGGACCCTGAAGCTGTGAAGCAATTGTGCTGTCCACAATGCTACCGTGCTGCCCTGGTTAGGCTGACAAATTGGGCACTCCACATTTGCATGTCTGCATTCTTGCACAGCACTTTGGATGGAATTTCCACTCCACATGTGATGGTGGGTGGGAAAATCCTGCCTGTCGGCATGGCTGGTTTCTGCGTCAGATTGTCTGCTTTCCAGTTCATTATTTTTGCATGAACACACAATTGTGTCTTGTGGCCGGGTGAGCTGGGATTCACTCCCCCTGCTGTGACCTCCTCGGAACATCTTTCCAGGCGCCATCATTAAACCACACCACATCATTCACTGGGCTCGAGTCAACTAAATGGGAACAAAGTCCTATGGCGAGCGCATTTAGCAACCTGATTCCTAGCGCTCACAGTGCTGAGAAACACATGGCTATTCAACACAACTCACATTGTATAAGGGGCATCAACAGCGAACACACGGCCGATGGCACATACAGCCCCAGTTTGTACACTGAGGAGCTCCGCTCGCCGGACCTCCCCAGTGTGGCAAGTGACCGGGACGCCATCTCTAAGGCCCACAAAGCAATTTCACCACCACCCCCAATCCCAGGCTACAGCCCAGGCCCAATTACACATGTGCAACAAATGCCAGCTTGGCAGTGCCAACCTGGAACCTTGGCAGTGCCTATGCCAGCTAGCAATGCCACCTGGGCACTTTGGCAGTGCCAGGCAGGCATCCAGATGGCACTGCCAGGGTGCCAGGCTGGCACTAGCAATGCCAGGGCACCACCCTGCCCAAAGGGCATGCAGCTGGGGGCCTCCAATCTCCTGGGAGACCCCCACGAATACTGTTCTGTCTGATACCAGTTTGAGAGGACCAGTGCTGAATGGCACTCGCCCAAGGTCTCCGAGATGAAGGGGAATGAATCCCAAAGCTTCAGGTACCCCCACCCCTCCCCCAAAGGGGAGCATTCTTCTTGCATCTATCCTGTCTGATGCTGTTACAACTTTATAAATTTCTATGAGCTGCCCTCCCTCATTCTTCTGAACTCTAGCGAATATATTCCAAACTGACTCAATCTCTCCTCAAACCCACCATCCCAGGGATCAGTCTGGTAAACATTTTCTGTACTTCCTCTATAGCAAGAACATCCTTCCTCAGATAAGGATGCCAAAACTGCACACAATATTCCAGGTGTGGCCTCACCAAGGCCCTGTATATTGCAGCAAGGCATCCCTGCTCCTGTACTCAAATCCTCTTGCAATGAATGCCAGTATGCCATTTGCCTTCTTTACCGCCTGCTGTACCTCCATGCTTACCTTCAGCAGCTGATGTACAAGGCCAGCCAGGTCTGATTGCACATTCCCCTGTCCTACTTTATGATCATTCAGATAATAGTCTGCCTTTTCTTTTTTGCTACCGAAATGGATAATGTCGATTTATCCAAATTATATTGCATCTGCCATTCATTTGCCCACTCACTTAACTTGTCTAAATCACACTGAAGGATTTGTGCATTCTCCTCACAGCTCACCCTCCCACTCTACTTTGTGTCACCTGCAAAGTTGGAGATATTACATAATAACTAGGAGCCGGGGTAGGCCACCTGGCCCCTCGAGACTGCTCCGCCATTCAATAAGATCATGGCTGATCTTTTTGTGCGCTTAGCTCCACTTACCCGCCAGCTCACCATAACCCTTAATCCCTTTACTGTTCAAAATCTATCTTTGCCTTAAAAACATTTAATGAAGTAGCCTTGTGCTTCACTGGGGAGGGAATTCCACAGATTCACAATCCTTTGGGTGAAGAAGTTCCTCCTCAACTCGGTCCTAAATTAGCTCCCCCTTATTGAGGTTATGCCCCTAGTTCTAGTTTCACCCGCCAGTGGAAACAGCCTTGCAATCATCTAAATCATAAATATATATTGCGAATGTAGCTGGCTTCCAGCACCGATCCCTGAGGTACCCCACTAGTCACTGCCTGCCATTCGGAAAAAGACCCGGGAATCCCAACTCTCTTTATATCCAGTCTGCCAACTAGTTTTCTATCACTCTCAATACACTACCCCAATCCCATGTGCTTTAATTTTACATACTATTCTCTTATCGGGGAATTTGTCGAAAGTCTTCTGAAAATCCAAATAAACCATATCCACTGGCTCCCCCTCATCAAACTCTACTAGTTACCTTCTCATTCCAGTAGATTTGTCAAGCATGATTTCCCCTTCATAAATCCATGCTGACTCTCTCCAATCTTGCCACTATTTTCTAAATGCTCTGCTATAATATGAATGAAAATCACTTATTGTCACAAGTAGGTTTCAAATGAAGTTACTGTGAAAATTTCCTGGTCGCCACATTCCGGCGCCTACGGAATCTTAGATAATTGATTCTAGAATTTTCCTCACTACTAACATCAGATTGACTGGTCTATAATTCCCTGTTCCATCTACCTCCCTTTGTAAATAATGAAGTTACATTAGCTACCCTCTAATCTGTAGGAACTGATCCAGAGTCTGTAGGATCTTGGAAGGTGTTATAACCTGCCTGCTTACCATTGGCTGGGGACTAATGACAATCCCACAATCCTGTGGGAGTATGAGCTTCCCCAATGAGGGGGGCGGAGAAACCATTAGTAAACTCCATGTATAAATAAAGCTGGCCAGTTTGGAACCAGCAGGAAGGAGTGTGCAGCAAGGAAGTTGCTGCTGCTGGTATATATATATATATATATATATATATATATATATATATAAAATATGTTATTGTAAATATATGTTATTACTTTGTATCCTTAAAACTCGTGCTGGATTCTTCGTGGCCCTCACAAAAGAAGGTGACCCACCAATGTATCTACTATTTATAGGGCCACTTCCTTAAGTACTTTGGGAAGTAGATTATCACGCCCTGGCGGTTTATCAACCTTCAATCCCACTAATTTCCCCAACTATTTCTCAACTAATATTGATCCCTTCCCTTCCTCCCTCTCTCTAAACCATGCGTTCCCCAGCATTTCTGGTATCTTAATTGTGGCCTTATTTATGAAGATAAAACAAAAGCATGCATTTAGTTGCTCAGCCATTTCTTTGTCCCCCATTATAAATTCCTCTGTTTCTGACTGTAAGGGATCTACATTTGTCTACTACTTCTGTCTACCTACTTCTGCTCTTATGGTCTTATACTCAATTCCATTGTTACAATTGTGAATATTTTGATGCTGGCATTCCTATGCCCCATGTAGATTTGATTCCTCCCTATCTTGAGGCCCCTTGTAATGTGATTTAGACATCCCCTGCCGTGAGGTCCCTAGTCATGAGGGCACCTTACATTACCTGTTCCCCATTTACAGGCTGCAGATATCTCCCTGAAATGTGACAGTGGCATCTGCGGCCAAGTATTTGGATAGCGTTTTGGATACTGTTTGGGTGGGGGAGGCTATGGAAAACAACAGAGCCAGAACAGTGACACCACAACTGGCTCTGTTGCTCAGCAGGGGAGGCAAAGTGCAGGAGAGTGATAGTTATAGGGGTCTCTATAGTAAGGGGCACAGATAGGTATTTCTGTGCACGTGAAAGAGACTCCAGGATGGTGTGTTGCCTCCCTGGGTCGAGGATGTCTCTGACCGAACACAGGACATCCTGAAGGGGGAGGGTGAACAGCCAGAGGTCGTAGTACATGTCATAATATCCACTCATGTATATAATGAGATGCAGACAGGCAGTGATTGACACACAGGATGACCAGTAAGCACACAACACAGTGCAGCCAATCACCAGACAGGACACTACCACTATAAAGCCAGAGGGCACTTGGTTTCCCGCTCTCTCGGGACCCAGCCACCAAGACAGTCAGAGTCCACGAGCTAGCAAGTGCAAACACCATGTGGTAGCTAGTAAGTCTAGTCAGGAAACTACAAGGTCTCCAGTCAGTTCAGTATAGTGTCGACCCACAGCTGAATATGTATATCAGTTCTATAGTTGAATAAAACAGTGTTGGATCTTCTCCAGTGTTAGATGTCTGTTTCTAGCTTCCCTGCATAGTGTGCAGTCCACATCGAAACTACCTGCCTAACACATCATGGTGCCAGAGTGATACTGATCTTGACGCACCTACCTCGAGTGAATCAGCATTGACCAGCAAGCAGCCATCCGGTGAAATGGAAAACATCCAGCCTCCTCCGCATCTCCAGCAACCTCGGCGCCAATTGGAAAATCTTCAAGCAAAAGTTCCTCTTGTCCGTCGAGGCCTCCGAACACGAAGCAACATCAGATGCCAGGAAGATCGCACTATTTCTCTCCACCGCGGGGACCACGCCATCCACATCTACAACTCCCTTACGTTCGCTGACGGCGAAGACAAAACAAAATTCAAAACAGTCCTGCTGAGGTTTGACAGCCATGGCGACATTGAGGTGAATGAGATCTATGGTACGTTTTCCACCATAGGCTTCAGGGTAAGGATGAACCTTTTCAGTCCTTCGTGACCCATCTCTGCATCCTAGCGTAGTCATGCAACTATGACTCGATGGCTGATTCCATGATCCGGGATTAGATCGTTTTCGGGGCCCACTACGCTTCCCTTCGGCAGCAGTTCCTGAAAGTCAAACAGTTGACCCTCTCTGTCGCTATCGAGACGTGCGTTGTCCATGAGCATGCTAAGAATCGTTACTCCCACATCAGGGTGGCAGAAACTGCAAAGCTGGCCTCCCACAAGACGGAACGATTGCAGGCCATTGCACAAATGCAGGGCCTGAGCATCGAGGAGAGTGGCTGTTTCGCGCGCTTTTCCTGGGTCGCTGCGCATGCGCTCCACGACCGAGTGGAAGATGAGCCCGACAACCTGACTGCACAGGTGCGTACGACGACCGACCGCACTGCGCATGCGCAATTACGCACGGAACGCGCTGACGTCGGCGTCATGACATGTCCAAATTGTGGCTCCGCCCATTTAAAGCTGCAATGTCCGGCAAAAGGACGCCGGTGTCTACAGTATGGCAAGCTAAATTGAAGGTGTACCTGAGCTAGAGACCCTAGCTGTTCAAGTGAAGACCAGCATCCAGCAGAGGGCGGTAGAGCGGAGCTACTGATTGGTGTTGCAAGGGAAATTTGCATACCTCCGTCGTGGTCACCCTAAATTGAAGGTGTACCTGAGCTAGAGACCCTAGCTGTTTGAGTGAAGACCAGCATCCAGCAGAGGGCAGTAGAGCGGAGCTGCTGATTGGTGTTGCAAGGGAAATTTGCATACCTCCGTCGTGGTCACCCTAAATTGAAGGTGTACCTGAGCTAGAGACCCTAGCTGTTCGAGTGAAGACCAGCATCCAGCAGAGGGCGGTAGAGCGGAGCTACTGATTGGTGTTGCAAGGGAAATTTGCATACCTCCGTCGTGGTCACCCTAAATTGAAGGTGTACCTGAGCTAGAGACCCTAGCTGTTCGAGTGAAGACCAGCATCCAGCAGAGGTCGAGCACGGAGCTACTGATTGGTGTTGCAAGGGAAATTTGCATACCTCCGTCGTGGTCACCCTAAATTGAAGGTGTACCTGAGCTAGAGACCCTAGCTGTTTGAGTGAAGACAAGCATCCAGCAGAGGGCAGTAGAGCGGAGCTGCTGATTGGTGTTGCAAGGGAAATATGCATACCTCAGTCGTGGTCACCCTAAATTGAAGGTGTACCTGAGCTAGAGACCCTAGCTGTTCGAGTGAAGACAAGCATCCAGCAGGGGACGGTAGAGCGGAGCTGCTGGTTGGTGTTGCAAGGGAAATTTGCATACCTCCGTCGTGGTCACCCTAATTTGAAGGTATTTTTTGGAGGAGCTGTTGGCAAATGACACTTAAAACCGAAACACTTCTTCATTGTTTCCCTCCCTACCCCCTCCTCTAACCAAAAAAATCAACCGCTGTGAAGATCAAGAGGAAGGCTCGAGGTCAGTGACTGGTAAGTAGTGTTTCTGTTTTCTTTTTCTTTTCATGGATATATTGATATATTTTTTTCTTCGTTGGTTATTTATTTATTTAAAATTTTTTTGGTAAATTGTAATTGTTGAAGTTAAGCGAAGGTTTAAGACATGGCAGGAGATCTCAAACCCGTGTCATGCTCCTCGTGTGCGATGTGTGAGCTCAGGGACACGTCCACTGTCCCTGGCTCCTTCACGTGCAAGAAATGTGTCCAGTTGCAGCTCCTGTTAGACTGCTTGACGGCTCTGGAGCTGCAGATGGACTCACTTTGGAGCATACGCAATGCTGAGGACGTCGTGGATAGCATGTTTAGCGAGTTGGTCACACCGCAGGTGAAAGGTACTGAGGGAGATAGAAAATGGGTGACCAAAAGACAGAGCAAGAGTAGGAAGGCAGTGCAGGTGTCCTCTGCGGTCATCTCCCTGCAAAACAGATATACCACTTTGGATACTGTTGAGGGAGATGGCTCACCAGGGGAAGGCAGCAGCAGCCAGGTTCATGGCACCATGGCTGGCTCTGCTGCGCAGCTGGGCAGGAAGAGGAATGGCAGGGCTATAGTGATAGGGGACTCAATTGTAAGGGGAATAGACCGGCGGTTCTGCGGACGCAATCGAGACTCCGGAACATTCTGGGGGGGGGGAGGGGGGGAGGAGGGTCAACAGCCAGCTGTCGTAGTGCACATAGGCACCAACGATATAGTTAAAAAACGGGACGAGGTCCTACAAGCTGAATTTAGCGAGTTAGGAGTGAAACTAAACTAAAAAGTAGGACCTCAAAGGTAGTAATCTCAGGATTGCTACCAGTGCCACGAGCTAGTCAGAGTAGGAATGTCAGGATCGATAGGATGAATGCGTGGCTCGAGAGATGGTGCAAGAGGGAGGGATTCAAATTCCTGGGACATTGGAACCGGTTCTGGGGGAGGTGGGACCAGTGCAAAGTGGACGGTCTGCACCTAGGCAGGACTGGAACCGATGTCCTGGGGGGGGGGGGGGTTTGCTAGAGCTGTTGGGGAGAGTTTAAACTAATGTGGCAGGGGGATGGGAACCGATGCAGGAAGTTGGAAGGTAGTAAACCAAGGACAGAAACAATAGGCAGCAAGGTGGAAAGTGTAAGGCAGAGAAGCCATAGTCAAAAATCAAAAAGGGCGACAGTACAAGGTACAGTGACTGAGGGGAGCTCAGTGAATAGGATCAGGAATACTAAAAGGAATAAAACGGGAAGTGAAAACATTAATGGTAAGTGACGCGGCAGGTTGTTACTTGAAGATATGGGTTCAACGATAAGGAAAATTAGGAGAAAGGTTAAGAAGAAATATAACTCAGGAGAGGTTACTGATTGAGGTGTTCAGATTCAGAACAGAGGTAAAAAAGCCAACATAAGTGTACTTTACCTGAATGCTTGTAGTATTCGGAATAAGGTAAATGAGTTGATGGTGCAAATCATTGTGAATGACTATGATTTAGTGGCCATTACTGAAACATGGTTAAAGGATGGTCGCGACTGGGAGTTAAATATCCCAGCGTATCAAACTATTTGGAAGGACAGAGTGGATGGTAAGGGAGGTGGTGTAGCTCTGTTATTTAAGGATGACATCCGGGCAACAGTAAGGGATGACATCGGTGCTATGGAGGATAAGGTTGAATCCATTAGGGTGGAAATCAGGAATAGTAAGACGAAAAAGTCACTGATAGGAGTAGTCTATAGGCCACCAAATAGTAACATTATGGTGGAGCAGGCAATAAACAAAGAAATAACTGATGCATGTAGAAATGGTACAGCAGTTATCATGGGGGATTTTAATCTACATGTCGATTGGTTTAACCAGGTCGGTCAAGGCAGCCTTGAGGGGGAGTTTATAGAATGTATCCGCGATAGTTTCCTAGAACAGTATGTAATGGAACCTACGAGGGAACAAGCGGTCCTAGATCTGGTCCTGTGTAATGAGACAGGATTGATTCAGGATCTCATAGTTAGGGATCCTCTCGGAAGGAGCGATCACAATATGGTGGAATTTAAAATACAGATGGAGGGTGAGAAGGTAAAATCAAGCACTAGTGTTTTGTGCTGAAACAAAGAAGATTACAATGGGATGAGAGAAGAACTAGCTAAGGTAGACTGGGAGCAAAGACTTTATGGTGAAACAGTTGAGGACCAGTGGAGAACCTTCCAAGTGATTTTTCACTGTGCTCAGCAAAGGTTTATACCAACAAAAAGGAAGGACGGTAAACAGAGGGAAAATCTAAGGAAATATGGGAGAGTATCAAATTGAAGGAAAAAACATACAATGTAGCAAAGATCAGTGGGAGACTAGAGGACTGGGAAATCTTTAGGGGGCAACAGAAAGCTACTAAAAAAGCTATAAAGAAGAGTAAGATAGATTTTGAGAGTAAACTTGCTCAGAATATAAAAACAGATAGTAAAAGTTTCTACAAATATATAAAACAAAAAAGAGTGGCTAAGGTAAATATTGGTCCTTTAAGGATGAGAAGGGAGATTTAATAATGGGAGATGAGGAAATGGCTGAGGAACTGAACAGGTTTTTTGGGTCGGTCTTCACCGTGGAAGACACAAATAACATGCCAGTGACTGATGGAAATGAGGCTATGACAGGTGAGGACCTTGAGAGGATTGTTATCACCAAGGAGATAGTGATGGGCAAGCTAATGCGGCTAAAGGTAGACAAGTCTCCTGGACCTGATGGAATGCATCCCAGAGTGCTAAAAGAGATGGCTAGGGAAATTGCAAATGCACTAGTGATAATTTACCAAAATTCACTAGACTCTGGGGTGGTCCCAGCGGATTGGAAATTAGCAAACGTGACACCACTGTTTTAAAAAGGAGATAGGCAGAAAGCGGGTAATTATAGGCCAGTGAGCTTAACTTCGGTAGTAGGGAAGATGCTGGAATCTATCATCAAGGAAGAAATAGCGAGGCATCTGGATGGAAATTGTCCCATTGGGCAGACGCAGCATGGGTTCATAAAGGGCAGGTCGTGCCTAACTAATTTAGTGGAATTTTTTGAGGACATTAACAGTGCGGTAGATAACTGGGAGGCAATGGATGTGGTATATCTGGATTTCCAGAAAGCCTTTGACAAGGTGCCACACAAAAGGTTACTGCATAAGATAAAGATGCATGGCATTAAGGGGAAAGTAGTAGCATGGATAGAGGATTGGTTAATTAATAGAAATCAAAGAGTGGGGATTAATGGGTGTTTCTCTAGTTGGGAATCAGTAGCTAGTGGTGTCCCTCAGGGATCAGTGTTGGGCCCACAATTGTTCACAATTTACATAGATGATTTGGAGTTGGGGACCAAGGGCAATGTGTCCAAGTTTGCAGACGACACTAAGATAATGTAGCGCACAAAGACTCCGAGAGACGAATAGAGTGAAGTCGATGAGGCTTTATTAAGCGTGACTGTTTCCCCGCAGTTCAGTAGTAGACTACCTGCGGGGGAGGGCTCCAGGTACTTATACTCCGCCTTCAGGGAGGAGCTAGAGGTCAACGTCCAACCAGGACCCGGGATCTGTCAGCCAATGACATCATGGCTTCACAGTCCCACATGACCCCTAATGCATACTACCACATTCACCCCTTGTTAAAAATGAACACGGCGGGGTGATGCTTCGCATGGTGGTAAGGGTTTACAAGGCTGGTCCTGGGAGGAAAACTTTCACATGTTATAACAGTATGTACAAGGTTTTTTTTGTTTCAAACTATTTACAGTAATCGTCAGGAAAAGACAAAATGTTCTCGTTAAAAGTCCACATTGTACTGTTAGATCGACGCCACGAGTCGGTCGGGCGGTCTGGTCTTCCGTGTCGATCGCCTCGGCCCCGGTGGTGGTGGTGCTTGTTCCGGTGTTGTCTTCTCCGGGAGCCTTACGGTTTCAGCTTGGGCTTTATTCCTGGTCGGGCCTGGGAGGAGGACTGATCCTCCTGGGAAGGGGGCGGTCGCGGGGTGCGGCGGTGGCAGGAAGGGGGGGGGGTTGGGTGATTGGTGTCGGGGTGGTGTGTGTGTTGCCGGCGGGCGCCAGATCTCGCAGAGAGACCGTGTCCTGTCGGCCATCGGGGTACTCCACGTAAGCGTACTGCGGGTTTGCGTGAAGGAGGTGAGCCCTTTCGACCAATGGGTCCGACTTGTGCGCCCGCACATGCTTTCGGAGCAAGATGGGTCCTGGGGCCGCCAGCCAGGTCGGCAGCGATGTTCCAGAGGAGGACTTCCTGGGGAAGACAAGGAGGTGCTCATGAGGCGTTTGATTAGTGCTAGTACACAGTCGTGACCGGATGGAGTGGAGGGCGTCCGGAAGGACCTCCTGCCACCGTGAAGCTGGGAGGTCCCTGGACCGCAGGGCCAGTAGGACGGTGTTCCAGACCGTGCCGTTCTCCCTCTCTACTTGCCCGTTCCCCCGGGGGTTGTAGCTGGTCGTCCTGCTCGAAGCTATCCCGTTGCTGAGCAGGAACTGGCGCAGCTCGTCACTCATGAAGGAGGACCCCCTGTCGCTGTGGACGTATGCGGGGCAACCGAACAGTGTGAATATGGTGTTCAGGGCTTTAATGACTGTGGCCGCGGTCATGTCAGGGCAGGGGATGGCGAATGGGAAGCGGGAGTACTCGTCCACCACATTAAGGAAGTATATGTTGCGGTCGGTGGAGGGGAGGGGTCCTTTGAAATCCAGACTAAGGCGTTCAAAGGGGCGGGAAGCCTTAATCAGGTGCGCACCATCCGGCCTGAAAAAATGCGGTTTGCACTCTGCGCAGATGTGGCAGTTCCTTGTGACTGTACGGACCTCCTCTAAGGAGTATGGGAGGTTGCGGGACTTGATAAAGTGGTAAAACCGAGTGACCCCCGGGTGGCAGAGGTCCTCGTGGAGGGTTTGGAGACGGTTAATTTGTGCGTTGGCACATGTGCCGCGGGATAGGGCACCGGACGGCTCGTTCAGCTTTCCAGGACGATACAAGATCTCGTAGTTGAAGGTGGAGAGCTCGATCCTCCACCTTAAGATCTTGTCGTTTTTGATTTTGCCCCGCTGTGCACTATCGAACATGAAGGCTACCGACCGTTGGTCCGTGAGGAGAGTGAATCTCCTGCCGGCCAGATAATGCCTCCAATGTCGCACAGCTTCCACTATGGCTTGGGCTTCCTTTTCCACTGAGGAGTGGCGGATTTCTGAAGCGTGGAGGGTTCGGGAGAAAAAGGCCACGGGTCTGCCCGCTTGGTTAAGGGTGGCCGCGAGAGCTACGTCGGAGGTGTCGCTCTCGACCTGGAAGGGGAGGGACTCATCGATGGCGCGCATCGTGGCCTTTGCGATATCCGCTTTGATGCGGCTGAAGGCCTGGCAAGCCTCTGTCGACAGAGGGAAGGTCGTGGTCTGTATTAGGGGGCGGGCCTTGTCTGCGTACTGGGGGACCCACTGGGCGTAGTATGAAAAAAAACCCAGGCAGCGTTTCAGGGCTTTTGAGCAGTGCGGGAGGGGAAATTCCATGAGGGCGCGCATACGTTCGGGGTCGGGGCCTATTATCCCATTGCGCACTACGTAGCCCAGGATGGCTAGCCGGTTGGTGCTAAAAACGCACTTGTCCTCGTCGTACGTGAGGTTCAAGGCTTTAGCGGTCTGGAGGAATTTTTGGAGGTTGGCGTCGTGGTCCTGCTGATTGTGGCCGCAGATGGTTACATTGTCGAGATACGGGAACGTGGCCCGCAACCCGTGTTGATCAACCATTCGGTCCATCTCTCGTTGGAAGACCGAGACCCCGTTTGTGACGCCAAATGGGACCCTTAGGAAATGGTATAATCGCCCGTCTGCCTCGAAGGCTGTGTACTTGCGGTCACTTGGGCGGATGGGGAGCTGATGGTAGGCGGACTTGAGGTCGACGGTGGAGAAGACTTTATATTGGGCAATCCGATTGACCATGTCGGATATGCGGGGGAGAGGGTACGCGTCTAGTTGTGTGTACCTGTTGATGGTCTGGCTATAGTCTATGACCATCTTTTGCTTCTCCCCTGTCTTTACTACTACCACCTGTGCTCTCCAGGGACTATTGCTGGCCTGGATTATGCCTTCCTTTAGTAGCCGCTGGACTTCGGACCGAATGAAGGTCCGGTCCTGGGCGCTGTACCGTCTGCTCCTAGTGGCGACGGGTTTGCAATCCGGGGTGAGGTTTGCAAACAAGGACGGGGGTTGCACCTTGAGGGTTGCGAGGTCGCAGATAGTGAGTGTGGGTATTGGGCCGCCGAATTTGAAGGTAAGGCTCTGTAGATTGCACTGGAAGTCTAATCCCAGTAATGTGGGGGCGCAGAGTTGGGGAAGGACGTAGAGCCTGTAGTTTTTGAACTCCCTCCCCTGCACCGTTAGGGTAACTATGCAGAAGCCTTTGATCTGTACGGAGTGGGATCCTGCAGCTAGGGAAATCTTTTGTGCGCTGGGATGGGTGGTCAAAGAACAGCGTCTTACGTGTCGGGGTGGATAAAGCTCTCCGTGCTCCCGGAGTCGACTAAGCATGGTGTCTCGTGCCCGTTTATCAGCACCGTTGTCGTCGTCGTCTGGAGTGTCCGGGGCCGAGCTTGGTCCAGCGTTATTGAAGCGAGACGTGGTTGTAGTAGTTGAGCGTCCTCTTCGAACCCCGTGGAGCCGTCGATACTGGGGTCCGTTGTTGCCGTCCAAGATGGCGTCGGGGGTGAACAAAATGGCTGCCCCCATGCATCGCACATGGCTGGGGGGTCACAAGATGGCGGCGGGCTGGACAAAATGGCCACCCCCATGCGTCGTACAGGTCTGGGGTGGTCCAAGATGGCGGCGCCCTTCCTCCCCTCGTGGTGGCCGGGACCCAAAATGGCGGCGTCTGCGGGTCGCACATGGGGCGCTGGGGGGGTTGGGGAGCGTTAGGAACGCGCGGGGCTCCCTCTTCTCCGGGGAGAGCGGTGGTCGGGACCCAAGGTGGAAGCGCCGGCGGGTCATACATGGGGCGCGGGGGGGGGGGGGGTTTGGGGGGCGTTAGAGCCGCGCAGAACTCCCTGTTCTCCCGGGACCGCGGTGGTCGGGACCCAGAGTGGCTGCGCCTGCAGGTCGTACATGGGGCGCAGGTGGGGTTGGGGAGCGTAAGCGGCGTGCAGGGCTCCCTGTTCTCCCGGGACAGCGGCGACCTCGCGGGACCGGCACACAACCGCGAAATGGCCCTTTTTCCCGCAGCTCTTGCAGATCGCTGCGCGGGCCGGGCAGCGCTGCCGGGGGTGTTTCGCCTGGCCGCAGCAATAGCAGCGGGCGCCCCCAGTGCGACTTGGCGTTTGGACCGCGCAAGCCTGTGGGGTGTCCGGGGGGGGGGGGGGGGGGGGGGGGTTTGTCGCGACGGGTACGTACGGAGCCCAATGGGCTACCGTGCGGTCGGGGCCATAGGCGCGGGTATTTCGCGCGGCCACGTCTAGGGAGGCTGCTAGGGCCCGTGCCTCTGAGAGTCCTAGCGACTCTTTTTCTAGAAGTCTTTGGCGGATTTGGGAGGAGTTCATACCTGCCACAAAAGCATTGCGCATTAACATGTCCGTGTGTTCATTTGCGTTCACCGACGGGCAGCTGCAGGCTCGTCCCAAAATTAGTAGTGCGGCGTAGAATTCATCTATCGATTCTCCGGGACTTTGCCATCTCGTTGCGAGTTGATAGCGAGCGTAGATCTGGTTTACTGGGCTGACATAGAGACTTTTTAGTGCTGCGAACGCCGTCTGGAAATCCTCTGCGTCTTCGATGAAAGAGAAAATCTCCGTGCTTAACCTCGAGTGCAGGACCTGTAGTTTTTGGTCTTCTGTGACCCGGCCGGTGGCCGTTCTGAGGTAGGCCTCGAAACAAGTCTGCCAGTGCTTGAAAGCTGCTGCCGCGTTCACTGCGTGGGGGCTGATCCTCAGGCATTCCGGGATGATCCTGAGCTCCATAGTCCTTTTTAGTCACGCTTAATAAATTGTAGTGCACAAAGACTCCGAGAGACGAATAGAGTGAAGTCGGTGAGGGTTTATTAAGCGTGACTGTTTCCCCCGCAGTTCAGTAGTAGACTACCTGCGGGGGAGGGCTCCAGGTACTTATACTCCGCCTTCAGGGCGGAGCTAGAGGTCAACGTCCAACCAGGACCCGGGATCTGTCAGCCAATGACATCATGGCTTCACAGTCCCACATGACCCCTAATGCATACTACCACAGATAAGTGGTAAAGCAAAAAGTGCAGAGGATACTGGAAGTCTGCAGAGGGATTTGGATAGGTTAAGTGAATGGGCTAGGGCCTGGCAGATGGAATACAATGTTGACAAATGTGAGATTATCCATTTTGGTAGGAATAACAGCAAAAGGGATTATTATTTAAATGATAAAATATTAAAACATTCTGCTGTGCAGAGAGACCTGGGTGTGCTAGTGCATGGGTCGCAAACAGATGGTTTACTGTTGCAACAGGTGATTAAGAAGGCAAATGGAATTTTGTCCTTCATTGCTAGAGGGATGGAGTTTAAGACTAGGGAGGTTATGCTGCAATTGTATAAGGTGTTAGTGAGGCCACACCTGGAGTATTGTGTTCAGTTTTGGTCTCCTTACTTGAGAAAGGATGTACTGGCTCTGGAGGGTGTGCAGAGGAGATTCAGTAGGTTAATCCCAGAGCTGAAGGGGTTGGATTACGAGGAGAGGTTGAGTAGACTGGGACTGTACTCGTTGGAATTTAGAAGGATGAGGGGGATCTTATAGAAACATATAAGATTATGAAGGGAATAGATAGGATAGATGCGGGCAGGTTGTTTCCCCTGGCGGGTGAAAGCAGAACTAGGGGGCATAGCCTCAAAATAAGGGTAAGTAGATTTAGGACTGAGTTTAGGAGGAACTTCTTCACCCAAAGGGTTGTGAATCTATGGAATTCCTTGCCCAGTGAAGCAGTAGAGGCTCCTTCATTAAATGTTTTTAAGATAAAGATAGATAGTTTTTTGAAGAATAAAGGGATTAAGGGTTTTGGTGTTCGGGCCGGAAAGTGGAGCTGATTCCACAAAAGATCAGCCATGATCTCATTGAATGGTGGAGGAGGCTTGAGGGGCCAGATGGCCTACTCCTGCTCCTAGTTCTTATGTACACAGCCCTTTGCAGATCTGCTCCACCGCTCAGCAGCCAGCGATCCCAGCTGCGGCGCAGAAGTGTCCGTTCAATACAACAAGGCATGCCAGATTCCGATCCCAACAGACCCTGATGCTGAGTGCCTCAAGTCCCCAAACCGGATGGGCATCATGACTACACATGCGCTGCCTTCCACCGCAACGGCGAAACGCCTCTCGATCCTCAGTGCGGATCCCGACAACAAGTGGTGTGCTGTCCTCGCGGTTAATAAGGCTCGCATCCGATTTAAACTGGACACCGGCGCATCAGCGAACCTCATCTCAAAATCCGACCTCAACACCATCCGCGCCAGACCAAGCATTCTTCCACCGGCCTGCCAGCTCCTTGACTACAATGGCAGTGCCATAGCTGCCAGTGTCTCCTGTCAACTAGGGGTATCCAACAAGGCGATCAAGGCCACACTGCGGTTTGAAATCGTCGGGCCTGACAGAGCATCCCTGCTCAGTGCTCGAGACTGCAAGCTCCTGAACCTCGTTCGGTGAGTCCATACCATGTCATCATCACCTGCGACGGCCTCGCCTGGTGGAAACTTGCAAGCCGACATAGAAGACATTATCACGCAGTACCACAGCATATTCGATGGAATGGGCACGAAATCCTGTTCAAGCCGAACGCCACCCCTGTCATTCATGCACCACGCCGGGTGCCGGCACCCCTCCAGGATCGTCTTAAGAAGCAATTACAGGACCTCCAAGACCAGGACATCCTATCGAAGGTCACAGAGCCAACAGACTGGGTCAGCTACATGGTCTGCGTAAAGAAGCCGTCAGGGCAGCTTCGCATTTGCATTGACGCTAAGACTCTAAACCGCAGCATCATGCGGGAGCATTACCCGATACCAAAACGTGAAGAGTTGACCAGTGAGATGGCTCATGCCAAATTCTTTACTAAGCTGGACACCTCCAAGAGTTTTTGGCAAATACAGCTGGACACGTCCAGTCGCAAGCTGTGCAAGTTCAACACCCCGGTCGATCGCTCCTGCTACAACCGGATGCCTTTTGGGATCATATCTGCCTCCGAAGTATTTCACCGCATCATGGAGCAGATGATGGAGGGCATCGAGGGGGTGCCTATGTTGCCGACGTAATTATCTGGTCCACAATGCCCCAGGAATACATTGCTCGCCTCAAGAAGGTATTCCAGAGAATTCATGAACATGGTCTCCAGCTCAACAGGGCCAAGTGCTCATTTGGTCAATCGGATATTAAGTTCCTGGGTGACCACATCTCGCAGATGACGAAAAGGTCTCGGCGATCAACGCCATGAAGACCCCGAAGACAAGAAGGCGGTCCTCCACTTCCTCGGGAAATTCATTCCCAATATGGCATCCCACACCACGGCCCTCCGCCATCTCGTCAAGAAGTCGATGGAATTCCAGTGGCTGCCCACGCATGAAGAGGAGTGGCGTGAGCTGAAAGCAAAGCTCACCACAGCCCCGGTTCTAGCGTTCTTCGACCCAACCAAGGAAACCAAGATATCGACTGATGCAAGCCAGGACGGCATTGGGGCGGTGCTCCTTCAGCGAGGTGACTCCTCGTCCTGGGCTCCAGTGGCGTATGCTTCCAGGGCCATGACTCCCACTGAGCAATGGTATGCTCAGATTGAGGAGTGTCTGGGCCTCCTGACAGGAATAGTCAAGTTTCCCGACTACATTTACGGCCTGCCAAAATTCACGATAGAAATGGACCACAGGCCTCTAGTCCATATAATCCAGAAGGATTTAAATGACATGACACCTCGGTTACAGCGAATTCTTCTTAAGCTACGCCGCTACGACTTCGAACTTGTCTACACGCCAGGCAAAGAGCTGATCGTTGCAGATGCCCTATCCAGGTCCATTACCACACCGTGTGAACAAAGTGACTTCATCTGCCACATAGAAGCGCAAGTGCAGTTGTGTGCCACCAACCTTCCGGCCTCTGACGAACGGGTGGTCCAAATTCGTGAGGAGACAGCCAAGGATCCTCTGCTGCAGCGTGTGATGCAGCACCTTACCAATGGCTGGCAGAAGGGACAATGTCCCCAGTTCTATAATGTAAAAGACGACCTGACGGTGATGGAGGGAATCCTTCTGAAACTCGACAGGATTTGAGTAATTCCTCAGAGCATGCGGGCTATGGAGCTGGGTGAGGCACGATCTATTTGACTGGAGACGAAGTTGAATCACTGAGGCTTTATTAGTATCAGATGTATGGCCTCCCACAGCAGCTGGCAAAATAGCTGCGAGCTGGAGGCCATGCATATTTATAACCCGCCTCCTGGGCGGAGCTAGCATGCAGGGGCCACAGGTGAACCTGCAGTGCAGGGTCTACCGTACAACCCCTAATATCAGAACACAGTGGTTTACCACATTCACCCCCTGTTAAAATTGAGTCCGGCGGGGGTGGTGGATAACTATATAAAATTACCAATTTTTAATTTTGCAGAGCAGTAAAAAAAATGTCTCTTAGCATCCGGCGGGCCGGTCAGAGGTTCAGCCGGTCCGGTGCCTTGATGGTTCTTTGAGATCGACAAATGTGAGATCTTTGAAATCAACATCTGACATGTGGGAGGCTTTCAAGTGTCAGTTGAAAGGAATACAGGACCGGCATGTTCCTGTGAGGAAGAAAGATAAATACGGCAATTTTCGGGAACCTTGGATGACGAGTGATATTGTAGGCCTCGTCAAAAAGAAAAAGGAGGCATTTGTCAGGGCTAAAAGGCTGGGAACAGACAAAGCCTGTGTGGCATATAAGGAAAGTAGGAAGGAACTTAAGCAAGGAGTCAGGAGGGCTAGAAGGGGTCATGAAAAGTCATTGGCAAATAGGGTTAAGGAAAATCCCAAGGCTTTTTACACGTACATAAAAAGCAAGAGGGTAGCCAGGGAAAGGGTTGGCCCACTGAAGGATAGGCAAGGGAATCTATGTGTGGAGCCAGAGGAAATGGGCGAGGTACTAAATGAATACTTTGCATCAGTATTCACCAAAGAGAAGGAATTGGTAGATGTTGAGTCTGGAGAAGGGGGTGTAGATAGCCTGGGTCACATTGTGATCCAAAAAGACGAGGTGTTGGGTGTCTTAAAAAATATTAAGGTAGATAAGTCCCCAGGGCCTGATGGGATCTACCCCAGAATACTGAAGGAGGCTGGAGAGGAAATTGCTGAGGCCTTGACAGAAATCTTTGGATCCTCGCTGTCTTCAGGGGATGTCCCGGAGAACTGGAGAATAGCCAATGTTGTTCCTCTGTTTAAGAAGGGTAGCAAGGATAATCCCGGGAACTACAGGCCGGTGAGCCTTACTTCAGTGGTAGGGAAATTACTGGAGAGAATTCTTCGAGACAGGATCTACTCCCATTTGGAAGCAAATGGACGTATTAGTGAGAGGCAGCACGGTTTTGTGAAGGGGAGGTCGTGTCTCACTAACTTGATAGAGTTTTTCGAGGAGGTCACTAAGATGATTGATGCAGGTAGGGCAGTAGATGTTGTCTATATGGACTTCAGTAAGGCCTTTGACAAGGTCCCTCATGGTAGACTAGTACAAAAGGTGAAGTCACACGGGATCAGGGGTGAACTGGCAAGGTGGATACAGAACTGGCTAGGCCATAGAAGGCAGAGGGTAGCAATGGAGGGATGCTTTTCTAATTGGAGGGCTGTGACCAGTGGTGTTCCACAGGGATCAGTGCTGGGACCTTTGCTCTTTGTAGTATATATAAATGATTTGGAGGAAAATGTAACTGGTCTGATCAGTAAGTTTGCAGACGACACAAAGGTTGGTGGAATTGTGGATAGCGATGAGGACTGTCTGAGGATACAGCAGGATTTAGATTGTCTGGAGACTTGGGCGGAGAGATGGCAGATGGAGTTTAATCCGGACAAATGTGAGGTAATGCATTTTGGAAGGGCTAATGCAGGTAGGGAATATACAGTGAATGGTAGAACCCTCAAGAGTATTGAAAGTCAAAGAGATCTAGGAGTACAGGTCCACAGGTCATTGAAAGGGGCAACACAGGTGGAGAAGGTAGTCAAGAAGGCATACGGCATGCTTGCCTTCATTGGCCGGGGCATTGAGTATAAAAATTGGCAAGTCATGTTGCAGCTGTATAGAACCTTAGTTAGGCCACACTTGGAGTAGAGTGTTCAATTCTGGTTGCCACACTACCAGAAGGATGTGGAGGCTTTAGAGAGGGTGCAGAAGAGATTTACCAGAATGTTGCCTGGTATGGAGGGCATAAGCTATGAGGAGCGATTGAATAAACTCGGTTTGTTCTCACTGGAACGAAGGAGGTTGAGGGGCGACCTGATAGAGGTATACAAAATTATGAGGGGCATAGACAGAGTGGATAGTCAGAGGCTTTTCCCCAGGGTAGAGGGGTCAATTACTAGGGGGCATAGGTTTAAGGTGAGAGGGGCAAGGTTTAGAGTAGATGTACGAGGCAAGTTTTTTACGCAGAGGGTAGTGGGTGCCTGGAACTCACTACCGGAGGAGGTAGTGGAAGTAGGGACGATAGGGACATTTAAGGGGCATCTTGACAAATATATGAATAGGATGGGAGTAGAAGGATACGGACCCAGGAAGTGTAGAAGATTGTAGTTTCGTCGGGCCGTATGGTCGGCACGGGCTTGGAGGGCCGAAGGGCCTGTTCCTGTGCTGTACATTTCTTTGTTCTTTGTTTGTTCTTTGAAGTGGTGACGGCGATGTTGGCGCTGTCGTTGATTCCGGGAGCATGCCAAAATCCTCTTCATCAACGGGGGTGGGCAGGGGGAGGATGGACGGTCCTAGGGGGGGTGATGGGGGCGACGGTGGCGGCAAGGGTGATGTGGGGGATGGAATCTGCTGGTGCCAGGTCCCTGAGGGAGACGGTATCCTGGTGGCCGTCGGGGAACGCCACGTAGGCGGACTGTGGGTTTGCGTGGAGCAGGTGCACCCTTTCCACCAAAGGATCCGCCTTGTGGAGCCGCACATGTTTACGGAGAGGCATGGTTCACGGAGCTGTAAGCCAAGTTGGGAGCGATACCCCGGATGTGGACTTCCTGGGGAAGGCAAAAAGACGTTCAAGTGGTGTACTGTTAGTAGCAGTGCAGAGTAATGAGCGAATGGAATGTAGTGCATCAGACAGGACCTCTTGCCAGCGGGAGGCTGGGAGGTTTCTGGACCGTAGGGCCAGCTGGACGGCCCTCCATACCGTCCCATTCTCCCTTTCTACCTGTCCGTTTCCCCGGGGGTTGTAGCTCGTCGTTCTGTTGGAGACGATACCCCTGCTGAGCAGGAACTGACGTAGCTCATCACTCATGAATGAGGATCCCCTGTCACTGTGGATGTAGGCGGGGAAGCTGAGCAGAGTGAAGATAGAATTAAGGTCTTTAATGACGGTGGCAGACGTCATATGTCGGGACATGGGATGGCGAAGGGAAACCGGGAGTATTCATCGATCACACTGAGGAAATATGTGTGTCGATCGGAGGAGGGGAGGGGGCCTTTGAAATCCACGCTGAGGCATTCAAAGGGACGGGAGGCCTTCACCAGGTGAGCGCGGTCCGGCTGGTAGAAGTGCGGCTTGCACTCCGCACAGACCTGGCAGTCCCTGGTGATTGTCCTTACTTCCTCGATGGAGTAGGGCAAATTTCGTACTTTAATGAAATGATACAACCGAGTGACCCATGGGTTACAAAGGCTGTCGTGCAGGGTCCGGAGTCGGTCTACTTGTGCGCTGGCACTTGTACCTCTAGATAGGGCGTCTGGGGGCTCGTTGAGTTTGCCAGGGCGATACTTAATCTCGTAATTAAAGATGGAGAGCTTGATTCTCCACCGCACAATTTTATCATTTTTGATCTTGCCCCGCTGTGTGTTGAACATGAAGGCTACCGACCATTGGCCAGTGAGGAGAGTGAATCTCCTGCCGGCCAGGTAATGCCTCCAATGACGCACAGCCTCAACGATAGCCTTGGCCTCCTTTTCGACGGGTGAGTGCCGAATTTCGGAGGCATGGAGGGTGCGGGAAAAGAATGCCACGGGCCTGCCTGCCTGGTTGAGGGTGGCTGCAAGGGCGAAGTCCGATGCGTCGCTTTCTACTTGGAAAGGAAGTGTTTCATCTACAGCGTGCATTCCAGCTTTGGTAATATCAGCTCTGATCCGGGCAAAAGCCTGTTGGGCCTCGGCCGTCAGGGGGAAATGAGTGGGTGGGCCTTGTCCGCATAGTTTGGGACCCACTGCACGTCATATGAGAAGAATCCCAGGCAGCGTTTGAGGGCCTTGGGGCAGTGGGAGAGGGGGAGCTCCATGAGGGGGCGCATGCGGTCAAGATCGGGCCCCAGAACTCCGTTATGGACCACGTAGCCGAGGATGGCTAAGCGGTTTGTGCGGACACACACTTCTCCTTGTTATACGTGAGGTTGAGGAGGGTGGCGGTGCGGAGAAATTTAGCGAGGTTGGCGTCGTGGTCCTGCTGATCATGGCCGCAGATGGTCATATTGTCTAGGTACGGAAACGTGGCCCGCAAGCCGTACTGGTCGACATTCGGTCCATCTCCCTTTGGAATACCGAAACCCCATTGGTGACGCCGAAGAGGACCCTAAGGAAGTGATATAGCCGGCCGTCTGCCTCGAAGGCGGTGTATGGCCCGTCCGATTTACGGATGGGGAGCTGGTGTTAAGCGGATTTCAGGTCCACCGTTGAGAAGACCCGGTACTGTGCAATCTGGTTAACCATGTCAGATATGCGTGGGAGGGGGTACGCATCGAGCTGCATATATCTGTTGATGGCCTGGCTGTAGTCCACGACCATTCAGTTTTTTTCCCCAGACTTAACCACTACCACTTGAGCTCTCCAGGGGCTGTTGCCGGCCTCGATGACTCCCTCCCGAAGCAACCGCTGGACCTCGGACATGATGAAGGCCTTATCCTGGGTGCTGTACCGTCTGCTCCTGGTGGCGACGGGTTTGCAATCTGGAGTTAGATTGGCAAAGAGGGAAGGAGGATCAACCTTTAGGGTCGCGGGGCCGCACACAGTGAGGGGTGGTAAGGGTCGGCCAAATTTAACGGTCAGGCTCTGGAGGTTGCACTGGAAGTCCAGGCCGAGGATAAGTGCAGCGCAGAGGTTAGGGAGGATGTAGAGGCGAAAGCCGTGGAACTCTACGCCTTGGACTGTTAGCGTGACCGTGCAGTACCCCCGGATCGCTACGCGATGGGATCCGGAGGCCAGGGAGATAGTTTGATTGATAGGGTGTACCTTAAAGGAGCAGCGCCTTACCGTATTCGGGTGTACAAAGCTCTCGGTGCTCCCGGAGTCCAGTAGGCAGGAGGTCACATGGCCGTTGATTTTAACGCTGGTGGATGCGTTGGTCAGATTATGTGGTCGGGACTGGTCGATTGCCATGGAGGCGAGCCGTGGTTGATCGTTGGGTAGTGAGGCGGCCGTTGAGTTGAGGTCCTGGAAAGCCGTTGGTATCCATGTGCCGCGGGTTGGACAAGATGGCGACGCCCGGAGATCCTGGGGATTACAAAATGGCGGCACCCATGGAACACACGTTGCGGGGGTGGAGCAAGATGGCAGCACCCATGAAACACACCTGTTGTGCGGGGGAGAAGATGGCGGTGCCCATTGGTCGCACATGGTCTGGGGAGGGGAGGAGGATGGCGGTGCCCATTGTCGGTGACCGGGGGGAGTGGGAGCGACCACGGCCACTGAGTGGGACTGGCACACCGCAGCGAAGTGGCCCTTCTTCCCGCAGGCCTTACAAAGGGCAGCGCGGGCTGGGCAGCGTTGGTGGAGGTGTTTTTGCTGGCCGCAAAAATAGCATTGGGGCCCCCCGGAGATCACTGGCTGGCGTGTATTGGGTGGGTAGCGCCCCCGCTGGAGCGGCTGCCTGTGGGGCCCATGAAGCACAGGAGGAGTGGGCCGCGCGATTGGGGGCGTAGGACTGGACATTGCGCAGGGCGACCGTCATGGAGAGCGCTAGTGTTTTAGTCTCTGCGAGGTCGCGCGTGGCCCCTTCTAGGAGCCGCTGCCTGATAACATCAGAACCAATCCCAGTTACAAAAGCGTCCCGCATAAGGAGATCTGAGTGCTCCTTAGCTGTAACGTCCTGGCAGTCACAGTCCCGGACTAGTGGGATCAGGGCCCTCCAGAAGTCCTCGATTGACTCACCAGGTAGTTGAGTACGCAGTGCGAGCGGGTGCCTGGCGAAGATCGTGTTTGTCTTCTGTTCATAATTTTCTTTCAGTCGAGTCGAGCGTAATTGGGTGCATCCTGGATCAGCGGGAAGACATGGAGCTGAGTCTGGAATACAATATTTGGATCTTCTGAGCCTCTGGAACAGGGGTCGGCGCCACGTTGATATACGCTTCAAAACAAGCTAGCCTGTGCTGGAAGTCCTTTCTGGCGTCACTTGCGTGTGGATCCAGCTGCAGGCGATCTGGTTTAATCCGGAGGTCCATCTACTGAGTCTGATACTAATAAATTGAGGCACGATCAATTTGACTGGAGACGAAGTTGAATCCAAACTGAGGCTTTATTAGTATCAGATGTGTGGCCTCCCACAGCAGCTGGCGAATTGGCTGCGAGCTGGAGGCCACGCATATTTATAACCCGGCCCCTGGGTGGAGCTAGCATGCAAGGGCCACAGGTGAACCTGTAGTGCAGGTTCTACCGTACAACCCCTAATATCAGAACACAGTAGTTTACCACACTGGGCCAACTCCATGAGGGTCACCTTGGGTCGAGAAATGCCGACGCAGAGCTCGGGAGGCGGTCTATCGGCCGGGCATCAGCCAGGACATTGCCGACACAGTCCTCAACTGCCCTACCTGTCAGAGGTTTCAACCAGCTCAACCCAAGGAAACGCTGCAACAGCACGAGATTGTGACCTCTCCGTGGTCCAAAGTAGGTGTAGACCTTTTTCATGCCAAGGGGTGTGACTACGTACTCCTGTTACCCATATGTGGTGAAACTGTCCGACCTCACGTCGAAGGCGGTAATCAAAGCCTGCAAAGAAACGTTTGCCAGGCATAGGATTCCGCTCACGGTAATGAGCGACAACGGTCCTTGATTTTACAGCCAGGAATGGTCTGATTTTGCACAGTCCTACAACTTGTGTCACGTAACCTCCAGTCCCCACTACCCGCAGTCAAACGGGAAGGCCGAGAAAGAGGTCCATATTGTAAAGTGGTTACTATGCAAAGCTGCAGACTCAGGCTCCGACTTCAACCTGGCGATGCTGGCACACAGGGCAACCCACTGTCTACTGGGTTGTCTCCAGCGCAGATGCTCATGAATCGCACTCTGAAGACCACAGTTCCAGCCATCCATGTTCCAGACCTTGACCACCTCACTGTCTTCCAGAAAATGCAGCAGTCACAGGCCCAACAGAAGGCCACATACGATGCTCATGCCACGGATCTACCCGAGCTGGCCCCAACTGATCATGTTCGTGTCCAGTTGCCTGAGGGCGGCTGGTCAGCCACAGCTTTTGTGATCAAACAAATACCCCAAGATCGTTCCTTGTCCGCATGGCTCCCTGCTACGGCGCAACAGACGGCGCACTGCGAAGAGTTCCACGCCCGCTATCTGACCGAAGTGCCCCGCCGCCTACGATGCTTCCTCCGGATGTACCCTGCCACGAGGCCACCAATCTACCAGAAGTCCTGCCGGCCCATGCGACCACCGCGATGGCAGTGATCCTGCCTATCCACTTGCAGGCGGCTCCTGATCCCCCTCTGTGGCGATCGACAAGAATTTGTCGCCCACCACAAAGACTGAATCTGTAGTCTGAACTTTTGTACATTTTGTGACTGTTTAAGAAAACAGTGATGTCAGAGAGTGGGTGGGGCTGAGCTCAGATCAGCCATTTTGCAGGTTTTTAGTTTCAGTTTAAAAAGCAGTGTGTGTGTCTGTGTGTGTCCAGAGACTGCAAGAAGAAAGCAAGATGCTGGAGCTGAAGTCAACCAAGCTAATATATCTCTGTCATTCTACAAAAAATATATATATCCTTTAACCTGATGTGATACTGTTTAAAGGTGTTAAGTCTCTTGGAAGTTTGAAGGAACAGTTTAAGGAGTTATTTACTGTTGCAATATTTTCTGAGTTATCTTTGAAGTAAGGGGTGTTAAGAGATCCAATGTTTATTTAAGATATTAAGTTGAGTTCATGGAATAAACAGTGTTTTGTGTTTCAAAACCCACGTGTCCATAATTGTAATCCCACACCTAGGGAAAAGCTGTGTGCTCGGAAAAGCAACAAATCCATTAAAGGGAGAGGTTGGTTGAACTCCATAATACATTTTGGGGTTCTGAAAACGCCTCGCCCATAACAATTGGGGGTTCGAGGGGGATAAAAGTCTATCTATTGGATTGGCTTTTGTGAACTTAACGACATTGAAGGATTGTTGCTTTTCCGGTGTGGTATTTTAGTTTAAGTGGGGAGAGTGTTGTGAACAATGGCTCTTTCAGAGGCTCAGAAGTTTTTGGGGGTGGAGAATGTCACACGTAGTACTTTACGGACAGAAACGAAAAGCAGACTTAGATTTGGCAAGCACATTGCAGTTATCATTTCTTGACAAAATGCAAAAAGATGAGGTAATTATGGCAGTGGTTAAGCATTTAAAGTTGCCTGAGATAGAGTTTGACTCATTGGAAATAGCAAAAATTCAGTTGCAAATTAAACAAATGGAACATGAGAAAGAATTAAAGCAGCTTGCATACGAGAGTGAGAGAGAGGAAAGAGAGAGAGAGGAAAAAGAAAGAGAGAGAGAGGAAAAAGAAAAGGAGAGAGAAGAAAGGAGAAAAGAAAGAATAACCCGAGCAGAACAAAAAGAAAAAGCAGGGGAGATACAGATCAGGTAAAAAGATAAAGAGAGGGAGTTTGAACTTCAGAAAATGGCCATGAAACATGACAATCAGTTAAAATTGGCAAACGTAAAGAGAAACGTACAGTTGGATGATAGTGATGAGGATAGTGAGAAAGAGTGTATCATAGTCGAAGGCTTGGTGGGAATCTATTTAAATCTGTCCAAGCATTGCCAAGGTTTGACAAGAAGGAAGTGGAAGCCCTTTTAATTTCATTTGAGAAGGTAGCTAAACAAATTAAATGGCCACAGGACATGTGGGTGTTACTGATTCAAACAAAGCTGGTAGGTCAAGCTAGTGAAGTGTTTGCATTACTACCGGAGGAGGTATCTGGAACGTATGAGGAGCTGAAGAAATCCATCTTAAGTGCTTATGTGCTAGCGCCTGAAGCTTACAGACAAAGGTTTAGAAATTTAAGGAACAAATTTGGTCAAACATACATGGAGTTTGAAAGGCTCAAACAGAGTAATTTTGATAGGTGGATAAGAGCTTTAAAAATAGACCAAACGTATGAAGCACTCAGAGAAATTATACTTTTGGCCGAGTTTAAAAATTAAATTCCTGATGTAGTGAGAACTTATGTGGAAGAACAGAGGGTTAAAACTGTAAGATTAGCAGCGGAAATGGCAGATGATTATGAATTAGTTCATAAATCAAAGATTGGTTTCCGACATCAGTTTCAGCCGGTATGGGATAGAAACTGGGGACATGAGAAATACTCAAGTGGTAAATGTAAAGGTGAGCTGATGGGAGACAATAAAGAGAGTGTACCTCAGATTAAAAAAGAAATCCAGGAGGGTGGAATAGAAATGAAAAGTTTCAGATGTTTTCACTGTAATAAACTGTAAAGTCACAGTGTTGGTGGTTGAAGAAAAGCACTGGGAAGGCTGATGTGGTAAAACAGGATAAGACAGTGGGGTTTGTTAGAGTGGTAAAGGAAAGCCCAATCGAAGCGAAGGAGGTGTTAACTATTGTACAGCCTGTTCAAGAAGTAATTGTTAAGAAGGTGCCAGATTCTTTAAAAAATTTACTTGTGTGGGTAAAGTTTACTCATGTGTATCAGGAGGAGCCGGTAAAGAAGTCACAATTTTAAGAGATACAGGGGCTAGTCAATCTTTAATGGTAAGAGATGAGGAATTATGTAGTTTGGGAAGAATGTTGCCAGAAAAGGTGGTGATATGTGGAATTCAGGGTGAGAGGAGTAGCGTTCCATTACATAAGGTAAGGTTGGAAAGTCCAGTGAAGAGTGTGAAGTGGTAGTAGGAATAATATATGAACTATCTTGTCCAGGAATACAGTTTATCTTGGGTAATGATATAGCTGGATCGCAGGTGGGAGTGATGCCTACTGTGGTTGATAAGCCAGTGGAAAATCAGTCAACTGAAGTGTTGAAGGACGAATATCCTGGGATTTTTCCGGATTGTGTAGTAACAAGGTCGCAAAGTCACAAGTTAAGACAAGAGGAGAAATCAAAGAGTGAAGGTGAAGTTGAAGTGCCATTATCAGAAACGATTTTTGATCAGATGGTTGAAGAAAAACAAGAACAGGTGGAGGATGAGGCAGATATTTTTAGTTCAGGAAAATTGGCGGAGTTACAACAGAAAGGTGTAGAAATAAAACTGAAGAGGAATCTGAGAGTATACCAGAGTGTTATTACCGTAAAAATGATGCCTTGATGAGAAAATGGAGACCTGTACATATGCAGGTGGATGAAAAGTGGGCAGAAGTTCATCAAGTAGTATTGCCAGTAGGGTATAGAAAGGAGCTGTTGCGAGTTGCACATGAGGTACCAATGGGAGGTCATATTGGAATATGGAAAACTCAAGCTAAAATCCAGAAACATTTTTATTGACCTGGACTACATAAAGATGTAGTTAAATTTTGTTAATCATGTCACACATGTCAAGTGATAGGGAAACCTCAAGCAGTGATAAAACCAGTGCCCTTACTACCCATTCCAGCATTTGAGGAACCTTTTACAAGAGTCCTAATCGATTGTGTCGGACAGCTTCGTAAAACAAAAAGTGGGAATCAATGTCTTTTGACTATAATGGATATGTCTACTAGGTTTCCAGAGGCCATTCCAGTACATAATATTACAGCTAAAGGGATTGTGGAGGAGTTACTTAAATTCTTTACTAGATATGGACTACCCACAGAAATTCAATCTGATCAAGGATCAAATTTTACTTCAAAGTTATTCAAAGAAGTTATGGATAGCTTAGGAATAAAACAATTTAAATCAATTGCGTACCATCCAGAATCGCAGGGAGCGTTAGAAAGGTGGCATCAGACATTAAAGACAATGTTGAGGGCGTATTGTCAAGATTATCCAGAGGATTGGGATAAAGGAATCCCATTCATATTGTTTGCAATTAGGGATGCACCTAATGAGTCTACCAAATTTAGTCCTTTTGAACTAATTTTTGGTCATGAGGTAAGAGGACCACTTAAATTGATTAAGGAAAAATTGGTGGGTGAGAAATCAGAAATTACACTTTTGGATTACGTGTCAAATTTTAGGGAACGATTAAATAGAGCAGGTGAATTGGCTAGACAACATTTGAAAGTTGCACGAAATGTGATGAAACGGGTAGCGGACAAAAAATCCAAAGTTCATAGTTTTGCCAGTGGGGATAAAGTTTTAGTGTTGTTACCAGTGGTAGGGGAACCTTTAAAAGGTAGGTTTTGTGGACCTGATCAGATTCAAAGGAAATTAAGTGAGGTGAATTATGTGGTAAACACACCAGATAGAAAGAAGACTCACCGAGTGTGTCATGTGAATATGCTTAAAAGGTACTTTGAAAGGGAAGGAGAGAAAAAGGAGGTTCTAATGATTCTAACTCAAAGTGACAAACCAAATTGTGATGACTGTGAATTTTACATACCTCAAATTAAATTGGAAAATGAGGATGTTCTTAAAAATTGGGATGAATTGTTCAGTTACCTTCCAGAGGAAAAATGAACTGACCTGAAAAAGTTATTGATGCACATGGGCAAGTTTGTAAAGATAAATTGGGAAGTACTAAAATGGCTATACATGATGTAGATGTGGGAAATGCTGGACCTATCAAACAACATCCATATGGACTTAATCCTTTAAAATTGGCACAGGTTAACAGAGAGATTGAAAGTATGCTTAAAAATGGCATAATTGAAGTGGGTTGCAGCCAATGGAGCTCACCCATAGTGATGGTACCTAAACCAGATGTTACCCAACGGTTGTGTGTGGACTATGGAAAGGTGAATGCAGTTACAAGAACGGACTCTTATCCTGTCCCACCATTGAAGGATTGCATGGAGAAAGTGGGACAATCTGCTTTTATTTCCAACTTCCAGACATGGAAAGAACATTTAAACCATTGTATGGAGTTCTTCGATCAACTTCAGGAGGAGGGTTTGGTGATGAACCTAGCCGAAACTGAATTTGGAGAAGCCCGAATCACTTTCCTTGAGGGGTTTTCGATACCCTCAAGACGAAGGGAGGCAATGCGATCTCTTAACATGAATGAATTTGATCGAACAGCTGTGCAAAAGCTTTGTGGCGTGATTACGCCACTGATGGACTTGCTAAAGAAACCTAAAAAATTTCAATGGACAGCAGACTTTCAACAGGCATTTGACTGCCTGAAAGCTGTGATCACCAATGTTCCTGTATTGGAGAAGTGCAAGGGACTCTGTGGTCAGATTGAACTCAAGTATCTGATTCTAAAGAGAAATGTAGAGGAATGGATGGATCGTGCAGAGACTTTGTTCAAAGAGACTGTCAATCGAGAAGGATTTTGGTTGGAGGAAGAAGAACAAAGAAAAATAGACTATATTATTATACCTGTTTTCATGTGTTTTTTAAAAAACGAAAAGGTATATTTACTGTGTACATTTCATAGTGGATGGTGCAAAAGTGAAAAATGAAACCATCTTGAAGTTGATGGTTTATTTATTTTTTCTTGGGGGAGGTGTCATGTGAGGGTACCTTTTAGATATGGATGTTTAAGCAATGTACCTTTAAGAAAACAGTGATGTCAGAGAGTGGGTGGGGCTGAGCTCAGGTCAGCCATTTTGCAGGTTTTTAGTTTCAGTTTAAAAAGCAGTGTGTGTGTCTGTGTGTGTCCAGAGAGCTGCAGGAAGAAAGCAAGGTGCTGGAGCTGAAGTCAACCAAGCTAATATATCTCTGCCATTCTACAGAAAAAATATATATCCTTTAACCTGATGTGATACTGTTTAAAGGTGTTAAGTGTCTTGGAAGTTTGAAGGAACATTTTAAGGAATTATTTACTGTTGCAATATTTTCTGAGTTATCTTTGGATCTCTTAACACCCCTTACTTCAATGTTTATTTAAGATGTTAAGTTGAGTTCATGGAATAAAGTGTTTTGTGTTTAAAAACCCACGTGTCTATAATTGTAATCCCACACCAAGGGAAAAGCCATGTGTTAGGAAAAACAACAAATCCATTAAAGGGAGAGGTTGGTTAAACTCCACGATACATTTTGGGGTTCTGAAAACGCCACGTCCATAACACCAGTAAGCACACAACACAGTGCAGCCAATCACCAGACAGGACACTACCACTATAAAGCCAGAGGGCACTAGGTTTCCCGCTCTGTCGGGACCCAGCCATTGAGACAGTCTGAGTCCACGAGCTAGCAAGTGCAAACACCATGCGGTAGCTAGTAAGTCTGGTCAGGCGACTACAAGGTCTCCAGTCAGTTCAGTATAGTGTCGACCCACAGCTGAATATGTATATCAGTTCTATAGTTGAATAAAACAGTGTTGGATCTTCTCCAGTGTTAGATGTCTGTTTCTAGCTTCCCTGCATCGAGTGCAGTCCACATCGAACCTACCGGCCTAACACATCATGGTGCCAGAGTGATACTGATCTTGACGGACCTACCTCGAGTGAATCAGCATTGACCAGCAAGGAGCCATCCGGTGAAATGGAAAACCACTGCATCGAGTGCAGTCCACATCGAACCTACTTGCCTAACACATCAGTACACATAGGTTCTAACGCCATAGGCAGGAACACTGATGAGGCCCTGCATAAGGAGTTCTAGGAGTTAGGCAGTAAGCTAAAAAGCAGGACCTCTGGGGTTGTAATCACAGGATTACTCCCTCTGCCATGTGCCTGTGAGGCTAGAAATAGGAGGACACTGCAGCTAAACATGTGGCTAAACTGGTGGTGTCTGAGGGAGGGTTTCAGATTTCTGGATTATTGTGATCTCTTCCGGAGCAGGTGTGACCTGAACAAGAAGGACGGGTTGCATCTAAACTGGAGGGGCACCAATATCCTGACTGGGAGGTTTGCTGGAGTCACTCGGGAGGATTTAAACTGGTATGGCAGGGGGGTTGGGAACCAGAGCATTAGCTTAGAAGGTGTAATAACTGACTGGGAAATAGAGAACAAAAATAAGACGGCAACATCACCTTGTCTGCTTAAATGCTGTGATTTGAAGTGTATTTGTTTCAACGCCAGAAGAATAGCGGGTAAGGCAGATGAACTTAGAGCAATTATTAGTACTTGGAACTCAGATGTTGAAAATGAAATGAAATGAAAATCGCTTACTGTCACAAATAGGCTTCAAATGAATTTACTGTGAAAAGCCCCTAGTCGCCACATTCCGGCACCTGTTCGGGGAGGCTGGTACGGGAATTGAATCCGCGCTGCTTGGTCTGCTTTAAAAGCCAGCTATTTAGCCCTGTGCTAAACCAGACCCTCAATGCAATGTTGTGGCTATCACATAAAATGGTTAAAGGAAGGGCAGAATTGTCAGCTGAACATTGGGGAGGATATTGATGCTTCAGGCGAGATAGAGGAGGATGTAAAGGTGTGGGGAGTAGCATTACTGGTTAAGGAGACTATTATAGTCGTACTGCGGGGGACATCTCGGAGGGCTCATACAAATGAATATGAAGTCTGACAACTCACCTGATAACTCACCTGATGAAGGAGCTGCGCTCTGAAAGCTAGTGATTCAAAACAAACTTGGGTTTTAACCTGATGCTATAAGACTTCTTACTGTGCCCACCCCAGTCCAATGCCAGCAGCTCCACATCATACACTGAGGCACTCTGGGTAGAGCTCAGGAACAGGAAGGGGCAATCACAATGTTGGGGGTTTATTACAGGCCCCCCAACTGCCAGCAAGAGGTAGATGAGAAGATAGGTAGAGAGATTGTGGATAGGTGCAAAAGTAACAGGGTTGTTGTGGTAGGGGATTTTAATTTCCCCTATATTAACTGGGACTCAGTGCTAGGGGCAGAGTTTGTAAGGTGTATCCAGGAAGGCTTCTTGATGCAATATGTAGATAGTCCAACTAGGGAAGGGGCAGTACTGGACCTGGTATTGGGGAATTAGCCTGGACAGGTGGTCGAGGTTTCAGTAGGGGAACATTTTGGGAGTAGTGACCACAATTCCGTAAGTTTGAGGGTAATTTTGGATAAGGATGAGGTTAACCCTCGCGTTAAGGTGTTAAACTGGGGAAAGGCAAATTACGATAACATTAGACAGGAATTGAAGAATTTGGATTTGAAGCAACTGTTGGATAGTGAATCAACATCGGACATGTGAGAGTCTTTCAAGTGACAGTTGATTCGGATTCAGGAAAGTCATGATCCTGAGAGAATGAAAGATAAGTATGGGAAGTTTAGGGAGCCTTGGATAATGAGGGATATTGTGAACCTCGGCCGGGATTCTCCGAGCCCACGACGGGTTGGAGAATCGCCGGGGGCGCGGGAAATTCCCGCCACGCCACTCCGATGCCAGGCTGCTGATTCTCCCCGCTGAAATAGGCCTGGTGACGATTCTCCGCGGGCTGCGGACTGAAGTTCCGCCGAGTCCTGCCGGCGTGGTTCAAACCTGGTACCACCCGGCGGGAGCTCAGAGCCGCGGCCGCTGTGGACATCCTGGTGGGGGGCGGGAGGATCTGACTCCGGGGGGTGCCTCCACGGGGTCCAGGCCCGGGATCGGGGGCTTACGATCGCGGGCAGCCGCGATCTGGAGGGGGCCTACCGCCTTCCGCGTGGGCCCGCTGTTAGGTCCCCGATATGTTTCTCCGCGCTGGCGTGGAGACGGCAACGACGCACATGTGCCAGCGCAGAGACAGCTGTCGCGTGCATGCGCAGACCCGCGGCGACTGTGCAGGGCCGCCTGTCTGCACCGGAGCAGCGCGTAACACTCCAGGAGGCCAGTTGACGCCGGGGTACATCGCTCCAGTGTGTACGCCAGCGTCAACACTTGGCCGGGATTTCATGAATTTCCGCCCTCAATCTTTGCACGGTCTAGAAGGGTGGAGACAGTCAAAACTCTTGAGTATAAAGAAAGTAGAAAGGTACTTAAGCGGGAAATTAGGAGGGGTCATGAAAAGTCCATGGCAAATAGGTTTTAAATGAATCACAAAGCTTTTTATTCATATTTAAAAAGCAAGAGGGTGGCCAGGGAAAGGATTGGACCACTTGAGGACAGTGGAAATCTATGTATTAGAACATAAGAACTAGGAGCAGGAGTAGGCCATCTGGCCCCTCGAGCCTGTTCCACCATTCAATGAGATCATGGCTGAGGAAATGGGCAAGGTACTAAATGAGTACTTTGCATCAGTGTTCACCAAAGAAAAGGACTTTGTGGAAGCTGATTCTTGGGTAAGGTGTGTGTTCACAGTCTGGGTCATGTTGACATCGAAAAGGAGGAGGTATTGGGTCTTTTAAAAGACATTAAGGTAGATAGGTCTCTTGGGCCAGATGGGATTTACCCCAGAATACTGAGGGAAGCAAGGGAGGAAATTGCTGGGGCCTTAACTGACATCTTTGTATCCGCATTGGCTACAGGTGAGATCCCTAGCTAATGTGGTACTGCTGTTTAAAAAGGTAGCAGGGATAATCCTGGAAACTATAGTCCGCTGAGCCTCACGTCAGTGGTAGGTAAATTATTGGTGAGAATTCTCAGGGACAAGATTTATACCCATTTGGAAACAAATGGATTCATTAGCAATAAACTGCATGGTTTTGTGAAGGGTTGATTGTGATTGAGATTTTTGAGGAGGTGACAAAGATGATTGGTGAGGTGAGGGCGGTGGATGTTTTTTCATGGACTTCAGTAAAGACTTTGCCAAGGTGTCCCCTGGCAGACTGGTACAAAAGGTGAAGTCACACGGGATCAGAGGTGAGGTGGTAAGATGGATACAGAGCTGGCTCGGTCACAGAAGGCAAAGGGTAGTAGTAGAAGGGTATTTTTCTGAATGGAAGGTTGTGACGAGTGGTGTTCCACAGGGATCGGTGCTGGAGCCTCTGTCGCTTGTAATATACATAAATACATAAGGGCAGCACAGAGGTAAGGGTAGCACAGTGGTTAGCATAGCTGCTTCACAGCTGCAGGGTCCCATGTTCGATTCCCGGCTTGGGTAACTGTCTGTGCGGAGTCTGCACATTCTCCCCGTGTCTTAGTGTGGTTTCCTCCAGGTACTCCGGTTTCCTCCCACAGCCCAAAGACATGCAGCTTAGGTGGATTGACCATGATAAATTGCCCTTAGTATCCAAAACACGTTAGCTGGGGTTACTGGGTTACAGGGATAGGGTGGAGGTGTGGGCTTAAGTAGGGTGCTCTTTCTAAGAGCCGGTGCAGAGTCGATGGGCCGAATGGCCTCCTTCTGCACTATAATCCAGAAAGTAGAGAAGGCGCTGGCTGAGCAGGAGGAACATCAAACTGCGGTGGAGTTGGAGGTGGGGATGCTGAGAGACCAGCAGAAAAGGCTCCTGGAGAAGGTGGAGGACCTAGAGAATGGGTCCCGCCAGCAGAACCTGAGAATCGTCGGTTTCCCGGAGGGGTCCGAAGGAGCGGACGCTGGGGCATACATAGAGGGCATGTTCAAGAAGCTGCTGGGGGATGGGCGTTCTCCCGACCCTTGGAGGTGGACAGGGCTCACAGAGCGCTCGCGAGGAAGCCGCGAGTGGGGGACCCCCCGAGGGCAATGGTGGTGAGATTCCACAGGTACTTGGACAAGGAGCGTATTTTACAGTGGGCCAGGTAGACACAGAGTTGCAAATGGGAGAACAGAATCCTGCGGATCTATCAGGACCTGAGTGCAGAGGTGGCCAGGAGAAGAGCGGGTTTCAATCAGATAAAGTCGACCCTTTTTAAGAAAAAGGTGAAGTTTGGACTGCTGTATCCGGCCCGTCTCTGGGTCACGTATGAGGAGCAACATTTTTATTTTGAGTGGCCCGAGGAAGCGATGGACTTCACAAAAAGGAATGGACTGGTTGCGGACTGAGGACTTTGAACTTTGCTGCAACGTTCGCGTTTTAAAAAGTTTCTTGTTCTTCTTTTGTTGGACGTTATTTGTAATGCCTTCTGTATTGCAGAGCTGAGTGAGTTAAAGTTTACATTTGCACTGATGGGGGATGGAGGTGTGTTTGTTAGATGCTGGATCATCTGTTTGATCTTTTCTTTGTTTATCGTTTCTTTTCTAGGGCAATTGGGTTGGCACTGGTTTTTCGTTTGAATATATGTGTACGAGCGGGTGGGAGGGTGGGGAGGGAACAATAGGGGGAGGGAACAATAGGTGGGAGAATGTCCGGCGCCAGGGACTGGGGCCACCAAGTTAGCTGGGCGGGCTAGGTCATGGAAGCGCAGTGCGGGGTGAGCAGATGATAGGCTTATCGAAGGGGTTGATTTACATTGTGCTGTTACTGGGGTGGGGGGGGAAATGTTCTGCTGACGAGGGAGGGACTTTTGCTGAGGGACAGAGAGGAAGTCGGGGGCGGAGGCTTCCTGGGGGCGGGCCGGTGAAGGCGTGGGGCGCGGGCTGGAGACTGGCCCAAGAAAGGTGATGGCTGATCGGTGAAGGGGGGGGGTGCGATGAGCCCCCACCAATTAGGCTGATCACCTGGAATGTACGAGGGCTAAATGGGCCGGTTGAGAGGGCATGCGTGTTCGTGCATCTGAGAGGACTGAAGGCGGACGTGGTAATGCTACAGGAGACTCACCTCAGATTAAGGAAGGGATGGGTCGGACAGGTTTTTCACTCGGGACTGGATTCGAAGAGGACATTCAATGAGGCATGGGAGCGTGGGGTGCTTCCCCCGTCGATGTCACAGCCCACAATTTCATTATTCCTGAAGCGGGACAAGGACCCGGAACTGTGTGGATGCTACAGGCCAATATCCCAATTGAATGTGGACGCCAAACTGCTGGCCAAAATCTTGTCCTCTAGGATTGATGATTGTGTTCCGGATGTTATTGGGGAGGACCAGAGGGGGTTAAGTGAAGGCAGTTGGTGGCCAATGTAAGAACGTTGTTAAATGTGATCATGATGCCCCGGAAGGTAGGGAGGTGGAGGTAGTGGTCGCAATGGGGCTGGTTTATCACACTGGGCTAAATCGCTGGCGTTTAAAACAGACCAAGGCAGGCCAGCAGCACGGTTCAATTCCCGGACCAGCCTCCCCGAACAGGAGCCGGAATGTGGCGACTAGGGGCTTTTCACAGTAACTTCATTTGAAGCCTACTTGTGACAATAAGCAATTTTCATTTTTCATTCATTCAATGGGTGGTGGGGGAAGGGTTGGTATGGGAGCGTATGGAGGCAGCTTCATGTAAGGGCACCAGTCTGGGGGCGTTGATAACAGCGTCTCTGCCGGTCCCGCCGGCACAAACTCCACCAGCCCCGTGGTGGTGGTGACCCTGAGGGTCTGGGGGCAATGGAGGAGGCATGTGGGAGCAGAGGGTGCATCGGTGTGGTCTCCAATCTGCAATAACCACTGGTTTGCCCCGGGAAGGATGGATGGAGGGTTTCGGAGATGGCAGAGAGCAGGGATTGAGAGGATGGGGGATATGTTTATAGAGGGGAGCTTTCCTAGCCTGAGGGAGCTGGAGGAGAAATTTGGATTGGCGAGGGGAAACAAATTTAGATACCTGCAGGTGGACTTCCTACGCAGGCAGGTCTCAACCTTCCCGCTCCTACCACCAAGGGGGGATACAAAACAGGGTAGTTTCCAGAGTGTGGGTGGGAGAAGGGAGGGTCTCTGACATTTATAAGGAACTGATGGGGGCAGAGGGGACGCAGACGGAGGAGCTGAAGCCCATGTGGGAAGAGGAGTTGGGAGGAGAAATAGAGGATGGTCTCTGGGAGGACGCGTTGAATAGAGTCAATGCGTCCACAACATGTGCCAGGCTCAGCCTGATACAATTCAAGGTCGTTCACCGGGCCCACATGACAGTGGCCTGGATGGGCAGATTCTTTGGGGTGGAAGATAGGTGCGCAAGGTATGCGTGAGGGCCAGCGAACCATGTCCACATGTTCTGGACATGCCCAAACATAGAAGATTCTGGCCCAGGTTTGCGGATGTCATGTCCACGGTGTTAAAAACAAGGGTGGCATTGAGTCCAGAGGTGGCGATTTTCGGAGTGTCGAAAGATCCGCGAATCCAGGAAGAGAAAGAGGCAGACATTCTGGCCTTTGCTTCCCTGGTAGCTCGGAGACGGATATTATTAGCTTGGAGGGACTCAAAGCCCCCGAAGTCGGAGACCTGGCTAACTGACATGGCTAGCTTTCTCTGCTTGGAGAAAATCAAGTTTGCCTTGAGAGGGTCAATGTTAATGTTCGCCCGGAGGTGGCAACCGTTCGTTGATTTCTTTGCGGCAAATTAACCGTCAGCAGAAGGCGGGGGGCGGTTAGCTTAGTTTAGAGTAGGGGGTTAGTAAAGGTGGGACCTGTAAAGGAGGAAGACGGCTTTTGCACTATGTTTATAAAATGTACATTGTTTATTTTGTTGTTATAAAATCATAAATACCTCAATAAAATGTTTATTAAAAAAAAGAAAAGATACTGAATGCTTGCCTTCATTGGATGGCCATGATGTGGGGATGCCGGTGTTGGACTGGGGTGGGCACAATAAGAACCTGCAATACCAGGTTAAAGTCCAAGAGGTTTAGGGCAGCATGGTGGCGCAGTGGTTAGTGCTGCTGCCCTATGGCGCCGAGGTCCAGGGTTCAATCCCAGCTCTGGGTCACTGTCTGTGTGGAGTTTGCATATTCTCCCCGTGTTTGCGAGTGTTTCGCCCCCACAACCCAAAGGATGTGCATAGGTTAATTGGCCACGCTAAATTGCCCCTTAATTGGAAAAAATGAATTGGATAATCTTAAAAAAAAATTTAAAGTCCAACAGGTTTGTTTGGAATCACTAGCTTTCAGAGCTCAGCTCATCTCTCTGACGTGAGGAAGGAGCTATGCTCTGAAAGCTAGTGATTCCAAACAAACCTGTTGGACTTTAACCTGGTGTTGTAAGATTTCATTGGACGGATCATCGAGCATAAAAACTGGCAAGTCATGCGACAGTTGTATAGAAACTTGGTACGGCCGCACTTGGAATATTGCGCACAATTCTGGTCGCCACACTACCAGAAGGATGTGGAGACTTTGGAGAGGGTACAGAGCAGGTTTACCAGGATGTTGCCTGGTCTGGAGGGTGTAAGCTATGCGGAGAGGCTGAATTTTCATTAGGCTGTTTTCACTCAAGGAACTGTTTTCATTAGAACAATGGATGTTGAGGGGCGACCTGATAGAGGTCTACAAGATTATGAGGGGCATAGATAGAGTGGATGGCTAGGCACTCTTTCCCAGAGTGCAGGGGTCAGTCACCAGCGGGCACAGGTTTAAGGTCCATGGGGCGGAGTTCAGAGGAGATGTGCGAGGCAGGTTTTTTACACAGGCTGGTGAGTACCTGGAACGAGTTTCCAGGGGAAGTTTTGGAAGCAGATACATTAACAAAAGACATCTTGTCAAATACATGGATAGGATGGGTATAGAGGGGTAAGGCACAAGGAAGTGCTGAGGGTTTTGGCCAAGGTTGGTATCATGATCGGTTGGGTGGCTTGGTGGGCCAAAGGGCCTGTTCCTGTGCAGTTTTGTTCTTTGTTGTATCAAGCCACCAATCCCCAAAACTGACTTGTGTGAGGGACTACTCATGCCGTGCGCACCATACTGGGCACAACTACCACAGGACTATAAACTGTGACACAAATTCATAGCACTGCTTTGTGGTCCTGAATTCCCATGGCTCTACTGCCCAGGACTGTCTATACTTTCTTATCTGACTCATTTCCATCCCCCCACCTTCATGTGCCTCTGTGTTCTCTTTTCCAGTCACCCCACCCTCGCCATTCAAGCCTTTGCTTCCAGCCTCTTCCACCACCAACATCACTAGCCTCTCCCCCACCCCCCAACTTTGGATCTGACCCCCCCCCCCCACCCTACCACCTTGAATCTGGCCTTGCCTGTGCAAACGTATGGAGTCAGAGCAGCCGCGAGCACAGCACGATAAAAATAAGCAAAGATACCTCAAGAGCACGAGTGAAATGATGCTCGCCAGATGCACATCACGTATATCTGGTCATGAATTAAGCCAGTCTAAATTGCCACCAGTGTGGGGACGTGTTTCTGGCGAGCTGCCTTTTTAATGCGTATTCCTGGGATTCAAATCCAGCTCATGACATAATGCGAGGCTACCAAACCCGCCATGAAACCTGGGAATGGTAAATTGTAAACTTATTTTTACACCGGCAGGAAACTGTTTGGGTCGTTCTACACATTTTCCGTCTTGCTCGCCATTACGCCCACCACGAATGGAGCCAGAAAATCCCACCCATTTTGGGGGTAGAAGGATGGTGTGCTTAAGGTCCAACAAAAATGTGGGGCGGGATTCTCCGCCGCCCCGCGCCAAAATCGCATTTGGTGCAGGGGCGGAGAATCAATGTTCACGCGGGATTCGTAACCGGTGCCACTCCTACGATTCTCCGGTCCCTTCAGTTACGCAGCGCGTCTGGGGGCCATTGACAGAGGCCCCCCCTGTGATTCTCTGGGCAAAAGTGCCCAAGTTCCCGATGGCGTGGTTCTAACCACTTCTGGCTGGTCGGGTGGAGGGGCGGGGTGATCAAGTACCCGGGGGGACCTTATGGGCGGCCGGCGAGGCGATTTGGCGCGTGAGTTGTAGAAGTGCAGGGCCGATCATTGGGACCTTTCCACGTCCAGGTCCACCGGCTGAGTCCGCCATTGTGTTCAGCGCGGCCGCTGTGCGCATGTGCAGACTCGGAACGGGAAGTGCGGGGGTCCGTATCCGCAGCTGAAGCTGCGAGAAGCATTCCTGCCAGCCCCCTGCAGGTAGGTGAATAGCTGCTAATATTTTTAAGGAATCTTCAGAGTAAAACTTCAGCGTTTTTATGCTGGTGTGGGGACATAGCCCCAATTTTGGAGAACCCAGCAAGTTCATTGGATTCAATACTCAAGAACTCATTTCTTTCAATCTATTGAACGTTTTTGCCAAAGTATATTGGCCCAGATTTTGTAGTTGCAATGATTGTAGTGTCTGTGTTCATTATCATTGCCCTATGAAACTGTCAACAACTTGATGTCCACACAGGAAATCCACAAGTTATTGACAGTTATTCTCTGCTCTTCCACAGTGTACTGTTGAAGTCCTTTTTAGAATTTTCAGAAGACGGAACTGGTGACAGCCTCCCCTTTTATATTGTAATGATGCTTTTAAAATCCCTGAAAAGGTTTGTGGTAGTACCAGGTATTGCGGTACCTAAGAGGTGGATGACCATTGGTTAGACCCAGGAGTCTACCATTGGCTGTTGTACATAGCTCCGCCCTGAGAGGTGGAGTATAAGAACCGGTGCCGTCCCAGCAGCCTTCACTTTCTGTATCAAAGCTGCTGGGGAAGAGTTCTAGCAGATTAAAGCCTTCAGTTATGAATCATTTCGTCTTGAGAGTAATTGATTGCGCATCAAGGTTATGCCTTGTTACTGAGATGTAACAGGATTTTAAACAGCGCAGTATGTCATAACCAATGGCAAACAACGTCTCTGGCTCTAGAAATCAAATTTTATTCACTTTTCCATTATGATTTTTTAAACGTGCATAGTTTTCCAACATCAACTTTTTGAAAAGGTTTTTAACATAATTTCAACTTATAATCAGTATTCTCTTTAATATTGCTTTGTGAAGCCTGCTTGTTACCTATGCAATCGCTTTAAAATTGCTGCCCATGCACCGATCTTAAAGGAGCAAGGGTTGTGCATGGTCAGTTGATTCCAATCAATATTTCATGCTCTGTAAAAATTATGGACGGGATTCTCCAGCTGCGCCCGCCCAGCGACCGGAGAATCCCGCCCAGGGTCAATGGACTTTTCAATTGTCCGCACCTCATGGACGAGGTAGACGGTCAGCCATGATCTAGTTAACTGGCGGAGCAGGATCGAGGGGCTGAATGCCCTACCCTTGTTTTTGTCTTCCTATGTTCCAATCATTGTGGGCAGCTGTCTTTCAGATCATTGACAATAGTCACCACTTGCTGCTGGTATCAAAATCTGGCTCATTCACACGTCACAGTTCCATGGCTTAAATGTTTCCGTTTTTTATTAAAGCTACATTATTCTGGGGGATGTGTTGGTCAGCGCTTTGCATCTGAGAATATTGTTAAGAGATACATGTTGGGAATCTACTCACTCAGTGAATTTCTGTATAACCTAGGAGGTGCTCCATAAAATCACAGAATTGTTAAACCAAATGGATTTTCTGATGAATAGACAATTGTTTGAAGAGCTAACAGAATGGAAACGACGACAGCAAATTGCCTGCATTGGAGGGCCACACAACACCTGCCTTGATCAGCTGAAGAACTGGTAGAGTGCAAAGTATCAGAATTATTTTCAATTTTCAATGCTGTACCTTGAGTGATATATAAATTATTTTGAACTAGGTTTACGTTTCTTTTGAACTAGGTTTACATTATTCGCAGAGAGCTTATTTCAGGTCAGAAGACAGCTGAAAAAACTAGAAGAACTGCTACAAAAGGTGACTTACGAAGGAGATCCAATGCCTCTGCAAAGACCTCATTTGGAGGAGAGAGTGAACATTTTGATTTACAGTTTCATCAAAAGGTACAAACTTTGATTAAAACAACAAAGACCGCTCATTTAATTATTGTTCAGAAAACAGTTGCCCATAGGGAGGAGAACTCAACATGTAGGAGAAGCCTCTTGACAGCCTTTGCATCTCCAAATGTGGCAGGAAAATTTTAGCTGAGCGAAGTGGTGCTTTGGGCCTCTGTTAAGAGCCCCTGAAAGTCATGCTCATCCTGGGACAGGGAGGAATAAAAGTAAATTACTTGCCTGTATGATCTTTAGCCTGAACCTGGATCCCACAGACCGGCAAGTCAACTTTTCATGGGTGCTCCTGCCCTGGGTCACCCAATGAGTAGAATCAGGAAGAAGAGGGTCATACATTTCCTGCCTTATTAAAATAAAATGCTGAATCTGTACTAATACAGGTGGAGGGCTAGTAATGCTTCAAAGGGAAGCCTCATCAATACCTCGGAGAGCACAGTGGACACCTGACTAAGTTTCTCTGTGCCATGTTCAGAAGAATGCAGACAGATAAATGTTCCCCAATGTTCCTTCTCACTCATCTCAAACACTCAACCCAATAAAATAAACCAAAGAGCAGCACCGACCATGCAACTGTCATTATCTTTATCCTTTCCCAAGGGTCAGGATGTTAAGTTGTTAATCTGCAGCAGCAGAAAATGTGAAACTGGGGAAATAAAATCATTTCATTATATATAAGTATATATAGTTCAGCAGGAAGTTGTTGAAAAATATCATGGGCGGGATTCTCCGTTGCCCGAGCCCAAATTCAGGAACAGAAATCAGGCGGAGAATAGCCCCCGACGCCGAAATCGCGGCAGGCGCCGGTTTGGCGTCGAATCGCAATGCCCTGCCCCTCTAAATCAGCGTCATTGCAATGCGCACCGCGCATAGTTGCAACCGCGTTCGCATCTTATTATCAGGCCCACCAGTGATGCACCACCTCTGATGGGCTGAGTTCCCGACGGCACGGGTCTCCTATGGTGTCAACAGTCGTGAGCCTGGCGCGGTGGCTGCGGGGAGAGAGGGCATACGGGCAGTGTCCAACACCGCCATACTTAGCCAACTGTCATGCCGCTGGCTAGGGGGCTTCTGCCAGGGCTGGGGGAGTAGTGGGCGGTGGCTGGGAGGTGGGCTGTGGGGCCGGGTATGCGGTCCAGTACAACCAGCGCCATCTTTTCAGGCACAATCAGTGCGTGTGTGGGGGGTGTAAGTGTACTCCCGGCTGCAGTTTGTTTAGCCCTGCACATGTCCAGCATGGACCCGCCAATTCTCCCACTGTTTTTCGTGTGTTCCGCGGTTGTTTCACGCACGCTGGTGCTAGCCCCTCACTGGTACCAGAATCGGTATGCGTATGGCGCGATTTTTCCATCGTGGAACTCCACGGATCCTCCGTTGGCGTCAGCACTTAGACGCAGGAGCGGAGAATCCATCGCTTCTCGGCCTTTTGGCTAAGATCAAGCGTTGCGTTACTTGGCCTTTTGCTTAAGATGAGAGTGAGGTCAGGTGTAATGCCTGGATCTGGTATGCCTCTCTTGTGGGGACCATGAATTGGATTCAATTTTAACTGGTTTTTGGGGCAGGCAAGTTCTGGCTTTGTAACTCTGATAAAGTAATAAAAAAAAGGAACAGAGAATCCAGCCCCATACCTATGATTAGCCTCATCACTATTATCAGCTTTACAGTGATTTAAATCCTTAAATTGCTTGGTGTGTACATTTATTAAAAATAAACTAATTTTCTGCATCTCCTCTGAAAGCAGTGACTCCTGTTGTGGCATGGTTTCATCAATATGAACAGCATTCATACCTCATCAAAATGCCAATTCTTCGTGTAGAAAACTTGACAGTGAGTGTCAGCAGGTTGTTTAATACTGCCGGACATTATGACTGGATCAATGTATTCTGCAGCAATTGTGCCTGGATAATGTTCAGGAGCGTAGCTGAATATTTTTTTCCAATCACTAACCTAATGACGCTAAGTTCACACTTGCGACATCCTTGATGCCATCACAATTGGCATCAACTAACTCCGCCTCATTAACCAAGCCTAATCGAAATGGTTCGGCACTGTTTTGGGTGGTAAATTTTCATACTAAGTTGTGGAGGAGTAAACGTGAGGTGTTAATTTAATGATCATGTTGCACAATCTAATTTTTTTACATTAATAGATTAACAAGTGATAAGTAGATCTTCAGTTCCTTGTAACAAGAGCATAAATGATCTGTGTAAATGATTAACTTCATTTTCTGTCCAATATATTTAGTTCCTTTGTGGTGGAGAGACAGCCCTGTATGCCAACCCATCCACAGAGACCAATGGTCCTAAAAACAGGAGTGCAGTTCACTGTAAAAATAAGGTCAGCACGCGTTTGTGTTTGAGAAAAGAATGCTGTGATGAACTTTGTCTTTTAGTTAACACATGCAATTTGAATATTCTTGGGCTGTGGTTCTGGCAGTATCACTGGCATTGAGCTCACCAGTACCCTCTAGCACGGCTTCTTCAGAGTACATGGTGTTAGTACATGGGCACCTCATCTGCATTCTCCAGTGCAGGGTTTCCAAAACCTTTCCAGCCACAGAATCCTTTTGACCTTCCAGGAGTATTTATGAAACCCCTGAGAAACATTCTTATTATGTTGAAGAATTAAACCACAGAAAAGTGATTTTATTGTGCAATAAGTACAAACATGCATGTTTCTACACCTTATAATTATACAATTATTATAATTAAAATGTTTTGTTATGCAACAAATACTTTCAAGTCTGACCTTTCTGTAATTTTTAATGGGAAGAGTGATGCTCATCTTTTACTCACTAATTAATTTACAACAGGGAGTGCTGCTGGAGAGCTGACCCCTCTCGATTCTATTGGGCTACTGCGGCCTCCGCCTCTCTCAGGACCCTCGTCTCTTTCAGGGTCACCGCCTCTCTCAAGGGCCTTGCGGCGCGCCCCCTCTCTCAGTGGGGGGGGTTGCTCCCTCTCTCAGGGCGGCCCCCGCTCCCCCTCTCAGGGTGGGCCCCCCGCACCTCCTCTCAAGGCGGGCCCCCACTCCCCTTCTCAGGGCGGGCTCCCCGCACCCCCTCTCAGGGCGGGCCCCCCGCTCCCCCTCTCAGGGTGGTTCCCTGCTCCCCCTCTCAGGGTGGGCCCCTGCTCCCCCTCTCAGGCCCCTCGGCTCCGGTCTTTACTTTATCTGTGAGTTGAAATTAATGTGGTTCCAGCTAGTCCGAATTCTCAGCTCATTGGCTGCTGATTGGCTGACTATTGCATCTATCAGTAGCCAACTGATCAAGCTAGAAGGACAGCTATGTTAATTTAAAATGGCCATGGAACTCCTGCAGAACCCCGTTTGGGAAACCCTGCTCTGTGTCACTCTGCATGAGGACATGCACCTGCCAACCCACGCTGCCAGAACCTATCTGGCTGCCATGCATGGGGTGCTTGCTATGAACTTTTATTGGTTTGCAACCCAGGCCTGGAAACCATTCTTGTAACCCCATTGAGGCACTCACCCGTACCCTTCTGTCATTTGACATTCCTACACCCACGAGGTACACTGACCCTCAACTTTCTGCTGATGCTACTGAGGTGAGGGAAAGCAACAACTCCAAGCATAAGAAATTCTGCTCCTGGCCCTGTCTACACCCACTTTGGAACTTTGTATTCTGAGACAGTCTGATAAATTCCCACGTGAGTTAGAGTTAGAACCTGCTATAATGGCTGAGTAAAGTTGGCTCAATCTCCTGTCTGTCTTGTTCCTGCACACGGGTGAGTTCAAAAAACAAATTGTCCTCTTGCATCATTCCGAACACTTCAGCTGTGATGCAGCAGTTGAATGCGTGGTAGTAAGTTTGGAAGGCTTATTTTATTTTTGACATAAAGTAGGGCAGTAAGAGGGTGGAGTTATCCTTAGTGATTCCTGTGTACACAGACAGAGAGGGAGCTGCCTATAGAACAGGGAGAAAGCACCTCAGCTTCAGAAACATCTGGGAGTATCACTGCAGGAGATGTCTTAATGTCGAAGTAAATACTAACCTAAAAATGAAAATTGCCATTTGTAAAAGTTTCTTTTGTTTTATAGGTTTTTGGTAAAATTACCTGAACTGAACTATCAGTTAAAAGTGAAAGCTACAATTGACAAGTAAGTTAAAGTAACATTTTATTTTCAAGATAATAAATAGTTTGTTAATTCTGGAATAAGATTTTTATCGTCTTTGTTTCTCATTTCTGTTTTTCAGGGAAAGCTCAACAGCAAGAGGGTACGAGAAAGAAAATTAAAAATTACTTGACTTTCTGAATAGCTAACATTGTTTTAGACATTGTAATGACATGTTCTCCATTCACAGGTATCGCAAATTTAATATATTAGGTACGAACAGCAAAGTAATGAACATGGAAGAGTCAGTGAATGGGAGTCTTTCTGTGGAATTCAGACATCTGGTAAAAATCTTTGTTTATCCATTTCAAAATGAACAGTTGATGCCAACGTTATAAGAATCAGCCTCACTGAAAATATTAATCAGGTTTCTCTGACTACCCAGCAAATATTAATCTGGTACACCGTTAAACACAAAGGTCTTAGTTTGATTCTTGCTTTGTACTGAGTTGGACAAGATGTCTGGGCAAGAATGAAGAAAGATCTTTATGGATTCCTGCCCCTAATTTCTATCCAGTAACCATTGGAAATTATTAGATTGGAACAGGGTTAGACTTGGTTTATGATGTCTTCCAAAGATAAAATAGCTTGTTTGGCACTCATTGAGTAAGATTTTCTGGCCCTGCCCGCCGCCTGGATCATCCGGTCCTGCCAAAAGTCAATGGATCTTTAGCTGGGCCGTCAAATCTCCGACGGCTGTTCCTGCCATGAGGATTCTGGAAAATCCCAGCCATGTTCTATCTGATGGTTGCAAAACAGGTGAGATGCTGCCTTGGTTTCACTTGTTATTCAGTAGCAATCAAGCCTCTGGGGCAAAAGGTTATTGGTTTGTACCTCAAACAAAGCCATAATCAAGCTGACTCTCTTGTTTGAGGGAATGCTTCAATATTGCATACTTTGTTGAATAAGGTGCAAGTTCAAAATGGTGTGATAATTATTCAAAGAAGCTCAGGGCATTTTCCTTGTCTCCTGGCCAAAGGTCCTTCTTTAACCAAGGAATCCAAATATTCAATCTATGATTGTACGACTTCACCAACACAGAATGCCAGGCGGCATAATAATCTTTGCACTCCATAAATAATTCACTGTGTGAAGTGCATTGATATAAGGTACTATTTCCGCAGGTGCGGTACAATATTGGTGTCTGTCAATACCTATGGAATAATCAGAGCATTCAGGAGAAAATTAGAAAAAAAAACTAATTTAGCATTTACATGTTTTAACAGCAACTGAAAGAACAGAAATCCTCCGCAGGTACCAAAGGGAATGAGGTAATTTTTTTTCCAATCCTCTGTTAATTAAATGAATTGTACTCAAAATAGCCAGAGCAATAGAACATCATTTTCTGCTGCAAATAACATGATATGATGCAAATACTTAAAGCTTTTGAATGCATGATGTTAATTGACTAATTTTTTCTAAAATATGCTGAAAATACTATGGAAACATAAATGCAATAGGATGACGAATGCATTAGGGCGGAGGTCGGGCTTTCATCTGCATGCCACTAACGAGATGCAAATGAGGTTCACGCCAGCCTCTGGCAGGTTTTCCAACCCGCCACGGCAGGCACCAGCAGAAGATGACACTGTAAATTCACACTGGCTTGAAATTGATTTCTAGGCCTAACTCCATCTTCTCCCCCCATTGCCCATCATCAAATCCGCCAATGGGGGCTTGAGAGAATTCCGTCCTATTTCTTCAGATTGGAAAATCAGTGAGAAGGAATCATCAATTTAATATCGTAAGTGAGATTGAAGAGAAAGATTAGGATAAATTAATTATGCAAAATTGCTGGAGCATGACATGCTGGAGCTTTGTCACAGAGAATAGTGGAGGCAAGAAACATGGCATTTTCTTAAGCAGAAGTATTTAAATATTTGAAGCAGAGGAATACACAGATGTTGGCGGAGGAAGTAGCCAATTTTGGATTACTGTAGCGAAGAGCTGGCACAGACACGATGGACGTGATTTTCCCCCTGCATTGTGCCCGGAGCACCGTGGGAAAGGCCCAAATCGGGTTTCGCGCGAGCGCAAACCCTTGGTGAGTTAGTTACCCAAATTGCAGCGCCCGGTATGATCTGGATCACACCCAGGATGTGATCTAGATAATATTTAAATGTATCCCAGCGCCCGGGAGTCACCAGCCGCACCGGCAAGGCCTCACCTGAGCGCTGATCTTCACAAGTGGAGGCCAGGCGTGGTATCCACTCTGGGGGCCCGGAGGCCAGTAGAGCCCCCCGGGTGGTCAGGGACCAGGCAGGGCAGCACCCTAGCACTCCAGGCACCAGGCAGTGCCACCCAAAATGGGTGGGATGAAGGGGTTTCATAAAGGTCGGGGGAAGTGAAGGGGGTTCCTGAAACAGGAGTGGGAGGTAACCCCCTCAGTAACCCTCATAGTGGGCTGTGCTCACTTGGGGGGGGGGGGGGGGGGGGGGGGAGAGTGTTAATGCCCAGTTATGTGGGGAATGGGATTGTCTTTGTGTGGGGGTGTGCAGGGAATCCTCAAGGTCATTTAGATATCGGGGCACCCTTTCAAAATTGCGCACTGGGCGCGATTCAGTGCCTGCGTTGTGCCTAGTGCGGATCCGGGCGCAACGGGTGAATAGCGGGAGAGGGCAAAATCGAGTTTGCGTCGGTGTGAACTATTTTGCGATTCACCCGGCCCGCTACTGTGGTGCATTTCGGATCTCGCCCAAAAATGCCGAGAATCTCATCAGCCCTAATTTGCATTCATTCACGAAGTTGAAGTCAAATACAGTGGCCTACCAGAAATTACCCAACTCCCCAGCAAGAAGTCACGAGGGCGTCATTTAGTACTCCTTTTCAAAAACGTGAAGCTGCCGCAATAACTACCGATGGGAAGTGAGGAGGAGGTGAGTAGACCTTTCCATTTATCAGCCGTGCGACGTTGAGCACTGGTCCCACAAACGGGGACCAGGTGGAACGGCACTTGGGGGAAGGGAGTCTCCCAAGCGATCAGAGGCCCCCAGCGGGTGGTTGGCCTCTGGCCAGGCTGGCACCCTGGCACTGCCAGGGTCCCAGGTTGTGCTGCCAGGTTGTGCTGCCAGGCTGGCAGTGGCACAGTGCCAGGCTGGCATTTTGACTGTGCCAGGGATCGGGCCCGGTGGTGCCCTGCCTGTGTGAGATTACCTCCTTAAAGGTAAGGGGGGGGGAGAATCTTGGGATCGGATTGGAGGGGTCAAATGATTGGAATGCCATTTAAAAATGGTGTCCAGATCTCCTTCTGCAGCGAGGAGCAGGAAATGCGGCTAAGTGCAGCCTTGGGGAGGAATTCCCGCCGGGGGCCAAAATAGCAGCAAAGTGCCACTTGTAGCACCAGGAACAACCCCGCTAATTCTGCCCAGAACGCACTCTGATTTTTAAAAAATAAATCGCACCAGAAGTTTAGGTGAATCCAGGTCTGGCTCTCACCCAAAAAGCCGGTGGGAAACACCCCGACAAATTTGCCCAAAATGACACTTAGAAAATTTTAGGGTGAGTTGTGCCCAATAACTGAATCGCCATGTTGTATGCTATAAACCAGAGGCATACAAGATGATCAGAGGATTGGATAGGGTGGACAGTGAGAGCCTTTTTCCTCGGATGGTGATGTCTAGCACGAGGGGACATAGCTTTAAATTGAGGTGAGATAGATACAGGACAGATGTCAGAGGTAGGTTCTTTACTCAGAGAGTAATAAGGGCATGGAATGCCCTGCCTGCAACAGTAGTGGACTCGCCAACAATAAGGGCATTCAAATGGTCATTGGATAGACATATGGACGATAAGGGAATAGTGTAGATGGGCTTTCGAGTGGTTTCACAGGTTGGTGCAACATCGAGGGCCGAAGGGCCTGTACTGCGTTGTTATGTTCTATGTTCTAAACTATGAATATTTAATGTGCATAATTCATATGAGGGTGAGTGATATTGAATCATAATGTCTGAATTTGTTTTCTAATTTTGTTCCAAATTAGTTCCTAATATACTTTTATAAAGATTCTAGTCTACAAACTTAGATGAAAACTGGCTCTGGTGCTTATTTCTAAGGTAATTTTAGGCTCGCTTAAGCAACCACGTCTTTCCATACTTCGATTGATTACTTTTAAAAAAATATATATTTTATTCAAAATTTTGTGGCCAAACATAACCGTACATAGTTTTTCTTTTGAACAACAAAGTAATATAAATAACCGTGGCCAATTTTAAACAAATAAATAAATAATATATAAACAGAAACATAAACAAAACTGAGTGGCAACTGCCTTGTCAAAAATAGTTACTCTTCAAAGATACAATCCAACAATCCAATATACAGTACCTATAACAAGTGTCTATACATATACAATGACATCCCTGAGAGTCCATCCGGTTCCTCCCTCCCCCCCCCTCTCCCCCCTGGGTTGCTGCTGTTGTCTTCTTCTTTTCCATTCCCTCTATCTTTCTGCGAGGTAGTCGACGAACGGTTGCCACCGCCTGGTGAACCCTTGTGCCGAACCCCTTAATACGAACTTGATCCGTTCTAACTTTATAAACCCTGCCATGTCGTTTATCCAGGTCTCCACACCCGGGGGTTTGGCTTTCTTCCACATTAACAAGATCCTGCGCCGGGCTACTAGGGACGCAAAGGCCAAAACATCAGCCTCTCTCGCCTCCTGCACTCCCGGCTCTTCTGCAACCCCGAATATAGCCAACCCCCAGCTTGGTTCGACCCGGACCCCCCCCCCCCCCCCACTACCTTCGAAAGCACCTTTGCCACCCCCACCCAGAACCCCTGTAGTGCCGGGCATGACCAGAACATGTGGGTGTGATTCGCTGGGCTTCTCGAGCACCTCCCACACCTATCCTCTACCCCAAAAGATTTACTGAGCCGTGCTCCAATCATATGTGCCCTGTGTAGAACCTTGAATTGTATCAGGCTTAGCCTGGCGCATGAGGACGATGAGTTTACCCTATGTTGGGTGTCAGCCCACAGCCCCTCCTCAATCTCCTCCCCCAGCTCTTCTTCCCATTTCCCTTTCAGCTCATCTACCATGATCTCCCCCTCGTCCCTCATTTCCCTATATATGTCTGACACCTTACCATCCCCCATCCATGTCTCTGAGATCACTCTATCCTGCACCCTCTGCGTCGGGAGCTGCGGGAATTCCCTCGCCTGTTGCCTCGCGAAAGCCCTCAGTTGCATATACCGGCATGCATTCCCTTGGGGCAACCCATATTTTTCCGTCAGCGCACCCAGACTCGCAAACGTCCCATCTACGAACAGATCTCTCAATTGTACTACCCCAGCTCTTTGCCATGCTCCAAACCCCCCATCCATTCTCCCCGGAACAAACCTATGGTTATTTCTTATCGGGGACCGCTCTGAGGCTCCCGTCTTTCCCCTATGCCGTCTCCACTGCCCCCAAATTTTCAATGTAGTCACCACCACCGGGCTTGTGCTGTATTTCTTCGGTGAGAACGGCAACGGCGCCGTCACCATTGCTTGTAGGCTAGTCCCCCTGCAGGACGCCCTCTCCAATCTCTTCCGCGCCGCTCCCTCCCCTTCTCCCATCCACTTACACACCATTGAAACATTGGCGGCCCAGTAATAGTCGTTTAGGCTCGGTAGTGCCAACCCCCCCTGTCCCTACTACGCTGCAAAAATCCCCTCCTCACTCTCGGGGTCTTCCCGGCCCACACAAAACTCATAATACTCTTCTCGATTCTCTTGAAAAAAGCCTTCGTGACCACCACCGGGAGGCACTGAAACACAAAAAGGAACCTCGGGAGGACCACCATTTTAACCGCCTGCACCCTACCTGCCAGTGACAGGGACACCGTGTCCCATCTCTTAAAGTCCTCCTCCATCTGTTCCACCAACCGCGTTAAATTAAGCCTGTGTAATGTACCCCAATTCTTGGCTATCTGGATCCCCATGTACCGGAAGTCCCTTGTTACCTTCCTCAACGGTAAATCCTCTATTTCCCTGCTCTGCTCCCCTGGATGCACCACAAACAACTCACTTTTCCCCATGTTCAATTTATACCCTGAAAAATCCCCAAACTCCCCAAGTATCCGCATTATCTCTGGCATCCCCTCCGCCGGGTCCGCCACATACAACAACAAATCATCCACATACAAAGATACCCGGTGTTCTTCTCTTCCCCTGAGTACTCCCCTCCACTTCCTGGAACCCCTCAATGCTATGGCCAGGGGCTCAATCGCCAATGCAAACAATAACGGGGACAGAGGACATCCCTGCCTCGTCCCTCTATGGAGCCGAAAGTAATCAGACCCCCGTCCATTTGTGACCACGCTCGCCATCGGACCCCTATACAGCAACTGTACCCATCTGATATACCCATCTCCAAAGCCAAATCTCCTCAGCACCTCCCACAAATAATCCCACTCCACTCTATCAAATGCTTTCTCGGCATCCATCGCCACCACTATCTCCGCTTCCCCCTCTGGTGGGGGCATCATCATTACCCCTAGCAGCCTCCGTATATTTGTGTTCAGCTGTCTCCCCTTCACAAACCCAGTTTGGTCCTCATGAACCACCCCCGGGACACAATCCTCTATCCTCGTTGCCGTTACCTTGGCCAGAATCTTAGCATCCACATTTAGGAGGGAAATGGGCCTATAGGACCCGCATTGCAGCGGGTCTTTTTCCTTCTTTAGGAGGAGCGATATCGTTGCCTCTGACATAGTTGGGGGCAGCTGCCCCCTTTCCCTAGCCTCATTAAAGGTTCTCATCAGTAGCGGGGCCAGCAAGTCCATATATTTCCTATAGAATTCCACTGGGAATCCGTCAGGTCCCGGGGCCTTCCCCGCCTGCATGCTCCCAATCCCTTTCACTACTTCCTCCGTCTCAATCTGTGCTCCCAGTCCCACCCTCTCCTGCTCCTCCACCTTAGAAAATTCCAACTGATCCAGAAAGCACATCATTCTCTCCTTCCCTTCCGGGGGCTGAGCTTCATATAATCTTTCATAAAATGCCTTGAACACTCCATTCACTCTCTCCGCTCTCCGCTCCATCTCTCCCTCCTCATCTCTCACCCCCCCTATCTCCCTCGCTGCTCCCCTTTTCCTCAGTTGATGGGCCAGCAACCTGCTCGCCTTCTCCCCATATTTGTACTGTACACCCTGTGCCTTCCTCCATTGTGCCTCTGCCTTACCCGTAGTCAACAAGTCAAATTCTACGTGTAGCCTTTGCCTTTCCCTGTACAGTCCCTCCTCCGGTGCCTCTGCATATTGCCTGTCCACCCTCAAAAGTTCTTTCAACAACCGCTCCCTTTCCCTACCCTCCTGCTTTCCTTTATGTGCCCTGATAGATATCAGCTCCCCTCTAACCACAGCCTTCAACGCCTCCCAGACCACTCCCACCTGAACCTCCCCATTGTCATTGAGTTCCAAGTACCTTTCAATACACCCCCTCACCCTTAAACACCCCCCCTCATCTGCCAATAATCCCATGTCCATTCTCCAGGGTGGCTGCTGTTCTTTTTCCTCCCCTATCTCCAGGTCCACTCAATGTGGAGCGTGGTCCGAAATAGCTATAGCCGTGTACTCCGTCCCCGTCACCTTCGGGATCAGTGCCCTTCCCAAAACAAAAAAGTCTATCCGTGAATAGACTTTGTGGACATAGGAGAAAAACGAAAACTCCTTACTCCTAGGTCTACCAAATCTCCAGGGGTCTACTCCTCCCATCTGCTCCATAAAGTCCTTGAGCACCCTAGCTGCAGCCGGCCTCCTTCCGGTCCTGGACCTCGATCTGTCCAGCCCTGGGCCAGCACCGTATTAAAATCTCCACCCATTACCAACTTTCCCGCCTCTAGGTCCGGGATGCGTCCCAACATACGCCTCATAAAATTGGCATCATCCCAGTTCGGGGCATATACGTTCACTAAAACCACCGCCTCCCCTTGCAATCTGCCACTCACCATCACGTATCTGCCCCCACTATCTGCCACTATGGTCTTTGCCTCAAACATTACCCGCTTCCCCACTAATATAGCCACCCCCCTGTTTTTTGCGTCTAGCCCCGAATGAAACACCTCCCCCACCCATCCTTTGCGACGTCTGACCTGGTCTATCAGTTTCAGATGCGTCTCCTGCAGCATAACCACATCTGCCTTAAGTTTTTTTAGGTGTGCGAGTACCCGTGCCCTCTTAATCGGCCCGTTCAACCCTCTCACATTCCACGTGATCAGCCGAGTTGGGGGGCTCTTTACCCCCCCCCCCCCCCCCCCCCTTGTCGACTAGCCATCTCCTTTTTCAATCCAGCTCCTCTCCCGGTTCCCACGTAGCCGTATCTCCCCCCAACGGCGCCCTCCCGCCCCGACCACCCCACCCCATACCAGCTCCCCCTTCTCCCCAGCAGCAGCAACCCAGTTAACCCCCCCCCCCCCCGCTAGATCCCTTTCTAGCGTAATTGCACCCCCCATGTTGTTCCCAGAAGTCAGCAAACTCTGGCCGACCTCGGCTTCGCCCCATGACCTCGGCCCCCACTGTGCGAGGACCCCTCCTTCCTGCTTCCCTGTTCCCGCCATGATTACCATAGCGCGGGAACAAAGCCCGCGCTACCCATTTGACCCCGCCCCCAATGGCCAGCACCCCCAGCTCCCCATCCTCCCTTCCCCCCCTCCCCCACGACATGGGGAAGAGAGAAAAGTTACAGGGTCGCAGGATTAACAACTTCGGAAATCATCTCTTCCCCCATTTCCCCCCCCCCCCCCCTTCACCACACGTAATCACCCCACCACTTTATCCCAAACGTTCTTTTTCTAGCCCGCTTGTTCCAGTTTCTCCTCGACAATAAATGTCCACGCCTCTTCTGCCGTTTCAAAGTAGTGGTGTTTCCCTTGATGTGTGACCCACAGTCTTGCCGGCTGCAGCATTCCAAATTTAACCTTCCTTTTGTGCAGCACCGCCTTGGCCCGATTAAAGCTTGCCCTCCTTCTCGCCACCTCCGCACTCCAATCTTGATATACGCGGATCACCGCGTTCTCTCACCTACTGCTCCGGGTTTTCTTTGCCCATCTGAGGACCATCTCTCTGTCCTTATATCGGAGAAATCTCACCACTATGGCTCGAGGAATTTCTCCACCCCTCGGTCTTCGCGCCATAACTCGATAAGCTCCCTCCACCTCCAACGGGCCCGTCGGGGCCTCCGATCCCATTAACGAGTGAAGCATCGTGCTCACATATGCCCCGACGTCCACCCCTTCTGCACCTTCGGGAAGACCAAGAATCCTTAAATTCATCCTCCTTGCATTATTCTCCAGCACCTCCAGCCTTTCCACACACCTTTTATGTTGTGCCTCGTGCATCTCTGTCTTCACCACCAGGCCCTGTATTTCATCCTCATTCTCAGCAGCCTTTGCCTTCACGACCCGGAGCTCCTGCTCCTGGGTCTTTTGCTCCTCCTTTAGCCCTTCAATCGCCTGTAATATTGGGGCCAACAGCTCCTTCTTCATCTCCTTTTTAAGTTCTTCCACGCAGCGCTGCAGGAACTCTTGTTGGTCAGGGCCCCATATTAAACTGCCACCTTCCGACGCCATCTTGCTTTGTGCTTGCCTTCCTGGCCGCTACTCTAGAGGATCCACCGCAATCTGGCCACTTTTCTCTCCTTTTTCCATCCGTGTCCAGGGGGGATTCCCTTCTGGTTTACCGCACAGTGTTTTTAGCCGTTAAAATTGCCGTTGGGGCTCCTATTAAGAGCCCAAAAGTCCGTTCCACCGGGAGCTGCCAAAACGTGCGACTTAACTGGTCATCGCCGCACCCGGAAGTGTCGATTGATTACTTATTAAATAACAGCCTTTCTTGAACCTTGTACTAAATTCTAATGAGCACTCCATTTTGCTTGTCACCTTTTTAAAATAAATTTAGAGTATCCTATTCGGTTTTTTTCCCAATTAAGGGTCAATTTAGCGTGGCCAATTCACCGATCTTGCACGTCTTTTTGGGTTGTGGGGGTGAGACCCACGCAGAAAGTGCAAACTCTACATGGATAGTGACCCGGGGCCGAGATTGAACCCGGGTCCTCAGCGCCATAAGGCAGCAGTGCTAACCACTGCGCCACCTTGCTGCCCGCTTGTCATCTTTTTAAACGTTGTTGTTACTCTCTCAATTCCACAGGGTCCTCTGATTGTCACAGAGGAGCTCCATTCGATCAATTTTGAGACACAGTTTTGTCACCAAGATTTGGCCATAGATTTGGAGGTGAGTTGATTCAAGCACTTATCAGGACACTCTGTCAATCACATAACATCAGTAAATTAATGTGAAATCCTAATTTTAAAAACAAGACCCAAAGTGTTAGGGCTCACAATACTGTTTAATGGCAAACCTTTTTGCTCATCCACATAGCTGTTAAACAGGAATTAGTCAGAAAAAAGGATTGGAATTTTTATTTTTACCACAAAGTTCTGATTGTGTAATGAGGACGATGTTTCAAATTATCGTGCAACAATGGTTCTTATCAGTTGAGAATCGTCAATCAGGTTTTAGTCCTCAGCAGACTTCCACCTTCTCAATGCTGGGTCCCTCAACCTCCCGAGTACCTTTCAATGAGGGGTCCGCCCTCCACGGATCCGCAGGCAAACCTGATGGGGTTTGCTTGTTGGTTGCCCAGCATGCAAGTGCCCCTTCTCACTGTTGGTTAAATACCAATGGCAGCAGGATGAGGCTGTTAAGTGGGTATTGATTGCCTTCCTGCCTGGTCCTAATTATGAGATCTCGAGGGGAGGTGGGGGGGAGGCGGGGGCAATTGTAAAGGTGGCTGGAACCTACCCTGCATGCTCACTTTTGATTAAGTGGCTCCCTCTGCCTTGGAACTTTCCTCTGTTGGGGGAGAGGGAGGGGCAGTGGCATTAAATTCCAGCCTTTGTTATTGTCATAACACATTATGCACATGAGCCCCCAAGGAGTTAAATTAATACTTATGTTTGCCTTTATTTTTGAATAACAGACCAGTTCTTTGCCTGTAGTAGTCATCTCCAATGTGAGTCAGCTGCCCAGTGGCTGGGCTGCTGTTATATGGTACAACATGCTAATGAATGATCTCAAGGTAAGTTAATCAATCTTCTTGTTTTTTTCCAGTCTGGAAATGGAAAAACATGTATAGATTAATTAATATCCATCTTAAAAATCATAGTCTTCACTTAATTCCTTTTGATGTTTTCCATTATGTGGTCAGCTGCCCCATTTATATTGGTCACTCTCAACCTGTCATGCTGTAATTAAAAAACTTCAGCCAGTGATGGGACTGCAGCGCATTAATTTTGCGTCTCGCAGTGTTAGTGTGGTCTGCAGAGAAGTTCGAACCAGCTCGAAAACTCTGCTCTCACTTTTAATGCAGAAAATCTTAGCCGGGAATCTTTGACCTGAGTGCACCCTGCCACCGCTGGCAGCAAGAACGGAGAATTTGGTGCCCAGCCAAAACTCCATTTACTGAAGCAGGACCAGAGAATCCCAGAATCGTGAACAGACAGAGAATTCTGGCCCTTTTTTACTGAAAGGGTGAACGAAAACGTGCCGAAGCCAAACTAGGAAAGGTGGCAGTGGGGGTGATTAAAAAGCTCAGTCATAGGCTGGAAATTTCTACCTGGTCCCACTGGTGGCATCCTACGGTCCCACTGACGCCAAACCCCTGATGCGGGTTTCCCAGCAGCGGAAGTTCCATCCAACGGGAATCCCGTTGACAACTGTGTGACCAGAAGATTCCACTGCCGGCCAATGGAGGGCTTCCTGTGCAAAACATGCCACAGAGATACAGAAAATCCCGCTCATTGGGTTTTCAGAAAGTTCATTAATAGAGGGAGGTGGAAAGACAGGAAAGCAACAATAGGGCAGAATAGTTAAAACAATTTCCAGAGCAGTGACCTAGAGAAGCGTGCATTATTTGCAATAAATTCTTTGAGCTGGATTCTCCGATCCTGCGGCTATGTCCTCAGAAACCGTCTGGTCTTATGCACCGTTCCTCCGCCTGGTGGGGGGCTAGCACCCGCAAAGCGTAAAGACCCGGGCTTTACCTGCGAATACGGCCGCTGAATGGCAGGGTCCGTGGCTGTGCATGTGCACGGCAGCGACCGCGCCGTGCAACAAGGTGCTGGCTGCGCGTGGACCAGCCTGCCAAAATCTGCCCCCCTGTAGCCAGCCTCGCCACCCCTGGACCGCCCCCGCCGAAGCCCCCTGCTGCCAGCGGCACAGCTCTCCCCCGACTGTGGTGGCGCTGGACTCAGTCCGCAGCTGCCATGTGAGGTTCCCGAACGGTGTGAGCTCACTTGCCCCACGCCGTCGGGGACTTAGACCATCGGGGGAGGGCCTCGGGTGACGTTCTGAGGCCGTCCATACGACATGCGGTGAGTACATTGTTTTGAGGGGGTGGAGCATCGGAAAAACGGCGCTGCCACCAATTCCGGCGTAAAAGAGGATTCTGCGGCCAATCGCCGAACGTGATGTCGGCGATCGGAGATTCCCACCGCTTGTATGCTAAATAACAGTTTAATAAACTTGAGTCTCCGGATATAGAGGTTGCGCGCAAGGCCAGTTACTCCCATGTTATTTCTTGGTAGTTTTTAACAAATATTCCAGCACCCTCCTCTGCTGTGCTTCGATTCTCCTGGTGCCACATGGCATACTCGCCCTATACCATCAGGCTGGCCTCAAGAAATTTCTATTTCCTTGCTTTTTTCAGTGGCAGCCTGCAAACCTCCAACAACCTCCCTGCTCATCGCCACCTTCTCGAGGGCAATTAGGCAGGGGAAACAAACGCTGACCTTGTCACTGACTCTCTCATCCCATGAAAAAATTACAAAAATATGCTCCTCCAGCCCCCCTCCACTGTTGTCTAGCTGGGTGAGACTGCTCTCCCCATTCTTATCTATATTGTATTATCCAGAATATTACTTGCAATGGAGTCCCTTCCTGTTCCTTTGTTAGTTCTGGTGTCTCCTCATGATGTATCCTTGGCCCCCAGCTGTTTCTCATCTATATGCTGCCCCCCGACAACAGCAACCAAAAGCACATCATTAATTTTTGCATTTAGGCTGATGGCACCCAGATCTGCCTCATGACCACCTCTTTTGACCTCCATCTTTTAAAAATATATATTTTTATTAAAGTTTTGCAAAATGTTTCATAATAAACAATAGTAATAATACTAACATAAAATAGAGTGAACATTAACATAGTGCAGAAAGAGAATATACAATAGCAATTAACTAGATGTTACCCCATGCGCCTCAGTCTTCCCACACCATCCCGACGGAACCCCCCCCCCACACACACACACACACACCCTATGGATTGCTGCTGCTGACATTTTAATTTTCCGTGAGAAAGTCGACGAGTGGTATTATGCACCCGCTCAACAGCAGCAACTCTGTACACTTGGCAAAATTATTTACACACATAGTAGGCATCTGTTTGTGGTGTTGTCCCTTGCTTCTCCCAGACGGATTTCGCTGCCGTTGTCGACTCGTCCTCACTTCCGCTTCAGCGGCCCTCCCGTCTTCCCCGTTTTCTCTGTTCCTGTGGATGCCAAGTTTATCTCTCCCTCTCATGCTTTGGCTACTCTCCCCTGTTTCTTGGCTATCTGGCTATTTTTCTGCATGTTTGGCTACAAACAGGTCCCGGAACAATTGGGTGAATGGCTCCCACGTTCTGTGGAAGCCGTTGTCTGACCTTCAGATGGTGAATTTGATTTTCTCCATTTGGAGAGATTCCGAGAGGTCGGACAGCCAGTCTGCACCTTTGGGTGGTGCTGCTGACCACCAGCCGAACAGGATTCGACGGCGGGCGATCAGGGAGGCAAAGGCAAGGGCGTCCGCCCTCCTCCCCAGGAATAGATCTGGCTGGTCTGAAACCCCAAAGACCGCCACTTTCGGGCATGGCTCCACCCTCACGCCCACCACTTTGGACATTGCCTCAAAGAAGGCTGTCCAGTACTCCAAGTCTGCGGCAAGACCAGAACATGTGGGCGTGGTTGGCTGGGCCTCCTTGGCACCATTCACATCTATCCTCCACCTCTGGGAAGAACCTACTCATACGGGTTCTTGTTAAGTGGGCTCTATGTACCACTTTTTGTTGCGTCAGGCTGAGCCTTGCGCACGTGGAGGTGGAGTGGACCCTATGCAGTTCTTCGCTCCAGAGTCCCCACCCTATTTCGATCCCCAGGTCCTCCTCCCACTTCATTCTTGTTGTGTCCAGTACGGTGTCGGCCCCTTCTACCAATCGGTCATACATGTCGCTACAGTTTCCTGTATCTAGTATGCTTGCGTCCAGTAGCTCTTCCAGTAATGTCTGTCGTGGTGGTTGTGGGTATGTCCATGTCTCCTTTAGCAGGAAGTTTTTTAGTTGCAGGTACCTTAGCTCGTTCCCCCTGGCTAGCTGGAATTTCTCTGTCACTGCAGTGTTGCGTTCCTGCCGTCCGTGTATAGGTCCCTGACTGTCAGTGTCCTTCTGTCCTGTCCCCGCCTTTTGAAGGTGGCGTCAGTCAGCGCTGACGTGAACCTATGGTTGTTGCAGATGGGAGCTTTGCCCGACATTCTGGTCAGGCCAAATTGCTGCCGTAGTTGGTTCCAGGACTGGAGGATGTTCGAGGTAAGCTGTCTACCTTTGACAAAGCCCGTCTAGTCCTCTGCGACCACCTCTGGCACGCAGTCTTCTAGCCTTTTGGCTAGAATAGTATTTTGGCATCCGCGTTCAGCAGTGAGATGGGTCTGTATGACCCACATTCCGTTGGGTCTTTGTCCTTTTTAGGTATCAGCGAGATTGAGGCCTGTGCTAGCGTGGGCGGCAGTGTGCCCTTAGCGAGCGAGTCTGTGAACATCTCCCGCAGGTGCGGGGCCAGTGCTGTCGCAAATTATTTGTAGAGGTTCGCCGGGAACCCGTCTGGTCCCGGCGCCTTCCCCGCCTGCATGGAGCTAATGCTGTCTATGATCTCTCCCAGTATTAGTGGTGCTTCCAGGTCCTGTTTCCTGCCCTCCCCCATGACTGGTATGTCCAGTCCATCAAGGAACCGTTTCATCCCGGACTCCCCCCTTGGGGGCTCTGAGGTGTACAGCCCTTGGTAGAAGGCCTTGAAGGTTTTGTTGATCTTTTCTGGTTCTGTTTCTAGTGTGCCCCGAGTATCCCTGATTTGTGCAATTTCTCTGGTGGGAGCCTGCTTTCTCAGCTGGTGTGCCAGCAGGCGGCTGGCTTTGTCTCCGTGTTCGCATAGGGTCCCACGTGCCTGGCGGAGCTGATGCACTGCTTTCCTGGTGGAGAGCAGATCAAAGTTCCTTTGTAACTCTTTCCTCTCCGCCAGGAGCTCTATGGTCAGGGCCTCGGCGTATTTACGGTCTACCTCCAATATGGAGTTGACCAGCTGCTGCCTAGCTGCCCTTTCCTCCCTATCTCTTCGCGCTTTGAAAGCGATGATTTCCCCTCTTATTACGGCCTTTAGCACTCCCCGTTCTGATTGTTCTCCGTGTACTCTGCTGTGGCCCGCGATATCTTTTCGTTGAAGGCCTTGTCTGCTAGTAGAGCAATGTCCAACCTCCATGTGGGGCGTTGGGCCCTGCCCGTCTCCAGCCTCACGTCCATGTAGTGTGGAGCGTGGTCTGATATCACTATTGCGGAATGTCCCACTTTGTCTATCCCCGGAAGCACCGTTTTCCCCACCACAAAGAAGTCAATTCTGGTGTATACGTTGTGTACTGGGGAGAAGAAGGAGAACTCCTTCTCCCCTGGGGGGGTGAACCTCCAGGGGCCCACCGTTCCCAACTGTTCCATAAAGTGACCGAGTTCCCTTGCCATGTTTGAGGTTTTCCCCGTTTTGGGGTTTGATCTGTCAGTCGTTGGATCCTGTACACAGTTGAAGTCCCCCCCATGATTAGTCGGTGCGTCGCTATGTCAGGGATTTCTGCCATGGTCTTCTTGATGAAGCTCGTGTCGTCCCAGTTGGGCGCGTACACGTTAACTAGTACTACCGGTGCCCCATCCAGGGCCCCGCTGACCATGACGTACCGTCCCCCTGGGTCCATAACCATCTTTGTCGCCTTAAACATCGTCCATTTGCTGATCAGTATTGCCCCCCCTGGCCCTCGTCCCGTAGCATGAATGGTACGTCTGTCCCACCCAGCCCTTTCTTACCCGCAGTCGGTCCTGCTCTCCCAGGCGCGTCTCTTGGAGGAAAATTATGTCAGCCTTCATATTTCTTAAGTGGGTGAGGACTCTGGATCTTTTCACTGGGCCGTTGAGTCCCCTTATGTCCCAGGTGACCATCCTGGTGGGCGGCTTCTGTCCCCTCGATCCTGTGGGATTAACCATATTTACCTGGTGGACGTGCCCCTGCCCTCCGGGGTTCCCCTTTGTTAGGGGGCCGTCCAGGATGGCTGCTGTCGCTGCTCACTCCATGCGGTCGGGTTCCTGCGCTCCGTGGTTTCCCTTCGTCCAGGGGGCACCCGACATGGCCCCCCGCTGTGCGACCGCCACGCTGGTAGCCCCCTGCACTCTGGGGTCTCCCTTTGCACAGAGACCGTACTGGGTGGATGCTTGCAGCGATTCCTTGTTCCAAGCCCTCGGTTGTGGCACTTTGTAGCCCTATTGTTCCTTTTCTAGCCTTGTTTGTGCCTCCGTCCCTGTGTTCCCCACCCCCCTGGTCCCTCCCTTCCTGTGCCCCCTCCCCACCCCTGTCCCTCCCTTTCCTTCCCTTTTCTCCCCCTCTCCCATATATCCCTCCTTTGTCCCTCTTTCCCCTGCTCCTATCCCCGTTTGCTCTCCCGCCTCTGTTGAGTGGTGTCCCCCCCTCACCCCCCCACCTGGCACCTTCACCCCTGTTGTGGGCGCGTTGCGGCCCTGCTTTGTTGCATGTCCCCGGCGCTAGCTTTCTTGCTAGTGCGGTGACCCCCCCTCTCGGGAGTTACTGTCTCGCTTACCCTTTGCCCAGCCTCTGCGTTTTTCTGCCTGCACTTCCCCCATCCTACCCTGCGCTCTCCTCGCTTGCTCACCCTTCCCCTCTACTCTCGTTCCCTCGTGCTGGGGCCTGGTCTCCCACCTGTGGTGATCCCACGGGTAGTGGTTTGCTCTTTGTTCAGTGTGCGCTCGCCCTGGTAGGGGTGGGGGGAGGGGGTGTCTTGGCGTTGCCTCACCCCTCCACCCCCCTCCGTCGGCGTGCTGTTACCCCTCACCAGGGCCCCCGTATTTCTACCCTCGCTGTTGGTTTTCCTGCCCGTGTTCCTCGATAAACTTGTTTGCTTCGGCGGGGGCTGTGAAGAAATACTCTCTTTTTTGGTATGTGACCCAGAGTATCTCTGGGTAGAGCATACCAAAATGCACATTGCACTAGTGAAGAGCTGCTTTCGCTCTATTGAATTCGGCCATCTCCTGGCGAGGTCTGCCCCAATGTCCTCATAAATTCTAATGAAGCGTCCTTCCCATTTGTAAGTTCTGTTTTTCCTGGCCCAGCGCAGGATTGTTTCCCTGTCTTTGTACCGGTGCAGTTTAGCTATAACTGCCCTCGGGTGGTCCCCCATCTTGGGCTTCGGGTGCAGCGACCTGTGTGCTCTGTCCATTTCTGGTGGGTCGGGGAAAGTTTCCCTCCCCACTAAGTTGCCCAGCATCTCGGCCACGTAGGCCTTGGGGTTTCTACCCTCGATCCCCTCTGGTAGGCCCACTATCCTGACGTTTTGTCATCTTGAGCAGTTTTCCTGGTCATCCACTCTGCCCTTCAGGCTCCCTTTCGTTGTGCCCAGTCTCGCTGCCTCTTTCTCCAGGGCCATGACCCGGTCGCTCATGTCAGCTGCGGCCTCTTCCAGCTCCTTAATGGTTGCCTCTTGGGCTTCCAGTTTCTCCTCTTGGGCTTCCAGTTTCTTCTCTAGTCTGCCCAGGGTGAGGTGCACCTCTGCCAGGACCTTGGCCATTGATGCCTGCACTGCGGCCTCCATATCTGCTCTGGTCTCTGCCTTGTTTCGCTGCTGATGTTCCCTCAGCGCCTCGGCAAAGGCTGCCTTCCAGTTCCCCTCTGGCCCAGGTGGGAAATACTCCTGTCTGACCAGTTCTTTTTGTTGCAACGAGGCTTTGGTTCCCCCGCTTCATGTGGCGGTTGGCTTGGCTGAACGGGCTTGCATAATGTCGTCCCGTTTGCTTTTGGTGCCACTTCTCCCTCTGCTTTGGCTCCCTTCTGGCATTCATTTTTCAGGTAAGTTTTTTTTTTCAAAAAAAAGTTGGAGAGAAAAAGAAAAAGAAGAATTTATTTCCTGCCTTTAAATGTTTTCTTTCCAAAGTTTTGGGGTTTTGGGGGGGAAAGGGGGGGGGAAGTTCTTCTTTTCCTTTTCCCCTCCTCACTCACCAGGGTCGGGAGGGAGAGAGGCTTCTGGTCGGGTTGGGAGTCCCTCTTCCATCCGCCTCCTGCTTCGTGGTGGTTGCCGCCGGGGTGGGGGGGGGGTTCCCTGCTGCTGTCTCGGTCCTCGCTTTGGTTTGGGCCGCCACTGGTGCTGCTGCCCCGTGCCCTGCTGCTGCGTGGGGGGGTGGGGGCGGGTTGTTCGCAGTTCGTTCCTGCTGGCTCAGTGCCGCTGCTCCTCGGCCGTCCACATTCTTCTGTGCGGGGGGATGGCTCGGTCGGGCTGGCTCGCAGGTCCGCGCTCCGAGGCGCCCGCTCCGTTCGGGGGGAGGGGGGTGGCCTTGACTCCATCTTTGCTAAATTATCAGATTGCTAAGCTGACTTCCCGCACAGGATGCGTTGAAATTTCCTCCAATTAAATATTGGGAAGACTGATGCCATTGTTTCGATCTCCACTTAAACTCCTATTCCCAACTACTGACTCCATCCCCATCCCAGGCAATTGTATGAGACTACACAAGACTTTTTGCAACCTGTAATGAGCTTCTGACCACATATTCACACCATCACTACGACTACCTAATTCCACCTCTGTAGCATCGTCTAACTTTGCTCCCACCTCGGCTCATTTGCTGCTGAAACCCTCATTCATGCCTCTGTAACTTCTAAACTTGACTATTTCAACTTATTCCTGAATCATCTCCCACAGTGTACCCTTTGTAAACCGAGGTTATTTGAAACTCTCTTGCCTGTGTCCTAATGCACAATTCCCTTCACCTATCGCCCCTGTGCTTGCTGACCTACATTGGCTCTCGGTCAACAGAGTTTTTAAAATGATCATCCTTGTTTTCAAATCCTTCCATGGGCTGACTTCTCCCTTATTCCTGTAATCTCCTCCAGTCCTGCAACCCTCAGATATCTGCATTCCGAGGGCAGTAGTTAGCACTGCTGCCTCACGGCGCCGAGGTCCCAGGTTCGATCCCGGCTCTGGTTCACTGTCCATGTGGAATTTGCATATTCTCCCCGTTTTGCGTGGGTTTTGCAACCCAAAGATGGCCATGCTAGGTGGATTGGCAATGCTAAATTGCCCCTTAATTGGAAAAAATGAATTGGGTACTCTAAAGTTATTTTAAAAGGGTATTTTCATTCCGCCAATTCTGGTCTCTTAGACATCTTCATTTAACCATTCCACCATTGGCGACAGCGCCTTCCATTGCCCAGGCCCCAAGTTCTGAAATACCTGCCGTGCACTTCTGAGTGAATGCTGGAACAAGCCTGACAGGCTGAAAGATTTCCTCCTGGTGTCATGTGCCTGTTAACTCATTAAGCCCTTTATAATATATGTAACTGCGGCCTTCCCTCATAACTTGTTCCATAACTCCATAAACATCTTGGCAAGACTGACTTCCTGTGTTTCCTCTAAGCAATGCTGCTGTGAAGCATCCAAACCCATGCAGGCTGCACACAAGCCAGCTCCTTTATGTTACCGCACATGTGCGCTCACAAAATTTAAAAGGGCCAGGCACTTAATCCCCCGCACGCTTCAAAATCATTAGGAAGTATGTTGATCACTTCCCTTCCTACTCAGCTTCTCAATTTGGAATTGTTTATGAATCCTTCAAAGTAATAATTATTTTGCCTGTATCAATTTGCCAGTTTCCTCCAAAGTCTTGATAAGTGGAATTTTCTATGCCGCTTTCCTGAGAGTATTAAAATTCATCCTTTAATTAGTTGCTTAGAACTGTGCGCAATGCATTGGAGTCTAATCAATAACTGTTCCAGCAATGACAGTGCATTCGTTTTTACAAGACGCTTCAGTTAGATTTGATAATAGATCAACTATGTAAGGAAAATTGCAAGTGCTGAGAATATCGTGTCAGCAGCTGTTTTTAAAAAAAAAAAAGACAGGCAGATGTTTTGGGCGTAACCCTTCAACAAAATCACTTGAAGTTCTGACAGGTTGTTAGACATAAAATGTTAGCATATCTTTCTATGTTGCTGTTAGAGCTGCTGAGTATTATTTGCAGTGTTTTCTGTTTTTATCCCCGTATATTGAGACGAGAGTTGGTTGAGTAAGTAATGTACCTTGCATTTTACAGAATTTGGCTTTGTTCACCAGCCCGCCCACTGCCACTTGGAGTCAACTTTCAGAGGTGCTGAGTTGGCAGTTCTCCTCTTACGTGGGACGAGGTTTGAATTCGGATCAGCTCAACATGTTAGCAGAGAAGCTGCTGGGTAGGTTCAAAAACACATCAGAGACTAACAGTATTTAGCTGACACATCCCAATGCACATGAATATTTCCATGGTTAGAATCAGCAACGAGAAAACAATCGGCTGAAACATCAGCCCCCTCCACCTCCCCTTCACTGCCTCATTGCCGCCGTGGAAATGTTTTACCATCACTGGTCAGCTGGAGTGCCCAACCCCCTATATCAAGTGATCAGCCCATTTAAAACATTAATCGTAATACCAGATGCACTTGGCAATTTTGGTCTGAACTGAGTGACTCCCCACCATTGCCACTCCAACCAGTGCGTGGCGACAGATCCCAAAATTATATTTATTTTGATTTTTGTGTGGCTGGGGAGCTGGGCAGCAGGGGAGCGCCTTTTACCGCCAGGAATGCTTTCTGAACCTCACCTACTTCCTCCTACCTTTTACATATCTCCTGGCAACCCGGAGATCCAGTTTCTCACTATTGCAGCCACCTCGAACAAGCAGGCTGGCACAGGGCTAGGTTAAATTTGCTTGCGGTTTGCCCATGTAAGTCACCTTTAATTATCTAATAACGAGGTCCCATTATTTAACTTAAATCTTCAGTTCCTTTCAAAGTTGTTTTGCTGGTAAGTCCAAAGTTTTTGATAAATGTGATTCTTTTATTGAGCCTGCTTATTTCATGTGTTTCTTTTTTTCAATCCAGCCGGCAATAAAATCCAAGGGCGCGATTCTCCGACCTCGTTACGCTCTCGCTCGATCGAAACGAGGCCGGTGAATAGCGGGAGAGGCCAAAAATGAGAACCGCGCCAGGCGTTGTTTGCAATGCAACAGGCCCACTCCCGTAGACGAAATTGGGATCTCGCCGTAGCGTGGCGAGTAACCAATTATCACCACTTAGGCCCCATTTCCATACAATTAATGAAAGCCACCCCATATCCAATGGCCTCCCGCCATTCAGTGGCCACCCCAGCAAGTGCTCACGCTGGCACCGATTAGTACTTTTTTTGAAAAACATGAACCTGGCGGAAATGCTTCTGTGGGGAGCGGAGGAGGTGAGTCGCCATCTTTGCTCACAGGCAAAGAACCCAGGGTTGCTGGACTTGCCACCCCAGTGCTTGGTTGGGGGGGTAGGGGATCCTCGGCTGGGGGTGGGGGAACCTCCACACAGCTGGGCCGCCATAGGAGGGTGGAGGCGAGGTGCCACCTGGGGGGCGACCACTCGGGCACCACCATGCCAATCCCTGGATCGTATTTGCCCGTTCCGGGGGCAACCCTTGTCCCTGCCCATCTGCCGCACTGACCACCCATAACCCCCACCGACTGCGAAGGCCTCTGGCTCTGCGGCTGAAGGCTATTGCTAATAGGGAATCATTGCCTCGCATCCCAATCACAACTTGATGCCTGGACACTGTGTTTGAATACTGCGGCAGGCAACTCACGTAGCAGCCAACATCCAAACACCCAGAGAATGGGACGCAGCTCCGGGGACATGTCCACGCCCGGAGAGTAGGTGGGTGCCATGAGGATGGGGGGATGCCTGGGGAGATGGCCCAAGGGATCAGAGGTCAGCCCGCATGGCGGAAGAAAGTGATAGAGGGGTCATAATGGTTATGTACAAGGGTGTTTAATGTGTAATAAAATTCCCCACTTTTGCGACTGCATGATGCATTGGATACCTTAACTAATGGTGCTGATGTTGTGCACCAGGCTTTCCACTGCAGTCACCATCCTAGCAGTGTTGGCCTCAGTGCCACGCATTGCCGGCGACATCGCCTGCTCCCGTAGCCTCTGGGACTCCTCCAAGCGGATCTGCTGGTGTGACGCTAACGTCTCCCTCTGAATGTCACGGCTGCTCCCTATCATCTCCATCAGCTCAGAGTACCTCTGTACCACAGACTCAGCATCAGGCTGGGACCAAGCTGGGTCCTGGGATCCAGCAGCCCTCCAACTGCTGTCTCGCCTGGGCATTCCTGCCTCCACCTACTTGTTAATGTAAGCCTACTTGTGACAATAAAGATTATTATTATAGCAGCTGTGGTGCCAACCAGGTTGTGCCCCAGGAGCCTGACCACTAACGTGTCCCACCGAGGTGAGTGTATCTGCATAGGTGAAGGGTGGTGATGACAGCTGTGCCGCGACTATAATGGTCGTATCCTCGGAGCTCTCCTCCGAGGTGGCCTCGTGGGAGGCAGGAGAAGAGGCCGCCTGGGATGGGCCGGTGCCATCGGCTGGAGGACCTGCGGGAGAATGAACATGTGGTCAGTGGGAGGGATGGGTCAGTCAGTAAGGCAATAACAACTCTCGTTCCACAGGTCCTCTGAGTGGAGCCTGGTATTTCCTCACCTCTGCAGATTCCGCCAGCCTCTGCGTTGGTGACTGCTCCTTCCTCGGCCACCCGAGTCACCTCCAGGGCACGCTCCACAAAGGTGGTGAAGATTCATATGTCTGGCACCCCTCTGCCAGTCTGGGCCCTCCCCGCCGATTGTGGGAGATCTTTTCCTGAGTAGACACAGAGGGGGCATCGTTAGCCACACACATGGTCCACAGTGGTGGGAGAGGAATATGGAGGGAGGGTTGGAGGGGGAGGGGGGCGGAGGGAGGGTTGGGTGTCGGATGGGGAGTTGAGGGGTGGGTGCTCCCTTGAGGGTGGGGTGGTGTTGTGTGGAGGGCATTGGTGTCTAGTCTCTCGTGCTGCCCGGGTAGGCTGTTGACACCTTTTTGGGCACTTGAGGCCAGTCCTCCTGGTTGCACTCTCTTAGCTCATAGCTGCCGCCACCTTGTCCCAGGCAGCACTGGCTGCCCTATGACTCACCCTCCGGAACTCCCAGGACATCCCTCCTGGCCTCCACAGCATCGAGGAGCCTCCCCAGGTCAGGGACCCCAAGTCTTGTGGCCAGCCTCCTAGGTGCCATTATTGCTAGCTGGCTGAGGTTGGCTGAGCAAGTGCAGCTTAAGTGCTGCTCAACCTTGTTAGCAGGGGACTGGCGAGCGCGGTCCTGGCGAATCAGCCTTCATTTTCGGAAGCCCGTGAGGCCTTGTTAAGTGGACCAATCAATGTTGAATTGCGTTGCCGGCTGCTGGGCCGAGCGCTGGGAAGCTCGCAGTAATTCCTGCTCTCTACCATACTTAGAATTTTTTCCATAGAATTGTGCCCTAAATGTCCAATTCTAAGGACTAAATTTGGTTGTTCAGCTTCATTGAAAGGTTGGTGATCAAACACCACCTGCTGTAGTACCAATGTACTACACCCCAAAATGAGTATTAGATTAACCATAAAAAGGTCATGATGTGGAGGTGCCGGCGTTGGTCTGTGGTGGCCAGTCAGAAGTCTTACAACAATAGGTTAAAGTCCCAACAGGTTTGTTTCGAATCACTAGCTTTCGGAGCGCAGCTCCTTCCTCCGGTGAATAAAAAGGTCGGAATTGAAATGCTCACAAAGCAGGCAGGGGAACCAAAGGCTGGATTAGGAGAGGAGATAACTGTTCATCTGCAAAACAAAGCATAAACGTGTTCAAATTCTTATTTTTAAATAATGGCCAGCGAATATTCAGTGATGAGGGATATGGAGCAGCAGTGACAGATGATCTCATAAATTAATTTCTGAGGATGATTATCCTCCAGTGAGGGCATGACATATTAGCGTGGATAGAGGATTGGCTAAGTAAAAGGAAACAGAATCTGGAAAAATAGATCAATTTTTAAGGTTGGAAAACTGTAAATAATGGAGTGCTGCAGGTTTCAATGCTGGGGCCTCAATTATTTGCAACCCACATTAATGACTTGGATGAAGGGACTGATCGAATTGTAGACAAATTTCCTGATTAAATAAAGATAGGCAGGAATGAAAGTTGTGAGGAGGATACAAAGGATTGATAAAGGGATACAGATAATCTAAGTGAGTGGGCAAAAAATTGTCAGTTGGAGAATGATATCCGAAAATGTGAGGCTGTCCACCTTGGCAGGAGAATAGAAAAGTGGAGTATTAATTAAATCGAGAGGGTCTGTGTAATATAGTGGATCTGGGTGTCCCTGTCTATGAATCATAAAAAGGTTAGCATGCTGGTACAGCAAGTAATTAGGAAGACAAATTAAATGTTGGCCTTTTTTGCAAGGGGCTGGAGTAGGGAAGTCTTGCTGGAACAGTACAGGGCATTGTTGAGGCCGCACCTAGTATACTGTGCACAGTTTTGGTCTCTTTTTTTAAATTGAAAATATTTTTATTCAAATGGTTGATATTTTAACATTTTAATCTCACAACACAACAAAGAAAAAACAATAGCTGCCCCCCCGAACTTCAACCAAATGCCCCAATTTGCCTCCCTCCCCCTTAACAGCTGACAACAACCAGCTCCCCGAAATGCATTACAAACAAACGCCATCTCCCGTGGAACCCCTCACACACACCAATAAAACAAATCCCCCCCCCCCCCCCCCCCATTCCAGACACAAACCCCACCAAATCCCCCAGTCACACTGAGGCACAGGATGGAGCAACCAACCTCCACCCCAACAAGATTGATCTCCTTACTTAAGGAATAATATACTTACATTGGAAGCAGTTAAGAGAAATTTCACTATGGGGCAGGCACAGCTTAAAAATAAAGAGCCTCCCATTTAAGACCAAGATGAGGAGGACAGCACGGGGAAGCATGGTGGCACAAGTGGCTAGCACTGTGTCTTCACAGCGCCAGGGTAGCAGGTTCGATTCCCCGCTGGGTCGCTGTTTGTCTGTGCGGAGTCTGCACGTACTCCCCGTGTCTATGTGGGTTTCCTCCGGGTGCTCCGGTTTCCTCCCACAGTCCAAAGATGTGCAGGTTCGGTGGATTGGCCATGCTAAATTGCCCTTAAGTGTCTAAAAAGGTTAGGAGGGGTTATTGGGTTACGGGGATAGGGTGGAAGTGAGGGCTTAAGTGGGTCGGAGCAGACTCGATGGGCCGAATGGCCTCCTTCTGCACTATATGTTCGATGTTATATTCTATGATGAGGACTTTTTTCTCACTGAAAGAAGCCTCTGTGGAAAGAGGCTGCAATCAGATCAGTCATGACCTTATCAAATGTTGAATCAGTCTCGATGAGCCGAATGGCCTGCTCCTGCCCATACTTCTTATGATCTTATAAGATTCCTTTTTTCCCCAAACATTTAAGCTTTCAACAAGCTGATGTACATTAATTCTGTCTACCACTGTTCCAAGATTTCTCGCCTTCACTCACCACAGTAGCACAACTGAGATGAGTACATCAGGGTAAAGTAGGTTCTCCAAAGTGACTTCATCACTTGGTTCTTCTTATGCTGGCCTAGATTTTAGGCACAGACCTTGATTATTTACATCTTTTCAGCACCTGTGCTGAGCAGACCGGTTACTTCAGTGTTTTATGAGTGCTAAGTGCATGACATTTAGCAGGATTATCTGATGTCAAATGCAAGGCTACTGATTGCTGTGCCCCATTTGGTAGCTTGTTAGATGAGACATGATTACGCATTTTGTGTACACTGAATCTTCCTACTAAGCTACTCAGTGAAAATCAATAGAACTGAAAATTGGTTTTTTTCTGTTACAAATGGCCAATCTGTCATGACAGTTTTATGTCAAGTTGAAAACATTCCCTGATAGCTACTTACAAGAAAATTCATTAACAATCACATCACAAAGTTGGAAGGTAGTCTTCGACAGCTAATTAGTAAATTTATTGATTTGATCTTCTAAGCTGTTTATTCTGACATCAAAATCTTCCATATGTGTGCACTTATTTTGGTTAAAATAATCTTCCTTTACTTCAATCAACAGAAGGAAAGACATACTCAAAATTACTTCCTCAATAACATATCACAACCCATACTAACAAGCACATATTCTTGGCAGCCTACCAAGTATTGGGCAGCAAGTACCGTGCGGGCAGCATGGTAGCATTGTGGATAGCACAATTGCTTCACAGCTCCAGGGTCCCGGGTTCGATTCTGGCTTGGGGCACTGTCTGTGCGGAGTCTGCACATCCTCCCCGTGTGTGCGTGGGTTTCCTCCGGGTGCTCCGGTTTCCTCCCACAGTCCAAAGATGTGCTGGTTAGGTGGATTGGCCATGATAAATTGCCCTTAGTGTCCAAAATAGCCTTTAGTGTTGAGTGGGGTTACTGGGTTATGGGGATAGGGTAGAGGTGTTGACCTTGGGTAGGGTGGTCTTTCCAAGAGCTGGTGCAGACTCGATGGGCCGAATGGCCTCCTTCTGCACTGTAAATTCTATGATAATTCTATCATGGAACAATGCTATTAAGGTTCCTTATCTCTCTTTTGCAAATATACCTGAAATTTGTGCTTTACCTTCCATGGCTACCAACTGCTCAATTTTAGCTCCCCTCCTAACAATAGGATTATTGATTATTATTTAGTAGGCTGCCTGAAAAATGGCTATCCATTTTTTAAAAAAATATATTTTTATTCTCCTTTTTCACATTTTCTCACAAATTTACACACACCAACAATAATCAGTAACAAATATGTCAATCCCCATATCAGTAACAACGATCCCATCCTCTCACCAAACCCCAAACATTAGCCTGCATATTCACATAAACAAATGACAAAAAGGAATCAGGAATCACCCATAGTCACCATTAACACTCACAGTCCCCCCTGCCCCTAACCCTCCCACCCACACGCCCCAACTAATGTTCGATGTTATCCAGTTCTTGAAAGTGCATAATGAATAATGCCCATGAATTGTAGAACCCTTCTATCCTTCCCCTCAGTTCAAACTTAACCTTCTCAAGAGTCAAGAATTCCAACAGGTCCCCCCCGCCACGCCAGGGCACCGGGTGGAGAGGTTGCTCTCCAACCCATCAGCATCCGCCTTCATACGATCAACGAAACGAAGGCTACAACATCTGCCTCCATACCCATTTCCAACCCTGGCTGGGCCGACACCCCGAATATGGCCTCCCGGGGACCCGGGTCCATTTTCACGTGCACTACTTTAGAAATTACCCTAAAAACCTCCTTCCAGTAATCCTCCAGCTTTGGACAGGACCAAAACATATGAACGTGATTAACGGGGCCCCCCTGCAACGTTCACACACATCTTCTACTCCCTCAAAGAATCGGCTCATCCTCGCCCTCGTGAGGTGTGCTCTGTATACCACCTTCAGCTGTATCAGCCCCAACCTCGCGCATGAGGTGGAGGCGTTCACTCTCCGGAGCACCTCACACCAGAACCCCTCCTCCATATCCTCTCCCAACTCTTCCTCCCACTTCGCTTTGATCCCTTCCGGTGGTGCCTTCTCCTCTTCCAAAATGGCTCTGTACAGTGCCGACACTACCCCCTTCTCCAGTCTCGCTGTCGTCAGCACCTCCTCCAGCAATGTGGAGGCCTGCTCCACCGGGAAGCTCTGTATCTCCTTTCTGGCAAATTCTCGAACCTGCATGTATCTAAACATTTCCCCCTGCTCCAGCCCATGCTTCGCTTCCAGCTCCTTCAATCCTGCAAACAGATCCCGAAGAAACAAATCTTTTAGTGTCTTAATCCCCTCCTCCTCCCATTTCCGAAAATTTCCAACCCACTTCCCTGGCTCAAAGCTGTGGTTCCCCCGAATCGGCATTTCCCTTGATCCTGCCCCCAGCCCGAAGTGTTGGCGAAACTGCCTCCAAATTCTCGATGAAGCTATTATTACCGGACTCCCTGAGTACTTCCCCGGGGCTATCGGGAGCAGCACTGTTCCTAGTGCTTTCAATCCCAAACCCCTGCACAAACTCTCCTCCATTCTTTTTATAAATTTAGAGTATCCAATTCATTTTTTCCAATGAAGGGCCAATTTAGCGTGGCCAGTCCACCTACCCTGCACATCTTTTGGGTTGTGTGGGCGAAACCCACGCAAACACGGGGAGAATGTGCAAATTCCACACGGACAGTGACCCAGAGCTGGGATCGAACCTGGGACCTCGGCGCCGTGAGGCAACCGTGCTGCCTCACGGCGCCGAGGTCCTAGGTTCGATCCCGGCTCTGGGTCAGTGTCCGTGTGGAGTTTGCACATTCTCCCCGTGTTTGCGCGGGTTTCGCCCACACAACCCAAAAGATGTGCAGGGTAGGTGGACTGGCCACGCTAAATTGCCCCTTCATTGGAAAAATTGAATTGGATACTCTAAATTTATTTTTTAAAAACACAACAGCAGGATTGAAAAATAGCCATTGAAAACGACACTTTCTTTTTCTGAGGTTGTAGAAATGGTTCGCCTAGAACATTTCAAATGATCTGGTACGGTGAGAATTATCGCACAAAAATAATTTTGCTGGGAAATCTTCGTGCTAAACAGAAAAGATGAGGTAACTTTAAATGACTGAAAAATATTATTTATTTGGCAGTAATTAAGCGGTGTTAACTCTTTTTGGGAAAGCCCACCGAATTAAGCACCCAGGTACTGAACTGGACACCACTGGGTCTTCCCTTGGATCAAGGAGACAAATGGGCAGTAGGCCCAGCCACTGAGAGCTGCAGCCAATCAGAGGCAAACATTGTCCAGACTTTTCAATGAAAACAATTCTCTTCAGTTCGAAATTCAGAAAAATATTTTTTCGTTATCAGAACCACATAGTTCATTGTCACTGGGGAGGCTGCTGTGGTACAGCACCCAGACGAGGCCTAGAATCACTGGACTACACAAACGGATGAGTGATGGCGGGAGTGAAATGTGGGGCTTACGGGTGGGTGGGGCGGCGAAGGGGGGGCTCCTTCCTTCAGTGGGTTCTCCCATCCTGATGCTGGGTCCCTGGATCAGGCACTGAGTGCTTTGAACAAGGGATCCTCCCTTGAAACCTGAATGCAACCTCACACAGCATTTCTTGTTATGCTCCCAATGTGGTGAGCTGCCCGCATGGCAAGCCCCCCACTAACACTGGATTCAGTCCAGTGATGGTGGGATGAGTCCCTTAATTTCCCACTGAGTGCCTCAATTGACAGCAGGGTGGAAAGTCCATGCATTAGCCTTGCCGCCACGCACTTAATAAGCGTGGAGGCGGAAAAGCAGTGAGGTCCCAAACATCTCCCTCCTGCTTGATCAAATCCCCTCAGCACTGGAGAAAGACATTAAACTCTTCTCACAATGTCAAAAAATATACACCTTGAGCATTTGAAACCTGGGGCGAGAATCTCTGACCCCACGCCGGTTGCCGAATTCTCTGGCACCGGAGATTTGGCAGGGGCGGGAATCGCGCCACCCCGGTTGGCGCCCCCGCGATTCCCCGGCCCAGATGGGCCGAAGACCCGCAGCTAGGATGCCTGTCCCGCCGGCGTGGATTAAACCACCTCTCTTACCGGCGGGACAAGGCGGCGTGGGTGGGCTCCAGGGTCCTGGGGGGGGGGCGCGGGGCGATCTGGCCCTGGTGCGTGCCCCCACGGTGGCCTTGGCCCGTGATCGGGACCCACCGATCCGCGGGCGGGCCTGTGCCGTGGGGGCACTATTTTCCTTCCGCCTTCACCACGGTCTCCACCATGGCGGAGGCTGAAGAGACTCCTTCCACGGCGCATGCGCGGGGATGCCGTGAGCGGCCACTAACGCTCCCGCGCATGCGCCGCCCGGCAATGTCATCTCCGTGCCAGCTGGTGGGGCACCAAAGGCCTTTTTCCGCCAGCTGGCGGGGCGGAAATCAGTCCGGCGCGGGCCTAGCCCCTCAAGGTTAGGGCTCGGCCCCCCAAGATGCGGAGGATTCCGCACCTTTGGGGCGGCGCGATGCCCAACTGATTTGCGCCATTTTTGGCGCCGGTCGGCGGACATCGCGCCGATTGCGGAGAATTTCGCCCCTTATACCCAAAAAGGAAATATAAAAAAAACAACAAAGGCCATGGATAATCTTATTCTTTTAGCTTCCTGGTTTTGCATTGAATTGTACAATACCGATAACCAAAAAAGATATTATGATTTGGAACTGAAGAGAATTGTTTGCCTTGAACAATTAGGAGAATAGCTGAATCTTCCCTTCTGGAGTCTTAAGTCTGGTGGCGGGATGCCCGAAGACATGAGATCTTCCATTGTGAAACTTGTTAATTTTGTATCAGTGAGGAGCATGGCAAATCTCGTGGCGGGCCTGGTGGGAAGTCATCCATCCTGCTGTTATCTCATGGGGTTGAATGTCCTGCCGCCACAATCAAAGGTCATCCGGACAGACATTCACCCAATGTACATACAACATAGAACAGTACAACATAGTACAGGCCCTTCATAGAACATAACAGCGCAGTACTGGCCCTTCGGCCCACAATATTGTGTCGACCTGGCCAGGAGTTCTGCATTATTCTTCCAACTGGAGAGGCTGGCAAATATGAGCAACCACATCCCATACAAATGAAGACATTGCCTTTCACTCATCTGCAGATAAGAGCAATATGGTTGTGCATCTTGACGTCTGTGAGGCTCTGCTGCCCCTTGCTGCCCAGTCCCTTGTTCCTCCTGCCCAGTGTCAACCTGCAAATGGGCCCTCCTCTCCTCATCTGGATGAGAGACATTACCAAGAAAGGGTTGTCTGCACCCTGCATCATCGACACCTCACTGGATGTGTGAACAATTTTAAGTGGTAAATTTAGTGAGCATGTCTTTTACAGATTCCCCTCCATCTCACTGCCAGCAGGCAAGTGCTGAGCCCTTCACCTGACCTCCATCTAGACATGGCATCCCTACCCCTTCCAGGTGAAGGACATCGTGGAGGACTAGAGATGGGTTTTCCTCCTGTTCATACATGAATGCGCATGAAGCAGGGTGATGAGGGTTATGTTCAACAACCCCCCCCCCCGCTCCCCCGACTCTTCCCAATTCCTCCACTACCCTCAATACTCTGTAGAGAGACCACAACCATGGCAGCACAGAAAGACATGCGGCCTCGTCAGCCATGACCATTTACCCAGGAGGATGGAGGTTTGGAATCGTGAGTTGGCTGCCATCCACCAGCCGTGCTCCTTTGGTGAATATATTAAACATATTAATGATGAATCTATTGTTGATAAGACCGTACATTGATGCTGCTGAAATGGACTGGGGAATTTATGGTTCAATAAAAGCACTCTTGCTTCTGAATCTGAAGGTTGTTTCAAGCCCTACTTCAAGAGTTAACATCATTTAGGCTGGCATTTTGGTGTAATATTTCCCACCCTCACTTCATCCCTGTCTCTGACTGCAGACAATAACAAATGGAACGGAATGAATAGAAAGCTGCACACTTTGCTGGGATCTCGATATTGGGAGACCCATGAATTGGGAACAAACCAGTTATTGTGTGAGCTTCACAAAAGAGAGAACATGACATCTTGCCTCATGATTATTAGGATGTCCCCTTTGTCCACCACTTGTGCTAACCTTGAACGCCACCCACCTGAAAAGATGCTCTGTGCACTTTGAGGGATTTCACTTTGATTTGACTAACTGCATGATCAAGGTCAGATTTGAGAAATGGTGTGTGCTACCCTCTAGAATTGGCCCATCACCTTCTGCCCTCCTCCTGTCACTCACTAACTTCCTCATCCCCTTGGCCCACCCAAATATCACTATTTCTCTCCCCTCTGTCGCCCATGAACTCCACCCCCCATTATCTTAGACCCTGTTACGATCCACCTCCATGTGCCTTCCCGCCCTTCAGCGTTGACAGCTGATACCCTTTCCCTCACCCCATCCCTGCTTAGCCTGCTTCCCGTGTCCAGCCTTGACACATCTTTTGCTATTAACACTTGATGTGAGTGAAATTATGAGTCCTCTCCAAGAAAGCAAAATCAGCATTAACGGATTATCATCAAAGTCATGAAAGAGGTGAAGTGTGTCAAGTGCACACCACTTGTATACAGTCATAAAACTGAATGAACTGAACATTCATAAAACTGAATGTTCGAACTTCTAACTGCTGGAGAACTTAATTTGGAAGAGGAACTTAAATCAAGCGAGGTGTGTCCTTTAATAAGCAAACATGAGATGCTAATGCTTTCAATGGAATTTCTGACATGGTTTGTTGGGAAGCTTGATCCACCTTTAACCTGCCTTGAAAGTCAGGAGAACAAAATTCCAACAGTTTATCCTGCTGCCAGTACTTCACCTCTGTCCAAATTATGTGCCCCTGTCCACCTCGATTCCTGCTGCTGGTGGGGCTGGAAGATTCTGAAGAGGGACCATTTTTTAGTAAATGTGCTATTTTCTGATGATGAATTGCAAAGGAATTGTAATGTACGCAGTACACTGGGGGAAAGATTTCCATAAAATCAAAAACTCATTTGTAAAATTCATTTATGATTTACTGCATATCGTACACAAGAAGTCTCCACTCTGTTATTCCTAATATCCAAATCGTGGATTTTAAACTTAGTGCATGTTAGCAGTTTATAGAGACTTACTTATTACTACAGTTTAGAATTAATAATATTTTTACAAAATCATATTTAATTTTGATTTTACATATTCACTTGCTGTTTTGTTACTAATTTCTAGGACAACAGCTGAGTTACAATGATTGTCACGTTTCATGGAATAAGTTCTGTAAGGCAAGTATATTTAAACTGTATTGTCATATTATTAAAGGTCTAATTGGTGTCTTTGTTTTGCTCGTGTTATGTGCCATTTTGAACTTTGGAATATAAGAATCTCAATCATACCTGCACTCCAGGATTGGAGAGTGCAACTTACATATTACTGCAGTGCTATGAACATTATTCTTAGCAACTGTGCATATTCACCTCGACATTTAATGTTAGGTCGGAAGTCTGAGATGTGCTTAGCTACCATCTGTCACAGAATTTCCTCCTTTGATCAATGATATGCAATTGAAAATTAATAAATGTGTTCAATATTTCACCTTTCTTTTGTAATGAAATGATGTTAGCACAAGTTCATTGCTCAGTACATTAATGCACCAAAAACATAATGCTGTAGTTTCAGATGAACTGCTCTCTGATTCAAATTCTCCTTTCACTGTGATGGGGCGCTCTCTTATGGGGATCTCTCTTATGGGGATCTCTCTTATGGGGATCTCTCTTATTGGGGGCCCTCTTATGGGGGGGGGGGGGGGGGGCTCTCTTTTGGCAGGCTCTCTTGAGACTATATTTTACTCCCAGAGATGAATTGCCTCTGATTTGCGCTCGCACTGGGAGTGGGTGCTGAGATCCGATTCACTAGCCCCTGCCATGCAGATGTATGCACAATGTATGCATTGTGAGGGATTCCTTTGCGAATCCCACTATCAGGCCGCCATTTGGAGCAGTTGGTCCAATAGTGAGGTCCAGCTATTGCATCTTTGGCTCAGTGTTCCATTTTTTCTCTCAAAATCCCTGTGAAACACTTTAGGATATTTTTGTCTGTAAAACATACTCTATTACTGCAAGTTGTTAAGAAGCAAATGGCATTTCTTTGTGTTTGAGCATATGTTGCATTCCTAATCTTGTGATAAACTTTTATGCATGTGTTCCAATAAAGATGTTCCAATAAAACAGGAAGGCTTTGAGTAGTTGTAAACTTCAATAACCTGCAGAACCACTGTGTGCTACGTTTACAAATTCTGGTCATTTTCTTTGGTTTCATTTACAGGAGAATCTCCCTAATAGATTCAGTTTCTGGTTGTGGTTAGATGGAATCCTGGAACTCATCAAGAAACACCTTTTGGCTTTATGGATAGATGGGTAATTAAAAAAACAAATAATGATGATTATTACAGAGATGTCTTTGTGCAGTGCTGGTTTAACAGTAATGCTGACGTCTTAATTACTACAGTTAGTCTTCTTTGTTTTGTTATGCTCTTGATGTGGCATAAGCTGCTTCCTTGTTGTACACTCTGACAAAGGAAGGTTCAGACTTGGAGATAGCTTTAACACATTTATTAAACTATGAACAATTCTCCTTCTTGGATTCGACTCTCCTGTTAATCCTGCTACGTGCTACAATCCACGTGGTGGGTTTCAATCAACCCTGTCTGTACTCACTAAGTGTCTCCACTGGAAAGAGCAAGATCATGTGTGCTGTGTCCTTATATATGGGTTGGTGTAATGCCCCCCCTTGTGGTAGTGTCACCTCTGTGTGTGTCGTGACTGCCCATTGGTCGTGTCCTATCTTACTGGCCTATTGGTTGAATGTCTGTGTGTCATGATGTCTCTGGTGCTCCCTCTAGTATTTATCTAGTCTAAGTGTATTTACATTAACCCCTTGTGTACTTAGTGATGCATATCACCACATTCTTCTTAGGCAGTCTCTCGGGGTTAAGGATAACTTGAATGAATAGCTGTCAGGTTGCGAATCGGGTACGTCCTGTGTGAGGTGACCGTAATCCCCACTCCTCTACAGAAACCCTCTAGAATTAATCTGACCTTGAATCTGTAATGTTCTACATTATTTGATCCTCATCTGTTGCATTTGATGGATGACATTTCCATGATTGTACTGATTGTACTCAAACTTACTTGTCTAGTATTTTTGACTATCCATGCCTTGTGATTACCCTTACAACCTTCTTTCCTATTCTTAACCAGGTACTCAGTCAGTTCATTGTGCTGTTGTTTCCTCTAGTTCTCTGACACATTAACTAAGCTGTTGTATATCCATGCCTTTGAATATTGGATGACTTGGCTCCTGTGCACACTCAATCCTCGTCGCCAATCACTTTTTCCTGGGTAATTTTCAATACATCGTGGCCATTTAATACACAAAAGCCAAACACTGCAGATGCTGTAATCTGAAATAAAAACAAAATAATGCTGCAAGTACTCAGCAGGAGCAGGTCAGGCAGCATCTATGGAGAGAAACAGAGTTCAGGTTGATGACCTTTCTGTTTTGACCTCTAATGCAATGGTTTTATTGATGCAAGTCACTACTTGATTACCCTTGCTCTTTTTATATAAATTTAGAGTACCCAATTATTTTTTTCCAATTAAGGGGCAATGGTCAATCCACCTATTCTACGTCTTTGGGTTATGGGGTGAGACCCACGCAGACATTTTTTAAAAATATATATTTATTCAAGTTTTTTAACACAATTTTTCTCCCTTACAAACAATAACCCCCCCCACCCGTAACAAAAATAAACGAGAAAACACGCAGAGCAAGATATATACATGGCAAAATGATATATTTACACAGCTTTGTACACTGGCCCTCACCTGTACGTGCCAGTTTCCCCAACCCTTCATGTTATCTCTTGCTCATCCACCCTCCCAGGCAGTCCCCCCTCTTTTCCCCCCCCCCCCCTTGCAGGACGCCCCCCCACTCCCCCAAGGTTGCTGCTGCTGCTGACCGACCTTCCTCTAACGCTCCGCGAGATAGTCTAGGAACGGTTGCCACCGCCTGTAAAACCCCTGCGCAGATCCACTCAAGGCGAACTTAATCCTCTCCAACTTTATGAACCCAGCCATATCATTTATCCAGGCCTCCAGGCTGGGGGGGGCTTCGCCTCCTTCCACATTAGCAAGATCCTTCGCCGGGCTAGTAGGGACGCAAAGGCCAGAATACCGGCCTCTTTCGCCTCCTGCACTCCCGGCTAGTCCACTACTCCAAATATTGCTAGCCCCCAGCTTGGCTTGACCCGGACTTTCACCACCTGAGATATTGCTCCCGCCACTCCTCTCCAGAACCCCTCCAGTGCCGGGCATGACCAAAACATATGGACATGGTTCGCCGGGCTGGCTGAGCACCTTCCACATCTGTCCTCCACCCCAAAGAACCTGCTCAACCTCACCCCCGTCAAGTGAGCTCTGTGAACCACCTTAAATTGTATCAGGCTGAGCCTGGCACACTAGGAGGAGGAATTAACCCTACCTAGGGCATCAGCCCACAGACCTTCTTCGATCTCCTCCCCCAGCTCCTCCTCCCATTTACCCTTCAACTCTTCTACCAGCGCTTCCCCCTCTTCTTTCAACTCCTGGTGTATTTCCGACACCTTGCTCTCCCCGACCCATACACCCGAGATCACCGTATCTTGAACTTCTTGTGCCGGGAGCAACGGGAATTCCCTCACCTGTCGCCTCACAGAAACCCTCACCTGCATATATCTAAAGGCATTTCCCGGGGGTAACTCGAACTTCTCCTCCAGTGCCCCAAGGCTCGCAAACGTCCCGTCGATGAACAGGTCCCCCATTCTTCCAATCCCCGCCCGATGCCAGATCTGGAACCCCCCGTCCACCTTCCCCGGGACAAACCGGTGGTTACCCCTGATCGGGGACCACACCGATGCTCCCATTGCACCCCGGTGCCGTCTCCACTGGCCCCAGATCCTTAGCGTTGCGGCCACCACCGGGCTCGTGGTATACTTTGTCGGCGAGAGCGGCAGCAGTGCCGTCACCAACGCCCCCAGGCTCGTTCCTTTACAGGACGCCACCTCCATCCTCTTCCATGCCGCCCCCTCTCCCTCCATAACCCACTTGCGGATCATCGCCACATTTGCTGCCCAGTAGTAGCTCCCAGGTTTGGCAGCGCCAACCCTCCTCGGTCCCTTCTGCGTTCCAGGAACCCTCTCCTTACTCTCGGCGTCTTATTCGCCCACACAAACCCCATAATACTCCTGCCTACTCTCTTAAAAAAGGCCTTAGTGATCACGATGGGAAGGCACTGAAACACAAACCGAAACCTCGGAAGGACCACCATTTTGACCGACTGCACTCTACCCACCAGCGAGAGCGGTAACATGTCCCATCTTTTGAAATCCTCCTCCATTTGCTCCACCAACCTCATCAGATTCAGTTTATGTAGGGTCTCCCAACTCCTGGCTATCTGGATCCCCAGATACCGAAAGCTCCCCTCCGCCCTCCTCAGCGGTAGGTCCCCTATCCCTCTTTCTTGGTCCCCCGCCTGTAATACAAAGAGTTCACTCTTCCCTACATTGAGCTTATAGCCCGAAAACTCCCCAAACTCCCTTAGAGTCTGCATGACCTCCACCATCCCCTCCATTGGATCCGCCACGTACAGCAACAGGTCATCCGCATATAGCGACACCCGATGCTCTTCTCCCCCTCGGACCACCCCCTTCCATTTATTAGACTCCCTCAATGACATGGCCAATGGTTCGATCGCCAATGCGAACAACAGGGGGGACAGCGGGCACCCCTGCCTCGTCCCTCGGTACAGTCGAAAGTACTCCGACCTCCGCCGGTTCGTCACTACACTTGCCATCGGGGCTCTGTAAAGGAGCTTAACCCAATTGATAAACCCTAACCCGAACCCAAACCTGCGCAGCACCTCCCAGAGGTACTCCCACTCTACTCGGTCAAAGGCCTTCACCGCGTCTATAGCTGCCACTATCTCCGCCTCTCCCTCCTCCGATGGCATCATTATCACGTTTAAGAGCCGCCGCACATTGGTGTTTAGTTGCCTGCCCTTTACAAATCCCGTCTGGTCCTCGTGGATTACCCCCGGGACACAGTCCTCGATCCTCGTGGCCAGCACTTTTACCAGCAACTTTGCATCCACATTGAGGAGTGAGATCGGCCTGTACGATCCACATTGCAGTGGGTCCTTGTCCCGCTTTAGGATCAAAGAAATTGTCGCTTCCAACATTGTCAGGGGCAGGGTCCCCTCCTCTCTTGCCTCATTAAAGGTCCTCACCAGTAGCGGGGCCAACAGGTCTGCGTACTTCCTGTAGAACTCCACCGGGAATCCGTCCGGTCCCGGGGCCTTCCCCGCCTGCATGCTCCCCAAACCCTTGCTCAGCTCCTCCAACCCAATTGGTGCCCCCAAACCAGCCACCTCTTGCTCCTCCACCCTCTGGAATCTCAGCTGATCTAGGAATCGTCTCATCCCCTCTTCCCCCGCTGGGGGCTGGGATCTGTACAGCTCTTCATAAAAGGCCTTGAATACCTCGTTTATTTTCGTCGCATTCCAAACCGTGGCTCCCCTTCCATCTGTGACTCCCCCTATTTCCCTCGCTGCCATCCTCTTACGGAGCTGGTGTGCCAGCATCCAACTAGCCTTTTCCCCATACTCGTAGGTCGCCCCCTGCGCTTTCCTCCACTGTGCCTCCTCCTTCTCTGTGGTCAACAGGTCAAACTCCGTCTGGAGCCGTCGTCTTTCCCCAAGTAATCTTTCCTCCGGGGCCTCTGCGTATCTCCTGTCCACTCTCAAAATCTCCCCCACTAACCTCTCCCTTTCCATACCCTCTGTCTTCTCCCTATGAGCCCTAATGGAAATTAGCTCTCCCCTGATCACCGCCTTCAACGCCTCCCATACCACCCCCACCCGCACCTCCCCGTTGTCGTTGGCCTCCAAGTACCTTTCGATACACCCCCTCACCTTCCCACACACCACCTCGTCCGCCAGCAGTCCCACATCCAGCCGCCACAACGGGCGTTGGTCCCTCTCCTCTCCCAGCTCCAGTTCCACCCAGTGTGGGGCATGGTCCGAAACAGCTATAGCCGAATACTCCGTCCCCTCCACCCTCGGGATGAGCGCCCTACCCAGAACAAAGAAATCTATCCGGGAGTAGGCTTTGTGTACATGGGAGAAGAAAGAAAATTCCCTGGCCTGCGGCCTTGCAAACCGCCATGGGTCCACTCCCCCCATCTGATCCATAAACCCCCTAAGTACCTTGGCCGCCGCCGGCCTCTTTCCAGTCCTTGATTTGGAGCGGTCTAGTCCTGGATCCAACACTGTATTGAAGTCCCCTCCCATTATAAGGCCTCCTATCTCCAGGTCCGGAATGCACCCCAACATGCGCTTCATGAATCCTGCATCATCCCAGTTCGGGGCGTATACGTTTAGCAACACCACCCACACCCCTTGCAGCCTACCGCTCACCATTACATATCGCCCTCCATTGTCCACTACAATAGTCTTGGCCTCAAATGACACCCGCTTTCCCACCAATATTGCCACCCCTCTATTCTTCATGTCCAGTCCCGAGTGGAATACCTGTCCTACCCATCCCTTTCTTAGCCTGACCTGGTCCGCCACCTTCAGGTGTGTCTCTTGGAGCATGGCCACGTCCGCCTTCAGTCCCTTTAAGTGCGCGAACACTCGAGCCCTCTTCACCGGCCCATTCAGGCCCCTCACATTCTACGTTATCAGCCGGATTGGAGGGGCTCTCACCCCCCCACGCCCCGCCGACTAATCTCCTTTTCTGGGCCAGTCCTGTGTCCACGCCTCCCTCACCCTCCAGTCCCCCAGAGGGGGGACCCCCGTCCCGACCACCTCTTCTGTGTCCCATTCCCTTTCGGCCGATGCAGCAGCAACCCCCCCCCCGCTAGACCCCTGTCTAGCTTTTTTGCTCCCCCCATGTCACTCCCGTAAGTCAGCTGACGCCTGCTGACCCCGGCTTCCCCCGTTGTCCCATTGACCTCCCCGCGTGGGAGTCTCCCAATCCATATCCATTCCTTTGTTCCCCTTCCAGACTTTCTTCCCGCGTGCGGGAAAACACCCCGCGCTTTCCAAAGCCCGCTCCGCCCCCTCTGGCGCAGCTCCTGTCGCGGCCTTGTCTCTCTCCCCCAGCCCATGTAACATTTCCTGCGCGTGATTGACCCCCTATATACAACAACCATCACACATCAAACCTCAAACATCCCCCCTACCCTCACAAACCCTCAGTTAGAGTCCAACTTTTCGGCTTGTACAAAGGTCCACGCCTCTTCAGGCGTTTCGAAGTAATAGTGTTGGACCTTGTATGTGACCCACAGTCGCGCTGGCTGCAGCATTCCGAATTTCACTTCTTTCCGGTACAATGCCGCTTTGGCCCGGTTGAAACCCGCTCTCCGCTTTGCAACCTCCGTGCTCCAGTCCGGGTATATTCGGACCTCTGCATTGTCCCACTTACTGCTCCGCTCCTTCTTGGCCCATCTCAGGACCCACTCTCTGTCCGTGAACTGGTGGAACCTCACCACCATCGCTTCTTCGCCAGCACCCGATGTGCCCCGTCCAACTCCAGCGGCCTCGAAGGGGCCTTCGTGCCCATCATCGCCTCGAGCATCGTGCTCGGGTATGCCCCGGCATCAGCCCCCTCCACTCCCTCAGGGAGACCCAGGATTCGCAGATTCTTTCTCCTCGACCTGTTCTCCAGGTCTTCGAGTCTTCCCGCCCACCTCTTGTGTAGCGCCTCGTTCTGCTCCACTCTCACCGCCAGGCCCACGAGCTTGTCCTCGTTCTGACTGACTCTTTTCTGTACCTCCTGGATCTTAGCTTCGTGGGCCTTCTGGGTGATCCCGAGTCCTTCAATTGCCGAAAGCATAGGCGCCAACATCTCCTTGCGCATCTCCTCGCGCTGCTCCTCGAAGCAGCGCTTGATGAACTCCTGCAGCTCCCCTTTGTCCCTGGCCGCCGCCATTTTGTTTTCTTTCCCTCGCTTCTCCCGTTGCTCCAGTGCCGCTCCTTTGGCCGTTACACTTCTGGCCGTTTAAAAAGTCTATGGAAACTCCTGAAAAAGGTCTGAGAGTCAGTTCCAGACTGGAGCTGCCGAATGCGCGACCTACTCCTCCATGGCCGCCACCGGAAGCCTCGCCCCTGCTTCTTCAATGGCCTTGGTAGATCTTTTCACAGTTGTTCCCTCTGCTGCTAGAATTCACCTTTGATAGAGTCAAGTCAGATTGCAGCTTTAAGCTTGCCCTTCCCCCGCCTGCATGCCGGAAGAGGCTTTTGTCTAAACCTGCAGCCAAAGCCAAATCTTTTACTGTTTCTGCCGGATCTAGTAGCCAAAAGACATAACATTCCTGGGGGACACTGTCAGGGGAATGCTGCAGTCTTCTTGCCACACCGGGAAATGTCAAACAAATGCTGTGGGGGCCCTGTAAAAGAGCCCAAAAGTCCGTTCCAAGCGGGAGCTACCGAATATGCGACCTAGCTCTGCATAGACGCACCCGGAAGTCAGACCCACGCAGACATGTGGAGATGTCATAGTAGATGCCATAGAATTCCTACAGTGCAGAAGGAGGCCATTTGGCCCATTGAGTTTGCACCAACCCTCCGAAAGACCACCCCACCTAGGCACAATCCCCTGCCCCATTCCTGCAACTACACCCTAAGGAGCAATTTAGCTCCCAATCCAACTAACCTGCACATCTTTGGACTGTGGGAAGAAACCGGAATACCTGGAGGAAACCCACGCAGACATGGGAAGAATGTGCAAACTCCACACAGACAGTTACCCGAGGTCGGAATCGAACCCGGGTTCCTGCCGTCATGGGGCAGCAGTGCTAACCACTGCGCCACCCTGCTGCCCTTGATTACCCTTGTTGATAACATCCTGGATCATTTCAATTCCTTAGCCTGCCCATGTATTTTTCCAGGCCGCTCTGTCAAATAAACCTGCAACAATATACATTTTATGATACTGGAAGTACTAATTTTCATATCATTTCTGAGTAATGCCAACATCACGGGGCTCAGAATAGTTTCTGAGGAGCTCCATTAGTTTCAGTCCACCTAATAGTTTTTTTCATGGCTTATCACTGTTTACATTTTCTTTTACCAATCCATTTGGGTTATTTGCCTTTGATTCCATGTATTCTCAATCTCAGAAATGAATTAAATAGCTTCTGAAAATCTACGTGACAAGTCTATTCTGGATCGCGCTGGAATAAATTTTTATTTTGTACATGCTGTCTCCTCTTCCCTCCCCCATAGTGTTTATATAGTCTGCTATAACGTTTACGTTTATATAGTCTTCAAAGTGAAACATTTAAATGAGAGGAAATGTAATATATTTATTTTGGTAGGTTGCAACACTGTAGGAGCATTGTCAGGGCAAGTATAACACAGGTTAAATGCAGAGTTAAGTTTAATTTGCATTGCTCCAGCAATGGGTCCTAATGCCCACCTCAGAACATACAGTGGGGATGAAATTCATCATGGATGGCAATCCAAAACAAGGCAATTTATGCAAAGTGTGAATAGTATTGTACTGTGGACCCATTGGCTTAATTGTTTTTTTTTAAATATATTTTTATTAAGAATTTTTCAATAACAATATTTTCCACCTTACAAACAAACCCCCCCCCGCCCATAACAAAGAAAAGAAAAAGAACTCGCGTGGCAAGACAAGAACATGGCAAGTCAATAAAATACAGAACTTTGTACATTGGATTCTTCCCGTACATGTCAGTTTCCGGATCATTCATGTGCTTTCTTGCTCACATGTCCCCCACAGGAACCCCCCTTTCTCCCCCCCCCCCCCTCCCTCCCTCTCTCCCCCCCCCTCCCCTCTGGGCTGCTGTTGCTGCTATCCGACATTCATCTATCGCTCCGCGAGATGATCTAGGAACGGTTGCCACCGCCTGTAGAACCCCTGCGCAGACCCTCTCAAGGCAAACTTTATCCTTTCCAACTTGATAAACCCAGCCATATCATTTATCCCATGCTTGAGTTTGAGAGAAGACGGCCAGCTTTGATAAAGAGTCATCCAGACTTGAAACATTAGCTCCTTTTTCTCCACAGATGCTGTCAGACTTGCTGAGATTGTCCAGTATTTTCTGTTTTTGTTTAAGCTAGTTGTTCTTGATGGTTATCCATAAGTTCCTGCTGGAAAGTGCATGCAACTCAGCTGTGGTACCCTCCATAGAAAGGCTTTTTGATGCTGAATGCCTGGGCCCATACATGAAAAATAGTTCAGATCAAAGCAAATTACTGTGGATGCTGGAATTTGAAACAAAAAACAAAAATGCTGGACCATCTCAGCAAGTCTGACAGCATCTGTGGAGAGAGAATGGAGCTAATGTTTCGAGTCTGGATGACTTTTTGTTACCTGTGGTTTCCCAGCAGTCATGGTACCATACATCAATGAGACTTTGCACTTTCAGAATAGGAGGGAGAAAAGGGAAGAAAAATAGCTTTAATCTTTGCACAGTGAAATTCTATTATGTAAAGTTGTCCAAATCAACATGTTTTATATATGTTTCATCAGGTACATTGTGGGATTTGTAAGCAAGGAAAAGGAACGTGCTTTACTGAAGGATAAACCATCTGGTACATTTTTATTACGGTTCAGTGAGAGCAGCAGAGATGGTGCCATTACTTTTACCTGGGTGGATCGATCTGAGAATGGTGAGTCAGTAATGGATTCTCTATTCTGTCCCAACAGTCAGCTCAGGTCAGAGGCATGAGTTTTGTCTTTTAAAAGATATAAAAATATCAATTTGGACGATAATGTGCTTTTTAAACTGGGAGCAGATTTGTCTTTCAGACTACGCTAGAATAAAGAGCTGGAGGGTAAAAGTTATGGAACGGTTTATTGCATGATCGGGTGAAACCTAACTCACAAGTCAAAAGAAAGTTATACCAACATTCTCCACAATAACATTTTGGTACTGTTGTATTCTCTGTCACCATGAATTTCCCACAGCTTCCCAGTATTATTTAGCCTATATATCTGTTACAAATTTGGGTCTGCTTTAGATATTCACTTTGGTTTCTCTTAGAAATGAATCCCATGTCTTTTATGGCCAAGAATTTATCTTTACTACTCTGTATCTAATCATACAGTAGCATAATCCAGGGATCGCAACAATGAAACCCTTTGCTCCATGAAGTGAATACTAAAGCTGAACATGTCACTGCGTGCTTCTCCGAGAGGCTGCCTGTGACCTCTTCAGTGAGGCAAGGTCATCGAGGAGATGACTTAGTTTACAAACAAATAATTATCACCTTATTTCTAAGACATGGAATGTAACAAAGTACACCTCACTGTGCCTGTTAAGCTAAATACACTCTGACCAGGAGGTTCGTTAAAACAGCTTGGTTCTCAATCAACAGAGCACCCTTACTGATGAAGTCTGACTTTCCTGAGATACAGATTACTTGGCAAGGTGCTTCTTTATAGCTCTACTCTTAGCTAGGCAGGAATCCAAAAATTTGATCTCTAACCTTCCTCCAGCTCTTTTTAGCTAGAATTGGTTAGCTTAAATAGGAATTAAAACTACAATTGTTTTTCTTGGGTGAAAACTCTCTGAGAACTACTTTACTCATCCCCACCATATTGGATTCGTATGTATGGAACCAAGCCAAAAAATTTAGGTGTGTCTGTTTACTGAGCTGGCTGAACAAATCTCCATTGTATCAAGGTGAAATGGCAATTGGAAAACACCATCTTAAATAGATCCTTCAGCTAAGCCTAATTATTGATACTGTTTTGCATCTTATCCCTTCTGTTTGTACTGTTTGAACATTGAAGAGTGTAAATAATTCTGAGCACTTAAACACAGAAATAATGGTCAGAATTTTACGGCTGTTCACACTGGCAGGCTATTCAATCCCACTGATGGCACACCCCTGCCACAAGGTTCCTGGTGGCGAGGGGGGATGCATTCAACAGGAAATGCATTGACAATGGCGGGACCAAAAGATCCCGCTGTCGCCACCAAACATGGGGCAGGTTGCGTGGAAAATTCCACCCAATGATTCTGCATCAAAAGTATTTGAGTTTAGCTAATGGCTCTTATCAAGTAAAGACCCATGTTTTGTTCCCCTTTTGCAGCAGTCAAGCTGGATTTCCCCTTTTTCCCAGAAGTAACTGATCACAAATGAAATTCTCCTAAACAGAAATTAAGCAATAAACCTAGAATCACTCTTTGAGGTATTTTGAATGTTTACCAACCTGGCTTACATTAAAAAAAAAAGTTGTCTTAAATTGTGTCTACATTTTCCACAGGGTATTAATGCAAATAATACCGGTGGTAATTTGAGACCACAAAGTAGATAGTCAAATGCTTTAAATGAAATAACCTTTTTATATAAATAAATAACAAAGTTTGACAATAACTAACTCGTAGCAGAACTGTAGTAATAGTAGTAACTATGAAAACACGAGCTCTGGTAAAACAAGTCTTGGTTACAGGTCACCTCTTGCAGATTGAAAAACCCGCCAAAGTCTCCGCACATGCTTCGAACCCTTGCCAGAGCAGACGCCAGTGAAACAATTACATAGGAGAAAGGCTTATGAGAAAACTCTGTACTCAAAATGACACTCTGTAACAATACACACCATTTCCCACTTCAGGTCTGGACAGCAGACTGAATATTAGCGCAGATTTTGCATTACCAGCGTTCACCATAATTATGAAGTAAATCGGACAGCAACCTCCGTACTAGGTATGTATGCAGTCAAAAGCAGAAATCCTGAGGTTGCTGTCTAAATTGTCCTACTGCCCCTCTGGCTGCACTTATAGCTACTTCGCTGATAGATTGGCACTGAAATGCACATAAATGTGTGAAGCTGTGCTACTTATCGATATAGTCCTTAGTAAACACAGCAGAAAGGGTTAGGGATGGTGCAATCAGGTGTAACTGAATTTTTTAGCAGTTACAATTACTGTCAAACAAACAGGATTAGCTCTGAAAATTTAATTCCCTCAGAAATTAGTGTTAGAAAATGTTATTTGTACCCCTCTCCCAGATATGTATCTCTCTTAACCCAATCTTTTATCCCTTTTTTCACTTTCTGTTCATGATTTAAATTAATTCATACTTCTTGACTTGTATATCCTGGTTTACACTCTGAGTCACATGGTGGGGGGAGGGGAGGCTGCATTCAGTCAGTAACCCTGGAAAAATTGATTTTCCCACCACTATGGAGCATTGACTCCACACCATGATTACTTTATTTTGCAAGGATCCTCATCCAGACGACTGATTGACAGGCTTGGCTTCCAGTTGGATGGGAGCAGGTTTCTACTGGGATGTGTCGATTTCCCTTGGGGGTGGGGTAGGAGTGGTCTGATGGAAGAGAGAGGCAGTTCAAAATCCAAAGCAAGTAACTAAGCTTCAGGGCCGAAGGGAAGTACCCCTGCTCCTCCTGGCTCACAGTGCTGTAAAAGCACTTGCCCTCTCCCCCCTGACTTTCAGATACTGTATCCTGAAGCTTAGGAAACCCAGCCAGCAAACCAAGTTAAATTTGAGGCTTCTAGCCTCATTAGAATATTTAAGTGACCAACTTTCGTGGGAATGGGTTCAGAGAATCACAAAACTGTTGCAGCGCAGAAGAAACCCATTTGGCACAGCATGTCTACCTCAGCTCTCCGAGGAGCAATTAATCTTGTGCTATTTCCCCGCCTTCTCCCTTTTCAGATAATGGTCTAATTCCCTTTTGAATGCCTCGTTTGAACCTACCCCCACAACACTCTCCGGCAGTGCATTCCAGACCTTAACTGTTCGCTGTGTGAAAAGATTTTTCCTTAAGTTGCTTCTTGTACCAATTACTTTAAGGGTGCAATTCAGTGGACTGAAGGCAGAGGGGGCCTGAAAGGTGGGGGTGGGGGAGGGTGGGTGGAGAGGGGGGAGAGAGACCACAAAACATCCTGCTATCCAACGCACTGCTCCTTTTGGCCTCGGAGAGTTTCTCTCTGCCGAGGCCAAACTTAGAGGGATTTCCTAGAAAGGCTCCTCGCAGATCAAGGGCGGGATTCTCCACAGATGGGGCTATGTCTCCACGCCTGCAAAAAAACGCGGTCGAATCACTCCGGATTTTCCTGAAGAAAGTCCGGAGCGATTCACTAACCTGAAGGGGGCTAGCAGGGCCCCGGAGTGCTCCTCGCTGCTCTGGCTGTCGATACTGGGCCCTGCACCTCCGGTGGGGGGGGTCCACGCATGCGCAGGACGGCGGCCTGAGTTGGCCGCCCGCGCGACATGGCGGGCCCACACCGCGAACCGGCACCAAGAAGATAGCCCCCCCCCCCCCCCCCCCCCCCCCAGATCGTGCACGCACGCCGATCGGTGCCCCCCCCCCCCTCCCCCAGTGAAGGATTTCCCCCACACCCCAACAGGGCGACCGCGAATTGAGTCTGCAGTCGCCATGCCGCGTTCCCGACAGGTGGGACCATGAGAGAACCATGCCGTCGGGAACTTGGCTAGCTGCATTCGGTGAATCGCCGTGGTGGCCTCTTTCAATGACCCCCAACCAGCGCCGCGTCAACCGCACGCGTGATTGGCGGCCCCTAGAAAATCGCAGGAGCGGCGTCGGACCCGACCTCAGGTTTGACGCCCATTCTCTGCCCCTGGGCCAATCGCGATTTTTGGCGCAGAGGCTCGAAGAATCCCGCCCCAGGGCTTTGTGCGGCAGGCCCAATCTGTTTCTCTCTCTCTCTTTCCCCCCCCCCCCCCCCTCCACACCTTTCAGGACTTCCCCCTGCTTTTATGATCCCAACCCCCAACATTGGCGAGGCCCCTGGCAGTGCCAACCTGGCACCTGGGTGCTAGGGGAGTGCCAAGATGCCATCCAGCCTTGTCCCCAACCACCCAGGGGTCTTTAATAGCCTGGGAGACCCCCCCCCCCTTCCCCCCAGGTGCCATTACGCCTGGTCAATGCCCAGGCAAGGTCTCCGAGGCATGGTCAATAAGTCCCGGGCACCAGGTGAATTCAACGACAGCTCATTTAGCCTATCTTTCTGTAGTCCGGGTGAGATCCAGATTGCGCTGAGCGGAGTGAGTCAGGTGACTCGTGAGCGATCTGGTGCGGAGCCCGATTTAGGGCTCGCGCGCAATTCACCCGTTGAGCCCAGCTCTGCGCCCAGCACAAAGGGGTTGCTGAATTTTGCCCTAAACCTTTACCCTCTCATTCTCAATCCTCTCATGAATGGGAACATTTTATCCCTTTCTACTCTGTCCAAACTCCTCATAATTTAGGTACCCCATGTCCTGCCTCTGCCACCCTGAAAATGGACAGATTGATTATTTAAAAAGTTTTAACATCTCACTTAACCACAACCCACCCATTGTATGGGGGTTAAGTTCATCCTGATTGTGTCAGTGAGGGTGAGATCCAAATCGCGCTGGGTGGAACTGGTAGGGTGACCACTATCGGCGCGGTGCCTGATTTGGGGCTCGGAACGCATTGCACCCATTGCGGCTGGCGCAATGGTATCTTCAATTTGATTGGTTAAATTGCTGCTACTTGTCCTCCTCACACATGCCACAGATTCCTTGTCGAGGATGCCACGCTGGGTCAGATGGCCAGTTTGTGTTGTGGTGTTTTGACTCAAGCTCAATACAACCTCTGGTTAATTTGCTTTGCCAGTTGATTTTCCCAAGTAAATCACTGCTCAGGAACTTTCAACGGGTCCTTAAGGCAGTGTTCTCCCTATCTCTTGTTGTAAAACCAATAACTGTATCTTCGTACCTTCCTCATCTATTAATATTGTTAGCTGCACGATCTTTTTGGACCTTAAATGGAACATCAATACTCTCTCCATTGCTATATCTGCATCCAGCTAACTTGTTTTCCAATTCATTCCAAACAATTTATTTCCTTTAACAACCCTTCTCTCTATTCCAGCAGTTCCCAACCTTTTCCTTTATGCGGCCCATAGATGGTCATCAAAAGCTTTTGTGGATCACAATGTACGCAAACCTTTTGCCACGTTATATTTTAAATTGCCTATGGCCGATGGGGGTCAAACTTTTATCTCAACAAGTATGAAAAGCGTAGCTATTTCTAATATTTTATGATGCCCACTCACAAATGCATTGTGGATTATATTACACAAGGATGTTTGTGAAGCAAATGCCATTGCGAATAATAACGTAACATCGATTATGATACATATGAGATACACATAATTGTAGTTTTCTTTCCATGGACCATCTGCAGTACTCTTACGGACTCCCAGTGGTCCACAGACCACAGGTTGGGAATCACTGCTTTGGGACATCAATCTGTCCAAAATGTAAATACTATTCCATAGTTGGGAAACTTGTGCACCCGCGGGTATAATAGGTGACCTGGGTCTATCTTCCAGCTTTCAATTTCTGTCTACTTCACTGCCTTTCTTGGCTCTAATTTAGTAATACTACTCTAGCCACTGCTGTTTCAAACTTTCTTTCATTGTTCATGCTATGTTCTGAATATGCAGTAATGTTTTTACACTTTTAATGATGAACATAATTAATCTGCAAGTATATAAGAGGTGACTAATTACCAGTATTATTGTGCATTAGACTAGGATCAGGGCTAAATAAATGATGCCATTTCACAGAGTTAGATGATTTCATGACCGTAAAAGGTGTGACGGTCAGCAGAGGGAGACAAGCCTGAACACTTTTATTTTCCTGCTATTGTCCATAAGCAAGGCGACTAACCCAGGTCTCTACAGTCCGGGGCTTCGAGTCCCTCCACATTAACAAGATCCGTCTCCGGGCTACTAGGGAGGCAAAGGCCAAGACGTCAGCCTCTTTCGCCCCCTGCACTCCCGGCTCTTCCGACACTCCAAAGATCGCTACCTCCGGACTCGGCACCACCCGTGCTTTTAGTACCGTGGCCTTAGCAAAACCCTGCCAAAACCCTCTTAAGCTTTGGGCATGCCCAAAACATGTGGACATGATTTGCTGGGCTTCCCGCGCACCTCGCACACCTGTCCCCTACCCTGAAGAACTTGCTCATCCTAGCCGCTGTCATGTGTGCCCGGTGGACTACCTTGAATTGTATCAGGCTAAGCCTGGCACATGATGAGGATGTGTTAACCCTGCTTAGGGCATCTGCCCACAGACCCGTCTCCATCTCTCATCATAGATTATCATAGAATTTACAGTGCAGAAGGAGGCCATTTGGCCCATCGAGTCTGCACCGGCTCTTGGAAAGAGCACCCTACCCAAGGTCAACACCTCCACCCTATCCCCATAACCCAGTAACCCCACCCAACACTAAGGGCAATTTTGGACACTAAGGGCAATTTATCATGGCCACTCCACCTAACTTGCACATCTTTGGACTGTGGGAGGAAACCGGAGCACCCGGAGGAAACCCACGCACACACTGGGAGGATGTGCAGACTCCGCACAGACAGTGACCCAAGCTGGAATCGAACCTGGGACCCTGGAGCTGTGAAGCAATTGTGCTATCCACAATGCTAGCGTGCTACCCCTAGCTCGTCCTACCACTTGCCCGTAAGCTCCTCCACCGGAGTTTCCTCCGCCTCCGAAAGCTCCTTTAAAATATCCAATATCTTCCCCTCTCCCACCCAGGTACTGGAGACTACTCTATCCTGTATCTTCCGTGAGGGCAGCAGCGGAAAGGCCGGCACCTGTTTTCTCAGGAAGTTTTGCACCTGCAAATCCCTAAACCCATTCCCTGCTGGCAATTCAAATTTATCCTCCAAAGCTTTCAAGCTGGGGAAGCTCCCGTCTATAAATAGATCCCCCATCCTTCTAATTCCTGCCCTTTGCCATCTCCGGAACCCACCATCCAGCTTACCCGGTACAAACCGATGATTATTATAAATCGGGGTCCAGACCGATGCTCTGGGGAGGACTGTCATTTTCACGGTCTGTACCCTCCCCGCCAGTGATAGCAGGAGCATGTCCCATCTCCTAAAGTCCCCTTTCATTTGTTCTACCAGCTGGAATAGGGTTAACTTGTGCAGTGCCTCCCATTCCCGGGCCACCTGGATTCCCAGGTACCTAAAGCTCTTTCCTACCATTCTAAGCGGCAGCTCTCCCAGTCTCTTCTCCTGTCCTCTTGCCTGGATCGCAAACATCTCGCTTTTCCCCATGTTCAATTTATACCCTGAAAAATTGCCAAATTCCCCCAGGATTCGCATTACTTCTCCCATCCCCTCCAACGGGTCTGAAATATACAAGAGGAGGTCCTCTGCGTAAAGCGAGACCCGGTGTTCCCCCTCCCCCCGACCCAGCTCTTTCCAGTCCCTAGAGCCTCTTAACGCCATGGCCTGAGCAAACAGTAACGGGGTGAGGGGCACCCTTGCCTCGTCCCTCGGTGTAGTTTAAAATACCCCAACCTCAGTCGGTTCGTACGCACACTCGCTACTGGTGCCTGATAGAGCAACCGCACCCAGCCAATAAAGCCCTCACCAAACACAAACCTTCCCAACGTCTCCCACAGGTAATTCTACTCCACCCGATCAAAAGCCATCGCTACCACCACCTCCACCTCCTCTCCTTCTAAGGGCATCATAATAACATTTAAAAGCCTATGAACGTTGGCCTTGAGTTGCCTGCCCTTTACAAATCCCATCTAGTCTACCACTATCACCTTGGGGACACAGTCCTCTATCCTTGTGGCCAGTATCTTAGCCAGCAGTTTGGCGTCCATATTCAGTAGAGAAATTGGCCTGTATCATCCGCATTGCTCCGGATCCTCCTCCTGTTTCAGGATCAATGAAATCGAGGCCTGTGACATTGTTGGGGGGAGGACTCCCTTCTCTCTTGATTCATTAAATACCCTCATCAGCAATGGGCTCAATATCTCTGAAAACATCTTATAGAATTCCACCGGATAGCCGTCAGGCCTCGGGGCCTTGCCCTCCAGCCCCTCGATTATTTCCTCAGTCCCAATTGGCGCTCCCAGCCCTTCCACCAGATCTTCATCTACTCTCGGAAACCTCAACTGATCCCAAAACTGTCTCATCCCCTCCACCCTAGCCGGGGGTTCCGACTCATATAATTTACTATAAAAGTCCTTAAACACCTCATTCACCCCCACTGGGTCCAGGACAGTATTCCCGTCTCTACTCTTTACTTTCCCTATCTCCCTGGCCGCCTCCCTTTTCCTGAGCTGGTGCGCTAACATTCTGCTTGTACTCATAAATCGCCCTCCTTGCCTTCCTCAACTGTTCCACCGCTTTCCCTGCAGTCAACAGCCCAAACTCCGCCTGTAACCTCTGCCGCTCCCTCAGTAGCCCGCGTCCGCCTGGAGTATCTCCTCCAGTAACCTATCTCTCTCAGCCCATTCCGCCTTTTCTTTGTGGGCCCATATCGAGATCAGTTCCCCTCTGACCACTGCCTTCAAAGCTTCCCAAACCGTCGCTGCAGAGACCTCCCCAGTATCATTTGTTTCCAGGTAGTTCTGGGTGGACTTGTTAACTTGCCCACAGATTGCTTCGTCCGCTAGCAACCTCACATCCAGTCTCCACAGCGGGCGTTGTCCTCTCTCCACACTAACCCGTAGATCCACCCAATGTGGGGCATGATCCTTCACTGTGATTGCCGAGTACTCCGTATCCACCACCCCCGTATTAGCGCCCTGCTCAGAACAAAAAAGTCGATGCAAGCGTATACCTTGTGGATATGGGAGAAAAAAGAAAACTCCTTCACCCTTGGCCGTGCAAACCTCTATGGGTCTACTCCCCCCATCTGTTCCATAAACCCCTTCAATTCCTTTGACGCGGCCGGCCTTCTCCCAGTCCTGGATTTTGGCCGGTCCAATTCCGGATCAATGACTGTGTTAAAATCTCCTCCCATAATCAGGTTATGTGATTCTAAGTCTGGGATCTTACTTAACACCTGCCTCATAAATTCCATATCGTCCCAATTCGGAGCATATATGTTCACGAGTACCACCCGCACCCCGTCCAGCTTCCCACTCACCATTATGTACCTACCCCCTTGTCTGACACGATTCTCCCTGCCTCGAATGCCACTCGTTTATTGATCAGGATCGCTACCCTCCTGGTCTTTGAGTCCAGCCCTGAGTGGAATACTTGGCCAACCCACCCCTTTCTCAATCTCATTTGGTCTATAACCTTTAGGTGTGTCTCTTGTAGCATTGCCACGTCCGCCTTCAGCCCCCTCAAATGCGCAAACACATGAGCCCGCTTGACCGGCCCATTCAAACCCCCCCCCCCCCCCCCCCCACCACCACCAACTAGCCATCACCCTTTTTAGGCCAGCCTCTAGCTCGCGCCCTCCACCTCCTCGAGCACGCCCCCCCCCCCCCCCCGACATTCGCCATTCCTGACCTTCCATTTGTCCCCTAGCAACAGTTCTTCCCCTGTAAGCAAAGCAGCTAGCCACCCAACCCCCCAGCAACAGCACTAGAAACCCAACCCCCCCCCCCAAGTTAAGCTCTAGCTTAACACCTGCTCGCTACCCACTGTGCTTCTGTGTGTCAGCTGACCCATGCTGACTTGATAGTGACCGCCCATGGCACCAAGCAGTCAGTCTCCTCATTGTTCTCTCACCTCTTCCCCCACTTGGACAAACATATTAAAAGCATCACATTCCCCAGTAAACGAATATCAGAAAAAACAGTAAGAAGTCTTACAACACCAGGTTAAAGTCCAACAGGTTTGTTTCAAACACTAGCTTTTGGAGCGCTGCTCCTTCCTCAGGTGAGCAGCGCTCCGAAAGCTAGTGTTTGAAACAAACCTGTTGGACTTTAACCTGGTGATGTAAGACTTCTTACTGTGCTCATCCCGGTCCAACGCCGGCATCTCCACATCAGAAAAAACAGTGAAGAACCAGCTACTTTAGAAAAAAAACACACAAAAACAGAACCAGCTCCAAAGACCACCCCCTCTCTAACCAGCTCCCTGAAAGACAAAGTTAACGTTAGCCAACAAAACAGCCCCTTATTACACATAACACTACTTATACTTATACAGCCCAGCACAACAAATCGCCACCACAGTACCCTCCAAGGCTTCAGTGTCTTATAGTACGTCTCCAGTCTTTTTTCTTTAATAAAAGTCCATACTTCATCTGGTGTTTCGAAGTAGAAGTCCCGTTCCTCATGTGTGACCCACAGACGGGCTGGGTACAACATCCTGAACTTCATCCCCTTCTTAAAGAGGGTCGTTTTGCCCGATTAAACTGAGCTCGCCTCTTGGCCAAACCCGCGCCCAGGTCCTGATAAATGCGCAGCTCACAATTCTTCCACTTGCTGCTCCGTTCCTTCTTGGCCCACCGCAGAATGTGTTCCTTGTCCAGGAATCAGTGAAAGCGTACCACCATCACCCTCGGCGGCTCGTTCACTCCGGGCTTCTTCGCGAGGGTCCTGTGTGGTCTCTCCACTTCCAGGGGCCGAGGGAACGCCTCAGCCCCCATCAACTTCTCCAACATGTCCGTCACATAAGCCCTCGCATCCGATCCCTCACTGCCTCAGGGAGGCCGACAATTCTGCCTCCTGGACCTGTTCTGCAGGTCCTCTAGCTTCTCCTGCATTATTTTCTGGCGATCGTTCATCACTTCCAGCGCGGTTATGTATTCCTCGTGTTCGTACACCTTTTTCTCCACCTCCTGGATCGCTCTTCCATGGGTCTCTTGATTCTGCACAACTTCATCAATCGAAGCCTTAATTGGGTCCAGCGTGTGTCCTCCTTCAGCTTGGTGAAGCAATCTTCAAAAAACTTCACCAGCTTATCCATCGACCACTGTGCGGCCCTTGCTCTCCGCCATGCTTTCCCACGTTGCCAGCTCTGCTCGCGTCTTCCTTGTAGGACTTTGTCTTCTCGCACGGCCACTTCTGGTCCAATTCTCCATACACTGGAGGGGGATTTCTCCTCACTGTCTCACTCTTCGCTGATTTATCCCATAAAATCCGGGAAAAAACAGGGGAAAAAGGTCCAGAGGTCTGTCACAGACGGGAGCTATTAAATGTGCGACCTACCCCTCCATGGCCGCCACTGGAAGTCAACCGGAAGTATAGTTATTCATACATCAAACTCTGGGGATGGTTGCACACGCACAAACATACACACAATAAGAAGACAGAAAGGAGAGGTTTTTTACAACTCTGAATACATTAAAAGAAAAATAATCCCAAATATGGAGGTCAGTTCACCTGATTGCCAGAGTCCTGAAAGTTAGAGTCTGGTGAGGGTTACTTCATGGAGGAGTTACAGTTCAGACGAGTTCAGCTAGCTGAAGTATAGTTGCACAATTCCTTTAAGGTCAATGATCATGCGATGAGCTGAGGTTGCTGTACGGAGACTTAATCTGTTCAGGAGGTGACGGCAGGGATCTTCTAGAGAAATAAGATTTCAATTTGATTAGCTGAAGAACCAACGAGGCTTAGATTGAGGAGGCTGTTGGTCAGCGTGAAGTCCTGCTTTGATGATTTCAGGCTGGAGTTAACAGCAGACTGAATTGCAAAGTCTAGAAATGTAATCTTAAAACTTTATGAAAGGCCAGGCCATAGGTCATGTAGTGTTGCCCATTAATGAGGCAGTTGCAGGTAGTTTCTATGCCTCTGATCAAAATCAATTGTTCCTCTTAGGAGATGGATGGTGGCTATTAATACCTCTGCAGGTATAATGAATTTTGATAACTCGCCCTTTGTTATTGCACCATGGTATGAAGACAGATTGTCTGCTGGTCCCTGATTTTGTAGATTGTACTGTGTCCTCACAAAGAGAGGTGTGAGATTCCACGCGGATGAGGGTTAAGCTTTTGTCTTGTAACTGCTGTTGGAAATTTCCTGACACTGTAGCCAACTTGTGAATCATGAGACCTGTAGCAGTCATCTTTTTGTTCAGCAAAATTCATTTTCTAAATAAGCAAAAAAAAAAGAGGGTTGACTTAAACAGTTTATGATCCCTTTCACATCTCGGACATGACAAAGGACATCAAATTATTTCCTGTGATTCTATTAGATTCTGCAAAGCACAATTATATTTTCTTTATATGAATATTTCAAATCTATTTTAAAGATATACAAATGTACTTTAAACTACGATGAGATTGAAAGTATGTAGTCAAAGTTTAATTCCATACTGATTTTTTAATTCATTTTTAAGTTACTGTTACAGTAGGATCTGAGCATAACTATTGTTCTAGGGGAAATGAAATTTCATTCGGTGGAACCTTACTCCAAGAGCCAGTTGTTAGCGGTTCCGTTGCCTGACATTATCCGTGATTACAAAGTAATGGTGGCTGAGAATATTCCAGAGAACCCACTACAGTACCTATATCCTGATATTCCAAAGGACAAAGCTTTTGGAAAACATTACAACAATAAGCCAAAAGAAGGTCAGTATTAGCAATCTGTGGTGGTATTAAAAAAACAAATGATTCAACAATGTTCTTATTCTGTCGTGAAGTCACATTCAGCAAAGTGAAATCAGATAGCATACAAAGCCCTGGGAAGACCACACCTCGAGCACTGTGAACTCATGTGGACATCACGGCCGGGAATTATCCTAGCCCGCGCCGGGTCGGAGAATCGGCGGTGACGTGGGAAATTCCCGCCACGCCACTCCAAGGCCGGGACCCGATTCTCCGGCAACCGGAGAATTGGCGCCAATCGTGCCCGCGCGGTCGACACGGCGCCAGTTGGGGGCCGCTAACCGCGGTGATTCTCCGTGTTCGACCGGCCAAATTCCTGCCAAGTTCGAGCCATGGTTCTAACTTGGTACCACCCGGCGGGAACTTGGACCCGCGGCCGTGGTGGCCATCCTGGTTGGGGGGGGGGGGGGTGGGGTGATCAGAATCTGGGGGGAACTCCACGGCATTCAGGCCCGTGATTGGGGGCAACCGATCAGCGGGTGCCTGCGATCTGGAGGGGGCCTACCTCCTTCCGGGCGTGCCCGCTGTTGCGCTCCGCCATGTTGCGTGGAGACGGCCACCACGCGCATCCGCCGGTGCTGAGACGGCCACCACGCGCATGCGCTGGTGCGGAGACGGCCGTCGCGCGCACGCCGGCAGTGCAGGGCCGCGTATAGCACTCCAGCGCCGTGCTGGCCCCCTGAGGGCCGCTGAATCACTGGGCCAGGAGGCCTGTTGACGCCTGTGTGCACCACTCCGGAGTTTACGCCGGCGTTAACACGTGGCCGGAATTTTGGAGAATCCAGGTCCACATCTTAGGACTGTAATATTGACCTTGGGAAGGAGTGCAGCATCGATATACTACAATTTTACCTGAACTCCAATTGCAAGCAGAGGTTGGTATTCCCTGGCATTTATAGGATAATTTTATTAAAACTTTCAAGATACTAAGGGGCACATGTTGGAGAAATTGGGGGAAAAGTATTTCCACAGTTTGGGGAATCTATGACTAGAGTCGAACGTTTCAAGTGTGAAATTAGGAAACATGGGCGAGATTCTCCGACCCCCACCAGGTCGGAGAATCGCCGGGGGCTGGCGTGAATCCCGCCCCCGCCGGTTGCCGAAGTCTCCGGCACCGGATATTCGGTGGGGGCGGGAATCGAGCCGCACAGTTGGCGGGGCCCCCGCGCGATTCTCCGGTCCGGATGGGCCGAAGTCCCACCGCTAAAATGCCTGTCCCGCTGGCGTAAATTAAACCACCTACCTTACCAGCGCGACAAGGCGGCGCGGGCGGGCTCCGGGGTCCTGGGGGGGGGCGCGGGGCGATCTGGCCCCGGGGGGTGCCCCCACGGTGGCCTGGCCCGCGAACGGGGCCCACCGATCCGCGGGCGGGCCTGTGCCGTGGGGGCACTCTTTCCCTTCCGCCTTCGCCACGGTCTCCACCACGGCGGAGGCGGAAGAGACTCCCTCCACTGCGCATGCGCGAGAATGCCGTCAGCGGCCGCTGATGCTCCCGCGCATGTGCCGCCCGGAGATGTAATTTCCGCGCCAGCTGGCGGGGCACCAAAGGCCTTTTCCGCCAGCTGGCGGGGCGGAAATTCATCCGGCGCGGGGCGGAAATTCATCCGTCGCGGGCCTAGCCCCTCAAGGTTGGGGCTCGGCCCCCAAAGATGCGGAGCATTCAGCACCTCTGGGGCGGCGCGATGCCGGACTGATTTGCGCCGTTTTGGGCACCAGTCGGCGGACATCACGCCGTTTCCGGATAATTTCGCCCCATATCTTCACACAAAAGGTGATAGAAGTTTCCAATCCTGTTCCGCAAATGTCAATTAATGCTCGATCAATTGTTAATTTTAAAACTAAAGCTGATAGATTTTGAAACAAAGTAATTGAAGCATAAATGTCTTACTCCTGTCCCTACGTTACAACCAAAACCAAGTCCCACAAAATTAGTAACTTGCAACACATTGGGTTTGGTTCATCAATCATGAATTATTTCCTTATAAAATAACACCTTTTAGCATATTTGCTTTGTTTGATGGCCTTTATTGCCCTATAAAGACAGAAGATCCTCCATGCATTAAAATTAAACCAACGGCACAGTTTTTGATCATGACTTTATAAATGTACAGCTCTCAGGTATTTGATTGGATTTGGAAATAATAGAGGTTCAATTTATTCCATAGTCTTCCCAGCTAAAATAAATTAAAAACTGAATTGAATCAGTGCAAATAATATGTCCTTAAATAGTCCATGGAAAATGGAGAGAACAAATTAAACATTGCATTGTGCTAATCTTACAGATCTGTAAAGAGCAATTGGCCTCAAGAAAACAACAAATAATTAAAATCTGTTAAGTACTGAAATTCATATTTATTTTTCTTTTAAACAGTCTCTGAACCCACCGAGACAGAGAAGAAAGGCTACATATCTTCAAGGTTTATCCCGTTCTCAGAATTGTAAGTATGAACAGCCAAGCAATTTGTTTGAACCAAAAATTGCTGTGTTTTAGTATTGACTAATAATTTGTTGTATTTTTCAGTCCAAATGCTTCCACAGCTCCAGTTTCTTCATCAGACCTGCTTCCTATGTCACCAGGAGTATATGCTGAATTGAAACAGCAGCTGAGTCCAGCAGAAATTGAGACTGCAGTCTGTTTTGAAGCGATGATCTGATTGAAACTGACTTCCACAGCTCCTTTCACAATAACTCCTACAGTAAACTTTGTACATAGCTACATATTTCTGATAGCATTTTTAAAATTAATTTACAGGATGTGGCTGTCACTGGCTAGGCCAACATTTATTGCTCATCCCTTGTTGCCCTTCAGACGGTGGTGGTGAGCTGCCGCCTTGAACCATTGCAGTCCCTGAGATGTAAGTACACCCACAGTGCTGTTAGGGAGGAAATTTCACGATTCTGACCAGCAACAGTTAAGGAACAGTGATATAGTTCCAAGTCAGGGTGGCAGGTGCCTTGGAGGGGAATCTGCAGGTGGTGGTGGGTTTCCAGGTATCTGCTGCTTTTGTCCTTCTAGATGGTAGTGGCTGTGGATTTAGAAGGTGGTGCCTAAGGAACCTTGGTGAGTTCCTACAGTGCGTCTTGTAGATGGTACACACTGCTGCCACTTTTTGTCAGAGGTGGAGGCAATGGATGTTTGTGGAAGGGGTACCAATCAAGCGGACTGCTTGTCCTGGAGAGTGTTGAGCTTCTTGAGAATTGTGGGAGCTGCATTCATCCAGGCAAGTGGAGAGTATTCCATTACGCTCCTGACTTGTGCCTTATAGATGGTGGTCAGGTTTTTGGGAATCAGGACGTTAGTTAATCAATGCAGAATTCCTAGGCTTTGACCTGCACTTGTAGCCATCGTATTTATATGGTTACTCCAGTTAAGTTTCTGGTCAATGATAACACCCAGGATGTTGATAGTGGGAAATTCAACTATGGTAATGCCATTGAATGTCAAGGGTCGATGGTTAGACCCTCTCTTGTTGGAGATAGTCATTGCCTGGCACTTGTGTGGCGTGAATGTCACTTGTCACCCAAGCCTGGATATTCTCCAGGTCTTGCTGCATTTGGACATGAACTACTTCAGTATCTGAGGAGCGTGAATGGTACTGAACAAATCATCAGCAAACATGCCCACTTCTGCCCATATGATGAAAGGGAGGTTGGGCCTAGGACACTACCCTGAGGATCTCCTGCAGTGATTTCCTGGAGCTTGAGATGATTGACTTTCAGCCACCACAATCATTTTCCTTTGTGCCAGGTATGACTCCAACTAGTGGAGGGTTTCACACGATTCCCATTGACCTAGTTTTGCTGGGGATCCCGGATGCCATACTCAGTCAATTTGTTTTATTCGTTCATGGGATGTGAGCGTCGCTGGCTGGGCCAGCATTTATTGCCCATCCCTGAGGGCATTTAAGACTTGGTGGTAATGGTAGAGTGAGGGATATGTCAGGCCATTAGGTTACAGATTGTGGTTGAGTCCAATTCTGCTGCTGCTGATGGCCCACAGCGCCTCAAGGATGCCCAGTTTTGAGTTGCTAGATCTGTTCAAAGTCTATCCCATTTAGCATGGTGGTAATGCCACACAACACGAAGGAGGGGATCCTCAATGTGAAGACAGGTCTGAGAACGTCCTTCCCTACTGTATACCACCAGCTCTGCTGGGTTATTCTGTCGTTGAGATAGGACATACCCAGGAATGGTGATAGTGGTGTCTGGGATATTATCTGTAATGTATGATTCTATGAGTAAGATTATATCAGACTGTTGCTTGACTAGCCTGTTAGACAGCTCTCCCTATTTTGGCATAAGCCCCCAGATGTTAGAAAGGAGAACTTTGCAGGATCGACAGGGCCGGGTTTGTCATTGGCATTTCCGGTGCATAGGTCGATGCCAGGTCCGACCAGTTTCAATCCTTTTTACAAACTTTGTAGCTATTGAATACAACGGAGTGGCTTGCTAGGCTATTTCAGAGAGCATATAAGAGTCAACCACACTTCTGTGGGTCTGGAGTCGCATGTAGGTCCGACCAGGCAAGGACGGCAGATTTCCTTCCCTAAAGGACCGTGATGAACCAGATGCGTTTTTATGACGATCGACAGTGGTTTCATGGTCATCTTTAGACTGTTAATTCCAGAAGTTTTATTGAGTTTTTAAATTCCACCATCTGCCGAGATGGGATTTGAACCTGGATCCCCAAAGCATTACCCTGGTTCTCTGGATTCTAGTCCAGTGGCTATCGCCTCTCTTAATTTGATTTCCAGGGGAAGCAAAGACCTCTTTATAATAGCATAATTGCAATATGGGAACCTAGGCTAAAATATATTGGCATGGTACTGCAAATGACATTAATGTAATATTCAGTAGCTGGCCTATTGCTGTATTACAGATTTGAGTTTAAGGCACTGTATCGTGCAATGAAAATTTGTCAGACAAAAGTTAGAGCTCACAGTTCGTTGTTGGTGTCCAAACCTCAACAAGAATACAGTTATCTATGTAAGCATTTGATACTTGCACAGAAATTCTCAACATGTAGCGCTGCACACATTGAAAGTTCAAGAGGTGTGAAGAGCTAGCGATGATTTCTGGTTTTGGTACAGGCTGAATTCAGGTCACTAGTTATACTGTCACTTTCATACTGCCCATCTGAAACCACTTTTGTTGACAGCAAGGTGGAAGTTAAATGAACAATGTAACAAGTATTTACATTAACATTATATTCTTTGACATACTTGTAACGTACTGAAATGGGCATATGCAATAACTTTTTTTTAAAATGAGGCTCCTTGATAGTGGTGGACAAAAATAAAAGTTGAAATATTGTGTGCTTTTTCTGTCTTCATAAATAAAGGCTGTGATTTTACGGCCACACTGCGCCCAAAAAGCAGCACGTCACAGTGCAGCATGGCCGATAAAAGCCGGGAGACCACGCTCCAGGAATCTACCCAGCTACAATGTCTCATGAGATCTAACGCGATCTTGTAAGACGTTGCAATGTGAATCCCGCCCATTGTGGGCAGGATCACTTTTTAGCAAATCTGCATATTAAAGCGAGACAGTTAATCTCACTTTAATGTGCAGATTTCCAAGGTACCCGAGGCGTGGGATCAATCTCTGTCGTCTTGGAGACCTCAGGTGAGCGCCCGTTCAGTACTGGTCTCCACAAACAGGGACCAGACGGAAAACGGCACTCATAGGGGTTTCCCAGGGGATCAGATTCCCCCAGGTGCATGCCTTAGGGCAGGATGGCACCCTGGCACTGCCAGACTGGCACCAAGTGGCACTGTCAGATGCCAGGGGCACTAAAAGGGTACCAGGTTGGTACTGCAAAGGTGCCAAGCTGGCATTGTTTGCGCAGATGTGATCAGGCCCAGGTGCCCTGCACAGGTCAGGTGTTTTGGGGGGGGCATGATGCGAGGGCCAGGGGGAACCCTCCGATCGTGCATTGGGGCTTGGGTCGGGGCTTGCTTCAGGGGCCTGGGATCGGGACGCCATTTTTAAATGGTGTCCCAATCTCTCGCTACACTGAGCAGTTCCAGCAAGTGGAGCTCCTCAGTGCATGAGGCCACACGTTCCCCGTTGAAGCCGCCTATCAAATGCGAGTCGTGTTTTATAGCCTTGTGTTTCTCGGTGCTGCGAGCACCAGGAAATACACAGCTAACCATGCTCGCTGTGGGACTTTTTTTCCCATTTAGTTAAATCGCGCCCAAAGTGTTAACAGAAACCTATTCCTTAAAGTCACAGTTGAGATTTCCATCAATGCACTACCCATAAAACCTGGCACATTTTGGTTGGTTGTTAGCCTCTCTTCCTCTTTGCTTTCACAGATCACAATAGATTTGAAAATGTTGGTTCTTTTTGGGCTTTAAAAAACAAAAGACGCAGGAGTAGGTGATTTGACCCTTCTATCTGCTCCACCATTCAGTAAGGTCATGGCTAAACTGTTGCAACAAGTCTACCTTCCTGCAATACTCACAGATCTCCTGATTCTCTGAATGTCCAAAATATATCACCTCTGACTTAAACATACTTAATGACTAAAAATTCACAGCTCTGTGGTGGAGAATTCCAAAGATTCACAATTTTTTGAGTGAAGAAAATTCTACTCCTCTTTCCTTTATATGTGTATAAATATATGGCTGACCCCAGACAGTGAAAATATCCTTGACAAGGAAACAATATTATTATTATTATTACCCTGTCAAACCAATTAAGAATTTTTTGTCTCAAATGAGATTTCCCCTCATTTTTCTAAACTCTCGGGAAAATTGGACTGGTCTCTCCTCATGGGACAATCCCCTCATCCCAGGTTAAAACGATTACCCAACAGTACTATTGGTTACCATATTCTCGGTTCTATTTCTGTCAATACCTGTTAATGTTTGTATAAGTTTTCAATCTATATTTTTGGTGCCAGTTTTTTTTGTTAACTTATTATATACCTCAAGTTGAACTTTTTAAACAAAATGTATCTAATTGTTTGAAACGTGAAGATCACTTCTATATCAAACCCACTGAGATTCTAACATAATCACTGCAAATTGTACATTGTATATGTGACTTTACTCAATTACCATCATTATTTCATATACAAGAAATGGCAAAGTGCTGTTTGATTTATATGTAGATTTTTTTTACTATATTGCTATTATTCACTAAATACTGACAGTTTAATATATATATCTAATTGAAAATATGCATTTTAATTCCATTTAGTTTGTGCTTTATGTATACAAATGCTCTAAGAAATTGTGGAGGCTAATTTGAGACTGTGACATTAAAGCCTCTTCAATAACTCTGTAAATTATCTTTGTGTATATACATTTTTACATGTTTTTCTAAATACCAGTAATACAGTTTAATTAATTTTGCACTTGAAGTTTTTTAAGAAATATCTGTCATATAGTGATTACAATGTTTTTAAGACATGAATGGAAAGCATTGGCAACAAACCTGCTTTATTTTTTCTGAGTACTCTTGTTATTAAATTGTTTATGAATTTCAATGGTTAACAATTATGATTGGAAGCATTTGTTATTGAATTATAAATGTTGAATCACTTTACATTGGTTAGTTGAATGTCATGTTTGATACGCTTCTTAAATAAACTGCTAAAAGTAATTGGAATGATTCTAGTTAAGATTTCGTTAAAGAAGGAGTTTCACACAAAGTATTTTCTGAGTTATTTTTCAATATTGGAAATGTTAAGAACAAACAAATGCATTATTTCCTGTTGCAGTGTTGGGAAACACATAATGAGTCATTTGATGATTGATTTGATTTATTGTCAGGTGTACCGAGGTACAGTGAAAAGTATTGTTCTGCGTACAGTCCAGACAGATCATACCATACATGAAAAAACATAGAACATACATAAATACACAATGTAAATACATAGGCACAGACATCGGGTGAGCATATGGAGTGTATTACTCAGTAGAGAAGGTGTGTGAAGAGGTCAGTTCAGTCTGTAAGAGGGTCATTGAGGAGTCTGGTAACAGCAGGGAAGAAGCTGTTTTTGAATCTGTCAGTGCTTGTTCTCAGACCTTTGTATGTGCTGCCCGATGGAAGAGGTTGGAAGAGAGAATAATCCGGGTGGGAGGGTGTCTTTGATTATGCTGCCCACTTTCCCAAGGCAGCGGGAGGTGTAGACAGAGTCAATGGGTGGGAGGCGGTTTCACGTAATAGACTGGGCTGTGTTCTCGACTGTGGTTGCCGTACCAGGCTGTGATGCAACCAGATAGGATGCTTTCTATGGTGCATCTGTAAAAATTGGTAAGAGTCAATGTGGACATGCCGAATTTCCTTAGTTTCCTGAGGAAGTATAGGCGCTGTTGTGTCTTCTTGCTCATAGCATCAATGTGGGTGGACCATGACAGATTGTTGGTATGTGCACACAGGAATTTGAAGCTGTCATCTGCATCTCGGCACCATTGATGAAGACGGGTGTGTACGATACTTTGCTGACTGAAGTCAATTACCAGCTCCTTAGTTTTGCTGGAGTTGATGGAGAGATTGTTGTCGTTACACCACAATACTAGGTTCTCTATCTCCCTCCTGTACTCTGGCTCATCATTGTTCGAGATCCGACCCACCACTGCCATGTCATCAGCAAACCTGTAGATGGAGTTGGAGCCACATTTTGCCACACAGTCGTGTGTGTATAGGGAGTATAGTAGGGGCGAGGTACACAGCCTTGCAGGGCCCCGACATGGAGGACTATCATGGAGGAGGTCATGGAATCATAGAATTTACAGTGCAGAAGGAGGCCATTCGGCCCATCGAGTCTGCACCGGCTCTTGGAAAGAGCACCCCACCCAAGGTCAACACCTCCAGCCTATCCCCATAATCCAGTAACCCCACCCCAATTTTGGACACTAAGGACAATTTATCATGGCCAATCCACCTAACCTGCACATCTTTGGACTGTGGGAGGAAACCGGAGCACCCGGAGGAAACCCACGCACACACGGGGAGGATGTGCAGACTCCGCACAGACAGTGACCCAAGTCGGAATCGAACCTGGGACCCTGGAGCTGTGAAGCATTTTGCTATCCACAATGCTACCGTGCTACCCGTTGTTTATCTCTACTAATTGTGGTCTATGGGTCAGGGAGTAGAGGATCCATTTACAGAGGGAGGAACCAAGTCCTAGGTTTTGGAGTTTTGATATGAGCTTGGCTGGAATTATGGTGTTGAAGGGGGAGCTGTAGTCAATGAATAGGAGTCTGACGTAGGAAACCTTATTGTCGAGATGCTCCAGGGATGAATATAGGGCCAGGGAGATAGTGTCTACTGGTGATTGGTTGTGGCAGCATGGGAATTACAGTGGATCAAGGCATTCTGGGGGTATGGAGTTGATGTATCTCATGACCAACCTCTCAAAGCACTTCATAAAGATAGATGTCAAGGCCACTGGAAGGAGACATTGCCTGGATCTTTTTTGGCACCGGTATGATAGTGGTCTTCTTGAAGCAGGTGGGAACCTCGGAGAGAGTAGGGAGAGGTTGAAGTGTCCATGCACACTCTGCCAGTTGGTCCACGCAGGATCTGAGTGCACGACTAGGGACTCTGTCAGGACCCGTTGCGTTCTGAAGGTTCACTTTCCGGAAGGCCGATCTGACTTCGGAAGCTGTGACGGTGGGTGTGGGTGAGTCCAGGACTGCTGGGGCAATCAACAGCAGTTTGATAGTTTCCTGCTTGACTTGAGCATAGATTGCACGAGTTCATCAGGAAGGGGTGCACTGCTGCTAGAGATTCTGCTCGGCTTTGATTTGTAATTGAATCATCCAGTGACAAATATGAATCCGGATTTTGTTGAAAAAATAACTGCATCTGAACAATGTACATTGTTATTAATGTCAAAATCAAACGACTCGGAAAAGAAAAGATACATTTGTGAATTGTACACAGATTTTCTTCCAAATATCAGCATCTTATGATTTTTCATAAGGTAGCTGCATTTGCACGTTCACTTTCCATAAAACTCACCACAGAAAGGTCATCAGCCTGAAGCATTGGGCAGGATTTTATGGCCCCTCAAGCTGGTGGGATCTTCCGATCCCACCCAAGTAGACACCTCGTGGCAGATTCCCCAGCAGCAGGACAGGCAAGGCATGAACATCCCACAGGCAACCAATGGCTTGCCGCATCCGGCATGGATAAAATGAAAGAGAAAATGCTGGAAAATCTCAGCAAGTCTGGCAGCATCTGTAGGGAGAAAAAAGAGCTAACGTTTCGAGTCCTATGACTCTTTGTCAAAGCTTTTATCCAGTGGATAAAACAATCATGGTTGACGGTGGGGTGAAAAGACCCAGATAATCCAGCCATTAACTCTGTCTCTATCTCCACAGATGCTGCCAGAGCTGCTGAGTATTTACAGCATTTTCTGTTTTTAGTTCAGTTTTCCAGCATGTGCAGTATTTTGTTTTTGCACGGAAAGTTATGTCTTGGAGAGTCGGATGTAACTGTATAAGTAACCTTTGTGATAACAATATGGTATTTGTCAATGACTGATCAATCTATTTTTGCCCACAAAGTCGAAACAATTACAAGTATTGAGTTTTATTCCTTCAGGTTGTGAATTTTTTGCAGATTGAAAAGAAAACTTTTTCTTTGTCTCCTCTTTTCTCTCTCTCCTGCTCTCTCAATCTGATCTTTCTTTCCCTCTCTGAATTTTTCAAAATTTGTTCAGGTGTTGTGGGCACACATGGCAAGGCCTGTGTCTACCCCCAATTGCCCTTGAGAAGGTGGGTGGTCAACTGTCTTCTTGAAGCACTGCAGTTTTTGTGTTGTTAGGGAATAATGGGTTAAAGCCTAAATTTATTGACACTCCGCATATTTAAATGAGACTGAATGGCGGTGGGAGGGAGGGGAAGTTTTCCAGGCAAGCGGAGGTGGATTTGCCTGTGACAGTGAGTTAAATCCCCTAAAAGTGGCGTTTGGTTTGGACCCTAACATTTTTCTTGCCCTTTCCTGGCTTTCACCAGGTTGCGATTGAAGGTGAACAGGAACGGGACTTCCGGTGGCGGCCATGGAGTGTGTGATCACACACAAGGTGGCTCCTACCTGAGGTAGGTGTTTTTGGCCCTTTCTGCTAGTTTTGCGGAGTTGGTGCAGGTGGAGAAAGTGGGACTATTAAAGAGTAAGGTTTTCTCCTTCAGTAGAAAATGTCGAAGGGGTACCAGATGAGTGGTGTGTAGATAAGGGACACTCTTCAGAACAGCAGGACACATGACATAGCAAGAGAAAAGGTGACGGAGGGACCTATGGCATCGTTGCCCGCACAATAGTCGACGGAGCAGTTGGTCGAATTCCTTACAGCTGAGTTTTAAAAACCGCGGCAGGCGGCCTCAGAGGACCGGTTGAAGATGGCAGAGCCGATTTGGGCTGCCCTGAAGAGAGTGAAGAAGAGGCTGGAGGTGCAGAAAGTTGGAGGAGACGGAAACTGATCACGAGGATCGGATTGCCTTGTTGGAGGCAGAAATACTGATGATGGCAGATGGTCAGAATAATTTGAGGGAGAAGACCGACGCCCGAGAGAATCTCTCAAGGAGGCAGAACCTGAGGATTGTGGGGCTACTGGAAGGTATTGAGGGAGTGAGGACCACAGAATATGTGGCCAGAATGTTTGAAAAGCTGATGGGAGAGAAGGGTTTTGGCCGCCCTCCTGAGGTGAACTGGGCACACCTTTCGTTGACGAGGAAGACGAGAGCAGGTGAGTGATGCACGATCAATTGCACAGAGACGAGAGCTGAATACAACTGAGGCTTTAATACTCTAAGATGTGTGGCCTCCTACAGTAGCTGGCGAAATGGCTGCTGTATAGGGAGCACACATATTTATACTCTGCCTACTGGGCGGAGCAAGCAGGCAGGGACTACCCCCGTACCTGTAGTACAGGGCCTTACCACACATCCAATATATACAACAGCGGTGATTACCACAGTGAGCTACTGCAGGCAATTATTGTGAGGCTACATCGGTACTTAGACAAGGAATGTATCCTGAGGTGAGCAAAGGAGATGTGGGAATGAAGCTGGGAAGGCCACACAGTTCGTAGTTACAAGGACATGGAGCGGAGCTGGGCAAGTGAAGGGCTGGGTTTAATAAGGCCAAGGCAGCCCTATTCAGGAAAAGGTGCAGTTTGGGATGATGTACTCTGGCCGCCCATGGGTCATACCTGGGGGAAAGGAGAATAACTTTGATACACCAGAGGAGGCGAGTAACATTTTAAGGGACCATGGACTGGGGGATGTTTGAAGACTTTGGATTTTGGGTGGGTTCATCTGCAAAATGGACTGGAGGAGTTTTACTCGGGGTTGAGAGAGGGTACGGTTTCGTGTGCGGTTATTTCTGTTAGCACTATGGCACAGTGGGTTAGCCCTGCTGCCTCACAGTGCCGAGGTCCCAAGTTCGATCCCCGCTCTGGGTCACTGTCCGTGTGGAGTTTGCACATTCTCCCCGTGTTTGTGTGGGTTTCGCCCCCACAATCCAAAAATGTGCAGGCTAGGTGGATTGGCCACGCTAAATTGCCCCTTCATTGGAAAAAATGAATTGAGTACTCTAAATTTATTTTTTTAATGTTTCTGTTAGCATTACCAATGCTGTATCATTAGTTTTGTAGAGGAAGGGTTTTGGACTATTTTCCTCCCCGCATTTGGCGGTGTTGGAGATATTAAAACGTGTGGGGTCTGGTGGGTGCATGGGAGGAGGGAGGGGAGTAGGAAGGGAGGGTGGGGATGAAGGAACTTGGTGTAATGCAGTGACAAGTTGGGGCAGCAGAGGAATAAGGGGGCTTTGTTATAAAGAAAGCGTATTCTTTGACTCGGGTGGGAGTCATGCTGGCAGGTATACCAGTTAATGGAAGCAAAGTGGAGGGGAGTTGTGGGGAGGGAGACGGGCGGTTGTCTTTTCTGGTTCTTCTGGTTTCTTTGGCTTGTGTCAGGATAATGGGCCTGGGGCAGGCTTTATTTGTTTGGGGAGGGGGAGATGCTGACATCTAAGGTTTTGTTTTGGTGAAGGTGGTTGGAGGGGAATGGCAGTCACCATCTTGAGGGGACTGGGGTGGTATGCAAGACAAGGGCCTGGGGGGGGTCCATTGGCATTTGGTAGTGGCTAAGCGGGGTGGGGGGAGCCTCCCTACCAAGTTGGTCTCATGGAATGTCAGAGGACTGAATGGGCTGATCAAGAGGTCCAGTGTTTTCACTCATTTAAAGAGTTCGAAGCAGGTTTTTCTGCAGGAGATGCACCAGGGGGTTAAAGACCATACGAGGTTGAAAGGTTCGGTGGGGCAAGTGTTTCATTCAAGGTTGGGTATGATGGAGAGGACGACTTCAGTGTTAAATAGTAAAAGGGTGGCTTTCTCGGTGGCCAGCATAGTGGGGCACCCGGGGAGTAGATATGTTATGATGAGTGTGAGATTAGAGGGGGTGCCTGTGGTGCTGGTGAATGTCTACGCCCCCAACTGGGAGGATGTGGATTTCATTAAGAGGATGTTGGCGAAGGTTCCAGATTTGGACACACTTCGGTTGATTATGGGAGAGGGTGGGATTTTAATGCTGTTTTTGATCCTAAGATGGATAGGTCCTGCCCAAGTCCTTGAAGGTGTCGGCAATGGCAAGGGAACTGTTGGGCTTTATGGAGCGAATGGGGAGAGTGGACCCCTAGCGGTTTGGCAACTGAAGGTGAAGGAATTTTCTTTATCCTCACATTTGCATCAGGTGTTTTTTTAAAAATTCATTTTATTAATTTACAGGATGTGGGCATCGCTGGTAAGACCAGCATTTATTGCCTATCTCCCAATTCTCCCTCCCATCAAGAAATGCACTTCAGAGGTTGCAGGACACGGAGAGGATTTCTCTCCAACAGGGAGGACAGTGATAAGACCATAAGACATAGGAGCAGAATTAGGCCACTCGGCCCATCGAGTCTGCTCCACCATTCAATCATGGTTGATACTTTTCTCATCTCCATTCTCCTGCCTTCTCCCCATAACCTCTGATCAAGAATCTATCTATCTCTGTCTTAAAGACACTCAGTGATTTGGCCTCCACAACCTTCTGCGTCAAAGAGGTCCACAGATTCACCTCTGGCTGAAGAAATTCCTCCTCACCTCTGTTTTAAAGGATCTTCCCTTTAGTCTGAGATTGTGTCCTCTGCTTCTAGTTTTTCCTACAAGTAGAAACATCCTCGACACACCCACTCTATCCAGGCCACGCAGTATCCTGTAAGTTTCAATAAGATCCCCCCTTTTCCGCAAAAAATCACAAATCTGGAAAGGCAAATTGGTTCCAGGGAGTTGAAAGTTTTCTGGCATTTCCTCAAAGCTGGCAAACCTACCCTCCAGGAACAGGTCCTCAACCCTCTCCAAACCCTTCCACTCCCATGACCTAAATGTCGAGTCTAAGCCCTCTGGCACACTGCAGATATTGGCCAACAACGACATGGAGCTAAATTTAAAATGCTGTGTGAACTGCTTCCAGATTCAAAGAAAATCTTGCAGGGAAGAACGGAAATGAGGCAGTCACTACTAAAGCACTCAAACTAGAGCCCCTAACGAGAACTCTCTTCCATTTGCTCCCAAATGGAACTTGGATCACTAAGCTATGTCAGCACTTTCTCAATATTGGCAGCCCAATAATAAAATAAAGCTAAACCACCTGACTGTCTGTCTCCCTGGAGGATTGCCTTACGGATCCTTGCGGTCTTACCCACCCAAATGTAAGAGGACACTAATTTGTTAACTCTGACAAAAAACGATTTGGGGAGAAATGTGGGGAGACACTGATTAAAGAAATAAAAACTTGGGAGGACATGATTTTAATAGTCTGAACCCTGCCCGCCAAGGACAGGGGGAGGTTATCCCACTTTTTCAAATCCGAATTGATCCCATTCACCAGGCTAACACAACTTAATTTATGAAATGCGGGCCCATCGTGGGCTTCCCAGATTCCCAGTTAACGAAAGCTAGATCTGGCAAGACAAAAAGGCAACATCCCCAGATAGGCTCCCCTCCCCAGGGAGGTTAACTGAAAAGTATTCTCTCTTGTCCAAATTCAACTTATATCCAGAGAAGGAACCAAAACACCTAAGTAGCTTCATTGTCTCATCCATAGTGGGAACTGGGTCCATATTATAAAGAAGCAGATCAACTGCGAACATGGGCACCCTATGCTCTCACCCCCCCCCCCCCCCCCCCCCTGCTGATTTATCCCCTTCCACTTCCTGGAAGATCTGAAAGCTATGGCCAGTGTTTCAATTGCTAAAGCAAATAGAAGCGGGAGACATTGGACATCCCTGCCTCGAACCCCTTTTCAGCAGAAAATACCCTGAGCTCAATGCATTAGTGGAGACACTAGCAGTGGGGGCCCTATAAATTAAACAAATACAGGATGTAAACTTTTGCCTTAACCAAACCTCCTGAGAATCGCAAAGAGATATCCCAATTCCACCCGATTCAAGTGACTTTCGGATCCTTGTCCTTTTTCAGGATCAGGGAGATAGAGGTCTGCGCAAGTAAAACGGGTGACAAACCCCGGGACAAGGAATCATTGAACATTTCTAATATTAAAGGGACCAACTGTCCTGCAAATGTCTTATAAAACTCAATGGGAATCCATCAGGGCCAGGAGCTTTACCCGTGTGCACTAACCAAATGCATTTCACAATTTCCTCAGGGCCCAATGGGGATTCCAACTACTCCCACCTCTCCCTTTCCATCAATGGAAGGATAACCCATCCAAAACCTCTGCCATGGCTGAATTCTCCGCTGGGGGCTCCGACATATAGAGATCCCGATAGAATGTTTCATACTCTTCCTTCAGGTCCTCCAACCTCACAAACCTGCCCCTATGAACATGTCACCAAATCATTTGATTCCTGCTCGCCGCGAACCCTGAAACCTTGCATAATAATAATCTCATCTTTAATATTGTCACAAGTAGGCTTACATTAACACTGCAATTAAATTACTGTGAAAAGTCCCTAGTCGTCACATTTCGTCACCTGTTCAGGTATACTGAGGGAGAATGCAGAATGTCCAATTCGCCTAACAGCACATCTTTTGGGACTTGTGGGAGGAAACTGGAGCACCCAGAGGAAACCCACACAGACACGGGGAGAATGTGCAGACACTTCACAGACAGTGACGATAGCGGGAATCGAACCTGGGACCCTGGCGCTGTGAAGCAACAGTGCTAACCACTGTGCTACCGTGCCACCAGATCTAACCCACACAGAGGCCTCCAGCCCCAAATGCTGCCGCCACACCCTTTAGGCCGCCACCACTGGGTTCATGGAGTACCTGGCCAGCGAGAATGGCAGGGGCGCTGACAACAAAGCCCGCCAACTCCTTCACGATGTCGCCTCCATCCGACCCCACACTGATCCCGCCCCCACGACCCATTTCCTAATCATGACAATGTTCGCCGCCCAGTAGTAGTTAATCATGTTAGGCAGCACCAACGCCCCTGTCCCCCCACCCCACTCCAGGAAAGTCCTCTTAACTCCTAGGGTCTTCCCCACCCATACTAACCCAGAGATCAGTACATCAACCTTCTTGAAAAGCGACTTTGGAATGAAGACTGGGAGGTTCTGAAACACAAAGAGAAACCTTGGCAGCACCGTCTGCACCTGCCCTGCCAGCCACGGCGGCAGCATATCCTATCTCTTGCGTCCCCTTTCATCTGCTCCACCAGCCAAGTCAGGTTCAGCTTGTGCAGCTGCGCCAATCCTGAGTCACCTGGATGCCCAAGTATCTAAAACTCGCCCCCACCACCTTCAACGGCATCTCCCCTAACATCCTCTCCTGCCCTCTAGTCTCAATCAGAATCACCTTGCTCTTTCGCATATTTAACTTGTACCCGGAGAACCTGCCAAATTCCTCCAAAATCCCCATAATATCCCCAATTGGTCTGAGACACATAACAGCAGGTCATCCGCATACAGCGAAACCCTGTGCTTGACGCCCCCCCCCCCCCCCCCCCCCCGCACAATCCCTCTCCAGTCCCTTGACGCCCTAAACGCCATTGCCAGCGACTCTATCGCCAAAGCGAAGAGCAACAGGGAGAGTGGACACCACTGCCTCGTCCCCCAAAGCAACCCAAAATATTCCAAACTTACTTGGTTCGTCCGTACACTTGCGACCGGCATCTTGTATAGCAACCGGACCCAGTCCACAAACCCCTACCCAAAGCCAACCTTCCCCACCACCTCCCACAAATACTCCCACTCCACCCAATCAAACACCTTCTCCACGTCCATTACCACCACTACCTCCACCTCCTGCCCCATAATTACATCGAGCATCATAATTACATTGAGCAGCCTCCTCACGTTCGCTGCCAACTGCCTCCCCTTCATAAACCCCGAAGAGCTAAGTATTTGAGTGCAAGACATGCAGGAGTATCTGGGTTTTACTCCTCCGGTGTGGGTGGTGGATTGATTCACGAACTAGGAGTGGGGCAAAAAGAAAAGAGCTGCTGGAGCAGGAGAGTCTTCGTGGTGCGCCATAGGATAAGATGGCAGAGGTCAAGGGAGCTGCTCTGCCCGCCCAGTGGTCAATGGAGCAGCTAATAGGTTTCCTAAATGTAAAGTTCTGTCAGCAGAGGAAGGAGGTCCTGGAAGACCTGGCTAAAGTGGTGGAACCGATCAAAGCAGGGATCGAGAGAATGGAGCAGAGGCTGGAGTCCCAGAGCCTGGCGATCCAGAAAGTGGAGGAGGCAGTAGGGAAGCAGACCAGGAAATCCACCTGGGAAGAATACAAGCTGTGGGTGTACCAGGACCTAGGAGCAGAACTGGCCAAGAGGAGGGCCAGGTTTAACCGGATCAAGGCTGCCCTCTTTTAAAAGGGAGTGAAATTGTATGTTCGCGCACCTGAGGAGTCTGAAGATGGACGTGGCCTTTTTCCACTTAAAGATAGGGGACCAGACAAGACTGAGCAAAGGATGGGTGAGGCAAGTATTCCACTTGGGACTGGATATGAAGACGAGGGGGGTTGGCAGTGTTGGTGAATAAGCGGGTGGCGTTTGAGATGGGGAACATTGTGGCGGATCCGACGGGGAGAGGTTTGAGATGGTGAGCGGGAAGCTGGAGGGGTTGCCGGTGGTGCTGGTAAACGTTCATGATATAGATTTCATGAGGCAGGTGCCAGGGATGATTCCAGACTTGGACTCGCACTGGTTGATTATGGGGTGGATTTTACTATGGTTGTAGGATCGAGCTTGGACCGGTCGAGCCTGAGGTCAGGGAAGGTGCCAGCAGTGACGAAGGAGCTGAAGGGGATTATGGAGCGTATGGAAGGTGTGGGGGGGGGGAGGTGCAGCACCAGCAGTGGAGGCTAGATGTGGGGTTGTTGGCGGATGAGGTGGTGTGTGAGCAAGTGAGGGCAGCCATTCAGGGCTACGTGAAGCTAAATGACATGGGGGTGGTCATGGCCGCCACGCTGTGGGAGACACACAAGGTGATGATTGGGTGGCGGTTAATCTCAATTCGGGCACATAGGGGAAAGCGTAGCGGGTAGAGATGGCAAGACTGGTAGATGAGATGCTGAGGATGCACATGAGGTATTTGGAGGCCCCCATTGAAGAGGAGGCTGCAGATGCAGTTTAGGCTAGTGTCCACAGGGAAGGCGGTGGGGCAGTTACCAATTCACTGACCATGGAAGTAGCTCAATCATTGGACTGCAAACAAGTTGTTTTCATCAGTCTTAAGATGCGGCTTGCCCAAAAGCGTACGTTCACTCTGGCTTCTTTATTTTTATTTGTGGCTACTGTTTGTGGAGAAGGCTCACATGGATTGTGTATTTAAATTAAACAGCCTCTATCCTATTCCTAATTATCACAGATTCATAACAAAACTACTTAGGCACTATTTGTGAATCCTACTCAAGTAGCCTACAAAGATGCCTGATTCGGGAAACAGGCACAAAGAAGACGGTTAACTAAACTTCAAGCTTGTGGAATTGAAGACAATTTACTCATTGGTTAGCCCATTGTTTTGGTGGTCGAATGAATTGGTAATGAAGATAAGCACAATATCCTGTTTGCACACAGCAAGCCTCACACTTAGCGATGAGATGAATGACCAGATATTTTGCTTTGGTGATGTTTGTTGAAAGATAAATATTGCCCTGCTAATGTATTGCTCTTCAAATAGAGCACCAAGGCTTTTCACATCCACTTGAACAACTGAGTAGCCAAAGATCTGCCAAAATCTATTAGGAGAGAAAAAGAGTTAACGTTTCAAGACTGTGGTGAATGTATTACTGCTAGTAATTTACCAGTGCATTGTATCATGTTCTGCTGTGGTGTTATGTTATTAACCCTGTGGGCTCCTCCTATGGGCCAATGTGTGGCTTCACCCACAGGGGGATATGTTGGGGATGTATGAGCTCCACCCAAGGCTCCTCCCCTTAAGAGGAAGTATAAAGAGCAGCTGACCTGCGGGCCGTCCTCGGTATTGTACCGGTCGCAGGCAGGCTCAGTTGTAAGCTGATTAAAACCACGGTTTACTTCTCCTCGTGTCTCTGAGTGAATTGATGGTCGCATCAATTTAATCAGCTTAAAATACAACTATGGAATCAGTCCTTAAACCTGACAGACTGGAACTCGATCCACAGGCCGCGGAGGCGAAATAAATTTTTTTGCATTGGCTTCGATGCTTCAAGGCCTATCTCGCCGCGTCGTCCACGCCATCCGTCACTCAGTAACAGAAGCTGAGCTTCCTCCACGCACGGGTGAGTCATCGCATTTCTGTCCAGCTCGATGAAGCCGCCTCCTATACAGAGGCCCTCGCGCTACTCGAACGCCTCTACGTGCGGCCTGTGAATGAGGTCTACGCACGTCACGTCTTCACCATTCGCTGCAGTGCCCCGGGGAGTCGCTAGATTATTACCTACGCGACCTCAAAGCCCTCTCACACAACTGTAATTACCAGGCCGTTACAGCAACTCAGCACATGGAGCTCGCCGTCCGAGACGTTTACGTGGCGGGGGTCCGATCAAACTATGTGAGACAGCGCCTGCTCGAAAAAGGGGCCCAGGGACTTCCGGGTGTGGCGATGACCAGCTGAGTCGCACGTTTCGGCAGCTCCCGGTGAAACGGACTTTTGGGCTCTTGATAGGAGCCCCAACGGCAATTTTGACGGCTAAAAACACTGTGCGGTAAACCAGGAGGGAATCCCCCCTGGATACGGATGAAAAAAGGAGGAGAAAGTGGCCGGATTGCAGTGGATCCTTTAGAACAGCGGCAAGGAAGGCAAGCAAAAACCAAGATGGCGTCGGAAGGTGGCAGTTTAACATGGGGCCCTGAACAACAAGAGTTCTTGAAATGCTGTGTGGAAGATCTCAAAAAGGAAATGAAGAAAGAGCTGTTGGCCCCGATACTACAGGCGATCGAAGGGCTAAAGGAGGAACAAAAGACCCAGGAGCGGGAGCTTCGGGTCGTGAAGGCAAAGGCAGCCGAGAATGAGGACGACATACAGGGCCTGGTGGTGAAGACGGAGATGCATGAGGCACATCAGAAACGATGTGTGGAAAGGTTGGAGGCACTGGAGAACAACGCAAGGAGGAACAACCTGAGGATTCTTGGTCTTCCTGAAGGTGCGGAGGGAGCGGACGTCGGGGCATATGTGAGCACGATGCTGCACTCGTTAATGGGAGCGGAGGCCCCGGCGGGTCCGTTGGAGGTGGAGGGAGCATACCGAGTGATGGCGCGAGGACCGAGAGCAGGAGAAATTCCCAGAGCCATAGTGGTGAGATTCCTCCGTTTTAAGGATAGTGAAATGGTCCTTAGATGGGCAAAGAAAACTCGGAGCAGTAAATGGGAGAATGCGGTGATCCGCGTTTATCAAGACTGGAGTGCGGAGGTGGCGAGAAGGAGGGCGAGCTTTAATCGGGCCAAGGCGGTGCTTCATAAAAAGAAGATACAATTTGGAATGCTGCAACCGGCAAGACTGTGGGTCACATAACGAGGGAGGCACTGCTACTTTGAGACGGCGGATGAAGCGTGGACTTTTATTGTGGAAGAAAAACTGGAATGAGCGGGTTATTAAAAAGAACGTTTGAACAAAGTGGTGGGGCGAATGTGGGGGGCGAAGAGGGGGGTTAAAAAGGGGGGAAAGAGGTGTTTTATGTACTAATCCTGCGATGTGGTAACTTTTCTCTCTTCCACAGGTGGTGATGGGGGAGGAGGGGAGGTGGAGGAGATGGGGCGTTGGCCATTGGGGGTGGGGCCAAGGGAGAAGCGCGGGCTTGGTTCCCGCGCTATGATAATCATGGCGGGAATAGAGAAGCAGGAAGGAGGGGGCGTCGCACGGTGCGAGCCGAGGTCACGGGGGGAAGCCGAGGTCGGCCAGAGTTTGCTGACTTCTGGGAGCAACATGGGGGGAGTAATTACGCTAGCGGGGGATCTAGCGGGGGGGGGTGGGAGGGGGGAATTACTGGGTTGCTGCTGCTGGGGAGAGGGGGGAGCTGGTATGGGAGGGGATGGGCGGGGGGGCACCGCCTGGGGGAGATACAGCTGCGTGGGAACCGGGTGAGGAGCTGGAAAAAGGGGATGGCTAATCGACAAGGGGGGGGGGGGTAGGAAGCCCCTCAACCCGGCTGATCACGTGGAACGTGAGAGGGCTGAACGGGTCGATAAAGAGGGCACGGGTACTCGCACACCTTAAGAAACTTAAGGCAGATGTGGTTATGTTACAGGAAACGCACCTGAAACTGATAGACCAGGTTAGGCTACGCAAAGGATGGGTGGGGCAGGTGTTCCATTCGGGGCTAGATGCGAAAAACAGGGGGGTGGCTATATTAGTGGGGAAGCGGGTAATGTTCGAGGCAAAGACTATAGTGGCGGATAACGGGGGCAGATACGTGATGGTGAGTGGCAAACTACAGGGGGAGACGGTGGTTTTGGTAAACGTATATGCCCCGAACTGGGATGATGCCAATTTTATGAGGCGGATGCTAGGACGCATTCCGGACCTAGAGATGGGAAAGCTGATAATGGGGGGAGATTTTAATACGGTGTTGGAACCAGGGCTGAATAGGTCGAAGTCCAGAACCGGAAGGAGGCCGGCAGCAGCCAAGGTACTTAAAGATTTTATGGAGCAGATGGGAGGTGTAGACCCGTGGAGATTTAGCAGACCTAGGAGTAAGGAGTTCTCGTTTTTCTCCTATGTCCATAAAGTCTACTCGCGAATAGATTTTTTTGTGCTGGGAAGGGCGTTGATCCCGAAGGTGAGGGGAACGGAGTATACGGCTATAGCCATTTCGGATCACGCTCCACACTGGGTAGACTTGGAGATAGGGGAGGAAACAGGAGGGCGCCCACCCTGGAGAATGGACATGGGACTAATGGCAGATGAGGGGGTGTGTCTAAGGGTGAGGGGGTGCATTGAAAAGTACTTGGAACTCAATGATAATGGGGAGGTCCAGGTGGGAGTGGTCTGGGAGGCGTTGAAGGCGGTGGTTAGAGGGGAGCTGATATCAATAAGGGCACATAAAGGGAAGCAGGAGAGTAAGGAACGGGAGCGGTTGCTGCAAGAGCTTTTGAGGGTGGACAGACAATATGCGGAAACACCGGAGGAGGGACTGTACAGGGAAAGGCAAAGGCAACATGTAGAATTTGACTTGCTGACTACGGGCACTGCAGAGGCACAATGGAGGAAGGCACAGGGTGTACAGTACGAATATGGGGAGAAGGCGAGCAGGTTGCTGGCACACCAATTGAGGAAAAGGGGAGCAGCGAGGGAAATAGGGGGAGTGAGGGATGAGGAAGGAGAGATGGAGCGGGGAGCGGAGAGAGTGAATGGAGTGTTCAAGACATTTTATAAAAAATTATATGAAGCTCAACCCCCGGATGGGAGGGAGAGAATGATGGGCTTCTTGGATCGGCTGGAATTTCCCAAGGTGGGAAGAGCAGGAAAGGGTGGGACTGGGAGCACAGATCGAGGTAGAAGAAGTGGTGAAAGGAATTAGGAGCATGCAGGCGAGAAAGGCCCCGGGACCGGATGGATTCCCAGTCGAATTCTATAGAAAATATGTGGACTTGCTTGCCCCGGTATTGACGAGGACCTTTAATGAGGCAAAGGAAAGGGGACAACTGCCCCCGACTATGTCTGAAGCAACGATATCGCTTCTCTTAAAGAAGGAAAAGGACCCGCTACAATGCGGGTCCTATAGGCCTATTTCCCTCCTAAATGTAATGCCAAGATCCTGGCCAAGGTAATGGCAATGAGAATAGAGGAATGTGTCCCGGGGGTAGTCCACGAGGACCAAACTGGGTTTGTGAAGGGGAGACAGCTGAACACGAATATACGGAGGCTGTTAGGGGTAATGATGATGGCCCCACCAGAGGGGGAAACGGAGATAGTAGTGGCGATGGATGCCGAGAAAGCATTTGATAGAGTGGAGTGGGATTATTTGTGGGAGGTGTTGAGGAGATTTGGTTTTGGAGAGGGGTATGCTAGATGGGTGCAGCTGTTGTATAGGGCCCCGATGGCGAGCGTGGTCACGAATGGACGGGGATCTGCATATTTTCGGCTCCATAGAGGGACAAGGCAGGGATGCCTTCTGTCCCCATTATTGTTTGCACTGGCGATTGAGCCCCTGGCGATAGCGTTGAGGAGTTCCAAGAAGTGGAGGGGAGTACTTAGAGGAGGAGAAGAACACCGGGTAACTTTGTATGCGGACGATTTGCTACTTTCCGTGGCAGACCCGGCGGAGGGGATGCCAGAAATAATGCGGATACTTGGGGAGTTTGGGGATTTTTCAGGGTATAAATTGAACATGGGGAAAAGTGAGTTGTTTGTGGTGCATCCAGGGGAGCAGAGTAGAGAAATAGAGGACCTACCGTTGAGGAAGGTAACAAGGGACTTTCGTTACCTGGGGATCCAGATAGCCAAGAATTGGGGCACATTGCATAGGTTAAATTTAACGCGGTTGGTGGAACAAATGGAGGAGGATTTCAAGAGATGGGATATGGTATCCCTGTCACTGGCAGGGAGGGTGCAGGCGGTTAAGATGGTGGTCCTCCCGAGATTCCTCTTTGTGTTTCAGTGCCTCCCGGTGGTGATCACGAAAGCTTTTTTTAAAAGGATTGAAAAGAGCATCATGGGTTGTGTGTGGGCCGGGAAGACCCCGAGAGTGAGGAAGGGATTCTTACAGCGTAGCAGGGATATGGGGGGGCTGGCACTACCGAGCCTAAGTGAGTATTATTGGGCCGCTAATATTTCAATGGTGAGTAAGTGGATGGGAGAGGAGGAGGGAGCGGCGTGGAAGAGATTAGAGAGGGCGTCCTGCAGGGGGACTAGCCTACAGGCTATGGTGACAGCCCCATTGCCGTTCTCACCGAGGAACTACACCACAAGCCCGGTGGTGGTGGCTACACTGAAGATTTGGGGACAGTGGAGACGGCATAGGGGAAAGACTGGAGCCTTTGGGGGGTCCCCGATAAGAAACAACCATAGGTTTTCCCCGGGGGGAATGGATGGAGGATATGGAATGTGGCAAAGAGCAGGAATAACGCAACTGAAAGATCTGTTTGTGGATGGGAAGTTCGCGAGTCTGGGAGCGCTGACCGAGAAATATGGGTTGCCCCAAGGGAATGCATTCAGGTATATGCAACTGAGGGCTTTCGCGAGGCAACAGGTGAGGGAATTCCCGCAGCTCCCGACAGAAGAGGTGCAGGACAGAGTGATCTCAAAGACATGGGTGGGGGATGGTAAGGTGTCAGATATATATAGGGAAATGAGGGACGAGGGGGAGACTATGGTAGATGAACTAAAAGGGAAAGGGAAGAAGAGCTGGGGGAGGAGATCGAGGAGGGGCTGTGGGCAGATGCCCTAAGCAGGGTAAACTCGTCGTCCTCGTGTGCCAGGCTAAGCCTGATTCAGTTTAAGGTATTACACAGGGCGCATATGACTGGAGCACGGCTCAGTAAATTTTTTGGGGTGGAAGATAGGTGTGCGAGGTGCTCGAGGAGCCCAGCGAATCCTACCCATATGTTTTGGTCATGCCCGGCACTACAGGGGTTTTGGATGGGGGTGACAAAGGTGCTTTCAAAAGTAGTGGGGGTCCGGGTCGAACCAAGCTGGGGGTTGGCTATATTTGGGGTTGCACAAGAGCCGGGAGTGCAGGAGGCGAGAGAGGCCGATGTTTTGGCCTTTGCGTCCCTAGTAGCCCGGCGCAGGATATTGTTAATGTGGAAAGAAGCCAAGCCCCCGGGGGTGGAGATCTGGATAAATGACATGGCAGGGTTTATAAAGCTAGAGCGGATTAAGTTCGTCCTAAGGGGGTCGGCTCAAGGGTTCACCAGGCGGTGGCAACCGTTCGTCGAATACCTCGCAGAAAGATAGATGGAATGGAAAAAAGAAGGCAGCAGCAGCAGCCCAGGATCGGGGGGGAGGGGTGGAGGGGGGGGAGGAGGAACCAGAAGGACTCGCAGGGTTGTTAATATATACTGTATAATATGTATAGGTCGTTGCGACAGATAATTATATATTGGACTGTTAAATTATATTTTTGGAGAGTGTTACTTGTGATAAGGCAGTTGCCAATTAAGGTTAGTTTTCATTTTTGTTATTTATTATTTATTCATTTTTTGTTTATAAAATAGGTCATTGTTACTTGTGTTGTTATAATATTGTGTAAAGGATGCACAATGTACTGTGTTGGTTGACCAAAAATTTTCAATAAAATATTTATTTTTAAAAAAAGGGGCCCAGGACCAGCTACCTCTCTGGAGATCGCTTTTCAGAGCCTTACTGTGTTCCTGGACGACCACGCGACCCCCTCGTGGGCCCCCGACCAGAGACTACCCCAGACCTGTGCCGCGCGGCCGGCCACCCATCATGGGGGGCTACCCTGCTATTTTTGCGGCCAGTCTCAACAACCCCAACAGCACTGCCCGGCCCGCAACAGGAAAAGGACACTTCGCCATGGTTTGCCTAGCCAGGAAAAAGAACTCGAACTCACAGACCCGATCCACAGACTCACAGGCCCGCAGACCCCGCAATGTGGCAGCGTGTCTGCCGCCTCCGCCTCCACACAACACGTGCAATTCATGGGGGCCGCCATCTTGGCCATCCTCCCCCACACGGCCAGCACGTGCGATCCATGGGATCTTGGACGCCATCTTCCTCACCGCCCGCCACGCTCGACCAACGGGGGCCGCCATCTTGGCCCCATCTGCTACGCCGCTCGATGCATACGACCTACACGGACAGCCATCGCGGGGCTGCCCCAGCACCTCCGTTCACGCCGCCGGCTACCCACAACTCAGCGCGGTCACCCTGGACTAGTCACAACCTAAGCACCTCCAGAGCTCCATGATGGCCATCCGGGTTAATGGGTACCTTGCCATTTCGACTCCCGGAGCACAGAGAGCTTAATTCACCCAGACATGGTAAGACGCTGCTCGCTCCCAATATTCCTGACGCAACAAACCATATCCTTCGCCTCTGGGTCGCACTCGGTGCAAATCCAAGGTGCACTCCTGCAACCCTAGCAATACAGGGCGCTGAGTACACTAATTTTCAACTATATGTGCTGCCAGACCTCTGCACTGTTCTCTTTTTGGGACTCGACTTCCAGTCCACCTCAGGAGCCCAGCTTTTAAGTTCGGGGGGCCCCTGCCCCCGTACACCATATGCAGCCTCGCGACCCTAAAATTCGACCACCCCCAGCTCTTCGCAAACCTCACCGCCGATTGCAAGCCAGTAGCCACCAGAAGCAGGCAGTATAGCATGCAGGACAGGACGTTCATTAGGTCCGATGTCCAGCGTCACTTGCGGGAGGGAGTCATAGAGGCCAGCAATAGCCCCTGGAGAGCTCAGGTGGCGGTCGTCAAGACCGGGGAACTGTTCTGGATAGTGGTTGATTACAGCCAAACCATTAACCGGTTTATGCAACTCGATGCGTACCCCCTTCCCCGGATTGCAGACATGGTAAATCAGATCACACACTACCGCGTGTTCTCCACGGTGGATCTGAAATCTGCACACCACCAGCTCCCAATCCGCCTGGAGGACTGCCACTACACGGCGTTTGAGGCAGACGGCCGTCTTTTCCATTTCCTCCGGGTCCCCTTTGGCGTCACGAATTGGGTTTCGGTGTTCCAACGAACGATGGACCGAATGGTGGACCAGTACGGGCTGCGGGCCACATTTCCGTACTTGGACAATGTCACCATCTGCGGCCATGATCAGCAGGACCACGACGCCAACCTCCCCTCCACTGATTTCTCCAGACCGCCCAAAAACTCAACCTCAGCTACAAGGAGAAATGCGTTTTCCGCACAACCAGACTAGCCATCCTCGGCTACGTCATGGAGAACGGGGTCCTAGGGCCCGACCCTGACCGTATGCGCCCCCTCCTCCAATTCCCTCTCCCTCACTGCCCCAAGGCCCTGAAGAGGTGCCTTGGATTTTTCTCCTATTACGCCCAGTGGGTCCCCCAGTATGCGGACAAAGCCCGCCCACTATTTAAGGCCACCATTTTTCCACTGGCAACCGAGGCCCGCAGGTCTTCAGCTGCATTAAGGCGGACATCGCCAAAGCCATGATGTGCGCGGTGGATGAGTCTGTCCCCTTCCTGGTGGAGAGCGACACACGGAGGTCGCTCTCGCCGCCACCCTCAACCAAGCAGGCAGACCGGTAGCGTTCTTTTCACGCATCCTCACCACCTCTGAAATTCGACACTCCACGGTCGAAAAAGAAGCCCAAGCCATCGTAGAAGCCCTGCGGCACTGGAGGCACTACTTCGCTGGTAGGAGGTTTACTCTCGTCACCGACCAATGATCGGTAGCCTTCATGTTCGACAATACGCAACATGCAAAATCAAGAACGACAAGATCTTGAGGTGGAGGATCGAACTCTCCACCTATAACAATGATATAATATATCGTCCTGGGAAGCTGAACGAGCCCCCAGATGCCCTGACCCGTGGCACATGCGCCAGAGTGCAAGATGACCGACTTAGGGCTACCCACGATGACCTCTGCCACCCGGGGGTCACCCGGCTCGCCCATTATATCAAGGCCCGCAACCTGCCCTACTCCATCAAGGAGGTCAGAGCCATGACCAGGGACTGCCAAATCTGTGCGGAGTGTAAACCGCACTTCTATCGACTGGATAAGGCCCACCTGGTAAAGGCACCCCGGCCCTTTGAACACCTCAGTATCGATTTCAAAGGGCCCCTCCCCTCCAATAACCGCAACACATACTTTCTTAACATCATAGATGAGTTCTCCCGCTTCCCGTTTGCCATCCCCTGCCCCGATATGACCACTCCCACTGTCATCAAAGCCCTGTATAGTGTCTTCACCCTGTTTGGTTTCCCCAATTATGTCCACAGCGACAGGGGCTCGTCGTTCATGAGCGACGAACTGAGTCAGTACCTGCTCAGTAAGGGCATCGCCTCAAGCAGGACTGCCAGTTATAACCCCAGGGGAAACGGGCAGGAGGAGAGGGAAAACACGACCGTCCTACTGACCCTGTGGTCTAGGAATCTCCAGTTTGTCACTGACAGGAGGTCCTCCCCGATGCGCTCCACTCTATTAGGTCCCTCCTTTGCACGGCCACAAAGCTGACTCCTCGTGACCGCTTGTTTGTTTTCCCTAGTGGAGCTACGTCAGGGGCCTCTCTTCCGTCCTGGCTGAAGACACCGGGTCCAGTTCTCCTCCGAAAACACGTTCGGAGCCATAAGATCGACCCCCTGGTTGAGAGGGACCAGCTCCTACACTCCAACCCCCAGTATGCTTATGTCGAACACCCCGATGGCCGACAAGATACTGTCTCCCTCCGGGACCTGGCACCCGCAGGCTCCACCATCAACACCACTACTGCATTTCCCCACACTATATCCCGTCCAATCTACCATGTCCAGCGCCTCCACCCCTATATGGCTCCCGCGCTCCCTCCCACCCGCCGCACCGGTCCACAGGAATGAAGCTCCAGAAGAGCGGCTCCCGGAGTCCACGCCTGCGCCCGCACCGGACCCACTTCCACAGCCACCCGGACCGGCTGCAACACCAGTGCTTCGGCGGTCGCAGCGCACAATCCAGGCGCCGGACTGACTGAACCTATGATCCCGTCACCCCCGCCGGACTTCATTTTTTTAACAGGGGGTGAATGTGGTGAATCTATGACTGCGAATAATTCACCAGTGCATTGTATCTTGTTCTGTTGTGGTGTTATGTTATTAACCCTGTGGGCTCTGCCTATGGGCCATTGTGTGGCTTCACCGACAGGGGGATATGTTGGGGATGTATGGGCTCCGCCCATGGCTCCTCCCCTTAAGAGGAAGTATAAAGAGCAGCTGACCTGCGGGCCGTCCTCAGTATTGTACCGGTTGCAGGCAGGCACTGTTCTACGCTGATTAAAACCACGGTTTACTTCTCCTCGTGTCTCTGAGTGAATTGATGGCCGCATCAAAGACTTTCCTCAGAACAGAAGGGAGGGAGAATGTGTTAAAGCTGCAACAAAATGTAGCAACTTTAAGAAAAGAAGACAGAAGGCCTGGTGTGAGAGGGGGATGGGGAGCGGGGGGTTTAATTGCAGAAATACATGTATGGGATTTTTTTAAAGGGGGTTTAAGATCGAGGAGAAAGGTCAAATTCTAAGTTGACAAACTCAACATTGAGCCCCAAGGGCTGCAACGTGCCCACCTGGTTCGCACTGCTGCCTCACAGTGCCAGGGTCCCAGGTTCAATTCCAGCTTGGGTGACTGTGTGGAGTTTGTACGTTCTCCTCATGTTTTCGTGGGTTTCACGCAGATGCTCCGGTTTCCTCCCACAGTCAAAAGACGTGCAGGTTTAGTGGGTTGCGGGGTTAGGGCAGGGGGATTGGGCCTAGGTATGATGATCTTTCAGAGAGTCGATGCCGACACGATGGGCCGAATAACCTCCTTCTACACTGAATTCTGTGGTTCTATGGAAGATGAGGTGCTGCTCCTCCAGCTTGTGCTGGGCTTCAATGGAGCATTGCATCAGGTCAAGGATAGACATGTGGGCAGGAGACCAAGATGCTGAGGTAAACCATCAAGTAACAGGAAATTTGGGGTCATGCTTGCGGACTGAGTGAAGGTGTTCTGCAAAGCGATCACCCAGTCTGTAATTTGTCTCCTCAATGGAGAGGAGACCGTATTGTGAGCAGTGAATACAATAAACCAAATTGAAGCAAGTGCAAGTTAAAAGCTGCTTAACCTAAAAGGAGTATTTGAGACCTTGAATGGTGAGGGGTGAAAGGTAAAGTGGCAGGTGTTGCACCTTCTGTGTTTGCAAGGAAAGGTTCTGTGGGAAGGGAATGGGGAGTTGGGCATGATGGAGGAGTGGATCAAGATGTCAAGGACGAACCGGCTCCTGTGGAGGGGTGAGATGAAGATGTGTTTTGTGGCAGCATCATGCTGGAGCTTGCAGAAATGGCGGAGGATGATCCTTTCAATGCAAAGGCAATGGGGTGAAAAGTGAGATCAAGGGAGGCTCTATCATGGCTCTAGGAAGGAGGGGAAAGATTGAGGACAGACTTGCGGAAAATGGGTCAAACCCAGTTGAGAGTACTGTTAATCACAGGTGGGGGGGAACCTCCGTTAAGGAAAAAAGTAGACATGTTGGGAAAGTGACATCATCAGAAAAGATGTGATGGAGGTGGAAAGACTGGGAGAATGGGATGAAGCCCTTACAGGGAGTTGGGAGTGAGGAGCCGTAGTTGAGGTAGCTGTGGTAATAGGTGGGTTTGTAATGAATATTGGTGGTCAGTCTATCACCAGAAATGGAGACTGAGAGGTCAAGGAAGGGAAGTGTTTAAACCATGTAAAGGTGAGAGAGAGGTGGAAATCAGCAGCAAAATTGATTAATATTTCTAAGTCTATACGAGAGCATGAAGCATCGATATAGTCAATGATGTAACGGAAAAAGAGTTATGGGAGGGAGCCTGAGTAGGACTGGAACAAGGAATATTACATATGACCAGAAAAAGACAGACATAACTGGAGCCCATGCGGGTATCCATAGCCGCACCTTTTATTTTCAGGAAGCGAGACAAGTTAAAATAGAAATTATTTAGTGAGACAATAGGTTCAGCCAGGCAGAGGACAGTGGTGGTAGACAGTGATTGTTCGTGAAGTGTTGGGTACTCTGATACACAGACGAACCAACGTGGTTGTGAATGGTACAACGCAGTTTTATTTCATTGAACTATAAACATAGTAAACTCTGGTATTCAGCACATGGTGAACCTCTGAGTGGCTGGCAATGAGGTCTGTGCCCTGAGCTCTCTCCTGCTCGAGAGTCCAGGAAGTGTCGTGTTCCCTGCTTTGTACTGTGTATGCTCTTGTCCATGATTGGCTGTCGTGTTTTGTGTGTTGATTGGTCCGTTGATCTGTCCATCATTATGTGTGTATGTATGTGCTGTGATGTTCATCTGAATATCATGACAGTTCGGACCTCTGCTCAAGGAAGAAGCGGAGAGCCCTCAGATCCTCCTGCTGGGAGATGGAGGTGTAGAGGGTTTGGACATTAATAGTGAAGAGAAGGCAGTTAGGGGCAGGGAACGGTAATTGTTGATATGATGTTGGGCTTCAGAAGAATCACAGATATAGCTGGGAAGAGACTGGACAAGGGGAGAGATGATGGAGTCTATATAGGAAGAAAGGAATTCCGTGGGGGCAGGAACAGGCTGATGTGATGGGTCTACCAAGGCAGTCCTATTTGTGGATTTTGGAAAAAGGTAGAAGTGGGGTTGGGGGACAATGAAGCTGGAGGGTGTGGAAGGAAGCTCTCCAGAGGCGATGAGGCAGGTAACAGTCCTGGAAACAATGGCTTGATGTTTGGTGGTGGGTCATGGTCCAGGGGGAGGTAGGAGGAAGTGTCTGAGAGTTTGCATTCAGTCTCTGTGAGGTAGAGGTCAGTACACCAGACAACAACAATCCCACCCTTGTCAGGAGGTTTGATTACAATATCAGGTTTGGACCGAAGAGAACCGAGAGCAGGAAGTTCAGAGGGAGACAGTTAGAATGGATGAGAGGGGCAGAGAAATATGGGACGGCCGATATCTCACCAACAGTTCTCAATGAAAAGACCAAGAGAAGGTAGGAGGCCAGAAGGTGGCGTTCAGGAAGAGGTAGAATACTGGAGCCAGGTGAAAGGATCCACTGAACAGAGTTAAGACTCCCACTGCATCCCCCTCCCCCTCTCAAACCAGGTCGTCTGTGTTTTGTTCTTTAAGTTGCTACTTTTGTTGCAGTGTCTACCCCATTCTCTTCCCCCCCCCCCCCCCCCCCACACACACACTTCTGACAAAGAGTCAAAGGACTCAAAATGTTAACTCTTTTTTTCTCTCCTTCGAGATCCTGCCAGACCTGTTGAATTTTCCCCCATCCTCTGCTCTTCTTTCAGATTCCAGCATCCACAGAATTTTGCTTATTTTAGTTCATTTTAAACATTGGGTTAAGCTGTTGAAACAGTCATTACCTCTGGTTGTGCAAAGCGATTTTAATAAACAAAAGTGAAACTACAGTTTCGGAGCACAGCAGAAAGAAATGAAACATGAAATTGAACAGCAGAGACAGTGGATGTAATACAAGAGTGCAGCAAAAAAAGATAAAAGGAAAGTAAGCAGAAGAGAAGAAATCGTGGAACTGTGAGACAGGAAAGAATGCATAAAAAAATGAAACGAAGAAGGAAAAACGGAAATATTGGGGCAGAAAATAACTAAACAAGGTTTAAACTGAAGAGGAAATGCTTCCTTAAAAATGCAGCCACAATGTAAATGATTAAAGACAGCACATCAGTGGTTTACTATCTAGAACCTCATTGCAGTGAAACAATAAATTAATTGGCAGTAAAGCACTACAATTGGATTGTCTTCGAGCTAAGTAGGGAAAAATTAACAAGGGCTCCAATTCCTCATCATTATCCAAGAATTGCTGCTGGAAAATGTGCATATTTGAGTGTCAGGACTACGCTCGACTGTCATGTTTGTTACTGATTTTATCCTGTCCCATCAACTGTTCACTATAAATTTAACATCATCTTCTCAAGGGCAATCTCTGAATGAGCCATGCCAGCGATACTCACATCCCAGGAATGATTAGAAGAAAAATGTAACCGTGGGCAGAGTTCTCTCAGTAATGTAATTGTATATACATGAAACTCCAGTGTGCTAGGCACTGAAAACATTGCAAACTTTGATGGTGTTCAGCATTGTCAGCTGCACAACTATCTAAGCAAGAGTCAGTCACAAAGCAGAAAACTACTTTTATGTTGGACTTCTTTGGATTCAGAAGACTGGCATTCATGAGTGTCTACATTTTAGACCCTATTTTCACGGAAGAAAGGCATTATTGGACATACCAGTATCCTTGCACTTCATTAAAACAAGGTGAATAGAAAGACAAGTTTGTAAACCACTCTAGATACTGAGAATGTGAAAATGAAACAGAAAGGCACTACACTCAAGTCAGCCGGTTAAGCAGCCTGCATTGTTCAGAATGTTTTGTATTTTTGTTTATAATATTAGAGCAGCAAATCTACCATTATCATTAAGCATCAAAAATATTGAATAGGTCCAAGAAAGTTGTAATGATTTAAAATCACAAGCAACTGCATGTGGTTTGTTTTAAAGATTGGTCTAATCTGTTCAAAAGTCACCTTTGTCTTTGCTTTGGCAAATTGAAATTTAAAGATAAAGTGCAGCAATAGCTCATTGTTGTATGTTCCGTAGGTTTCACAAAGAGATTCTGAGTCTTGTTTGGTTGAACATCAAGTGTTTTTTTTGGTACATAACTATGTACAAATATCCAGAGTACATAGCCAAAACCAAGAGCTTGCTTCTACACAGGTCTCTGTCTAGTCCACAGTTGACTGCAGTCTCAGGTTATGTGTCTCTTTATACCACTCTGTGGGCAGGGCTGTTTCCCAATCCCATTTTAATCCTTGTTATGTCAAATACCCTTATACTTCATGAAGCAGCAGAGAAGAAATAAGAACCTAGAAAAACACCACTGCGGAAGAGAGATTGGGAACTATACAAGTGGGCACTAAAATGGTGGGAGGAAAGGAAGATGAGAGAAAAATAAGTGGAAGAGACGAAATAGTACAAAAAAGAATTGTGGGACAACATTGTTCGGCGAATTAGTAAAATCAAATTTCCCTGTTTTGATCTTAAAATAGAGAATTTTCTCTGATCTTTGTGGATTCCATGGTGCATGTTCATGCCTGAAGGAAAAATGTAGATTAATGAGCAGCACAGAGGTCAGACAACATGTGATGCTGTCAATAATTTAACATACATGTGCTGAACAAAATACTTGAGCTTGATTTTTAATTTCATTTTCTTTTAGTGTGCAAGCAATGTTTGCTCAAGTAACAAGCTGCAGGAATACCTGTTATACAATGCTGTACAAATGGGCTGGGATCTTAAACTAGGAGTTTGAATAAAGTTTAAGTTTTAATGCTGATGTCAATAAGCTTTTATTTGATAAATAAATATATACTAGTTTGTTCAATGCCAAGGGACACGATGAGCATTATGGTGAATTTTTTTGTCATACAATACAGGTCAAATGTGACTCGATAATGTCAAACCCACTATAGCAGGGATGACAGTTTAGTTAGAAATACACATCATGGTATCTACATCTGACTGGACAACTCAGACATCTGAAACAGTTCTGACTGGACTCCATCTTAACATCTGGTGTTATGCATTGTTATGCTTTATATTCTATAAGGAGGTTTTGTCAGAAAGCACTCAAGGATTGTAATTTGCTTTTGAATCGAATGTGTCTTGCTTTTAAACAGATGATCAGCATTTTATATAGTTCACAGTTGAGTAAATCAAGGTTGAAGCACCAAGTTGCTCGGGCACAACTAAAATCATTTTGTTTTACCATTCCTACCAATTAAATTTCCAGAGGTGTTACAGTAACTGTTAACTATGCAAATATTTAAGGGTTATCATTCAGCTTATCTGTACCTTTATCTTAGTCTTGTCCTTTTATTTTTGCAGTGATGTTCAAAATACTTTTTTTAATGTTTATTAATTTTCTTTTAAGTTACTGTGCTGTTTGAGTTCCAATTAATTTTTTCAGCTTCAATGTTAGTTTAAAACTGAAGAACCCAATGGGATTTAAATTAGAAGTGGAACTATTTTTCAACCAGGGGAATGGGGGGGAAAGAAGACGGCGGGGGTTGGGGTTGGGGGGTGGGGTGGGGGGGCTGAGAAGACACCGTAAAGCAGAAATAGGTGAAGAAAGATGAAGGGCATTAGACTGGCTGCACCAGGCCACACGTGGCAACTTGGAACAAAATGGCACTGCAAGCAACCACTTGGGAAGGTCCCTGGACAAAGGGAGTATGGTGGTATGTATTAGGGGTATTAAGGTACCCTGTGATGCTGAGAGGCTATTGGCGGATAGACACTGGGTCCCGATTGGATCAGCCGCCTGCTGGCTCCACCCAGTAAGGTGGAGTATAAGAGCCTGGGTTCTCCCAGCAGCCGCATTCTGTAACTGTGCTGCTGGGGAACAAGTTTGCGTAATAAAGCCATCGTTCGACTCCTTCTCATCTCGTCTCATGAGTGATTGATTGTGCTACAGGGAGACCCTGGAGTGCAGGGGCAGATCCACATGGCGAACTCACAGTTGTAATGTAATGTAAATCGCTTATTGTCACAAGTAGGCTTCAAATGAAGTTACTGTGAAAAGCCCCTAGTCACCACATTCCGGCACCTGTTCGGGGAGGCTGTTAGGGGAATTGAACCGTGCTGCTGGCCTGCCTTGGTCTGCTTTCAAAGCCAGCGATTTAGCCCTGTGCTAAACAGCGGCCATGTTGGATACCTCGTGGACAAAGGGAAACCCCAGAGCGTGGGGGCCTGATCTCATGGGGAGAACAGTGACCTTTTCATTTACCTGAGGAAGGAGCAGTGCTCCGAAAGCTAGTGATTTGAAACAAACCTGTTGGACTTTAACCTGGTGTTGTAAGACTTCTTCCTGTGCTCACCCCAGTCCAATGCCGGCATCTCCGCAATATGAAGAGAAACTATAAATCTGGCAATCAAAAATGCAGAAAGTTGAAGGCGAGGCAAGAGGATGAAGCTAGGAAAAAAGACAGTTTGACGCCTTACTTTAAAATGTTTGAAACGTTGAGCAGTGCCCAAACTACTCCCTTATACTCAACAACAATATGCACCAAAGGTTTTGGTGGCTTGTCTGATGACATTGACCTGCCGATATCCGGAGAGAACACATCACCCGAAAAACCGGAACAAGGGGCGCAATTCTCCACTCCCACGCTGGTTGGGAGAATCGCCTGGCCCGCCAAAATTTCCGGGGACGCCGGTCCGACGCCCTCCCACGATTCTCCCAAGCGGCGGGAACGGCCCAGTCGGGTTTTGCGTGCCGCAGGCCGGAAAATCGCCGGAGACACCCAAAATGGCGATTCTCCGGCACCCCCGCTATTCTGAGGCCCGGATGGGCCGAGCAGCCAGGCCAAAACGGCGGGTACCCCCCCGGCACCGTCCACACCTGGTCGCTGTAGTCGTGGGCGGTGCGTGAACGCTTGGGGGGGCGAGGGGGGACCCTGCACCGGGCTTCACCTGGAATGTGGGGTGGCCCGCGATCGGTGCCCACCGATCGTCGGGCCGTCCTCTCTGAAGGAGGACCTCCTTCCTTCCGCGGCCCCGCAAGATCCGTCCCCCATCTTCTTGCGAGGTGGATTTAGACAGGACGACAACCACGCATGCGCGGATGACGTCCGTTATGCGGCGCCGGCTGCGTCATCTATGCGGCGCCGCTTTTACGCGGGCGACAAGGCCTGGCGCATGTAGATGACGCGGCCCCGATACTGGCCCATTGTCAGGGCCTGAATCGGTCGGGACAGGGGCCGTTACGCGCCGTCGTGAACCTCGACGGCGTTCACAACGGCGCGGCCACTTCGACGTGGGAGTGGAGAATCGCGCCCATGATGTGGGGTTGGATTTTCCAATTTTCAGGCTATGTCCTGGCCGGTGTGTGAGAACGGTGGCGTTTTACGACCGAAAATTTGGCACAGAATGACCACCGATCCTCTGTTTGGTGGGGGAGGCTAGCTGGAAGGCAGTGTAGAGCACCTGGCTCTAGCTCCCCATACGGCCGGAAAATTGGCAGATCCGTGGACGCGCACGCGCACTGCGGTGGCCTGCAGTGGCCGTGCCGTGCAACATGGCGTGGCCGCATGCGGACTCAGCCTGCAAAATAGTGCCCCCCCCCTTTGGCCAGCCTGCGAGCCCCAGACCGCCACCCAACAGTTCCCCAGACCCTGCCAAAGTCCCCCCTGCCCGCGGATCGGCTCTCCCACGACTGTGGAGGCACTGGACTGAGTCCGCAGCCACCATGCCGAGTTCCCGAAAAAAAATTAGCATGAGAGACCCACGCCGTCGAGAACTCAGCCGGTCGGGGGCTGAGCATCAGGGGCTAAGCTGCAGGCAACGTCCTGAGGCCGTCGGTATGGCGTGCAGCATTCTCCTGGAGTATGCCGCTTTGGAGCGGGCGGAGCATCACGGAAGCGGTGCTGCCCCCGATTTCGGCGGAAACGGGGATTCTCTGGCCGATTGCCGTACGCGATTTTGGCATCGGCGACCAGAGAATCCCGCCCATGGACTCTGAAATGGGAATGGAAATGCAAGCTACTGCTCAAGCTCATTGTTCTGCAACTGAAATGATGGAAAAAAATCTACCCTGAAAATATTGCCTTATGACCAATCTGGTCCACTGGATATGATTGAATATTTTCTAATAAATAGACCGGAGAACATAGGTAATATGGAAAATTTGAGAAAATACTTTTGAGGGTTGAGGTCGAAAGCTGTTTTGAAGTCTTCATGAGTTCCGTTTTCTGAGGGTGAACAGAAATGGCATGACGGAAAGGAGAAATTGAATGATCTTTTTCTGAAACCTCTAAGTCAGTCTACTGTTAGGTTTGCAAATTATTACCTGACTCTAGTAGGGAAACAAACATTTGTCGATAGGTACTCTAACTGGAGAAATGTTGGAAGAGATCTTGCTGATCATGAAAGTTCCAAAAGTCATATTAAAGCTATGTGTGCATTCGTTCAAAGATGTAAATTTTCTTGAAGAATTGATTCTACGTTAACGGCTCAGTTTTAAAAGGAGTGTTCTTACTGGAGGTAAGTGCTGACTTCCTTGGGACTTCCTTTATGGGGACAAGATGAGTCATCAGTGACAAGTCAAGGAAGTAATTTTTTAGCCTGCCTTGAATATCTCAGTGAATTTGATGAGCTTCTGAAAGAGCATTTGAAAAGTTATCAATATTGTGGCTCAGGGAAGACCAACTTTTTAACGCACAGACCTTAAGATAACTGCATCGCTATAATTTATTATAGTCATAGAATTTACAGTGCAGAAGGAGGCCATTCAGCCAGAGCGGTTCAGATACCATTTCACTAATGATGTAAAAGATGCCAAATACTGATCCATAATAGTTGATTCAACACCCGTTGTGAGTCATGTGGACCAATTAACATCAATTTTAAGATATGTGACCAGCGATGGTGAAGTTGTCGAGCGATTTTTCTGTTTTATCCAGCTGCAGTCCCCTACTTCGGAGTGCTTAGAGACAACTGTTTTGGAAATCATTGCAAATTTAGGTTTGGACATCAAAAATGATCATGGGCAGATCTTCGAAAATGCGACAAATATGGCAGAAAAATATTCATGTCTGCAAACAATACTGAGCAATGCAGGCCCCTGTACATTATTCATCCCATGTTCCAGTCACTCCTTGAATTTAATCTGCAGCACAGCAGCTGAACCGTGTCCGGCAGCCATACGTATTTTTGACTTTGTTTAAAACACTTTTTGGGGGGTTTTCAAGTATTGGTGGAATCACACAGAGAGCACACATGGAAAACATTTGATGGTCAAAGGAATTTGTGACACCAAGTGGTCCACTCATTCAGATGCTGTTTTGGCTTTGAGACTGAACTTTGTTGATATGAAAGAATGCTTATTAGATGTAGCCACATCAAATTCAGAGAAACCACATGTGAAAGCTGAAGCAAAATCCTGAGTAGAGAAGTTTGAAATGTGCAACAATACAGTTTTTACTGTTTTGTGGAATGGTTTACTTCAAAGAAATAATGCCGTTAGCAAAACGCTGCAAAATGGTGATACAGCTTTATTGAATGCTTCACAATTGTTAGCCTCAGTTAATAGTTTTGTCATGGATGTTCAAAATTACTATACCTCAGTGGAAGCAGAAGCATGAACATTAACAAAAAGTACAGGTCCCTCTGATAATGAGAAGCATAACAACGCAGCAAGTTATTTTTGATTGAAACTAGAGACAATGAAATCACTTTAAAAGGGAAAGAGAATATTGTTGTTCAGACTGTCAATGTTATTTGTGACACAATAATGGTGCAAATGCATTATGGATTTCAATGAATCAATTACAGGCTTGTTTTCATAATTATAAAGCACTAAAGCAGTTAAACAGTGATTTTGAATTTTTGTTGCTTGCATTGTGTGAGCTGAGGGTGGGTGAGCGGGGTCAGGAGGGCATTGATGTCATTGGGAGTGGGGCTTGACGACATTGGGTGCAGGGCTTTAAGTCATTGGGGGCAGGGATTGATGTAATTTGTGCCAGGCTGTTATGTCACCAGATGTAGGTTGTGACGTGGGGGCCCTGAAAAGTGGGAGAGTGCGGGGCCTCAAAGTGGATGGCTGCCTCTGGTCACGGTGTTTTTTAGTTTGCTTTTAACACCTAATATTTAAATACAATTCTTTCCAAACTGTTTTCATGCAGAACAAAACTAGAGTCAAATCCTACAGAAATCAATAAATTGTAACCTAAAATCTGACTATGGATTCTAAATGTCTTCAATAACAAATCTACCATACACATTGCTAATAGTTTAAACGTATAGTGTTGTTTTGTGATGGTGCAATGAGAAATGCCAAACTCCATTTCCAGTAATCACATTAACACACTTGCAGGAACTGCTTATGTTCTATCATCATATCATAGAATTATTGAGATATCAACCGGTTCTGGAACATGGTTGCCTCCAGCAGAAACTTTTTCCCTTCAGTGAAAACAGCCAAACTGAAGGAATAGCTGCCTCAGATTCCACACCACCTGTGGTCATATTTGGTGACATATGGGCGGCACGTAGCACAGTGGTTAGTACTGTTGCAGCACAGAGACAAGGACCCGGGTTCGAATCCTGGCTAGGTCACTATCTGTGTGAAGTCTGCATGTGCTCCCCGTGTCTGCGTGGGTTTCCTCCGGGTGCTCCGGTTTCCTCCCACCAGTCCCAAAAGATGTGCTTGTTAGGTGAATTGGACATTTTGAATTCTCCCTCAGTGTACCCGAACAGGCGCCGGAGTGTGGTGACTAGGGGCTTTTCACAGTAACTTCATTGCAGTGTTAATGTAAGCCTACTTGTGACACTAATAAAGATTATTATTATTTGGCTGGCAGAGAACAAGGAGTCAGTAATGTTTTGGATGGCAGCTTAGTGGACTGGATGTTGTCAGTAGCGTTGAAAGCCTGGACAAAGTGGTACCTAGTCCAAAACGTGAGCAAAGCCATGCAGGCTCTAAAATGCCATGCTCAACTTTGACTCTGCCATGTGTACTGAGGTGGCTCAAGTGTGCAGATCCTATCAGATCTTATCCCTGTTCGGTTGGAACTTTTCATCAGCGCATAACTTGGGAGAGATGTGCTCTGTGGTATTCCATTCTGAGAACATGGATTTCCTATGTGCTCGTCAATCCCTCGACTTCAATCCAGAAATTCCTTCACAAAACATTGGGCATCTTGATCTTTGGTCAGCCAGTAAGGAGGTGGGGTGGGTTTGTGATGGGGACCGGCTCTTTTGGATCTCGCAAAGGTGAACAGTCTCTCTGGCTGCCTGCCTCTCCTTGTGGTCCAAAGCAGTGCCCAGGTGGTTCTGGAGAGAGAACAAGTAGTGCCCATGCTTTGGGTCTTCTATGGCTGGAGTGATGGGGCATCACAAGGGATAGATTGAAACTTTAACTGTAAGATAAAAGCAAATTACTGCAGATGCTGGAATCTGAAACAAAAACAGAAAATACTGGACAATCTCAGCAGGTCTGACAGCATCTGTGGAGAGAAAAGGGAGCTAATGTTTTGAGTCTGGATGACTCTTTGTCAAAGAAACTTTGGGTGCAATTCTCCCAAAAGGGAGCAAAGTCTGCAAGAGAGCACGTTTAGCTGTGTGTTTCCCGGTATTCGCAGTGCGAAGAAACACATGGTTATTCAACACGACTCATGTTGAATAAGGGGCCTGAACGGGGACTGCGCGGCCGAGGCTGCAAATAGCCCCATTTAGTACAGTGGGGAGCTGAGCGATTTTGCGTTGTCGCGCGTCCTGAAGGCTGCTTTGGAGAACACTTACCCGAAGATCAGAGGCTGAATGCCCTTGATGTTGAAATGTTCCCCGACTGGAAGGGAACATTCCTGCCTGGCGAATGACGCGTGATGTCCGTTCATCCGTTGTCGCAGCGTCTGCATGGTCTCGCCAATGTACCACACCTCGGGACATCCTTTCCAGCAGAAACTTATAGCCAAGTTCCGCACACATGAGTACGGCCTCAACCGGGACCTTGGATTCATTTTTTTAAAAAAAATAATTTTTATGAGGATTTTCACAAAATATCAACAACAGAATGAAAAAGAAACCCAATAGAATTAAATACAGAACAAAGTAAAACAACCCCCATGCACCCCTCCCCCCTCTACATAAATAATAAATTAACACCCCGAGTTAACACAAAGCAAACATAGCAAATATATACACGCCCTCAGATCCCCAGGGTAAATAAACAAAAATAAAATAGAACCCCCCCCGGGTTGCTGCTACTGCTGACCATTGTCTACCGCTCTGCCAGGAAGTCCAAGAACGGTTGCCATTGCCTAAAAAACCCTTGTACTGATCTCCTTAAGGCGAATTCCACCCCGAAAACCCTCCATCTATTCTCCCTGGGACAAACCGGTGGTTCCCACGTATTGGGGTCCACACCGAGGCCCCAACTTCCCCCCTGTGCCGCCTCCACTGCCCCCAGATTTTGAGGGTAGCCGCCATTACCGGGCTCGTGGTATACCTCATTGGAGGGAGCGGCAGCGGCGCCGTTGCCAGCGCCTCCAGACTCGTACCCTCACAAGACGCCGTCTCCAGCCTCTTCAACGCAGCCCCCTCCCCCTCCATCACCCACTTGCGCACCATTGCCGCATTGGCGGCCCAGTAGTACCCACAGAGGTTGGGCAGTACCAGCCCCCCCCCATCCCTTCTCCGCTCCAGGAACACCCTTCTCACCCTCGGAGTCCCTCGTGCCCACACAAACCCCGTTATGCTCCTGTTGACCCGCCTAAAGAAGGCCTTCAGGATAAACATGGGGAGGCAATGGAATAGGAACAGAAACCTTGGGAGCACTGTTATCTTAACTGACTGCACCCTACGCGCCAGGGACAGTGGCAACGCATCCTACCTCTTGAACTCCTCCTCCATTTTCTCCACCAGCCTCGTGAAATGAAGTCTATGCAGGGCCCCCCCAGCTCCTGGCCACCTGGACCCCCAAGTACCTGAAGCTCCTCTCCGCCCTTTTTAGTGGGAGCTCGCCGATCCCCCTCTCCTGGTCCCCTGGGTGAACCACGAACAACTCGCTCTTCCCCATGTTGAGCTTGTACCCTGAGAAATCCCCGATCTCCCTGAGGATCCTCATTACCTCCGGCATACCCCCCACCGGGTCCGCCAAATATAGCAGCAAGTCGTCCGCATAGAGCGACATCCTATGCTCCTCCCCACCCCGCACCAATCCCCTCCAGTTCCTCGACTCCCTCAGTGCCATAGCCAGGGGTTCAATCGCCAGTGCGAAGAGCAGGGGGGACCCCTGCCTCGCCCCTCGATGCAACCGAAAGTACTCAGACCTCCTCTTATTCATGGCCATACTCTCCATCGGGACCTCGTACAACAACCTAACCCACCTGACAAACCCCTACCCAAACCCGAACCTCTTCAGCACCTCCCACAAGTACCCCACTCTACCCTATCGAAGGCCTTCTCAGCGTCCATCGCCACCACTATCTCTGCCTCCCCCTCCCTCGCCGGCATCTTAATAACTTTCAGGAGCCTCCGCACATTCGCGTTCAACTCCCTCCCCTTCACGAATCCCGCCTGGTCTTCGTGGATCACCTGCGGCACTCAATCCTCAATCGCGTGGTTAAGACCTTCGCCAGCACCTTGGCATCAACATTTAACAACGAAATTGGCCTGTAAGACCCACACTGCAGGGGATCCTTGTCACTCTTCAGGATCAAGGAGATCAGTGCCCGGGACATCGTCGGGGGCAAAGCTCATTGCCTCATTGAAGGTCCTAACTAGCAACGGGCCCAACAGGCCCACATATTTCTTGTAGAATTCGACCATCCGGCCCCGGTGCCTTCCCCGCCTGCATGCTCCCTATCCCATTGGCCAGCTCCTCCAGCCAAAGGGCAGCACGGTAGCATTGTGGCTATCACAATTGCTTCACAGCTCCAGGGTCCCAGGTTCGATTCCGGCTTGGGTCACTGTCTGTGCGGAATCTGCACATCCTCCCCGTGTGTGCGTGGGTTTCCTCCGGGTGCTCCGGAGTTTCCTCCTACAGTCCAAAGATGTGCAGGTTAGGTGGATTGGCCATGATAAATTGCCTTTAGTGTCCAAAATGGCCCTTAGTGTTGGGTGGGGTTACTGGGTTATGTGGATAGGGTGGAGGTGTTGACCTTGGGTAGGGTGCTCTTTCCAAGAGCAGGTGCAGACTCGATGGGCCGAATGGCCTCCTTTTGCACTGTAAATTCTATGATAATCTATGATAAGCGGGGCCCCCAATCCCGCTACCAGTCCCTCCTCCACCTTCGGAAATCTCACTTGTTCCAGAAAGCGGTCCATCCCTCCCTCCTCCCGTGGTGGCAATTCCTCATAAAAGTCCCTGAAGACCCCATTGATGTCAACCCCACTCCGTACCACACTCTCTCCCCTATCCTTAACTCCCCCGATCTCCCTAGCTGCGTCCCGCTTCCGAAGCTGATGTGCCAGCATCCGACTTGCCTTTTCCCCATACTCAAAAATCGCCCCTTGGGCCTTCCTCCACTGCACCTCCGCCTTCCTGGTGGTCAACAGGTCGAATTCGGCCTGGAGGCTACGCCTCTTCCTCAACAGTCCCTCCTCCGGCACCTCCGCATACCACCTGTCTAACCTCACCATCTCCCCCACCAGCCTCTCCCTCTGCTCTGTCCTCTCCTTGTGGGCCCTAATGGAGATCAGCTCTCCCCTAACCACTGCCTTCAGCGCCTCCCATACCATCCTCACTCGGACCTCCCCGTTATCGTTGGCCTCCAGGTATCTCTCTATGCTTCCTCGGAACTGCTCACTCACCTCCCCACCTCCAAGCGCCACATTGGGCGCTGGTCCCTCTCCTCCCCCAGCTCTAGGTCTACCCAATGCGGGGCGTGATCCGAAATGGCTATTGCCGATTACTCGGTATCCTCTACTCTCGCTATCAGTGCCCTACTCATTATAAAGAAGTCGATCCGGGAATAAGCCTCATGAACATGCGAGAAGAATGAAAATTCCCTAGCCTCCGGCCTTGCAAATCTCCAAGGGTCCACCCCTCCCATCTGGTCAATAAACCCCTTAAGCACCTTAGCCACCGCCGGCTTCCTACCCGTCCTAGACCTGGACCAGTGCAGGATCCAACACCGTGTTAAAGTCCCCCCCCCACCCCCACCCCCCCCATTATCAGGCCCCCCACTTCCAAGTCCGGGATCCGACCCAACATGCGCCGCATAAAACCCGCATCGTCCCAGTTCGGGGCGTACACATTGACCAGCACCACCCTCTCCCCTTGCAGCTTACCACTAACCATTACGTACCTGCCGCCATTGTCTGTCACAATGCTCGACGCCTCGAACGACACCCTCTTTCCCACCAAGATCGCCATCCCCCGATTTTTGGTATCCAACCCTGAGTGAAACACCTGACCTACCCCCCCTTCCTCTATCTTACCTGGTCTGCCACCTTGAGGTGTGTCTCCTGGAGCATGACCACATCCGCCTTCAGCCCCTTCAGGTGCGCAAACACCTGGGCCCGCTTGACCGGCCAGTTCAGTCCCCTTACATTCCAGGATATCAGCCGGATCGGGGGGGGCTACCCGCCCCCCTCCCCCGCCGACTAGCCATAACCCCTCCTTGGCCAGCCACGCGCCCGCACCCCATGCCCGGCTCGTTCCCCACGGCGGCAGACCCCCGTCCCAAACCCCTCTACTCGCTCCAGCTCCCCCTTGACCATAACAGCAGCAACCCGGTTCCCCCCCCCCCCCCCCCCCCGCCCTCCCAGCTAGGATACCTCCTAGCTGCTTTATCCCCCCCCATTGCACTCCCGCAAGTCAGCTGACTCCTGCTGACTACTCCCGCCTCTCCTTCGACTCCTCCCATTGTGGGACATACTCTCCTCCTCCATTACCCATCCACAGGCTCTCCGCCTCCCCCTTCCATCCCAAGCGCGGGAAACAACCCTCGCTTCCCCGCCCCGGCCCCGCCCCCTCCAGCCTTCAGCACGGGAAAAGGCCCGTGCTTTCCACCTGCCCGGCCCCGCCACCTCTGTCGCCGCTCCTTTTACAGGCCCAGTCCCCTCACCCCCGACTCGGGCCTCACCCTCCCCGCGGGGCCCCATCCCCCCTACCGGCCATCCACCCCTACTCCATTTACTTACCCCCCTCCAAGAGCCCACCTGACAGACCCAACCAAAACAGTGCCCAACCCACCCTAATCGAACCAAACAGAAATAAGAGCAAAGAACCCCCCCTCAAAGTGTAGCACCCCAACAGCAATCCCTGACCACCCATCCTGACCCTCAGTTTGTGTCCAGTTTCTCAGCCTGAACAAAGGCCCAGGCCTCCTCCGGAGACTCAAAATAATGGTGCCGGTCCTTGTAGGTGACCCACAGTCGCGCCGGCTGCAGCATGCCAAACCTCACCCCCTTTCTGTGCAGTACCGCCTTCGCCCGCTTGTACCTGGCCCTCTTCTTCGCCACCTCCGCACTCCAGTCCTGGAAGGACCCCGCTCCCATCAGCGAGTTTAGCATGGTGACCACATAGGCCCCCATGTCCGACCCCTCCAGTCCCTCCGGGAGGCCCAGAATCTGCAAATTCTTCCGCCTCGACCGATTCTCCATCTCCTCGAACCATTCCTGCCATTTCTTGTGGAGCGCCTCGTGCACCTCCACCTTTACCGCAAGGCCTAAGATCTCGTCCTCGATGTCGGAGACATTTTGTCGGACCTCGCGGATCGCCACTCGCTGGGACACCTGGGTCTCCAGCAGCTTGTCGATAGAAGCCTTAATCGGCTCCAGCAGGTCCGCTTTAATCTCCCTGAAGCAGCGCTGGATAACCTCCTGCTTCTCCTGCCTGGTCCCCGCCCGCCGCCATTTTGCTCTTCTTCCCTCGCACCTTCTTTGGGTTCACCACCACTTTTTTAGTCGCCCCGTTCCTGGTCCAGCCATACACTGTCGGAGAACTATTGCAATCTCCTTTCCACACTGGGAAACGTCAAAAAAATGCAGTTGGGGGTTCTGAAAAGAGCCCAAAAGTCCGTTTTTAGCAGGAGCTGCTGAATGTGCGACTTAGCTCCGCATAGCCGAAACCGGAAGTCAGGACCTTGGATTCATGTCGCATTATATTCACCCCCTACCATCTGGCCTGGGCGTGCAAAATCCTACCAACTGTCTTGGCTTGAAACAATTCACACCTCTTTAACCTGTGATTATCCCTCTCTCCAATTGCTTCGTCTGGGCCTGTAGACTTAATTACCTGCAAAGACTCGCATTCAAAGTATCATCTTGCATCATTGAATTTGTCTGTATATATCTTTCTGGAACCCATCTCTTCATTCACCTGAGGAAGGAGCAGCGCTCCGAAAGCTAGTGATTCGAAACAAACCTGTTGGACTTTAACCTGGTGTTGTAAGACTTCTTACTGTGCTCACCCCAGTTCCAACGCCAGCATCTCCATATCATATATAGACAAAGCCAACGATGCAAAATGATACTTTGTGAGTCTTTACAGGTCCAGGCGGTGCGACTCGAGTGAGGGATAATCACAGGTTCAAGAGGTGTGAATTGTCTCAAGCCAGGACAGTTGGTAAGATTTTACAAACCCAGGCCAGATGGTGGGGGGGTTAAATGTAAAAAATAAAAAATACATTAACATGCTGCACATAGGCAATTGGTACCAAGGCGCGAATTTTGTAGCACTGACATATAAAAGCCCTGACCTTTAAATGCTAATCCATCTTTTTGAAAAGTACGCACCAAAAATAATATATACAGATGAAAAACAAAATAAGTATTGATACTGATGGACATACTATTTGGGGGCGTTAGCCCCCTATATATTTTTGCAGGTTGTGGTATTTGTGGTGACATTGCCAAGCCCCTCCTTCCTTCCCTGCATCTTGCCGCTTTACTTTCGATTCTCGCTTTCCTGCCATTGCAGCCAGCTTCTTATTTCGCAACTTCTCGGAAACCACGTGTGGCCCTTCTCGCATCCTCCCTCCGGATCGAGCCTCTGGCCCCGCCCCCTGCCTGCTCCTCCGCGCGCCCATTGGCGGGGCTGCGAAAGGCGGTGCGCGGTAGGCTGGGAGAGATGTCAATCACGGGGGAGGGCGGGACCGCCTTCTTCCCCGCCCCCGACCACTTCTTCCGCATTTAGACCGAGCGGGCGGCAGGCAGCTGGAGTTTGCTTGTTGCGTTTGGACGGGGCAGATTCTAGGTGCGGGTCCTCGGGCTCTGCAGCTTCAGTGTCCGGTTTGGCCCGGTGTCCACCGCCTCCTAATCCAGGTGCGTACAGGTTACTGTCTGAGTGTATGTGGGTATGCTCATAGTCACACCGCTGGTACAGGGACTTGGAGGAAGAATAAGGAGTGGGCGAACTGTGGCAGGTCATTTAAGGAGCAATGTGCTGAATGACCTCCTTCTGCAGCCGAATATTCGACAATGCTGGAGAACTTTTGGCTCGGGCGAGCTTGTGCCACTTTCGACCTTGTGGAACAGATTTTCGAAATCATCTGCGGGAATGCGTGGAAATGTTAAAGTTTTCATTTTTGCACCAAGGGGAGAGACCACGGATTGTGGGAATTGTGAATTCAAAGCAGAAACAATTTTTTTTTGTGTGGGGGGGGGGAAGGAAAAGTGGGTTCATGTTCATGGTGCCTAGGTTCAATTTCAACCTTGGGTGACTGGAGTTTGCATGCTTTCCCTGTGTCTTTGTGGGTGCTCCGGTTTCCCCGTATAGTCCAAAGATGTGGATTGACTGTTCTCAATTTCCCCTTCATGTCCAATGGTTAGGTTACAAGGTTGCAGGGGAGTGGGCTTAGGTAGAAGATGCTCTTTCAGAGGGTCGGTGCAGACTTGATGGGCTGAATGGCCTCCTTCTGCACTGAAGTTTCTATGTTGTGAGGAGTGATGGCAGTGATCAGTTTCTATTTGTTTACCTATTTCGCAGCAATGTCTGAGTCTTGAGATATGAGGAACCACAATAAAGGCGCACGCAAAGTTTGAGCGGTGGATTCTTCCAATCATCATGTAGTCTATTTGGGATGGGAAATATACATAATCCAAGAAGATGACATTTCAGCCTATCAAGCCTGTGCAGGCTTGGTCCTGCTCCCTTACAGCCCTCCAATTCCATTTTCCCTTCAGGGCTACTGCATTCCAGATCATAATCACTTGTAAGAAATTATTTTACCTTTTTATTTCTTTTACTAATCCCTATAAATTCATACTACACCGGGGCTCAGACCTTCTGCCAATGGAATGGTTTCTCCATATCCACTCTGTTCCAACCCTGTTGTTTTGAACAGCTCTATTGAAAACCCTTTTCTCCTTTGCTAAGGAGCATAACCCCAACTTCTCCAGTCTATTTGCGTAAAGAAAGCCCCTCATCCCTAGAACGTTTTTTGTAAATTGTTTCTGCACCCTCCGTCGGAGAGCGATGCCAATGGTCCTTACTTACTAGCCTTTGCATCTCTTCCCCCCCCCCCCCCCCTTCTCATTCTGTTATCTGTATAAATAAAAAAAATACCTCATTTTATACACTCTTGTTAACAATATTATATTTCATCGTTTTTATTGTTGTCAAGCTGACATGGCTGGACCGTGCCTTTTGCAGTGCAAGCACTGTGTGTCCACGAGTGCATCCTTGTTTAGAGTTTTGTAACTTTTCTAATTTCCATTAAGATTTTTTGAAAACTTTTGTTTTTTTAAAAGGATCATCCTTGTGCCTGTATTTAAACAGATGGATTGTTGAGTCATGCAGATGGCTTTTTGGGGGAAATCTTGGATAATTTTCCAGTGAAGTATACTGGCTCTCTTGGCTTGTTTAAATTAAAATTTGAAGCTTCATCTCAATTTATTTCCCCCTTTTTTGTTTCTCTAATCCTTCTCTATTGCAGCTGAAATATGTGAAATAGTGTTTTGAGGATTTGTGTAAAACATGAGCGAATATAGTGAAAGCCAACAGTTCCGATTTGGTTGAAAGAATGAATATATTATACTTAACAGAGGGGTGTGTTAAATATAAGCTGGACTGAAAAAAGTCAGTTTCAGAATGGCAGGTATATAAGATTTATTAAGTTTTGAATATATGGAGCTTTGGCTGTTTTCCTGCTCCCACTGGCACGTTAACTACACATTGGCCGATGGCATAATTTTAGCATTGTATGGAAAATTGGCAAAAATATGATATATTTAATATATCTGCAATGTACTAGCAGAACTGTGACATGATTTGTATTCCTTTAGTGAGTTGACCTCTGAGCAACCAATACAGAACTTGGAGAAAAACAGAAGAAATTGAAATTTTACATTGAGGATTTCTGTTTGAATGCAACCATATGGAAACAGCAATGATAATTCAATTAACTTTAACTGGCAAAGTACTGCGTAAAATCAGTAAACTAGCCTTCAAAGAAAGGCCAGTTTTGTTATTCTTTATGATTTTGAGTGGCAATGCTGGGCTGACAGGAAGAAACGTGGCTGTAACGACCAGTATGGTGGCTTCATAGATCATAGAATTTACAGTGCAGAAGGAGGCCATTCGGCCCATTTAGTCTGCACCGGCTCTTGGAAAGAGCACCCTACCCAAGGTCAACACCTCCACCCTATCCCCATAACACAGTATCCCCACCCAACACTAAGGGCAATTTTGGACACCAAGGGCAATTTATCATGGCCAATCCACCTAACCTGCACATCTTTGGACTGTGGGAGGAAACCGGAGCACCCGGAGGAAACCCATGCACACAAGGGGAGGATGTGCAGACTCCGCACAGACAGTGACCCAAGCCGGAATCGAACCTGGGACCCTGGAGCTGTGGAGCAATTGTGCTATCCACAATGCTACCATGCTGCCCTCTACAATGCAAAGGCTTGCATCAGTGCAAAAGCCACAACATGAGTTGGGAATGCAATCACTTGGCAGACTGCATGAATAAATTGTAAGTTTAAAAGCAAACTTTGAGATCACTAAACTTCAATTTTATTGGTAGTTAAGGACCTTGGCAAAGATGATGCAAATAGAGTTGTGTGAATAAATGTTTAACAGCACCAATTGCATATGTTCAGAAATATATATTTACTGTAGGCTGGTTGCAAGACTTGTGTGAGGGTGCATAGTTTTTTGTGCAATGCAGGTGGATGCTGTTAGTACTAGGGCAACATTATCTCCTGACTTGGGTAGGTATTTGTTTTCCCACAAATGTAATATTCATGTTATGTTGCCATTTTTAAATAATTTTTTTAAATCAAGTTTAGTGTCGGCTATGGTTCAGTTGGTAGCCCTCTCTTGAGTCAGAAGGTTGGAGGTTCAAGTCCCATGCCAGGACTTGAACACAAGTGTAAAGACAGACACTCCAGTGCAGTACTGAGTGCTACACTGTTGCCGACACAATCTTCTGAAGACTCGATCAGCTAAGGTCCAGCTTCAAATGGACTAGAGTGTAAACGGTGTAGTGGTACTGTCACTGGCTAGTGTTCCAGAGACCCAAAATAATACTCTGGGGACCCAGGTTTGAATCCTGCCACGGCAGATGGTGGAAATTAAGTCCGATGATGACCATTGTCGATTGTTTTTATAAAAAAAAAAAAAAACTTCAGCTGGTTCATTAATGTCCTTTTAGGGAAGGAGATCTGCAGTTCTCGCGTTGTGATTCCAGATCCACAGCAATGTGGCTGACTCTTAAATGCCCGCTGAAATGACCTAGCAAGCCACTCCGTTGTATTATAACAAAGTTGATATAAAGAAAAGAAAGCAGACGGAACATCCGGATTGACTAAGGAACTTGAAACGATAATGGAAAACCATGCCCTGTCGACCCTGAAATGCAGCACAGTGTTGCTTCACAGTGCCAGGGTTCCGGGCTCGATTCCCGGCTTGGGTCACTATCTGTGCGGAGTCTGCACATTCTCCTTGTGTCTGTGTGTGTTTCCTCAGTGTGCTCTGGTTTCCTCCCATGAGCACAAGTCCCAAGTGTGGCGACTAGGGGATTTTCACAGTAACTTAATTGCAGTGTTAATGTAAGCCCACTTGTGAGTATAATAAAGACTTTATAAAGGTGTGGGCTTTGGGTGCCCTTTTCCCAAGGGCCGGTGCAGACTAGGTGAGCCGAGTGGCCTCCTGCACTGTAAATTCTATGATTTAAAAAAAAAAAAAAAAAAAAATAGGTCCTCGTTACTAACCTTTTGGGGTTTGTACCAAAGTTGGGAGAGCTGTCTCACAGAAGGGTCAAGCAACAGCCTGACACAGCCATTCTCACAGAAGCATACCTTACAGTGTCCCCGACATCACTGTTACCAACTCTGGGTATGTCCTGTCACACTGGCAGGACACCTAGCAGAAGTGGCGGCACAGTGGTATACAGTTAGGAGTGTTCTGGGAGTCTTCATCCTTGACTTCGGACCCTTATGAATTCTCATGGTTTCGGATCAAACATGGGCAAGGAAACCTCCGACTGATTATCACGTCCGTCATTGGTACTCCGCCATGTTGAACGCCACTTGGCGGATGCAGAGGGTGGCAAGAGCACAGAATGTACTCTGGGTGGGTGACTTCAATGTCCCTCACTGTTGGCAGGTTCCTAAAGGATATAGCTACTAGACTGGGTCTGCAACACAGGTAGTGAGGGAACCAACAAGAGGGAAAAACATAGAACGTTACAGCGCAGTACAGGCCCTTCGGCCCTCGATGTTGTGCCGACCTGTGAAACCACTCTAAAGCCCATCTACACTATTCCCTTATCATCCATATGTTTATCCAATGACCATTTAAATGCCCTTAATGTTGGTGAGTCTACTACTGTTGCAGGCAGGGCATTCCACGCCCTTACTACTCTGAGTAAAGAACCTACCTCTGACATCTGTCCTATATCTATCTCCCCTCAATTTAAAGTTATGTCCCCTTGTGTTAGACATCACCATCCGAGGAAAAAGGCTCTCCCTGTCCATCCTATCCAATCCTCTGATCATCTTGTATGCCTCAATTAAGTCACCTTTTAACCTTCTCTCTAATGAAAACAGCCTCAAGTCCCTCAGCCTTTCCTCATAAAAGCTTCCCTCCATACCAGGCAACATTCTGGTAAATCTAGACCTCCTCGCCAACCTGCCTGCTACAGATGCATCTGTCCATGGGAGTATCGGTAGGAGTGGCACTACCATCATGCTAAATGTGATCGATTCAGAACCCGATCCAGTAACTCCAGACTGGGCAACTATGAGGTGCTGTGATCCATTGGCAGCAGCAGAATTGTCACAATCTGGAACTTATGGCCTGGCATATCCCCCCTCGCTACCATTATTACCAAGCCAGGGATTAACCCTGGTTTGATGACGAGTGAAGGAGTGTATGCCAGGAGCAGCACCAGGCATACCAAAAAATGAGGTGTCAGCCTAGTGAAGCTGCAACACATGACTACTGCTACATAAGCAGCAACTGATAGAGCTAAGCGATTCCAAAACCAATTGATCAGATCCAAGTTCTGCTGCATCCAGCTGTGAATGGTGATGGATAATTAAACCGCTCACTGGAGGAGGAGGCTTCACAAGTATTCCCATCCTCTATGATGGAGGAGCTCAGCACATATGTGCCAAAGACGAGGCTGAAGTATTCACAATAATCTTCAGCCAGGAGTGTTGAATGGATGATCCATCTCGGTCTTCTCCAGAGATCACAGCATTTCAGATGTCAGTCTTCAGCCAGTTTGATTCACCCCACATGATATCAAGAAAAGGCTAAAAGCAAAGGATAATGCAAAGGCTATGGGTCCTGACAATATCCCGGCAATAGTACTGAAGACGTGCTCCAGTACTTGCTGCACCCCTAGCCAAGCTGTTCCAGTACAGCTACAACGCTGGCATTGATCATGGGCAATGTGGAAAATTGCCCAGGCATCCTGTACCAAAATAGACCGCACAAATCCAACCCCAATCTAATTACCACCCTATCAGTCCATTCTCAATCGTCAGTAAAGTGATGGAAATGGTCATCAACAGTGTTATCTCCTGAGTCGAGCCTATCCACCATCTTTCCATGTACAAGGCATAAGTTAGGAGTGTGATTGAATACTCTCCACTTGTCTGGATAAGTGTAATGCTCTACTTCATCTAGTTAATGAGCCAGCTTGATTGCCATCCCTTCCACAAACCGTGTCATTCACTCCCTCTACCACTGATGCACAAAAACAAGACACGTGTAACACCGAGATGCACTGCAGGAATTCCTTCCAAATCCTCATACCACTACTATCTAGAAGGACAAAGGCAGCAGATACATGGGAACACCGCCACCCTGGAGGATCCCCTAGAAGTCACTCACTGTCCTGGCTTGGAAATATATTGCTGTTCCTTCACTGAGGCTGAGTCAAAATCCTGGAACTCCCTCCCTAACAACACTGTGGGTGTACTATCAGCACATGGACTGCAGCAGCTCAAGAAGAAAGCCCACCACCACCTTCAGTAGAGTAATTGGGGATAGCCAACAAATGCTGACCTAGCCAGCGAAGCCCACCCCCTATAAAAATGAATTTTTAAAAATCATGCTTTTGAAGAATTTTGTCTAGAGCAGGAAAGATGTGCACCAAGTTACCAGAGGAGACAACAGAGCATCGCACTGGGCAGAAGGACGACACTGAATTTATCCAACTTTAGATTTCCATACTCTCCTGGAAGAAATTGAAGTTGATGGGGATAGACTCTTGGGCGTGCATACCAACAAGCCAGCAAGAAAAATTTCACTTGCCCCACTATTATTGTGGCTTTAAACAAGAATTCAAGTTGAATGATGGCACTAATTTAAATAATACTATTTTTTAATAATCCTATGTCTGTAAACTGCCTGAAATCCCTAAAGTGTGGACTGAGGGCGTAGCTATTTGTGGTGTTCTAACAGGATAGATATCTGGAGAATTGGTTTACTTTGAAACAAAACATTCTTGTTGTTTAGATTATGTTTGCCAATGTTTTAGGCCCTATTTTTCTCCACTCAGTTGATCAGGAGCTGCAATCTATTTTTACCCCTTTGCCTGTTCTTTCCCTGCTCTGTGTGCACACCATGGGTTCGGAGTAACAGCACCTGTAATGCTGGGGACCGCATCTGCCTGTCTGAGATGGGATTGCCTTTTAACAGATTGCACTTGATGATCATAATAATAATCACTTATTGTCACAAGTAGGCTTCAATGAGGTGACTGTGAAAAGCCCCTAGTCTCCACATTCCGGTGCCTGTTCGGGGGGACCAGTACAGGAATTGAACCCGCGCTGCTGGCATTGTTCTGCATTACAAGCCAGCTGTTTAGCCCACTGCTAAACCAGCCCCTAAACGAGTCCCACAAGTTTGAGCCAGGTGCCTCCACTATGAAAAGTCACACCCACCTAGGTTCGCCCCATCCCCAATTAACCTTTTAACCGTGATTTTGTGCTGCCTCCTCGAGATACTGTATTCTGTGTGGTGTAGGTATCCCACAGTGCCATTATGGAGGAAGTTCCAGGATTTTGGCACCGCAAGAAAAGGCAGGAGGATCTGTGACTTGCAGGCAAACTCTTTGAGTTGGCGGTGTTCTCGTATGCCTACTGATTTTGCCCTTCTAGCTGAGTTTGGAATGTGCTGCTGAAGAAGCCTTGGTGAGCTGTTGTACTATATTTTACACTGTTGTCACGTGTACCTATAGTTGTTGGGCGGTGTGCTGATCAAGTGGGCTGGATGGTGTTGGACTTCCTTTGTTGGAGCTACAGGCAAGTGAAGAGTAAACCATTGCATTCTTGACTTGCGCTTTGTACATGTCAGAAAGGCTTGGAGTTGGGGAGTGAATACCACTGAATATTCAGCTTCTGACTTACTTCTGGAGCCGCAGTATTTATGTGGCTAGCCCATTGATTCCATTTATGGTAATTCAAGTGAATGTCCGAAGGAGGCAGTTAGAAATGGAGAAACAGAGCAAGTGTCCATGGAATAAGCCATATGGAAAAGGAGGGTCTACTTCATTGTTTTTTCTTTGTGTTGCTCACAGCAGTGCCCGGAATATTCAAGTTGACAAACCCTACTTTAATTTAAAAGTGAACACTTTAAAAAGAAAAAGGAAAATACTGTAGATTTTATAAATCTGAAATAAAAACAGAAAATGCTGGATAGGCTCAGCAGGACTGTCAGCTTCTGTGGAGAGAGAAACTGAGTTAATGTTTGAAGTCCGTATGATTCTGAAGAAGACATGTCAATTGACCCAGATATAGTTGCCGTTATATATCGTGCAATTCATTCATTTTTGCAGAGGTTGTAAGACCACTGTTGTAACTGAATAAAAATTGAAAAAATATACATTGAGCAAGAGATAGCAAATGTATCTAATTTCTACAATTATTTGAGTCTGATTTTTCTGAGTTGTTTGCTAGCCTAGTCGAGTGACAATATTAAGATTTCCCTCCAATGCAATGATTTATTTCAGATAAACCTTTCCAGATTCAATATTGATGTAAATAAGAGTTGGGGACTTCATGCAGGGATTTATAGAAGTTTGTTGACATTTATGGCTAACCTGCATGACAGTGAAAAAATGAGGTGTTGATATGTGGTGACAGTGTTCCTATAGTGTCCTTTCACCCTGCTTCAATTTCAATGCAGACATAAATGTTCAGGGTTCATTTGATGTGAAATGGAGGTGGTTAATATCAATCCAGTTCCTAGTAGGTACAACCTAAAGCACACACATATTTAATGCTAATTAACAATTCCATTTGCTCCAATGTCACAAAGATGCTTTGCATGGAAATAGAAATGTAACATGAAATTGAGGCGGCTTTATGTTTGTTCCAATATAAATTGGGTAAAATTGAGCAAGGTAAATAAGCTGTTTCTAATCTGGAACAGGAAAATGGTCCATTTGCATTTTATATAGCATCCGTAACATTGTAGAACATCCCAAGATGCTTCATAGGAACGTTAGCGAACAAAATTTTACACTGATCCACATAAGGAGATTTTAGGAGAAATTACTGAAAACATAATTTAGAGGCAGAGGGGTTTAGGAAAAACATTCTAAGGTTTGTTTTTTGTAAATTTTTTTCAAATCATTTTTTCCAATTAAGGTGTGTCATGATATGCACTCATGCACATAATGAGATACAGACAGGCAGTGACAGCATCCAGTACAGCCAATCAACACACAGGACAGAACACAACCAATCATCAGGCAGATCACTGGAAGGTGGTCTCGCACTATAAAACACACGAGGCATCAACACCCTGCCTCTTTCCACTGGTGACAACTGTAGTGACAGGGTATATATATCAGTTAGCACCTTCTACACGTGGCTCCCAGCTAGTCTGGTCTAGTTAGTTATAGTAAGCACGCTTGGATTAGTAGAGTGTCAAACCCACAGCGAACTGTGTGCACTGCTTAACAAATTCAATAAAGCGTATTGAACTAACATCATAGTTTGCAGTCTACTTTCAAGTAGAACTGCATCCAGTTGCAGTCCGTGTTACCCCAGGGTGATTAACACGACAAGGGGCAAGCGTGGCCAATCAACCTAGCCTACACCTCTTTTGGGTTGTGAGGGCGAAACCCACGCAAACACTGGGAGAATGTGCAAACTTCACACGGACAGTGACCCAGAGCAGGGATACAACATGGGACCTTGGCGCCGTGAGGCAACAGGGCTAACCCACTGCACCACCATGCTGCCCTATTCTAAGGTTTTTTTGCACTAAAGTCACTGAAAGGTCAGCTGCCAATGGTGGAACAGTTAACATGGGGATGCTCAAGAGGCCAGAAGTGGAGGAGCACAGAAATCCTGGTGGTAGGCTTAGCAAGGGGTATGGCTAAGTAGGGATATTTCTGCTAAGTCTGGTTATTGTTATAAATATTCCAAATCCAATTTAATGTATGAGACTCTTGTATATGTACATTCTCGACAGAATGTCACAGTGGTACCAGCTACAAACGTTAGACTCCAAATTCCTTGAGCAAGTCGATCAGCTCTATGATGACAACTTTCCAATGGAGATCAGGCAGTACCTTGGACAGTGGCTGGAGACTAAAGACTGGTAAGAATCCCTTCAATTGCAAATCAAAAAACTAATTGAAGATTAGCACTAATATTGGGGGGGGGGGGGGGGCTGCTGTTCGCAACCTGCTTATTCCTTTTGATGGGTAATGGGCTCTAGAGTTGTTAACAATTTTATTTCCTGCTAATTGTCTATTTTTGTGTTATTAATGAAGAACTATTTATGTTGTATCTCTGTAGTCTTCATAGCTGTTTGATTTTTCACTTGCTGTTTGTGTTATTAGGGAACATGCTGCCACCAATGATTCGATGGCCACAGTCCTGTTTCACGAGCTGCTTATGCAGTTAGATGACCAATACAGCCGCTTTTCCCTGGAGAACAACTTTTTGCTTCAGCACAACATCAGAAAAATAAAACGTAACCTGCAGGTATGAATAGGAGCTTCCAGATCTGGGTGTCCGAGAGGTAGAACCAGTGTTCTAACCCAGCTGCTTAAATATATGTCAAACAGAGCTATAGTAAAGACAAATTAGTATCCAACATAAAAGTGATTACAGTAAGAAGTCTTACAACACCAGATTAAAGTCCAACGGGTTTGTTTCAAATCACTAGCTTTCGGAACATATATATAGGCAAAGTCAAAGATGCAAGACAATACTTTGAATGCAAGTCTTTGCTGGAACCTACCTCTTCATTCACCTGAGGAAGGAGCAGTGCTCCGAAAGCTAGTGATTTGAAACAAACCTGTTGGACTTTAACCTGGTGTTGTAAGACTTCTTACTGTGCTCATCCCGGTCCAACGCCAGCATCGCCACATCATTTAATTGATTGCCTTGGTTCTAGTGTTTGTGAATTATCTTCCATCTTCAAATGTCTTGGTGCTGCTTGTGTAGTATAGCAAGGGTGAGCATTATTAAAATACTTCAGTGGTAAAATTAGAGTATACAATAAACATTTTATGGCAAATATTATACAGCAGAGCAATATTTACTGAAGAATAAATAGAATGTACACTGAGCAATTAAATAAACCCAGGTGTAATGCAATTTACTAATTCTTTGTACCATTTAATTGAGTAGTTTGATATTTAATTAAAAAACCTGAAACGCATTGGTTCTATAAGCCAATTTTACATTATAATATTCTTTTGCGTATATAGTACAATGAAAACCAATCTTGGGGAAACTGACACAATTAATATTTGTAAGCGAGATAATTAAAACGCAAGTGAGTGTAGAATATAGGGTTTTTAAAAAAGAGAAAATGCTTGTTGGGTGGGGGGGGTGGGGTGGCATTTCAGACTTGTCGATTTTAAAGCAATAAGCTTTTTTGAGTAAATATACTAGTCTAATTGTACACAACAGACATTTATTGAGTGTCCATAAGGATGGTATGTTTCCATTTATAAAGCACATAGTGAGATTGACTTGATTAAAGATTGTTCAGAATCCTATTGTAGTTATCTTCTATTTTGTCTCTAGGTTTTCTTCCAGGAAGAACCTATTTTGATGGCACTGACTATATCGAACTGCCTGAAAGAAGAGAAAAAAATCTTGGAAAATGCACTGAAAGCTGAACAGGTAGGTGCTTTTTAATTCAACATATTTAAATTTTGACTGAAGCAACATTTAGCATTTATAAAAAAAAATAAAAAAAAAATCATTTATGGGATGTGGGCATCCCTGGTGGGAAGCATTTATTGCCCATCCCTAACTGCCCTCCATTTTAGAGTTAATCATGTAACTGTGGGTCTGGAGTCTTACCAGGTAAGAACGGCGGATTTCCTTCCCTAAAGGACATTAATGAACCAGAGATAATCAACAATGGTTTCATGGTCATGATTAGATGTTCTAGATTTTTTTTTCATTGAATTCAAATTTCACCATCTGCCATGGTAGGATCTCAAGTAAATCATCAGGATTCAAATGTTATGAATATTTTCAGATTTCCAAGCCGTTGTCTTGTTAGTAGCGGTTTCTTTGACTGAATTTCCAGTGTTATTGTTCCACTAGTGGAAGAACTGCTAAAGGAGTAAAAATATAGCCTAACCCCTCATCAGAATTGTGGAAGGAAGAAAATCACCAGAATATTTATTTGAGTTTATTACAATATTTTTGTTTTAATTCATAGAATCATATTGGTCCTGTCCAGAATGCTGTAATTCAGGATAAGCAGAAACAGCTGGATCAGAAAGTGAAGAACATAAAGAGCAACGTTCAGGTATGTGTATGGCCACCATCAAACAGCATTCCGGCTTTCCTTCTGAATCCACATTCTGACATGAATGTAACATGAATATATTTCTCTTCAGAATCCAAATTTAAATCACTTCTGAAGTATTAGCTGGGATCGAGAACAGAAAGAGTGACCAATCTGTGGCTTTTGTCTGCGATGAGTTTGGATTGATAGGAGTTTCAAATATGGGGCTCATGTACAGTGTTCCAGTAGATAAGACCATGGGAACGGGGAGTAGGTCATTCCACCCTTCGAACTCTTTCCCCCCCCCCCCCCCCCCCCCCAACCTCCACTAAAGATTTATGGATGATCTAAGTTCACTTCCCTACCGTATCTCCGTAACCCTTAATTTCCCATCTGATCAGATCTCTGCATTGAAAATGTTCAAGGACTCTGCCTCCACACTTTCCTTGGGTAAAAAAGATTCCAAGGGAAGAAATTCTTCCTCCAATTTCTCTTGAATGAGCACCCTCTTATTCTGCGACTATGCCCTCTTGTCCTATACTCTCCCATAAGTGGAAACATCCTTCCAACCGTTACCCTGTTTAACCCCCTAATTACCTTTGTTTCAATCATATCACCTCATTCTTCTGAACTCCAAGGAGTACAGACCCAACCTATTTAATCTTGTCTCATACGGCAGTCCCTCCATACCCAGGATCATCTGAGTAAACCTCCTCTGTACTACCTCCAATGATAAATATATTTTTCCTTTAAATAAGGGGGCCGAAACTGCACACTATTCTAAATGTGGCCTCAATAGTACCTTGTACAGTTGCAGCAACACCTCTTTACTTTTACACTCCAGACCTCTTGAAATAAAGGCCACCATTCCATCTTCTACTACCCACCTTCCCTGGGTATCTCCTTATAACCCGCCTTCCCTCCCACCTTTTGTATCATCCGTGAATTTGCCACAATACACTCTGTTCCCAAATCATTAGTATAGATTGCGAAGCGTTGCGGTCCAACACTGATCCCTGTGCACTTCATTGGTTACTTTCCTCCAACCTGAGAAAGACACCCTTATTGCTACTCGCTGGCAAAGTAGAAATCTGGATTTGTTTAAAATTTTCTGTCTGCAATTTTTCCTCCAAACTTACAAGCACCCTGAGTGTGGACTTTCTGATATTGAGACCAGTTCAGCAATCTACCAGGAGACATGCCCCCAGTTCACTGCTGCCGAGCTACCCGCCCATTCTATTAAGAATGCTTTCTAAAGCAGAGGGTAGACAGCATTACTTGGAGGCTAGGTTGCTGCAGAGAGCAGTCCGAGGTTGTAAGGGTGCCTCAAAATGAAGATGTTTTTGATGGCCTGCACAGCAGAGCAGAAGTAAACAAAATTTAGACCAGCAGATATAAAGAGAGGAATTATTTGATTGGATTGGATTTGATGAACAATTGTTGTCTTCATTATTGCATTCCTGTCAATGGGGCTTGGAGCCTCTGGCTCCAGAGAGTCCTTGGCCTGCCACAGTGAGATTGCCTCAGAACAAGAGGTGAACATCGTGGTCAATGGGTTTGAAGATTGCGACAGTGATTTGGAACGTTGTGACATGGATATTGTCGCTGGACTAATAATCCAGAGACCCAGCTCTGGGAACCCGGGTTCGAATCCCATCAGGGCAGATGCTGAAATTTGAATTCGATAAAAAACCTGGAATTTAAAGTCTAATGATGACCATTATCGATTGTAAAAATCTGTCTGGTTCACAGATTTCCTTCCCTAATGGACATTAGTCATCCTTACCTTGTCTGGTCTCCATATTACTCCAGACCAACAACATATGTGGTTGACTCTTAATTGCCCTCTGGGACGGGCAATAAATGCTGACCCAGCCAGTGATGCCCACATCCCATGAACAAATTTTAAAAAGCCTCTGCATGCAGAGGTTTGGGGCGGGCAAGCAGTTTCTAAGACTGTTAATGAGTGAAGATTTAGCATTATAAACTTCTACTGATCCAAAACATTGACATGAAAAACTTGCTTCTTTTTCATATCTTGTGAAATAGTTACAATAATTATTTCATAATGTTGTATTTTTGTTTTGAGTCCAAGAACTATTTTTCTTGGTAATAGGAATCTGCATCTTTTCGGTTCACTTCTGAATTGTGAAATTTGGAAGGTGCATTGTGTGCATGGTTTAGTTCTACTTTTACTTATTAAACAGTAACCTATATTTATTTACAATCAGATTTTGGTAGTGCATGTGCAATATAAAAATTTGATTTGATTTAATGTTAAATTTCTCAATCACTTCTGTCATCCAGACAAAGTGTTAGGTGAGATGTCCCACTCTAGTCTGCAAATCAAGTTCCACTTTCCTGAATGGAACACAGCATAAGCTTGACACATCAATGGTGTTTTGGGAGACTATTGCATTATTGGAACTGCCATCTTTTGGTTGAGTTGTTAAACTGCTGCCTCTTTGTCTGTTCAACTGGAAGTAAAATATCCCATTTTGTACAAGAACCAGGAGTTCTCTTGGTTCACATCTTCCAATCAAAACAAAGCTGCTCATTTCCTCTTTGCAGGATCTCGTGGTGTGTGAATTTTTAAAAATTCATTCACGGGACGTTGGCGTCACTGGCTAGGTCAGCATTTATTACCCATCCCTAATTCCCCATGAGAAGGTGGTGGTGAGGTGCTGCCTTGAACCGCTGCAGTCCCTATAGTGCAAGTACACCCATAGTGTTGTTCGGGAGAGAGTTCCAGGATTTTGACCCAGTGACAAGTGCAGGAATGGCAATATATTTCCAAATCAAGATGAGTGACTTGGAGGGGAACTTCCAGGTGGTGTGTTTCCATGTGTCTGCTGCCCTTGTCCTTCTAGATGAGAGCGGTCATGTGTTTGAAGGTGCTGTCTGAGGAGCTTTCAGTTCCTGCAGTGCATCTTGTAGATAGATAGTAAACACTGCTGATAGATACTGTGACGGTGGTGGAGGAAGTAAATGTTGTGGAAAGAGTTACAATCAAGTGGGCTGTTTTGTCCAGGATGCTGTTTTTGGAGCTGCATTTATCCAGGCAAATGGTGCGTATTCCTGACTCCTGACCTGCGCCTTGTAGATGGCTGGCAGGCTTTGAGGAGTCGGGAGGCGAGTTATCACCGCTTTCCCTGTAAGCCTTCAAAAGGTTTCCAACACAAGGAAGACTTTTACTTTCATCTGACAGATTATTGAATTTGGGAGGGACATCCAAGGGTTAAGGCTACCGACTTCCAACTACAACTTGACATGTTGAAAGACAATTAGATGATTTTCAAATTTCCAGCCTGTAATCTTTTTCCAACATAATTGTGTTGGCTGTGAGCACATTGGGATGAAAGACATTTTACAAATGTAAATTTGTTCTGTCTTGATTTTGTGATTTTAGGAGATTGAACAGGAAATCAAGTCTCTTGAAGATCTTCAGGATGAATTTGATTCAGATCTAAAACTTTACAAAGTCGAGGTACAAAATAATGTGCATAAGTTTTTTAATTTTGCAGTTAAGCATTTCTGTTATAAATTAAAATGTTGATGCAATTTGTTCACATTTTGTTTCATTCCTACTTTACTTTCATAGAGCATGAAGTGAATGGTATAGCTCAAATTGAAATTAAACAAGAAAAACTCCATCTCCACAATATGATGCTCAAGTTGGATTCAAAAAGAAAGGTAAGCCATGGGTTATAGTGCTATAATTACTATCATTTTTCAAGGGGCAATTTAGTGTGGCCAATCCATCTACCCTGCACATCCTGGGTTGTGGGGATGAGACCCATGCAGACATTGGAAGAATGTACAAACTCCTCATGGACAGTGACTCGGGGTCAGGATTGAACCTGGGTCTTTGTCACCTTGAAGCAGAAATGGTAACCACTGTGCCACCTATTAATTACTATCCTATTAAGCTTGTATGCAACCACCTGAGCTACAGCTTTTATTTTTCCAAATTCAGATTTTGTAAAAGAAACTAAAATTCGCTATAAGCAAATGTGTTTTCAACAAGCATGACCCAAGACTGGTTAACTAGTCTTTAACTCATTGCTGTTTGTGGGACCTTGCTGTGCAAATTGGTTGCAGTACATACTTCTAAAACAAAGGTGGCTACACTTCAGAACTAATTAATTGACTGTTGGACACTTGAGTCCGTGGACATCAAAGGTGCAATATAAATATCTCATTTTTCTTGTTTCAAAATTGGAAAAAATGGGTCTCTTATTCAGTGAGAGAACTTCAGGTGGAACAAATAAGATTATTATAAATGAAAAATTTGATGTATATCTTTAACAACACCCAAAATCATCTGCTTGGAAGCTTTTGTTCAGTTGACGGTACGGGATCCTTTTTCTATATTGATTGTATTTTCCTATATATAGAGGGAGAATATAAATCTGAATGTGGCTGGGAAATCTCTCCAGAACTGCAAGTTTCTGTTGAAATTTTAAATCAGGAGTGGGATTGTTTATTTTATTGTTAGGCACTCTACCTTGATTGCTTGCTAAAACCACCTTTACATATTCAATTCATTGAAAAGTTGTTGATTTTTAAATAATCATTTGTATATTTTAAATCAGTTTTGCAAAAATTGTGTGTTATGTTGAAGAATATATATGGCTTGTAAATGTCGAGTTCACTGACTGACCTGCTATACTGTTATTTGTAGGATGTAATCAATAAAACTGCCTCCCTGCTAAATGAAACGGAGCAAATTGAGAACATTTTGATCAGTGAAGAGTTGGTAGAATGGAAACGGAGACAACAGATTGCATGCATTGGCGGACCACCAAACACCTGTCTTGACCAGCTGCAGCAATGGTGGGCTTTTCAACCAGTTGTCACTACTTGGCTAACTCAGCACAAACTATTTATTTTAAGCATCGAACTTTCCAGAGCATACCAGGAAGTTATTTGCGTGCCGTGGCTGTTTTCAAGCTTTTGAGTATGTAAGCACTGATATTGATACGCCAATAAAGGGACATTAATTAAAGGGCAGCTAACAAATCCTGAACTGTTGTGGAACCCTCTGGAAATTGTCGTCATCTTTCCTTCTCCCCTCTTCATTCAATTACCTTTCCAGGCAGCACTTGGTGCTTTTAAATGGCTCAATTGAGCCATCTTCCAACCTGATGTGCAATAATAAATTTTAATCTCGCAGTAACACCCTAATCTGTTAAGTGAAATGCTCACATTTTACAGCAATTTGAGACAAACCGAAACTTAGAAATTACGGAAATCAATAGGACTTTCATTGGGTGTCCTTATTTACAAAATGATCCTTTTATGGATTGTAGATGGGATAAACAAAATGCTTTGAGTTTAGCTACATCACTTCAAGTGTTCTTTGCCCTCAGCTGGGATCATGCCTGATTCTGCAGCCTGCCAGGTGAATTTGATTTCAGTTCACCTTGAATTTCCTAGGATTCTTTTCCATTTGAGGGTGTTCTTATTTTGAATCTCTATGTTGGCAACCTGCACAAAATGCGGTGGTTGCTGTAAGGTCAGGGTACCTAGGAGAATTGAGGAACGACTGATGTCCAACAGAGTCCTAACTTGGATTCCCCTTGCTCCTATGTACTATAGATTCCAGTGTTTGGTGCTGGAGGGTGATTAGGGGGCTATTAGAAGCTTAACAATACATAACCATATGATATAGGAGCAGAGCATGGCCATTCAGCCCATCTGCCATACCAGTAGAGTAGGGCTGCCAACCCAGGTTGGAGGCATTTCTGAAGGTTGGATCACATGATGTGAGTCATGACATCTGATTGCATGTCTCTGGCTGAGAATGGGATTGTTGACTTTGTGCCTGCTGATGGTTTGTTTATGGCTGTACTTTCAGGTTCACCTTGCTGGCTGAGAGTTTGCAGCAGGTTCGGCAGCAGTTAAAGAAATTGGAAGAACTGGAACAGAAATATTCATATGATGGAGACCCCATTACACAGAACAAACAATTTTTGGAGGAAAGGAACGACCATTTGTTTCGCAATCTTATTAAAAGGTAACAATTTCAAGGAACGTTTGAGGAAAGATGACTTTTCAGACATTTAATCCAAATTACCGTGCGTTTTTAAGCTTGCAAGACCCACTTCTCTTTGTTGCACAGTAACACGAAACAGAAAGGAAATTCTGGCCCAGTATGAAACCAGCTGCTGATTTGCTATGAGCCCATTTTTCATGAGCAAAGACCAATTTGTCCCTATTGACCTTTTTGCTAGGGTACAGTTCCACACGTGTTGGCAGTACTCTTATAGCTTGTCAAGTGGTCATTCTTCAGCAATCTCTTTAGACCATGTGTTTTGGCACGTTGTTTAACCAAGGGGATGATACCCATCGGGCGTCAAATCTATTGCGAGTCTCCCAGCCTGCTCCGTTGGTCTTCGCCCAGAGTGGGTAAGAACATGCTAACTATTCATTTAAATACATTTTAGTACAGGTTCTGGCAAGCAAGCACCTGATGCCTTGGACTCTGGGGGATGAGGGGGGAGGTGTGCAGTGCAAGGAGGTAGGCACTGTGCCCATACACCCCCACCCCCCCCCCCCCCCCCCCCCCCCCGTGTATCAGTGAAATTAGGGATAGTATTCAAATCAAGGAAGTAGCATATAAATTGGCCAAGAAAAACAACAGGTGGGGAGGAGGAGGCCCAGAGCTGGCTGAACTGGGAGCTTGAGCCTCTTCCTGGCTGACACTGGGGCTGACTGAATGTAATGGAGGGGTTAGGGTTCTCGGGGCTTATTGGGGATTTTGGGGGGTAATTAGGGTCTCTGGACGTTTATTGGGGTTTCAGGGGGTCTCTGGAGGTGTATTGGGGTCTCTGGAGGTTTGTCGGGGTCCTGCGGGGGGGGTTTGTCGGGGTCCTGCGGGGGGGGGTTTGTCGGGGTCCTGCGGGGGGGGGGGGGTCTGTCGGGGTCCTGCAAGGGGGGGGGTCTGTCGGGGTCCTGCAAGGGGGGGGGGGTCTGTCGGGGTCCTGCGGGGTCCTGTGGGGGTCTGTCGGGGTTTATTGGGGGTACGTAGAGTCTCTGGGTATTTATTGGGGATGATTGATTAGAGTCTGGGGGGAAAAAGAAAAGAAAAACAACAGGTCTGAGGATTAGGAGCTGTTTGGATTTCAGCAAAGAAGGATTGATGAAAGTAAGGTTGTAGGGAACATAATGTCTGTTTCTATAGGTACGTGAAGAGAAAAAGATTGGTGAAGACAAATGTAGGCCCCTTACAGTCAGATGCAGGGAATATTAGAGGGGACAAAGAAATGGCTGAGCAATCAAGTTGGGTGGGAGTGTGAGCTGTGAGGAGGATGCAGAGATCCTTCAGTGTGATCGGGACAAGTTAAGTGAATGGGCAAATGAATGGCAGATGCAGCATAATTTGGATAAATGCGAGGTTATCCACTTTGGTAGCAAGAATAAGGCAGGCTGTTATCCGAATGGCCATAAATTAGGACAGGGGAACGTGCAACGAGACCTGGATGTCCTCGTACACCAGTCACTGAAGGCAAGCATGCAGGTGCAGCAGGCAGTAAACCAGGAATTCTGGCCTTCATTGCGAGAGGATTCAAATGGAGGAGCAGGGATATCTTGCTGCAATTATACAGGGCCTTGGTGAGGTGCACCTGGAATATTGTGTGCATTTTTGGTCTCCTTATCTGAGGAAGGATGTTCTAGATATAGAGGGAGCGCAGCGAAGGTTTACCAGACTGATTCCTGGGGGGGCAGGACTGACATACGAGGAGCGATTGAATCGGTTAGGATTGTATTCGCTGGATTTCAGATGAATGAGTGGGGATCTCGGGAAACCAATAAGATTGTAACAGAACTGGACAGGGTAGTTGCAGGAAGGATGTTCTGATGGTGAGTCTGTCCAGGACCAGGGGGCACCGGAGATAGAACATTTAGGACAAGATTATGAGAAATCTCTTCACCCAGAGAGTGGTGAGTCTGTGGAATTTGTTACCACAGGAAGTAATTGAGTCCATAACATTGTATAGTTTCAAGAAGCAGTTAGATATAGCACTTGGGGCGAAGGGGATCAAAGGATTTGGGGAAAGCAGGATTAGACTATTGAGTTGGATGATCAGCCATGATCATAATGAATGGTGGAGTGGGCTTGACAGGCTGAATGGCTTCTTCCTGCTTCTAGATTTTTTAATGTTTCTAACCTGGGGGCCGGGGGACTTGGGTTGGGGAGGGTGGGGTACGGGGAGAATTGCTGACATCTGGATTCTTCCTCTGGGATGGGTGTCGTGTGGCAGGTCTTCCATCTGTAGCTTTGAAAATCATTAAATTGTCTTTCAACATGTCACGTTGTAGTTGGAAGTCAGTAGCCTTAACCCTTTGATGTCCCAGCACGTCAAATTCAATAATCTGTCAGATGAAAGTAAAAGTCTTCCCTTTATGTTGGAAACCTTTTGAAGGCTTTTTCACAGTCCATTGCAGAGCAGCAGTCAGACAGAGCACCTAGTAGAAAAACTGCAGTAGAAAGAGCACCTGCTCGAAAGAGGAAGTGCCTCAGTTAATGGATCAAGAAGAGCTATAAAACAAATAAAGCTAATCTCTCCTTTGAAATAGTCTGGACCTGTCAATCAAGAGGCTTGAAAAAGATTGTGGACTGTGAAACCAATGCAGTTCAAAGCGTTTAGGCTTCTTGACATTCCCAAAGGCTTGAAAAAGTTGGAAGGTGAATGAAATTGACTGGAAAAAAAGCACTTAAGGTTTCCAACACTCAAGGGAAGACTTTCACCGTCCTCTGAGAGATCATTGATATTGACATGCTGGGAAAGACTTTAAAGGGTTTCCAATCTACAGAGGAAAGACTTCACACGACCTCCGCTGATGGACCCTTCCCACTGCACCCTGGAGGTAAGTAGACCCCTCCCTCTGCATCCTGCAGGTAAGTGCAGAGAGAGTATTCTCTCTCTTTCTCTTTCTGTTTCCACCCTCACCCCTGGAGTCATTGGAACTGCGAAGTGGTGCAGCCTGAGAGAGAGAGTGGGGGGGGGGGGGAAAGAAGAGCGAAACTGGAAGTAAATTTGTTGCATCCTCCGATTTGAGGCACTTTGAACTCTGCCCAAAGCTTTCACTGATTGGTGCACATTCTACCCCCTTGTGAATATTAGACGTTCCTTTTTGGATAATCCAATCATTAACTTTTATACTCCTCAAACACTCTGGATAGATTGTATTGTCATTTTTTTAATAAAAGGAATACCTTATTTGTGAAATGTTGATTTACATTAAGCTGCATGTATTTATGTTCCACTCTAGTTCCTTTGTGGTGGAGCGACAGCCCTGTATGCCAACTCACCCACAGAGACCAATGGTCCTAAAAACAGGAGTGCAGTTTACTGTTAAGTTAAGGTCAGTGATTTAAAAAAAAAAAAAAAAAAAAAATGTTTCCTCATGAGTAGGTTGGGTGTAGTATCTGACCATCAGCTGCTTTGTCGTGTGTCTCTTCCCCCCACCCCCCCACCCACCCACACACAAAACAAATTGTCCATACCCCAAGCTAAATTAATGTTGATCATGGAATCGAGCCTCTATTTCTCACAAATGATTTGAATAAGCCCTGGGGGAGTTTTACAATGTGTTAGTATTTTGACAGCACTGAATAGGCCCTGACATTTGTCATTGAGTAAGAGCAAAAGATCATGCAATCTGCATTGAGGAACTGAAAGTATTAGCTAGGCAAAAGTGCTGTAGTCTGTAGCTGAAATGTGTACAAAATGTCATTCTGATATAGCCATGGAGCCCATTTTGCAGACCTGCATAATTTTCCAGTGTGAGCAATTGTCTTTTTTTTTTTTTTTTTTTGTTCGGACTGCCCAATCTTTCTAGCTTTCCTTTTGTCCTTTTGCCTGTATTCATTTGCTGTTTAAAGGAAACAATGGCCTGTTGTTTCTCGTTCATTTTTATCCCAGTCTGTAGTGGACATGCCACATTTCCTGAATCCCCTCTTCAAGGAATCCTTGAACCGTAACCTCCAAGGTCTCCCAAGTTTAAGTTGTGAATAAATGATCGCCGTAGGAATTTTTTCATCAGCCAAACATACCTACATGTCCACTCCCTCCACCAGAGCTGGGCCCTTCAATGCTACAATTCCAGACATTTCTGCTCTTTGAAGTACCTCAACGTTGGGCGCTTATTTCTGTTATTTGATGCCCATGATCCGAATGAATCTCGTGGAATTTGTCCAGCTGCTTAATATATTTGAAGTAGGTCGTCTCACGGGCATATAAAAGGGTAGATATTACTATAGCTTTGTACACATCCAAGTTTTTAATACCTCTTCCTCCGTAGTCTCTTCTGTAAATGGGCAAAAGCTGAGCTTGCTCTGGCAATGCTATTTGACACTTCATTGTGAATGCAGACATTTCTGGATATAGGTGAAATTATCTACAGACTTCAGGGTTGTGTCATTGACAGTTATAGTTGGTGGGCTATAGTCAGGATTTGCTGGAGTCTTGTGTCAAAGACTTCCATCAGGTCAATAAAAGCACAGTAGATGTATTTGCCGAAAGGTAAAGGCTCTGTTGCAAATCTCTCTACTTTTGCTGAACCTAGTTTGATTCTCTGGAAATGTGCATTCTGCTGTTTTGCTTCCCATAGAGTAGAACCTTTGCTAGAATCCCTATTGCAGGCAGTGAGATCCCACTGTGGTTGTTGCACACAGGTTTTTTGTCATTTTCCTCTGTTCAAGTGAACATTTGTGACATCCTTGAACTCCTGAGGAATGGTTTGTTCTCGTGTTCTGTGATTATAATTGTCTGAGTTTAATGGCTAGCTGAGTCATAAATATTTGTAAATTTCTCTTGGGATTATGTCTGAGCTTGGAGCTATCGCATGTAGAGATCTTGTGGCTGTGATTACTTCTGCAACAGGGGGTTTACTGTCCAACAGAGGATTTACCATCCAGGTTTTCACATTTGGGCCAGTCTAATAGCATGTCTAGAGCTATTCCCATTTTTTGGTGGTCAAGATCAGTCCTAAAGTACATAGCCCAGCACACCTTAATAACTCTCCTGTCCATTAGGACATCTACACTGAGAAATGGGTAAGTAGCCGCTTGAGGGACGATCATAAGGAGTATTCAAGACTTTTTGTAGAAATTCCTTTTTGTCGTATTGATTCGCAGTGGCTTGAAGGCTTGTTTAGTCCACCATGCATCTTGCATCCTAGGCTACTTCTGTTGCAGACTCCTTTTACACTCCTGGAGTAATTTCTTAGCAGCAGGCCATGCTGCATTTTTGTCCTTACTTTAATAATTTTTCATTGAACCAGTCTCTCTTTTTCTGTGTTCCAAGGACACAATTGGCAGCTTCCAGGATTGCTGAGGTTGACTTTGCTTCTTTGGACAGAACCCAGGTGAAATAATGTTGGAGGGCAGCTGTTCTTGAGCCTGACTTGTTCACAGCAGCCTGCTGATGCCAGTTTCTATAATATCTAGCTTTCTTGGGGATTTAGTGCATGTTGAGTCATTATTTTCAGTGAATTAGTACATTTCATCTTGAGTAGCCTGTAGAGCACACTGCTCCTCCCATAATCCTGGTGATAACATCTTGTTATGTTGCTCTGCCGAGTGGTGATAAAGTCAGTCTGATGCCAGTGTTTAGATCTTGGGAGCAAGTGTTTTTGTACCTTTTTGTCTAAAGATAGCGTTGTTGATAGATCTATTCCGATGGGTGCCTGACCTGAGGAGAAGCACACATTTTGTTGTTGCATTTCTCCACAACTTGATTCTCCACACCATCCCAAAACTCCTACCCTTGCATATTGATGTCTCCGATCACCAGGAAATTGCCATCCTGTGGAGTATTTGCAATAGCTCGTCCATAATTTGGTGATATCCACTGCATTAGTCATTGTTGGAGGGCATGTGGAAGAGCTGAAGGGCAAGTGGGAGGAGGAGCTGGATGAGTGCCTGTGGGCTGACGCTTTGGGCAGGGTCAATTCCTCCTCATCTTGCACCAGGCTCAGCCTGATCCAGTTTAAAGTGGTGCACAGGGTGCATGACGGGGGCGAGGCTGAGTAAGTTTTTGGGGTAGAGGACAGGTGTGTGAGGTGTTCGGGTAGCCCAGCAAACCACGCCCATATGTTTTGGACATGCCCGCGCTTACGGAATTTTGGAAGGGCTATGTCCAAGGTCTTGGATACTCGGGTAAAACCGAGCTGGGGGATAACGATATTTGGGGTATTGGACGATCCGGGAGTGCAGGAGTCGAAAGAGGCCGGAGTTCTGGCCTTTGCCTCCTTGGTAGCCCGGAATAGGCTCTTGTTAATGTGGAGGGACGCAAAGCCCCCAAGCGTAGAGGCTTGGGTCAACGACATGGCGGGGTTTCTTTATTTGGAGAAGATAAAGTTTGCCTTGCGAGGGTCCTTGCAGGGGTTCTCTGGGCGGTAGCAACCGTTCCTTGACTTTCTCGTGGATCGTTAGGTGGAGGTCGGCAGCAGCAGCAACCAGGGGGGGGGTGCGCAGGCTGATTTATTTTCCTTTTTGTAAGGGGCGCATGCCCCATTTTGCTTTGGGATGGGTGTTAAATTGTTAATCGCTTAGAGGGTTAAGTTGTTTTGTTGGCATATTGCCCTGGTTTCTTTGTATTATTTTCCTTTTTGGAGTGTTTTGTAAAAATTATTGAAAAACCTTGAATAAAAACATTTATAAAAAAAATAATAATTATTATTATTATTGTTGGAGGGCATGCACTGATTGTCATACTTGTTGATGAGGTAAACCCAGAGTCATGAATTCTTTACCCCAAGGGATCCTGAATATCCAGACTTTGCCCTTTGTCAGACTTGATAGCAAAGCCAATACCTACCTCTCGTGCTTCACTTAAGTGAAGTATAGACTTAAAACTAGGGACTATAGAAGTTGTAAACTGTAAGAATCAGAATCACTACTAATAAGGAAATGTTTTAATTTCGACATAGGACTGTGGTTCCCTGTTTAATCTGCTATAAGTCACCCCTTACTTTCCTTTTTCTGATTTTGTTACAGGCTCTTGGTAAGATTACCGGAACTAAATTACCAATTGCGTGTAAAAGCATCATTTGACAAGTAGGTGATTTCGTTTATTTTCATCTACGTTTGCTGCCATCTTATTAGGAGAAAGTAGCAATTTAATGTAAAGTTAAGGAGTTGAGCCATCATGAACAGTTGAGATGAATACTAGTTGCACAACAGGACAAAGTAATCTCGAACAAGAACATTTGCTTTTTTAAAAAAAAGATTGTCGTGATGCTATCATTAAATATCATTTTTTAAGGTTATTTCCTTTAAAAATAGGAAGTAATGGTGTAATTTCTTTTCAGGGATGTCACTGAAAAATGTTCCGTTAAGGGGTAAGTACAGACAGTTATTTCCGAAGTTGATTTTCCCCTCTTGTAATTTTTTTGTCTTTTTTCTTTCATGCTTGTATGTTATACTTCCCCTCTCCTCTCTGATTTACTTCCTCATAGGTTTAGAAAATTTAATATACTAGGAACTAACACAAAAGTGATGAACATGGAGGAGTCAACAAATGGAAGCCTAGCTGCTGAATTTCGACATCTGGTAGGCCGCTCCACTGAATTTGGATCCGTGTATTCACCACAGTGCTGTTGTACTCAAATCGCTCATAGCTTAGTTCAGCAATGATATTAACAAAGAGTCCATATTAGAAAACCCAAACTTTTAAAAATTTTAATGTATGAAATTAATCTGTTTATAATTTCAGCAACTGAAGGAACAGAAAAATGCAGGAAGCCGAACAACAGAGGTAATTGTTATGTTGTCCTCGCCCTCCTCCCACATTGTGAAATATCCAGCTGCTTCAAAACCAAATCCTGCTGAACCTGCTTATCCATTGTTTTGTTTCGGGCTGGTCTCCTTGTCTCTGGACCCCCAACCTTTCTCCCCGCAAGCTTGGAAAGCAAAATCCTCCTCTTGATATTACTTTGTTCAAACTGCTTGTGTTGTGTTTTTAATTGCTTTGGGAAAACTAATTGTTCCATCTGCCTAAGCAGGGACCTCTTATTGTGACTGAGGAACTTCACTCTATCAGCTTTGAGACTCAGTTCTGTCATCAGAATCTGATCATTGACCTTGAGGTAAGACATTTTCAGGGCAAAAAAAACAAGCACTTCTATAAGCGGATTCGAGGTCATGAAGCAATTTGAAGTCAAATTTCATGATTTTGTCTCCAAGTAAACCTTTGGATTTGAGAGTCCCTGAGACATGAGGGACGATCATCTTAAAAAGTCATTCGATGCAGTTGAATTTAAAGCCAAATCCCATCATCTTTACTTTCATTGCCTATTTGGACCAGATTAGGAGATTGGCTATTTGGACAGGATTGGGAGATGTTGGCAGGATTGAATAGCCACATTGCACCTGAAATGCATAGCATCGTGTCGCAACGTGGCTTATGCGGACTGAGACTCCACTTCTGGGATCTACCTGGCTCGTAACGCTTCACGAGATCTAGCGTGATCTCACGAGATGTTGTGATGTGAATCCTACCCATTGTGGGTGGGATCACATTTTGGCAAATCTGCATATTCGAGCAAGGCAGCTAGTCTAGCTTTAATATGCAGTTTCCCGAGGCGTTGGGATCTAACCCCTTCTCCGACCTCGGGTGAGTGCTGTTCGGTAGTGGCCTTCCAAAATGGTGACCAGACGGAAAGGCACTTGTGGGGGGTCTCCCAGGTGCATGCCCTCTGGGAAGGCTGGCACCCTGGCAGTGCTGCCAAGGTGCCCAGGTTGGTACTGCCAGAGCCAAACTGGCATTTTTCTTGCGGTGGCAGTGATTATGCTGGGACTCCCCTGTGCAGGTGCTTTTGGCGGGGGGGGGGGGGGCGGGAAAGAGATTCTGGGGCTCCAGCGATCAGGACGGCATTTAAAAATGGCATCCCGATATCTAGCTATACTGAGGAGTTCCAGCGAGCGGACCTCTTCAGTGTAAAATAAAGGGCTACATGCGGCCTTGGCTGCGCGTTCCCCGCTGAGGCAACCTACGTAACCGAATGTGCGTTAAATAGTGGGTGTTTCGCGGCGCTGAGTGCCGAGAAACACATGGTCAAACGCACTCGCGGTGGGACTTTATTCCCCTTTAGTTAAATCGCGCCTGTTAAGTAGATTATAGGTTTCTTCACTGGGTCTTGCACTACCTGTGTGACCGTTTTAAGAGGGGCATTTTATAGTTCATTGAAATGCTCATGAAGTAAAAAAAACAAGAGTTGCCGGTGTTATTTGGCTCTTTAGTACAAACTGAAAGTGTGCTTCCAGGTTCGGCGAATGGCAGGGCATTAAATCAATGTGAAAATCAAGCCACAGGATCCCTTATGGACATTCATAACTGATTTTCCCTACTGCAGAAGAGGAATTTATATACTGGAGAAAGTACCTGAACCCTTGCACAATGCCAGTCAATTTAATGCAATATTTTATGGACAGAGTCCTAGGATCGATTAGTGCATGTAGCAAGTCATCAGAACACCATTACACAGTTGCAGTTTAATTTGGTAAGGACTTTAAATGTGCCGAAAGGTTCCTATCTCCATATCAGACTTCCTCCAAGGTTCATGAACTGACTTAACTATCATGGTTCACAGAGTCTTTAGGAACCCACCCTCCTTAAGGGAAAATGGCAATGACAGGAAAAATTGAATTTAGCGCAGGCATTTAAAATGAACCCAAGGTCACTTTGCCGTGTAGGTCACACCACAATTTCCCTACCTGGGGAAAATGGTGGCGGGGAAGTATAAAAATGCACTGCTCACCACCTGTTTTGCATTCCAACGTGGGCTTGCTTGGCATCGGCAGACGAAACCCCATGATATCACATGAGGAAGAAAAGAGGAAAGTTCTGAGTACATGGAATGTTTTGCTGCAATTTGCTTTTGAGGACATGACTAAAATTTGAAACTAACAATGTGACTTGTGAAAATAAAGACTGATGTGAAAATAAAGACTGATGGCGGATGTGAGGGAGTACAAGAAATGGAGTTGGAATAAATGGTTCCAATTTGCACCAATGTTGTAGGTCAAGTAGCTGTCTATTTCAGTGCTGCAATATGTATGCTTCCTGTTTTGAGTATAACTGGCCTTTTGTCATAGAATGATGCAAGACATAATTAGACTTTTTTTTAAATTCCTCTCCACTGCTGCAGATTACATCTTTGCCATTGGTGGTGATATCCAATGTTAGCCAGCTCCCCAATGGTTGGGCTTCTATCTTGTGGTACAACATGCTCGTAAGCGAGGCTAAGGTATACGGTTTGTAACGTATTGAGCGATATCGTTGGGTGTCTCTCCAAGTGGTTAAATTTTATAGGTGGAGGCTATATTGCATTTACATTATGACTGAGAAGGGCGAGTCTGGCTTGCTAGTAGTGCATATCAGAAGTTTAGATATTGGGCAGAACTTTCCACTCCCCTTCCTGCGGTAGCAGAGCCAGCCAGCCATTAGCGGATGGCGGGATCTTCCAGTCCTGCCGGAACACTTCAACAGGGTTTCCCATTCTTTTCACCTGCCGCTGCCGGGGCAACCCACGGCAAGGGGTTCACCGTTGGCAGAACTGGAAGATCCCGCCAGTGGAAATAGCCAGAAAATCTCACCTATTTTGTGTTGTGGATGTGTAGGCAATGCAGTGGGCACATGGGAACACCACCATCTGCCAGTTCTCCTCCCAAGTCGCACACCACCCCGACTTGAAAGTATCGTCGTTCCTTCACTTACTGCAGGTTTACTTTTTTTTACCGACGCTACATGGATTGCAGCAGTTCAGGACAGCGACTCACCACTGCCCCCTCGAGGCCAATAAGGGGTGGACAATAAATGCTAGCCTTGCCAGTGACAGCCACATCCTGTGAGAAAATTAAAACAAACATCAATTTTAAAATTCTGAAGTTCAGGTGAATTCATGTAACATTTAAACAAAACAAAAGCATAATGATGCTTGAATATTGACAAAATAATTTTACTTTTTTAAAAAAAACTCTTATTCCATGTAAACTTTGGGAGTCCGTCCTCTTGTTTCATACACCAGTTTTAAAAAAAAAAAGTTATCTGAAAATAATCAGTCTTCAACTTCACTACATTTGTTGATTTGGTACACTAAGATTGTGAGAAATTTAAAAGCTGTGTGAAAATTTTAAAAGCTTACAGGGCTGTTAGCGGATGAGATCTGAGTGAGAGAGAGGCCATTCGGGGGTACATAAAGATCAATGACACGGGAGAGACTGCAGCTGGGGTGGTCTGGGAGGCACTGAAAGCGGTCATTAGAGGGGAATGTATTTCAATTCGAGCCCACAGGGATGAAACTGAGCAGTCGGAGCTGGACAGGTTGGTAGGAGAAATCTTACAGGTGGACAGGAGATATTCAGAGTCTCCAAATGAGGAGCGCCTGAAGGAGTGTCAGAGACTTCAAATGGAGTTTGGGTTCCTTTCCACAGGAAAGGCAGAGGGTCAACTGAGGAGGGTAAACGGGGCAATATATGAACATGGGGAGAAAGCTAGCAGGCTGCTGGCGCATCGGTTGAGGAAACTGGAGGCGGTAAGAGAAATGGGGGAAAAAAAGGATATGAGGGGGAATACTGTGACGGACCCTGGAGCGGTAAATGAAGTGTTCCGGGAATTTTAAAGCCAGTTATATGAATCGGAACCCCCGGTTGGAGAGGAGGGCATGAATCAATTCCTGGGAAGGCTAGAGTTCCCGAAGGTAAATGAGGAGTTGGTGGAGGCCCTGGGGGCCCAATTGGGCTTGAGGAGGTGATAGATGAACTAGGGGGGGGCGATGCAATTGGGTAAAGCCCCCGGGACCTGATGGATTCCCAGTGGCATTTTATAAGAAGTTCTCTGGGTTACTGGGGCCGCTCCTGGTTAAGGCTTTTAACGAGTCCAAGGAGCTGGGAGTACTCCCCCCATCATTATCACAGGCATCAATTTCTCTCATTGTGAAGCGTGACAAGGATCCGGAGAGCTGAGGATCATACAGGCCAATCTCTCTCTTGAATGGAGATGCCAAATTATTGGCAAAGGTCCTGGCCTCTCGAATAGAGGATTGTGTTCTGGAGATAATTGGGGAGGATCAGGCGGGATTTGTAAAGGGCAGGCACCTGACATCCAACATTAGACGGCTTCTTAATGTAATTATGATGCCAGCGGAGTGGCGCGAGGCTGAGGTGGTAGTTGCCGTGTATGTGGAGAAGGCTTTCGACCGAGTGGAAGTATCTATGGGATATTTTAGGCAGGTCTGGGTTTGGGCAGGGATTTGTAGAGTGGATCCGGCTATTGCACCAGGCCCTGGTGGCAAATGTAAGAACTAACCAAGTTCGGTCAGAATACTTCAGTCTTTGTCGGGGGACAAGGCAGGGATGCCCGCTCTCCCCATTACTGTTTGCCATGGCCATAGAACTCTTAGCAATGGCTCTTTGAGAGCAGCGAATATCTGGAGAAGTATAGTGAAGGGGGGGGGGGGTGGTTTGCAGATTATTTGCTGCTTTATATCATGGACCCGCTTGGGGGGTGGGGGGGGCGGGGAACCAAAATCATGGAGGTAATAGGAGAATTTGGGCGATTTTTCAGGCTAGAAGTGAAATATGGGAAAGAGCGAGATGTTCGTGATTCAGGCACAGGGGCAGGAAAGGAGACTGAAGGAACTATCTTTTAAAGTGGTTGGGAAGAGTTTTGGGGATCTGGGGATTCGAGTGCCCAAGGATTGGGGGTAGCTTCACAACTTAAATTTGGGCAAAGCAGTGGATCAAATGAGAAGGGATTTCTGTAGATGGAACATGCTCCCACTGACGCTGGTGGGGTGGGTTCAGACGGTGAAGATGACGGTACTTCCGAGACTGCTTTTCTTTTTTCAGTGTCTCCTGATTTTTGTCCCAAAGGCTTTTTTCAGAAATATGAATGTGGCGATATCTAGGTTTATATGGGCGGGTAAAACCCCGAGAGTAAAGAGGACCCTCCTGGAAGGGGCCCGCGGGGAAGGGGGATTGGCATTTAGTTAATAGTTTATTAACTATTACTGGGCTGCCAACATATCGATGGTCAGAAAGTGGGTAATAGGGGAGGGGTCGGTCTGGGAGCGGATGGAGGCAGCATCCTGCAAAGCTACGAGTCTGGAGGCTTTACTGACCGCCCCTGCGTTCTCGCCGGCTCGGTACTCCAAGTCCGGTGGTAGTGGCAGCCCTAAGGGTCTGGGGGCAATGGAGGCAGCATATGAAATGAAAATGAAATGAAAGTCGCTTATTGTCACAAGTCGGCTTCAAATGAAGTTACTGTGAAAAGCCCCTAGTCGCCACATTCCGGTGCCTGTTCGGGGCGATGATATGCAATTGGAGGGGCCGCAGTGTGGTCACCGATCTGTGACAATCACCGGTTTGTCCCGGGGAGGCTGGATGGGGGCTTTAAGGTATGGCAGCGGGCCGGGATTGAGAGGCTTGTCGATCTATTCATCCAGGGGGGCTTTCCGACCTTGGAGACATTAGAGGAGGAGTTTGATTTGCTGGGTGGGAACGGGTTTCGGTATCTTCAAGTGCGGAACATTGTACGGAGACATGTCCCAAGCTATCCTTGCCTCCCTCTGAGAGGACTACAGGATAAAGTGCTGTCAAAAACAGGGGTTGGAGGTGGGAAGGTTTCGGACATATACAGGGAATTGTTCGAGTGGGAAGGGGCCCCTATGAGAGAGATGATGAGGAAGTGGGAAGAGGAACTAGGAGGGGAGCTGGAAACTGAACTGTGGGGGAAAAAGCCTTGAAAAGGGTAAATGCATCCTCGTCCTCTGCCAGACTTGGTTGATTCAGTTCAAGGTAGTCCACAGGGCCCACATGACGGTAGCCCGGATGAGTAGGTTCTCGTGGAGGTGGAGGACAGATGTGGGCGGTGTGGGTGTAGCCCGGCCAACCACGTTCATATGGTTTGGGCATGTCCGAAACTGAGGGAATTCTGGCAGGGATTTACAGATGTTATGTCTGAAGCGGGGGGGAAGAGACCCGGAATCAGGAGTGTGCGTCAGCGATATGGCAGAGTTTCTCAGTCTGGAGAAAATCAAGTTCACTCGAAGAGGATCAATACAGGGATTCGCCCGGAGTTGGCAGCCGTTCATCGATTTCTTAACAAAAACTGAACTTCAGCAGTAAGGGAGGAAAGGGAAAGAGAGGGTGGGGAGGAAAATAGGAGGCATGGCAATGTTAATAAGGACAGGGAATTTAGTATATGGGTAATTGGGGATAGGACGGGAGAAGTGGGGTACGTGGTTTATTGTTATTTTTGGATTTTTTTTGTGTCAATCTGCGTGGTTGGTTTAGAAATGTCAATATGTTAAATTGTGAAAATTACAAATGCTTCAATAAAATATTTTCTAAAAACAAATAAATTTTTAAAAGCTGTCATGTACATTATCTATTTTAAACTTTGTTCTTCTTTCTCAGACTTTGGCTTTTTTCTCCAACCCCCCTGCTGCCACATGGAGTCAGCTATCTGAGGTACTGAGTTGGCAGTTCTCCTCTGTCACCAAGCGAGGCCTTAATGCTGAACAGCTCGGCATGCTGGGAGAGAAGTTGCTAGGTAGGAAAATCAATAACCTCTTGGGAGGGGGGAGAGGGAACAGCAAATCATAGTTGGCTCATGGAGGAACAGAAGCATCTGTAGCACCTCTCATTGTGTGTCATTTTTAGTTGTGCTGGCGAAAGAGAAATGCCTTGGATGTTCTTAAGCTTTGAAAGTAGCAACATTTTATTAGAGTTTCCACCTGCATATTGACTCTATATGTAATGCAATTTGGTTGAGCCATTTTTCCTCTGGTTGAGTGAGATTAGTTGCTGAATTGAACCCAGACTTTGAGCGGTCCACTTGGAGTGCAAGCATTTAAATACAGATGTTTGGACTATATAACACCCGATGGTGAGTGCATAGATCAAGAACTTTTCACAATATTTTATGTAATTTGTTAAAAATATTGATATCTTCAATTTTCTGGTTCATACCAATCTTCCTAAAATTTTGAGTCATGTATTTTTGCCCTAGTTATTTTTGAAATGTTCAGTATTTAGTACACTCTCTGCATCTGTCAATACATAGACATGCATGCATATGTTTTGCTTAAGTTTAAAAGCAATAGAATAGGGGGCAGCACGGTGACATAATGGTTAGCACTGCTGCCTCATGGCGCCGAGGTCCCAGGTTCAATCCCGGCTCTGGGTCACTGTCCGTGTGGAGTTTGCACATTCTCCTCGTGTTTGCGTGGGTTTCGCCCCCAAATCCCAAAGATGTGCAGCGTAGGTGGATTGGCCCCCTTAATTGGAAAAAATGAATTGGGTACTCTAAATTTATTTTTTAAAAAGCAATAGAATAAATAATATTCAATCTTAAACATAATAATCCAAGAATGTGTATGTAGCCAAGTAAGTTGTGTTTACCACTTTTTTTTCCAGTATTGTTAACTCTTGATGTTGTGACATTGTAGCTGTGCTTTTAACAAAGTCAGAGGGAGCAAAATAAATGATCACCAATGCGTCACTTTGTGCTATACAAAATAACTGGTATAAAACGTGGAATCTTGCAAACACATCACCTGATCAAAAATGCTAATTTTAAACTGTTATTTGAAAGCATACACTTGTAAAAATGTGAAATACCAGATTGGTCTGTCTGTGTCTTAGGTACAAATAATAGCTTCAATGACAGTACTATTCCATGGACACGATTCTGCAAGGTAACTAGTTAACTCTAAATCAAAGTTATTGCTGCTAATTTAATTTGAAATGGCACATTCCCTTTGAATAAATCTTATGATGTTGCAGGAGAATCTGAATGAGAAACCTTTCTCTTTCTGGCTTTGGATTGAAGGGATCTTGGAGTTAATCAAAAAGCACCTTCTGCCTCTCTGGAATGATGGGTAAGGAGAGTAACTTGAGCATAATATGAAACTTGTATAGTGGAGTAGATTTTTATCTGTATTGCCTGTGTTTTTTATATAAACCAACATCCTGAATGTGAGAAAATAAAACTTATGTTTTGATCATTTCAGGTGGATCATGGGATTTGTGAGTAAGGAAAAAGAACGTGCTCTGCTGAAGGGCAAACAGCCGGGTACGTTTTTACTGAGGTTCAGCGAGAGCAGTAGGGAAGGTGCCATTACTTTTACCTGGGTGGAAATATCGCTAAGTGGTGAGTGAATTAAATTCTGTGGGCGTACAACCCTCTTTCTTGGTGGGTCAGAAATTTGTTGGTCCTCAAGAAGACACTACTTTTTAAAAATAAAAAGCAGTGAATAAGCAAATTGAATGTAGTCTGTGCTTTGCTGTTGGACTTCAGATTTTAAAATGGTAAATTATTAACGCTGCTTCTCTTAGAGTTATACAGCACAGAAAAGGCCCGTCGGCCCATTGAGTCTGTGCCGGTCGAAAACAACCGCCTAAACTATTCTAATCCCATTTCCCAGCACTTAGTCCATAGCCTTGTATGCCTTGGGATTGCAAGTGCACATCTAAATACTTTTTAAATGTTATGAAGTTCACTGCCTCCACTCCCTTTTCAGGCAGCGAGTTCCAAACTGCACCATCCTCTGGGTAAATATGTTTTTCCTCACGTCCCCTCTTGCCTCTTACTGTAATGTAAAGCTATGCCCCCTGGTCATTGATCCCTCCATCAAGGGGAAAAGCTTATTCCAGTCTACTATACCTCTGCCCCTCATAATTTTATTCATCTCAATCATGTCCCCCCCCCCACCCCCCTCAGTCCTCTCTGCTCCAAGGAAAACTAAGCTAAGTCCATCTAATCTCTCTTCATAACTAAAACTCTCCATCCCAGGCAGCATCCTGGTAAATCTCCTTTGCACCCTTTTCCAGTGCTATCACACCCCTCCTATAATGTGGATTTCAAAACTGCACACAATACATGCATACGTGCTCTTATACTCTATGCCTCGGCTGGTTAATAAAGGCGAGTATACTATATGCCTTCTTAACCACTATATACACCTACTCTGCTACATTATGGGATGGGTGCACATGCACACCATAGTCCTTCTGATCCTTGGTGCTTCCCAGGATCTTGTCATTTATTGTGTATTACTTAGCGCTTGGGCAAGACAAAACAAGGCATTACCTCACACTTATCCGGATTGAATTCCATTCGTCACTGACCAGCCCGTCTATAGCCTACTATAATCAAAGGCTATCTTCTTCACTATTTACCACCCCACCAGTTTTTGTGTCATCCACATACTTCCTGATCACCCTCCTACATTCATATCTATAAATCATTTATATAAACCACAAACAGCAAGGGCCCCAACACTGATCCCTGTGGGACTTCACTGGACACAGGCTTCCAGTCAGGAAAAACAACCCCCTACCAGCACCCTCTGCTTCTGCCACTCCTGGATACAATTTACCAAATTCCCTTGGATTCCATGGACTCCTTTCGCTATGAAGTCTTCCATTTGGGATCTTATCAAGCTGAAGTCCAAGTCGAATACATCAAATGTATTTCCCTCCTCTACAACCCTGGTCACCTCTTCGGAAAATTCAACCAAGTTGGTCAGACATGACCTCTCCTTAATGAGACCATGCTGACTGTTCTTGATTAATACCTGCCTCTCCAAATGCAGATTAATTCTGTGTCTCACTCAACAGCCTGGGATATATTTCATCTGGCTGTGGAGATTTGTCTACTTCTAAGCCAGGCTACTTGGAACCTGTTCTGTCTATGTTAATCTCTTAATTTTATTACAGTCCTATCTAGATAGGTTCTTGATTAATAAGGGGATCAGGGGTTACGGGGAGAAGGCAGGAGAATGGGGATGAGAAAAATATCAGCCATGCTTGAATGACGGAGCAGACTCGATGGGCCGAGTGGCCTAATTCTGTTCCTATGTCTTATGGTTCCTGAATTCAATACCCACACTGTCCCTCTCACGAGTGAGCACTGACACAAAGGTGTTTATTTAGAACCTGACCAACATCCTCCAGCTCCACACAAATTACCACTGCAGCCCTTAATGGGCCCTACTCTTTTCGTAGTTATCCTTTTACCCTTAATGTAAGAGTAAAAAAAACTTGGGATTTTCCTTCATTTTACCTACCAGTATCCTTTCATGCCCCCTATATAAAAAAATTAATTTCCACCAACTGTATTTTTTAAAGGAAATCCTTTTGGGGACGAGAGATGATTAACAAACCGGAATATATAAATTTGTAGATTTTTTTTAATTAATAGCATGAAGTATTCCTTGGGAACATGCCTCTTTCTGAATCATGATTGATCCTATGAACATCAAACTTTGAAGTGATCAACAACTTGACAGTTGAGGGATCTGGCACTTGGAAATAAGAACGGATTATTTTGATTCCCCTCTTGAAGTACCATAGTGCTTGAATTGATAATCCTTGAAGGTTTTTTGTTTTGTTAATCATGTAAAGAATGTAATGGGTGGGATTTATTTGAAGTGCATGTGTCCTGGACCTGCAGGTAAGTAAGGACATTCCGGGGAGGTAGGGATTGGAGGGAAGGAGGGCGGGGGGGGGGGGGGGGAAATCCCCCCCCCCCCCCCCCCCCGCAAAGAATGGAAATCCTCCTTTCCTGACCGCTGCTAGTGTTTTCAAACTTGCCAGGTTGCCCCCCCTCCCCTCCTGTTGGCTTCCCCACATATTATAGTGGCAGAGGTGGAATGAGGTCCTTAAGTTGACACTAACTATCCATTTTAAGGACCTCGGTAGACCGAAAGAGTGGGTGGGCTGCCTGGCGCCTTACCCACAGCCCTGTGAAATAGGGTCCGGTCTGTGGTGGATGGGAAAGTGATGGGCTGGTCACCTGCTTTATTCTGGTTTCTGTCTTTCTCTTTCCTATCCCACCCCCCCCTGTTCCCATGCCTTCAAATATGCCAATTGGAGGGGGGGGGGGGGCTTTAAAATTCAACCCTACAAGTGGAGTGGGGAGGGCGGGGGAGAATAAAGCCATAGTCGATTTCACACTAATGTATACCAACTTCAAACTTTCGATTTAGACCTGAAAATCAAATCCTGATTATTTTTACCCTGTCACTTCATGTGTATATTTTACACACTTGTACACCACACTCCATTGGGTTGGAAATATTCCTCAAATTGCACGTGACTTCCAGGCTTGTATCATGCAGGCAGGCCCATCTACGGGAAACCCTCCCAAAACTTGCAACTCTAACTTTTGTTTTCTCCTAGATGAGTCCCAGTTTCACTCAGTTGAGCCATACACAAAGCATCAACTGTCAGCGGTAACCTTCCCAGATATCATTCGCAATTACAAAGTTATGGCAGCTGAAAATATTCCTGAAAATCCATTGAAGTATTTGTATCCTGAGGTCCCCAAAGATCAAGCATTCGGGAAGTATTACTCCAGACCAAAAGATCGTAAGTAAAGAATTGGATCGCTTTTAATTTAAATAATAATCGCTACAATAGGATTGGACTTCTTGAAGATCTGATGAAGACTGGAAGATTTCACTCATACAATATAGTTAAATTAGTTGTGACTGTGCATCCATGTGAATATTTCTGTTGTAGATACCAGCAATGATGGAACTGGAGGGATAAGATTAACTTGTAGTATCCAATTTAAAAGTCCGAGACTTAGTGAAGTGGGGCAAAGCGATTTCACCAAAAAGGCTAACTGTTAATAGAAATTGTTTACCTTGATTGTGCAAATTGTGGGTCAAATTCCTTTCGAGTTTGGTGTTCAGTTGGTTCCAACGAGGATCTTTTCGAGGTGGGGGTGTGGAGAGGACAAGGTGGACTATGAATTCTGGAAGTGGGGGTGGGGCAGGAGGACCGGGGAAAAGTGGAGGAAAAAGAAACTCCTTCAAAATGTCCCACTTTTCTTTTTGGTGCTATAAATTGTCCAATTTCACAACAATGTGAAAACAATCCAGGTATGGGATAGCGCACTGCACCTGTATGCCAGATGCCTGTAAATGTTTTGTAAACATCCAGGGTGGGATTCTCTGTCCAGCGATGCTGGAATTGCAAAACACGATTGGGTGGAGAATTGCACGTGAGCCAAAAATTGTGGCTGGCCCCAGGTGCCTGATGGAATGCCATGCTCCGGTGCCTCGACAGCATCCACCAGGATGCCCGAGCAGCGGGATTCACCACCATCACTTGATTGCCCCGGGTTCAGTGGGTGCTCGACGAGATGCATGACCCCCTACGAGCACTGGCTCAACTAGTGGGGGGGGGGGGGTGTTGTACCGGGCGACCACGTCCCTCAACGCCCCTCCCTCACACACACACACACACACACACACACACACCTCAGCCCATCACTCAGGTCCTTCTGGAAGAGCATGGAGGCAGGTTGGAACTTTTGTGCACTGGTGATTATTTTACAAAATATGTGAACATCTCGGGTTTGTGGCCTAGCCCATAACACTGTCCCTATGTGCTGCACCCAGGCCATCTTAACTGGTGTCTACCTTTTCTGGCCGTACAGCCCTAATGCTACATTTAGGTGGATCCCCATGCAGTACATCAGGAGTGGAGACTGCCTGCTGTGATGCTCGCCCTGTGACCTGGGTCCCATTTGGCGGCCGTCGTCTGGAGCGACCAGACCTGAATGGGCCTGGCAGTCGCTTGGGTGTCCCAAGTGGTGTGGTGCCACCCTGTTCTGCCTGCTGCCCATCTGTTGCACCAGGGATGGGGTGGCAGCAAGTCGGGGGCTCTGGTGTTTCAGCACATCCCCTACTGGAGTTACCGGCATGGGACCCATCACCACCTCCTCCCTTGAGGTGCCAGATGGGACGGTAGTGTGACCAGGGATCCTGGGATTGCCCGCCATCTGGCACTGACATTCCTGGAGGCCCGTTCTCGTCCCGACATGGGTCTCCATGCTCGCGGCCTGACACTGGCAGTGGGCAGCTGTTGGTCTTTATGGCCGTGGCAGCTGGTATGAATGCTGGCATGTGGTGTGGGGTGGGCAACATGCACACTGCCAGTGGTTGGGGGTTGGTTGCTCACCGTGTGGGTAGTTACAAGTGTGTGGGACTAGGTTGGTGCCAGGGGCAGAGCTGCCTACTCACCCTGAGGGGGTTGTGCAACCTCTTTCGGCACAGCTGTCCGGTCCTGGCAGCGGGGCCGTCTCGCGCATGGCCTCTGCCAACTGTGCCCAGTTCCGGTGTGAGATGGCAGCCTCCTTCCCACCCGGGGCACAGGGTGGCTCGCCTCCACAGAGTCCAGCAGTGTCTCCAGCTTGGTGTGCGTACACAGAGGTGCCACTCTCCGTGCTGCCATCTTGTAGGCGGAGAGGAGTGTGTCCGGGGAGTGGAGTGCTTATACACTGTTGCAGCTTGTCAGCCCCTCAAGTGGCAATCCCGACCCTGGCGAATCAGACCTGTTTTAATTGGAATAGATTGTGTTCCATGTGACGCCAGTGGATCAGGAGTTGCTCCAGTCGCGGCGTCAACACTTGGTTTCGGAAACGGAGAATCCCGCCCCTAGTTTTTCTTTTTGCATTGTTGTTTATTGTTTCCTTATTTATATCATAAGTATGGCTGAAGAACTATAATATAATTATCTTTATTAGTGTCACAAGTAGGCTTACATTAACACTGCAATGAAGTTACTGTGGAAATCCCCCAATCACCACACCCTGGCGCCTGTTCGGGTACACCGAGGGAGAAGTCAGAATGTCCAATTCACCGAACAAGCACGTCTTTTGGGACATGTGGGAGGAAACCGGAGCACCCGGAGGAAACCCACGGAGAACGTGCAGACTCTGCACAGACAGTGATCCTGGAACCCTGGTGCTGTGAAGCAACAGTGAGAACCACTGTGCTACCGTGCTGCCCTGTTCAACCCTTCAGAAGAACCCTTTGTCTTGTCAAATTTAAATCTGCCATGCTGCTGGAATCATAGAATTTACAGTGCAGAAGGAGGCCATTCGGCCCATCGAGTCTGCACCCGCTTTTGGAAAGAACACCCTACCGAAGCCCATACCTCCAACCTAACCCCACACCCCCACTCTATCCCCACCTAAGCTTTTTTTTTTGTACACCAGGACAATTTAGCATGGCCAATCCACCTAACCTGCACATCTTTGGACTGTGGGCGGAAACCGGAGCACACGGAGGAAACTCACGTCGACACGGGGAGAACGTGCAGAATCCTCCGATTCCCCAAGTGGGAATCGAATCTGGGACCCTGGAGCTGTGAAGCAACTATGCTAACCACTATGCTCCCCCCCCCCCCCCCCCCCCCCGCCCATGGCATGGAGATCGCATTACAGGGGCACACACTGCCTCCAGTCACTTCAGCGTGTAGCCAAGTGAAGTTGGACATGGTGCTTACGTAGGCATCCCCTGCACGCAATGGAAATCTCTGAAATGATGCTATTTCTACCGGCTGATGTGACAACCAGTTGCCAAATTTCAACCATGTGGGTCCTTTGGTGGAATTTGTTTGCCACTCAGCAAAGTATTAGCATGCAGCTACTTGAGGGGCCCAGCACTGATATATTTAAATAACGCCTGCTATTGCAAAGTCTCTGGAAGCAGAGTTTTTGGGGAAGTTGAAGTGATCTCCTGGATTCAGCAGCAAGTGTTGTCATATCCATAAAGGGAGGGTGGAGGCTGTACATAGAGCCTGCATCAGGTAAGGGGCTAGACTTTTAAGGTATGCCAATATCTGAGCTGGTGCCCCCTCATCAATGGTGTGGTGTTGCACTCATTCCTCATCCTGGGACTGCTGTGTCTGAAACTGGATCCAAGGTTGGTGGAGTGGCAGATAATGTTGAGATTGTCAGAGAATACAGAAGGACATAGATAGGTTGGAGACTTGGACAGCGAAATGATAATTGGAGTTTAATCTGGACAAATGTGAGGTAATACATCTTGGTAGGTCTAATATAAAGGGGAAATAGACCACAAATGGCAAAACTCTTAGGAATATAGAATGTCAGAGAGATCTGGTGCAGGTCTACAGATCTTTGAAAGTGGCAACACAAGTGGACAAGGTAGTCGAGAAAGCATATGGAATGCTTGCCTTCATTGGATGGGGCATAGAGTATAAAAATTGGCAAGTCATGCTACAGTTGTATAGAACCTTGGTTAGGCCGCACTTGGATTATTGCGCACAATTCTGGTCGCCACAATACCAGAAGGATGTGGAGGCTTTGGAGAGGGAGCAGAGAAGGTTTATCAGGATGTTGCCTGGTCTGGAGGGTGTTAGCTATGCGGAGAGGCTGAATAGATACGGACTGTTTTCATTAGAACGACGGAGGTTGAGTGATGACCTCATAAGAGGTCTACAAGATCAAGGGGCATGGATAGTGGGTGGGCAGGCACTCTTTCCCAGGGTGGAGGGGTCAGCCACTAGGGGGCATAGGATTAAGGTCCTTGGGACAAAGTTTAGAGATGTGTGAGGCAGGTTTTTTTTTTTACACTAAGGTTGCTGAGTGCCTGGAACAGCTGCCAGGGAAGGTTGTGGAAGCAGACATTCAAAAGGCATCTCGACAAATGTATGGATAGGATGGGTGTGGAGGAAGTGCTACAGGTTTAGGCCAAGGGTGGTAGTATGACCGGTACAGGCTGGAGGGCTGAAGGGCCTGTTCTTGTGCTGTATTCTTTGTTCGTTGAAAATCAGAAGGGAGAAGGTTGGGGTGAGGGTGAAGTGGAAAGTAAGAGGTCCATGATCTCACAATCTGCAGCTTGCTCGTCATGCCAAATTATAAAATGAGGGTGAGCTGGGAGTTGATAAGGGACGTTAGGTAGTAATATACTGTCATCTTTATGTTCTCAGCAATGTTGGGTGCCACAGGCTCCATCACAGAAGAGGGTGCACCATATTACCTGATGCCGAGCTCGGTCAAATCCAGCACTGGCAGACTACAAATCACAAACCACTGAGCCCTAAAACCAACACAGACCAATATCTAGCCCTAAATGTTTTTGGAGAGCTGAGCGGCAGCAGCCTCACTGTTCAAACATTTAAATTAATTCCAGATAGGTTTATCAATTTGGAAGAGCGCACATCAAAACCCACCTTCACATCACACTCCATTCCAAGTAATGAAGTTAAACCAGCACCTGGCTCACTCACTTGCAGGCTGATAAATTATAAAGGAATATTGGTGACCTTGGAGATATCCATTTCTTCTGAGAAGGAAATAAATAGTTTTTATTTTTAAGCTTAAAAATGCCCTTGAATGGGAGTAGTTTATATGGTTTATTTGATTCTTAACCTCACACTTGTAAGTTTCTTGCATTCAGAAAGGATTTCAGCAGATGAAAGTCCCATGACCACCCTTCAAATTATTTGCCATCTTGATGCTTTATTCAGTTTGTGTCTCTGATGATTTTAACCAGCAGACTTGCCCCTTTGGTAGTGCTGATTTGTCACCCAGAGCTGTTGCCCATTGAATTTAATCACGACTGAAGTAGGTAATTGGAATGGTTCAATTCCTATGACTTGCGGTTCTCAAAGTAAGTTGGTCAAAAAGGTTGAGTGGTCCTCTGATCTTCTGACTCCTTACCACCACCCACTTGGGTTGTTAATGTAAACTGTCAAAAATGTAAATGAAAGTTTCTTGATTCTCCTTTTCTTTTAGCTTCAGAGCCGATGGATGTAGATGACTCCAAGACCAGCGGTTATATAAAGACTGAACTGATCTCGGTGTCTGAAGTGTAAGTGACCTTTTTTTTTTTTTTTTTTTTTTTTTTGCACCTTTTTTCTTTAAATTCTTGTAATGCAAGTAATGTGTATATTTTGTTCAGTCTTTTTTTTTTTTTTTTCAGACTATTCATACTAATTTAATGCATGTTCTTGGAACAAATCAGAATGATGGACCTGCAAACTTTTTGGGGGGAACAGTCAGATGGTGTTTGTTCAATTTTTAAGTTTGTTCGTCATGGGTAATTCAGAAAGAAGTGATTAATATTATAAATTATTATGCATCTTATTTAAATGCATTGCTGATGTTATCAGTAAGTACTGTGACATCGTTAGTTACCTGTGTATATTTGTATTTAATTGTCGTTTGTTCTAATTGTTACTGTTATTTCTATGTTTAGTTAGTTGCTCTGGGTTTTGAGTCCATTCTATGTATTGCAAGTTTTGCGGCATTTTGGAAGACCTGCTTTGGAACAGACTAATGTGTGGCATTGACAAGGGCAGCATTCAGCGGCTTTTGCTGGGAGAAGCCACACTTAGACTCTAGACATTTCTCGGGGCATGGAAATGGCTGCCAACAGTGCAAAAGATATTCAGAAGGCTGGTGCACTGCACCAAGTAGCAAAATAAGCTGCAAGTAAAAAGGTGAAGACAGTGGCGTATTTTATGTGGAGGGTCACTGCGAATTATTGTAAGTTTATGGATGCTGTTATCACTAGTGCAACAAGAAGCAGCGTTTAACGACGTGGCTGGTGCTAAGAGAGAGTCGAAGACTAAGCAGGGAACTTCAAATGCAAGGAAGCCCCAGTCGACGGTGCATCACTTTGAAAGCTTTGACCAGGCAGAGGAGCTCTATAACATGTTCAATGAGTAAGGGCGTTCTGCTACAGTGGAAGTCCATGGACAGAAAATCACGATGGAGGTGGACACAGGAGCCTCTGCATTGGTAACCAATGAGTAGACCTTCAGGAAGATTTGAGGCTCCAAGCAGGCACCAGCAGGAATCAACCTTCAGGTGCACACTGGTGAGACTATACCATTGCTTGGGAGTGTTGGAGGTAGACATTGCATACAACAGCCAGGGAGTGTTGGAGGTAGACATTGCATACAATAGCCAAGAAGCAAGAGCATAGCTCTTGGTGGTAAAAGGGCATGGGCCTAGTCTACAAGGGCATGACGACTGGCTCAGGAATATTCAGTTGAACTGCGTTGAAATGAAGCACACAAGTGACACAGGATGTCATTCAGAAATATCCTGAGGTGATTTTTTTGTGCTTTGCGTCATGAAAGGCAAAGTGGAGGAGTTGGAGCGGCCGCAAAGGCTAAGAACCAAGGAGTCCATTCAGTTTTGGCGTTGGGCAGCTCCAATTGTTCCTGTTCTTAAAAGTGATGGTACTGTGCACCTATGTTAGAATTACAAACGTGCCATTAATCAGGTTTCCAAGCTGAATGCTTACCTGTTGCCGATGGTAGATGTGTTATCGACTCTTGCAGGAGGCAAGGCGTATTCAACACGACATGAGCCAGGCATATCGACAATTCTTGAGAAAGAGAAAAATCAGTACATGACCATCAACACGCATATAGGGTTGACCAATGTATAATTGTTTGGTTTTTGACGTAATCTCCAGTCCAGTGATCGTCCAAAGAACGATGGACAACCACTTCCTCATGTTGCAGTGTGCTTATGATATTTTAATTTTGGATAAGACTGAGAAGGAGCACCTCAGCAATCTGAATCCAGTTTTAAAAAGGTTTTCTGAGGTGGGACGGTATCTGAAGCGGACGGTATCTGAAGCGGAGTAATTGCATGTTTCAGGCACTGAGCGTGGAGTATCTAGGCCAGTCATTTTCAAACTCTGGGTCGCGGGGCCATCCAACACGGTGTTTCCGATCGCAGGAATTTGTGCGCAACGGCCGCAGCAGCCGGCCTTTAGAAATGCCGACAGTGATCGGCTTTAAAAATTAAAGCTGCGACCGGCTTTCAGAATGCGGGCGTGCTGCGCATATGTACCCGCTGATCAATGCACAGTCCCGGAGTTCAGCGAGGAACACCGCTTCCTCCTGACGTCAGTGCGTTGACTTACGAGAAGATTTTTAAAATATATATATATATTCTATGCAGTCTTCTTGCCTGAAGCGGCAGAGACTAGGTCACGCACCCCCAACACTGCTGTCACATGCTCTGGGCACAATTGTGATTCCTCCCGTTTTGTCAGCAGCAAACCAGCAACGGGAGGGTAAAATTTTAAATGGTAAGAGAGGGCAAGAGGCACAAACGGGCCAAGATCTCACAAGTAAACCTGCTGGAGAGAGTGACTCAGGAGAATCCACAGCAAGACAAAGCAGTGGTGGTGTGAGTTCCAGAACCTCTGAACAACCTGTACAGAAATGTAACGTTGCATGACAAAGCAAGTTTTGGGATCTGAGGACCAAGCAGGCTCACCTGTCGCATTAAAGGTAAGCAAAAATGGTGGGTCGTGACGGTCGGCCGACGTGGGTCACAAAGGTTGGCTGGTTGGTTAAAAATGAGTCCCCGGGACTTCCGGGTGCGGTGATGACCGGCTAAGTTGCACGTTTCGACAGCTCCCGTTGTAACGGACCTTTGGGCTCTTGATAAGAGCCCCAACGGCAATTTTAAACGGCCAAAATCACTGTGCGGTGAAACAGAAGGGAATCCCTCCGGATATTGATGGAAAAAGGAGAGGATAGCGGCAGGATTGCAGTGGATCCTTTGGAGCAGCGGCAAGGAAGGGAAGCTCTAAGCAAGATGGCGTCAGAAGGTGGCCGTTCGATTATGGGACCCGGAGCAACAAGAGTTCCTGCCACGCTGTGTGGAAGAGCTGAAGAAGGAGGTGTTGGCCCCGATGCTACAGGCGATTTGAAGGGCTAAAGGAGGCGCAGAGGACCCAGGAGCTGGAGCTTCGGGTCGTGAAGGCAAAGGCTGCTGAAAATGAAGATGAAATTCAGGGCCTGGTGGTGAAGACCGAGACGCACGAGGCGCAGCACAAGAGGTGTGTGGAGAGTTTGGAAGCCCTGGAGAATAATTCGAGGGGGAAGAATCTAAGAGTCTTGGGTCTTCCCGAGGGCGCAGTGGGGGCGGACATCGGGGCATATGTGAGCACGATGCTTCACTCGCTAATTGGATCGGAGGCCCCGACGGGCTCTTTGGAGGTGGAGGGAGCTTATCAAGTTATGGCGCGAAGACCAAGGGCAGGAGAAATACCTCGAGCCATAGTGGTGAGGTTTCACCGCTATAATGACAGAGAGATGGTCCTAAGATGGGGAAAGAAAACTCTGAGCTGCAGGTGGGAGAACGCGGTGATCCGCGTATACCAGGATTGGAGTGCGGAGGTGGCGAGAAGGAGGGCAGGTTTCAATCGGGCTAAGGCAGTGCTTCACAAAAAGGTGAAATTTGGAATGCTGCAACCGGCGAGACTGTGGGTCACGTACCAAGGGAAGCACCACTACTTTGAGACGGCAGAAGAGGTGTGGACATTCATAGTGGACGAGATGCTGGAATAGTCTGGCACGAGAAAGAGCTTCTGGGACAAAGTGGTGGGGTGACTATGTGGGACGAGGAGGGGGGGGGGGTGATTTTTCAATTGTTAACTTTTTAATCCTGTAAATTTTCTCTCTTCCCCTCGTTTGGGGGTGGGGAGGGAGGAGTATGAGGAACTGTGGGCGCCGGTGGGTAGGAAAGCGGGGCTGAGTGGGAAACGCGGGCCTCGTTCCCGCGCTATGGTAATTATGGTGGGAACAGGGACGCAGGAAGGTGGGGGCCTCGCACAGTGAGAGGCCGAGGGCAAACTGGGAAGGCGAGGTCAGCCAGAGTTCGCTGACTTCTGGGAGCAACATGGGGGGTGTAATTACGCTAGAGGGGAATCTAGTGGGGGGGGGGGGGAGCTAACTGGGTTGCTGCTGCTAAGGGGAAGGGGGAGCTGTTATGGGGCGGGAGGGCACAGTCGGTGGGATATACGGGTACGTGGGAACCGGGTGAGGAGCTGGGGTAAAAAAGGGGATGGCTAGTCGACAAGGGGGAGGGGTAAAGAGCCCCCAACCCGGTTGGTCACGTGGAACGTGAGTGGGCTGAATGGGCCGATTAAGAGGGCGCGGGTACTCGCACACCTAAAGAAATTAAAGGCAGATGTGGTTTTGTTGCAGGAGACGCACCTGAAATTGACAGATCAGGTCAGACTACGTAAAGGATGGGTGGGACAGGTGTTTCATTCGGGTTTGGATGCGAAGAATAGGAGGGTGGCTATTTTAGTGGGGAAACGGGTACTGTTTGAGGCAAAGACCATAGTGGCGGACAGTGGGGGTAGATACGTGATGGTGAGTGGCAGACTGCAAGGGGAGGCGGTGGTTCTGGTGAACGTATACGCCCCGAACTGGGATGATGCAAACTTCATGAGGCGTATGTTGGGGCGTATCCCGGACCTGGAGGCGGGAAAGTTGGTAATGGGGGGAGATTTCAATATAGTGCTTGATCCAGGGCTGGACCGGTCGAGATCCAGGACCGGGAGGAGGCCGGCAGCGGCCAAGGTGCTTAAGGACTTCATGGAGCAGATGGGAGGAGTAGATCCTTGGAGATTTATCAGACCTAGGAGTAAGGAGTTCTCATTCTTCTCCCATGTTCACAAGGTATATTCACGGATATACTTTTTTGTCCTGGGAAGGGCACTGATTCCGAAGGTGACAGGGACGGAGTACACGGCCATAGCCATCTCGGACCACGCTCCACACGGGGTAGATCTGGAGGTAGGAGAGGAAAAGGAACAGCACCCACTCTGGAGAATGGATATGGGCGTGTTGGCGGATGAGGGGATATGTCTAAGGGTGAGTGGGTGTATCGAAAGGTACTTGGAGCTTAATGACAATGGAGAGGTTCAGGTGGGAGTGGTCTGGGAGGCGTTGAAGGCGGTGGTCAGAGGGGAACTGATATCCATAAGGGCACATAAAGGGAAGCAAGAGAGTAAAGAAAGGGAGCGATTGCTGAAAGAACTTCTGAGGGTGGACAGGCAATATGCAGAGGCACCGGAGGAGGGACTGTAAAGGGAAAGACCAAGGTTACATGTGGAATTTGACCTGCTGACCACGGGTAAGGCAGAGACACAGTGGAGGAGGGCACAGGGAGTGCAGCATAAGTATGGAGAGAAGGCGAGTCGGTTACTGGCCCAACAATTGAGGAAGAGGGGAGCGGCGAGGGAGATAGGTGGGGTGAGGGATGAGGAGGGAGAGATGGAACGGGGAGCGGAGAGAGTGAATGGGGTGTTTAAGACATTCTATGAGAGGTTGTATAAGGCTCAGCCCCCGGAAGGGAAGGAGGGAATGATGCATTTCCTGGATCAGCTGGAATTCCCGAAGGTGGCGGAGCAGGAGAGGGCGGGACTGGGAGCACAGATTGATGTGGAGGAGGTGGTAAAGGGGATTGGGAGCATGCAGGCGGGGAAGGCCCCGGGACCGGATGGGTTCCCGGTGGAATTTTATAGGAAATATATAGACCTACTGGCCCCGCTTTTGACGAGAACCTTTAATGAGGCCAGGGAAAGGGGGAAGTTGCCCCCGACTATGTCGGAGGCGACAATATCGTTACTTTTGAAGAACGATAAAGACCCGCTGCAGCGTGGGTCCTACAGGCCCATTTCCCTTTTGAATGTAGATGCTAAGTTCCTGGCCAAGGTAATGGCGACGAGGATAGAGGATTGTGTCCCAGGGGTGGTCCATGAGGATCAAACTGGGTTTGTTAAGGGGAGACAGCTGAACACGAACATACGGAGGCTGCTAGGGGTGATGATGATGCCCCTACCAGAGGGCGAGGCGGAGATAGCGGTGGCGATGGATGCCGAGAAAGCATTTGACAGGGTGGAGTGGGACTACTTGTGGGAAGTGTTGAGGAGATTTGGTTTTGGTGAAGGGTTCATTGGATGGGTACAGCTGCTATATAGGGCCCCGGTGGCGAGTGTGATCACGAACAGGCAGAGGTCTGACTACTTCCGTCTTTTTAGAGGGACGAGGCAGGGGTGTCCTGTCTCCGTTACTATTTGCATTGGTAATTGAGCCCCTGGCCATAGCACTGAGGGGCTCCAGGAAGTGGAGGGGAGTACTCAGGGGAGGAGAAGAACACCGGGTATCATTGTATGCAGATGATTTACTGCTGTATGTTGCGGACCCAGTGGAGGGGATGCCCAAGATAATGCAGACGCTTGGGGAATTCGCGGGGTACAAATAGAACATGGGGAAGAGTGAGTTGTTTGTGGTACATCCGGGGGAGCAGAGCAGGGGAATAGAGGATTTACCGCTGAGGAGGGTAACAAGGGATTTCCGGTACTTGGGGATCCAGATAGCCAGGAGTTGGGGAACCTTACATAGGCTTAATTTAACACGATTGGTGGAACAGATGGAGGAGGATTTTAAGAGATGGGACATGGTGCCCCTGTCACTTGTGGGGAGGGTGCAGGCGGTCAAAATGGTAGTCCTCCCGAGATTCCTTTTTGTGTTTCAGTGCCTCCCGGTGATGGTCACTAAGGCTTTTTTTCAAGAAGATCGAGAAAAGCGTCATGAGTTGTGTGGGCTGGGAAGACCCCGAGAGTGAGAAGGGGGTTCTTGCAGGGAGAGGGGGGGACTGGCACTACCGAGCTTAAGTGAGTACTATTGGGCCGCCAATATTTCAATGGTGTGTAAGTGGATGGGAGAAGGGGAGGGAGCGGCGTGGAAAGGAACCAGCCTACAAGCACTGGTGACGGCACCGCTGCCGTTCTCCCCGAAGAAATACACCACAAGTCCAGTGGTGGTGGCAACACTGAAAATTTTGGGGCAGTGGAGACGGCATAGGGGAATGACTGGAGCCTCGGTGCGGTCCCCGATAAGAAATAATCATAGGTTTGTCCCGGGGAGAATAGATGGGCGATTTGGAGCATGGCAGAGAGCTGGGATTGTGCAACTGAGGGATCTGTTCCTGGACGGGACGTTTGCGAGTCTGGGAGCGCTGACGGAAAAATATGGGTTGCCCCAAGGGAATGAATTTCGATACATGCAACTGAGGGCTTTTGCGAGGCAACAGGTGAGGGAATTCCCGCAGCTCCCGACGCAGGAGATTCAGGATAGTGATCTCAGGGACATGGGTGGGGGATGGTAGGGTGTCAGATATATACAGCGAAATGAGAGACGAGGGGGAGAACATGGTGGATGAGCTGAAGGGAAAATGGGAGGAAGAGCTGGGGGAAGAGATTGAAGAGGGGCTGTGGGCAGATGCCCTACGTAGGGTAAACTCTTCGTCCTCGTGTGCCAGGCTTAGCCTGATACAATTTAAGGTTTTGCACAGGGCACATATGACCGGAGCAAGGCTCAGTAAATTTTTCGGGGTAGAGGATAGGTGTGGGAGATGCTCGAGAAGCCCAGCAAACCACACCCACATGTTTTGGTCATGCCCGGCACTGCAGGGGTTCAGGGTGGGGGTGGCGAAGGTGCTTTCAAAGGTGGTGGGGATCCGGGTCGAGCCAGGCTGGGGGCTGGCTATATTCGGGGTTGCAGAAGAGCCGGGAGTGCAGGAGGCGAGAGAGGCTGATGTTTTGGCCTTTGCGTCCCTAGTAGCCCGGCGAAGGATACTGCTTATGTGGAAGGAAGCCAAGCCTCCGGGCGTGGAGACCTGGATAAACGACATGGTAGGGTTTATAAAACTGGAACGGATAAAGTTTGCACTAAGGGGTTCGGCTCAGGGGTTCACCAGGCGGTGGCAACCGTTCATTAACTACCTCTCAGAACGATAAAGGAAATGGGAAGGTAACAGCAGCAACCCGGGGGGGGGGGAAGAGAGGGGAGGGCTCGGAGGGGGGGGGCTCAAGTGGGTCCTCAGGGGTGTTTTTGTAAAGATATTGGTACTTGGTTATGTATATTGAATTGCTGATTTTATTATTTGGGAGAGCTATTATTTTTCTTATGGCAGTTGCCATTTAGTTTATATATTTATTTATTTGTTAAAATACGGTCACGGTTATTTATATTGTTTTGTTGTAAAAAGGGGAAAAACCTTTGTACTGTTTTGTTTGGCCGAAAAAGTTGAATAAAATATATTTAAAAAAAATTTTTTTTTTAAATGAGTCCCTGGAAAAAAAGTTTGAAAAATACTGATCTAGGGCACAGAAGAACGCTTTCAACGGTGTGTATGCGCTGCTGCAATAAAATCTGCTAGTCCATTTTGATCCACACTGAACTTATTCTGTCATGTGATACCTCACCCTATGATGTGTAATGGAGGGCCAGTCTGGAAAAACTCCTGGGTTTTTAATCTAGAATGCTGAGGCTGAAAAGGGGTATTCACAGTTGGACAAGGAAGGTCGAGCTATTGTTTTAGCAGTGAAAAGATTCCATCAGTGTCTCCAATGGTCGTTCGTTCAACATGTGTACTGACCACAAGCTGTTAAATGAGCTTTTTCAGTGAGTAAAAATGTATTCCTCCCATGGTCTCGACAAGATTACAGCGCTGGACGCGTAGAATGTAGAATTTACATTGCAGAAGGAGGCAATTCAGTCCATCCAATCTGCACTGGCCCCTGGAAAGCGCACCCCATCCAAGCCTGCACCTCCACCCTATTCCCATAACCCATCCAAACCTTTTGGACACTTAAGGGGCAATTTAGCAAGGCCAATTTATAATCTAACCTGCCCATCTTTGTACTGTGGGAGGATATAGTCAAATATTTAAATTTCCAATAGATATTAATATTTTAAAGCACATTGAACTAATGGTAATTTACTTCCAATGAGTCACTGTCAGTACAGTGTCTTCAATACATCTACTAAAAATAAGCAGGGCAGTGCATAAGTTTTCGACATTTTACTCTCTTGCCAGCATAAGTGAAATTAGTGAAAGAAAACCAGAAAATATTGCAAAAGCTGTTTTCAGGTTACTGACCTTTCATCCGAACTGGAGGTGGAGTTTGAGGTTATATTTAGAGACTAGGAAAGATGGGAGGAAAAAAACAAAGGGGAATGTCTGTGACAGGGTGGTAATTGGGGGGGCAGGTGTGGAGAAAGAAAACAAATGGGTCTGGAGGAGCTGTAAATGGCAATAGCAAAATAATTATCAACAACGTTGGTCCAAATAGGGGCAGCACATGGTGCAGTGGTTAGCACTGGTACTGCAACACTGAGGACCCAAGTTCAAATCCCGGCCCTGGGCCACTGTCCGTGTGGAGTTTGCACATTCTCCCCGTGTCTGCGTGGGTTAGGTGGATTGGCCACACTAAATTGCCCCTTAATTGGAACAAAAAAAAATTGGATACTCGAAATTTATATATTTTTTTTAAAAATGTTGATCCAAATAAAACGGAAGCAGTGACTCGACATTTGAGTTCTTTAAATCTATGTTGCATCCTGAAGGCTCTAAAATGCCTAATCAAAACACGAGATGCATACAGTAGGAGGGTGATGACAAGAGTTGCTGAGAAGACAGTGAAAGCTTAAACTTAAGCTTGTGGACTCAAAGAGTTTAGCAAAGCCATCAATTGACCAGTATTACCCATGTACAACAGACCACGTTGTGAGCAGAGAATAGAGTATACTAAGTTGAAAGAAGTACAATTGAATCACCGTTCCATCTGTTCGGACTATTTGCCATTCTGGGTATGGGAAGGCAGGAGAAAGAAAAGAAAAAAATACTACTGTGTTGGTTTATACCATATTTCAATGTTCCATTTGATTTTTGTTTTAAATTCATATTGAATTAAAAGTCAATAGCTGGTGATCCAATGTTTTAGCACATTGACATTTTGCCACTCATTTACTGATTTTTAAAATCTTGTAGCCCTAAAGGCCTGTGGTTGAACGGAGAACAGGCTAGGGTTGAGGTGGGTGGTGCAGTGTGGCAAGAATTCTGCTTCCATGAACAGTGGATTCAGTGCCAGGCAAGAAAGTGGTACTGAGGTAAGCAAGTTGGCAGATTTGAATGACTATAACCAGGAAGGGGCAGCACGGTAGCATTGTGGGTAGCACAATTGCTTCACAGTTCCAGGGTCCCAGGTTCGATTCCGGCTTGGGTCACTGTCTGTGCGGAGTCTGCACATCCTCCCCTTGTGTGTGTAGGTTTCCTCCGGGTGCTCCGGTTTCCTCCCACAGTCCAAAGAGGCCTGTTCTCTAGTTGGTTCCTCAACATATTGTTCTAGAAAACCTCTCTCTGACTCATTCAACATAAATAAATGTAGGACAGAAATCCAAAACTATTTTAAGAGTTGAGGTTGTACTGGACTTTCAAAGGTTGATTGAAGCACAATTATGAAGGTGGCAGGACAGGTTGAGAAAGTGTTTAATGAAGCATAGGAGATTCTGGCCTTCAGCAATATGGGTACAGTGTACAAAAGCAAGTGAAGTTGTGATAAAGCTTTATAAAATGCTGGTTCAAACTCAAATGGAGTATTGCGTCTTGTTCTGTGCATGACATTTGGGAAGAATGTGAAGGCATTAAATGGTTCCAGGGATGAGGAACTTTTGCATAGATAAATTGGAAGGGTTGGGTCTGTTTTCTTGGAGAAGAGCAGATTTAGAGGTACTCAAAATCATGAGGGTTCTGAACAGAGTAGACGAGAGGAGGATCGAGAACCAGTGGACACTAATTAAGGCGATTGGCAAAATCAGCAACAGTGACGAGGAATAGCTTGCACAGCAAATGGCTAGGATCTGAAGTGCACTGTGTGTGGGGTAGAGGCAGTTTTGATCAAGGCTTTCAAGAAAGTGTTGAATAACTATATGAATAAGCTTGCAGGGCTATGGGGTTACGGCAGGGTGTGGGACTAGGTGAATTGCTATTGCAGACATGATGGGCCAATGGCCTTCTCTCCTGTAGTCCTTTATGACATCAGCTCCTGCAGTGTAATGTAAGAATCCAGTTTTCCCATTTACCTAACAGTCAAAGTTGACTCTGTGAAATTTACAGCAGCAATAGGCAAACCACATCGGAGAATAGAATTTGTGAGCTTCAATGTATTTCTTTTAGCTGGAGCTCTGTTGTAGTACACCGATAATTTAGTAGGATGTAGGTTCATGCCCAACTCTAGGAATTTGAGCATATAATTTAGACTGGTATAGTAATTAAGTATTGAACATGACATGAGAACTAGGAGTAGGCCACCTGGCCCCTCGAGCCTGCTCCACCATTCAATGAGATCATGGCTGATCTTTTGTGGACTCTGCTCCACTTTCCGGCCCGAACACCATAACCCTTAATTCTTCAAAAAGGGTGCATATTGTACTGTCAGAGGTGTCACCTTTCAGATCAGATGTGGTAAAAGAGCCATATTTTGAAAAATAGGAGTGTTTTTGCTGCTCTTTTGATCTATAATCCCTCTAAGATTAATAGTCCTTTATCTCATCACTTTGTGTGACCCTACTGTATGTAACGTGGAGTAAACAACAGCCAAATAAGTACTTAGTAATTCCTTTGTCTCACAAGATGCACCTTTGATAAATTATCTCGATTGTTTTTCAGTCATCCCTCTCGACTGCTGTCAACCGAAAATCTTCTCCCCATGTCTGTGGAAGAGTTTGGTGAATTGGAACGGCAGCTAGGTCCATCAGAAATTAACACAGTGGTAAGTTTTTTTTTAGAATCATGAGTATTTTAACATCCAGTACAAAACCCTGGATGATGCATGTTGCTCCATGTTAAACTAAAATTAACTTTGAAAGTACAATGCATGTCATAGGTTAGAAATTTGAGCAAAGGGATGAAAAATCAATAGAAAAACTTTTGGCGTGGATTTTCCAGCCTTGGCGGGGCATGATCTGGCAGGGAAATGTGGCAGGACCGGAAGTTCCTGGAGCAGGCAGGGCAGGAAAATCCCAAGTGTTTCCCCCCCCCCAGTGAAATTATGCATTTATAGTGACTCTGAAGGATCGGATTAATTCTCTTCAAATAGATTATTAACATTATTCCCCCTCAACTGTTGTGAATATTAAGCATTGTTTCTATCTCTCCTGCTTACTATCACAGAAACCTGCCTTCTGTTCAAGTCTAATTTAAATGAGGTGTACCTCTATGCCAACTTACTAATGGTGCAAAATCTGAGATATCAAACCACTGCACCCCCCCCCCCCCCCCCAATTAAAGGACCGTTGAAGCCAAGTTAAATCGCTTTAAGTTAATATTTCTTTTCTTATGTCAAACAGGTCAATTTTTAAAACTATTTGACATTAGTTGATAGGATAAACAGACAAGATAGGAGACCAAAACAGAGATAAAAGATAATCAAATAGGGAATTCAGGGGAAAGTTCATATGGTGTGTGAAACTCATTATGACAAGTTGAGGTGAAGCTGGATAGGCATATGAAGGAATAGAATGAAATGCTGATGGGGTTGGATGGATGAAATAGAGTCGGAAGAGATTTGTGTAGAGCATAAATGAGTTTAATGGCCTGTTTCGGGTGTAGATTGTGTGGGGAATTTTAAGCTGCCCCTCTCACCACTGAGCAGGATGGCTTTGACTCCTACCAGCAACACCCACCCCACCCTACACTCTTTTTTTGATTACATCTGGTGTGGAATTTAATCCACCCACTAGCCTTGATTACATTTGGAGTAGGAAGGGTTGAGGTTAGCCTTCTTTCCCAGAGTTCAACTGAGGCCCTTGTGACCAATAAAGGGCATTTGGGCCTTCAGTCAGCCTCTGCTGGTATTGTAATCAGTGGGGAAGTGGGCGGGGTGCCAGGCATACCCTGATACCTCCTTGTGGGGGTGGGGAGGGCTCCTGATTGGACACCCTTGTTTGCCTCACTGGCATGGGTGAGCCTGCACCACCTACCATAGTTCCAGGGCTTCCTATCCTATTATCCTGTTCTACCCACAGTACCAGCAGTGGCCACTGTTCCTAAGAGGTGATGGTTTCCAGACTCTGGCCAGCAATAGTTAGTGGGTAAGTATGTCTTTTAGAACCTGGGAATTCTGATGCTGACCAGGTAGATGCCCGATTGGTTTGAAACTATGTTGGGTGTCCCTAGATGGGTCAGTCCTGTTATCACCGACAATCCGCCAGTCTGTCCTCTGCTTGATGCATTTAGAAGTTTACTGTAGACTGGATCAACGTTAATAACCTGTGCGTTGCCTGTGTCTGATATAGAATGTCATGTGGTGGTAGTAAAGCGCTATTGATGGCAATTTACAGAACATAAATCTATTAAATTCCACTGTGGCTGCAACATCTGCCAAACCCTAAACTTCTTTGCTGGTGTTAGCTGAAAGCCACTTCATATTTGTTCTGTTTTTTATATTATGGGGAAACACACATTACAGACAAATTACAAGTGGAAACCATAAAACTGCCAATTTAAAAAGTAACTGTCCAGCTATAAAATGTTTCCATTTGAAATATGAAGAGAAATAATTTGTTTGGGCACTAATATATTCCACTGTCATCTCCACCTGGAATTTGGAGGTTGTCGAATTGTTCACCTTTGTACAATAACAAAACACATTTCAACTCCGAGGTTCACCTATGGGGTAGGGCTGCACACCCAGATAGGGGAAGTTTCACTTGGACTGTTCCCTGCTTAAGGAGCATTTGAGCTGGGTCATTGTGAACCAATGACAGGTGCTGTCATGGGTGTTAACCAAGCCTACTCACTGTCCCCTCAGAATCTATGTTCCAATATCACATTCCATTCTTCTAAATGGCAATGCGTATAGGCCCAATCTACTCAATTCTTTCATAAGGCAAACCTGTGATCCTCTGAATTAGCTAAGTGAAAGTTCTTGGAGCTGCTTATGTACAGGTACAAAACTGTACCCGTGTCCATGATGGAAGGGCTCAGCTGCAATGCTATCCATAACCTGTTCACCGACCATTTAGGTTTCTGCCAGGGCTATTCCGCTCCTGACCACAGTACAGTCTTAGTCCAAACATTAACAAAAGAGCTTGAACACTAGTAATCAGGGAGAAAATTCTCCTGGTTTGTCATACGTAGCACATAGGAACGTAGTTGTCGGAGCTCAATCATCCCAGCTCCAGACCATTGCTGTAGGAGTTCCTCAGGGTAGTAGCCTAGGCCCAACTATCTTCAGCTGATTCAACATGATCGTGCCTCCATCACAAAATTGAAAGTGGTAAGTTCACTGATTACACAATGATTAGTGCCATTTGTACCTAATATTGAAGCAGTCCAAGTCTCAATTTTCAGGATTGGCCTGATAAAATGGTTAAGGCCAAGCAAGCACTGACCATCTTCAACAAGAGAATCCAACCATCTCCCCATGACATTCAGTGGTATTACCTTTGCTGAATCCCCCCCACTATTAATATACTAGGGGGGTTTATCATTGACCAGAACCTGAACTGCACCAGCCTTCTCCGCTCTCGCTACCACTTGCTCAAAGACAACTAGGGATGGGCACTAAAATGCCTGCCTAACCAGCAACACCTCTGTGAAAAAATACATGAGCAGGTCAGAGGCTGAATATTCTGTAGTGAGCAACTCGTTTTAACCCCAAAGCCTGTCCACCATCTCCAAGTCGGGTGTGTGAAGTGTAACTCCAGTCAAGCAGCTCGACAAAGCACCATGTGTGATTGACACTGTGCCCACCACCTTCAACATCCACTCCTCCACCACCCATACACAATGGCAGCAGTGTGTACCATCTAGAAGATGCACTGCAGCAACTTGCTAAGGCTCTTTCAACAGCACCTTCCAGACCCATGAGCTCTACTACCTAGGACAAAGGCAGCAGATGCATGGGAACACCACCACTTGCAAGTCCCCTCCAAGCCACACACCATCCTGATTTGAAACTATATCTCCATTCCTTCACTGTCTCTGGGTCAAAATCCTGAACTCTTATAAAGCCCTGTGGGTTTAACTACACCACATGGACAGCAGCAGTTCAAGAAGGCTGCTCACCACCACTTTCCCAAAGGCAATAAATGCTAGCTTAGCCCACGGCACCACATCCTGTGAAAGAATAAAACCAAACTCCATTTGTCTTCCTAATTTCTTGCTGTACCTGCATGTTAACTGATTAATGTGCAAGGGCACCTAGATCCCTCTGTGCTCAAGCATTCTGCAGTCTGCCTTTAAATTATATTTTGCTTTTCTATTCTTTCTGATAATTTGGACAACCTCGCAAGTTCCCACATCTATGTCCCTCCTGAAGACTCTTTCTTTCTATCCTCTTGAGCAACTTTCTTTTCTACCTCTTTGTATCAGCAACAAATTTGGCTGCAATGCAGTCAGTCCCTTCACCCAACCCATTAATGTAGATTGTGAATAATTGAGGCCCCAGAACCGTGTGACACTCCATTCGTTAATTTGATAACCTGAAAATGGCCTATTTATCCCAACTGTTTCCTTTAATTAGCCAATCCCTCTAGCCACGCTAATCTGATCACTTTCAATATCACAAACTCTTGTATAGTATCATATGTGGCATCTTATTAAATTGCCTCTTGGAAATCTAAATACATCTGGTTCCCTGTTGTCCCTTAGGGAAGGAAATCTGCCTACATTTGACTCCAGACCCACAGCAATGTTGTTGTTGTTAAATGGCCCAGCAAGCCACTTGTTCAAGAGCAATTGGGGATGGGCAATAAATGCTGGCCTAGCTAGCAATGCCCTCATTCTGTAAATGAATTTTTAAAAACTTCTATTGATACATTCTCAAAAAACTGCAATACACTTGTCAAATTCACAAAACCATGTTGTCTGAGGATTGCAGTATACAGACAGTATAAGTACTTAAGGAGATTGATTGTGTCGCTTAGATGGGGATATTTTAGTCTGCAAGCTCAATTTTTATTTCGACAATTGGTATGTTATTTTCTAATGTGCACTTTTTAGTCCAGATCGACAATGGAAGCGAGAATCCAATTGTTTTAATTGTATTTGTTGTTTTAAAACTTTTTGTACTCAACTCAATTCAGTATTTGAATCTCTAATCATCCTTGTGCTTTTTTTTAAGATGTGCTCAACCTATCCAAGTTAACCAAGAGTGCTCTTCAGACCCATGGATCCATTGACATATGCAGTTTGGAAACTGTTTGAGAAGTCCAAAACTAATCCTGCTGCATTGTAAATAGTGACATATTTTTGGTATAAATGTTTCAAGAATAAAGTAGCTACTGCCTGTAATGTTTTAGTTACAAATGTATGATTTACTTGAACTGTGACATACTAACCATAAACCATTAAAGTTGGCTGTTCCATTAGGTGTGAATATTTTCCTTTTTAAAAATAATCCAGTTTTGAAAACTTTTAACGTGGCTCTTGGGTTAGCAGCTCCTCATCATGGTCCTGTCCTCCACAACTTGTGGTTTTACATTGTCATTCTTTGCCTCCTTGATCTCGGTGTCATTGTTCAAGATCCCCTGGCTCTAACAGTAGGTGCATTTTAGCCCATCACACATTCAAGCTGCAAGTTTTTTTTAAAAAAAGCCTATGCCAACTATTCGCCCTGGTACCAGTTAGTTGAGAACGTTGGCCTATCCTCAGCTACCACCTTCACTCCCTTTCAAATCAACCATCAATTCCTCAAAACATCTTCATCTGTATCCTTGCAAACTATAACCCCAACCTCTCTCCTCAAGTCCTTAAACTTGTCACCTCCATAATGAATGCCAGTCTTTCTTCACTCCAATCAGGTTTCTGCCGCAGCCCTAATCAAAGTCACAAATGATACTGACTTCTAATGTTGCAGCAGCTCTTCATATCCTTTGACAGAGTTGATCAGTCGTTATATCTTACATTCCACATGTCAGCTGATAACATCTTTCACCATCTGGGTTAGTCGACTGCTCATATCCAATCCTGGTTATGCTAAATTTCCTCCAATCAAACAATGGAAGACTAAGTCCATTGTCGTTAGCTCCTGCTGCACACTCCATGTCTTCATCGATTCCATCCCTTACACTGCTGAACGAGTCTGTTCAAAATCCCGTATCATCTCCATAATCAAGATTGCCTAGTTATACCTCTCTGCAAAATCACTCCACATCCTATCCCAGCTTACTGAAAACCTAATTCTGGCTTTTGTAGTCTCTAGACCTAATTATTCCAAAGCTCGGAGCATCCCAGTTCCCATCCTCTCTAAATTGGAGCTCATCCCAAACTTGGCAATCGTGAGATTTTCTCTTTCCTCTCTCCTCTTCCCCCCCCCCCCCCCCAAAGAAGAACTAGTACAACTCCAAACAGTTGTTTTGTAATTGATGGAAAAATCAGCAACCGAGGTTTCAGAAATCCAAATATAGATAGCCCGACACCATAGAAGATGGAACAGCAGACAGTGACTCACATCTCCATCTTACTGACAACACTAGTATCAGAACACGTGGTGGATGATCAGCTTTGTAACGCATAGAATTCTAACAAGGTGTAATATGGCTCATCTTATCCAGCCCAGCATGAAGGGAGAAAAGATACTGCCCAAGTATCTGAAGGTTTCAGTTTTCGTGTTCACAGCCCTGAGAATGCAGGCCCCTCAGTGTAAATCTTGTCTGCTTAAGTGAAAATTGTCTGCTTAAGTGAAAGATGATCATTGCTAAAATCAACTGAAGTTTTATTAAACTTGCATCTACTACAAGGAAATGCAAGTGGCAAATGCCTGTTTTTATCCCCATTGTTTTTAACTTCCACCCTTCTCTCAGTTTCACATGGTCCATGTCTGACTTCTCGGTCTCCATTTCTGGCAATAATAGGCTATCAACTAATAAACATTATAAGCCCACTGACTCCAACCTCTACCTTGAGTACACTTCCTCACACCCGACACCCCTTGTAAGGATTCTATTCCATTCTCTTGGTCTCTGTTTCTGTCACATCTGTACTGATGGGGAGCACAGTGGTTAGCACTGCTGCCTACAGCACTGAGGACCTGGGTTTGATCCCAGCCGCGGGGTGCTGTCTGTGTGGAGTTTGCACATTCTCCACGTGTCTTGGTTTCACCCCCACAATTGGGAAAAAAAATAATTGGGTACTCTAAATTTTTTTTTTAAACTACTGATGTACCGCAGTTCTGCGCTCTCCTCTTCCCCTCCATCCCAGAACAATAGCATTCCCTTAATCCTCACCTTCCACCCCATCAGCCTCCATATTCCACAGATCATTTTCCACCACTGGCAGAGTGATGCCACCACTGAACACATTTCCCTGCCCCTTTCAGCATTCCAAAGGGACCCTTCCCTCTGTGATACCCTGGTGATCCGCATTCCCTTTGCCCAGTACCATTCCACTGCAAACACAGGAAATGGAACACATCTGCCCTTTTAACTCCTGACCGTCCAAGGCCCCACACACAGCTACCAGATGAAGCAGCAATATAGGTGTACTTCTTTCAACTTATAAGTACTGTATTTGCTGCTTACATTGTGGTCTCCTCCACATTGGGGAGACCAAACACAGATTGGGTGACCGGTTTGCATAACAGCTCCATTCAGTGTACAAGCTTGCTCCAGGGCGATCTGTCATTTTAATTCCACGTATGGCTCACACTGACATCTCTGCCTCGGCCTGCTGCAGTGTTCCACTGAAGCTCAATGCAACCTTAAGGAACAGCACCCTTATCTTTTGATTAGGCAGTTCAGGGCCTTCCAGATTCAACATGGAGTGCAATAATTGCGGATCACGATCTCTACTCCATTTGTTTCCTATTTGCTTGTTCCGTTTTTTTTTCTTTCAGACAGCAGCACACCTACTCTAGGCAAATCTTGTATTTCTCTTCTTGCCCCATCACCATTCTCTGGCCCTGGAAAACTAACTCTTCTGTCATTCAATCTCTCCCAACATCCACCATATCTCAGATTGCTAACTTTCCCCAGATCCAATGAAAGGTCACAGATTTCAAACATTAACTCTGTTCTCCTCCGATGCTGCCGCAACCTGCGCGCGTACTTCCAGCATTTTCTGTTGAGTTTTTGTCTGTCTCATGTAGGATTAAGAGTAAAAGTTGGTGATGAGGGAAAAGCACTGCGATAGTCAACGCTTCATAGCAAAGAGCTTACAAATAAAATCCTGTTGTTTCAAAATTTAAAGGCAACAAAGCAACATTCTAGCATTTTAAAACAAATACAATTCAGAGCAAGAAAAAGACAGCAACCTGTATTATTGTGAAGGAATAGCAAAGTCATGTAATTTTACAGTCTTACTGAATAATCATTCCTATGAATTTATTCGCATCTCATTGGATAGCCTATGGCATATGAAGTAAAATAATGTTTTTAGCTGGAAAACTGACTAAGATCTGCAGCTTCTCAAATGTTACAATCCAGAGAGTGGAGTAAAATCAGGACAGATTTTTGCACAGCAATATCATGCCTGGAAATGAGAAACATCTAAAGCTCATTAGCTTGGCGTATAAATGCACTTCTTTGTGTGGTACTAATGCACACGGGTCTCGAAAACCCCAAGCTCAATCTTATTCTAGTGAATTAGTTGAAGTCAGCCAGTTATGAAGGCAATTTCAATTCATCTTGATGGCCAGCAGGGGAGGAAGAAAAGAAAGGGAACATTATCCAGGGTTCCTAGGTGAAATTAATATCCACAGCAGACTAAACAGCTGACATGGTCTAGGTTCAGATGTGAAATAACATGCCTTTTGCACAATTAAATTTCATCTCCCAGAGATGTATGGAAGATGATGAGGTGGTGAGCTCTTTTTAAATAAATCTCCATTACAATCTTTATAGAATGAGCTCCAGATTGTAACTTGCAACGCCAACCAGCAAGACCATTATAATAATAATCTATATAACTGATAAATAAATGATCATGGAAAATTAGTTCCTTTTGGAAAAACTCTTTCTCATCAGCGTGGCAGTTTTAACTGGTTTTGTAAATTGTCACTACATTGTATGCATGCTAAAAAAAAAAAGAGTACAAACCTTTCGGAATTGTATTTATTGTGTATTTAACACACCTGATTTGCCTCTATCTTTTAGATAAATACCATTGCATTGCCAGCAACACTTCAAAAATAACATTTCAAATTGAAATAAGGAGCAACGGACTGAAAATAGATTGCTGTAAGCAAGTACATTAACATCATCAATTTGCCATGCCTGAAAAGGCAGTCATGTCACAATGTGGAAAAACACAATTACAGTCACACTCTGGACACTGGTTTAAATATAAGCAGAGGGCAGTCCTGCCCCACACTGAGCAAGACTGAAGCATGAGCAGACTGGTTTGATCGCTATACCAATGACATCTACAATTATTGAAAATATACTTCTTGCAGTGCAGCAATCCCACACTGCAACTACAGAAATGGATAGGAATTCATATATGAAAACAAATTCAAACCAACAAAACTATGCCGAAACGCTATAACTTTTCTAATAAGATCCTAAGCATGCACATACACAGACAAGTGCACCAAGCAAGCTTAGGCAGTTCAGATCTTTCAGCACAAACACTATGCATCAAATGCTAGCATTAAACTGGCATCCTACACAAATACAAATGATTCATACAAAACACATCACCAGAAAGCTCTCTCAAACCCTAAAAATGGGTTAGTGATTCAGAAATATTTCAGATAATTGGAAAAATGCATTTTCACTTTTGGAAATGTCAAGGTCCAAATACACACTTCCACAGCATTAGCGGTATCCTGTATTACTAGCTGTACTCTTTAATCAAGATTCCTTAATGGAATGAAAAAAATCAGATCCGATTTCCCAGCAGAAATAGGGATGGAAAACATTCTAATTTTCCTCGATTATCTTAGGTGATCAAGGTGTTACTTCATAACATTAAATAGGCTGGACAAATTATGTTGCATAGTCTGTGGAAAAAGTAGGCTCAAAAGGGTTCAAAATGTTTCAGTGTTTGTTTTAAAGTACTGTACAATAAAGACTTTTGCAAATACTAGCTTACTGCATTTCCAGAAAATCCTTATGCGCTGAACTAACCAATTAGCTTACACCTTTATCACATGTAGCAGTCCAATAATATTGTGCTTTCAAAGTGCAAGAGACCATTAAAGAGATCCAATTAATTAAATTGCATTAAATATTCAGCCACAATTAATACCATTAACAACCTAATTTGATTGCCCCGAAAAATGGTACTAATAAGGGATTGCATGCTGCACATTTACGGTTTTAAATTCTGAAGTACAATACTCTATCTATATTATTGGGCGGCACGTTCGCACAGTGGTTAGCACTGTTGCTTCACAGCTCCAGGGTCCCAGGTTCAATTTCTGGCTTGGGTCACTGTCTGTGGAGTCTGTATGGTCTTCCTGTGTCATAGACCATAGAAAATACAGCACAGAATAGGCACTTCGGCCCACGATGTTGTGCCGAACTTTTGTCGTAGATTAAGAACAAATTAATCTACACCCCATCATTCTACCGTAATCCATGTTCCTATCCAATAGCCGCTTGAAGGTCCCTAATGTTTCCGACTCAACTACTTCCACAGGCAGTGCATTCCATGTCCCCACTACTCTCTGGGTAAAGAACCTACCTCTGACATCCCCCCTATATCTTCCACCATTCACCTTAAATTTATGTCCCCTTGTAATGGTTTGTTCTACCCGGGAAAAAAGTCTCTGACTGTCTACTCTATCTATTCCCTTGATCATCTTGTAAATCTCTATCAAGTCGCCCCTCATCCTTCTCCGTTCTAATGAGAAAAGGCCTAGCACCCTCAACCTTTCCTCGTAAGACCGACTCTCCATTCCAAGCAACATCCTGGTAAATCTCCTTTGCACCTTTTCCAAAGCTTCCACGTCCTTCCTAAAATGAGGTGACCAGAACTGCACACAGTATTCCAAATGTGGCCGTACCAAGGTTTTGTAAAGCTGCATCATCACCTCATGGCTCTTAAATTCAATCCCTCTGCTAATGAACGCTAGCACACCACAGGCCTTCTTAACAGCTCTATCCACTTGAGTGGCAACTTTCAAAGATCTATGAACATAGACCCCAAGATCTCTCTGCTCCTCCACATTGCCAAGAACCCTACCATTAACCCTGTACTCCGCATTCATATTTGTCTTTCCAAAATGGACAACCTCACATTTTTCAGGGTTAAACTCCATCTGCCACTTCTCAGCCCAGCTCTGAATCCTATCTATGTCTCTTTGCAGCCGACAACAGCCCTCCTCACTATCCACAACTCCACCAATCTTCATATCGTCTGCAAATTTACTGACCCACCCTTCAACTCCCTCATCCAAGTCATTAATGAAAATCACAAACAGCAGAGGATCCAGAACCGATCCCTGTGGTACGCCACTGGTAACTGGGCTCCAGGCTGAATATTTGCAATCCAACACCACTCTCTGACTTCTATCAGTTAGCCAGTTCGTTATCCAACTGGCCAAATTTCCCACTATCCCATGCCTCCTTGCTTTCTGCATAAGCCTACCATGGGGAACCTTATCAAATGCTTTACTAAAATCCATGTACACTACATCCATTGCTTTACCTTCATCCACGTGCTTGGTCGCCTCCTCAAAGAATTCAATAAGATTTGTGAGGCAAGACCTACCCCTCACAAATCCGTGCTGACTATCCCTAATCATGCAGTGTCTTTCCAGATGCTCAGAAATCCTATCCCTCAGTACTCTTTCCATTACTTTGTCTACCACCAAAGCAAGATTAACTGGGCTGTGATTCCCAGGGTTATCCCTATTCCCTTTTTTGAACAGGGGCACGACATTCACCACTCTCCAATACCCTGGTACCACCCCTGTTGACAGTGAGGACGAAAAGATCATTGCCAACAGCTCTGCAATTTCATCTCTTGCTTCCCATAAAATCCTTGGATATATCCCGTCAGGCCCGGGGGACTTGTCTATCCTCAAGTTTTTCAAAATGCCCAACACATCTTCCTTCCTAACAAGTATCTCCTCGAGCTTACCAGTCTGTTTCACACCATCCTCTACAATAATCTGGCCCCTCTCATTCATAAATACTGAAGAAAAGTACTCGTTCAAGGCCTCTCCTATCTCTTCAGACTCAATACACAATCTCCCGCTACTGTCCTTGATCGGACCTACCCGCACTCTAGTCATTCTCATATTTCTCACATATGTGTAAAAGGCCTTGGGGTTTTCCTTGATCCTACCCGCCAAAGATTGTTCATGCCCTCTCTTAGCTCTCCTAATCCCTTTCTTCAGTTCCCTCTTGGCTATCTTATATCCCTCCAGCGCACTGTCTGAACCTTGTTTGCTTAGCCTTAGATAAGTCTCCTTTTTCCTCTTAACAAGACATTCAACCTCTCTTGTCAGCCATGGTTCCCTCACTCAACCATCTCGTCCCTGCCTGACAGGGACATACATATCAAGGACACTCAGTCTCTTTTCCTTGAACATTTCAATTGTGTCCTTCCCTGACAGCCTATGTTCCCAGCTTATGCACTTCAGTTCTTGTCTGACAGCATCGTATTTACCCTTCCTCCAAACCTTGCCCTGTTGCACGCACCTACCCCTCTCCATTACTAAAGTGAAAATCACAGAATTGTGATCACTACCTCGAAAATGCTCCCCCACGAACAAATCTATCACTTGCCCTGGTTCATTACCAAGTACCAAATCCAATATGGCCTCCACTCTGGTTGGGCAATCTACATACTGTGTTAGAAAAGCTTCCTGGACACACTGCACAAACACCACCCCATCCAAACTATTTGATCGAAAGAGTTTCCACTCAATATTTGGGAAGTTGAAGTCACCCATGACTACTACCCTGTGACTTCTGCACCTTTCCAAAATCTGTTTCCCAATCTGTTTCTCCACATCTCTGCTGCTATTGGAGGGCCTATAGAAAACTCCCAACAAGGTGACTGCTCCTTTCCTATTTCGATCTTCAACCCATACTACCTCAGTGGGCAGATTCTCCTTGAACGGCCTTTCTGCAGCTGTTATACTATCTCTAATTAACAATGCCACCCCCCCACCTCTTTTACCACCCTCCCAATCTTATTGAAATATCTATAACCAGGAACTTCCAACAACCATTTCTGCCCCTCTTCTATCCAAGTTTCTGTGATGGCCACCACATCGTAGTCCCAAGTACCCATCCATGCCTTAAGTTCACCCACCTTATTCCTGATGCTTCTTGCGTTGAAGTATACACACTTCAACCCATCTCGGTGCCTGCAAGTACTCTCCTTTGTCAGTGTTCCCTTCCCCACTACACGCTTTGACATCCTGAACATCGGCGACCTTAGTTGCTGGACTACAAATCCGCTTCTCATTCCCCAGCCAAATTAGTTTAAACTCTCCCAAAGAGTAGTAGAAAACCTCCCTCCCAGTATATTGGTGCCCCTCTGGTTCAGATGCAACCCGTCCTGCTTGTACAGGTCCCACATTCCCCAGAATGCGATCCAAGTATCCAAATACCTGAAGCCCTCCCTCCAACACCATTCCTGCAGTCACGTGTTCAGCTGCACTCTCTCCCTATTCCTAGCCTCGCTATCACGTGGCACCGGCAACAAACCAGAGATAACTCTGTCTGTCCTGGCTTTTAATTTCCAGCCTAACTCCCTAAACTCGTTTATTATATCCACATCCCTTTTCCTACCTACGTCGTTGGTACCATTGTGCACTACGGCTGCTCCCCCTTAAGGATCCTGAAGACATGATCCGAGACGTCATGGACCCTGGCACCCGGGAGGCAACAAACCATCCAAGAGTCTCGCCCGTGCCCACAGAACCGCCTGTCAGTACCTCGAACTATTGAGTCCCCTATAACTAGTGCTGTCGTAATCTCCCCCTTCCCTTCCGAGCCCCAGAGCTGGACCTCGTGCCAGAGACCCGGTCACTGCAGCCTCCCCCTGCGGTAATCCCCCCCAACAGTAACAAAAGCAGTATACTTATTGTTGAGAGGAACGACCACAGGGGATCCCTGCACTGACTGCTTCCTCCTCTTCCCACCTCTAACTGTTACCCAGCTACCTTTGTTCTCAGGTGCAACTATGTCCCTGTAGCTTCTATCTATCACCCCCTCAGCTTCCCGATGATCCTGAGTTCATCCAGCTCCAGTTCCCCAACACGGTCTGTGAGGAGCTGGCGATGGCTGCACTTAGAATAGATTTCATAGAATTTACAGTGCAGAAGGAGGCCATTCGGCCCATCGAGTCTGCACCGGCTCTTGGAAAGAGCACCCTACCCAAGGTCAACACCACCACCCTATCCCCATAACCCAGTAACCCCACGGGCAATTTTGGACACTAAGGGCAATTTATCATGGCCAATCCACCTAACCCGCACATCTTTGGACTGTGGGAGGAAACCGGAGCACCCGGAGGAAACCCACGCACACACGGGGAGGATGTGCAGACTCCGCACAGACAGTGACCCAAGCCAGAATCGAACCTGGGACCCTGGAGCTGTGAAGCAATTGTGCTATCCACAAGGCTACCGTGCTGCCCGACTTCCCGCAGGTGAAGTCAGCAAGGACACCGGTGGTCTCCCTTACCTCAAACATTCTGCAGGAGGAACTTTCCACTGCCCTAGCTGCCATCACCTCTACTTAGTCTCCCAGTAAAAAAGAAAGACAAAAATAGCTTACCTGCTCACAGTACTGAGTCTTTTTTTTAGGTTGGAGGAGGAGGGAGGGTGGGCACGTGTAGTGTCTCGGCTTTCCTCACCGTTCAAATTTATTGGGTAATACAAACCTTCCCAGGTCTGCCCACGGCTAACTTCGTGGGTTTCCTCCGGTTTCCTCCCACAAGTCCCGAAAGACGTGCTGTTAGGTATTTTGGACATTCTGAATTCTCCCTTTATGTACCCGAACAGGCGCCGGAATGTGGTGACTCGGGACTTTTCACAGTAACGTCATTGCAGGGTGAATGTAAGCCTACTTGTGACAATAAAGATTATTAAAATTATTAAGTTTTCAATAAATTTGGGAGCGCTGGCAACGGCGCCGCTGCCGCTCCCTCGAAGGAGGTATACCACGAGCCCGGTGGTGGTGGCTACCCTCAAAATTTGGGGGCAGTGGAGGCGGCACAGGGGGGTAAGTGGGGGCCTCGGCGGGGACCCCATTACAGGGGAACCACCGGTTCGCCCCAGGAAGAACAGGTGGAGGGTTTGAAGGGTGGCACAGGGCAGGGATACGAAAGTTGGGGGACCGGTTTGTGGACGGGGTGTTCGCGAGCCTGGTTGAGCTGGAGGGGAAGTGCGGGCTCCCCCCCGGGGAACCGGTACTTACAGGTAAGGGCGCTTGCCAGACGGCAGGTGGCGGAATTCCCGCGGCTACGCCCACACACAGTACAGGACAGGGTGCTCTCGGGGGGGGGGGGGGGGGGAGTGGGGAAGATCTCGGAAACTTACCAGGTGATGCAGGAGGAGGAGGAGGCCTCGTTGGTGGAGGTAAAAGGTAAGTGGGAGCAGGAGTTGGGAGAGGAAATTGAGGCAGGGACGTGGGCAGATGCCCTGGGGAGGGTGAACTCTTCCTCATCGTGCGCGAGGCTCAGCCTCATACAGTTTAAGGTGCTGCACAGGGCACACATGACCGGGACAAGGATGAGTCGGTTTTTTGGGGGTGAGGACAGGTGTGTTAGGTGCTCAGGGAGCCCAGCAAATCACACCCACATGTTCTGGGCATGCCCAGCGCTGGAGGAATTTTGGAAGGGCGTAGCGAGGACGGTGTCGAGGGTGGTAAGATCCAGGGTCAAGCCAGGCTGGGGGCTTGCAATATTTGGGGTGGCAGAGGAGCTTCGAGTGCAGGAGGCGAAAGGGGTCCGAATTCTGGCCTTTGCGTCCCTGGTAGCCCGGCAAAGGATTCTTCTTCAGTGGAAGGATGCGAGGCCCCCAACCGTGGAATCCTGGATCAACGATATGGCGGGGTTTATTAAGTTGGAGAGGGTGAAATTCGCCTTGAGAGGGTCGGTACAAGGGTTCTTTAGGCGGTGGCAACCGTTCTTAGACTTCCTGGCAGAACGATAGACTTTGGTCAATGGCAGCAGCAACTCAGGGTGGGGGTGGGGGTCACTTTATTTTTATTTTTTTGTTTTTGTTATTTACACTGGAGGGTCTGAGGGGGTGTATATACTTGTTGTATGAAGTCAGGGTGTTCATGTTAATTTAGTATTTATGTACAGGGGTGGGGAGTGGGGTATGGAGGGTTGTTTTCCCGACTGTGTTTTGTACTTAACCCTGTTGGGTTTCGTTTTCATTTTGTTATTGATATTTTATGAAAACCTTTAATAAAAATTATTTAAAAAAAAAAGTTTTCAACAAATTACTGGAAGTTACTGGGCCAATACCAAAGCGAGAAAATCAAATCTTGTGTTGTTAGTTACTTTAAAAAAATGCCAGCAGGATAAATAATCCCTTAAATCAAAATGGGTTCAACCAAAATTTTAATTATGGATAAACAGGGTTTTGATCATAAACCTGCTAAACAGATGCATCATAATATCTATTCTGTCCGTTAATGATTTCTCAAGAATATTTATTCTAATCTTGCCAATATTTATTTCAGGAAAAACTTGAAAGTGTTGATATTTCTGAGAAAGTGTTGTTTTAACTTGATAGACGGTACAATGTTTTTGTCACTGAATCATTTGCATTCCTTTGGAACCTTTACTTACAAACATTTACAGTAATGAAACATGAAGATTCTTCTGCTTAGTGGATCTTAAGAGGCAGGGAAAAGAATATGTCAGTATGAAATGAAACAATATTTTCTTAAAAAGTCAAGATAAACTAAATATAGGTTAATGAAAATATAATAAATAGAAAAATGTTAAATAAATAATCATTCGAGGTCAGACATTACTGGGTTAATGCTTATGTAACCCGTACTTTTATATTTATTGGCCACGATACCAATATTGAACTTGTTTTAACAAATACTAGTAAACAAATACGAACCATTGTTGATTCACTGCTACACTTTTACACAATTGGAACAGTAGACTGTTCAAAGGAGCAAGTAACCTCTATTTTCAAAACATTTGGACAAAATTCTATTACTGACCACATTAATATTCATTCACATTTTACAGGGATGCTTCCAACAGGTTACTTACAGAACAGGACAGTTATAATTTCCTTACATGTTTCGAAAGCTGTATATTTTCCAGTGTTTATGGACCAGGTACATGACCAACTCCCACTATTCATATCATTCAGGATTCCATGGCAATTTTATATCAATTAGAAGGCCATACAGAACCTTAAAACAAGTTGTGCAGAGATTATCTTGCCTTTTAAAAAAAAAAAAATAGGCATATAACTCAGTGCATTATATCAAGTTCCAGAGTCAGACCTTAGGCCCTAAACAGAACACTGGCAAATCTTTTCGTTTTGCTAAGGCCTATTATTTTCTAAGACTACATCAAAAAATTCCAAGTCTAAAACACCAGAGTAATTACTTGCCAAAAATACAACACTTTTACAAATGTCACTCAAACTTTAGTTTAGTTTTGGTAATTCAGAACAAAATTACAGTTTGGCATGGGAGAACTATACCATGCTGTCTAGGTTCTCTTTGGAGGGCTTTTCTTTTCCATTGTTTGAGTCCTCTGTGGGCATATAGTTGCTCTGGTATTCCTGAAGGATTGTTACAATATCATGGTGACCAAAATGAATTGCCTCATCCACTGGTGTGTTGCCCCACCTAAAATCATTAAAAAGCAGCAAATTACATAACCAGTTAAACAATAGGAATATAAGGGCATAAGAAATTGAGTATTGTTTGAAAAAAAAAAAGAAGACTTTTCTGTCGAAGCTTTTCATCTTGCACTGATTAGGACAGTTCACAAGAATATCAAATGTGAAGGGACCAACACTTGCCAACCAATCGGCACTCTTTTCTTATATAGTATAAATTGTTGTTCCCTTTTATAGTTAGCATTTTTGTGAATTGTCCTGATGAGTGTAAGATGATAAGTTTCAACAAAATATGTCCCCATTTTCAGCAACTCAGTTCTGTGCCACCAAACAACTATTACCATAAGAAATAGGAGGAGTAGGCTATTCAGCCTTTCAAGTTGGCTCTGCCATTCAATGACATCATGGTTGAATCTACTTAAATACAATTATCCTGAAGTACTTTGATATGCCTTGATGTTTTTAATATATAAAAATCTATCTATCTCAGTCTTGACCATACTCAATGAATGAATCTCCACAGCACTCTGGAACAGAAAAGTCCAAAGATTCACCACCCTGCGAGTGAGAAATTCCTCCCAGCTCAGTCCAAAATGACCTGCCCCTTATTCTGAGACTCTATCTCCTGGTTCTAGAAGCCTCAGCCAGGGGAAACATCCTTCTACCCTGTTTAGCTCTGTACACATAAATTACTCATAGGCAGAATAATCTATCATTACAATAATTCCCTTTTTATTAGGATTTATGTCCCAGATTTAGGTCATCCATTAAAGTTCACTTTTGAAAATTAAAAGCATTTATCATCTGTCTTCGCATTTGACAACATCTAATGTTGAGCTGTATGTCTCAAATTATTACAAGGATTCTGCTGCAAGTTGTCTTTAGATGCACTTAGAAAATAAACAAGAATAAAAACAATTAGATGCTTTGAAAAAAAAGTGTTTTTTTCCTCCTCACCTCAGTCCCAAAAGGTTTACCCCTTAGCCTTAAACTATGACCCCACCATCGGGAACATTCTTTCTGAATCTACCCTGTCTAATCCTGTTAGAATTTTCTAAGAGATCCCCTCTCACTCTTCTAAACTCCAATGAATATAATCCTAAACGATTTAGTCTCTCCTCATATGACAGCCCCGCCTTCCCTGGAATCAGCCTGGTAAACCGTCGCTGCACTCCCTCCATAGCAAGAACATCCTTCCTCAGATAAGGACATCAAAACTGCACACAAGAATATAACCAACTTACCGGTCTTTGGGAAATGGATTTACTTTGCATGCTTCTAACAAGAAATGAACCACCTCCACATGCCCTACAAATCAAAATGCAGCTGTTATGCTCTGAACCATATAACAAAATGTTTTCCTTACTGTGTTAAAGAATCCGGCTATCGCTGCAAGTTAAATCTTACCTTCTGCAGCTGCTACATGCAGTGCTGTTCGTGAGTCATAGTCCCTCTGCTCCATGTCCATGGCGGACAAAGCAAATCTGGAACAAAAGGCGGGTAACTGTATTATGAGGTTGAAGAATTATGTTAAAACAGTCTTACTTTTCCATTTAGTTACAATTAAAATAATCCACATTTCTAATCTTAAGCTTTTTTTTTGAAAACTGATTTATTTTCAACTGGAGGCATATAATTCAACAGGCTGTTGAAATCTGTGGAACCTAAATAATTTCTTATTTTTCAGGTTGGTTATATTTTCATGTGACTATTCATGAATAGAATTCTGACTATTCAATGTTTACACTTAGTGGTTGGTGTGGATGGGCTAATAAAACTAAGTTGATGTGAGTATCCTTGTGAGATAAAGATGGTTTGCAAGCCTTTTTTTGTGTGTGGCTACTTCAACAGTCTAATCAGCCGAAAAGCAACACGGCATAAGTAATTTTAAAAATGTTTTATTTACAGTATCTTCTTTATAAAAACACACCACTTAGAATTGTCAGTCTATTAATTCAAACCCATAAACATTGAGAGGCAGGGCTGCAGTTTTGGAATTCTACCCCATTGACCAGAGAGGCAGATGTGCTATTGGCCACAAAGTAAAACACAATTGGCCCATCAGTTGGTATGTTGACTACCACTATTCTGAGACACATTCTGCACCAATCAGAAAGTATCCTTCATTTTTGGCATATTAAAATAGAAGGAGAGTTCAAGTTGCACAGCTACATTACCGTGTCTAAAATTATATGGAAATACAATTGAATCAAAGAACTGCAGAAAAGTAGGCCTGTTTTTAAAATACTAAGTTTCAGGAGACTTAACCTTATTTTAAAGTGAGATTTTAAAATTGTATACATCATCCACTTCCTCCTACAAGCTTATATGGCAGTGTTTGAGACAAAACTGGTTTTTAATCACAGGAAATAGACAACAGTCCACATCAGCGGTATAAACAGCAAAGGATGTCACTAGTCTCCGGTGTTAGAATCCAATTTACATAAGGCCAGTTGCAGTGTGTACTTGTTCAGTTCCTTTATAATTAAGAAGGGGCTGGTTTAGCACAGTGGGCTAAATAGCTGGCTTGTAAAGCAGAATAAGGCAGCAGCGCGGGTTCTATTCCCGTATCGGCCTCCCCGAACAGGCGCCGGAATGAGGCGACTAGGGGCTTTTCACAGCAACTTCATTATTATTATTATTATTAAAGTTTGGTCTGGTGACATTGAATTATATTCCTCCCTGATGTATTTCAAGTGCTCTGCCATTATTATTTGTTTTCTTGAGCATCTCAAAAACCACAATTAATTTAAGAATCACTGGACTACTGGTCTAACAAAGCCTCAAAGCAAGTAAAATATCTGTTTACAAAATGTACACCAAATCTAAAAGTTGCAGTCCCTTTCTCTTACTGTTAGTATCAGCATATTTTGAAAATACAGCACAGCATAATCCTGCATTAAAAGATAAAAACGACAGTGCAGTTGGTTCAGAACTGGAAAGTTGATATTTGAGACCTACAGTGAATATTTTCTTTCATCAGTTCAGAGCCTTCTTTAAAAAAAGTTGAATATACCAATAAATCAAAGATTTTAACAAGTGACATTTAACTTGGAAAGAAAATACTGACAATGACAGGTTTTACAATGCTTTTAGTACATTAATTGTTCATTAAACTCAAACATATCCTCTTATAGTGCTTAAGAAAATAGCTTTTGCATAAATACAATATCTACAATGGCATCCAAAATCACAGCTTAAATCTTCACTCATAATACGTGACCTCAATAGATAGACAGCACTGCAGCTATTTAGAGAATGTATTTATTGTATTGGCAAATGAAACTCAAATGTCTCATCTAAATCCTTTTAATCTGCTAAAATCAATGGACTTAATGCAGTTCCGGTTCTGCTGCTTAGCAGTTACATCATTTAATGATCCAAAGATTATCATGGTTTTATAATAGCTCTTGGGTAATGATAATAACTGTCTGTAATTTCTCAAAACCCCATTCTGCTCTCAACAAATTCTCAGCTGAGAATAGCTATGCACACAGAGAAGAATGGGCATGAGCAAAATCCACTAGCTATAGATGGAACTTATGGGCTTTCATTGTCTGTGGTTTCCTGTCTATTACTGGTTGTGAAAACATCCAGGATCGGGGCCTGTATCAAATAGATAAAAAGCATACCAACGTCCAGATTATTCTATAAAAATATTAGCATGCACAAAGGTCCATGCACCATTTCTACTCGACTAAACACATGTAGACTGACTTGTGACACAAATTTCTGAGACGATCTTACCTTCTAAGTGCAGACACATCTCCAGTATATGCAGCAAAAAGGAGGTTGATTACCGACTTCACCTAAAAATGTTTAGGACACACATAAGGCAGATCTGTTTGTATTGACTTCCACAACTGGTTATATATATGACATAATTAAAAGCATTAAAAGACTATGGGGAACCCACTGGGTCAAAATTCTGGAACTCCCTCTCTAACAGTACTGTGGGTGTACCTACATCACATGGACTACAGAAGTTCAAAGCGGTAGCTCACCACTACCTTCTCAATGGCATTAAATGCTGGCATAACCAGTGACGCCCACATCCCATAAATACCTGTCAGTTTCTTCCAAATATTTTTGAGTAAGGATAAATGGAGCAATTTCAAGTTGGCAGGCTGTAACTGTTGAAGTGCCACAAGCATCATTGCTGGGGCCACAGCTATTTATTTACATTAGTACCTAACCATGCTCAAGTTATAGCCATCTCTCAGTAATAGCTATTACATCATAGCCTTAAAGCTGAACTTTTCCACCTATTATACCTTTTTTATTTCTCATGTTACTTTGACAATCTAGGAACATGCAAACAGGATAACATTTCAAGACTGGTCTACCATTTAATGAAATCACGACCGATCTATATATCAACTTCATTTACTGCTGTCAATTCACCTCCCATCCTTTCAAAGTTTGTCTCAAGTTTAAAACCTTGGATTTGTGAATCTCACTCTCAAATCCAATATCAAGTTCAATCATATTATGATCACTATTTGCCCCTTATAGTCAGATTAACTAATTCTATATTTTTACTCAACACTAAATCCAATACAACCAATCCTTTGTTGGTTTATGCTACAGATGTTTATTGGCTTTATTACAAAAGCTTCTCCCAGTCGCTCTGAAAATTAAACTTCCCATAACTACATTATTTTTTGGATGTGTTTACACATCCCTATTACATAATTTCCATAAGATGCATGGACAATTCTTACCAGAAACTCGTATCCTTTACTGTTCCTTAATTCTACCCATGCTATTTACATTGCTTGCTCAGTCTTGCTGAAATTCCTTCGTTCTACTGTGATAATTGTGCCTTTTGTCAATATTGCTACATTCTCTTCTTTCTCAACTTCCTTGTTCTTTTTAATAGATCCCGCAGCATGGAATATTTAGCATCCAATCATGTTCAAGTTGTAGCCATCTCTCTGGAACAGATATTGCAGCATACCTGATTTATCCATCCAATTCACTTGTTTTTATTTCTTATGCTACATGGATATATATACAGAAATCTCTTGGTTGTAACTGTCCCCATCCTGCCCATATATCATGCTGGCCTTTTTCCTTACACTTTGACTTGTTGTGGATCTCTCCCACTCACACTCCCGAACTTAATGACTTATCAGCCATTCTTTTGTCAAATACCATTGCATTATGACAAACCTAATAACTGTAAGAAACTAAATTAATTGGGCAGCTTGAATAAAGTCAGTTTAATCAGAACGGATATACCATGATGGAAGCTAAAAGTATGCTGTGAAACTTGATCCAATACATATAATCATATAATTTACAGTGCAGAGGGAGGCCATTCGGTCCATCGAGTTTGCACCGGCTCTTGGAAAGAGCACCCTACCCAAGCCCACACCTCCACCCTATCCCCATAACCCAGTAACCCCATCCGACACTGGGGGCAATTTTGGCCACTAAGGGCAATTTAGCATGGCCAGTCCACCTAACCTGCACATTTTTGGACTGTGGGAGGAAACCGGAGTACCCGGAGGAAACCCACGCACACACAGGGAGAACGGTGACCCAAGCCGGGAATCGAACCTGGGACCCTGGAGCTGTGAAACAATTGTGCTAACCACTATGCTACCGTGCTGCCCTAATACGTCAGAGGAATGAACTAATTTATTGGTATGAGGAATACTACCGCAATAGCATTGATAGACATTGGCAGTTGTGGATGCTCTGACAGCAACTGCATCTTTGGATTTAATGGGAAACGATGCTAGCAAAATTAACATAACCAATTTGTGATTACAGCTGACATCAAACTGGTGCATAAAAACATAAGAAATAGGAGAAGGCCAAAGAGCCTCTCAAGCCTGCTCGATCATTCAATATCAATCCCAGTCTGTCTCAACTCCACCTTCTGCCACTCTCCATATCCCTTGATTATCTGAGACATCAACACTGTTTCTACTTCAAATATACTTAACAATGAAGCATTTTATAAAGACGAAACATTTCTCCTCATCTCTGACCGAAATGATCAACACCTTATCCAGAGACTGTGCCCCCTGGTTCGAGATCCCAGTGGAAATAACCTTCAAGTGTCTACCCTGTAAAGCCCCTTCAAAATCTTTTCTGTTTCAATGAGATCACTGCTCATTGTTTAAACTCCAGAGAATAGAAGTCTAATTTATTCCGGCTCTCATCATAAACCTCTTATCCCAAAGTCATGAACATTTGCTGTACCACCTCCAATGAAAGTATATCCTTTCTTCGATCTAGAAACCAAACTGCACACTACTCCAGTCATGATCGGATAGGTTTTTCCCCTTCCCTACCTTTATCTATTTACCTTAGGTTTTTCCCCTTCCCTACCGTTATCTATTTACCTTCTGTACCTGGAGGAGAGAGTTGTATCTTTCCACTTCTGCTCTTAGCACTATTTTCTAATGACTAACCCCCAAACTCTGGATGGCTCCTGCTAACATTTTAAGTTTTCTGCTATGCACTGGGCTGCGAAAACCAACCAGAGTTTTAAATGAATAAAGAAGCTCAATCAGCCTGTCAAGCAGATTTATGCCTATTAACTCTCACTGCTTGGGCAGCATGGTGATGCAGTGGTTAGCACTGCTGCCTATTGCGTTGAAGACACAGGTTCAATCCCGGCCCTCGGTCACTGTGGAGAGTTTGCATATTCTCCCAGTGTCTGCGTTGGTCTCACCCTCACAACCCAAAGATGTGCAGGGTAGGCCACGCTAAACTGCCCCTTAATTAAAAAAAATAATTAGGTACTCTTTAAATTTAAAAATTAACTCTCGCTGCTAAGATTTAAATATTTTAACCTTCCCGTTGTTCTCAATTATCTTCCCTATCTCATTCTACTACTTTCATTATATTATGAATTCACTTCTATTTTTCCTTCTTAAAAAATAAATGATATACAAGTACTCCTGTTTTTTCTGAGCTCCTGACCACTTACTTTAGATGTCAAAACCAGCTCCGAAAGCCATTCTGTAGGTGGACACTCAGGAAAGTAAACCTTCTGCAAGTACCAAATTGAGGAGATGCCTCACGACAAATACATCTTGGGAGTGCAGCTATACTTGAGACAGTGTTAAAGCAATAGCATAAACTTTAACTGGACAATCAAACAGCATTGGAAGCTATACATTTAAATAACACAACACCACACCACACAGACTCAGCTTTAAGTCTGTTAAGAATTTCATGTATATAATGATGGTCAGTTCAAATAAGAATATTGGAGGGAGGGAGGGACAAACCTTTGCATAGGAGCCCCCCACCACCCGCCCCCCCTTCCTACTTGACAACAGCCTATGCTAACAAAGCTGGACTGGTTGCCTTGCCTCCACCCAGACTGAAAAATTAAGCAGAGGGGAATGAAGCCTCAATTTAAGTGGGATTTAGTTGTCCACCTAAGGATCTCAATGGGCCCCCAAGGACATTCAGGCTGCCCAATGCCTTAACAATTCACCGCAATATGGGGGACAGGTCAGTGGTGGGCGGAAAGGTAACAGGCTAGCAACGCACTTTATTTTGCATGCCCCCTTCCCCCTTCAAATAGGCCAGCAGGGGCGGCATAAAATTCACCCCTAGATTTGCTACAATGTAAAATAGCCAGACCGCAACCTCATTTAGAGAACATAACATTTCTGATCAAAAGGTTATTGACCCAAAATATTGTTTCTCTCTCCACAGCTGCTGCCAGACCCGAGCATTTCCAACACTTGTAGAATTACCAACATTTCAATCAAACCAACGAGTTTTTAAAAATTTCAAATATATATTTAGATTATTTTTTTCCCAGTTAAGGGGCAATTAAGGCCAATCCACCTACCCTGCATATCTTTTTGGGTTGTGAGGGAGAGACCCATGCAGACACTGGGAGAACGTGCAAACTCCACACGGCCGGTGACCCGGGGTCGGGATCGAACCCGGATCCTTGGCGCCAAGAGGGTTTAAAAATTTTTCATAGAATTACATAGCATCTAAAGGACAAAAAAGAGATCGTATAACCCAATTGGTGTAGGTTATGTCTATACTTCCAAGAGCTTTCTCTCACTCATAAGCTCTTCTTGCTCTGGCTCCCATGTTCCTCTATTCCCTTCTTCATCATTTATGCATAAAGTAACGCCTTAAATGTATCAATACAATGTGCTTCAAACACTGCACCAATATCTCATCTCTCGAAAGCAATTCCTCCCAAGTTCTTTGATCTTTTGATTGCTATTTAATTTTTATTTCCCCATATAGACTCAATCAAAATTTTCATGATGAATGCAAAATCTTGATAATATTTAAAGCAGAGCAGTCTTGTTTGAAGACAAGGAAGGTGGTGAAACACGGCAGGTCAACCAGCTTTTTGATGATATTCAGCCAGAATTTGCAGGGGTTCTAAACAGAACCTAAATCTGTTTTATAAAGCAAGTATTACTCTATACCATGCTGATTTTAAGATGGATTGAGAGTTGTATGTTTCTTTTCTTGTTGCTTACTGAGAATTGAGAAATGTTTTTTTAAAAAAAATAATTGTTATTGCGGTTTTCACAAAATATCAACAGAATGAAAAAGAAATCCAATAGAATTAAATACAGAACAAAATAAAATAACCCCCATACCCGCCTCCCCCTATACATAAATAATAAATTAACATCCCGAATTAACGCATAGCAAATATATACACCCCCTCAGATACCCCAGTGTAAACAAACAAAAATAAAATAGAACCCCCCCCGGGCTGCTGCTGCTGACCATTGTCTACCGCCTCTGCCAGGAATGCCAAGAACGGTTGCCACCGCCTGAAAAACCCTTCCACCGATCCCCTTAAGGCAAATTTCACTCTCTCCAACTTAATGAACCCCGCCATATCGTTGATCCAGGATTCCACGCTTGGGGGCCTCGCATTCTTTCACTGAAGAAGAATCCTTCGCCGGGCTACCAGCGACGCAAAGGCCAAAATACCGGCCTCTTTTGTCTCCTGCACTCCCGGCTCCCCTGCAACCCCAAATATTGCGAGCCCCCAGCCCGGTTTGACCCTGGATCCTACCAGCCTCGACACCGTCCTCGCTACGCCCTTACAAAATTCCTCCAGCGCTGGGCATGCCCAGAACACATAGGTGCGGTTTGCTGGGCTCCCTGAGCACCTAACACACCTGTCCTCGCCCCCAAAGAACCGGCTCATCCTTGTCCCGGTCATGTGTGCCCTGTGCTGCACCTTAAACGGTATAAGGCTGAGCCTCGCGCACAAAGAGGAAGAGTTCACCCTCCCAAGGGCATCTGCCCACGTCCCCTCCTCGATCTCCTCCCCCAAATCCTCCTCCCACTTACCTTTCACCTCCACCCACGAGGCCTCCTCCTCCTCCTGCGTCACCTGGTAAGTTTCCGAGATCTTCCCCTCTCCAACCCCCCGGCCCCCGCCCTCCCGAGAGCACCCTGTCCTGTACTGTGCGTGGCAGCAGCCGCGGGAATTCCACCACTTGCCGCCTGGCAAACGCCCTTACCTGTAAATACCTAAAGGTGTTCCCCAGGGGGAGCCCATACTTCCTTCTCCAGCTCACCCAGGCTCGCGAACTTCCCATCCACAAACAGGTCCCCCAACCTTATCCCTGCCCTGTGCCACCCCGAAAACCCTCCATCTATTCTCCCTGGGACAAACCGGTGGTTCCCCCGTATCGGGGTCCACACCGAGGCCCCAACTTCCCCCCTGTGCTGCCTCCACTGCCCCCAGATTTTGAGGGTAGCTGCCATCACCGGGCTTGTGGTATACCTCATTGGAGGGAGCGGCAGTGGCGCCGTTGGCAGCGCCTCCAGACTCGTACCCTCACAAGACGCCATCGCCAGCCTCTTCCATGCAGCCCCCACCCCCTCCATCACCCACTTACGCACCATCACCACATTGGTGGACCAGTTGTACCCAAAGAGGGATGGCCAGCCCCCCCATCCCTACTCCGCTCCAGGAACACCCTTCACACCCTCGGAGTCCCTCGTTCCCACACAAACACCGTTATGCTCCTGCTGACCCGCCTAAAGGCCTTCGGGATAAGAATGGGGAGACACTGGAACAGGAACAAACACCTTGGGAGCACCGTCATCTTAACTGACTGTACCCTATCGGCCAGGGACAGTGGCAACGAGTCCCACCTCTTGAACTCCTCCTCCATTTGCTCCACTAGCCACGTGAAATTAAGTCCCTGCAGGGCCCCCCAACTCCTGGCCACCTGGACCCCCAAATACCCGAAGCACCTCTCCGCCCTTTTTAGTGGGAGCTCGCCAATCCCCCTCTCCTGGTCCCCTGGGTGAACCACGAACAACTCGCTCTTCCCCATGTTGAGCTTGTACCCTGAGAAATCCCCGAACTCCCTGAGGATCCTCATTACCTCCGGCATTCCCCCCACCGGGTCCGCCACATATAGCAGCAAATCATCCGCATAGAGAGACACCCTATGCTCCTCCCCACCCTGCACCAATCCCCTCCAGTTCCTCGACTCCCTCAGTGCCATAGCCAAGGGTTCAATCGCCAGTGCGAAGAGCAGGGGGGGACAGGGGACACCCCTGCCTCGTCCCTCGATGCAACCGAAAGTACTCAGACCTCCTCTTGTCCGTGGCCACACTCGCCATCGGGGCCTCATACAGCAGCCTAACCCACCTGACAAACCCCTCCCCAAACCCGAACCTCTTCAGCACCTCCCACAAGTACCCCCACTCTACCCAATCAAAGGCCTTCTCAGCATCCATCGCCATCACCATCTCCGCCTCCCCCTCCCTCGCCAGCATCATAATAACGTTCAGGAGCCTCCGCACATTCGCGTTCAACTGCCTCCCCTTCACAAACCCAGTCTGGTCTTCGTGGATCAGCTGCGGCACACAATCCTCAATTCTCGTGGCTAAGACCTTCGCCAGCATCTACATTTAACAACGAAATCGGCCTGTAAGACCCATACTGCAGGGGATCCTTGTCCCGCTTCAGAATCAAGATCAGTGCCCGGGACATCGTCGGGGGCAAAGCCCCCCCCCCCCCGCCCCCGCCCTCCCTTGCCTCATTGAAGGTCCTAACAAGCAACGGGCCCAACAGGTCCACATATTTTTTGTGTAATTCGACCGGGAAACCATCCGGCCCCGGTGCCTTTCCCATCTGCATGCTCCCTATCCCTTTGGCCAGCTCCTCCAGCCCAATCGGGGCCCCCAATCCCGCCATCAGTCCCTCCTCCACCTTCGGAAACCTCAATTGGTCCAGAAAGCGGCCCATTCCTCCCTCCTCCAGTGGGGGCTCGGACCGATATAGTTCCTCATAAAAGTCCCTGAAGACCCCATTGATGCCAACCCCACTCCGCACCATACTCCCTTCCCTATCCTTAACTCCCCCGATCTCCCTAACTGCGTCCCGCTTTCGAAGCTGATGAGCCGGCATCAGACTTGCCTTTTCCCCATACTCATAAATCGCCCCCTGGGCCTTCCTCCACTGCGCCTCCCCCTTCCTGGTGGTCAACAGGTCGAATCCGGCCTGGAGGCTACACCTCTCCCTCAACAGTCCCTCAGGCACCTCCGCATACCTCCTGTCTACCCTCACCATCTCCCCCATCAGCCTCCCCCTCTGCTCTCTCCTCTCCTTGTGGGCCCTAATGGAGATCAGCTCTCCCCTAACCACCGCCGACAGCACCTCCCATACCATCCCCACTCGGACCTCCCCGTTGTCGTTGGTCTCCAGGTATCTCTCTTTGCTTCCTTGGACCCGCTCACTCACCTACTCGTCCGCCAACAGCCCCACCTCCAAGCGCCACAACGGGCGCTGGTCCCTCCCCTCCCCCAGCTCTAGGTCTACCCAAGGCGGGGCGTGATCCAAAATGGCTATCGCCGAGTACTCGGTATCCTCTACTCTCGCCATCAGCGCCCTACTCATTATGAAAAAGTCGATCCGGGAATAAGCCTTATGAACATGCGAGAAGAATGAAAATTCCCTAGCCCCTGGCCTTGCAAATCTCCAAGGGTCCACCCCTCCCACCTGGTCCATAAACCCCCTCAGCACTTTAGCCGCCGCCGGCTTCCTACCAGTCCTAGATCTGGAGCGATCCAGTGCCGGATCCAACACCGTGTTAAAGTCTCCCCCCATTATCAGGCCTCCCACTTTCAAGTCCGGGATCCGATCCAACATGCGCCTCATAAAACCCGCATCGTCCCAGTTCGGGGCATAGACATTGACCAGCACCACCCTCTCCCCTTGCAGCTTACCACTTACCACTACGTACCTGCCGCCATTGTCTGTCACAATGCTTGACGCCTCGAACGACACCCTCTTTCCCACCAAGATCGCCACCCCCGATTTTTGGCATCCAGCCCTGAATGAAACACCTGACCTACCCACCCCTTCCTCAATCTTACCTGGTCTGCCGCCTTCAGGTGTGTCTCCTGGAGCATGACCACATCCGCCTTCAGCCCCTCCAGGTGCGCGAACACCCGGGCCTGCTTGACCGACCCTTTCCAGTCCCCTTACATTCCAGGTTATCAGCCGGATCAGGGGGCTACCTGCCCCCTTCCCCGCCGACAAGCCATAACCCCTCCTCGGCCAGACACGAGCCCGGACCCCATGCCCGGCCCGTTCCCCACGGCAGCAGACCCCCGTCCCAACCCCCTCTACTTGCTCCAGCTCCCCCTTGACCATACCAGCAGCAACACGGTTCTCCCCCCCTCCACCCCAACCCCCTCTACTCGCTCCAGCTCCCCCTTGACCATACCAGCAGCAACACGGTTCTCACCCCCTCCCAGGACCCATCCTAGCTGCTTTGCTCCCCCCATTGCACTCCCGCAAGTCAGCTGACTGCTGCTGACCCTGGCCACTCCCGCCTCTCCTTCGACTCCTCCCATTGTGTGACACACCCTCCTCTTCCATTCCCCACCCGCAGGCTCTCCACCTCCCCCTTCCATCCCAAGCGTGGGAAACAACCCTCGCTTCCTGGCCCCGCCCCCTCCAGCCTTCAGCGCGGTAAAAAGCCACCCGGCCCCGCCACCTCTGACGCAGCTCCTTTTACAGGCCCAGTCCCCTCACCCCCGACTTGGGCCTCACCATCCCCCCTACCGGCCATCCAACCTTACTCCATTTACTTACCCCCCTCCAAGAGCCCACCCGAAAGACCCAACCAAAACAGTGCCCGAACCACCCACACTGAACCAAAAAGAAATAAGAGCAAAGAACCCCCCCTCAAAATGTAACACACCAACAGCAATCCCCGACCACCCATCCCGACCCTCAGTTTGTGTCCAGCTTCTCGGCCTGAACAAAGGCCCACGCCTCCTCCGGGGACTCAAAATAGTGGTGCCGGTCCTTGTCAGTGACCCACAGTCACGGCGGCTGTAGCATGCCAAACTTCACCGCCTTCCTGTGCAACACCGCCTTCCCCCGGTTGTACCCGGCCCTCTTCTTCGCCACCTCCGCACTCCAGTCCTGATATATTGGAACTTCCGCGTTCTCCCACCTGCTGCTCTTCTCTTTCTTGGCCCACCTGAGCACGCACTCCCGATCAGCGAACTGATGAAACCGCACCAGCACCGCCCGCGGCGGCTCGTTAGCCTTGGGCCTCCTCACCAGCACTCTATGGGTCCCTTCCAGCCCCAGGGGCCCTTGGAAGGACCCCGCTCCCAATCAGCGAGTTTAACATGGTGACCACATAGATCTCCACGTGCGACCCCTCCGGGAGGCCCAGGATCCGCAAATTCTTCCACCTCGACCGATTCTCCATCTCCTCAAACCGTTCCTGCCATTTCTTGTGGAGCGCCTCCACCTTTACCGCAAGGCCTAAGATCTCGTCCTCGTTGTCGCAGATCTTTTGTCGGATCTCGCGGATCGCCACCCCCTGGGCTGTCTGGGTCTCCAGCACTTGTCGATAGAAGCCTTCATCAGCTCCAGCAGGTCCACTTTGTGCTCCCTGAAGCAGCGCTGGATAACCTCCTGCTGCTCCTGCACCCACACTGCCTGGTCCCCGTTGCCATCTTGCTCTTCTTCCCTCGCACTTTGGGTTCACCACCACTTTTTTTAGTCGCCCCACTCCTGGTCCAAGCCATACACTGTTGGGGGAATATAGCAATCTTCTTCCCACACCGGGAAATGTCGAAAAAATGCCATTGGGGGCCCTGAAAAGAGCCCAAAAGTCCGTTCCGAGCGGGAGCTGCCGAGCGTGCAACTTAGCTCTGCATAGCCGCAACCGGAAGTCTCAAGAAATAGTGTTAAGAGATAATTGTAAGCTGTTCTTTTTGGGTGTGAAGTTAGTTTAATATTGGATTCATAATAAATGTTATTTTAAAAATAACAAATCCCTATTTTTTCATGCAATTACTCCTGGAGCAAATCATTCTTTCCGCACAGTCTTGTATTGGGGTTTCGGTCCGGTATCCCAACCACCATTGGGGTCTGGTCTGGGATCGTAATAGCACTAACACGCCAACAATTATACTGAAGCCGTGTGCTCGAGAACTAGATACACGCATAGCCAAACTGTTCCAGTGCAGCTACAACACTGGCATCTACCCAGTAATGTGGAAAATTGCCCAGGTGTGTCCAGCCTACAATAAGCAGGGCAAATCCAACCCAGCCAATTACCGACTCTCAATCATCAGCAAAGTTTTGACAATGCTATCAAGCGGTACTTACTCAGCGATAATCTGCTCACTGACACTCAAGTTTGGGTTTCGCCAGGGGCCACACAGCTTCTGACCTCATAACAGCCTTGGGCCAAACACAGACAAAAGAGCTGAACTCAAGAGAAGAAGTGAGTGCGACTGCATTTGACCAAGTGTGGCATCATGAGGGCCATTATGTCAATGAGAATCAGGTGAAAATGCTGCAGTGGTTGGAGTCATACAGAGTATAAAGGAAGATGGTTGTGGTTGTTGGGAGGTGAATATTCTCAGTCCCAGGGCATCATTGTGGTGTGTGTGTGGGGGGGGGGGGATTTTTTTTTAACCTAAGGTCAATCTTTGGACTAAAAGTACCTAATTTCAAGTTCCCAGGAGGAGAGCCACCTTTTGTGCGTCCACTTACATCCCCGCAGCCGGAAGCCACTTTCAAGGACACTTCTGTTGCTAACTTCCTCGGCCATTTCCATCCATGCCCCTCTTCAACATTTCTGCTGTTGCTGCAGCCTCAAAAATCCAACTTCAGGTGGGACATTCTAATCAATGATGGAGTCCCTTTAATTAGAAATGTGTTCTTTGATAGACCAGTGCGCCCTTCACAATTGGCTGAGGAGCCCAAGGATGACATGCTAACTTAGTTGGTCCGTTTCTTTACCTTTTGGGTTCCTGACCCACTAATGGCCGCACAGTTTGACCAGGGATTCGGTTTGGAAAATTCCTTCACTGGGTAAGAAAGGAGATTTACAAAGACTGTAAAAACTGCACACTTTTCACTTGCTCTCCGCGTCAACATATTTGTGGATAGTTTCAATTTTCCACGATTTTTATTTTTATTGGCTTATATATTCTATAACTGTACTCAGCACTTCCTCTCCAAATTTTGGTGGACTACTGTTTCTTTAATGTGACTGATTCCTTCCTGTTACTATTTGTTAATTCATTTAAAAATTACTCCAGGAACACAGAAATATCAGATATCGTTGGCACAATTTTATTATTCTCTAATATTTATTGCAATCATAATCCCAAAACATAATCAAATGAAGAACTAATCAAATGAAGAACTACCTTGTATAAGCCTTTCCATTCCCTATTGATATAAATGACCACGGACTTCAAGCTCAAGGTTAGATGAAAGTTTCTTTTATCGATTTAAAATTTAAGATTTAAACTGCAGACTAAAGTTTGGAGAATCTTTCAAAATACATTAACAGCTGCCATTCTACATCCAAAACAGGTCAACTACTTTTGCCATTCTTCCAAACAGTGATATCCCCAAAATGAAGGTGACTTGAACTATCCTTCCTTCGAAGGCCTCCTGCCTCTCCTCAACACATCTTCAAATAGCTTCAGCTCGAGACTGGCAAATCATCGGAACAATATTATATTTGGCAAAAGAACATCTGCGGAAGAATGTACAAGTTTACCACAGACTGGACAAAAATTGTATCAACATCAACTCATAGATCATAAAATTTATAGTGCAGAAGGAGGCCATTTGGCCCATTGAGTCTGCACTGGCCCTTGGAAAGAGCACCCCACTTAAGTGCATGCCTCCATCCTATCCCTATAACCCAGCAAGCCCACCTAACATTTTTTGGACACTTTCAAGGGCAATTTAGGATGGCCATTCCACCTAACCTGCACATCCTTGGACCGTGGGAGGAAATCGAAGCACCTGGAGGAAACCCACGCAGACACGGGGAGAATGTGCAGACTCCGCACAGACAGTGACCCAAGCCGGGAATCGAACCTGGGATCCTGTAACTGTGAAGCAACTGTGTTAACCACAACTCAAAAAATTACAATTCGATTACTCATGTTAATTCTCTCTATTGCGTTCAAAGTCCAACTACTGACCAAAATAATTCCATCATATAAAAAAACACAAAGAAACCATTCTTACCTAATCTCTCCCCCTCCTGTTCCCACCCATCTACAATTTAGATAGATCTCTGCACCACCCAAAACTCCTCAGAAGCTTGGCAAATAACATCCCTCAGTTCCAGTCAATGCTGCTTGGGTTTGTTGACCCGAGCCAAGCGGAGCATGGAAATAATTAACCCATCCCTTCCTATCTACTTCAAATGTTTATTCTTCAATATCTGTTTCCCCCTTTACTTAAGCTTAAATTATCAGGACCTCTCTATGTGGAGAACTAGGTCCACAAATCCATATTTGGCATACACAGTAGCAGTCCATTGCATTCCCTATGACAACTGCTAATGTTTTTATGCTAAGTTTGCAATGTGTCTCATTTTATACCAGTCACAATTACCGTTGACTGTTATCAATACGGTTACACTTTATTGGCCCATCAAGGCTACTCTTGCTACAGAGTTGACACCTGCCATGCAGACTCTTAAATATTACAGTACAAAACTAGTTAACAGGTATCTATTTGATTGGAATATTCAAGAAAAGGGCGTTTATTTACATTCAAAAAGGTGCCTACCGCTCCATTCCCCGACCACACTTTAGCAAATCCAACCACAAGTCAGCACTCCTAATTCCGGCTTACAAACAGCAACACAAGCATGCTGAGCCAGTCAAGAAAACCGTGGAGTGCTGGTACAAGGCATCAGAGGATATCCTCCGCAACTGCTTGGAATCCGTGGACTGGTCCATATTCAAGGCCACGGCAACTAACCTGGACAAGAACGCAACCACTGTCACAGATTTAATCAGTAAGTGCGTCGAGGACTGTGTACCAAAGACGACAATACAGGTGTTCCCCAATCGGAAACCCTGGCTTAACCGAAAGGCTCACTCCCTGCAGAAGATCCCGACAGAGGCGTTCAAGTCCAATGACCCTGACCTATATAAGAAATCCAGATATGACGTACGTAAAGCCATCAGGGACGCCAAAAGACAATACCAGGTCAAACTAGAGAGCATCCTATCCGGCTGCATTACTGCTTGGTATGACAACTGCTCGCCCAAGATCGCAAGAAACTGAAGAGTGTGGTGAACTCAGCCCAACGCATCACACAAGCTTGCCACCCTCACATTGATTCTGTACACACCACCCACTGCCTCAGGAAGGCAGACAGCAATTTCAGAGACCCCTCACACCCAGGCTTTGCCCTCTTCCATCAGACAGAAGTCTGAAGACCCGCACATCCAGACATAGGAACAGCTTCTTCCCCACAGCTACTAGACTCCTTAATAACTCTCCCTCGGAATGATTTGTTCCCTGTAAGAACACTATTCACGACACCCTATGCTGCTCTTGCTCATGTATTTGCTTTGTTTGGCCCTTGCTGATGTATTTGCTTTGTTTGGCCCTTGCTGTAACCAACCACTATTTGTCAATGTATTTTGTTGATTATTCATTTTGTCTACTATGTATGTACTGTGTCCTTTCCCTCGGCCGCAGAAAAATACTTTTCACTGTACTTCAGTACATGTGACAATAAATCAATCAATCAATCGAAAAACTGTTGGTTTATTATTGCAGTGGAAGCGTTGGATGCTGCTTTATAGGCATCATTTTGAGACAATAATGACAAGATTTCATTAGATGTATGAGTATATGTAGTAATAGTTATAAAATATATCTATTCTCACAGAATCACCAGCTATTGCTGACAATGGCCCCATCAAAAGTAACTCAGTGAGCTACTTTTGTCTCACTTAGTGCAAAGCTGTCATTAAGGGTTAGTTAATGAGTTTACTTCTTAGGTACTTAGACATATTGATACAAACATGTCAGACACTTCATGTTTGCTTAACAAAAATGCCTGGATGAAAAACAACTTGCTTCCAACTGACAGGCCCCCATTACAAAGCAGAACCCTGAATCAACACATGCATCCTTTTTTTTCCAATTACACATGTGGAAAAAAAACTAAGCTATAAGAAATCTCTGTTAAAAAGAATCATCTGAATATATATAAAAACTTGACTTGCCAACAGGAGCCTGAATATTGCGTAGATGGATGCCTCATTTCACATGCTATAGACTGAGGAAGGGTTGATTGCTCAATGATGGAGTTCCAATACCAGATTGCTTCAGCAGGCAGGGCTGAACAGCAGCAATAAATTTATAAATATTATGCATTGTTATATAATACTAAATCCAGCACCAGCATGTGACTTGGAATTTCAAATTAATTTTACATTTTTAAAGATGGATATGGTCGCCGACGTTTTGTGGATTAGAACTACATCCCTGTCTCAAGAGGGAATCAAAGAACATTCCAGACGGATACAAGTTGATGACCTTCCCTGAAACCAATGGGGTATTATCTGATTTGAATGGGGTATTCTAAAACAAAGATATTGACTACCTCACCCCATCAGAGGTGTTAACCGTCAACAGAATGTGCAATCAACATCTTATTTGGAAAAGGATTTGAACATGTGAAAAACCACATGGACAGCCATGTTCTCTTTTGTCGTGTTCAAAAGATCAGCAAGGAGGACTTCCGGTTGCGGCTACGCGGAGCTAAGTCGTACGTTCAGCAGCTCCCGCAAAGAATTGACTTTTGGGCTCTTTTCGGGGACCCCAACAGCATTTTTTCGACGTTTCCCGCTGTGGGAAGGAGAGTACAATAGTTCCCCGACAGTATATGGCTTTTACCAGGAGCGGGGCGACTAAAAAAGTGGTAGTGGACCCGAAGAAGGTGCGAGGGAAGAAGAACAAAATGGCGGCGGGCGGTGACCAGGCAGCGTGGATGCAGTGGGCGCAGGAGCAACAGGAGGTTATCCAGCGCTGCTTCAGGGAGATTAAAGCGGACCTGCTTGAGCCGATGAAGGCTTCTATCGATAAGCTGCTGGAGACCCAGACGGCCCAGAGGGTGGCGATCTGCGAGGCCTGACAAAAGATCTCCGACAATGAGGACGAGATCTTAGGCCTGGCGATAAAAGTGGAGGTAAAAATGGCAGGAGCGGTTCAAGGAGATGGAGAATCGGTCGAGGCGGAAGAACTTGCGGATTCTGGGCCTCCCGGAGGGGCTGGGGGGGCCGGACGTAGGGGCCTATGTGGTCACCATGTTAAACTCGCTGATGGGAACGGGGTCCTGCCAAGGGCCCCTGGAGCTGGAAGGGGCACATAGAGTGCTGGCGAGGAGGCCCAAGGCTAACGAGCCGCCGCGGGTGGTGCTGGTGCGGTTTCATCGGTTCGCTGATCGGGAGTGTGTGCTCAGGTGGGCCAAGAAGGAGAGGAGCAGCAGGTGGAAGAATGCGGAGGTTCGGATATATCAGGACTGGAGTGCGGAGGTGGCGAAGAGGAGGGCCAGGTACAATCGAGCGAAGGCGGTGCTGCACAGGAAGGAGGTGAGGTTTGGCATGTTGCAGCCGACGCGACTGAGGGTCACCTACAAGGACCGGCACCATTATTTTGAGTCTCCGGAGGAGGCGTGGACCTTTGTTCAGGCCGAGAAGCTGGACACAGATTGAGGGTTGGGATGGGCGTTTGGTGATTGTGGTTGATATGATACTTTTTGAGGGGGGGGGGGCGGGGGGGTTCTTTGCTCTTGTTTTGTTTTTCTTTCTGGTTGGGTGGGGGTGGTTGGGGGGGCTCTTGGAGGGGGGGGTAAGCAAATGGAACAGGGGTGGATGGCCAGCAGTGTGATGGGACCCCGCGGGGGAGGGGGAGGCCGGAATCGGGGGTGAGGGGACTGGGCCTGTAAAAGGAGCTGCATCAGAAGTGACGGGGTCGGGTAGGTGGTAAGCGTGGGCTTTTTCCCACGCTGAAGGCTGGAGGGGGTGGGGAAGCAAGGGTTGTTTCCCGCGCTTGGGATGGAAGGGGGAGGTGGAGAGCCTGCGGATGGGGAATGGAAGGGGAGGGTGTGTCACACAATGGGAGTTGAAGGAGAGGCAGGAGTGGCCGGGGTCAGCAGGAGTCAGCTGACTTGCGGAAGTGCAATGGGGGGAGTAAAGCAGCTAGGAGGGGTACTAGCCGCGGTGCGCGGGGGGGGGGGGAATCGAGTTGCTGCTGCTATGGTCAAAGGGAGCTGGAGCGAGTGGGGGGGGGTCGAGACGGGGGGTCTGCCGCCGTGGGGAACTGGTCGGGCATGGGGTGCGGGCGCGTGGCTGGCTGAGATGGGGTTATGGCTAGTCGGCGGGGGAGGGGGGCGGGTAGCCGCTGATCCGGCTGATAACCTGGAATGGAAGGGGACTGAATGGACCGGTCAAGCGGGCCTGCGTGTTCGTGCACCTGAAGGGGCTGAAGGCAGATGTGGTTATGCGCCAGGAGACACACCTGAAGGTGGCAGACCAGGTAAGATTGAGGAAAGGGTGGGTAGGTCAGGTGTTTCATTCGGGGCTGGATGTCAAAAATCGAAGGGTGGCGATCTTGGTGGGAAAGAAGGTGTCGTTCGAGGCGTCGAGCATTATGTCAGACAATGGCAGTAGGTACGTAATGGTTAGTGGTAAGCTGCAGGGAGAGAGGGTGGTACTGGTCAATGTGTATGCCCCGAACTGGGACAATGCGGGTTTTATGCGGCGTATGTTGGGTCGGATCGGATCCCAGATATGGACGTGGGGGGCCTGATAATGGGGGGTGACTTCAACACTGTGTAGGATCCGGCACTGGATCGCTCTAGGAAGCCGGCGGCGGCTAAGGTGCTGAGGGGGTTTATGGACCAGAAGGGGGGGGTGGACCCTTGGAGATTTGCAAGGCCGGGGGCTAGGGAATTCTCATTCTTCTCACATGTCCATAAGGCTTACTTCCAGATCGACTTTTTATTTTGAGCAGGGCGCTGATGGCGAGAGTACGGAGTACTCGGCGATAGCCATTTCGGATCATGCCCCGCATTGGGTTGACTTAGAGCTGGGGGAGGAGAGGGACCAGCGCCCATTGTGGCGTTTGGAGGTGGGGCTCCTGGCGGACGAGGTGGTGAGTGAGCGGAACCAAGGAAGCACAGAGAGGTACCTGGAGGCCAACGATAACGGGGAGGCCCGAGTGGGTATGGTATGGGAGGCGCTGGTTAGGGCCCACAAGGAGAGGAGGGAGCAGACGGAGAGGGAGAGGCTGGTGGGGGAGATGGGGAGGGTAGACAGGAGGTATGCGGAGGTGCCTGAGGAAGGACTGTTGAGGAAGAGGCGCAGCCTCCAAGCCGGATTCGACCTGGTGACCACCAGGAAGGCGGAGGTGCAATGGAGGAAGGCCCGGGGGTGATTTAGGAGTATGGGGAACAGGCTCGCCGGATGCTGGCGCATCAGCTCCGGAAGCGGGTCGCAGCTAGGGAGATCGGGGGAGTTAAGGACAGGGGAGGGAGTGTGGTGCAGAGTGGGGTTGGCATCAATGGGGTCTTCAGGGACTTTTACGAGGAATTGTATCGGTCCGAGCCCCCACTGGAGGAGGGAGGGATGGGCCGCTTTCTCGACCAATTGAGGTTTCCGAAGGTGGAGGAGGGACTGGTGGCGGGATTGGGGGCCCCAATTGGGCTGGAGGAGCTGACCAAAGGGATAGGGAGCATGCAGGCGGGGAAGGCACCGGGACCAGATGGTTTCCCGGTTGAATTTTACAAAAAATATATGGACCTGTTGGGCCCATTGCTAGTTAGGACCTTTAATGAGGCAAGGAAGGGAGGGGCTTTGCCCCCGACGATGTCTCTGGTACTGATCTCCTTGATCCTGAAGCGGGACAAGGATCCCCTACCGTGTGGGTCTTACAGGCCGATTTCGCTGCTGAACGTAGATGCCAAGGTGCTAGCAAAGGCGTTAGCCACGAGGATTGAGGACTGCAGGTCATCCACGAAGGCCAGACGGGGTTCGTGAAGGCGAGGCAGTTGAATGCAAATGTGCGGAGGCTTCTGAACGTTATCATGATGCCGGCGAGGGAGGGGGAGGCGGAGATAGTGGTGGCGATGGACGCTGAGAAAGCCTTCAATAGAGTAGAGTGGGGGTACCTGTGGGAGGTGCTGAAGAGGTTTGGGGAGGGGTTTGTCAGGCTGTTGAATGAGGTCCTGATGGCGAGTGTGGCCAAGAACAGGAGGGGGTCTGAGTACTTTCGGTTGCACCGAGGGACGAGGCAGGGGTGTCCCCTGTCCCCCCTCCTGCTCTTCGCACTGGCGATTGAACCCCTGGCTATGGCACTGAGGGAGTCGAGGAACTGGAGGGGATTAGTGCGGGGTGGGGAGGAGCATAGGGTGTCGCTCTATGCGGACGACTTGCTGTTATATCTGGCGAATCCGGTGGGGGGGGGGGGGAAATGCCGGAGGTAATGAGGATTCTCAGGGAATTCGGGGATTTCTCGGGGTACAAGCTCAACATGGGGAAGAGCGAGCTGTTAGTGGTTCACCCCAGGGGACCAGGAGAGGAGGATTGGCGAGCTCCCACTAAAAAGGGCGGCTAGGTGCTTCAGGTATTTGGGGATCCAGGTGGCCAGAAGTTGGGGGGGCCCTGCATAGGCTTAATTTCACAAGGCTGGTGGAGCAAATGGAGGAGGAGTTCAAGAGGTGGGACGCGTTGCCGCTGTCCTTGGCGGGTAAGGTGCAGTCAGTCAAAATGACGGTGCTCCTAGGGTTTTTGTTCCTGTACCAGTGCCTACCCGTGTTTATCCCGAAGGCCTTTTTTAGGCGGGTCAACAGGAACATATGGGGTTTGTGTGGGCGCGAGGGACGCCGAGGGTGAGAAGGGTGTTCCTGGAGCGGAGTAGAGATGGGGGGAGCTGGCGCTGCCCAACCTCTGTGGATACTACTGGGTCGCCAATGCGACGATGGTGCGCAAGTGGGTGGAGGGGGAGGGGGCTGCATGGAAGAGGCTGGAGACGGCGTCCTGTGTGGGTACGAGTCTGGGGGCGCTGGCAACGGCGCCGCTGCTGCTCCCTCCAAGGAGGTATACCACGAGCCCGGTTGTGGCGGCGGCCCTCAAAATCTGGGGGCAGTGGAGGCGGCACGGGGGGGGAAATAGGGGCCTCGGCGGGGTCCCCAATACATGGGAACCACCGGTTCATCCCAGGGAGGACAGATGGAGGGTTTTCGGGGTGGCACACGGCAGGGATACGAAGGTTGGGAGACCTGTTTGTGGACGGGAAGTTTGCAAGCCTGGGTGAGTTGGAGGAGAAGTATGGGCTCCCCCCGGGGAACACCTTCAGGTACTTACAGGTAAGGGCATTTGCCAGGCGGCAGGTGGTGGAATTCCCGCGGCTGCTGCCACGCACAGTACAGGACAGGGTGCTCTGGGGGGGTGGGCGGGAGTGGAGAAGATCTCGGAAACTTACCAGGTGATGCAGGAGGAGTACTCGGCCTCGGTGGCGGAGGTGAAAGGTAAGTGGGAGGAGGAGTTCGGAGAGGAGATCGAGGCAGGGACGTGGGCAGACGCCCTAGGGAGGGCGAACTCTTCATCTTCGTGCGCGAGGCTCAGCCTCATACAGTTTAAGGTGCTGCACAGGGCACACATGGCCAGGACAAGGGTGAGCCGTTTTTTTTGGGGGTGAGGACAGGTGTGTTAGGTGCTTAGAACATAGAACAATACAGCGCAGTACAGGCCCTTCGGCCCACGATGTTGCACCGAAACAAAAGCCATCTAACCTACACTATGCCATTATCATCCATATGTTTATCCAATAAACTTTTAAATGCCCTCAATGTTGGCGAGTTAGGGAGCCCAGCAAACCACACCCAGATGTTCTAGGCATGCACAGCGCTGAAGGAATATTGGAAGGGCGTAGCGAGGACGGTGTCGAGGGTGGTAGGATCCAGGGTCAAACCGGGCTGCGGGCTCGCAATATTTGGGGTGGCAGAGGAGCCGGGAGTGCAGGAGGTGAAAGAGGCCGGTATCCTGGCCTTTGCGTCCCTGGTAGCCCGGCGGAGGATTCTTCTTCAGTGGAAGGACGCGAGGCTCCCAAGCGTGGAATCTTGGATCAACGATATGGCGGGTTTTATTAAGTTGGAGAGGGTGAAATTCGCCCTGAGAGGGTCAGTACAAGGGTTCTTCAGGCGGTGGCAACCGTTCTTAGACTTCTTGGCAGAACGGTAGACATTGGTCAATGGCAGCAGCAACTCGGTGGGGGGGGTTACTTTAGTTGTGTTTAATTATACTGGGGGATCTGAGGGGGTGTATATATATGCTATGTTGGCTCTGTGTTAAGTTGGGGTGTTAATTTATTATTTTTGTACGGGGGAGGGGGATATGGAGGGTTGTTTTTTGACTGTCATGGGTAGTTAAGCAAACACAAATTCTGTCCATGCTAATAATGATAATTTAGTTCAGTTGGTGGAAGTGCTACTTTGGTTCAAGCGCCATTCCTGGTCATAAACATATAAAGCAAGGCTGACATTTCATTGAAATAAAGAGAACTATATTGGTGGAAATGCCATTTTTATCTGTCTTGTTAAATAAGAAGCCAAGCCTACCCGTTAAAGTAGACATGAAAGGATCCTTTGGAGCTATTCAAAAATGCCCTCAGTGACCTGACCAATAACCTCCCCAATCTTCCAGCCAGCATCATCAAAATTAGATTAATTGGTCATTCATCTGGTTTGCAGGATTTGAGCTATATATAGTTGAGCAAGATCCCTGGCTAGTCAGAAAAATGTTATTCTTCCTAATCTCTCAATGTGCAAATAACCTTTCCAAACTTCACACCAGGCCATATATAGAGAAATTATCTTTGATTTTTCTTCATGTACCTTGATGAGTCAGGTATAGACAGTGGTTAGGCGCTACAATTCACCTCAGCATTACTAAGATTTACAATGCCAGGGAGGAGGAAAATGGAGAAAACGACTCATGCTAGAAATGACAAGTGAGACAGATTCTGACTCAGTGAAAAAGAAGTTGTTGAGTCACAAATTGTAAAAGGCCTGGGAAAAATGGTAGAAATGTGGTAGTGTTTGTGGAGCTCAAGTATCAAAAGCACACCTTCGTGACAGGCCACAAGAACACCTGAAATTTCTACAGGATTCTTCCCATCTTCCACTGCAATTTCAGCAGGAACAATAGAGAAATGGTCCAATTTTAAAAAGGAGAAACACTATTATATTTAATTAGGTTTATACTTTATGAACCACAGTATTGTTGTTTTTCCAAAACGGTTTCTACAAGCAGAATATTAAACAGTGTAAACATTAAACAGTGTAAAAGTCAATTATACCTCAGTATCAATTACTGACTCAGTACTTGGATGTTTGTAAAATACTTTGGCTTCTCCTCAGTGTTCTGTTCCAAAAACATAAGTTCAGCCTATTTAACCATTCCTCAAAACTAGAATTCCCCGAGTTCAGGCAGCATCCTCGTAAATCCCCTCTCTACCCGATCCAGGGCAATCTCATCTTTCTGATGGTGACTGCATGCAGCTACAGCCTAACTAATGTTTTATACCGTTCCAGCTCTTTCTCATGATCAGAAGTCCATGAGGGACCTTATCAAGCACAATTAGGGAGTGGCAACAAATGTGGCTTTTCCAGTGACACCCACAACCCATGAAAGAATTTTTTAAAAATCAAAGCGTTGCTAAAATCTATATAAACTATATAAAATACACTGCACTACCCTCAAGCCTCCTGGTTACCTCCTCAAAACATTCAATGATAGTGAGGTATTACCTTCTGTGGTGATGTGCATCAATGTAAATGCATGTAGGCTAGCTGGACACTAGATGGAGCACCAGAAACATCACACACACACTCAACCAATAGATCAAGTAGATAGGACATGACCAATAGACATTCACGATGCATACGGAGGTGACACGACCACGGGGGGGGGGGGCATTACACCAACCCATATATAAAGGACACCACACACATGATCTGCTTCTTTCCAGTGGAGACAGTCAGCGAGTACAGACACAGGGTTGATTCAATATTAGACCCACCATGTGGATTGCAGCAACTGGTTAGTCAGTCTGGGTAGCTATAGTAGGATTAGCAGTGGTGTCAAACTCAAGTAATAGAAGTGTAAATAGTTTAATAAACGTGTTGAAGTTATCTCCACGTCTGAACCTTCCTTTGTCAAGTGCACCACAAGGAAGCCGCTTATGCTACACCTACAACATAACAAATCACCTTCCTTTAATAAATCTACGGTGACCATCTTTGATTAATCCATGTCAAATTACACACACAAATTATACTGCATTTCAACCTGACTTGAGACACAGGATAGAAATACTCCAATAGGATTAGCACTGTTAGACCATTAGCACTGTTAGATCATTTAAGTGCTACATCACATCACTGGCCTCTAGGTGACATGCAATAGTTTCTAGGACCAGCACATTTGCATATCTGGGTAAAACCCACATAAAACTACTAGCAACGGGCGTCAGAAAACTAGGTGTCAAAAATATAAGGCAGATGCATTCATTTTGTCCTCAAATTACTTTATTTTGTTTAAATTTTTTTATTGCACTGAAACAGAATTACCCATAGTCAGCAGCCATTGGTGCTTAGAGTGCAGAAGGCATGTAACTAAGCTGAATGTGAAAGATATATAGCATCACTCATTCAGACAACCAAACACACCCTTCATCAGAAGATGAAGTCATGGTTAATAAGTTGTGCCACCCGAGGTGAGATAATATTGATACCAACTCTCTCAGCCTCAGGACTACAGATCAACGCCATAGGTTTCACGTGCTCAATATGACCGGTATAGAACAAAGAACATTACAGCACAGGAACAGGCCCTTTGGCCCTCCCAGCCTGCGCCGATCCAGATCCTTTATCTGAACCGGTCACCTATTTTCCAAGGATCTACTTCCCTCTGTTCCCCGCCCGTTCATATATCTGTCACAGCATTGCACATCTCCCTTTTTCTTCCTTGAGTAATCTAAGCACTGGTATGTTGTTCGATAGGATTTCGATGCTTGCCAAATCGGTGGTGATCAGGGGCGAAATTCTCCGGTATCGGCGCGATGTCCGCCGACCGGCGCCCAAAACGGCGCAAATCAGTCGGGCATCGCGCCACCCCAAAGGTGCGGAATCCTCCGCATCTTGGGGGGCCGAACCCCAACCTTAAGTGGCTAGGCCCGCGCCTGACTGATTTCCGCCCCGCCAGCTGGCGGAAAAGGCCTTTGGTGCCCCGCCAGCTGGCGCGGAAATGACATCTCCTGGCAGCGCATGCGCGGGAGCGTTAGCGGCCGCTCACGGCATCCCCGCGCATGCGCTGTGGAGGGAGTCTCTTCCGCCTCTGCCATGGTGGAGACCGTGGCGAAGGCGGAAGGAAAAGAGTGCCCCCGCGGCACAGGCCCGACTGCGGATCGGTGGACCCCGATCACGGGCCAGGCCACCGAGGTGCGACCCCCCGGGGCCAGATCGCCCCCGCGCCCCCCCAGGACCCCGGAGCCCGCCCACGCCGCCTTGTCCCGCCGGTAAGGTAGGTGGTTTAATCTATGCCGGCGGGACAGGCATTCTAGCAGCGGGACTTCGGCCCATCCGGGCCGGAGAATCGCAGGGGGGGGGGGGGGCGGGGGGCGCCAACCGGCGCGGCGCGATTCCTGCCCCCGCCGAATATCCGGTGCCGGAGAATTCGGCAACCGGCGGGGGCGGGATTCACGCCAGCCCCCGCGATTCTCCGACCCGGCGGGGGGGGGGGGGTCGGAGAATCTCGCCCCAGGTCACCATATTCGCCAGATGATACAAAATATATGCAATGTTAATAAAACAGATGCACCACCTTTGAAAAGTAGGCTTGAAGTTTTAAACCACTAGCAATCAAGACAGATACACGCGCTGCCAGAGTCAGGTGAACGGCTGCCAGTCAGGTGAACAGCGAAAAAAGGGTTTTGCAATCCAACTTTTCTGCAAAGCAAATCTGCTGCGTACACAATCAAAAGGTGGTGATCGGATAACTGAAGTGTCCTGTGCCTGACATTCTATTTCAAAAATACAAATTTCTTAAAAAGTTAACTTTCTTATTTATCAGAATTGATATGTCAAAGCGTCAAGGATGAAAAAGAGTGGACAAATCTCTACGCATTGGCTTCTGCACTCTGACAGTTGCTTTGCTTCGACTCTGCTGCCTAAACATCAGGCTCATGGTCAACCTCCTGCAATCTCTCCTTTTACAAACAATAATGCCCTATTCCTCTCAATCACTTGTTTCAACATACATTAACATGAAGGCTAAATGCATTTGGATGTTGTTCCACAACCCAGCTTGTCAAAATTGCATATTTCAACACTTTGGCAGCCATGCAGCGCTGATCGTCACTCACACTGCCAACTGTTTTGCGAAAAATTGTAATTTACCAGCTAAGCAAAACTAGCCAGTCAGTTTGCATGCCCTGTGTTTCCAGATGAGACCAATTGAATCGCTGTCCTTCCAAAAGGCTGGCCCCATTTTCAGAGCACAAAGCTGCCTTGCAGATCTAAATGTATCATTTAGAGGCATGAAGCAGATAAGAGTGGACTATTTTTCTGGTTTTAAATAAATAATATTTATTGTCACAAGTAGGCTTTCATTAACACTGCAAAGAAGTTACTGTGAAAAGCCCCTAGTCGCCACATTCCGGCACTTGTTCGGGTACATGAGGGAGAATTCAGAATGTCCAAATTACCGGACAGCACATCTTTCGGGACTTGTGGGAGGAAACCGGAGCACCTGGAGGAAACCCATGCAGACACGGGGAGAACGAGCAGACTCCGCACAGTGACTCAGGCCTGGAATCAAACTTGGGACCCTGGCACTGTGCAACCACTGGGCTACCATGCTGTCTGTCCTGAGCAAGAGGTCCTGCTCCTTGGAGGTCACTAGAAATCAGACAACTGATCTATACTGTGGCAGTCTGACCAATATGTGCCTCCTGTCTAGCAGCAACATGTACTTCATCCACTTTCATCATATTCTTCATCCACTTAAAGCAACTCTTTTAAAATTGATCCTTCACAACATTCCCCAATTAAGGACACCTAAAACACCCTAGCCTGCACAACTTTCAAACACACTGTTGCCTTGCACTACCCCAAAATCCTTTTCCCACTTTAACATTCTCATTTCATTCCTACATTTCTTACTTCCCTGCTTGCCATTTACCAAACACCATCAGTCCTACTCTTAATTACCTGTATCTTTGCAATAGAAACTAGCAGACATAAATGGCCTAAGACAGGCCACCAGAAGAGACTGTCACACAATTAAGCCACTTACTCACTTAGAGGACGATGTTAGGGAACTCGTATGACACTCCGTTCTAGTCATGGGTAAGGCAGATGACAGCATCTTGCCAGCTCCAGGTCAGTGGCTGAGCACCTGCACTGTAAAGCACCACAGACAGACTTTCATCTTCTTTAGCCTTCTTCATGGAATTGTGACGAAGCTCATCCATTTACACCTTATACTCCCCTCCCCATACCTATGGATCCACCAGAAAAAATTGGTGCAAAGGGAACAATAGTCAAACTAAGGAGGACCAAACCACCCACGAGTGAGCAGTATATTGCCATCGCTCAGCACATCAATAACACATGCCGAATATGCAGCTGCCCACTCTTAACACCAGGCCAGGGAAATGCAGTAGGCAACACAAAGCTGCCCCAAATCAACCTGCAGATAACAATAGGCTCAGTGGGTTGCACACTGGGGTCAGAAGGTTGTGTTGAAATCACACTTCAGAAAATGTATCCATGTCGGCCCATACTTCTGGACAGAACTGAGGGAGTGCTGCATTATCACAAGTGCTCTCAAACCAAGTTACAGCATTTTCCTGTTTGATGAAAAAATGTCATGGCCATTTTTTCCCCAAAGAGAATGGAGTCATCCCGGTATGCATATAATTCATTTCACTTTTGGTCCAAACTTCAGAAGTAATGAATGGACTTGAATGCTTTGAGATGTTCTGATTAACACCAATGTACTATCTAAATGCAAGTTTTTAGCAGAGTTTTTACCACCGTAATCCCAGCGAATACAAAAATCTAAAAAGGGCAAGATTTTTGCACTAGAAAAAATGGTGGTCAGTGCTTTATGTTTTGACATCTATATCACACAGAAATAATAATAATAATCTTTGTCACAAGTAGGCTTACATTAACACTGCAATGAAGTTAGTGAAAATCCCCTAGTCGCCACATTCCGGCGCCTGTTCGGGTACACAGAGGGAGAATCCAGAATGTCCAATTCACCTAACAGCACGTCTTTCCGGACTTTTGGGAGGAAACCGGAGCACCTGGAGGAAAGCCACACAGACACAGTGCAGACTCCGCACAGACAGTGATCCAAGCCGGGAATCGACCCCGGGACCCTGATGCTGTGAAGCAACGGTGCTAACCAATGTGCTACCGTGCCGCCCTCCGTATCAATACTCATGCTTTCATTTGTATTCATACTATGCTTAAAGAGATGTTAAAACTGCACCAATGATGTGAATTTGCTCACAATTTTAGAAGCGCATTATCCCATCCCTCACGCCATTGTGACTTTTTCCTTAAAAGATAGCAATTTTAAAGTAAGAACCAGTTTGTACTGGGGTCCCAGTGTCATTAGAGACTGGATTGAGAATGGTTAAAAACACTGCCTCAAACTTTCATTCAATTTAAGAATTTTGCACTGCGGATGTTGGCAATATGAAATTGCTCAGGCAACTGAGTCACATGTTGGTCACAAGCCCGTCAATTTAAATAGAACAGGCACTATTCTGAAGTGTGACCATACCTATTGGCAACAAATGGTGTGGAATACACATAGGATCAGGCACATCTCCGTAAAGTACTCACTCGTCCCTAGTTGAACCAATTGAACTTTATGATCTTCAACTCTAATCTTCTTGCCACACAATCAAGCATCAGTAGCTATTGAAAACCCATTAATAGCTGCAGCTACTTCTGATCATTGATACACGTCATGTCAGTGTACTAATCTGTAATTCTGACTCTAGAGGCTGAATGTTCACATCTTTCCTGGAGTCAAGAGCCACCAAAAGTTATTTTCCCAACACAAATTTAAATTTCTCATCAAAAATTGGGCCCACACAATCGTCTCATAGTCGGGAAGAGATTTGGGTTAGGGTCAGGATCTGACCCGGCATGCATATCATCTGACATTGGGGTTGCCATCAACTGTTGGAGAATTAATTTTAATGAGTCCCAGAGCAGGTGGGTTTTGGAAGGTTTCTGAAAACCCACCTTGCTGGAGAACCTGGGGCGGAATTCTTCCTTCTGGAGACTAAGTCCCCAGGCCGGCGGGAAAACCGGCGGCAACCACTCCAGCGTCAACAGCCCCTGAATGTGAGGAATCCTCCGAATTTTTGGGGGCTAGGTGGACATCAGAGGGGTTATCGCCGCTCCAGCCGGCGCGAGTTTGCGCAAAACAGGCAGCGTGATCTCGTGCATGCGCGGTCCGGCCAGCATATTTCCTCACATGCGCGGGGGGTTCTCCTCTCAACCGCGGCCCTCGGGCAACATGGCGGAGCCCTACAGGGGCACAGTGCGGAGGAAAGAAGTCCCTCCACGGAACCAGCCCGCCCTCGGATCGGTAGGCCCCGGTTGCGGGCCGGATCCCCCCGCGAACCGCCCCCGCTCACTTACCTGCCAGGTCCCGCAGTGCATCAGGTGAGTAATTCACGTCGGCGGGACTGGTCAAAACCCCGCTTGGCACATCGGGGCCGGGAAAAATCGCTGGGGGGGGGGGCGCAGTCAACGGCCCCCAACCAGCGTGCTGGGAAGGAATCCCGCCGCCTGAAAAACAGCGCTGGAGAATAGGGCAGCCAGCGTCGGGGGGGGGGGGTTGAAGAATCCCAGCCCTGGTGTGGGGGAAGCCTGCTGAGGAGACAGGTGCATTTTGATAGCTACGTGTTAAATGTTTTCCCTGAGGTGGCAATCTTTGGGGTTTCGGAGGACCCGGGAGTCCAGGAAGAGAGAGAGGCCAACATTCTGGCCTTTGCTTCCCTGGTAGCCCGGCGACAAATACGGTTAGTATGGAGGGACTCAAAGCCCCAGAGTGCTGAGGTATGGCTATCGGACATGGCGAGCTTTCTTGGCATAGAGAAAGTCAAGTTCGCCTTGAGAGGTTCGCTACGAGGGATCGCCCGAAGGTGGCAGCCATTTATTGATTTCTTCACAGAGGAGTAAGCGTCAGCAGGGGGGGGCAAATCAGCAAGAGACAAAGAGGACATGACCGTGAGATCTGGAAGTCCATAGCTTCAGACCAGCACGCAGGCAGTGGAGTTTGATTCAGTTGCCTTGCTCTTGGAATAGGAACTCGAGAGCATTTCAGCAGCTTTCTTCATGCCCGAGCAGCCCTCTTCAGTTCCACTCTGCTCACCCCACATGGGGAAAGGTTGGAAGAGGTGTCCTAAAACTAGTCTGTTACGTCTCCAAACAGGCTGGAAAACTATATTCAGCAGGCTCAGATATCTGCAGTCAGAATATTAAAGTTGAACTCAATTTAAGATTCTGGCATGTATAAACCCTCAAGAATAATGAGCAAAACTAATCAACCAGAACGGAGAACTGCCCTGAACTCAGTCACATTGCTGTCCTGTAAGAGAGCTGGAGAGGAGGCGAAGGGCAGCTGAGGCAAGATAGAGGTGGTTACACCTTCTTCTGGAGAGGAAGACCTGAGGATCAGCCCAGGATGCATGGAATTGGATTCATCAAGAACAAACTCAGCAACCAACTCGGAGCTCCCGGTTGGCATCAATGGAGGTCGCATGATCCTCTGTCTACAACTTGCCAAGAACCAGCGGGCCAACCTTTGATGTCAATGATAAGTTCAAAGGCCTCTACTCCACCCTGGACACCATACTCTCCATTATTCCTCAGGAAGATGAGCTCATCCTACTTGCGGACTTTAACGCCAGAGTTGGAAAGAATGGCCAACTCTGGAAAAGAACCACTGGAAAGGGAGTTGGGAATTGCAATTCCAACTGGGTTCTCCTGCTGATCAAATGTGTGGAACACCAGCTTGTCATCACCCGCACAAAGACAAAGGTTCAAGGTTTCATGGAGGCATCCATGATCAAAGCATGTCCGATCCAAAGACCAAAAGGATTCCCTCAACACCAAAGCGATGGCCGATGAAGATGACTGCTGGACAGGCCACCCCTCATCCGCTCCTCGATGTCCATCAAATTCAATCAAAACAGCAGAAGATGATGTAACAGCTCATAAAAAGGATCAATGTTAAGTGGCTTCAGGAGCCAAGCATGCTAGTGATCTTTGAACAATGCCTTCTCCAAAAACCCAAAGTGTCTATTCTAATGGAGCAGAGGAGACCTGGAAAGAGCTGAAGACAGTCATCATCTCAAGTGGTGAAGAAACCATTGGGTACAAGATCAGGAAACACCGATACTGGTTCAACGAGAATGACCACACGATTGACAAGAGGAGAAAAGTTCTTGTACCAGGCAAAGCAATATCACTTTGGCAAAGGGGAGGGCTCATCAATTGGCAACGGCACGAAGGAGGGAAATCAAGAACCAATGGTGGATTGAGAAATCGAAGGAGCTGCAATTCCTTGCCGACAAGCACAACACCCAGGGCTTCTTCAGTGCCACCAGGCCAACACCCCAGGCCTCAAACCAGTGCAAGCGTAAAGATGGAACCCTCTTGAGAGACTGAGAAAACTTCAGCCTCCAATGAAGAGAACACTTGAGATAACTCCTAAACCGTGATACAATCATAGATGAGGACATGTTTGAGGAATACCCAACTCTCTATCGATGATGATCTTGGGCTGCCACCAAGCTTGAAGAAGTTAAAGCCACCATTAAACACATGAAGATTGGAAAAGCCGCAGGAGTGGATGGGATCCCAGAGATTTCCACCTTGGAGGAAAAGAGGTCACCTATCATTTCCACCAGCAGTTCCTGAAAATCTGGGAAAAAGAAATTCCTGTTGACCTTAGGGATGCAGTCATCAGGCGGCATGCAGCGCAGTGGTTAGCACTGGGACTGCCATGCTGCCTATTTGAACCCCGGCCCTGAGTCACTGTCGGTGTGGAGTTTGCACATTCTCCCCATGTCTGAACATAGAACATTACAGCGCAGTACAGTCCCTTCAGCCCTCCATGTTGCGCCGACCTGTGAAACCACTCTAAAGCCGATCTACACTATTCCCTTATCATCCATATGTCTATCCAATGACCATTTGAATGCCCGTAGTGTTGGCGAGTCCACTACCGTTGCAGGCAGGAAATTCCACGCCCTTACTACTCTGAGTAAAGAACCTACCTCTGACATCTGTCCTATATCTATCTCCCCTCAATTTAAAGCTATGTCCCCTAACGCTAGACATCACCATCCGTGGAAAAAGGCTCGCACTGTTCACCCCATCCAATCCTCTGATCATCTTGTATGCCTCAATTAAGTCACCTCTTAACCTTCTTCTCTCGAATGAAAACAGCCTCAAGTCCCTCAGCCTTTCCTCATAAGATCTTCCCTCCATACCAGGCAACATTCTGGTAAATCTCCTCTGCACCCTTTCCAATGCTTCCACATCCTTCCTATAATGCGGCGACCAGAACTGCACGCAATACTCCAAAATGCGGCCGCACCAGAGTTTTGTACAGCTGCAACATGGCCTCTTGGCTCAAAAACTCAATCCCTCTACCAATAAAAGCCAACACACCTTACACCTTCTTACCAACCCTCTCAACCTGGGTGGCAACTTTCAGGGATCTATGTACATGGACACCGAGATCTCTCTGCTCATCCACACTGCCAAGAATCTTACCATTAGCCCAGTACTCAGTCTTCCTGTTATTCCTTCCAAAATGAATCACCTCACACTTATCTGCATTAAACTCCATTTGCCACCTCTCAGCCCAGCGCTGCAGCTTATCTATGTCCCTCTGTAACTTGTAACATCCTTCCGCACTGTCCACAACTCCACCGACTTTAGTGTCATCTGCAAATTTACTCACCCATCCTTCTACGCCCTCCTTCAGGTCATTTATAAAAATGACAAACAGCAGTGGCCGCAAAACAGATCCTTGTGGTACACTACTAGTAACTGGACTCCAGTCTGAACATTTCCCATCAACCACCACCCTTTGTCTTCTTCCAGCTAGCCAATTTCTGATCCTAGGCAGGACCTATCCTTCACAAAACCGTGTTGACTATCTCTAATCAAATTATTCCTTTCCAGATGGTTATACATCATATCTCTTATAAACCTTTCCAAGATTTTGCCCACACCAGAAGTAAGGCTCACTGGTCTATAGTTACCGGGGTTGTCTCTACTTCCCTTCTTGAACAAGGGGACAACATTTGCTATCCTCCAGTCTTCTGGCACTATTCCTGTAGACAAAGATGACTTAAAGATCAAAGCCAGAGAATCCTAGGATAAATCCCATCCGGCCCAGGGAACCTATCTATGTTCACACTTTCCCGAATTGCTAACACCTCCTCATGAACCTCAAGCCCTTCTAGTCCAATAGCCTGAATCTCAGTATTCTCCTCGACAACTTTGTCTTTTTCCTGTGTGAATACTGACAAAATATTCATTTAGCACCTCTCCTATCTCCTCGGACTCCATGCACAACTTCCCGCTACTGTCCTTGACTGGCCCTACTCTTACCCTGTCATTCGTTTATTCCTGACATATCTATAGAAAGCTTTAGGGTTATCCTTGATCCTACCTGCCAAAGACTTCTCATGTCCCCTCCTGGCTCTTCTTAGCTCTCTCTTTAGGTCCTTCCTAGCTAACTTGTAACTCTCGAGCGCCCTGACTGAACCTTCGCTCATCTTTACATAAGCCTCCTCCTTCTGCTTGGCAAGTGTTTCGACTGCTTTAGTAAACTACGGTTCCCTTGCTCGACCACTTCCTCCCTGCCTGACAGGTACATACTTATCAAGGACAGCAGTAGCTGTTCCTTGAACAAGCTCCACATCCCAAGTCTTGCCTCATCGCATCATAATTGCCTTTCCCCAGCTATAATTCTTGCTCTGTGGTATATACCTATCCCTTTCCATCACTAAAGTAAACTTAATCGAATTGTGGTCACTGTCACCAAAGTGCTCACCTACCTCCAAATCTAACACCTGTCCTGGTTCATTACCCAGTACCAAATCCAAAATGGCCTCGCCTCTCGTTGGCCTATTTACATACTGTGTCAGGAAACCCTCCTGCACACATTGGACAAAACGGACCCATCTAAAGTACTCGAACTATAGCGTTTCCAGTCAATATTTGGAAAGTTATTACCCTGTTGCTTTCGCTCCTATCCAGAAGCGTCTTTCCAATCCTTTCAACATCTCTGGAACTTTTCGGAGGCCTATAGAAAACCCCTAACAGGGTGATCTCTCCTTTCCTGTTTCTAACCTCAGCCCATACTATCTCAGTAGAAGAGTCCTCATCAAATGTCCTTTCTGCCACCGTAATACTGTCCTTGACTAACAATGCCACCCGTCCCCCTCTTTTACCACCTTCCCTGAGCTTACTGAAATATCTAAACCCCGGCACCTGCAACAACCATTCCTGCCCCTGCTCTTTCCATGTCTCCGAAATGGACACAACATCGAAGTCCCATGTACCAACCCATGCCGCAAGTTCACTCACCTTATTCCAGGTGCTCCTGGCATTGAAGACACACTTTAACCCGCCTTCTTGCCTGCCGGTATACTCCTGCAACTTTGAAACCTTACTCATGACCTCACTACTCTCAACCTCCTGTATACTGGAGCTACAATTCAGGTTCCCAAGCCCCTGCTGAACTAGTTTAAACCCTCTCGAAGAGCATTAGCAAATTTCCCCCCCAGAATATTGGTACCCCTCGGGTCCAGGTGTAGACCATCTCGTTTGTAGAGGTCCCACCGACCCCAGAATGAGCCCCAATTATCCAGAAATCTGAAACCCTCCCTCCCCTGCACCATCCCTGTAGCCACATGTTCAACTCCCCTCTCTCCCTATTCCTCGTCTTGCTAGCACATGACACGGGTAACAACCCAGAGATAATATGTTTGTCCTAGATCTAAGTTTCCACCCTAGCTCCCTGAATTCCTGCCTTACATCCCTATCCCTTTTCCTACCTATGTCGTTGGTACCTATGTGGACCACGACTTGGGGCTGCTCCCCCTCCCCCTTAAGGATCCTGAAAACACGATCCGAAACATCACGGACCCTGGTACCTGGGAGGCAACACACCAACCACGAGTCTCTCTCGTTCCCACAGAATCTCCTATCTATCCCCCTAACTATGGAGTCTCCAATGACTAGTGCTCTGCTCCTCTTCCCCCCTGCCCTTCTGAGCAACAGGGACAGACTCTGTGCCAGAGACCTGTACCCCATGGCTTACCCCTGGTAAGTCCGTCCCCCCCCCCCCCCCCCCCCCAACAGTATCCAAAGCGGTATACGTGTTACTAAGGGGAACGACCACAGGGGATCCCTGTACTGACTGCTTCCTCCCAGCCCCTCTCACCGTCACCCATCTATCTTTATTCTTCGGAGTAACTACATCCCTGAAGCTTCGGTCTGCGTGGGTTTCATCCCCACAACCCAAAGATATGCAGGTTAGGTGGATTGGCCATGCTAAATTGCCCTCTAATTGGGAAAAAAATAATTGGGTACTCTAAATTTTAAAAACAGGGATACAGTCATCACCATCTTCAAGACAAGAGTCAAGGTGGACTGTGGGAACTACCGAGGAATCTCCCTACTCTCCATTGCTGGAAAGATCATAGCCCTAATCCTCACTAGCTGCCTTCTGCGTTGTCATGCTTCCTAGAAGCCGCCTTGGATTACCTGATAGCCAAATTCCGCACGCATGAGTACGGCCTCAACCAGGACCTTAAATTCATGTCTCACTACATTTAACCCCCTACCATCTGGCCTGGGCTTGCGAAGTCCTACCAACTGTCCTGGCTTGAGAAAATTCACATCTCTTTCACCCGTGTTTATCCCTCTCTACAGTCGCACCGTTGGGACCTGTAAAGACTTAAATTACCTGCAAAGTCTCGCATTCAAAGTATCATCTTGCATCATTGATTTGTCATCTTGCATCATTGATTTGTCTATATACACGTGTTTGCGTAACCTACCTCTTCACTCACCTGATGAAGGAGCTATGCTCTGAAAGCTTGTGATTCCAAATAAACCTGTTGGACTTTAACCTGGTGTTGTAAGACTTCTTACTGTGCCCACCCCAGTCCAACGTCAGCATCTCCACATCACAACATCTTCAAGGGAAATGCCAGGAGTAACGTCAACCACTCTATATGACCTTCATCAGTCTGACCAAGGCTTTCGATTCAGTCAATCGGGAGGTGCGAGGAAAGACCGTGTCAAAAGTTGACTGTCCAGAGAAACTCAGCAACATCCACCGGTTCCTTCATGTCAAGATATCAGCAACAGTCCTCAGTGACGTAAGTAAGACAGAAACCTGCTGTCAAGACTGGAGTCAAGCAGGCATGTGTCATTTATCAGCGACTCCCACCCTTTTCTGCTTTGCCATCGTCCTTTACCTGGTCAAGAACAAGCTTCTCATTGGAGTGGACATCGTTTACAGAATGGATGGAAACCTTTTCAACAACAACCAGTTGAAATCCAAGGAGAAAACTACACTAACATGGCTCATGGAACTTCAGTGTGAGGATGACATTGCCATCTCCACTCTCTCAGAAGAGAATCTCCAAGCCAGGCTTGACACATTTATGGAGTTATATTGAAGAAAAGGTCTCAGCCTCAACATCAAGACTCATGTCTTCGAACAAACTGCCCCAAGGCAAAATCTGGTCTCTTCCTCAATCAAGGTCAATGAAGAAACCCTACCAAACCTGGAACATTTACCCTACCTGGAGAGCCATCTCTCATCCAAAGCTGACATTGATGTGGAGATCCAACATCGTACCCAATCCATGAGCGCCCCCTTTGAACACCCAAGGACGAGAGTCTTTGACGACCACGACACTTATGCTGATATCAAGATCCTCATACAAGGCAGTCATCGTCCCAACTCTTCTATACGGCTCAGAAACTTGGACTACGTACAGACGCCACCACAAGGCCCTGGAGGAGTATCATCTAGCTGTCTAAGACGGATTCTCAACATCAGCTGGGAGGATAGGCATACTAACATCAACATCCTTAAAGGAGCCAAGATCACCAACATAAAAGGTCATAACATCTGAAACCATGGCCATTTCATCTGAAGCTGGTCATGTGCTTCAGGTGTTAGAGTCCCAATTACAAAAGCAAATCTTCTTCCCCCAGCTAAAGGGCTCAACAAGAGGACAAAGGAAGCCCTTCAAAGACATGCTGAAGGCTTACTTCAAGAAATGCAGCATAGTCATCAGTGCCCGGGGTTCCCTTGCTCAGAAGATACCTACTTGGAGGAAAGCCCTGATTGAAGGGATACAATTCTTTAGAGGACACCCGAATGCAAGAGGAGGCCCAGAACAGGAGTCCGAGAGAGCAGTACCAATTATCTAGAGTTCAAGGACCGCTCTCACTTCCTGGAAATATCTGCCAAGTGTGCGGTCAAAGATGCAGCTCTAGAAGCGGGCTCATCGGTCACGTAATAATCTACAGAACCCATAACCAGTAACACTGTTTCTAGGTGGGCAATCATACTCATAGCGAGTGATGACCAGGAATATTTGGCTAATGGTAAAGTTCTTGGAAGTGTGGATGAGCAGAGGGATCTAGGTGTCCATGTACATAGATCCCTGAAAGTTGCCACCCAGGTTGATAGGGTTGTGAAGAAGGCCTATGGAGTGTTGGCCTTTATTGGTAGAGGGATTGCGTTCCGGAGTCATGAGGTCATGTTGCAGCTGTACAAAACTCTGGTACGGCCGCATTTGGAGTATTGCGTACAGTTCTGGTCACCGCATTATAGGAAGGACGTGGAAGCTTTGGAGCGGGTGCAGAGGAGATTTACCAGGATGTTGCCTGGTATGGAGGGAAAATCTTATGAGGAAAGGCTGATGGACTTGAGGTTGTTTTCGTTAGAGAGAAGGTGGTTAAGAGGAGACTTAATAGAGGCATACAAAATGATCAGGGGGTTAGATAGGGTGGACAGTGAGAGCCTTCTCCCGCGGATGGAAATGGCTAGCACAAGGGGACATAGCCTTAAACTGAGGGGTAATAGATATAGGACAGAGGTCAGAGGTCGGTTCTTTACACAAAGAGTGGTGAGGCCGTGGAATGCCCTACCTGCTACAGTAGTGAACTCGCCAACATTGAGGGCATTTAAAAGTTTATTGGATAAGCATATGGATGATAATGGCATAGTGTAGGTTAGATGGCTTTTGTTTTTTGACTTCCCATGTCGGTGCAACATCGTGGGCCGAAGGGCCTGTACTGCGCTGTATCGTTCTGTGTTCTGTGATTATCCAACCAAAACTGAAGAAAACAGTGCTTGGGAACTTCAGTGCCTCAAGGGGAGGAAGTGGCATAGTGGTACTGTCACTGGACTACAAATCCAGAGACCAGGGTAATGCTCTGGGGACCTGGGTTCGAATCCCACCAGGGCAGATGGTGGAATTTGAATTCTATTTTTAAAAAATCTGAAATTAAAAGACAGTCGTTAAAAAAAAATGCACCTGGTTAACTAATGTCTTTCGGGAAGAAAACCCGTCATCCTTGCCTCGTCTGGCCTACTATACCGCTTTGGATACTGTTTGGGGGGGGGGGGGGGGACACACGACTTACCAGGGGTAAGCCATGGGGTACAGGTCTCTGGCACAGAGTCTGTCCCTGTTGCTCAGAAGGGCACGGGGGAGGAGCAGAGCATTAGTCATTGGAGACTCCATAGTCCATTAGCAAATCTAGACCCACAGCAATGTGGTTAACTCTTAAATGTCCTCAGGGATGGGCAATAATGCTGGCTCAGCCAGCGACACCCACATTCCATGAACAAATAAAAAAACTAAAAATCTGAAGTCATTTAATATACACAGTACCTAAAATTTGGGAACCATTAGTCTGCAGCGTTGACTTAGAAAAAAAACAGAGCTATCTGCATCTGGATCACGTTGATCGACAGAATATCTGCTGTAGTTTAGGAAAAACCAAGCCATCTGTTTTTTCCAGTTTCAGTAGGCTCAATTGCATTTGCAAGGGTCTGTTTTGATAGCTGAGCCTAGAGTGCTTGGGGGAATTTCAAAAGTTAACACCACTTATCTCAGTAGCACTTATCTCCTATTTGATTGCCAATTGAGGATGTTTTTGATGAGGTTATTGAATAGATGTTTGTGTTTACATATGAATGATCACTTGGTGGCTTTTAACTGTTTTTCCATTGAGTCTGGGTTGTTTTCATTTTGGATGGTTGTGTTTTTGAGTGATAGCTCTATTAGACTGTCAGAGCCCTTGGCTCCACATTAATAGGGTGCTTGCCCCTGCTATTTCCCAATCCTTTCTCATTCAAAAGCTTCCATATATCAATATTATTCGTCAACTCAATCCACACTCAACCATCAAGTAATATCTATTTTCAGCTCAGATGTCCTGGGGATGTTTTACTATGTTAAAAAGAATATAAATGCAAACTATTCCAGTGACAACTTTTTACAAAATTGCCAATTTCAGTTATTTCGATAGTAAAAATATAAACACAACATGGGATGCAATAGTTTTATTAAATACAAAAAATGCAAAGTAGCTACAGAAATAAATAAATGTAAATGCAATGAAGTAGAAAAAAATACAAACAAAGTACTAGAAATGGAACTTAAAACCAAAACATTAAAACCCAAACATCATATACAAACTAATTTATAGCATTTAAAATATGACATCCTACAGCACATTCATCTAATCTGCAACTACATTTTTTCCTTAAATGTAACAGATGATCTTTTGATCAAGAATTCTAATAAGTCTTAAAGCAGCCGGTTTATATTGACTAACCGGGTTTTTAGAAAGATAATATCACCCCATCCGCTCGACAACAGAATGGCAGCAGCTCAAGTTGCTAATGTTACAAAATGTAATGGGAAATGCTAGAAAACTTGTGTGGCTCTGGAATGACAAAAGTGCACACTTCCAGGTAACAAGACAGACTAATGGAACAAACATTGAATGTTGCACAGCAAGTATTTACCCTGGCAACATTAATATAAAAATACATCATGACCCCCAATGTTTCTAAGGGACTTGTGCAAGATTTAAGCTGGAATAAAATAGGTAATAAACTAGTGTAATTGGGGTTTTAGGCTTGTATTATACAAAAGGTGCAACTGTGAACATATGGATTTACTGTATTAACAAATCCAATGTTGAAGAAAATTGACCAATTACCTCCTTAAATCAAACTCATCTAATATCCTGAAGGAACATTGCCTTCCAGTGGCATTAATATTTGGGGCCGGTTTAGCTTACTTGGCTAGACAGCTAGTTTGTGATGCAAGAGAGGCCAGCAGTGCAGGCTATTCATGAAGGCCCTGCCTTCTCAACCCTGCCCTTCACCAGAGATGTGGTGATCCTCAGGTTAAATCACCACCAGTCAGCTTTCCCCTCAAAGGGGAAAGCAGTCTATGGTCATCTGGGACTATGGCGACTTTACCTTTTTATATGCTGGGCAACACAAGTGCATTTTGATTTTGATGGGCTGTATAATACTCTATTTTCCTCCTCTATTCCCCCAAACAGATTAATACTGATTTCCTATGCCAACCTGTGAACTTTGGTTTTCAAATGTATACTGAGGTATATACTTACAAATTAAAGAGCTTTAATCTATATTTAAAAAGCATTTGGTCAAAATGCGAAAGAAGATTACACGGTCTTTGTTATACTAAAGTCAGATATTTTCAACATTAAATATTGCTACTTATACCAATCTCTTCCGCTCTGTAAAACAGAGGTACATTAGGTACAAAATCAAATCAGACAGCAAATATATTAAAATTCTCGAGTTCAGTTTCTTGTTTAAAAAAAAAAGCAATTTTTAATTTTCTACCCCCCCATAATTGAGCTCATTTCCCAAACAGTGATTACATTCATAATTCTTTACATTAGGTTTTCATTAAGCAGGAGGGAATTGGAAAAATACAATTTTGGATTCTGAAATTAGAGGCTGCATAGGGCTAGTTTAGGCATAATTCATAAAGTGACAATGTTGTCCATGATACTGCTTTGTCAAAACTACCTCAACTTCAATCCACGCACTGACCAAAATGCAAAGTACTAATGAATTTTTCATCCAGCAAATGACCCAAAAAAACCGACTTTGCTTCACACTGAACAAATACTAAATTTTAACTTCCAAATTTTGTATTTCTTATTTGTAGACAGCTTTCCGTTTAAAGCTAGATGAACCTACCAAAATATAATTCAAAATCAGCCAAAGAGAAACAACAATGAGGAGCGGGTCATTAAACTCCTCAATTCTGTTTCACCATTTTAATGGAGCACATCTATCTATACTACAAATCCATCCACTTCAACCCAGATTAACCACATGTAAAACATTAGCAATTCATTTGCCAGCATTCCTGAAAAGCTGCCCACCTTCAATAAAATAATGTAATTTATAAGACCACTCATGTATAGACTTAACTTTAGTAAACTGAGAGGTGTCAGAGAACAATATAATTCTGGACTAATTCTACATTCAATGCTACAATGTGAAAAAAGTCACCAAAATATTGACTATTATAGCCATCAATTATAAATTTTTCTGGAAATAGAAAATCTGCTAAGATGGAAACATATATATTTGTTGCTCTCCCTGAACTCATATACATGTACAAAGTAGATTAAAGTTGTCAACACAAGTGTTAATACTGTCTAATGCAAACATCTGCATAATAAAAATAACTAATTTACTTGTTATATTCCAGTAACAGAAGTTGACACTCAAAAGCAAGACAATTTCACCAAATGCTCCTTGATTGGTCTAATCGCATATGAAGTAACAAAATACATTGTTTGCATCAAACACTATTAATTTCTTAATTTCATCTTCATTGGTGATTTGTCATTTATTGCTTATAAACTCTAGCCTTCAATTTAAGCCAGGCCCATTTTCAATATTATATTTCCCTCATACCTAGCACATCTCCCACACAGGACAATAGTACGGCTTACATAGAATAGGCTTACCAAAGCAAGCTTTTATATATTAGAATTCTGTCTCATCCTTAGAGGCAGCAAGAATCCTCAAGCAACTGTGATATAATCCCGTCTGATGCAGTGCAACTGGTCTTCTGAACTCCAACCAGCTCCCATATCCTATTTGCTTAGTCAGAGAATGCTGCTCACTCCGGGATTCAATCGGATTTCAGTCTTTGCATTTGATTCACTGAGGTTAGGACAGCCACAAATCCTCTTTCCAGCTACTTGAAGGCACCAGCCACTGGCAACATCCATCATTTAGATAGACAAGGAAAGGAGGGGTAACTGAAGGAGAAAGAGTGCACCTAAAAACCCCTAAAGCAAAGAGACGCTTCAGAAAGGAAAGACAATTGCATATGCTCCCTTAAGGTATTTTTGCATTTCAGAGCACACAGGGGTGATGGGTGAGTGAGATGGTGCAAGTTAGAATAGGGGAGTAGAAACTTTTGCATTGGCTTAAGTTTATGGAAGGTTGGAGTTGGGAGATCAGTCAAGGGCGCACCGAAAGAGTTTATTCTGGAGATAACAGAAGCAGATAGTTTCAGTACCAGCTAAGCAATGGTTAGAACAGACACATCACAATGTTTCAGAAGTGTAGCATACGGGTCAGAAAGTAAGCATAGGGTCAAGTAGGGCACCAAGGTTTTGAATTGTATGTTTCGGTGTAGAACAGTTAGTGGGGTAGATGGAATCAGTGGCGAGGAGGCAGAGTTTGTGAAGGATGGCTGCGACAATGGCTTCACTCATTCCAATGTTCCATTGAGACTCACTCAAGGATGGATGGTAGAAAATCAATCTGACAGTCTTTTTTTGAGTCATTGTTGAGATGTGAGCTTCACTGGCAAGGACAGCATGTCTTGCCTGTCCTTAATTACCCATGATGGAAAGTCATCTTCTAGAACTGCTGCAGCCCATGTGATAGGTGCACTTAGTGCTGTTAGCAAGAATTTCCAGTTTTTGACTCAGCTGTGAAGGATCGGCAATATAGTTTCAAGTCAGGACCATGTGTGGTTTGGGAGGGGTGGGGGACGACTTGCAGGTGGTAGTGTTCTCATATCTGCTGCCCTTGTCCTTCTAGGTGAAGCGTCATAGGTTTGGAAGGTGCTGTCAAAGAGGACTTGGTACATTGTTTCAGAGCATCTTATAGATGGCATACAACTGCCAATGTGCATGGTGGTTTGGGAGTGATTTTTTAAAGTGGTGGATGGGGTGCAATAAGCAGGGTTCTTTATCCTGGATGGTGTCAAGCTTCTCAAATGTTTCATCCAGGCAAGTGGAGTGTATTCCATTATACTCCTAACTTGTGCTTTGCAGATAGAGGACAGGATTTGGGAAGTCAGAATGAGAGTTACTCGCCACCAAATTCTCAGCCACAGTATTTATATGGCTTGTGCTATTCAGTTTCTGGCCTGTAGGATGTTGGTGTAGGATTCAGTGATGGTAATATTGTCTTTTTGTTTTGAAAAATAAATTTAGAGTACCCAATTATTATTATTTTTTCTAATTAAGGGGCAATTTAGCATGGCCAATCCACCTAACCTGCACATCTTTTGGGTTGTGGGGGTGAAACCCACGCAGACACGGGCAGAATGTGCAAACTCCTCACGGGTGATGGTAATATTGTTAAACGTCAAGGGGTGATAGAGATTCTTTGTTGGAGATGGTCACTGCCACTGTATGACGTGAATGTTACTTGTCACTTATCAGCCCAAGCCTGAATATTGTACTGGTCTTTCCGCATGCTGGAATGGATTGCTTTAGTTGCTGTAGTTTCTAATGGTACTGAACACTGCAGTTATCAGTACATATCTCCACTTTTGACCTTACGGTGAAGTAGCTAAAGATGGTTAGGCTGAGGGCACTACCCTGAGGAACTGCTGCAGCGATGTCCAGGGGCAGATATGATTGGCATCCAACAACCACAAGTTTTCCGCACATTGACTTCAATTTTGCTAAGGGGTCCTTGATGCCACACTTGGTCAAACACTGCCTTGACATCAAAGGCAGTCACTCATAGCATCCAGAGTTCAGTTATTTTTTTACATGTTTGGACCAAGGCTGGAGTCTGGAGCCAAATAGCCTTGGTGGAATCCAAATTGAGCATTAATGAACAGGTTGTTGCTAAGTGTCACTTGATTGTACTGTCGACAAAAGCTTCTATCATGCTGTTGATGATAATTAACAGTAATTAATCAAATAGAATTTGTCCTGCTTTTGTGGACAGGACATACCCGTGTAATTTTCCATATCATCACGTAGATGCCATTATTGGACTGGAATAGCTTGGTATGGGGCAGGGCTAGTTTTGGAGCACGTCTTCAGCACTATACCAGTCTGTTGTCAGGGCCTGTAGACTCTGCTGTAACCAGAGCCTCCAGCCATTTCTGGCATTGGCCGAAGACCATTATCGGTGTTGTTGGGGGTCCTCAATGCAAGCTAGTGGAAGGGCCATGGTGTCAGACCTTGGTTGTTGTGTGCATGCACATGTTCAACCCAATGCCATACCTTCCATTGACATCAACTGGCAATAGGCAAAAGATAAATCGGAAGTGGCCTATAATGGATCCTTGTGGGACTCCAGAGATAATGTTGCACAGACTAGATTATAAGAACTTCTCTAGCTACAACTGGGCGGCACGGTAGCACAGTGGGTAGCACTGCTGCTTCACAGCTCCAGGGTCCCAGGTTAGATTCCCGGCTTGGGTCACTGTCTGTGCAGAGTCTGCACATTCTCCCCGTGTCTGCGTGGGTTTCTTCCGGGTGCCCCGGTTTCCTCCCACAGTCCAAAGACGTGCAGGTTAGGTGGATTGGCCATGCTAAATTGCCCTTAGTTGTCCAAAAAAGTTAGGCGGGGTTACTGGGATAGGGTGGAGGTGTGGGCTTAAGTAAGGTGCTCTTTCCCATGGCCGGTGAGACTCGATGGCCAAATGGCCCCCTTCTGCACTGTAAATTCTATGATTCTAGAAACTGGAATGGCTGAATCAGTCCCATTCATTGAACAATGAAGCAAACAGGTGCTGAATGGTGTGTCACAGCATTAAAGAAAGGACTTTCACACAGGATACTGCCTGGGATTGATGCATTAACAATGTTCATGGTTGTTGGAGCAATTATTATATTACATTAAGCAAGCAACAAAAGAAAAAACTAAAATCAGCTCAAAGTGCTAACATGATAAAAGTTTGTGTACAAACAAATGTTTCAAAGTAGTTTCAGAACTAAAGATCTTCCAGATGAGCGAGATCATGAATCAAATCCAACTGCTTTCGTTTCTTACACCAAAACTTTACATCCTATACACTACGGTAGTGGAAGAGTCCTCCTCAATTGGTTCAGATGATACTTTTTTCCACAGAGTCCCATTAAGTGCAAGCTCTTTCTGTAGACTTTCATAATCCATTGATCCGAAGGAAGGCTGGTATTTTAAGCAACATGAATAATTAGATCTCGATTTTCAGACTGATTGTCACAAACGAATTATTCCACTAATGCTTTGATAAAACTCCCCACCCCCTCAGGAAAAGTTACAGGATCCAAATAAAATCATTTCTCTTGTTTCGGTTCCCAAAACCAAGAACTTCACAATACATTTGAATTAAACCTGCCATTCTATGCAACTCTAACACTTGCTGCAAAAACATCTTTCCTCAACTACCCTGAATAATATGAAGTAGATTTAATACAACAGGTATTGTAACAATAATTAACAAATACAGTCATGAGTAATTATACAGACTGATGAGACAAGAAGTTATTCCTGATTCATTTTGTTTATCTCGCCTATAGAACCAATTTGTCTACTTTGAAGATGAATCTGGATACTAATTTATTAGAGCCGCATTAGTAAGCGTAGATATGGCAGATCATGCAGTAAAACGTGAGGTGACTTAACACAAGATCAAACTTACACTATCCTTTTATGCTTTCAAAATGCAGAAAAAATTAAATACACCAGCAAAATATAGTTTTAAATGAAATCTGAGAGAGCGAGAGAGAGCGAGAGAGAGGTTGAATAGTCAAAAGCCTTCCAATTGTCACTAAACTCCGGCAGCAATTTGATCTTACCATTACAAAATAACATCCCCCATTTCTTATCAGTTCCAATGAAGGATCTACACAAAACAATCGCAAAAGATACTTCCATTTTGTTCTTAGCCCTTACTAAGTACTACTGTTGCATTCAGACATTGCTTGCTAATTTGTTCTTAATTTAACTGGACAGAGTTCCTTCAAAACCTGATAAAAATGAAAACTAATCCTGCCCCAAAGGGTTTTAGAGCAAAACCACTGATCTCTTCGCTAGCAATCTAGAATCTATACAAAATGAAGAATGGAAAACAGCAGGCTGGAAGACAAAGAAGACTCTGGAAATCTGTAACAACCAAAGGGACCAGAGAGCTACACAAAAGCAGATTAAAAAAAACTTCCTATAAACAGTAAGAATGACCGCAGCTTATAGATTCATAACGGTGAGCATGAAACAGACCAAATATAAATCAAAAGATCATGATACTGCAAACAGAAATAGTGGTTCAGTTTTATTTTGGCCATATGAAGGGCAAGGACAGGATTAATTAATAAAACCATGAGTGAGTGGACAAAATAATTTGTTTCAGTGCAACATATTTCAGGGTATGAACATTCATAGAAATCATAGAAGAGTTAAACAACTGACAAATTAGGAGTGTGTGTACACCCAACTATGTCCCAAAAGATTTCACAACAGCCAACAGGCCAATGAATAGCAGCGGGGCCGGTTTAAAAACCGGCGAAGAACCCCGCGCGGGCGTCGGGGGCTGAGGCGCTGGGCCCGGTGCGGCAGGTTAGAGCAGCGGGGGCGGAGCTACGAGGAGGCTGAGGCGGCAGGCCCGAGGCCAGGGCACTATGTAGGGAGGGTGCTCCACGTCGGATGGCTCCCACTTAAGAAGAAGAAGGTTGAAGCCTGGTCCCAGGGGAGCTCTGGGTGAATGCAGAGGAGAAAGAAAGAAGGTTTAAGAAAGTTGGGTGAAAATTTTTTTTTTCTCTTCCCCCTTATTTTTTTTCAAAAAAAGAATGTCAGATTGATGAGGGACAGGAGGGTGAAGGGGGAGAGAGGAGAAAAGAAAGAAGATAAAAAACAATCAGCCGCTAAAGGATGCGAAAAGCAGCGAAGAAAGGAGGAAACACGGGTTCGCCGCCGAAGGAGAAGATGAGCAAAAGTGTTGACAGGATAGCGGAAGCCAAACTGCAAGGCTGGGCCGCACTACTTACGGTGGAGAAGATGACCGAGGTGATGGCGGTGGAGCTGGAAAAACAGTTGAGACACATGGAGGCCTTGAGGAAAGAGACGGCGGTCGTGTTGAGGTCATTGGTGGAGGAGACAATCGGCTCGATGAGGGTGGAGGTGGCAAAGGCATCGGCCGAGGTGAGAGAGCAGGGCAAGAAGATGAAGGAGGTGGAAGAGACCGTGACACGACACAGCGACCAGGTCACCTCGATGGGGGACGAGCTGTGGAGGGTGGGAGGAGGTTAACAGAGGCTCCGAGCAAAGCTGGAAGACTTGGAAAACCGCTCAAGGCGGCACAATTTGAGAATTGTGGGCTTGCCCGAAGGGACAGAGGGCCCAAGCCCAACTCAATACTTCGCTAAGAAGTTGGCGGAGCTGATGGGGGAGGGTGAGAGCCCCACCCTGTACAAGCTAGACCAAGCTCATCGGTCATTAAGGCCGAAGTCCAAAGTGAACGAGCCGCCAAGGGCAGCAATTGTCTGCTTCCATAAGTTTTGCATGAAGGGGAAGGTATTAAGCTGGGCAAAGCAGGAGCCTGAGGTGCTGTGGGATGGTACTGCGGTGAGAGACCCCCAGTAAGGAAAGCCACGTGGAACATGAGAGGGTTAGGAGGTCCGGTCAAGAGGTCAAGGGTGCTTGCATATCTTAAAATTTGAAAGCCGATGTTGCAATGCTGCAGGAGACTCACTGAGGGTGAAGGACCAGGTGAGACTTAAAAAGGGCTGGAGTGTAGCCAAGTGTTTCACTCCGGATTTTAGGGAAGGGCTTGAGGGGTAGCGGTGTTGGTCAGCAAAAGGGTAAGCTTCCAGATGGAGAAGGTGGTGGCAGATCAGGGGGGTAGATACGTGATTGTGGCAGGGGAACTGGAGGGGAGATTAGTGGCGCTGTTAAGTGTATATGGTCCCAATTGGGATGATGTGGGATTCGCGAGGAAGGTGTTTGGGGCTATTCCCGACTTGGACACGCATGAGCTGATTGTTGGGGGGGGTGGGGGGTGGACTGGAACTTGGTGCAGGAGCCACGGTTGGACAGATCACGGCCGCGCTCGCTGGTCCCATCCGGGGGGGGGGGGGGGGGGGGCAGCGATGGCGCTGGCGAAGGCGCTGGCTGGGCTAATGGTGGAAATGGGAGGGGTGGACCCTTGGAGGTTCCTGCACCCAAGGGAACAGGAGTACTCGTTTTTCTCAGCGGTCCATAAGGTATACTCGCTGATCGACTTTTTTGTGGTGGGGAAGGCTTTGCTGGCTGGAGTCAAGGGGTCGGAATACTCTGCAATTGCAGTGTCAGATCACGCTCCACATTGGGTGGATATGGTGCTGGAGAAGGGGGCAGCGCAGAGACCGGGATGGAAACTGGATGTGGGGCTTTTGGGGAACCAAGTGTTCTGTGAGGAAATTGAAAAGGTAATTAAGGAATATGTAGGTTTCAATTGTACGGGTGAGGTGTCGAAGGCAGTTGTCTGGGAGGCTCTAAAGGCGGTGGTGAGGGGTGAGGTAATTTTGTTTAAGGCCAGGGTGGACAAAGAGGAGGTTGGAGCGGCAGAGGGTAATAGATGAGATGTTGGAAGTAGATAGGAGTTATGCAGTGGATGGGGACCCGGCAAAGCTGGAAAAGCGGTAGGAACTACAGGCGAGCTTCGACCGACTGTCCACCAGGAAGGCGGTGCGCCAACTGAGACGAGCAAAGGGTGCAGTTTATGAACATGGAGATAAGGCGGGTATGTTAGCAGGTCAGCTCCGGAGGGAGGCAGCGGCAAGGGAAATTCTTCAGGTGAAGGATAGGGCAGGGAAGCTGGTGGTGGCTCCAGTGCTGATTAACAAGGTTTTTGAGGAGTTTTATGAGAGGTTGTACAAGTCAGAGCCACCCGGGGGAGACCGTGAGATGCAGGAATTTCTAGATGGGTTGGAGTACCCGAGGCTAGGGGAGGGGGACAGGGCTACATTAGAAGGAGCAATAGTGGAGCAATTGGGAGGATGCAGTCGGGGAAGGTGGCAGGGGCGGATGGGTTTCCAGTGGAATATTCTAAAAAATTTAAGGATAGGTTGGCATCCGATGGTGGGGATGTTTGAGGAGGCGATAGGGAAAGGGGTGTTGCCGCAAACCTTGGGGCAGGCATCGATTTCACTGTTGCTAAAAAAAGATAAGGATCCGACGGAGTGTGGGTCGTATCGGCCCATATCACTTCTGAACGTGGACACAAAAGTGTTGGCGAAGGTACTGGCGGGTAGGCTGGAGGACTACCTCCCGAAGGTGATAGGGGAGGATTAGACAGGGTTCGTGAAAGGGAGGCAGCTGTTTTTGAACATTAGGAGGGTTTTGAACGTCGTTATGGCACCGGTGGAAGGGAAGGAAACAGAGGTAGTTGTGGCATTGGACGCCGAGAAGGCGTTTGATCGGGTAGAATGGGGGTACCTGATTGCAGTGCTGAAGCGGTTTGGGATTGGACCAAGGTTTGTGAACTGGGTAAAGCTATTATATAAGGAGTCGAAGGCGAGTGTCCGCACAAATAATATCAGTTCGAGATACTTTTCTCTCCACCGTGGGACGAGACAGGGTTGTCCTATGTCCCCCTGCTGTTTGCACTTGCGATTGAGCCGTTGGCCATCGCATTGAGAAGTTCGGGAGCATGGAAAGGAATAGTGCGGGGGGGGGGGGGCGGGGAAATAGAACATAGGGTGTCCTTATATGCCGACGACTTGCTGCTCGGAACCGAGTGCGTCGATGGGAGGAATATTGGAGCTACTGCGGGTATTTGGGTCTTTCTCGGGGTACAAGCTGAACCTGGACAAGAGTGAGTACTTTGTGGTGTCTCGGCCAGGGGTGGGGGCAAGGGAGGGGAGGCTGCCATTCCGTAGAGCAGGGACTCATTTTAGGTATCTGGGGGTGCAGGTTGCCCGGGAAAGGGGGAGGCTTCGCAGGTACAACATCAGTAGTTTGGTGGGGAGAGCGAAAGCCGATCTGGCAAGGTGGGTCGGCCTTCCTCTGTCACTAGCAGGTCGGGTACAGGCGGTTAAAATGAATGTGTTGCCACGATTCCTGTTTATTTTTCAATGCCTACCGATGTTCCTGCCAAAGTCTTTTTTCAGGGAGATTGAGGGAAGGATTGCCTCATTCATATGGGGAGGGAAGGTGGTCAGAGTGAGAAAGGTGCTGCTACAGAGGGGAAGGCAGGCAGGGGGTTTGGGTCTCCCGAACCTGTTGTACTTCTACTGGGCGGCAAATGTGGAGAAGGTGCGGAGCTGGGTCAGAGGGGTTGATTCTCAGTGGGGTTGATTCTCAGTGGGTCAGAATGGAGGAGTTTGTGCAGGGGGTCGGGGCTGAAGGCACTAGCAACAGCGCCGCTCCAGATAGCTCCAGGGAAATATTCAGGGAGTCCGGTAATAATAGCTTCATTGAAAATCTGGAGGCAGTTTCGCCAACACTTCGGGTTGGGTTTAGGGCCAAGGGAAATGCCGATTCGGGGGAACCACAGATTTGAGCCAGGGAGGTGGGATGGAAGTTTTCGGAAATGGGAAGAGAAGGGGATTAAGACACTAAAAGATTTGTTTCTTCGGGGTCGGTTTGCAGGATTGAGGGAGCTGGAAGCGAAGTATGGGCTCGAGCAGGGAGAAAGTGTTTAGGTACATGCAGGTTCTGGATTTTGCCAGGAAGGAGATAGAGCTTCCCAGAGGAACCGGCCTCCACACTGCTGGAGGAGGTGTTGACGACAAGGGGACTGGAGAAGGGGGCAGTGTCAGCTATTTTGGAAGAGGATAAGGCACCACTGGAAGGGACATATGAACGTGATTAGCCGGGGGGCGGGCCCCCCCCCCCGCTAATCACGTTCATATGTTTTGCTCCTGTCCAAAGCTAGGGGAGTACCGGAAGGTGTTGTTTAGGGTAATTTCCAAGGTGGTGCGTGAAACTGGACCCGGGTCCCAAGGAGGCCATATTCGGGGTGTCGGACCAGCCAGGGTTGGAAACGGGTGCGGAGGCAGATAACATAGCCTTCGCCTCGTTGATCGCCCGAAGGCGGATCCTGCTGGGATGGAGAGCAGCCTCTCCACCCAGTGCACTGGCGTGGCTGGGGGACCTGTTGGAATACTTGACCCTTGAGAAGGTCAAGTTCGAACTGAGGGGAAGCTCGGAGGGGTTCTACAAGTCATGGGCACTTTATTGTGCACTTTCAAGAACTGGATAACATTGAACATTAGTTTTGGGGGGGGGGGGGGCTGTGTAGATCAAGGGTGACTCTGGGTAATCCCCGATTCCTTTTTGTCATTTGTTTATGTAAACATGCGGGCTGATGTTTGGGGGTTGGTGGGCGGATGGGATCGTTGTTATTATGGGGATTGACATATCTTGATTATTGTTCATTGTTGATGGGTGCAAATGCGGGAGAAAATGTGAAAAAGGAGAATAAAAATAAAATTTTAAGAAAGAAAAAAGGAGACTTTTGTATGGTCTAGAAGGGTGGGAACAGTCAAAACTCTTGGAGTATAAAGAAAGTAGGAAGGTACTGAAGAGGGAAATTAGGAGGCCCCAGTCCTACCTCTCTTCCCCCCCCCCCCCCCCCCCCCCCCCCCCCCCCCCCTCCCCCACAGCCCCACCGCAACTAATGGCAATCAGCTCTTTGAGATACACAATAAATAGCTGCCATCTTTGTTAAAACCCCTCAATTGCTCCATTCACTGCGTACTTGGCTTTCTCAAGGTAGAGGAACTCCATCAGATCTCCCAGCCACACTGATGCACTGGGTGGAGAAGCGGACCTCCATCCCATCAGCACTCGCCTCCGGGCAATCAGCAAGGGCCAGGACATAGGCACCCGCGTCTGTCTGCAGCTCCGTAGAGTCTGACATGCCAAATATGGCCTCCAAGTGGCAGGGGTCCAGCTCAATTTTCAGAATCTCCAACATGGTGCTAAAGGAAGAGACTCAGAAACCCACAAGCTTGGGGCACGACCAGAACATCTGCATTAGGTTGCCGGACCCCTGCACAGCACTCGTCCCCCAACCCTGCAAAGAACCGACTCATCCTGGGCCTAGTCAGATGAGCCCTCTATAACATTAAGTTGTATTAAGCCAAGCCTCGTACACGAGGAAGTGGAGCTTACCCTCCGCAGGGCCGCACTCCACATCATCCAACATCGGCCCCAACTCTTCCTCCTCCAACATAATCTGCCCATAGATACCAGAAATGCTCCCTACCTCCAAACTTGTGAGCGAAAGAACAATCTCCATTAGCGAGGTTGGCAGCGTCACAGGGAATGTCAGGAAGATCAATTTTGCAAAATTGCAAACTTATAAATGTCTAATCTAAAGTCAGATGGTGAGAGCCCACACCTCGCCAACAGTTCCTTTAAACTGGCAAACCGCCCGTCCAGGAACAGATCCAGGGGCAATTTAGCGTGGCCAATCCACCTACCCTGCACTTCTTTGGGCTACGAGGGTAAGGCCCACGCAGACACAGGGCAAATGTGCAAACTCCACATGAACAGTGACCCACTGCGCGCCACCATGCCACCTTGCAGACACAAGCTTTGGCCCTAACCCAAAATTTTCTAATACCGCTAACGAATACCCTTATTCTACCCAGCATCCAATGCACCAATTACCTCTGGTTCCGGCCCCTCAGAGGGACAGCACCACATTTAACAACCACTGCACATTAGAAGACAATTGCCGGCCTTTAACAAAACCCGTCTGATCCTCCTAAATAACTCGAGGGAGACCCGGCTCCAGCCTTAGTGTGAACACCTTCGCCAATATCTTAGCATCTACGTTCAATAAAGAAATAGGGCAGTACAACCCACTATCCACCGGGTCCTCAACCTTCTTTAAAAGAAGTGAATTGGACGCTTGCATCAGCATCTCAGGTAGGGAATCCGGTGTTACTTAATCCTCAGCATCTCCACTAATAACGGTAGCGACTGTCCTGCAAACGTCTCAGAAAATTCCACCGGAAATCTATCCGGCCCTGGGCCCTTAACCGCCTGAATTCGCCATATAGCTGTCAAGACCTCCTCTGCCCCCAACCGCTCTTCCAACCTTTCCTGCTCTTCCTCCTCCACCTTGGGACACTTAAGCCCTCCAAGAACTCTAATATACCTGACCCCTCCCCAGGCGGCTCCAAGCTAGAAAGGTTGCTATAGGGCGGCACAGTGGTGAGCACTGCTGCCTCTCGATGCCAAGGACCCAGGATCACTGTATATGTGGAGTTTGCACATTCTTCCAGTGTCTGTGCTGGTCTCACCCCCACAACCCAGATGTGTAGGGTAGGTGGATTGGTCACATTAAATTTTTAAAAATAAAAGTTCTTACAGAACGCTTCAAATGCCCCATTGACTAGGTCTGGTGAGGACACCATCTCGGCACCCAAGTCTTGGTGGGCGGCGCGGCAGCACAATGGTTGGCACTGTTGCTTCACAGCGCCAGGTTCGATTCCCGGCTTGGGTCACTGTGCGGAATCTGCACATTCGCCCCATGTCTGCATGGGTTTCCTCCCACAAGTCCCAAAAGATATGCTTGTTAGGGGAATTGGACATTCTGAATTCTCTCTCAGTATGTCCGAACAGGCGCTGTAGTGTGGCGACGAGGGGATTTTCACAGTACCTTCATTGCAGTGTTAATATAAGCTACTTGTGACACTAATGAAGATTATTATTATTAATCTCTCGGAGGGCCGCCTGCCTCCTCAACTGACAGGCCAGAGACGACTGGACTTGTCTCCACACTTGTATATAACCCTCCTCGAGCGCTGTGACTGGAGCACCACCTTAATTATGGATATAGATCAGACTTCAACTGCAGCTTCTTCCTGCTAGCTCAGAGCTCTGGGGTTGGGTCACTCAAGTATCTACCATCTACCTCCAGGATTTCATCTACCAGCCTTTGGCGTTCCGCCCTATCTGTATGTGTTTTATGCGAGATTATCTCCTTTCTCACCACTGCTTTCAGGGCCTCCCACAGAACAGAGGGCAGACCACCCCCGTTCTTATTTAACCCCACATATCATCTTCCACAGATCTTAAAGTCTGCCAACAACCGCACAGCCAGCCTCCATGCTGGACGTGGAGTCGGACCCACCTCTAATATCAAATCTACCAGATGTGGAGTGTGATCAGAGTTAATTATCCGGGAGTATTCCACTTTCCTCACCACAGGCAAAGGAGACCTTCCTATCATGAAAAAGTCAATCCGTCAATATATTTTATGTACTGGGGAGAAAAAGGAGAATTCCTTACCTCCAGGATGCATAAAATGCCATCAGTACCTTTGTTACCCCTGAAGGGGCCAATGACTTTGGCACTGGTGCATGTCCAAGCCTCGTATTGCGGCCAACAACCTCTTCATACATGCTACGTCATCCCAATTTGGAGCGCACACATTCACCAACATCTCCAACTTACCTTACAGCGCCCCAGTTACTATTACATAGAGTCATAGAATTTACAATGCAAAAAGGGGGCCATTCGGCCCATCGGGTCTGCATCGGCCCTTGGAAAGAGTACCCTACTTAAGCCCACGTTTCCACCCTATCCCCGCAACCCCACCTAACCTTTTGCCCACTAAGGGGCAATTTAGCATGGCCAATCCACTTAACCTGCACATTTTCAGGCTCTGGGAGGAAATCGGAACACCCGGAGGAAACCCACGCAGACACGGGGAGAAAGTGCAGAGTTACCACAGTTACCAGAGGTCGGAATTGAACCCGGGACCCTGGAGCTGTGAGGCAGCAGTGCTAACCACTGTGCCACCATATCTACCTCCCTGATCTGACACAACTCTACCTGCCTGGAACGAGACTATTTTATTTAAAATTGCCACCCCCTCCTGGGTCCTACGATCAAAGCTGGAGTTGAACACATGGCTCACCTAGCCTTTCCGAAGCCTAGTCTGATCTCTCCCCCGCAGGTGAGTCTCCTGCAAAAGCACCGCCATGGCCTTAAATTCTTCAAATGAGAGAAAATTCTCACTCATTTCGCTGGGCCATCCAACCCCTGAATGTTCCACCTCGCCTCACTTGGCTGGTCCAATTCAGTTTCTAGTCAATGGTAACCCATTGATTGCAGGCCTTTCAGCGATGGTAATGTATCGAATGTCAAGGGCGATTGTTGAATTCTCCCTTGTTGAAAATGGTCATTCAGCTCCTGATCTCATTACAGCCTTGGTCAAAAGAAAAAAGGAGGGGAGATGAGAATGACTGACCTTAACATCAAGACAGCATTTGACTGAGTGTGACATCAAGAAGCCCTTGCAAAACTAGAGTCAATAGAAATCAGATGGAACCCCTCTGCTGGTTGGAGTCATAGCTAGTACAAAGGAAGATTGTTGTGGTTGCTGACGGTCAATCATCTCAGCTCCAGGATATCATTGCAGGAGTTCCTCAGGGTCCTAGGCCCAAGCATCTTCAGTTGCTTCATTCAATGGCCATCCTCTATCACAAGGTCAGAAGTAGGGATGTTCGCTGATGATTGCACTATGTTCAGCACCATTTGCAACTCCTCAGATACTTATTTAGATTTGTCACGTGCACAGAGATTGATGGAAGAGGTTGATTGAGAGAATAGCCTGGCTGGGAGGGGTCTTTGATTATGTTGCCCGCTTTCCCAAGGCAGCGGGAAGTGTAGACAGAGTCAATAGTGGGAGGCGGGTTTGCATGATGGATAGGGCTGTGTTCACAACTCTGTAGTTTCTTACGGTCTTGGGCTGAGCAGTTGCCATACCATGCTGTGATGCAGCCAGATAGGATGCTTTCTATGATTCATCTATAGAAAATGTAAGAGTCTTTGTGAACATGTCGAATTTCCTTGAGTTTACTGAGGAAGTATAGGCTGTTGTGCTTTCTTGGTCGTAGTGTAGACAGATTGTTGGCGATGTTTACACCAAGGAATTTGAAGTCGTCAACCATCTCCACCTTTGCACCATTTATAGACAAGGGCGTGGACAACACTTTGCTTCCTGAAGTCAATGACCAGGTCCTTAGTTTTGTTGACATTGCGGGAGAGATTGTTGTCATTGCACCATGCCACTAAGAAGGAATGCATGTCCAAATGCACCAAGACCTGGACAATATCCAGGCTTAGGCTGACAAGCGGCAAGTAACATTTGCACCATACATTCAGAATGTTTGACACCTGCACCACATCTTCCCTTAGCCTATGGGCGGGATTCTCCGAACCCCCCCGCTGGGTCAGAGAATCGCTGGGGTCCGGCGTGAATCCCGCCCCGCCGCCAGCTGCCAAATTCTCCTGCGCCGTTTTTTTGGTGGGAACGGGGATCACGTCACACCGGTCGGGGACCGTTGGCAGTGCCCCCCCCCCCCCACCGATTATCCAGGCCCCGATGGGCCGAGCGGCCACCCGTTTTCAGTCGGTCACGCCGACGTGAAATACACAAGGTCCATACCGGCAGGACCTGGCTCTGAGGGCAGTTAGCGGGGTCCTCGGGGGGGCGCAGGGGGATCCGGCCCCAGGGGCCCCCCCCACAGTGGCGATCGGGGTCCACCAACCTGCGGGCAGGCCTGCGCCGTGGGGACACTCTTTCCCTCCGCGCCGGCCTCTGTAAAGCTCCGCCATGGCCGGCGCAGAGAAGAAACCCCCTGCACATGCGCAGGGATCACGGCAGCGTTTCTGCGCATGCGCCAGAACATGCTGGTGCTCCCGCGCATGCGCCAACTCACGCCGGCCGGCGGATGCCCTTCGGCACCATCCACTCCAGCGCCGGCCTAGCCCCCGGAAGTGCGGAGGATTCCGCAACTTCCGGGCGGCCCGATGCCGGAGTGGTTCACTCCACTCTTCTTTTTTTTAAAAAATATATTTTATTGAAAATTTTTCGATCACAATTTTTTCCCCTTACAAATCAAACATAACAAAAAAGAAAGTTTAACAGTGAAAAAATGGCTAATCAACATGGTAAACTAATCATTTAACATAAACTAAAATTTTCCACCCCCCCACCCCCCCTGGGTTGCTGCTGGTCATCTGTCTTCCCTCTAACATTCCCCTAGGTAGTCGAGGAACGGCTGCCACCGCCTGGTGAACCCTTGAGCCGATCCTCTCAGCGCAAACTTCATCTGCTCCAATTTTATGAACCCCGCCATATCGTTTATCCAGGCCTCCAGTCCGGGGGGTTTCGCTTCCTTCCACATGAGTAAAATCCTACGCTGGGCTTCTAGGGACGCAAAGGCCACAATGTCGGCCTCTTTCGCCTCCTGCACTCCCGGCTCATCCGCAACTCCAAATAAAGCTGGCCCCCAGCCTGGTTTGACCCGGACCTTCACCACCTTCGAGATCACTCCCGTCACTCCCTTCCAATACCCCTCCAGTGCCGGGCACGACCAAAACATATGTGCGTGGTTTGCCGGGCTTCCGCCGCACCTCCCACACTTGTCCTCCACTCCAAAGAACCTGCTCAATCTTTCTCCCGTTATGTGTGCTCTATGTAGCACCTTGAATTGAATCAGGCTAAGCCTGGCACACGAGGAAGAGGAATTTACCCTGCTTAGGGCATCCGCCCACATACCCTCCTCCATCTCCTCCCCTAGCTCTTCTTCCCACTTTCCTTTTAACTCGCCCACCAGCTCCTCCCCCTCTTCCCTCATCTCTCGGTATATCTCTGACACCTTGCCCTCCCCGACCCACACCCCCGAAAGCACTCTGTCCTGGATCCCCTGTGCCGGGAGCAGCGGAAATTCCCTCACCTGTTGTCTTGTGAACGCCCTCACCTGCATATATCTAAGGAAGTTTCCCCGGGGCAACTTATACTTTTCCTCCCAAGCTCGCAAATGTCCCATCTATAAATAAATCTCCCACCCTCCTAATTCCCAACTGGTGCCAGAGCTGAAATCCTCCATCCATCCTTCCTGGGGCAAACCTGTGGTTGTTCCTGATTGGGGACCCCACTAGGGCTCCCCGCGCACCTCTCCGTCTCCTCCATTGTCCCCAAATATTCAATGTTGCCGCCACCACTGGGTTCGTGGTAAACATTTTTGGTGAGAGCGGTAGCGGCGCCGTCACCAGCGCCTCTAGGCTCGTCCCTTTACAGGACTTACTCTCCAGTCTTTTCCACGCCGCTCCCTCTACCTCCATCATCCATTTACGAATCATCGCCACATTGGCGGCCCAATAGTAGTCGCCCAAATTCGGTAGCGCCAATCCTCCTCTGTCTCTGCTACGTTGTAGGAACCCCCTTCTTACCCTCGGGACTTTGCCTGCCCACACGAAGCTCGTGATGGTCCTGTCTATTTTTTTTAAAAAAGGTCTTAGTGATTAGTATAGGGAGACATTGAAATACAAATAAGAACCTCGGGAGGACCATCATCTTAATTGCCTGCACTCTGCCCGCCAACGACAGAGGCTGCATGTCCCACCTCTTGAAGTCCTCCTCCATTTGTTCTACCAATCGTGTCAGATTAAGTCTGTGTAAGGTTCCCCAGCTCCTAGCGATCTGAATCCCCAGGTATCGGAAGTTTCTTTCCACTTTCCTTAGAGGCAGGCCTTATATCTCTCTACTCTGGTCCCCAGAGTGTATCACGAATAGTTCACTCTTCCCCATGTTAAGCCTATATCCCGAGAAATCTCCGAACTCCCTCAATATCTGCATGACCTCTGTCATCCCCCCCACTGGGTCCGTCACATACAACAGTAGGTCACCTGCGTATAGCGACACTCGGTGTTCTTCTCCCCCTCTAATCACCCCTCTCCATTTCCTGGAGTCTCTCAACGCCATGACCAGAGGTTCAATTGCCAACGCGAACAACAATGGAGATAGCGGGCATCCCTGTCTTGTTCCCCTATATAGTCGGAAATACTCCGATCTTTGCCGACCCGTGACCACACTTGCCGTTGGGGCCCCATAGAGGAGTTTGACCCAACTAATAAACCCATTCCCGAACCCAAACCTCCTTAGCACCTCCCATAAGTACTCCCACTCCACCCTATCAAATGCCTTCTCTGCATCCATTGCCGCCACTATCTCTGCCTCCCCCTCCACTGGGGGCATCATTATCACCCCTAATAGTCGTCGCACATTGACATTCAGTTGTCTCCCCTTTACGAACCCCGTCTGGTCTTCGTGCACCACCCCCGGGACACAGTCCTCTATCCTCGATGCCAGTACCTTTGCCAGCAATTTGGCGTCCACATTCAATAATGAAATAGGTCTATAGGACCCGCACTGCAACGGATCTTTATCCCGCTTCAGAATTAGCGATATCGTCGCCTCCGACATTGTCGGGGGTAAAGTCCCTCCTTCCCTGGCCTCATTAAACGTCCTCACCAACAGCGGGGCCAAAAAGTCCACGTACTTTCTATAAAATTCCACCGGGAACCCGTCTGGTCCCGGGGCCTTCCCTGCCTGCATATTCCCCAGCCCTTAATAACCTCGTCCACCCCAATCGGTGCCCCCAGGCCTTCCACCTCCTGCTTTGTTCTTTGTTTGTTCCTCCACCCTCGGGAACCTTAATTGATCCAGGAACTGCCGCATCCCCTCCTCTCCCTCCGGGGGTTGAGACCTATACAGTCCTTCATAAAAGGTCTTGAACACCTCGTTTATCTTCCCTGCTCTCCGCACCGTAGCTCCCTTTTCGTCCCTAATTCCCCCTATCTCCCTCGCCGCTGTCCTCTTTCGCAGCTGATGGGCCAGCAGGTGACTAGCCTTTTCCCCATATTCATACCTCCTCCCCTGTGCCTTCCTCCACAGCACCTCCACCCTTCTGGTAGTCAAATGGTCGAACTCCGTCTGGAGTCGTCTTCTCTCCCTGTACAGTCCCTCCTCCGGGGTCTCCGCAAATTCCCTGTCCACCCTTAAAATCTCCCCCAGTAATCTTTCCCTTTCCTTGGCCTCTGTTTTCCTTTTGTGGGCCCCAATGGAGATCAGCTCTCCTCTGACCACCGCTTTTAGTGCTTCCCATACCACTCCCACAGGAACCTCGCCGTCGTCATTGACCTCCAGATGTCTCTCAATACATCCCCGCACTCTTCCACACACTCCCTCATCCGCCATCAATCCCACATCCAATCGCCAGAGTGCTCGCTGCTCCCTTTCCTCTCCTAGTACCAGGCCCACCCAGTCTGGGGCATGGTCCGAAACCGCAATGGCTGAATACTCAGCTTCTTCCACCCTTGAGATTAACAGCCTTCCCAGAACAAGAAAATCTATCCGGGAGTACACTTTATGGACATGGGAGAAGGAGGAGAACTCCCTGGCCCTCGGCCTAAGAAATCGCCATGGATCCACTCCCCCCATTTGGTCCATAAACCCCTTGAGCACCTTGGCCGCTGCCCTTAGTCCTTTCAAATGCGCGAGCACTCGGGCCCTTTTAATCGGTCCATTCAGGCTTCTCACGTTCCACGTGATCAGCCTCACTAGGGGGCTACCTGCCCCCTTCCCATGTCGACTAGCCATCACCTTCCCTAGGCCAGCCCCGTATCCCGCCTCCGCGCTCCCACTCGCTCCCCAGGCGTCGCATTCCATCCCCGTCCACCCACTCTTTAGCCATTTCCTCTTTGATTTCCGCAGCAGCAACCCAGTTATTCCCCCCCCCCCCCCCCAGCTAGATCCCCTTCTAGCGTGATTGCTCCCCCCATATTACTTCCGCAAGTCAGCTGACTTCAACTGACCCCGGCTACTCCTGCTCCCTCCTTGATCCCCTCGTGTGGGGAACTCCCATCTGCCTTGCGCCTGTCTTCCCGCCATTATCTTTCTGGCGCGGGAACATCCCTTTATCTGACCCGCCTCTTGTGGCGCAGCTCCCTTTCCCCTCCCACTCCCATTCCTCATTCTCCGCCTATGTCCCTTCTTTCCCCCCTCACCAGCGCCCACATTTCTTAGTGTCTCTTCCCTTCCCAATTAACTTCTCTATTTACATCGACAATAACATTCCCTACAGTATCAGTCCCTCAGTTCCGATCCAATTTCTCCTCTTTAATAAAAGGTCCATGCTTCTTCTGCCGTCTCGAAATAGTGATGTCTCTCCTGGTACGTGACCCATAGTCGTGCCGGCTGCAGCATCCCGAACTTCACCTTTTTGTGTAACACCTCCTTGGCTCGGTTAAAACTCGCCCTCCTTCTCGCCACCTCTGCACTCCAATCCTGGTACACCCGTACCACTGCATTCTCCCATCTGCTACTCCGTACTTTTTTAGCCCATCTCAGGACCTCTTCTCTTTCTTTAAGGCGGTGAAATCGCACGATTGTCGCCCTAGGTGGTTCTCCCGCCGGGATCCGATGTGCCCCCTCCACCTCTAAGGGGCCCGCAGGGGCCTCAGCTCCCATCAGCGAGCTTAGCATCGTGCTTACATAAGCCCCGCAATCCGCTCCTTCCACTCCCTCAGGGAGACCCAGTATCCGAAGGTTCTTCCTTCGCGCTCTGTTTTCTAGGGCCTCAATCCTTTCAATGCACTTTTTGTGGAGTGCCTCGTAAGTCTGTGTTTTGACCGCCAGGCCCAGGATCTCGTCCTCATTATCCGTCACCTTCTGCTCCACCACGCGGAGCTCTGTCTCCTGGGTCCTTTGTGCCTCCTTGAGCCCCTCAATTGCCTGTAGCATCGGGGTCAGCACCTCCCTCTTTAGTAGCTCCACACACCGTATCAAGAATTCATCTTGCTCGGGCCCCCATGCCGCCTGGGCTTTCTCCGCCGCCATCTTGTTTTCTCCCTTTCTGTCCCTCTCGTCAAGGATTCCTCGCGCTGCAGCCGCCGCCGCCAATATTTTCCTCTTTCGTTGGGGGGGGGGGGGGGGGACACTCCCTATTCACTCACCCCACACCGGGTTTCGTCGCGCGAAAATTTCCCGTTGAGGCTCTTAAAAGAGCCCGAAGGTCCGTTGGAGCTGGAGCCGCCGAAACGTGCGGCTTAGCTAGTCATCGCCGCAACCGGAAGTCCACTCCACTCTGACGCCAGTACGGCCAGCCCGCCGGTTGGGGGAGAATCCCGGCCTATGTTTTGAAAACAATCCCAGTTTTTCCAAGTTCTCCGCATACCTGGGTCCCTCATCCCTGCTACAATTCTAAAATGCGTTTTATTCCAAACTTATTCAAACAGTTATAAAACATGAACAATCCAGGGAACATGTTCCCCATCTCACAATTCTACAGTTTGTACAGGTTTTGTCCCATTTTCACCCACCTCCCCGCACGATGTGGTATATCTGGATTTCCAGAAAGCCTTTGACAAGGTGCCACACAAAAGGCTGTTGCATAAGATAAAGATGCATGGCATTAAGGGGACAGTAGTAGCATGGATAGAGGATTGGTTAATTAATAGAAAGCAAAGAGTGGGGATTAATGGGTGTTTCTCTGGTTGGCAATCAGTAGCTAGTGGTGTCCCTCAGGGATCAGTGTTGGGCCCACAACTGTTCACAATTTACATAGATGATTTGGAGTTGGGGACCAAGGGCAATGTGTCCAAGTTTGCAGACGACACTAAGATAAGTGGTAAAGCAAAAAGTGCAGAGGGTACTGGAAGTCTGCAGAGGGATTTGGATAGGCTAAGTGAATGGGCTAGGGTCTGGCAGATGGAATACAATTTTGACAAATGTGAGGTTATCCATTTTGGTAGGAATAACAGCAAAAGTGATTATTTAAATGATAAAATATTAAAACATGCTGCTGTGCAGAGAGACCTGGGTGTGCTAGTGCATGAGTCGCAAAAAGTTGGTTTTCAGGTGCAACAGGTGATTAAGAAGGCAAATGGAACTTTGTCCTTCATTGCTAGAGGGATGGAGTTTAAGACTAGGGAGGTTCTGCTGCAATTGTATAAGGTGTTAGTGAGGCCACACCTGGAGTATTGTGTTCAGTTTTGGTCTCCTTACTTGAGAAAGGACGTACTGGCACTGGAGGGTGTGCAGAGGAGATTCACTAGGTTAATCCCAGAGCTGAAGGGGTTGGATTACGAGGAGAGGTTGAGTAGACTGGGACTGTACTCGTTGGAATTTAGAAGGATGAGGGGGGATCTTATAGAAACATAAGATTATGAAGGGAATAGATAGGATAGATGTGGGCAGGTTGTTTCCACTGGCGGGTGAAAGCAGAACTAGGGGGCATAGCCTCAAAATAAGGGGAAGTAGATTTTAGGACTGAGTTTAGGAGGAACTTCTTCACCCAAAGGGTTGTGAATCTATGGAATTCCTTGCCCAGTGAAGCAGTAGAGGCTCCTTCATTAAATGTTTTTAAGATAAAGATAGATAGTTTTTTGAAGAATAAAGGGATTAAGGGTTATGGTGTTCGGGCCGGAAAGTGGAGCTGAGTCCACAAAAGATCACCCATGATCTCATTGAATGGTGGAGCAGGCTCGAGGGGCCAGGTGGCCTACTCCTGCTCCTAGTTCTTATAAACCCTACATTGTCCCAATTCGGTGCGTATACATTCACCACCACCACCGGCATCCCCTCCAATAACCCACTCACCGTCACATATCCCATCCACACCCCACTTCTTTCACACTCACAAACCTCATCTGCTTGCTCATCAAGATGGCCACCCCCCCATGACTTTGAGTCAAACCCGGAGGAAAATAGCTGACCCACCCATCCCTTTCTCAACCTAACCTGGTCCTTCACGCAGAGGTGCGCCTCCTGCAGAAAGACCACCCCCGCCTTCAAACTCTGAGGCGTGCGAAGACCCGAGATTTCTCACCGGTGTCTCTCTCCCCTCCCCTCCCCCCACCCCCACCCCCCTGGGCTTCTGTTCACCGGCATTACCTGCTAGCGTGGCAACTCCTGCTCAAAGGCTCCTCCTACTGTACCTCCTAGCCTCTCCTCTTTGTTCTGTATAGAAGGCTCCCGCAGACCTCCCCCATCCAAACAAAGACACACCCCAAACCACAGGTCGAAGAAACATTGCCACAGGCAGCGGGGGAGACGGTTGTCCCCTTACAAACATTTCACCCCTGCTACACATTGTCGACCCAACTAAAAACCCCTCCACCTGGGAAGAAAAGACCCCCCCCCACCCCCACCCATTTCTTCCATATTCCAAAATTCCAGCTCCTCCGTCTCTCAATAAAGTTCAGTCTTCCCCAGTTTGTGCTCTTTATTAAAGTATTTGGCCGCTTCCGGGGTCTCAAAAGTAATATTCCCGGCCTTCATAAGTCACCCACAGTTTTGCGGGTAGAGCAGTCAGAGACTGATCTGCCGTTGATAAAGCATCGTTTGGCACGCCATTTTGTCAGTTCAGCTCTAATGCCCTGTTATATTCGGACCTTGTTCCCCTCCCATTCACAGTTCCAATTTTCTCTGGTCCACTGCAGGATCTTCTCTTTTTCCACAAACTCGGAGAGTCTTACAAACACCGCCCGTGGCGGCTCCCCAGCTCTTGGCTTCTGCCTGAGAGACCTGCGCGCTCTATCCACCGCTGGGGCCTTGTCCATCACGTCTGCCACCAGCCCTGCCAACATGGTCAAGTTGTACCTCGTGGCACTTGTGCCTTCCACTCCTTCAGGTTCTGCCTTCTTGACCTATTCTCTTGTTCTTCTTCCTTTGCTCTCAGCGTCTTGTAACGGTCTTTTAAGAGCCCCACCTCCACCTACAATGCCGCCGCCCGATCGCTGTGGTCCGACAACACCCTCTCCATCTCTTGTATCTGCGACCCCTGTGCCTCCAGACACTTTTCGACCCTTTCCAATCGATCCCTTCAGGGGTGCCATAACCCCTTCTTTGGCCTTCGATCAGTGCTCATGCATCTTTTTCCTTTGTTGGCTTAACTCTTCCCTGATGAAAGCCATTAACTGTTCCATCTGGGATTTCCGCCCATGCACCGGCCCTTCCCCATCCGCCATCCTTCCAATAACTGCCGCACCACAGGTCTTTTCCAACTCCTTGGCCAGGTCTTTCACCTTCTTCTGCCGGGTTTGGCAAACAGCAGACATGCCACACCTGGGGATCCTTCTCCTCCAACCTTCAGCTACACCTTTCCTTCTAAGTTTCTCCTGTTTTCGGGTAAAAAGAGCTCTTTTATGGGCCTTCGAGCAGGAGCTGCACAGTGTACGACCGCACACCATAGCCGCCACCAGAAGCCCCCCCCCCCCCTCCTACAATTCTAATAAATCCCCTTTAAGCTCGCCAAGGCTTTTACTTCCTTCCTAGAGTGTGGTACCAAGAGTTAAACACAATACTCCAAACTGAGGCCTAACAAATGATTTATAAAAATGTAATTCCTTGCTTTTATACTCTATGCTTCCATTTATAAAGGCACAAAAATAGTTTGATTTTGACCCAGTTGCTGAAAGAAATGGAGCACATCTCAAAGCAACCGAGTAATCGTTGTATAAACTACAAAATGATGCATCACCCTATTCACTGAACTCTTTCTTCCCAGTGGCATACAATACAGGAATGCATAACTGTTTACAGTTGTAATGATGTTACTGAGCAAATTACATGACCTGAAGAGGCAACTACAAACCGTAACTTGATTCCAATACCTGAAATATTACCATGTGAAACTCAGCATTTGCCAGATTATTTTAATTAAAGCTGTTCTTCCCTGTTTTCAGAGAAAAACCCAAGGCAATTGATGCTTCATGACAAAATAATTGCAATAGATTTGGCCCTTCTTGGATTTCATACATCTAACAAACCACCACACATTTTGGCAGTCAATAATTAAGTGTTTTTTTCCCAGAATAATTATAATTTAAAAAAATTTGTTTAAAAGGTTAAACTTACCCGTACTTCACCACCTTCCCTACGAGGATCATGTTTCTTTGCAAAGTGTCTCAGGTTATCATAATTATGAAAATTAAACAGCGAAACAAGATCCTAAAAATAAATTTAGGAAAAGCATCAATTAATAAACTGAAATATTATGAATACTTTCAAATCAATTAAGTTGGGAGTATTCATGCAAATTGTCCTTTGGTAGTATTTCAAGATAAACATTCACAGGGCACAGAAGCTTTAGCAATACAACGCAAACAACACAAAAACTGGAAACTGTACTCAACATCCAGAGGCCCATGCTCAATTAATTAAAATTTTTGCACAAAACATCTTTGAGCCTACAGAGTAATAGTACCTTCAGACACTGGCAGCAGGTGCTACTAAGACTATTTACAGAAAATGAGTACAAACAAATAAAGAATTATAGCAGGGATAGGCCATTTGGCTCCTTGAGCCTGCTGTGCACTTCACTAAGGTCATGGCTGTTTGTGCCCTCAATTCCACTTTCCTGCCTACCCCCGAACACTTCACTTATCCGTAGATCAAAAATCTATCTAACATAGCCTTGAATGGGCAGCATGGTGTTGCAGTGGTTAGCACTGCTGCCTGACGGCACTGAGGTCCCAGGTTCGATCCTGACTCTGGGTCACTGACCGTGTGGAGTTTGCATATCCCCCCCCCCCCCCCCCCCCAACCTGGTGTTTACGTGGGTTTCATCCCCACAACCCAAAGATGTGCAGGGTAGGTGGATTGGCCACGCTAAATTGCCCCTTAATTGAAAAAAAAAAAAATGAATTGGGTAGTGTAAATTTTAAGAGAAAAAAAATACAGCCTTGAATGTATTCAATGACCCCAACCTCCACTGGTTGAGGATGGCAAAGATTAATGACCCTCTGATAGAAGAATTTCCTCAACTCTGGGAACACCATATTTTTGAAAATCTGCCAACTAGTTCTAGATTCCCACATGAAGGAAAACACCCCCTCAGCATATACCATGTCAACCACCTTTAGAATCTTACATGTTTCAATAAGATCACCTCTCGTTAAAATTTCAATGAGTATTCCCAACCTGTTCAGATTTTCCCTCATAAAATAATCCCTTTGTTCCAAGAATCAACTTGGTGAATTTTCTGTGAATCGTCCCCAAATGCAAGAATATCCCTCCTTAAAGGTAACCAAACTGTATGCTGTACTCTAGGTGTGGCCTCACCAATGCCCTGTACAGTTGTAGAAATATTTCTCTACTTTTCTACTCCATCCCTCTTGCTATACCTACGTCACAACTTTTTTGTGATTAAATTATAAGGATGCGCAGAACTCTCTACCCCAGCATTTTGCAGATTCTCTCAATTTAAATAATACTCTGCTATTCTGGGGCATCAGGTGGGTGGGTGGGAGGAGCAAATGTTAGCATGTTGGGCCAAGTACTATCAACTGAAAACATTGGTAACTGAAAAATCCAGCCTATTTTCAAGAGGAGTGATTTTGCAATGACAGCTATCTGCTGTTGCTTTTGTAAAACTGGTGCATGGCAGCACAGTGGCAAGCACTGCTGCATCACAGCGCCAGGGACCTGGGTTCAATTCTGGCCTTGGGTGACTGTATGAAGTTTGTAAGTTCTCCCAATGTCTGTGTGGGTTTCCTCCAGGTGCTCCGGTTTCTTCCCAGTCCAAAGATGTGCAGGTTAGGTGGATTGGCCATGCTAAACTGTCCCAGTGTTAGGTGGGATTATGGGGTTACAGGGATAGGGCAGGGGAGTCCTAGTTAGAGTGCTCTTTCAGAGGGTTGGTGCAGACTTGATAGACCGAATGGCCTCCTTCTGCACTGTAGGGATTCTATGAAGTTGTATTTATTGAGCGCCTTTAATGTAATAAAACATCCCAAGGCTTTGCACAGCAGCATTATAAAACAAAATGTAACAACATTGATCCACATGATGTGCAATAAGGCAGATGACCAACAGTTTAGTCAAAGAGATAAGTTTTGAGACTGAGCTTATAAGAGGAAAGAAAGGGAGAGAATCGAAGTCCAAGCCTTAGGGACTAGGCAGTTGGAGGCACGGCTGCCAATGGTAAGCCAATTAAAATCAGGATTGATCAAGGAGGTCAGAATTGGAGCAGTGCAGCTTTCTCAGAGGGTTGAGAGATTCGAGGTGATAACCGAGATAGGGAGAAGTGAGGACATAGAGGAATTTGAGAGCAAGGATTATGAATTTTAAAAGTCAAGGCACTGTTTAATCCTTGGAGGCAAGGATTAATTAAGGATAATCAGCATGGCTTTGTCAAAGGGAGATCATGTCTTACAAATTTGATTGAATTTTTCAAGGCGGTGACTAGGTGTGTAGATGAGGGCATGCAGCTAATGTATTCTACATTGACTTCAGTAAGGCCTTTGACAAGGTCTCACATGGGAGACTGATCAAGAAGGTAGGAGCCCATGGGGTCCAGGGCACTTTGGCAAAATGGATCTAAAATTGACTCAGTGGAAGGTAGCTTTTGTGATTGGAGACTGTGCACAGTGGTATTCAATGTCAGTCCCTTGCTATTTGTAATGTACATTAATGATCTGGGCATGAATGTAGGAGGTATGATCGCACAAGACACAGAAAATGGTAGTGTGGTCATTTGTGAGAGGAAAGTCTTAGATTACAGGAGGGCTGGTTAAATGGGCAGAACAATGGCAAATTGAATTTAACCCTGAAAAAGTGTGAGGTGATGCATTTTGGGAGGAGAATACATAATGGATGGTATGACCATCGGAAGTACAGAGGGTCCTTGATGTGCATGTCCATAAATCCCTGAAGACAACAGGAGAAGGTGGATAAAGTGGTTAAGACATTGAACCATATAATCCCTACAGAGCAGGAGGAGGCCAGACAGCCCATCGAGTTTGCACCGACCCTCTGAAAGAGCACACTATCTAGGCCCACTCTCCCATCTATCCCTGCAACCCAACCTAACCTGCACATCCCTGGACACGAAGCACCAATTTTTAGCATGGCCAATCCACCTAACCTGCACATCCTTAAGACTGTGGGAGAAAACGGGAGCATCCAGAGGAAACCCACGCAAACACAGGGAGAACATGCAAACGCCATACAAACAAGCACCCAAGGCCGGAATTGAACCCGGGTCCCTAGCGCTGTGAGGCAACAGTGCTAACCACTATGCCAACGTGCCACCCTGGGACACATGCAATACTTGTCTTCATTAGCTGAGGCCTCAGAGCAGGGAAGTTATGACGGGCTGTGTAAACTTTGGTTAGACCACAGTGAGAGTACTGTGTGCAGTTCTGGTTGCCACACTATAGGAAGGAAGTAATTGCACTGAGGGGGTGCAGAGGAGATTCACCAGGATGTTGCTTCGGCTGGATCGTTTCCACCATCTAAAGAGACTGGGATGGGGTTGGTTTCCTTGGAGCAGAGAAGGCGGAGCGGGGAGGGAGGGGGGAAATCTGATTGAGGTCTATATAATTGTGAGGGGCATAGATGCGGTAGATAGGAAGGAACTTTTTTCCTTCGCAGGGATCAATAATCAAGGGGCATAGCTTTAAGAATGGGTCAGGTGGTTTACAAGGGTTGTGTGGAAAATACCCAGAGGCGGCAGGGTTCAGAGGAATGTGGAGGAACAGAGAGATCTTGGGGTTCATGTCCACAGATCTCTGAAGGTTGCTACTCAGGTGGATAGAGCCGTGAAGAAGGCCTATAGTGTGTTAGCGTTTATTAACAGGGGGCTTGAGTTTAAGAGCCACAGGGTTATGTGGAGAGTATTGCATTACATTCCTGACTTGTGCCTTATAAATGGTGGACAGGCTTTGGGGGTGGGAGGGGTTGTAAGGAGGTGAGTTACTCGCTGTAGGATTCCTAGACTTTGACCTGCCCCGGTAGCCACAGTATCAATATGGCTAGTCCAGTTCAGTTTCTGATCAATGATAACCCCCAGGATGCTGATTGTGGGGAATTCAGCAATGGTTAGACCGTCTTTTGTAGTAGAAGGTCATTGCCTGGCACTTGTGTGGCACGAATGTAACTTGCCACTTGTCAGCCCAAGCCTGGATATTGTCCAGGTCTTGCTGCATTTGAACATGGATTGCTTCATTATCTGAGTCGTCGTGAATGGTGCCAAACATTGTGCAGTCATCCGCAAACATCCTCCATTCTGACCTTATGATGGAAGGAAGGTCATTGATGAAGCAGCTGAAGATGGTTGGACCTAGGACACTACCTTGAGGTACCTCTGCAGTGATTCCTGGAGCGGAGATGATTGACCTCCAACCACCACAGCCATCTTCCTTTGTGCCAGGTATGACTCCAATCAGTGGAGAGTTTTCCTCCTGATTCTCATTGACTCCAGTTTAGCTCAGGCTCTTTGATGCCATACTTGGTCAAATGCTGCTTTGATGTCAAGGGTAGTCACTGTCACCTCACTTCTGGCATTCAGCTCTTTTGTCCATGATTGAACCAAGGCTGTAATGAAGACAGGAGCTGAGTGACCCTGACGGAACACAAATATGAGCAAGCTATTGCTGATTAAGTGTCACGTGATAGCACTGTTGCTGACTGCATCCATCACTTGGCTGATGTTGGAGAATAGGCTGATAGGGCAAATCCAATCAAGCCAATTACTGCCCTATTTCTTGTGTAAGGACACACCCGAGCAATTTTCTACATTGCCGGGTAGACGCCAGTGTTGTAAACTTGAAATGTTATGATTAAGATAGGTCAGCCGACATGGCTGACGAACATTAAAATTAGGAAGGACCATGAGGAACACGTTAGTCAATATGACCTTGCATCGGACTTCCGGGTGCGGCGATGACCAGCTAAGTCGCACGTTTCGGCAGCTCCCGGTGGAACGGACTTTTGGGCTCTTGATAGGAGCCCCAACGGCAATTTTAACGGCTAAAAACACTGTGCGGTAAACCAGAAGGGAATCCCCCCTGGATACGGATGGAAAAAGGAGAGGAAAGTGGCCGGATTGCGGTGGATCCTTTAGAGCAGCGGCAAGGAAGGCAAGCAAAAACCAAGATGGCGTCGGAAGGTGGCAGTTTAATATGGGGCCCTGAACAACACGAGTTTTTGAAACGCTGCGTGGAAGAGCTTAAAAAGGAGAAGAAGAAGGAGCTGTTGGCCCCGATGTTACAGGCGATCGAAGGGCTAAAGGATGAGCAAAAGACCCAGGAGCGGGAGCTTCGGGTCGTGAAGGCAAAGGCTGCCGAGAACAAGGACGATATACAGGGCCTGGTGGTGAAGACAGAGATGCACGAGGCACAACATAAAAGGTGTGTGGAAAGGCTGGAGGTGCTGGAGAATAATGCGAGGAGGAAGAATTTAAGGATTCTTGGTCTTCCTGAAGGTGCAGAAGGGGCGGACGTCGGGGCATATGTGATGCTGCACTCGTTAATGGGAGCGGAGGCCCCGACGGGTCCGTTGGAGGTGGAGTGAGCATGCCGAGTGATGGCGCGAGGACCGAGAGCAGGAGAAATTCCCAGAGCCATAGTGGTGAGATTCCTCAGTTTTAAGGACAGAGAGATGGTCCTCAGATGGGCAAAGAAAACTCGGAGCAGTAGGTGGGAGAACGCGGTGATCCGCATATATCAAGACTGGAGTGCGGAGGTGGCGAGAAGGAGGGCGAGCTTTAATCGGGCCAAGGCGGTGCTTCATAAAAAGATTAAATTTGGAATGCTGCAGCCGGCAAGACTGTGGGTCACATATCAAGGGAAGCACCACTACTTTGAAACGGCGGATGAGGCGTGGACATTTATTGTTGGAGAAATTGGAATAAGCGGGTTATTAAAAAAGAACGTTTGAGACAAAGTGGTGGGGCGAATATGGGGGGGCGAAGAGGGGGGAAAAGGGGGGGGGGGAAGAGATGATTTTTGTGTTGTTAATCCTGCGACCCGGTAACTTTTCTCTCTTCCACAGGTTGTGGGGGAGGGAGGAAGGGAAGTGGAGGAGCTGGGGGCGTTGGCCATTGGGGGCGGGGCCAAAAGGGAAGCGCGGGTTTTGTTCCCGCGCTATGATAATTATGGCGGGAATAGGGAAGCAGGAAGGAGGGGGCGTCGCACGGTGCGAGCCGAGGTCACGGGGGGGAAGCAGAGGTCGGCCAGAGTTTGCTGACTTCTGGGAGCAACATGGGGGGTGTAACTACGCTAGTGGGGGATCTAGCGGGGGGGGGGGGGGGGGGGGGGGTGGAATTTACTGGGTCGCTGCTGCTGGGGAGAAGGGGGAGCTGGTATGGGGTGGGGTGGGCGGGAGGGCACCGCCTTTGGGGGGGGGGGGGGGAGAACACAGCTGCGTGGGAACCGGGTGAGGAGCTGGATAAAAAGGGATGGCTAATCGACAAGGGGGGGGGGGGGTAAAGAGCCCCCCAACCCGGCTGATCACGTGGAATGAGAGAGGGCTGGACAGGCCGATAAAGAGGGCACGGGTACTCGCACACCTTAATAAACTTAAGGCAGATGTGGTTATGTTACAGGAGACGCATTTTAAACTGATAGACCAGGTTAGACTACGCAAAGGATGGGTGGGGCAGGTATTTCATTCGGGGCTAGATGCGAAAAACAGGGGGGTGGCTATACTAGTAGGGAAGCGGGTAATGTTTGAGGCAAAGACCATAGTGGCGGATAGTGGGGGCAGATACGTGATGGTGAGTGGCAAATTACAGGGGGAGGCGGTGGTCTTAGTGAACGTATATGCCCCGAACTGGGCTGATGCCAACTTTATGAGGCGCATGTTAGGACGTATCGCGGACCTAGAGGTGGGGAAGTTGGTAATGGGTGGAGATTTTAACACTGTGCTGGAACCAGGGCTGGACAGAAAACAGTATCCTGCGCCGGGCTACTAGGGACGCAAAGGCCAAAACATCGGCCTCTCACGCCTCCTGCACTCCCGGCTCTTGTGCAACCCCAAATATAGCCAACCCCCAGCTTGGTTCGACCCGGACCCCCACTACTTTTGAAAGCACCTTTGTCACCCCCATCCAAAACCCCCGTAGTGCCGGGCATGACCAAAACATATGGGTATGATTCGCTGGGCTTCTCGAGCACCTCGCACACCTATCCTCCACCCCAAAAAATTTACTGAGCCGTGCTCCAGTCATATGCGCCCTGTGTAATACCTTAAACTGAATCAGGCTTAGCCTGGCACACGAGGTCGACGAGTTTACCCTGCTTAGGGCATCTGCCCACAGCCCCTCCTCGATCTCCTCCCCCAGCTCATCTTCCCATTTCCCTTTTAGTTCATCTACCATAGTCTCCCCTTCGTCCCTCATTTCCCTATATATATCTGACACCTTACCATCCCCCACCCATGTCTTTGAGATCACTCTGTCCTGCACCTCTTGTGTCGGGAGCTGCGGAAATTCCCTCACCTGTTGCCTCGCAAAAGCCCTCAGTTGCATATACCTGAATGCATTCCCTTGGGGCAACCCATATTTCTCGGTCAGCGCTCCCAGACTCGCGAACTTCCCATCCACAAATAGATCTTTCAGTTGCGTTATTCCTGCTCTTTGCCACATTCCATATCCCCCATCCATTCCCCCCGGGGCAAACCTATGGGTGTTTCTTATCGGGGACCCCCCCAAGGCTCCAGTCTTTCCCCTATGCCGTCTCCACTGTCCCCAAATCTTCAGTGTAGCCACCACCACCGGGCTTGTGGTGTAGTTCCTCGGTGAGAACGGCAATGGGGCTGTCACCATAGCCTGTAGGCTAGTCCCCCTACAAGACGCCCTCTCTAATCTCTTCCACGCCGCTCCCTCCTCCTCTCCCATCCACTTACTCACCATTGAAATATTAGCGGCCCAATAATACTCACTTAGGCTCGGTAGTGCCAGCCCCCCCCTATCCCTGCTACGCTGTAAGAATCCCTTCCTCACTCTCGGGGTCTTCCCGGCCCAGACAAACCCCATAATGCTCTTTTCAATCCTTTTAAAAAAAGCCTTCGTGATCACCACCGGGAGGCACTGAAACACAAAGAGGAATCTCGGGAGGACCACCATCTTAACCGCCTGCACCCTCCCTGCCATTGACAGGGATACCATATCCCATCTCTTGAAATCTTCCTCCATCTGTTCCATCAACCGCGTTATATTTAACCTGTGCAATGTGCCCCAATTCTTAGCTATCTGGATCCCCAGGTAACGAAAGTCCCTTGTTACCTTCCTCAACAGTAGGTCCTCTATTTCTCTACTCTGCTCCCCTGGATGCACCACAAACAACTCACTTTTCCCCATGTTCAATTTATACCCTGAAAAATCCCCAAACTCCCCAAGTATCCGCATTATTTCTGGCATCCCCTCCGCCGGATCCGCCACGTATAGTAGCAAATCGTCCGCATACAAAGATACCCGGTGTTCTTCTCCTCCCCTAAGTACTCCCCTCCACGCTATCGCCAGGGGCTCAATCGCCAGTGCAAACAATAATGGGGACAGAGGGCATCCCTGCCTTGTCCCTCTATGGAGCCGAAAATATGCAGATCCCCGTCCATTCGTGACCACGCTCGCCACTGGGGCCCTATACAACAGCTGCACCCATCTAACATACCCCTCTCCAAAACCAAATCTCAACACCTCCCACAAATAATCCCATTCCACTCTATCAAATGCTTTCTCGGCATCCATCGCCACTACTATCTCCGTTTCTCCCTCTGGTGGGGCTATCATCATTACCCCTAACAACCTCCGTATATTAGTGTTCAGCTGTCTCCCCTTCACAAACCCAGTTTGGTCCTCGTGGACCACCCCCGGGACACATTCCTCTATTCTCATTGCCATTACCTTGGCCAGGACCTTGGCATCTACATTTAGGAGGGAAATAGGTCTGTAGGACCCGCATTGTAACGGGTCCTTGTCCTTCTTTAAGAGAAGCGATATCGTTGCTTCAGACATAGTCGGGGGCAGTTGTCCCCTTCCCTTTGCCTCATTAAAGGTCCTTGTCAGTAACGGGGCGAGCAAGTCCAAATATTTTCTATAGAATTCGACTGGGAATCCATCCGGTCCCGGGGCCTTTCCCGTCTGCATGCTCCTAATTCCTTTCACCACTTCTTCTACCTCGATCTGTGCTCCCAGTCCCACCCTTTCCTGCTCTTCCACCTTGGGAAATTCCAGCCGATCCAAGAAGCCCATCATTCTCTCCCTCCCCTCCGGGGGTTGAGCTTCATATAATTTTTTATAAAATGTCTTGAACACTCCATTCACTCTCTCCGCTCCCCACTCCATCTCTCCTTCCTCATCCCTCACTCCCCCTATTTCCCTCGCTGCTCCCCTTTTCCTCAATTGGTGTGCCAGCAACCTGCTCGCCTTCTCCCCATATTCGTACTGTACACCCTGTGCCTTCCTCCATTGTGCCTCTGCAGTGCCTGTAGTCAGCAAGTCAAATTCCACATGCAGCCTTTGCCTTTCCCTGTACAGTCCCTCCTCCGGTGCTTCCGCATATTGTCTGTCCACCCTCAAAAGTTCTTGCAGCAACCGCGCCCGTTCCTTACTCTCCTGCTTCCCTTTATGTGCCCTTATTGATATCAGCTCCCCCCTAACCACCGCCTTCAACGCCTCCCAGACCACTCCCACCTGAACCTCCCCATTATCATTGAGTTCCAAGTACTTTTCAATGCACACCCTCACCCTTAGACACCCCCCCTCATCCGCCATTAGTCCCATGTCCATTCTCCAGGGTGGGCGCCCTCCTGTTTCCTCCCCTATCTCCAAGTCCACCCAGTGTGGAGCGTGATCCGAAATGGTTATAGCCGTATACTCCGTTCTCCTCACCTTCGGGATCAATGCCCTACCCAGCACAAAAAAGTCTATGCGCGAGTAGACTTTATGGACATAGGAGAAAAACGAGAACTCCTTACTCCTAGGTCTACTAAATCTCCACGGGTCTACACCTCCCATCTGCTCCATAAAATCTTTAAGCACCTTGGCTGCTGCCGGCCTCCTTCCAGTCCTGGACTTCGACCTATCCAGCCCTGGTTCCAACACCGTATTAAAATCTCCCCCCATTATCAGCTTTCCCGTCTCTAGGTCCGGAATGCGTCCTAGCATCCGCCTCATAAAATTGGCATCATCCCAGTTCGGGGCATATACGTTTACCAAAACCACCATCTCTCCCTGTAGTTTGCCACTCACCATCACGTATCTGCCCCCGTTATCCGCCACTATAGTCTTTGCCTCGAACATTACCCGCTTCCCCACTAATATAGCCACCCCCCCTGTTTTTCGCATCTAGCCCCGAATGGAACACCTGCCCCACCCATCCTTTGCGCAGCCTAACCTGGTCTATCAGTTTCAGGTGCGTTTCCTGTAACATAACCACATCTGCCTTAAGTTTCTTAAGGTGTGCGAGTACCCGTGCCCTCTTTATCGGCCCGTTCAGCCCTCTCACGTTCCACGTGATCAGCCGAGTTGGGGGGCTTCCTACCCCCCCCCTTGTCGATTAGCCATCACCTTTTTCCAGCTCCTCACCCAGTTCCCACGCAGCTGTATCTCCCCCAGGCGGTGCCCCCCCCGCCCATCCTCTCCCGTACCCGCTGCCCCCTCTCCCCAGCAGCAGCAACCCAGTAATTCCCCCCTCCCACCCCCCCCCGCTAGCGTAATTACTCCCCCCATGTTGCTCCCAGAAGTCAGCAAACTCTGGCCGACCTCGGCTTCCCCCCGTGACCTCGGCTCGCACCGTGCGACGCCCCCTCCTTCCTGCTTCTCTATTCCCGCCATAATTATCATAGCGCGGGAACCAAGCCCGCGCTTCTCCCTTGGCCCCGCCCCCAATGGCCAACGCCCCATCTCCCCCCATCACCACCTGTGGGAGAGAGAAAAGTTACCACACCGCAGGATTAGAACATAAAACCCCTCTTTGCCCCCCACATTCGCCCCACCACTTTGTTCGAACGTTCTTTTTAATAACCCACTCATTCCAGTTTTTCTTCCACAATAAAAGTCCACGCTTCATCCGCCGTCTCAAAGTAGTGGTGCCTCCCTCGATATGTGACCCACAGTCTTGCCGGTTGCAGCATTCCGAATTTTATCTTCTTTTTATGAAGCACCGCCTTGGCCCGATTAAAACTCGCCCTCCTTCTCGCCACCTCCGCACTCCAGTCTTGATAAACGCGGATCACCGCGTTCTCCCATTTACTGCTCCGAGTTTTCTTCGCCCATCTAAGGACCATTTCTCTATCCTTAAAACGGAGAAATCTCACCACTATGGCTCTGGGAATTTCTCCTGCTCTCGGTCCTCGCGCCATAACTCGGTATGCTCCCTCCACCTCCAACGGACCCGCCGGGGCCTCCGCTCCCATTAACGAGTGCAGCATCGTGCTCACATATGCCCCGACGTCCGCTCCCTCCACACCTTCAGGAAGACCAAGAATCCTCAGGTTGTTCCTCCTTGCGTTGTTTTCCAGTGCCTCCAACCTTTCCACACATCGTTTCTGATGTGCCTCCTGCATCTCAGTCTTCACCACCAGGCCCTGTATATCGTCCTCATTCTCGGCTGCCTTCGCCTTCACGACCCGAAGCTCCCGCTCCTGGGTCTTCTGTTCCTCCTTTAGCCCTTCGATCGCCTGCAGTATCGGGGCCAACAGCTCTTTCTTCATTTCCTTTTTTATCTCTTCCACACAACATCTCAAGAACTCTTGTTGTTCAGGGCCCCATGTGAAACCGCCACCTTCCGACGCCATCTTGGTTTTTGCTTGCCTTCCTTGCCGCTGCTCCAAGGGATCCGCTGCAATCTGGCCACTTTCCTCTCCTTTTTCCATCCGTGTCCAGGGGGAATTCCCTTCTGGTTTACCGCACAGTGTTTTTAGCCGTTAAAATTGCCGTTGGGGCTCCTATCAAGAGCCCAAAAGTCCGTTCCACCGGGAGCTGCCGAAACGTGCGACTTAGCTGGTCATCGCCGCACCCGGAAGTCGGCGCAGGATACTGTTGATGTGGAAGGAAGCCAAGCCCCCGGGTGTGGAGACCTGGATAAATGACATGGCAGGGTTTATAAAGCTGGAACGGATTAAGTTCGTCCTAAGGGGATCGGCTCAAGGGTTCACCAGGCGGTGGCAACCGTTCGTCGAATACCTCACAGAAAGATAGAGGGGATGGAAAAGAAGAAGACAGCAGCAGCAACCCAGGGGCGGGGGGGGGACCAGAAGGACTCTCAGGGATGTTAGTGTATAAGTATAATATGTATGGGTTGTTGTTATAGGTAATTGTATACTGGACTGCTGAATTGTATTTTTGGAGAGTATTTATTTGGGACAAGGCAGTTGCCATTTAGTTTTGTTTTTTAATTTTGATGTTGTTTATATATTATTTATTTGTTTAAAAAAACTGGCCATTGTTATTTATATTGTTATATTACTGTGTAAAAGATACACAATGTACTGTTATGGTTGGCCAAAATTTTTGAATAAAATATATATTAAAAAAAAAAATATATGACCTTGCATCGAGAAATGAAAGAGGACAGAATGAACACAAAAAAGCAATGGTAGTTAGAAGGAACACTTAAGAAATTAGTGTGAAGACTGAAGTGGATGGTTGTCACACAGGAACAAGTAGACAGTTTGCCTTTTTGACAGTTTGCCTTTTTGGGACAACTAATAATAGAAGATGGCAGATATGATGTAGAAGTAGGATAAAGATGGCCAGAAGGCATTTTGTAAAGACGATGGATGTATCAACAGGAAAGCTCAGCTTGAAACAAAGAAAAAACTCATAAGATGCTATATTCTAGCCACTTTCCTGCATGCCTCAGAAACTTGGACAATAAGCACACATAATAATAATGATTATAATAATAATTGCTTATTGTCACAAGTAGGCTTCAAAGAAGTTACTGTGAAAAGCCCCTAGTCGCAACATTCCCTGTGGTGGAGAGGCCTTTGAAATGTGAATGCGAAGACGCATCCCAAAATTCCATATACAAACCATTAGACAAATCAAGAGCTACTTGAAATTCCAAGAGCATTACAGAACTCGAGTGATATCTGGAAAAGAAAATCAGTTTTTCTGCCATTTGTTTCAGAGCTGAAAAGCTGCAAAGATCTCTTCTACAGCGCAAAGTGGAAGGCAGCAAAAAGAGGGGTCAACTTAGGAGTATTTCGATGATGGCTGTCAGAGTGATCGCAGACAAGCTACAGGGATGAGCGAGGATGGTGCAAGATAGGTGAGCGTGGCATACCATGGCAGATCTTCTGGCAGGAGTTGCTATAAGCAGTAGTTCCCACAAAGAGCAATGTAATAATGAAGCAATAATCCATCTGCTTTTGTGATGTTACTTGAGGGATAAATGTTGGCCAAGATATCTGGGGTAATACCTGCTCTTCTTTGAAATAGTGCCAATAGATCCAAGGGGTTTATCATCTTGTCCAAAAAATGGCACTTCTGAAAATACAGGACTCCCTCAGTACTGCACTGGAGTGTCAGCCTTATTTATGTGCTCATAATCTTCAATGTGACATCACCCCGGAACCTTGTGTCTCAGATGAGTGCTACCAAGGAAGCCGTAGGTGATATTAATGAACTGGAACATACACGAGCCCACCTCTTTTTCTGACTTAATGAAAAGCGCACATGCAAGTCCTGTGCTGACTACACGTTCTGTAAACAAACACAAGTACCACAGGGAAGAAAGCTAGCCGAAATGAGTCTTCTCCAATAATTACTATTTCCAGTCTAAAACAGGAAGAAATTCAGGGCTGTCACTCATCACTTCCTTAGTTAGCTGTCATCAAACAATATATTTGCCCCTAAGTGGACCGCTCTTTTTGCTGCCACTTTGCCCTCTAGAAGAGACCTTTGCAGCTTTTCAGCTCTGAATATATATTCTAGCTCGAGAAGTTAGATAAAAAGGAAGTTATTTCACTATACGTCATCGGAGAAATATGAAATAAAAATACAAAGCCAGAAAATGAAGCAGCATCACAATCTAGGACAACGTTCCAATGCTGAGGTATACAGCATTGCCAGAGAGGTGTGGTCTTTCTGAAAAACTGTTAGGCTGAGGGTACGATGTGTCTGCTCAGGATCCCATGGCAAGATAGAAAGATAACCTGGGAGTTCTGAACTTAGCAATCAATCAGTAGCTCCTGAAATAATTTGGAGTTTCTTTGTGCGCAAATTGATTGCTTTTATCTACAAAACAAGAGTGACTTTTACTGCAAATTAATTGCTTATATCTAGAAAACAAGAATGACTTTTACTCCAAAAGCTCCTCACTGGCTGCAAAGTGCCCTGAGACATACTAAGCTAAAAAAAACTCCCACAATATTAATGGGAACAAGTTTGTGTGTTTGTTATTAAAGTAAAAGCATTAAATGGATACTCTTGGATAAGGCCTAAAATGGCCTTGTTCTAATGTATCTAAGCAATAATTGATATTAATTTATTCCAAACTCACTAAACACAAGCTCAGGAAACAGTAATTCCCTGGTTCATTCTTCAGGGCAATGCCTTGACCAGAGTTGATCCACTCAGTTTGAATTTGATGAGTGAATACAAAATGCTTTGATAGCATGTGTTTTTCATCAATACAGAAGTTGAGGGGTGAATTCCACAATCGAGGGCACAGCTGCCAATAGTGGAGTGATCAAGAAGTCCAAGAGGTCAGAATTGGAGAAGCACAGATATCTTGAAGGGTTGTAGAGCTGGAAGAAACCACGGAGTTGGGTAGGAGTTAGGGCATGGGTGGATTTGTAAACAAGAGATGGTTAGAGGTGCTGCTGAGCTTTTTTTATTCTTTCACAGGATTGGGTGTTAGGCCAACAACATTCAGTCAGGAAGGAGTAAATGTACTTCAGTGGACAAATGGGTGACGAGTGAGCGAGATTTGGTGCAAGGACAAGGACAGCAGCAGGGTGGCCAGGAATGCGTTGGAATACTCAAATCTCAAAGGTAACAAAGCCATGGATAAATGTGTCTGCAGCAGAAAAACTGAGGCAGAGGCAGAAATAGGAGGTATTGTGAAGTTGATCTTCGGGACAAATATTAACGTCAAAAAAAGGCTGCGTGTGGGTTAAGTCAGAAAGAGGGATGGAGTCAGTGGCTAGGAAGTAGAATTTGTGGTGGGAATTGAAGACACTGGTCGCAATTCTGTAGAAACTTCTGTTCAGTCAGTACTAGATTTTGGACAAGCAGTTTGCCAAATTAGAGACGGTGGAGAAGGTTGAGAGGGGTGATCATGGCAAGGTAGAGCGAGTATTATCAGACCGCATGTGGAAATTGATACTGTGCTTTCGGATAATGTCACCAAGAGGCATAATCTGTGAGAAAGAGATAGGGCCAAGATCTTTGGAGGTTACCAGAGATAATGGTGTAGGAGTGGGAAGAGAAGCCATTGCGGATGATTTTCTGGCTATGACTGGATAACTAAGAATGGAACCAGAAGAATGCAGTCCCCCCCCCCTGAAGGTTGATGGTTTGGTTCATTATGTCCAAGGGAACAGATAGGTTGAGAAGGTTGCATTCATAATACACGTAGGATGTCACTTGTGACAGTTTGCAGTAGAGAAAAGCTGGAAGTACATTTGCATCACTCACCAAAATAAAAATGTAATTGCAATTACCTGGCAGAAGTGAATACCCCTTACACTGTTACCAAGTTTGTCCAAAGGTGGAGACCAACACATAATGCCCATCACGTTTGGCACTACCAGCAAAATACCACCAGAAACTCCAGATTTTGCTGGAAGGCCCACCTATAATTTAAAAAAATGTGCATGTATAAAAACACACTTTATGGGCACCAACAGATACAAAGTTTTTGATATTTAACATATTTTGTTTTAATGGAACAGAACCCTTAAAGGTTCGACAAGGTAAATGCAAAACATTGGCATTGAACCAAGCAGTGCAAACCTAGGGGTCTAATCTCGGATTCAGCTTTGTGTCAACCATGTAATTAGCATTGGTGACCTTGCATGGGAGAGTACAGTAGTAGCTAGGATTACTGCCCAGACACTGAGTGCCACCTGTTACAAGAAAAAGGTTCCAGCTCAGCAGTGAAGCTCCTAAACAATCTGCAAACCCTCCTCATCTAAACACGTTGTTTCTTGGGTGCAGAACTCAAAAGACCCATTCTAACACAGGGTCCAGCATGATTGTTGGGAAAATAATCTGTTATCACATCATTCTTGCATCTTCATTTTAAAAAAACAAAACACTGAAAAAGATTATGTGCCTAACGTATCCAATTTGCGGCCAAGAAAATTGCTCTAACACATTGTGATAGATTAGAAGTGAGAATACAAACATTTTGCTTTGTTGCTGAGAAATGATAATTGTTCAAGAGCAGAGATGCAAAGGCAATTGAAGAACTTCAATGTCTAAACTGTAACTGGCATCTTGAATTTATCTAAATGGTACATGAAGGTGTGTCTCATTCAAAACACACAGAAGGTCGTTTCTGCTAGATAGGTATATCTATCCAATAGGTGTCAATATTTAATGACAAGAAATCATGGCATAATACTTATGCCCAACAGCTATAAGAAGTTACATGGACAGGTCTTAATCGCAATACAAACTTCATGACACTTGATATTTTGTAACAAACTATCCAGGACCATAAATTGCAGCACTAATTATTTAGTATTACTTCTTTGTGTATTGTCACCAGTAAAAGCCTTGTATTACAAAAATCTGTTATTCTATAACTAGTGATTAGATTATAATTTTGATGGTTTCTAAACAAACCCATTTTAATAATATTGGAAAATTACTTATTTTCCTGATTAGTTGAATCATTTGAGAGTCATTAACACCCTTGGCTAGCAACAGCGAGGTGAAATAAAGCGTCACTTACCCCTACTGACTATGAAAGGAAATCTTAGTTTAAAAAGCATAGCAACCAATGCTATTTGCAGAAGTGTTGAAAAGAAAATCCTTATTCTGTATAATCCAGGTACCAGAATTGTAAACATCATGAAAATTATGGCAGCACTGAATTAATTTTATGATGTAAAGGAAATATAACAAAATTTGAGATGCAAGGCGGGACAGCAGAGGGACACATTGGTTAGCACTGCTGCCTCACAGCACCACGTAGCCAGGTTCAACTCTGGCTTCGGGTGGCTGTCTGTGTGGAGGTTGCATTTCCTTCCAGTGACTGTGTGGGTTTCCTCTCCCAGTCCACAAGATGTGCAGGTTAGGTGGATTGGCCAGGCTAAATTGCCCTTAGGTGTCTAAAAGGTTAGGTGTGGTTATTGGGTTATAGGGATAGGGCAGGGGAGAGGGCCGAGGTAGGGTGCTCTTTCAGAGGGTCAGTGCAGACCCGAGGTCGAATGGCCTCCTTCTGCATTGTGGGAAATCTATGAAATTCTTCTATGAAACGATGCAAAATTGTTAAATAATTGATGTGAGAGGTAAACAAATAAATTATTGGCCTATTATTGGTCTGCTGTGGGGGAATTACTAAAATCTGTTAATCAGGACAGAGCAACTGAACATTTGGAGAAATACGAACAGAAAATAGAAAGGCAATATGAACATTTGGACAAATACGAACAGAAATAGAGGCCGAATGGCTGACTCCTGTTCCTATAATTTACATTAAATTCATTTTAGTTTTGCTATTCTCCACATTTAAAATTTAAGATGTCAGTACAAGAATCAAATATCCTGGATTTTCCGTTTCAGGGCAGTCCCATTCAAATAGGCTGGGATCTTCTCTGCCAAAATTACAATCTGTCAAATGCTCTATGTAGATCGATTCTGTCCTAATTCTAGTAAAAATGATTAATTATACTTACATGAAAGGCAAACTGTCCTGAGAAGTCATACATGCCACAGGAGTGCATCAAACTTAACGTGTTTCTAACCGCCTCAGGGCTCAGAACTCTCTCGCCTGTGATTGGACAGATGCCGCCATTGGCTAGTGTTGCTGCCATTACACTGCCTGATTCACACGTTACTTCAATGGAACACAACTTTAAGGAATTAAAAAAAGAAAATCATTTAAATGCCTCTTTAGCATGAAAGCAGAACATTGGATGTGAGCAAAGACATGAATTTAGAATAAAGGAATCCTAATGTAGAATAATAACAATGCAGACGTTTGCACAGTATTTTACACCCTTTTTTGCTTTCCATGGGTAACTCCAAGACCGCTCACTCCTAGCAGCTGTTCTGACGAATAGCCCACAGACTAATCTAGACATCACCATTTGGCTACAAAAGCAAAATACTGCAGGTGTTGGGAAATCCAACATAACACACCAACTATAATAAATAATACATTCTCCCTCTTTACTTTGAAACTTCTCCTTAAGCAAACACCCAGAATATTTACATAGCTCCAAAAGCAACACATTTGCACAAGCAGCAAGAAAAACAGTTTCCAGTAAATAGACAAACATGATGCTCAATACGAGAGTCTTTCCAGCAGGCGCCCGTTTCATGTCGGTTATCTCCTTATTTCTAGTACAGGATCGTTCACCACCTTAAAACCCTTGGTTGCAGAGAGTTTATCCCCAGACACTCTCTTCCATAGGGGCGGTATCCTACGTGACTACAGTTGTTTGCTCCAGGAACAGTGTGCTGACTTCAGATAGTAAGGCAGAGGCCCCTTCTCAAGGCCTTGTGGTGATGGTTCCAGCACTTGGGGATGTGATGCTAACAGCTGGTCAGCATGTAGTCAACACACAAGCTTATCCCTGGTCTGGACAATGTAGGATATGGGACCTGTCAGGACCCAGTATGTGGCAGATACCCACTTGTCAGTCATGTTGTAACTCCGGGTCGGTACTTGCTCACCTTGACCGAAAGAGTGCTTCTTGGAGTTCGTTTCCTGACTACACATCTGGGCTAATTGGTTTTTTACAATATTCGATGATAGTTGTCATGGTTGTAAGGGCAGAAATGGGGATATTTGCTGATGATTACATAATGTTCAGCATCATTCACAATTGCTCAGAGACTAAAGCAGTCTATTTCTAAATTCAGCAAGACCTTGGGCTTGGGTTGACAAATGGAAAGTAACATACGTGCCACATATGCAGTGGAGGTAGTGGAGTAGTGGTATTGTCACTGGACTAGTACTCCAGAGACCCAGGGTAATGCTCTGGGAACCTGGGTTCAAATCCCACCAGGGCAGTTAATGGAAATTGAATTCAATAAAAAGTTTTTAAAATCTGGAATTAAAAGTCCAATGACAACCATGTCAATTGTCATAAAAACCGATCTGGTTCACTAATGTCCTTTAGGGAAGGAAATCTGCTGTCCTTACCTGATCTGGCCTACATGTGACTCCAGACCCACCGCAATGTGGTTGACTCTTAAATGCCCTCAGGGATAGGCAATAAATGCTGGCCCAGCCAGCGACACCCACATCTCATGAATTAATTTTAAGAAAACACCCATATCTGACCATCTCCAACAAAAGAATCTAACTATCACCCCGTGACATTCAATGGCATTACCATTGCTGAAATACCCCATTATCAACATCCTGGCAGGTTACCATTCACCAGAAACTGAACTAGACTAGCCTATAAATACTGTGGCTACAAAAAGGTCAGTTAGAAATCCTGCAGCGATTAGCTCACCTCCCAACTCCCCAAAGCCTGCCCACCATCTCCAAGGCACAAGCCAGGAGTGTAATGGAATTAGGAACAAAGAACATTACTGTTGTGTTCTCTATTTTGCTTTACCTGGATAGCTTGGATGCGTAGTGTTGAATAAAGAACACAAAGCTTTGTTAACGAACAAAGCTATAAATTTATTACACTACTAAGATTCGTTCACATTCCTAAAGTGGAAGGTTTCTCTATTAAACTATGCTATCTCTAACTAGCAGAACTTCTCAAGTACAATTGCTCTACAGTAGGGACTCTTCAAGCTGCTTCCTAACTTGTGACTCCCAGAATCCCCAAAGTCACATGATAATATATATATATATATATATATATATATATATATGACTGCTCTAGTTCCCTCTGGTGGCGAGAAGCATTATCATTAACTTTGTTAACTCTTTTCATCCCAGTCAATATACACATCATTACATCCACCTTTTTTTCCAGAAGTGTTTGGAGTTTTCTACAAACATATATCAACATCATTGTCTATTCATCACAAGCAATTCTCTTTACATCCCAGTCAATATACATACCATTACAATTACAACACAGGAACAGGCACTTCATTCCACCAAGCCTGCACTGATCCAGATTCCTTATTTAGACCTATTACTTATTGCCCAGACAATCCGTATCCCTCCATTCTCTGCCCGTTCATGTGTCACTCAAGATACATCTTAAACGTCGCTATCGTGCCGGCCTCCCTCCACCACCTCCACTGGCAACGCGTTCCAGGCACCCACCACCCTCTGCGTGAAAAGCTTTCCCCGGACATCTCCCCTAAACTTTCCTCCTCTCACCTTGAACCTGTGCCTCCTTGTAATTGTTGCCTATCACTAATATGTCCATTCATTTCCAAATGTGAAAAAATCCTGTCCCTCAGTATCTTCCCCAACAACTTCCCCACCACTGACGTCCGGCTCACCAGCCTATAATTACCTCGATTATCCCTGCTTCCTTTCTTAAACAGAGGGACAACATTGGCTATTCTCCAGTCCTCTGGAACCTCAGATGCACCATAGAAAGCATCCCATCGGGCTGCATCACAGCCTGGTATGGCAACTGCTCGGCCCAGGACCGCAAGAAACTTCAGAGAGTCGTGAACACCGCTCAGTCCGTCACACAAACCTGCCTCCCATCCATTGACTCCATCTACACCTCCCGCTGCCTGGGGAAAGCGGGCAGTATAATCAAAGATCCCTCTCATCCGGCTTACTCATTCTTCCAACTTCTTCCATCGGGCAGGAGATACAGAAGTCTGAGAACACGCACGAACAGACTCAAAAACAGCTTCTTCCCCACTGTCACCAGACTCCTAAATGACCCTCTTATGGACTGATTTCATTAACACTACACCCTGTATGCTTCATCCGATGCCAGTGCTTACGTAGTTACATTGTATATGTTGTGTTGCCCTATTATGTATTTTCTTTTATTCCCTTTTCTTCTCATGTACTTAATATGTTGAGCTGCTCGCAGAAAAATACTTTACACTGTACCTCAGTACACGTGACAATAAACAAATCCAATCCACCTTGCCGGTGGTCAAAGCTGATGCAAAGATACCTGTTAATGCCCCAGCTATTTCCTCTCTTGCCTCCCACAGTAACCTGGGACATATCCCATGCGGCCCAGTGCACTTGTCTACCTTAATGCATTTTAAGATATCCAACACTTCCTCCTTCATTATGCTGACATGTCCTGGAGTATTCACCCATCCCTAACCTCAACATCCATCATGTCCCTCTCCTTGGTGAATACCAATGCAAAGTACTCACCCACTTCCTCTGATTCCACGCATAACTTCCCTCCTTTGTCCTCGAGTGGGCCTACTCTTTCCCTAGCTACCCTCTTGCTCCTTATATATGTATAAAAGGCCTTGGGATTTTCCTTGACCCTGCTTGCCAATTACATTTCATGGCCGGGCTCATTTAGATTGGATTGGATTGGTTTATTGTCATGTGCACCGAGGTACAGTGAAAAGTATTTTTCTGCGTGCAGCTCTAACAGATCATTTAGTACATGAAAAGAAAATACGTTATAGGGCAACAAAAGGTACACAATGTAAATACATAAACACAGGCATCGGGTGAAGCATACAGGAGTGTAACATTAATCAGATCAGTCCATAAGAGGGTCGTTTAGGAGTCTGGTAACAGCGGGGAAGAAGCTGTTTTTGAATCTGTTTGTGCGTATTCTCAGACTTTTGTATCTCCTGCCCGATGGAAGAAGTTGGAAGAGTGAGTAAGCCTGGTTGGGTGGGGTCTTTGATTATGCTGCTCGTTTTCCCAAGGCATTCCCCAATATTAGGTCCAGTAAAGCCCCCTCCTTGGTTGGACTATCAACATACTGTTTCAAAAAACCACCTTGGACACACCTAACAAATTGCTCTCCATCCAAACCTCTGGCACTAAGGAAATCCAGGTCTATATGGGGGAAATTAAAATCACCCACCATAACAACCCTGCTATTTTCACATCTTTCCAGAATCTGACTACATATCTGTTCCTTGTATTCCTCTGGCTGTTGGGAGGCCTATAGTACAACCCCAACATTGTGATTGCACCCTTCCTATTCTTGAGCTCTACCGATAATGCCTCACTGCAGGATCCTTCCAAGATATCCTTCCTCACCACAGCTGTGATATGTTCCCTAATGCAACTCCCCCACCCTTTCTGCTGCCCCCTCTGTCTCATCTAAAATATCGATATCCCGGAACGTTAAGCAGCCAGTCCTGTTCCTCCTTTAACCATGTCTCTGCAATAGCAACAATATCATTCCCTACATTAATCCAAGCTCTATGTTCATCCGTCTTTTACTTCTGCCGTTGAAGCAAACGTACTCTAGACCTCCAGACCCACTGAGATCAGCAACTTCCCTCTGCCGGCTCTCCCTCTTAGCTATATTTGTCTTAGTCTCAAGCTCTTCCCCATTTTCTACACTTGCTGGCCTGCTGCTCCGGATCCCAACCCCATGCCATACTAGTTTAAACGCTCCCGAACCACATTAGCAAACCTCCCGACCAGGATATCGGTGCCCCTCCAGTTTAGGTGCAACCTGCCCTGCTTGTAAAGGGCCCAGCTTCCCTGGAAGACATTTAAATGATCCAGATATCTGAAGCCCTCCCCCCTACACCAGCTCTTTGGTCACATGCTCAACTGTAATATCACTGTTTCTAGCCTCACTAGCACGTAGAATGGGAAGTAATCCTTAAATGACTACCCTAGAGGTCCTGCTTTTAGCTTACTGCCGAACACCCTGTAATGTCTTTGCAGGACCTTGCTGCTCTTCCTGCCCATGTCATTTGAACCAATGTGGATAATGACATCTGCCTGTTTGCTCTCCCGTTTCAGGATGTCCTGTACCCACTCAGAGACATCCATGACCCTGGCACCAGGGAGGCAACATACCATCCTGGAGTCTCTTTCGCGACCACAGAAGTACCTATCTGTGCCCCTGACTATCAAATCCCCAATTAGTATTGCTCTATTATTCTTTGCCCCTCTCCTCTGTACAGTAGGGCCAGCCATGGTGCCACCACTCTGGCTACTGCTGCTGCTGTCACCTGATGGGCCATCCTCCTCATCAATATCCAAAAAGGCATACTTGTTTGAGAGGGGCACAACTACAGGGGACTTCTGCACTGACTGCCTATCCCGTCCAGCAGTCACCCATCTATCTTCCTGTACCTTGGGTGTGACCATTTCTCTACAACATCAAGCTATGACACTTTCCACCATTTGCTTGCTTCTTAGTACCTCCAGCTGCTGCTCAAACTGATCCATTCGTTCAGTCAGCAAGTGCAGCAAGATACATTTCCCGCAGATGTAATTGTCAGGGAGTCATCATTCACGAATACTCACCACTTTCCTGGATGTGTGTAGCTCCAACAACACAATAAGTTAATCACCCTTGACAAAGCAGTCCGATTGAATCGCACTCCATCCATTCACTCCTTCCACCCACTGCCTCTCAGTGCCTGCAGTGCGTATCATCTACAAGATGCGGTATGACCTGCTATTTCCAGTATTTTGTGTTTGATCACTTGACTGTAACTGCTGATCCAGAGGTACCCAAACTGGAAACGTTAAAACCCAACTATATAATGCTATGCACCTGAATTCTACTTGCCCCCTCTGGCTTAAATACCGCTAGATCAGAAACCATGGTTTTATTCAATGCGTGTGCAGTCTAGAAATCACACTTGAAGAACACTTGAAAACCTGCAATAATGATTTTTTTCCAGTGCAAGAAATGACTGAAAATGGTAAGATTCAGATGGAGGGATAATCTTAACATATGTTTTTGTAAAAATCTCATGGCTCTCCTCGCCACACTCCATCTCTCAGACACTCAATATTGTCTCCCTTCTGTTAGAACATCTAATGCTCCCAAAAGACAGGGAAACAACCTACTTCTAGATGTTCACCAATGGTCTTTGGATGGAACATGGAAAATAGCTCTTTCTCAAATGACATTCCATTTTCTTCCCCCATTTCCAGGGAAATGCTATTGCATCTGTTCACTGCTAACCAGATTAGAAAAATAAAATATACTAAAAGAATTTGCAATCCATCACTCATTTGCACTTTAATGTGCGTTATTAGGAAAAGTACTGGGTATCAAATTCAGTCTCTCGACGATTTTCTCCACTTAAACATATAGACTAATACTGTGCAAAATATACACCAAAATGTACCTGCTGTCAGTTCCTTGTTTTACAATTTGGTGCTACTGATTTTAGGTACCTTGGCCAGATTGCCATGTGCAAATCTAGAAAGTGTCAACAGTCTAGTTCACAGGATACCAGTTCTATGTTGCTGTTGCACATGTTCTAGCAATTGGTCAAACAGCATCTATGAAGAGGAGAATCAAGTCGAAGCCTACTCTCATCCAACATGCTCACTTTCCAATAAGATCACAGGACTGAAATCAGAAATGAGAGACAAAGATATTTCCTTATTTCTCTGCCAGAGACGCAATGTAGCATTCTCACAGTTGTCCTAATTACAATATACATTTTAAACTCCATTCAGACATGACTTAACATGGAAGAGAAGTATTATGGCACATGCAGAATACCTATCCCTAAGTGATATTACTAAAATAAAGTCACTAGTGGCATTGCTGTTTGGGGTCCTTGCCATGTGCAAATTGACTGCATTGCTTCCTACATTATGACAATGACTATGCTTCAATAGCTATGAAGCGCTTTGGGATGGCCAAAGATTATGAAAGATTCTATATAAATGCAAAAGTATATTGATCACAGTCTGAAGTCAATGCTGTTTATAGAATAACGTTGGCCTGCACTTCATATGAATACTTTTATCAACATACACAAATTCAGGATTATATATATTTTTAAAAAAATCTTCTCCACAAGCTTTATATACTCATTATGTTTAGAAATGCAGAGTCACATATTTGGTGATTCCAAACAAATGTCCTGATTTTTGATGCCAGATCACAAAATGGGCAGTTTTTAAAACTGGAGAATTTTACTATGTAATTGCACTGCTCACCAATCCAAGTGCAGATGGGAAAGAACAAGCATTTACTTCCTTGTAATGAATCAACTCTGTTGTGCATACTTAAGTGAGAAGTAACATGTTCTGTTAAACTTGGAATTTAATAAAGCTACTCACCTGGAAATAGAAATCTAGAACTCCAGTCATATCACTTCCTTCTGGAAAACACTACAAAATATAAAGAACAATTAGCTTTTTGCCATTTAAAGAGGTACCTCTCTTTAAGGAGCACTAATCCAAAAATTTTCTACAGCAAGATAGTACGGTTTGGTTATTTGTGGGCAACGCACTTAATCAATGCTCTTCTTAATTGGACAAAACTCAAGCACAACAATGCTGAATTGTAGTAATATATTACCTCAGTATAAACTGAGAAAAATAAACTGTAACATAAGTGATAAGCAGATGCAGCCTAAAAATAGGCATGGCATCCTCAAGAGAAATAATTATATGCACCATTAAGTGTTTAAGATACACACGTGATCCTACAAACCTTCTTTTCCTTTAGGTAGTATCCTATAGCAAAATTTCTGTCTCCTGATTCTCTTTCAGACTGAAACCTAAAAACAGTAACATTTAGTAAAATGTAGTGAATTAAAAGCTCAAAGATAATGTAACATTAGTCTAAAACATTGCACACTTTATCATTCAAGTTGAAAACCAAATCATTAAGAAATATTGGTTTACATCCTGAGTTCCAGACAGCTTGGGAAACCCATGGATCCGCATTTAAATTGCAATAGCCATGTTAATGTGTCACTGTGATTGACCAATTAACATAGAAATTGACAATCTGCCTCTACTGAGGGGGTTGCCCAACATAGCTTGATGGACTAGTTAAATGCAGAAAATCGGCTAGTTGAAGCTGGGTTCCTAAAGTGCTTCTCAGGTGGATTTCTCAGGTTTTTAAGAGAACTCTCTCCAAAACCAAGTATGCCTGCATATTAAAATTTAGCTCAGTGTCAGTTGTTTCAATGCAGGTTTTGTCCAATCTACTTAATGACAGGAAAATGGCTTTATTTCTTCCTTACCCTTTTGTAGGGTAAGGATTTAAACACCTGCATTTCTATATGTTTGTGGTGTTTGAATACTTTTAGGTATCAGATTTTTTGAAAACTAAATGCATGTTAATCTGGGGAAAGAAACCAGCCACTCTCTTGTAATCTTTATCAGTGTCACAAGTAGGCTTACATTAACACTGCAATGAAGTTACTGTGAAAATCCCCTAGACGCTGCACTCCGACGCCTGTTCGGGTACACGGAGGGAGAATTCAGAATGTCCAATTCACCTAACAGACACTTCTTTCGGGGCTTATGGGAGGAACCAGAGCACCCGGAGGAAATCCACGCAGACACAGGCAGATTGTGCAGACTCTGCACATTGACCTAAGCCAGGAATAGAATCCAGGTCATTGGCGCTGTGAAACAGCAGTGCTAACCAATGTGTCACCGTGCCGCCCTTTTGAAGAGGTGAGTAGACGGGAAGAGAGAGTAGGGAGGAGAAAATTAGACAAAAAAAAAAAAGGAATAAAAGTTACTCACGTAGCATTATTAAAGCCAATATATTCATTTCCAGCCATTCGATTCAAGAACTGTGTCACCTGCAAAACAGCACTACTTTACTTTTCAGAAAGCATTCTATTTTAAGTGCAGGCATAATTTTCCTTTCTCCACATTCAAAAAATTTGAACTGGAATTGAACTGAATTTTACTTACATAATCAAATTTCTCAGCATTGCTTACTCCTTGCTACAAAGAAAGGAAGAGATATTACTTAAAATCATCTTTTGAGACAATTATATAAACATGTGCTTTACTTCTATAATTAGCTTGTGTAGTTGAATGAACTTCAGGCTTCACCCAAACTGATTTGAACCAAGCTGGCAATAAATTACTAGTAAAATTATTAAAATTTACCATATAAATTCATAAAGGATCTCTGGATAAAATGTCAATATAGTTACATCTGCAGAATTTGAATTAATATTATGTTCAATAGTATAACCGAATTAATGTTAAATCAAATTAGCTGTGGTTATTTTAGCTCATTACAATCAGAAAGCCTAAGCATAATCTAAAAACACTTCAATTTTATAATGAAATCAAAATTTCCCTAATTGACAATGCAACTTGCAACAACTCTAATTATGTTTTACCCAGAGATACACATCAACTATAACACAGTCGAGTGGCTGATTTCACAAGCAGAGAAAAGGATTTTCCTTCATGACATCACCTTTGGCTGTCGAATTTGGTCATTTGTCATACTTTTAAGCGCAGCTTTCTGTTGCCTTTGCTCTGCTCTCTAGCCTTTGGAGAAAACTACATTGTTTCCCCACCTCTTCATCTCAAACCTCAAATCTGCTCAGTTCAAATGGCTTCAGTGATCTTTCATAACCCTTACACTATTCTTTTCTTTTATGGTTTTGTAATTTTTTTTAAAATTTAGAGTACCCAATTCATTTTTTTCCAATTAAGGAGCAATTTAGCATGGCCAATCCACCTACCCTGCACACCTTTGGATTGTTAGGGGGAAACTCGGGGAGAATATGCAAACTCCACACGGTCAGTGACCTGTGACCACGGGCAGTCACACGGTTCGAACCTGGGACCTCGGCGTCGTGAGACATCAGTGCTAACCACTGCACCACCGTGCTGCCCAACCCTTACACTATTCACTTCTTAATTTCATTTTTTAAAAAAAAATCTGTATAAATTCCTTGGGATGTTTTGCAGAGTCTTTACAGTGCAGGGTGCAGCCATTCGGTCCATCAAGTCTGCTCTGGCCCTCTGAAAGAGCATTCTACTAGTCCCACTCCCCTACTTTATGCCCATTCTTTCAGTTCATATAGCAATCCAATTCCTTCTTGAATACTTCAATCAAACCGCCTATGCCACTTTCAGGAAATTTGTTCCAGACTCCAACCACCCTTCGGATGAAAATACTTCCTCACAACACTTGTACTCCTTTTGCCAAATATGTTGAATCTGTGCCCTTAAGTGGGAACAGTTTCTCACTATTTACCCTGCCCATACTCCTTGGGATCTTGAATCCCTCTCTAAAGTCTCCTCTCAGCCTTTTTTTCTCCAAGGAAAACCACCCCAACCTCTCATGGATATAGTTCTTTAACCCTAGAATCATTCTTGTGAAGTTCTTTACATCTTTACATCCTTCCACAAGAATAGCACCCAGAATAAGATGCAGTCCTCCAGATGAGACCCAGCTAGTGTCTTATATATGTTCAACATGACCACCATACTGTTCTCAATGCCCAAGATACCATACGCTTTATTAACTGCACTCTCAACATGCCCCATCTTCAGTGGCTTATGTACACATACACTAAGGTCCCTCTGTTCCTGCACCTCCATGAGAGTTTTCCCTTTATTTTATACTGTCTCTCCATTTTCTTCCTGCCAAAATGAATCACCTCACATTTCTCTGCATTGAAGTTCATGGACCACTTGTCTGCCCAGTCCATTAACACGTCCATGCCCTTTTGAAGTTCAAGGCTATCCTCATCACAGTTGAAATGAAATGAAAATGAAAAGAAAAATGAAAATCGCTTATTGTCACAAGTAGGCTTCAAATGAAGTTAGTGAAAAGCCCCTAGTCGCCACATTCCGGCGCCTGTTCGGGGAGGCTGGTACAGGAATTGAACCGTGCTGCTGGCCTGCCTTGGTCTGCTTTCAAAGCCAGCGAATTAGCCCTGTGCTAAACAGCCCCTACAGTTTCCAATCTTGGTACCACCTGCAAATTTTGAAATCAATCCGCGAATACCAGTCTAGGTCATTCATATACATCAGGAAAAGCAACATTGGCTCCCGAGGGACTCCACTACAAGCCTTCCTCCAATCTGAAAAACAACCACTTATCACTGCTCTGTTTCCTGTCACTCAGCTAATTTCTTATCCACGCGCCCACTTTCCCTTTCATCCCAGGAGCTGGAATTTTGTTCACAAGTCTGTTATGCAACACTTTTTCAAATCCCCTTTGAAAATCTATGGGCGGGATTCTCCGGTATCCAGCGGGCGGGCCGTACCGGTGCCAAAAAGAGTGGCGTGAACCACTCCGGCATCAGGCCCCGCAGAAGTTGCGGAGTCCTCCGCACCTTCAGGGGCTAGGCCGGCCCTGGAGTGATTGACGCCGCGCCAACCGGCCTCCGCCATCCGGTGAGAGTTGGCGCATGCGCAGGAGCGCCAGCGTGTTCCCAGAACCGCTGGCATGATTCCTGCGCATGCGCAGTGGGTCTCTTCTCCGTGCTGGCCGTGGCAGAGCTTTACAGCGGCCGGCGCGGAGGAAAGGAGTGCCCCCACGGCACTGGCCCGCCCGCAGATCGGTGGGCCCCGATCGCGGGCCAGACCCCACTCCCGGGGGCCAGATCCCCCCACACCCCCCCCCAGAGGTCTCCGCAGGCCGCCCGCAGAGCCAGGTCCCGCCGGTACAAACCTGGTGTAATTTATGCTGGCCGGACTGGCCGAAAAAGGGTGGCCGCTCGGCCCACCGCGGAGCGGAGAATCACCGGGGGCGCAGCTGCCAACGGCCCCCAACCGGCACGCGTGATTCCCGCCCCCGCGAAAAAAACGGCGCCAGAGAATTCGGCAGCTGGCGTCGGGGCGGGATTCACGCTGCCCCCTGGCGATTCTCTGGCCCGGCAGGAGGGTCGGAGAATCCCGCCCCATATGTCCCACATCAACAGTGTTGCTCTCATCAACTTTCTCTGTTACCTCCAGCAAGTTAGTTAAACATGATTTTCCCTTAATGAATCCATGCCGGTTTTCCTTAATTACCCTGAACCTTTCGAGTGACGATAGATTTTTGTCCTGAATCATAAGTCTCCAGATGTTACTACTGAGAGGTCAAACTGATTGATCTGTAGTTGTCAGCCTTATCTTTGCACCCCTTTTTGAATATTCACAATTCTCCAGTCCTCTGGCACCACCTTGGTGTCGGAGGAAGACTAGAAAATTATCACTAGCGCCTCTGCAATTCACACTCTCACTTCCCTCAGTATTCTTGGATTCATTCCATCCAGTCCTGGTATCTTATCAATTTTAAGAAAAAGATAGTATTTAACACCTCCTCCTTCTCAAATGTAAATTCTACTAGTGTACCAGTTACCAACCCGGTCTGGGTAGCATCTTCTTCCTTTGTAAAGACAGATGCAAAGTACTCATTTGAAATCCTTACGTGCAAGTCCCCTTTTTCATCCGTAATTGATCCCAATCTTTTTTTCACCACCTTTTTATTATTTATATGCTGATAATGACATTGGGATGCCTAGAGACTAGTTGCCAGTCTCTTTTCATGCTCTCTTCTTGCTTTTCTCATTAGATATTTCACCTTCCCTCTGGTTCTTCCATATTCAGCCTGATTCTCTATAGTATTTTCTGCCAAGCATCTGTTGTATACACATTTTTTGCTTTTCACCTTCACCTCTATTCCTCTCGTCACCCAGGGTACTCTGGATATATTTGTCATACCTTTCCTCTTCAAGGGAATATACATTGACATTGTCCAAAGTACTTTTTCTTTGGCATTACATGCACCATTTAAATTCAGGTTGTTTGAGATGTTCTAATATTTTGTTTTATAAAGACATTTGATACAAACTGGAGAAGTCAGAATAGCTGAGGATATCCTAAATAGAATTGGTAGCCTCAAACAGATGGAGCTGTTTGACCAAAGGTGCACAAACAGAATGGTTCATGTGCTTCACACTTGGCCCCACTTTTACTTTTCTCACTGGAGTCAGATTGTTTCAGTGGACTGGAAAGATGTCACGTGGTTCGGATTTTCAATAAGATGCCCTCCAAGCCAAACACCATTCTGACTTGAAACTGTATCGCCGTTCCTTCCCTGGATCAAAATCCCTTCCTAACTGCACTGTGGTGTACCTACACCACATGGACTGCTGTGGTCAGCTATCCCAAGGCAAGGGCAATTAGGGATGATCTAGCCAGTGATGCCATTTGGAATCCATAGAGTCCTTACAATGCAGAAGGAGGCCATTCAGCCCATCGAGTCTGCACTGACCCTTTTAAAAAGCACTCTACCTAAGCCCCCTCCATCGCCCTATCCCCATAACCCTATCCTGTGAATGAATACATTTTAAAAAGGTGATAAGACCAAACCAGGGAATTATTGGCTGAATAGTTTGACTCCAAGCATTGGCAAGATGCTAAACAGAATCGTAAGAAATGTTGTCTATGATCACCTGGATCGAGAAGGGAGTCATCGGGCACAAAGTCTGGCTTTGGCAGGAGAAAAGGGTTGTGGCTCACTAATTTTTGAGGAATTTGCTAGATTGATGGTTAAGTTAACCCACTGGACAATGTCGACTTAGATTTTCAGAAGCGTTTGATAAGATCTCTCACAATAGATTAATCTATGAAATTGGCAAGTTACAATAAGATAATGTACTTAGAGGCAAAAAAAGGTTATTAATTGTTGTGGATCTGCATGCAGACAAGTGGTACCCAGCAGGGATCAGTGTTATTAAATAGCAATGGCCCTATGAATGAAATGGAGGAATTCTACTCCTAAATTAGCCATGCATTTTTAAATCTGGTCCTATCCCAGAAGATTACATGGTTGCTGGCAGGAGCGGCATATTGGGAAGAGTGATGTTCAAGGCAACAACTGTGTGGGGCAAGACCAGTGCTCCAGATTCTCTTTTCCTGTCCATTATAGCTGCTGGTGTAATATACCCACAAGTATATTTTGCATATTTGAATACTACTTACTCATTCACAAGGAATGATTTTAAAAAACCCTCACCTTGATAAGGGATGTTACCACAATAGCCCCAGCATTTACCATAGGATTGTGAGGTTTATCTGAAAAATAAAAAAGGGTATCACATGGAAAATACAGAATTTATTCTTAGGCAGGTAAAATCATTTTGGTTACAATAGTTGCAACATATCAGAAGTAATCAATTTCTAAAGCATATTAGTTTGGCTTAACTACTAAATTTAAACATCATAATTTAATGACATTCTAAATTTGCAACTCTGTTGTTGTACAGGGGATGGGGGAAGTGGAGAGGGCAGACGCAAATGATACAAACTATTAGTACCGCTACACCAGATTTTAAATACAAGTTTAGCTAGAAGTCTGTAATCAAAAACAGCAGAGGTCAAAATAATTTCTTTACATATATGGAATTATTTATGACTGCAGTGTACACAAGAAAACTGGTTATCAAATTTTCATGAGAGTCACCATGGCAACAAAGAGGCGGGCACGATAGCATCATTTAAGATGCATCTAGGCAGATATATGAAGGGCGGGGAACAGAGGGAAGTAGATCCTTGGAAAATAGGCGACAGGTTTAGATAAAGGGTCTGGATCGACGCAGGCTGGGAGGGCTGAAGGGCCTGTTCCTGTGCTGTAATTTTCTTTGTTCTTTAACAACCTTTTGCAAGCCTACAGAACTTTCATACCTCACTGCGCACAAAACTGCCACTGGGTATATTTCACATTTTGATCGAAATACTAATCACTAAAGGTAGACAGTGCAGTTTACGCAAAAATAATGCTAAAGATAGAATTGTTTTTCTTACAAAATGTTTAGATTCAAAATGAGAGCTATAATTCAAGTTTAGCCACTTGATAATTAGGAATGCAATATATACCATTGCATCAGACTATATTTATAAGTAACTAGAAATGTTAGTAATATTAACAAACTGAATTTAATAATTTCTATGATGATTCAGGTCTATAATTTTAGAAAGGGTAAAAAGTTTCCGTTTCTGAAAACTCAATCACAAACGGCATAGGTTCATTGAACACAGCTGACACTTAGAAGTAATATGCCCACTTTATTCTGAAACTGGCCAGACTTAGGGCTGGATTCTTCCACCCCATCCGCCAGAAGATTGCTACGGATGGGACGCGGACCACGTAAAGGCCCATTGACGTCGGGCGGGAATTTCTGATCGCTGGGCAGGCATGGCTGGAGAATCCCGCCCATAAAATTCACTAAAATGTCTGCCAGAGCTACTTGATAGAGTCAAATTAAGCAATAAAAAAATTATATCAAGGAATTTCAGTTTTGCATTTAAAACATAAATTCTACCTTCTTCATTTAGGAACAGTTTGTTGAACCGTAATCCACTGGGTTCTTTACCAACATATTTGTGAACATAATCTGTCCCAAGGTTATGAACAGAAACTGCATATTTTAAAGGTTTCACACAGGACTGAAGACAAAAGGGAACTTTGGTATCTCCAACTGAATGCCTAGAATAAGAAAGTTTTATATAATTAAATTGCAGTTCAACACTACAAAATAGCAGAAACACAAGAATTATCAAGATATATTTCGAATTATTAAAATACTGAATACTTAACTGTTTGCTACATGTCAGATACATTTATTGTAGACCAGTTTTCCTTCTAAAAAGGTATTGTGACAATCCACATTAAAACAGCAGCATCAAAACATTTAAATATTTTTTTAAAAAAGCTTCTTCCCTGCTGTTACCAGACTCCTAAACGACCCTCTTCTGGACTGACCTGATTAATACTGCACTACTGTATGCTTCACCCGATGCCGGTGTCTATGTATTTACATTGCGTATCTTGTCTCGCCCCATTATGTATTTTCTTTTTCTTTTCTTTTATTTTCATGTACTAAATGATCTGTTGGAGCTGCTTGCAGAAAAATACTTTTCACTATACCTCGGTGCAAGTGACAATAAACAAATCCAATAGCTCTCCAAATCTTTACGTGCATTACAATTTGTACAGTATTTTGGAGATAACATTGTATTACAAGCAACTTCTATGGAATCGTGGTGACTGTTAGTCCCAATCTAGGATTCCTTTTAATTAGGGCCACTAATGTATGCTGCCATATATACTAACAACATCCAATTTTACTTTACTATCATCCTGGACCCAACAACCATTCTTGTCTATCAATATCTGTGCCATCCTGAATAAACCAATATTTTCTCCAGTTCAATATTGGCAAGGCTCAAGGCATCCACTAAAAATCATGCCTGGAGCCATTTCATCTTCCTTCCTGGTCACTAACGTGAAACAAGCCCAGCATTGTGCAATGTTGGAGTCCTGGTGGACTCAGTTTGAAACCTTACATTATACACTACATAAGTTATTTTTTCCACTTGACAGCACATCCTTTATTAATGTTGCCAACCTTCATCCATTCTTTGTCACTCCCAAGGCTTGATTTAACCAACACACACCACACACTATCCAATCCCCTTCAGCCCTTCATCCCAGCTACTGCTTCTTGAAATCTGGACTTTGTGGAATCTCCACTCTTACCAAAGTGGCAGGGGCTTCAGCCATCATGATTCTGCATTTAAATTCTGCTCCTAAATTCACTCTACATTATCATTCTTCTTTTCCAGCAAAAGCCTCAAAATTCTACTCAATCATATTTCCTTCTCTACCTGTTCAGAGCCACTCAACACATTATACAACCTAAAAAGATGTTTTTAAAAGTACAAGTCATTGCTGAAAAAAGTTGTCCCGTTATTTCTTGAATCAAGACTTTTATTGGCATTTTTTAGATCAAATACCCAAATTTTACCCATTAGGTAAAACTATGCCAAAAGCAGTTATAAAAGCTCTCGCTATACTGTATTTTGTACTGAAAACACCAAATCAAAAAAAGGGAACAAATGACATTTTACATGACAATGTAAGAAACACTTGTCCAATTAATCTGGTCACCAGACTTATTTTGAAATGCATTGAGTAAATGCGCAGATTTGAAAAACCAAGTGGATTCATGCAAAGATAGCTTTGAACATTATTTTGTTAAGGTATAGCAGGCTAAATAGAATAGTTCCCCCAAGACAGGCGCAACGAAACAAAGCATGATTAACCTAGATCCAATTACTTAAATGCAGGCAACACACCACCTTCCTGTTGCTTGCCCACTAAAATGATTGCTGTGTCCACACAGCCATTGCTAAACCTTACTGTTCATTGACTGCAAATGAGCTAAGGGTGCAAAACTATTAACTTCATAGCACTCCTTAAAGCCAGGGTACAGATCTAAACAGGAAGTACACTGTGATAGCAGGTGCTGGCAGTTGTGGTAGTTGCGAATCTAACCTGGGAAGAAGCAAAGAGTGACAACTGAAAGAAAATTAAGGTTTTCTGATGCTACTCTGGAGACCATGGTGATGTATACGAAAAGTAGGAAAGATGTCCTGTATCTGTAGGGGGTTAGGTGGCACTCCCAGCACATGCACAAAAGACAAATCATGGGAGGAGAAGTAGGCCTTTTGTCCGATCAAGTCCGCTTCGCCATTCAGTTAGATCAGGACAGATATGATAATTTTTAACTCCACTTTCCCACTTTATCCCTATATCCCATGCTGGTTTAAAATTTGTCAATCTCAGCCTTGGAACATAATCAACACCCCAGCCCCTACAGCTCTCTAATAGAACATAACAGCGCAGTACAGGCCCTTCGGCCTTCGATGTTGCGCCGACCCGAGAAACCACTCTAAAGCCCATCTACACTATTCCCTTATTGTCCATATGTCTATCCAATAACCATTTGAATGCCCTTAATGTTGGCGAGTCCACTATTGTTGCAGACAGGGCATTCCACGCCCTTACTACTCTCTGAGTAAAGAACCTACCTCTGACATCTGTCCTATATCTATCTCCCCTCAATTTAAAGCTATGTCCCCTCAGGCTAGACATCACCATCCGAGGAAAAAGGCTCTCACTGTCCACCCTATCCAATCCTCTGATCATCTTGTATGCCTCAATTAAGTCACCTCTTAACCTTCTTCTCTCTAACAAAAACAGCCTCAAGTCCCTCAGCCTTTCCTCACAAGATCTTCCCTCCATACCAGGCAACATTCTGGTAAATCTCCTCTGCACCCTTTCCAATGTTTCCACATCCTTCCTATAATGCGGCGACCAGAATTGCACGCAATACTCCAAATGCAGCCGCACCAGTTTTGTACAGCTGCAACATGACCTCATGGCTCCGAAACTCAATCCCTCTACCAATAAAAGCTAACACACCGTATGCCTTTTTAACAACCCTCTCAACCTGGGTGGCAACTTTCAGGGATCTATGTACATGGACACCGAGATCTCTCTGCTCATCCACACTGCCAAGAATCTTACCATTAGCCCAGTACTCTGTCTTCCTGTTATTCCTTCCAAAATGAATCACCTCACACTTTTCTGCATTAACTTCCATTCGCCACGTCTCAGTCCAGCGCTGCAACTCATCTATGTCCCTCTGTAACTTGTAACATCCTTCCGCACTGTCCACAACTCCACCGACTTTAGTGTCATCTGCAAATTTACTCACCCATCCTTCTACGCCCTCCTGCAGGTAATTTATAAAAATGACAAACAGCAGTGGCCCCAAAACAGATCCTTGTGGTACACCACTAGTAACTGGACTCCAGTCTGAACATTTCCCATCAACCACCACCCTTTGTCTTCTTCCAGCTAGCCAATTTATGATCCAAACTTCTAAATCAGCCTGAACCCCATGCCTCCGTATTTTCTGCAGTAGCCTACCGTGGGGAACCTTATCAAACGCTTTACTGAAATCCATATACACCACATCAACTGCTTTACCCTCATCCACATGTTTGGTCACCTTCGCAAAGAACTCAATAAGGTTTGTGAGGCATGACCTACCCTTCACAAAACAATGTTGACTATCTCTAATCAAATTATTCCTTTCCAGATGATTATACATCCCATCTCTTATAAACCTTTCCAAGATTTTGCCCACAACAGAAGTAAGGCTCACTGGTCTATTACCGGGGTTGTCTCTACTCCCCTTCTTGAACAAGGGGACAACATTTGCTATCCTCCAGTCTTCTGGCACTATTCCTGTAGACAAAAACGACTTAAATATCAAAGCCAAAGGCTCAGCAATGTCCTCCTTAGCTTCCCAGAGAATCCTAGGATAAATCCCATCCGGCCCAGGGGACTTATCTATTTTCACACTTTCCAGAATTGCTAACACCTCCTCCTTATGAACCTCAAGCCCTTCTAGTCTAGTAGCCTGAATCTCAGTATTCTCCTCGACAACACTATCTTTTTCCGGTGTGAATACTGATGAAAAATATTCATTCACCACCTCTCCTATCTCCTCGAACTCCATGCACAACTTCCCACTACTGTCCTTGACTGGCCCTACTTTTACCCTAGTCATTCGTTTATTCCTGACATATCTATAGAAAGCTTTAGGGTTATCCTTGATCCTACCTGCCAAAGACTTCTCATGTCCCCTCCTGGCTCGTCTTAGCTCTCTCTTTAGGTCCTTCCTAGCTAACTTGTAACTCTCGAGCGCCCTAACTGAACCTTCATGTCTCATCTTTACATCCTTCCGCTTGGCAAGTGTTTCGACTGCTTTAGTAAACCACGGTTCCCTTGCTCGACCACTTCCTCCCTGCCCGACAGGTACATACTTATCAAGGACACGCAGTAGCTGTTCCATGTTCAAGCTCCACATTTCCATTGTGCCCATCACCTGCAGTTTTCCTCTCCATCCGATGCATCCTAAGTCATGCCTCATCGCATCATAATTGCCTTTCCCCCAGATATAACTCTTGCCCTGCGGTATATACCTATCCCTGTCCATCACTAAAGTAAACGTAATCGAATTGTGGTCACTATCACCAAAGTGCTCACCTACCTCCAAATCTAACACCTGTCCTGGTTCATTACCCAGTACCAAATTCCACAGATTCACTAACCTGAGAAGAAATTCCTCCTAATTTTTTGTCTTAAATGAGTGATCCAGTACTCCGAGATCATGCCCTCTGGTCGTAGACACTCCCACAATGGGAACAATCTCTCAGCCTTTACCCTGCCAAGCCCCGCAAGAATTATATATTTCCCAAAAATGTCATTCTTCTAAACTCCAGTGAGTTAAGGCCCAACCTACTCAACCCCTCTTCATGAGACTTCCTACCTAGGATCAACCGAGTGAAGCTTTCAACTGCCTACAATGTCAGGATATCTTTCCTTACTTAGAGACAAAAACTGTTCACAGTATTCCAGGTACGGTCTAGCTAGTGTTTTGTATAGTTTTAGCAGGACTGCTCTATTTTTATACACCATTCTCTTTGACATAAAGGCCAAAATTCTATTTGTCTTCCTAATTACCTGAACTTGCATGGTAGCTTTTTGCGATTTATGCAGGAAGAGCCCCAAATCCCTCTGCTGTAGCTTTCTGCAAACTCTCTCCATTTAAATAATATTCGGTTCCTTTATTCTTCCTACCAAACTGCATGACTTCACATTTTCCTACATTATATCCCATCTGCCAAGCTTTTGCCCACTCACTTAACCTGTCTATATCCCTCTGTAGACTGTCATCCTCACCACTTGCCTTCCCCCTCCCAATTTTGTGTCATCTGCAATTTTGGCAATAGTATATTCACTTCCCTCACCAAAGTCGTTAATATATATTGTAAATAATGGTTGCCCCAGCACTGATCCCTGTGGCACTCGGCTAGTTACAGGTTGCCATCCTGAAATGCCATCCTTATCCCAACTCTCTCTTCCATAAGTTAGCTAATCCTCCATCCATGTTAATATACTACCCCCAACATCAGGGCTCTCATCTGATTATGCAGTCTTTTATGCAATACCTTGGGACCCACCGTGTCGGAGAATCGCCGGGGGTCAGCATGAATCCCGCCCTGCCGTGTCCCGAATTCTCCGCCACCGGAGGTTCGGCGGGGGCAGGAATCGCGCCGCGCGGGAAATCCCCCGGCGATTCTCCGGTCCGCGATGAGCCGAAGTCCCGCCGCTGTAAACCCACGCCAGCCGGCATGGATTGAACCACCTTTCGAACGGCGGGACAAGGCAGCGCGGGCGGGCTCCCGGGTCCTCGGGGGAGGGCGCGGGCCGATCTGGCCCCGGGGGGGGGGGGGGGGGGGGGGGGGTGCCCCCACGGTGGCCTGGCCCGCGATCGGGGCCCACCGATCCGCGGGCAGGCCTGTGCCATGGGGGCACTCTTTTCCTTCCGCCTTCGCCATGGTCTCCACTATGGCGGAGGCGGATGAGACCCCTCCACTGCGCATGTGCGGGGATGCAGTGAGCGGCCGCTGACGCTCCCGCGCATGCGCCACACGGCAAAGTCATTTCCGCGCCAGCTGGCAGGGCACCAAAGGCCTTTGCCGCCAGCTGGCGGGGCGGAAATCAGTCCGGCGCGGGCCTAGCCCCTCAAGGTGAGGGCTCGGCCCCCCTCCCCCCCCCCCCCCCCAAGATGCGGAGGATTCCGCACCTTTGGGGCGGCGCGATGCCGGACCGATTCGCGCCGTTTTTGGCGCCAGTCGGCGGACATCGCGCCGATTGCGGAGAATCCCGCCCCTTATCATACATTTTTGGAAACTCGCGTATATTACATCTACTGGTTCCCCATTATCTATCCTGCTCATCCACCTCAAAGAATTCAAATAAATTTGGTCATAATGATTTCTTCTTCGTGAAGACAATCTGTTCGATTATATTATGCATTTCTAAATGCTCTGCTATTATATCCTTTATAATGGAACATTTTCCCAAGCCCCGATGTTAAACTAACTGGCCTACAGTTACCCGTTTATTTGTCTTCCTACCTTTTTGAATAAGAGTGTATCATGAGCAGTTTTCCAATCCTGTCGGATATTTTCCAAAATTTACGGATTCTTAGAAGATTACTACCAGTCCATCCACTATCTCTGTAGCTACTTCTTTGATACCCTATGTAACCAATCATGTCCAGATTTAATAGCCTTTGACCCCATTAGTTTCCTTGAGAACAGAAAGCCCTGGAGATCATTGCCAAGAGTCTAACCCCGGCAGCATGGATGTGGTGCCACAAGTTTAATGACTTCACATGTGTGAAGGTGGCCAGTGAAAATCGCTTATTGTCACAAGTAGGCTTCAATGAAGTTACTGTGAAAAGCCCCTAGTCGCCACATTCCGGCGCCTGTTTGGGGAGGCTGGTACGGGAATTGAACAGTGCTGCTGGCCTGCCTTGGTCTACTTTAAAAGCCAGCGATTTAGCCCAGTGTGCTAAACCAGTGAATGTACCTTCTAAGTCATACCCTACTAGTCACTAGCTTCAGCGACTGTTCAATTCACCACATACCCACTGACCCAGCAGCAATCACTTATCAGAGATTCATGCCTAACATTTATATGCTCCACCTCACCTTTCCATACTTAATACTACTTGAAGTCTCACCTTTCCATACTTAGTACTACTTGAAGCCTCACCTTCCACACTGCAAACCACATCACCCAAACAGATTGCAAGGCACTGAGACACTTTTTTCTCTCTCTTATAGGACAAAGTGTTGCATAACCAAAGACAGCAGAAGGTAACTGGAGAGAGAACAAGAACCCCTGCATATCCTAATGCCCATGGAAAGGACAGTGCAAGCCATTATTGGAATAGAAATCGAGCCCCATGGTTAGCAAAGGGCCAAGTTAACTGAAGACGACAGTACCCTCACCCCAAATCCTCCTCACATCCCACAATCATTTCTGATTTACAAGCTGCAGACTCCCCCATCCTTGATCACAACCACACCCTTAAGCCTTTCATATAGGCAAAAAGTGCAATCTGGTCAAGTAGTGCTTCAAGATGATAGTGAGGATGAAAGTACTTGTCACTCGAATCACACACACTGCCATGAACTCAGATATTGTATGTAATTTAGATGACAGCATAAAACAGATCAGCATGTGGAGAGACATCAAACACAAGTGATCTTCAGATAGGCCTGGGGGAAGAATAGCGCAAGAGTGCTAGCCAGAGAGCTAGGTCACACACCGGATTTGCTACAGGCAGGAATATTCCCTTCCAGTCGGGGAACATTTCAGCAGTCAAGGGCATTCAGCATTTAATCTTCGGGAAAGCATTCTCCAAGGCAGCCTTCAGGACGCACAAACGCAGAATCGCCGAGCAGAAACTTATAGCCAAGTTCCGCACACATGAATACGGCCTCAACCGGGACCTTGGATTCTTGATGCATTACATTCAACCCCCACCATCTGGCCTGGGCTTGCGAAATCCTACCAACTGTCCAGGCTTGAGACAATTCACACCGTGATTATCCCTCTCTCTGGATATGTAAAGACTTAATTATCTGCAAAAGCTCGCATTCAAAGTATCATCTTGCATCTTTGACTTTGTCTACATATATGTTTCTGGAACCTACCTCTTCATTCACCTGAGGAAGGAGCAGTGCTACGAAAGCTAGTGATTCGAAACAAACCTGTTGGACTTTAATCTGGTGTTGTAAGACTTCTTACTATACAATAAAGAATAACTGCCCAAGTTATGCACCTTGCAACATGGTGCAAAAGATGGCTTCACACTGACTCATGGTTTACAGTACGGCAGGGGCAATCAACAATGAAAGTGGAGATGAACAATGATTGGAATTCAGCCATATACCGGAGCAGTCTCATAAGTAGAAATTCCAGATGACTCCAGTTGCTGAAAAGCACAGGGGGTATCTTAAGTTTAAACAGCTCATGCTCACTGCACACATGCAGTAACCAGTTTTTGCAAGGTTTTCAAAAATTCCTTCTGATACTGGTGCGTAAATGGAAGCAAGTTTCAAATTCCTATTAATAGACCAATGTTTTTGCTGCAGACCAGCAACTTTCCAGCAACTGATCCTGGGCCCTTAATTTTAAGTCATAAATGAGCTGCGTCAGTTCTCAGGTGGTCTCTGCCAAGATATCCCATGAAAGCAAAAACAAACATTGGGAATTGGTCGGTGTATACACACACTTCCTTTACGGCCATTTACAGAAGACTGGCATACTGAAGTTGTGAAGGAGTATGCAGTTCCACCCACTTGCTCTCCTGGCTGAAGTTCATTTCCACCGAGGTGAAAGACTATAAAAAATAAAGACGACTTAAAAACAGGTAAAAGAATAGAAATATCAGAAAAGTGTAAGAACAACCTTTTTCCTCGTCAATTTTCCGTCGTTCTCGCCAAAAGGTTTTTGGAGTACAGTTCCACAGGCAAATGTCACCCTCCGGTACTTCACCAAGTGGTCATTAGTATATGCAAGACTTGACAGTAAGGCAGGCAAGCTGTTCAATCGCAAGGAGTCAAAAAAGAAGAGATTCTGCCTTCACTTGAGGTCCCCATACACATACTTTCAACACAGACCCCTGGATTGTAATAAAAAAATGAGTATGAACACTGGCTGAATTTTCCCCTCCCTTACCCTGCTATACTGAAGTCAACTGTGGTGTTCCTATGGTCTTCTGGCCACATTCAATAAATCAGCTGAACCAAGGCTCTGCCAGTATATATAGTTCAGCCACTCGATAGATAAACTCTCAGTCATCAGGTAAAGCAATGCGTCTATTGTAGGCTTGGGTATGAAAGTACTTGTTCATTGGTCACCAACATGAGGGGAAAATCAGGTCAACATATAAGTCAAAACAATGCCAAAATAAAAAAAATCTAATCAAAAGATTTTTAAAATATATACACAGCGAAATGTTTTCCACCGCAACAGTTCACAACTGGTCAATTAAAAAATAAAATCCAAGGGCAGCACGATGGCGTAATGGTTAGCATTGCTGCCTCACGGCGCCGAACTCCCAGGTTCGATCCCAGCTCTGGGTCACTGTCCATGTGGAGTTTGCACATTCTCCCAGTGAATGTGCAGGATAGGTGGATTGGCCACGCCAAATTGCCCCTTAATTGGAAAAAATAAATTGGGTACTCTAAATTTATATATTTTTTAAATCCAATTTTTAAAAAAATTTTTTAAAGGGCACATATCAATAACACAATAGGTGTTAACAGTAGCACAGATTTCTTCAACTAAAATTGGTGACATTAATGTACAGCTAATGAAAAGTGGAACCTTATTAACAGAGATCGTTTATTTAGAATTAAGTTAACAATTTTAACTTGGTCACTGGAACATTAGTACAATTACTCTTTGTTCTCACTGGAACGACAGAGGTTGAGGGACGACCTAATACAAGTCTACAAGATTGAGGGGCATGGGCAGAGTGGATAGTCAGAAGTTTTCCCAGGGTGGAAGAGTCTAGGGGGCATAGGTTTAAGGTACGAGGGGCAAGGTTTAAAAGATGTACGAGGCAGGTTTTTTTTTTTTTAATAAACACAGAGGGTGAGAGAGCCTGGAACTCACTGTCAGGGTAGGTAGTGGAAGCAGATACAATAGTGACTTTTAAGGGGAGTCTTGACAATACATGAATCGGATGGGAATAGAGGGATATGGTCCCTGGAAGGGTTGGGGTTTTTAGTTCAGATGGGCACCATGGTCGGTGCAGACCCGAGAGGGCCGAAGGGCCTGTTCCTGCGCTGTAATTTTCTTTGTTCCTTGTACTTTTTTCTGTTTTAGCCACACCGTGGCAAAAATGCAAAACTTGTAACTGGCATCTCTAATTTTTTTAATCTTAAGTTATTATGTAAGGTAATCAAGAGATCAGTTATGTATCAAAATGCAAAATAAATGTTATACAACTCTCCTTCAGGAAGCCACATTTCAAATGAACCACGTTTAAAATAAAATAATTTATGCGGGCAAGGTGCAGAATGAAAGGGTTAATATCTGTGATACTTTAACTTCACTAACCCAACCACCCCTCCAAACTTTGTGGTCAGACTTTAAATGTCTTGAACCTTAACAAAAAAATGTTGCTATGAAAATGTGAGCAGAATCACTATTAATTTGCACACTTTACTACCTATGTGTATTTAGGACATGATAAACCATTCAATAAAAATGGCACTTAAATTATCAATTCTATTCTGAAACTCGGTGAAGAAAGCATGGGTAATGGCAAAAAGATCACATTTTCCAACTTGTTGTTTGTTCCCAAATAGAGAATTTGTTCTAAAATTCATTCCAAAAAGGAAATAGCTTGCTAAAACAAAATCAATTTTAGGAAGCACCATAGATTAATAAGCAACACTTGTTTAGTTTTTATTATGCATTTCGAATTCTCATTAAGGTTTACTTCATCAGAAAAATATTTCCATTGCATTACAGGATTTGTGCAGGAATTTGATTTTCAAACCTAATGGAATGACATCCCGTCTCAAACATTCACATATCCTTCAAATTCCTAACTCATGACCAACACAGCTTTGGAATACTGAAGCCAATTATTAAGTACTTCTAATAATAATAATTCTTATTAGTGTCACAAGTAGGCTTACATTAACACTGCAATGAAGTTACTGTGAAAATTCCCTAGTCGCCACACAACAGCGCCTGTTCGGGTACACCGAGGGAGAATTCAGAATGTCCAATTCACCTAACAAGCACATCTTTTGGGACTTGTGGGAGGAAACCGGAGCACCCGGAGGAAATCCATTGCTCAATCTTCCAATAGAAAGGGTGACATGGTAGCACAGTGGGTAGCACTGTTGCTTCACAGCTCCAGGGTCCCAGGTTCAATTCCCAGCTTGGGTCAGTGTCTGTGCGGAGTCTGCACAATCTCCCCGTGTTTGCGTTGGTTTCCTCTGGGTGCTCGTTTTCTCACACAGTCCAAAGATGTGCAGATTAGGTGGATTGGCCATGATAAATTGACCTTAAGAGTCCAAAAAGGTTAGTTGGGGTTATGGGGATGGGCAAGAGGGCTTGGGTGGGGTGCTCTTTCCGGGGCCAGGTGCAGACTCGATGGGCCGAATGGCCTCCTTCTGCACTGTGAATTCTATGATTCAGACACTGGAAGCACGATGGTGAGTGGATATGACTGCAGCCTCACGGACTGAGGTCCCAGGTTCGATCCCGGCTCTGGGTCAGTGCGTGTGGAGTTTACACATTCTCCCCATTTTTGCTTGGGTCTCACCCCCACAAAGATGTGCAGGTTAGGTGGATTGGTCACGCTAAATTGCCTCTTTAAAAAGAAGCAAGAAGCCTTTCTTTGTACTTTAACTGGAGACAATTCTATTCAATTACAAGTTAATTTGCCTCACTCATTAAGCACTTTCATTATTGAAGTAATTAACTAATATTTGAAAAATTTGTATTTAAAACATTTAGCTGAGGTCCAAGATCAACAGAATTCCAAATCAAATTTAGGTTATATAGATTTTAAAGAAATTATACTAATCTGAAGCCAAATAATGGTTATTCAAAGGCAAAATCCAGAGTGATGTGGAGATGCCGGCGTTGGACTGGGGTGAGCACAGTAAGAAATCTTACAACACAAGGTTAAAGTCCAACAGGTCTGTTTCAAATCACTAGCTTTCGGAGCTCAGCTCCTTCCTCAGGAGCTCAGGCTCCTTCCTTCCCCTGAGGAATGAGCTGAGCTCCGAAAGCTAGTGATCTGAAACAAACCTGTTGGACTTTAACCTGGTGTTGAAAGACTTCTTACTGTGCAAATTCCAGAGTATTAGAGCAGCACGGTGGCGCAGTGGGTTAGCACTGCGGCCTCGCGACGCCGAGGTCCCAGGTTCGATCCCGGCTCTGGGTCACTGTCAGTGTGTAGTTTGCACATTCTCCCTGTGTTTGCAATGGTTTCCCCCCCACAACCCAAAAATGTGCAAGCTAGGTGGATTGACCATGCTAAATTGCCCCTTAATTGGAAAAGATGAATTGGGTACTCAATTTTTTTTTTTAATATAAAAGAAAAAAAAAATTCAGAGTAATTTTATCCCAAATTCTTACATTACAAAGAATAGCATCACTTTAGGCCCAGGAGTGGTCAGAAGAGGAGAAGATACTTTCAAACTAACATTCCCACATAACATCAAATAGCAGCAGAGTGAAGGCTTACCATTTCAGTCACCTGAGCAAGAAGGATACGCTCAAGTTATATAGAAAGATTTATCTAACGTTAGAAGCAAGGACTTCCATCCATACTGCAATCAACTTTCCCAAATTGAGAATCAACCAGGTTCAAATTCAAGCTGTTTTCATATCTTTAGTCAATCATGAAGAGCAAGCAAGGGTGTGTCTGACTCCCAATTAATCCCAGAGACGGGCAATAGATCCAAATAGCTCACAAAATGGGTCTTTCCTGAATCAGAGACTTAGGGTGGAATCCTTCCACATAGTGCTGCTAGATCTGTGCTGCTAGATCACAATAATTTATATTTTTCTTTTAGCTGATATCTTATTTCCACTTCAGCACAATCATCCAAAATGAATTTGAATCCATGCTTATTTGCTGGGACTGGCTAAATTTCTACAATTCACAAATAATAGGGTCCTCAGCAATATATTGCTATTTTAAATTGGAATTGGTCCAATGACACACCAATCAAGAAGTTTGCAGCAGTCGTCACTCTAGCCAATATGGAGACTCTGTAGAAATGTTCACAGCAATGAGATTAAAAGTTTCTATAAATGAAGTCATAATGCATAAGACAACACAATCAAAATGAAAATTAACCAGTAAATGCTTCAGTAAAGGCACCTAACGTCAGAAATGGATGAAGGGATGATCAGCATTGCATTGCTCTCAGGTTTTAAAGTGACTTTCATTTTAGGATAACCTTTGGTTCTACTTTGTTATTCATGCATGCATGAAGGCAAATAGAAAAATAGACATGGAGAAGGCTGCTAAGCACAATCTGACTACTGTTTACATTTTGGGATTGTGACAGGATCCACAAGCATACTGCAGCTTCCAGACAAGTGCATTACGAGGCTTATTGAGATATTGTTCAGAATGGATTCTTATTTTGGTAAAACATGTATCTGACACTCAGATGTTCAGCAAGTACAACAAATAACTGCAGCCTCTTAAAAATGGGGTTCTTTTAGCCTTCTCAACTAATATATCCATTACGGAGGTCACATTTTTGAATTCAATAATCTTTCCATTTGTTTTTAAAAGAAATGAACATGAACTATTAGTAGGAACAATTACAACTTAATCTCAAAGAACACGAATTACCTACTTACCCAACCAAATCCAAAGCATATTTCCATCAAGATGTTTAAAATTGAAATCCCATAGACTAATAGGTAATGCAACATCTGGTGCAGTAGTGAGGCATGACGGTTCCAGGATCAATCCCCACTGTAGAAAAGGATGGCAAAAAAGGCTTAATGCCTCCAGTGGATAGGAACCTTGTTGGTCACTGGAAAAGAATGCCCCCATGTCCCATTGGGAAGGTGATCAAGCACCAAGATGATGTCAGCTATCCCTCGCCATGATAGCCCGAGGCTCCTGGGGCATTGGTGATTGTATATACCAGGGCAGCTGATGCATTCTATGCTCAGTTCGAGCAGGAAACCATCAAATCGTTGTCAACTGCCCCATCAGCCTTGGAACACCCATACCTATCATCACAGCTTCTGAAGTCAGATCAGCCTTCTTGAAAGTGAACCATCAGGTCCTGACCGAGTCCCTGGTCATGCACTCAGATCCTGCATGGACCAACTGGCGGGTGTGTTCGCGGACATCTTCGACTTTATCCTACTCCGTTCAGAGCTTCCCAGCTGCGTCAAGAAGACCACCATCATACCGGTGCCAAAGAAGAACCACGCAACTTGCCTCAATCACTATCGTCCGGTGGCCTTGACATCTATCATTATGAAGTGCATCGAGAGGTTGATCATGAGACACCTCAAATCTATGCTCCAAGATTGCCTTGATCCATTGCAATTCGCATACCACCACAACCGGTCCACAGCAGACAGCAACTCCCTGGCCCTGCACTCATCCCTGGAACATCTCGACAACAAGGACTCCTACATCAGACTCCTATTCATTGACTACAGCTCCACCTTCAACACCATACTCCCAACCAAGCTCATATCAAAACTCCAAAATCCAGGACTTGGCTCCTCACTCTGCAACACTCAAGATTGGATTGGATTGGATTTGTTTATTGTCACGTGTACCAAGGTACAGTGAAAAGTATTTTTCTGAGAGCAGCTCAACAGATCATTAAGTACATGAAAAGAAAAGGAAATGAAAGAAAATACATAATAGGGCAACACAAGGTACACAATGTAACTACATAAGCACCGTCATCGGGTGAAGCATACAGGGGTGTAGTATTAATGAGTTCAGTCCATAAGAGGGTCATTTAGGAGTCTGGTAACAGCGGGGAATAAGCTGTTTTTGAGTCTGTTTGTGCATGTTCTCAGACTTTTGTATCTCCTGCCCGATGGAAGAAGTTGGAAGAGTGAGTAAGCCAGGTGGGCGGGATCTCTAATTATGCTGCTCACTTTCCCCAGGCAGCGGGAGGTGTAGATGGAGTCAATGGATGGGAGGCAGGTTCGTGTGATGGACTGGGCTGTGTTCACGACTCTCTGAAGTTTCTTGCGGTCTTGGGCCAAGCAGTTGCCATACCAGGCTGTGATGCAGCCAGATAGGATCCTTGACTTTCTGGCCCTCGACCACAATCAGTAAGAATAAACAACAACATCTCCTCCACGATAGTCCTCAACATCAGGGCCCAGCAAGGTTGCATACTTAGTCCCCTACTGTACTCCCTATACACACACACGCAACAGTATGGCAAAATTTGGCTCCAACTCCATCGACAAGTTTGCTGATGACATGACCGTAGTGGGTCGGATCTCAAACAATGATGAGTCAGAATACAGGAGGAAGATAGAGAACCTAGTGGCGTGGTCTAACGACAACAATCTCTCCCTCAATGTAATCAAAACTAAGGAGCTAGTCATTGCCTTCAGGAAGCAAAGTATCGTACACACCCGTGTCCATCAATGGTGCCGAGGTGGAGATGGTTGACAGCTTCAAATTCCTAGGTGTGCACATCATCGGCATCTATCCTGGTACACCCAAGTCAACGCTACAACCAAGAAAGCACAAGAGCACCTATACTTCCTCAGGAAACTTAAGGAGATTCGGCAATCCAACAGTGACTCTTACCAGTTTGTACAGAGGCACCATAGAGAGCAACCTATCTGGCTGCATCAGTCTGGTATGACAACTGCTCAGCCCAAGACTGTAAGAAACTACATAGTTGTGAACACAGCCCAGTCCATCTCGCCAACCCGCCTCGTATTCATTGACTCGGTCTACACCTCCCGCTGTCTTGGGAATGCAGGCAGCATAATCAAACACACCTCCCACCCACGTTATTCTCTCTTCCAACTTCTTCCATTGAGCAGGAGATACGAAAGTCTGAGAACACGCACTAACAGGTTCAAAAACATCTTCTTCCCCGCAGTCACCAGACTCTTGAACGGCCCTTTTATGGACTGAACTGATCTCTTCACACATCTTCTCTACTAAGTACTACTACACTCCGTATGCTCCCCTGACGCCTGTGCCTATGAACATACATTGTGTATTTATGTCCTATGTTTTTTTTCATGTACGGAACGATCTGTACACGTGGCAATGGGCGGGCCACTCCGGCGGAGAGGAGTGGCGCGAACCACTCCGGCGTCGGTCCACCCCTGAAGGTGTGGAACCCTCCGCGCCTTCAGGAGCTAGGCCGGTGCCGGAGTGTTTGGCGCCGCGCCAGCCGGCACGGAAGGACTTGACGCTGCGTCAACCGGCGCGGAATGGCCTCCGCCGGCCAGCACGAGTTGGCGCATGCGCGGGAGCGCCAGCGTGTCCAGAGTGCCCCCATGGATCTGTGGGCCCCGATCGCGGGCCAGGCAAGCGTGGGGGCACCCACAGGGGCCAGATCCCCCCATGCCTCCCCCCGGTAAGGACATGTTGTGATTTACGCAGGCGGGATCCGCCGAAAATGGGCGGCCACTCACAGGTCGGAGAAACGCTGGGGGGGGGGGGGGGGGGCCGCTGCCAGCAGCCACCTACCGGCGCGCCGCGATTCCCGCCCCAACCAAGACCCCGGCGCCGGAGAATTCGGCAGCCGGCGAGGGCGAGATTCGCGCCGCCCCCTGGCGATTCTCCGACCCGGTGGGGAGTCAGAGAATCCCGCCCAATAAATCAAATCCAAATCTAATCTGAAGTTGACCCAGATAGGAGGAACAAACAGTGAATGCCCTCTGGAAATGGGATCAGATAACTCCGTTTTCAAGTGGTTCTTGGAATAGTTGTTTGACTACATCAAAACGGATATTTTTTGGATTGGTAAAATACATTTGATTACTAATTTGGGTAAAGAGCAACCCGTTTATTGCATCAACGTGAATCACCTGGTACACATTTCAATTTCAGAGATCAAGAAAAGTAGGACTGTGTTTCAAGAAAGTTGATTTATGATGATTGTGAGATCAAGCACAAACTAGCCAGCGAAATTCCAAATGTAAATCTCAGGAACAAAATTTCATGTTCCAGATGTTCACAAAACCGAATACTCAAGAATGGTCACAATTTAATTCCCCAAGTACCAGAAATAAGAAGATGAAAATAACATTACACCTTGATGAAACAGTGTTCAGGACCCATGCATATGGAATGCAGCAGTTTAAGAAAGCCTTCTCAAAGGAAATTAAGGATGGGCAATAAATACTGAGCTTGCCAATGACGACCGATACCCACGTCTATGAACCAAAAGCTTCAGAAGCTTTATTTTCAGGGAGGAGGGTGGAGATGTAAAAAGGTCAATGGAGAAGAAAATAAAAATGCTATTGAACCTCAAGCCCTTAGACTAAAACAGCTTGGACTGTGCGTTCTCATTTAAGGCATGATAATGGATTAGTCCAGAGGATGGAGCTGGGGAATAACCCCAGCACTAAATCATTATTCAGAAACCTATGTGAGAATAGGAATTTTCAAATGTAATGGCTACAAACCAATCTTTCCTTGCTTAAACTAATTGTTGGAAAGTCTGAAATAATTTTCTCCAGAGGGTTAAGTGTTCGATGCAAATACATTCCTTATAAACATATCAATAATTTCACTTTACCTACCACATAAAGAAAAGCTTTTTTCAAGAAGTTTCTTCTTCAGTCTGTTAGGGTCTATGTGCAGAGAGTTTGGACAATCCCAATCCATCTCCTGGGAAGGAAGGGTCTAAAACATAAAACTGACCCTAATTTGAGAGCAAATGGCAATCTTTTACAAATGACCAAGATGGTTGAAGGTGCTCACACTGGGAGTTGAGCACAATATTGAAGCAGAGCAGAATAATTTACATTTAACACCTGGCTGCGTGGAAACTTCCCAAATCTCCAAGGACCGGATTTTCACAACAGAAAGCCCTCAATGGTGGTGAAAATCTCTGTAAATGACCAAAAATCCTAAGTCCCAGGGCTCACACAGGCATGATTCCCTGAGGCCACTGGCCATTCAAATAACCGGCTGCTTCCAATGATGTAGGATTTTGGAAGAACAGGAGTGTTGAATCCAAAGTGTGTTGATTAGAACAGTTTAAGAGGAAGTCTGATAGCCAGTGTCGGTACCCCTTTGAATAGAATTCTGGGACACCTTTGGAAGCGATAAAGCACCCTCTGGGATTGTTAAAAGTGAACATGATTATGCACGTTTTACACAAACTTATTGAAACAGTCAAGCTGTAAAAGAGGCACCCATCTGTCCAGGAACTGTCCAGCTATCAAGAAAATGTTATCCAGCTGTCAAAGCTATGTAGGAAGTGTCAAACATGTCAAAACTATCTAGGAAGTGCCAAGCCTATAAAGTTACACAGGAAGGGGTATTAGGGCTTGATGGTTACAGGGTGGGTAGGGGCATGGGGACTATGTGGCTGGAGGGGCGTTATTTGTTTTATTATTTTTTATTTATTTAAACACAGAGGTGGGCCTTGCTCCCAGCCCATTCCAGGCCCAGCAGATTTGTTTTGGGTCACCTGACCGGACTTCAGCCTGCATTTCCACCAACCGAATCCTACCTCAGGCGGTAATTTTTAAAAGGTCAGGTCTGCTGGTCAAGGAAACCTCCCAACTTGGCAAACCCAACCTAGAGATGAAAGTCTGGACCCAAATCTCGAGCACAAACAGCGAGGGGGAAGCGACTGCTTAGAGTGATGGTTGTTAAATAGTCGCGACTTTGTGCTCTCCAATTGAACATTTAAACGAGGCAGAGTATGTCTAAATGGAATACACTGAAGCAGAACAAGCCGCAGTAGAAATAAAGTGATTGTCATTAAGTGTAAATGTAACTTTATGGGTTGCAGCATTCTATTTCTAAACAGACTGCCTACCCTTCATATATATGAAATAAGACCAGAAGGATGAAATGAATGGCTAGAGGGAAATAAAGTGAGAGCATCGCAAAGATGACAACGACTTTTCAGTTGGAACCCAAGGGAAGTGCGGAGGGAAACGTGCCACCAAAGAAAGGATAAGTGGCTCACTTAAGTGCCATGACTTACAGATACTCTGGCACAATAGATGAACACAAAGATTAATCACTTCAAACTCAGCTTTGGGAGATAAGAATAGTTAGCCATGCAGTTGAAACCATGAGCCATCTTTGCATGGAACCAATGGAAAGTTTGGCACCATATGGAAGACGACAAATGCCAGCACAATAAACTATTTATCTCTGGTTAGGGCTCTAAACCCATTAACTACAAATATTACAAGATTACTATGGTACCAAACATGTATGGATGCTTTTCATCTTTGGTGATCTTTGTGATGGTTGAGTGAAAAGGAATGATGGAATTATTCTGGAAATGAGGAAAAGGGAGTTTGCAAATAAAGTATGACTGGATGAATCATTCAACAGGTGCAATATAATTTAAAATAGCGGTTGTCAATTTAGAAATTCCCAAGACTAAAAATAAATCAAGGAGAGCTCGAGCTTACTAGATTTAACAAAAAAGTATTTTAAAAAGAGTGGAAGATGAAACTGAAATGGTTAAAAATAAATTCAGTACCAAATGAATGGCATCACAATATGTTAAAAAAGTGGGTGTACAAATTGTGGATGCTTTTGTCATTATCTTCAAAAAGTTTCCTGATTCAGGAACCTTCCGTTTGGACTGGAAAAAGGCCAATGTCGCTCCATTACTTAAGAAGGGTGGGAGAGAACCCAGGTAACATCCAAGTCCGTTGTGAAAATGTTACTAGAAGAGTGACTGAGTTCATGAGCAAATATGAACTGATGAGGGACCAGCAGGTCTGTCAAAGCTAATTGAATTCTTGAGGATGTCGCTAATATGGTTAATAAAGAAGTGTCTCAGCACTGCATGAGTTCTGGGAGGGTGTGGCAAGAGTGATCTCAAAAAGGTGGTGGGGGTCCGGGTCAAACCAAGCTGGGGGTTAGCTATATTTGGGGTTGCAGAAGAACCGGGAGTGCAGGAGGCGAAAGAGGCCGACGTTTTGGCCTTTGCGTCCCTAGTAGCCCGGCGAAGGATTCTACTTATGTGGAAAGAAGCGAAGCCCCCGGGCCTGGAGGCCTGGATAAACGACATGGCAGGGTTCATAAGACTGGAACGAATAAAATATGCGTCAAGAGGGTCGGCTCAGGGGTTCACCAAGCGGTGGCAACCGTTCCTCGACTATCTCGCGGAACGATAATGGGAAAACAGAAAAGACAGTAGCAGCAACCCGGGGTGGGGGGTGTTATTTCGTACTTTGTTTTTCCTTTAGGCTAGTTGTTGATATTTGCTTCTTGTGTATTACTTTCTCATTTGTTGTTAGTTTAATATATTATTTAAATAATGTTTAATGTATATTTTATTATTAAGTTGTAAAAATGGAAAATTTGTGTTTGAAAAACTTCAATAAAATATATATTTTTAAAAATAAATAAATAAAGAAGTGTCTGTATTGATGAGACTTCTATGGACATCTAGATGATATTGGATAAGTTCATTCTAGAAATTGTTAGCCAAAACAAAATACGAGATAAACAATTTTAAAACTGAGACTAGAGATTGTTGGCCAAGGGTATTAAGAGGCATGGAACCAAAGTGGGTAAATGGAATTAAGAAATAGATTAGCAATGATCTAACTGAATGTTGGAACAGGTGCAAAGGTCTCCTTTCTTATGTATCCAACAGAAAGCACATATTTTTTCATTTAGAACTTAAGATAATAAGGAGAGTCTGTTTAAAAACATTAAAACAAACTAGTTTTGAAAAGTTCCACTCAACTGTTTAAGTCATGATTCATGTGGACAACTGAATATTTTGAAGTAGAAGCAATTCATTACAAAAATGCACTTCCAATTTGTTTTTAAACCCACCACTAATCTGCAAGTACATCTTGGTGATTCAGTGCCATTTCTAATGGCATTAATGTCAAAATAAATTATAAACAAGATATATCCAGTTGTGACTATATTTTATAGCATCCATTCCCTAGATTATTTTTCTGCTACAAGTTACTTTTTAAAAAAAATAAAATTATTAACTGTTTCTTACCTTTGCCCATCCACTGTGCATAAAGACACACCCCACAAATCTGGGCTAAATTTAGCCAGTTGTGGGATATAATCAGCAACCTGTTGAAGAAGGGAGATAAAAAAAAAAACACATGAGGGAATTGTGTCTGCAGAACAGCCTTGCTTGCAATTCCCACTCGCTCAGTGTATAGTTTTGTGCTTTAGGTCTACAACAGCATTGCATTGCACCAAGAAAAAGCATTACTTTCATGGCCTCCCATTACATCTATAATGTAAACTGGATGATAATAAAACGTTTGTGCAATTTAACAGTAGACAAAAATCAGAGATTAGAAAATCAAAGTTATTAATAGGAATATGGAAACAAAAAAATCTTGTTCTTGTAGGTAAGTAAATAATCTGGGGGTTACCATTGATCAGAAACTGAATTGGATATTTATACTAATATTAATACTGTGGCTACCAGGGCAGGTTAAAGGCTAAGAATGCCACGGCGAGTAACTCATCTCCTGACCCCCCCCCCCCCCACAAAGCCTGTTCGCCATCTACAAGGCACAAGTCAGGAGTGTAATGCAACACTCTCCACTTGCCTGGATGAGTGTAGCTCCAACAACACTCAAGAAGCTCAACATCATCCAAGACAAAGCAGTCCGCTTGATTGCTCCTCCTTCCCCAAACATTCAAACCCCCCCACCACCGACGAACAGTGACAGCCATGTGTACCATCTACAAGATGCACTGCAGTAACTCTCCAAGGTCTTCAGACAGCACCTTCCAAACCCACGACCCTCTAGAAGGACAAGAGCAGCAGATACCTGGGAACCCCCATCACCTGGAGGTTCCCCTCCAAGTCAATCACCATCCTCACTTGGAAAAATATCGCCGTTCCTCACTGTCGCTGGGCCAACATCCTGGAACTCCCTCCCTAACAGCACAGTGGGTGTACCTACACCTCAAGGACTGCAGCGGTTCAAGAAGGTAACACCACCACCTTCTGAAGGGCAACTAAGGATGAGCAATAAATGCTGGCCTAACCAGCGACGCCCACATCCCGTAAATGAATTTTAAAAACATTCAGCAGTTTAGTATTCAATTTCCTATTGCATTAAAAATAAAAATTAAGTTATACCTTTCCACCTGACATTTTTTTGGCGCTCTCATAAAGGCCATCTATGTGGGATGCAAATATTTCAAAATCTGGAATGACAAACTTCCTCCTAAATGCTTGAGTGAGCAGCACAATATTGCTTCCAACGCATCTGAAACAAAACAGTGAAAGACCCAGAATTATTAAAAATTAATGCCTGAAATTAAGCTTCCATATACATTTTTCTGCATCACACCAATTAAACAAGTATTTGTCTTAAAATATAAAAAATGTTATCCTATCTAAATTATGGTTAGATACCACAGTCCAAACTTTTAAAATCATTTGTTGATGGGATGCGGTGTCGCTGCATTTATTGCCCATCCCGAATCGCCCTCGAGAACCTCTGCTTTCCATATAGATATACACACAGTGGGGTCAGGGAGGGGATTTCAGGATTTTGATTCAGTAACAGTGAAGCAGCAGCAATACAGTTCCAAGTCAGGATGGTCTGAGATTTGCAGAGGAACTTGCAAGTGGCAGTGTTTCCATGCATCTACCGTCCTTATTCTTCAAAGTGGTAAGCGAGTTATTAGGAAATTGGGTCCAGAAATGAGACCCCAATGTAGTAGGCAATTTAGGGGTTAAACAGACTGAGGGAATAGAAAAACTTGCAAATGCAGATAAGAGGGATACACCCACACCTGGCTGGGTTATATTGTCCCAGTCAGACTTAAACTCGTTAGTGGGAATACACAGGGTGCCCCAGATCCATTGTTCTTTGGAACCACCCTGCCTGAACAGCCATTAGACCATTACAGAGTCTGATGACCTCTTTGTCTGTCAATGGGAAGTTAGTTGCATATCAATAGCATGGGTTGGTTCTTTTATATAAACGGGAGTGGGCAATCGACCAAGAGAACAATAAAAGATTGAAGTCTGGAAACTCCAGAGAACCTTTGTATGAGGGGCTGGGTGGAGCTTTGAGCGAGAGAGAGCGCAAGAGCGAGAAGGAATGAATGCTGTTTCGAATAGTTACAGACAGAAAGCTTTGGAAATTGACCAGAGGGGTCATGAAACTTGCCACTGAGGCAAGCTTTGGAAAAAGGGGTTCTGAACAAACGTCCCTAACAAAAGAAAAATTGCTTCGTAAGTGCATGTATTGCATTTGCTTCTCTGTGTAAGTGACATGAGAGCATGCTTATTTAAAGTTATGTTTAATGGGAACTAGGTGTGTTACGGTTAAGGAACAGCATGTAATCTGTTCGTATTAGAGCTGAAGTAGAAGTTTGAATATTGTTTTACTAATATTTGTTCATAAAATAACCAAACCCTATTTCTTATATTCATTTCTGGGACAAATCGATCTTTCCACATGGTTTTAAAACTTCCAAAAGGTTATGGCTCTGGTTCAATATCTTAGCCGCAGCTGACAGCTGACCTGGCGTACGTAAAATTGGGGGCTCATGGCCAGGATATTCTTACGTATAATTCTTTGTTTGGCTTGGGGATATTGAATTTAAAGACTCGAGTGTGTTTGGATCAATTGCATTCTTTCCAGGTTTGAAATACTGAATAGAGAGCGATTAAGAATTGCTCTTGCAGTTTCAAAAGGCCTCCTGGGGTTGGAGGAAATCACTCGGGAGGAATTAAATGGGAAAATGGAAAGCAAACCTTTTGAGTTTGGCAGAGAAATTGCAGTTAGCGCTGCCAAAAGGGGCAAAGAAGGTAGAGATACCATGGCTTAATATTTAAACTTACCAGTAATACAGTCTAACCCATTAAGAATGAGCTTGAATCCAATTAAAAGTGAAAGAATTGGAAATGCAACTAAAACTGAGAGAAATAGAGATGGCAAATGAAGCCAAAGTGCTATGAACACCTGGGCAACACTCAACATTGGCTACGGTACACTTCCGGTGAGTGACCATAGAGTGAACAGTTGCATATTTGGTGGCCCTCCTCAAGGCTGTTTTTTCAATCTTTTCCCTGTCCAAAGTTTTTGAAAGCAAGAGGTGCAGGAGTGCCTGGGGAAAGCAAGAGGTGCAGGAGTGCCTTTTACTCCTCTGGTATAGCTGGTGGATGGATCCACAGACCAGGAGTGGTGCATGAAGGAAAAAGCTGCTGGAACAGGAGAGTATTCGTGGTGCGCCTCAGGAAAAGATGGCGGAGGGCAGGGGGCTGCTCTGCCTGTCCAGTGGTCGATGGAACAGTTGTTAGAGTTTCCAATGATAAGTTTCGGCAACGGAAGAAAGGGGCCCTGGAAGACCTAGCCAAGGTGGTGGAACCGCTTAAGTCGGGGATTGAGCAAGTGGAGCAGCGGCTGGAGTCCCAGGGCCTGGCAATCCAGAAAGTGCAGGAGACAGTGAAGGAGCACGAGCAACAGTTGGCCTCGTTGGTGGCTGAAATGGGAGTGATGCAGGAGCGCCAGACGAGGCTGAGAGAGGAGGAGGATCTGGAGTATCACTCCAGAAGGCTGCTCCTGCAGCTCTTCCCTTCTTACACCACTCCAAGTCCATGGATCCATCCACCAATTATACTAGAGGGGTAAAATGGTCCCCAGGCACTGCTGTACCTCTTCAGGATTGCCGGGATGCCTGAAGGCATCGAAGGTGCGGATGCCGAGGCGTGTACGTGACAAAGATGCAGGAGAAATTGATGCGAGAGGGGACCTTTGACTTGCCTCTGGAGGTCGGCCGAATGCATAGGGCGCTGATGAGATGGCCGAGGGCGATGGTGATGCAGTTGCACTACTTTCTGGACAAGGAGAAGATCCTTTGGTGGGCGAGGTAGACCAGGAAATGTACCTGGGACGGGAACCTGGGAGCAGAACTAGTGAAGAGGGCCAAGTTAAGAAAAAGGGGTGAAGTGTGGAGTATTGTACCCAGCCTGCCAGGGGTGACTTTCCAGAAGCGGGAGTATTGGCATATCAGAGGAGGCGATGGAGTTTGTGAGGGACAATGGACTGGGAGGAGTGAGGACATTGAACTTTGGAGGAGCTTTGTATGTACTTTAAAGTTTTTGATGGTGGGTGCACCTTTTGTTACTCTTCTGGGATGTATACTCTCTCGGGAGGCAGGTGTGTGTGTGTGCGCGCGGCGGGGGGGGGGGGGGGGGGGGGGGGGGGGGGGGAAAGAGATGGGGCAAGGGCTGGTGTGGCACAGTTGGAAAGGGATCGATGACCGTGAAAAATCCAACAGCGGACCAGCTCAAAAAGGGATATGCTGATTGGCAGGGGCAGAGGGAGTACCTCCGACCAGGCTGATTACATAGAACGCGAGGAGGTTGAATGGGCCAGTCAGAATGGTTGCGTGTTTGCACGCACCTCAGGAGGCTGAAGGCGAACGTGGCCTTTTTGCAGAGGCGCAACTGAAGATAGGGGACCAAACGAGGTTGAGGAAGGGATGGGTAGGGCAGGTGTTTCATTTGGGTCTGGATATGAAGATATGGTGTGTGGCAGTCAATAAGTGGGTAGCATTCGAGGTGGGAGCATTGTGGCCGGTCCCGACTTGGGACTCGCATCAGTTGATTATTGAGGGGTGGGAGGAGGAGAAGAGAGATTTAGTACGGGTACAGAACCAAGCTTGGGGTCCCAAGTCGTCGAGGGTCAAAGGAGATGAGGGGGTTTATGGAACATATGGAGGCGTCTGGACCCGTGGAAGTTTGTGCGACCGAGGACGAAGGACTTTTCGTACTTTACCCATGTGTATCGGGTGTAGTTCCAGTTTGATTTTTTCATGCTAGGCAAGACATTTATGGCAGGAGTGGTCAACTCGGAGTGTTCACCGATTGTAGTTTCGGACTACACGCCGCACTGGGTGGAGTTGAGTGTGGCCCGGGTGGGGAGCCAGCGCCAACAGTGGAGGCTGGATGTGGGGTTGTTGGCAGATGATGGCAGCCATTCGGAACTACATGAAGCTAAACGATACAGGGCAGGTCACGGCTACCATGCTGTGGGAGGCATTCAAGGTGGTGGTTAGAATTCATTTCAATTCGGGCACACAGGGAGAAAGCAGAGCAGGAGGAAATGGCAAGACTGGTGGGTGGGATTTTGAGGCTGTATAGGAGGAGCCAGAGGCAGAGCTGTTGAAGGAGAAGCAGAGGCTCCAGAAGGAACTTGAACTAGTGTCTACAGGAAAAGCGATGGGGTACGGAGGGCCAAAGGTTCAGTATATGGGTACGGGGAGAAGGCAAGCAGGATCTTGGCCCATCAGTTGACGAAGCAAGAGGTGGCGAGGGGGATTGGCAGAATGAGGGATGAGAAGGGTAAGGTGATGGAGCCAGAGGGGGTGAATAGAGAGTTGATGCGTTTTGTACAAGGATATACGCAAGTCGGATTCCCACCATAAGAGGAGGAGCTGTTTCAGGGGGCCCAAATTGGGCTGAGGGACGTGATGGATAGCATGGGGATGCACGCAGGGAATGCCCCGGGGCCGGATGGGTTCTCAGTGGAGTTTTATAAAACGTTTGGGGCAGACCTGGGGCCACCGCTGGCGAGGATGTATAATGAAGAAAGGGGGGGGGGGGGGCGGAACTCCCCCCTACATTATCTCTGGCTTCCATCTCCCTGATATTAAAGAAGAATGAAGATCCGGAACAGTGTGGGTCATAACGCCAGATACCATTACTGAATGTAGACACCAAGCTGTTGGTGAAGGTACTGGCCTCGTAAATCATGTAGGGGAATATGTTTGAGGATTTTGTTGTCAGCGCTTCTGCCATTCCCGCCGGCCAGTTACTCCGTGAGCCCAGTGGTGTCAGCCCCAAGGATGTGGAGGCAGTGGAAGCAGCATTTGAGACTGGAGGGTGCCTCGATGTGGGCACCGATCTGCGATAACCATAGGTTTGCACCAGGCGGGGTTGGATGCCAGCCTCCTCGAACAGGTGCCGGAATGTGGCGACTAGGGGCTTTTCATTTGAAGCCTACTTGTGACAAGCGATTTTCATTTCATTTCATGCGAGGTTTCGGGGGTGGCGGCAGACGGCGATTGAGCAATTTGGCGATCGGTTCATTGGGGGTAAAATTGCGAAGCTGGAGGACGGGTATGAGTTGCCCAGGGTGTACGGCTTTAAGAACCTGCAGGTCCGAGACTTTGTCAGGAGAGAGGTGCCGTCCTTTCCTGGGCTGCCGCCACTGGGGTTGCAAGACAAGATGCTGTCGAGGGACGAGATAGGGGAGGGGAAGGTAACGATGTCTATAAGGAGTTGATGAATTGGGAGGGAACCCTGGTGGGGGGACATAAAGCGCAAGTGGGAGGGGAAGTGAGGGCCGAGACATGGGCAGAGGCCTTGCGGAGGGTGAATGCGTCCTCGTTGTGTGCGAGGCTAAGCCTAGTTCAGTTTAACGTGATACATAGGGCACATATGACGGTAGCAAGTACGAGTAGGTTCTTTGAGGGGGTAGAGGATAGGTGTGGGCAGTATGCAGTGAGGCCTGCGATTCATGTCCACATGTTCTGGGCATGTCCACTGTTGGAAGGGAATCTTGAGCCCATTTTTTAGGTCGGATGATACCAAGGACTCCTTGGACAGAACTAATGCAAAACGTTTCACAAGAAAAGAGTGATTGCTGATGCCCTGTCACAACTATGACATGGGAAAAGGGTGGCACAGTGGCCAGCATTGCTGCCCATCAGCGCCATGTCCACATGTTCTGGGCGTGTCCACTGTTGGAAGGGAATCTCGAGGTTGAAGAGCTGGTACAAATGCAGCCAGAATAATCAGCAAACCTTTCAACATGCAATGACTGGTGCCTGACACTGTACATATGCACCAGCCAGACATATGCACCAGCTGTTGCCAAATATTTTTGGCAATCCTCGCCAGACAGAAAGGTCGATTTGTTCCGCGAATGATAATATAAAAAATAGGGCTTGGTTATTTTATAGACAAAACTTTACTAAAACAAAGAAAACAATATTTCTACTTCACAGTTCCAACACTAACAGGTTACATGTAGTTTCTTAACCATAACAAAATCAGTTCCCATCAAACATCACTAAATAATACAGCTCTCTTTTCACTTGCACTAGACATTTACGAAGCAATTTTCTGCTGCAAGTCAAGTTCCTCTAGAGCCCTTTTCGAAAGTCTGTAATCTGAAACAGCTTCCTTCATGACCTTCATTCTGGAGCAGGTTTCATGACCCATATGTCTCTCTCTCAGCCCCAACCAGCCCTTCAGATAAAGTTCCTCCTCTGGAATGTCCAGACTGGAATGGACTGTAATTGGGCTGCTTGATCGCTCACTTCCATTTACACAAAAGACCAGAGCTATGCCAGGATATGCACCTAATCTTCCATTGACAAACCATTAGATCATCAGAATTTGTTAATAGCATAATGGTTGGTCATGCAGGAATGTCTCGAAAGACAATGGATATCAGGGGAATCATCTTATGCATTCCCTAATGGATTTATGTCTGAATGGGACCATGTGACTCAGCCAGATGTAGTAATAATAATAATATACGCTTATTGTCACAAGTAGGCTTCAATTAAGTTACTGTGAAAAGCCCCCAGTCGCCACATTCCAGCGCCTGTTTGGGGAGGCCGGTACGGGAATTGAGCCCGCGCTGCTGGCATTGTTCTGCTCTGCAAGCCAGCTATTTAGCCCACTGTGCTCAATCAGCCACCGGTTGTGGTCGTATCCTTGAGTCCGGGCTAACCGTATTTTCCTTCAGTCCAATTGCCCGCGACATTTTGGACCCCCTTTTCAGGGCCAATTTCCAAATATCTCCCCATCATGACGCCTCCCTTCCCAGAGAAAAATAAACAATCAATATACACAGCTGGCTTCATTTTCCAAACCCCTTCCAATTCTAGACCTTTAAGATTAAGGAGTTGACATTCTACACGGTACTGGTTTAAAAAAACAAGCAAACATCACATGAATATAGTCCGTTGTAATCTTTTCACAGCCCATAGAGTCTACATCAACCCTCCGAAAGACACCCTACCTAGTCCCACAACTCCACCCTAGCCCCATAACCCAGTAACCCTACCTAACCTTTTGGACAGTAAGAGACAATTTAGCATGGCCAATTCACCTAACCTGCACATATTTGGCCTGCGAGAGGAAACCGGAGCACCCGGAGGAAACCGGAGCACCCGGAGGAAACCTACGCAGACCTGTGAGAATGTGTAAACTCCACAGTCACCCACGGCTGGAATTGAACTTGGGTCTCTGGCGCTGATGGGCAGCAATGCTGGCCACTGTGCCACCCTTTTCCTACGTCATAGTTGTGACAGGGCATCAGCAATCACTCTTTTCTTGTGAAACGTTTTGCATTAGTTCTGTCCAAGGAGTCCTTGGTATCATCAGACCTAAAAAATGGGCTTGGTGACAGTCTCTACTTTTACACAACAAATCAACATGCAGTTGTCTGGCTTTACCAGCAGAGTTCTTTTCTCACTTTATCATATGAGATTGGTGATTGGTGTTGCAGCATCCATCATTAGTTTGTAACATTTATCAATGATTTTGGGCCCTGCTTCTTTGCTGTCTGGCGAGGATTGCCAAAAATATTTGGCAACAGCTGGTGCATATGTACAGTGTCAAACACCAGTCATTGCATGTTGAAAGGTTTGCTGATTATTCTGGCTACATTTGTACCAGCTCTTCAACCTCGAGATTCCCTATTCCACCATGGACAATATTCGCTGTGAAACAGTGAGACTGCCCGGTCCTTCATCTGTTCTTCTTGACCAGATCCTGGTGTAATCACTTCTCGGGTCACCATTACGAAAGGAATTTGACGGCTCTTGGAACATGGAGCTAGTTTGTCCGTTCTGGAGACTATGGCCTCACGCTGGAGAGTTGCCGGGTCCAGAGCCGCGCATGCGCACGGCGGTGGCCTGCAGCAGCCGCGCCGTGCTTCATGGCAGATGCCGCTCACGGACCCAGCCCACAAAATATTCCCCCCCTTCGGCCAGCTCACGTGCCCTGGACGGCCTCACCACAGTGCCCCCTGCCCGCGGATCGGTCCTCCCCCCGATTATTTTTGTGTTCTGTTTTTGTTGTCATTTGATGTTGAAAATTGTTAAAATGATAAATGCCTCAATAAAATATTTTCAACAAAAAAAAAAAAAGCAAAATTTCGTGGGCCGTTTCAGATCGAAAGGAAACGGAGTGAGGTGAATCATTTGATAAGAACGACAGACAGAAGGAGGACTCAAAGTTATTTTGACAGAGGAGGATAACTCGGGGAGAAGAGATAACTCCAGATAATTCTGAATTTGACATTCCTCAAATTAAATTGGGCAATGGAGGGGGGGGGGGGGGGGGGAAAAGAGAGATGGGATGTTTCAGGTGGCAAATGGGATGGGAACCAAGTGGGCTGTTTTTTTCCTGGATGGTGTCAATCTTTGAGTATTCGCAAGCTGCATTTATCCGGACAAATGGGCAAGTACTCATGACTTGAGCCTTGCAGACAATCTACAGCCATTGGGGAGCAATGAGGCAAGTTTGGGCTGGAGGAGCTGATCAAAGGGATAGGAAGCAGGCAGGCAGGGAAGGCACTGGGGCCGGACGGTTTCCCGGTCGAATTCTATAAAAAAAATATATGGACCTATTGGGCCCGCTGTTAGTTAGGACCTTTAATGAGGCAAGGGAGGAGGGGGGCTTTACCCCCGACGATGTCCCGGGCACTGATCTCCTTGATCCTGAAGCGGGACAAGGATCCCCTGCAATGTGGGTCTTACAGGCCGATTTCCTTGCTAAATGTAGATGCGAAGGTGCTGGCGAAGGTCTTAGCCACGAGGATTGAGGGCCGCAGATCATCCATGAAGACCAAACTGGGTTTGTGAAGGGGAGGCAGTTGAATGCAAATGTGCGGAGGCTTTTGAACGTTATCATGATGCTGGCAAGGGAGGGGGAGGCGGAGATAGTGGTGGCGATGGACGCTGAGAAAGCCTTCGATAGGGTAGAGTGGGGGGTGCTGAAGAGGTTCGGGTTTGGGGAGGGGTTTGTCAGGTGGGTTAGACTGTTGTAGGAGGCCCCGATGGAGAGTGTGGCCACAAATAGGAGGAGGTCCGAGTACTTTCGGTTGCACCGAGGGACGAGACAGGGGTGTCCCCTGTCCCCCCTGCTCTTTGCACTGGCGATTGAACCCCTGGCTATGGCACTGAGAGAGTCGAGGAACTGGAGGGGATTGGTGCGGGGTGGGGAGGAGCATAGGGTGTCGCTTTATGCAGACGACCTGCTGTAGGTGGTGGACCCGGTGGGAGGAATGCCAGGGGTAATGAGGATCCTCAGGGAGTTCGGGGATTTCTCAGGGTACAAGCTCAATATGGGGAAGAGCGAGCTGTTCGTAGTTCAGCGAGGGGACCAGGAGAGGGGGATTGGCGAGCTCCCACTAAAAAGGGTGGAGAGGAGCTTCAGATATTTGGGGGTCCAGGTGGCCAGGAGCTGGGGGGCCCTGCATAGGCTTAATTTTACAAGGCTGGTGGAGCAAATGGAGGAGGAGTTCAAGAGGTGGGACGCGTTGTCGCTGTCCTTGGCGGGTAGGGTGCAGTGAATCAAAATGACAGTGCTCCCAAGGTTTTTGTTCCTGTTCCAGTGCCTCCCAGTGTTTATCCTGAAGGCTTTTTTCAGGCGGGTTAACAGGAGTATAATGGGGTTTGTGTGGGCACGAGGGACGCAGAGGGTGAGAAAGGTGTTCCTGGAGCGGAGTAGAGATGGGGGGGGGCTGGCGCTGCCCAACCTCTGTGGGTACTACTGGGCCGCTGCCGCTCCCTCCAAGGAGGTATACCACGAGGCCGGTGGTGGTGGCGGCAAATTATTTTTTTTTTTAAAAAGAGAATGTAGTAGGTTTCTTACAGGGTGTGAGGGGCCTTTAAAGTGACTATTTGTTCTCACGCCATTCTTGTTGATAGACATTGAAGTCTTCTTCCCAGGCTATATTCGGTGTTCATATCCTCAAGTGGTGTTCAATATGGAGGAGCATTATTTAATTAGCCAAGGGAGACAATTACGTTTCCTTGCCCAAACCCGACCTGTTCCCGTGACATTTCATGGCTCTGGTGTCAAAGTTGAGGACTCCAAAAGCCTTACGGTTTATCAAAGCGGCCACCTCTGGTGACTCTGCCTGCCCTTGGGAGAGGACGTTCCTAGGGATGGTGACAGAGCAGTCTGGAGGACAACAGCTGCAAGACACGATTCTGTCAGTATGACTATGTTGAACGGTGAGAGACTAATCAGTGGCATGGCTCTCCTAACATTTGCAAATGTTAGCAAGGAGGACTTAGTTAGTTTTCCCTTTCTGGTGCCATCATGGTCACCCAAGTGCCAAGTCTTTCAAATTTCCCGATTATAGTGGATGATTTCATTCTTCGATCAACAGTGGATGATTTCATTCTTCGATCAACCTTTTGCTCGTATTCTTTCAATCCTTTCATTGTGATTAAATACTCCAACCCTTCTTCACAGATGACATATCCAAAGAAATTAATTTGTCTTCTTTTGATATTTCCATCTCTGCCTCCTCGAAATGTCCCCAGCATCAGTGATGCCAGTCTTCAGCAAATTCAATTCACTCTATGCGATATTAAGATTTGGCTGGAGGCACTGGATGCTGGAAAAGCAATGGGCGCTGACAACATTCTGGCAAAAGCACTGAAGACATGTGCTACAGAACTTGTTGCACCCCGAGCCAAGCTGCTCCAGTACAGCTACATCACTGGAATCTACCTGACATGTGGAAAACTGCCCAAGTCCTGTACACAAAAAGCAGGACAAATTCAACCTGGCCAATAGCGGCCTCATCAGTGTAATCTTAATTACCAATAAAGTGATGGAATAAGTCATCAGCAGTGCTATCAAGCAGCATTTATTTAATAACCTGCTCACTGACACTCAGTTTGGGTTTTGCCAGGACCATTCAGCTCCTCATCTCACTTGATTCAAGCATGGACAAAAGAGCTGAACGCCAGAGGGGAGGGGAGAGTGACTGCCCTTGACATCAAGGCAGTGTTTGACCACATGAGGCATCAAGGAGCCCCAGCAAAACTGGAGTAAATGGCAATCGGGCGAAACTTCTCCGGTGGTCGGAGTCATTACTGGCACAAATGAAGATGGTGGTTGGAGGTTAATCATGTCAGTTCCAGGACATCACTCAGGGGTTCCTCAGGGTAGTGTCCTAGGCCCAACCATCTTCAGCTGCTCCGCCCCCCGCCCCCATCAAAGTCAAAAGCAGGGATCTTTGCTGGTCGTACAATGTTCAGCACCATTTGCAACTCCTCATAAGAAAGCAGTGCAAGTCCAAATCCAGCAAGACCAGGACAATATCCAGACTTGCATTTTTTTTTAATTCACTCATGCAGGGGTTGCTGGCCGGCCCAGCATTTATTGCCTTTGAGAAGGAGACGATGAGACTTGACTCAAATGAAGTGGCTTGCTGGGCCATTTCAGAGAGCTTAACAACATTGGCCTGTGTGACTTTGCCTATATGTGACTTTCAGATCCACAGCAGACCAGGTGAGGATGGCAGATTTCCTTCCCCGACAGACATTAGTGAACTAGGTGGGTTTTTAGGACAATTAGTTTTATTATTCAAATTACATCATATGTCGAGGCATGATTCAAACCCAGATCCTCAGAACATTATCTTGGGTCTCTGGATTATTAATCAAGTGAAAGTACCATGCACCAGAACATCGGCAGTGATAAGTGGCAAGTAACATTCGCACCACACAAGTGCCAAGCACTGACCATCTGCAACAAGAGAGATTCTAACCATCGGCCCTGGAGGTTAAACAGCATCATCAGTGCTGAATCTCCCACTATCAACATCCTGGAGGTTACCATTGACCAGAAACTGAACTGGATTGTGTCTACAAGAGCAAGGTTTTTCAAAGGGCAGGTTGCCACACGATCGGTGGCGACACTCCCACGATGGTCCCGATCACGGGAGAAACACCCAACGCCCACTACCAGCATTTCTATTGAGAATGGTGGCAGCTGTCACCTTTTAAAATGAGAAGGAAAAGAGGCAGTGTGCAGCCATCCAGCCAGAAGCTACAGTGAGCAGATCACATGCCCTGCATGTACACTTGACGTCAAGCTCCCTGTATTCACATGCTTTAAGTGCCAAATCATGGAGGAAAGCTTCTTCCATTTTATAGCTGCTGGCAAGCAAGTCAAGAGGACTGCGAAGATTAATCTTTTTCTTACAAGTAAGAGACGGTCAGAGACACACAAATAGGCAGTGTACCTACTGGACCAGGCTCTCACAACAAGATGCTTTTGATAACCTTGCATAGTACATTGTATAAAGTGCAGCAAAGGATTTCAAAGGACAACAGCAAATCGATTTGAATCAAATCGGAGGGTGTTTGAAGCTCTGGGAGAGGTCTTAAGCACCGTGGCAGTGGTCCATTCACCCTATTATTTTAAAAACATTTGTTTGAACAGAGTTATTGGAACAATAGACGGAATTAACTATCCAAAGCAAAAAGAATGTGCAAGGTGACAGGAAAGTGGGACTGGATAGAATGCTTTTTCGGAGAGGCTGTGCAGACCTCGATGGGCCGAATGGCTTCCTTCTGCATTCGGATTCTGTGATTAACTGGATTTGCTGGAAACCGCTATTCAGGAGACTCCAGGGGAGGAGAGTAGTTCTATTGTTAACTATGTACAGAGCTCCAGGGCCTCTGGTAACAGCAGACAAAGAAGAAACGTAACTTGGGAACAAAGCAGTATAAAGATGATTTGTTACAGCGTGGTTTTATCAATTGTGCCAATGCAAATAAGAATGCAAAGCCGATGGGCGTTATATGCAGGGGAGTACTGGAAAATGAGAGAAGTCTCAGATTTTGAAAGAGAAATGGTGGGTGAAAAATTCCTTTTGAGGTTGAGACCCCGGAGTCAGTTCTTAACTTACAGCTGACTCCGAATGAAAAGACTACAATCGGAACTGTGATACCACATTAAAAACACACCAAAAGCTGGAGTAGCATTTCCCAGGATAGCAAGTTCTGAGTAAAAGAAGCATTTTGTTGCTATTGCCCTTCACAACAAGTTTGCAGTTTCCATTTTGCAAAGATGAGAGATGGCACAGACTAAATTGACTGAAGTCTGTAACCCGATATGTGCCCTATCCTCCCATGCACCTGACTGGAGTGAGATCACGAGGACCAAGCAGGCTCCCCATTCGCATTAAATGTCAGCGAACGTGGTGTGGGTCGCGAAGGTCGGCCAATTGGCAAATGTGGGTTCCGAGAAAAAAGTTTGAATTAAGAGCATGCCAGAGGCTAGGAATCCCGTGCTGAGTAACTCAGCTCAAAGCCTGCACACTATCTACAAGGCACATGACAGGAGTGTGATGGCAGGAGTGTGATGGAATACCCTCCCCTTGCCTGAAGGGATGCAGCTTCAACATCAATCAAGGAGCTTAAGACGATCAAGGACAAAGCAGCCCGCTTCATTGGCACCCCATTTATAAAGATTCACACCGTACACCAACACATAGTGGCAGTAATGTGCAGCATATCCAAGGTGTCCTGCAGGAACTCACCAAGCTTCCTGAGACAGCATCTTCCAAACCATCGACTACCATCTAGAAGAATGAGGGCATTTAGATACATGGGAACACCACCTCCTGGAAATTCCCCTCCATGCCACTCACTATCCCGACTTGGAAATGTATCACTGTTTCTAGGTCAAAATCATGAATCCCCCTCCCTAATAGCACTATGGGCATACCTACACCACATAGGACTGCAGTGGTCCAAGATGGCAGCTCACCACCACCCTCAAGGGCAATTAAGGATAGACAATAAATTGGCAACGACATCCAGATCTCTTGAATGAATAACATTTAAAAGATCTCCCACGTTCTTTAGACCGTATTCAGTAAGTTAGTGTTTGCTCCACTTATATCATAGAATTTACAGTGCAGGAGGCCATCGAATCTGCACCGGCCCTTGGCAAGAGCACCCTACTTAAATCCACAACTCCACCAATCCCAAAACCCCATCTAACCTTTTTGGACAATAAGGGCAATTTAGCATAGCCAATCCACCGAACCTGCACATCTTTGGACTATGGGAGAAAACCGGAGCACCCACAGGAAACCCACGTAGACACAAGGAGAATTTGCAGACTCCGCACAGACGGTGACCCAAGTCAGGAATCGAACTGGAGACCCTGGAGCTGTGAAGCAACAGTGCTAACCACTGTGCTACCGTGCCACCTACATTTTGAACGTGTTACTTTTCTTCCATTCCTCTTTACATCCATAATTAATTACTGACCAGGTGTAACATTTTGGTACATGATTCTTGCTTTAAACCACAAGCTGACATTTACTTAGAATATAACTTAATTTTGTAAAAACACTTTTTACTCATGTAATTTTTTTTCCGATGTTACCATCCTCCCCAGATTATTGAATCCATTTACTGTGATGCTCTACAACAAAAACAAAAAATGCTGGACAATCTCAGTACGTCAGACAGCATCTGTGGAGAGAAAACGGAACGTAATGTTTTAAGGCTGGATCGTCAAAGCTAGAGAACGGAAAACGGGATGAGATTTGGGTTGAGGTTAAATGGAGCAATGGGGCTGGGGAAGGCCAGCGATAGGTAGAGATTGACAAAGATATTATGGACAAAAAGACAAAAGGAATGTAAATGGTGGTGATAATGACAAAGACGAATGCTGATCGTGGCACATTATAAGATCAGAATGTGTTAATGGCAGAACTGGGGTAAGTAGTGTGTCAAAGGACAATTTAAAACAGGGAACAGACAGCTCCGGTGGGTGGAAGGAGGAGAGATAATGTGGAGGGGAAAACGGATAGATGGAAGAAATGAAAATAAATGGATAGAAATAAAAATGGGGTGAAGGTGGATGAGAGAGTTCACAGTCTAAAGTTTTTGAACTCATCCGGAAGGCTGTAATCAGAAGACGAGGTGCTGTTCCTCTAGTTTGCGCTGGGCTTCACTGGAACATTGCAGCAGGCCAAGGATGAACATGTAGATATGAGAGCAGGATGGTGAGTTGAAATGCCAGGGGACAGGAAGGTCTAGGTTCTGCTTGCAGATGAACCAAAGGTGTTCTGCAAAGTGATCACCTAGTTTGTGTTTAGTGCAGTCCCACTGCTCCACGCACCCCACCCCCATTAACAGTATATACCTCAACACTATTTCCAGTTTTGACAAAGTTATCCAGACTCAAAACATTAGCTCCGCTCTCTCTCCACAGATGCTGTTAGACCTGCTGAGATGGTCCAGCATAGTTTCCTCCCTCCCCCAGATTCCAGCATCCACAGTAATTTGCTTTTATCTATACTATGTTCTTTTTTGTCACTACCGTAGTGTATGTTTTCTCGCAGTAGAGTGTAAGCACGTACCTATCACTTTCCTTTACAATTGTATGGATTCATTTTTAAGAGTCTTCTTCATTTGTGTCTAATTGTCATCAACATAGCGGATGTCGTTGACAACTTTCACGCCTATCTTTATACCATCTATCCCTTAAATTCCTCGAGAATACATTCACTGTAGTGAGAAACGGACCAGAGAGAGAATTCTGCCATGTCTAACCCCTCTTTTGATTGCTTTCCAATCACCGGGTTCGTTCTTGTATCAGATTATCGCTACTAGATTCCAGTAGATACTCCTGAATCAAAGATCTTTCCCAATGGCGATGTCTTGCAACATTTTCATGAGATCATTGTGGAATGCTTTAGTATAAAATCTATTAAAACATTGGTAGCAGTAATTTTGAATTTCTACCAATGTTTTTAAAATATAGATTGCATTTAGTGTTCCTTTATCTTCTATAGAGCTGCACAATGTGTCTGAAATCGCAATTATGTTGCTCTCTAACTCGGGTCCCATTAGTATTCGGTGGATGATATTTACTGCACAACACATTAGGTTGATTCCTCGATGCATCTCACATTCATAGATTATCATCGATAATCTATTCTGTGGTGCCAGCTTTCTTTGGGCACAGTAAGAAGTCTTACAACACCAGGTCCAACAGGTTTGTTTCGAATTACCAGCTTTCGGAGCACAGCCCTTCTTCAGATGAATGAAGATGTGGGTTCCACAACCACAGATAAAGACAAATTTAATGATGCAAGATGATACTTTGAATAAGAGTCTTTGCAGGTAATTAAGTCTTTACAGGTCCAGACAAAGCGACTGGAGAGAGCTATAATCACAGGTTAAAGAGGTGTGAATTGTCCCAAGCCAGGACAGTTGGTAGGATTTCACAAGCCCAGGCCAGGTGGTGGGGGGTGAATATAATTCAATATGAATCCAAGGTCCCGGTAGAGGCCCTACTCATGCGTGCGGAACTTGGCTATCATTTATATGCGCAACACTCTGAGCTGGTCTCGCTTTTGTCAAACCTTAACTTTCGCACTTTCCCTCAAGACCTTCTTGAACATATCAAACGTTGCATTTATATTCATTGTTTGTTATACCTGCAGCACTGCATAGCTGTTCTTTACCTCCATTATAAATGCTTCTGTAATGACATGGTATGTCAGTCATTCAAAGATCCATTTTCCTTGGCTTTCCTTTTACTTTAGTAGAAGTTTTAGCTTGACATTCATCGTGGCAACCACAGGTATGTGATCGCTGTCAGAGTGTGCTCCAGAATATAATTTGGTCTGTTTAATAGAGTTTATGAAACATTCATTGCAATTACGTTGATCTGACTTCTTGTTTGGTTGTCTAGACTTTTCCATGTCCAGCTATGTTGAGAGTAAATGGTAGCACAGTTGCTTCAGAGCCAGGGTCTCCAGTTCGATTCCCAGCTTGGGTCACGGTCTGTGCAGAGTCTGCACCATCTGCTTGTGTATGCGTGGGTTTCCTCTGGGTGCTCCGGTTTCCTCCCACAAGTCCCGAAAGACGTGCTGTTAGGTAATTTGGACATTCTGAATCTCCCTCCGTGTACACTAACAGGCGCTGGAATGTGGCGGCTAGGGGCTTTTCACAGTAACTTCATTGCAGTGTTAATGTAAGCCTACTTGTGACAATATAGATTATTATAAAACCATGGGCGTGAATCTCCAGCCGTGTTGGGCTCTCGCTTGAGCGTACTGCGGCAGGAGACTACCAGGAAAGGCCTCCAGCGAGCCCGACAGGCTCCACGTCCCCCAGGATTCTCCAGAGTCCCGTGAGACGTCGGAGTCAGGACCCTGCCCCAAATGGGCGTAACCGAATGATGCTTGCAGAAGTACCTACGACCTATCAGTGCGGGATCCAGTGGCCTCCTTTGTTCTTCGACCTCCCCAGCGAGCCTGCCAATCAGTGCTGATCCACACAATCGTGGACCAGGCAGAACGGCACCCCGGGGGGGGGGGGGGGGGGGGGGGTCTCCCTGGCCATCGGAGACCTCTGGGTGGTCAGGATAAGTGCAGGGTGGCTCTGTAGCCCTACCCCCGGCATTGTCCAGTTGGCACTGCCACCCTTCCCAATTAGCACTGCCAAGCCAGCAAGAGCACTGCCTGGGTGCCAGTGCAAGGGTGCCCGAGTGCCACTGCAAAGGGTCAGGGTGCAAGGAGGGTCATGAAATGAGGGTTGAGGGGGGGGTTTGACAGGAGAGTGCGCAGGGCAGGTAAGAAGGGCCTCTGGGAGGTTGGGTGGGGGTCCAAGAAGGGAGGGGGGGTGCTGAAGAGGGGGGAGGGGGGGGCATAGCAGGGTGTCCTTAGTTGGGGAGTGTTGGGTAGTGTCCATGTGTGTGGGGGTGCCATTCGCCTTGGATTGTGTGTGTGGGGGACCCACAAGCTCACTTGGAGATCGGGGCACCCTTTCAAAATGTTACCCAGAGTCTGGCCAGGAATAACATCCCAAATTACACCTTACATTTGTAGAGTGCTGATTTTGCCCTGTTCAACTCAGCCCTTCTTTTGGCCAGGTCCGCCCCAATGCCCTGATACACACTCACTCTTCCCTTTCCACGTGCACGATCTTGTCTGCCGGGCCCACTTCAGGCTTTTCTCCTGGTCTTGGAACCGGTGCAGCTTTGCGTTAATTGCTCTGGGGTGCTCCCCGGCTTTGGGATTGGGTCGAAGTGACCTGTGCGCCCTGCCCATTTCTGGGGGATTTGGAAATCCTTCCCTACCCACGAGCTTGCCCAGTATTTGGGCAATGTAGCCTATTGGGTCTCTGCCCTCTATCCCCTCTGGCAGACCCACTATTCTAACGTTCTGCCGCCTGGACCTATTTTCCTGGTCCTCCGCTTTCCCTCTTAGGCTCCCCTGGGACGTTACCAACCTTTTCACCTCGGTTTCCAGGGCTACCACCCTGTCGCTCTAGTCCAAGGTGGCCCTCTCCAATTCCAGAATCGTTATCTCCTGCGCCTCCACCTTTCTTCCCAGGCCTTCGATGGTTCGCTGCATTTTGGCCGTCGACACAGCCAGCACCTCCCTCATTGTGTGGAGCTCTATCCTGAGCACCTCCTTTTGTGGTGCTTTTAGCACACTTCTGTACTCTTCCCCTGCACGGGGGGGGGGGGGGGGGGGGGGGGGGGGGGGGGGGGGGGGGGGGGGGGTGTCGCGGCGTCCTGCTCCCGTTCCGCTGTTTCGTCCGCCAGCCTTTCCCTTCCAGACTCGCCCAAACCTCTGTCTTGTCTCGTGGGGGTGCCTTCCTGCCCGTCCGTCGCTCCTGCTCTTTTCCCTCGCTGCTTCTGCTCGTTGCGTCTCGCCATCTCTTCGCTTTGGTATTTTTTCCTCCTCCAGCCATCTGTCTCTCTCTTCCGCACCCTTTCAAAATGACAGCCTGATCTAGGAGTTCAGCTCCCCAGTGCTAAAAAAATTCTAAGTGTGGGCTAAACCAGTGAGAAACTTCCCAGGGTCCAAAGAAATGACTAAGTGTCATTGAATAGCGGTGGGGAACTCACCTGCAGAGCCGGCAGGAAACTCCCTGGAAAAACCCACCACAAATTAACTTTGACATTTTTGGGGAGAATTGGGCCCCATGAGTTTGAAACACCTTGACTGTTTTTAACCAAACCACTCATAGGTCATCTCTGCTGTTACTATCATCATGTAACAGCATTCACCTGAGGAAGGAGCAGTGCTCCGAAAGCTAGTGATTTGAAACAAACCCGTTGGACTTTAACCTGGTGTTGTAAGACTTCTTACTATCGTCATGTGGATGAACAATGTCTTGTACACAAAATCTTACTACCTTTGCACCGAGATCTCCCATGGCAATGATATAATCTTGAAACTACATGGCTTTCTCGATTGATCTAGTTATTCATAGAAAACTTCCCCTGTCCTCATCGGTGACACTTTGGGTTCGGGCATATGTTGCACAATGCTCAGGTTGAAAGGTGCATCGGCTATTCAGACAAAAATTATCTTGGATTTAGCCCAATCCCTTGAAGGGTCTCGCAATGTTTTTGATTAAGAGCCACTGCAACTCCTTTTTAATGTTCTCTTCATCAGTAGATAATGGGCGGGATTGCCGTCCCGCCACACCCATTTTCTGGTGCAGCGCGCTCCCGCTGGCAGCGGGATTCTCCGTCTCAGCAGCCAGCCAATGGGATATCCCATTGTGGTCACGCCCATGCCATCGAGAAATCGGCAGGTGGGAGTGTGCTGCCAGAGAAACAGAGGATCCCGCCGATGGCGAATCCAGCCCAATAATTCTACCACGTTGGTAATTCCCAGCTCCCATCCATATTTGATTCAACAATCCTTCTTATCTCTAAAGGATTCTCTGCTGATTTTGGAAGAACAATCAATAGTCTATATAAATACTCTCACTCATTTCCCCCCCCCCCCCACCCTTTCACATCCTTCCCATCGGAAGAAACAAATTTTAACTTTATCAAATTAGAAATAAAGTGTGGCCTGAAGAAAACCGAAGTGTGACAAAAAATGAAGCATCTAATGGCTTTTCAGATTAGAGGAATAGAGGTTTTTAAAACGCTTTACTTTTTAAAAAGTTCTTTGTCCAGGAGAACACCATCCGACGCGGCCTGCACATTAGTTCTAAGCATATCCATGCATTCCTTTAGTCGAGGATCAGATGTCCGTAGTCCTGTGGATTTCAGAACCTATTTGAAAACACGAAGGCACAATTAAAATATATTTTTATTCTCGTACTCAAATCATTGTATGAGATGAGATATGGCAAGTTTACATGGCACATCATGTTACCAACTATCTCATCACTTGAAATTAGGGTTCAAAACTAGTGTAGACTAGCAGGAAGTCTACTTCTCTCTGCCCTATACAAAATCCATTTAGGCAATCGCAATCTTGTTTCCAAGTGGGCATGGATTTACAACGTAAAAATATGCATATTTTAAGCACATTGGCATTTACTCAGATGCTACAGAGGACCAGGAAAATATATTAAAAAGAGATAAAATGGTAGAGAAACAGTGACAAGATATTTAGGAACTATTTCATAAATATCTATATTTAATTTGTCATTTGTTAATACAGAACTTGAGTTTTGCCAGAAAAAAAGACATGCGATTGAAGCTTTACGTTTTGCGGTCTCTTTTTTTCAGCACTATATTCAATCAGACATGCAGAGAAAGTGGATGCATGGACTATAATCTTGTAGAATTCCCTAGATTCTGGAAACATCCCAGTGGATTGGAAAACCATAAATATAATATCTCTATTCAAGAAAGGGGGACAGACAGCAGGAAGTTTGAAGGGTATGGGTGAGAGTTTGGCTCAAGATAGAATAGAGCTTGATGGGAAATGGAATGTCAAAGCTTTGTAACTGTGTACGTGACTGTCGAGATGAAATTGCTTCTGCTTTTGCACGAGACAGTCTGCAATAACAGGAAAAGAGGACGCAGATGAGGGAATGGGTTCCTCATTCTAAAGACAATTATAATTTAGCTGAGAGGAACAGAAAGTGTCCCTAACTTGGGCCTCTAAGGGGGCCGTCCTCAGAAAAGGGACAGTGTTATATTGTATATAAGCTACTGTCGAATGTACTAATGTTGGCTTGCTGCTGTGCGCCCCCCGACGTACAGTGGTGCAGCCCCGGCCATGAATAAACATATGTTGAAGTGACTTGGCGTTCGATTGATCATTTCATCCGGACTGACAATAGCAAATTCTCATTTGGTGGCAGCCGTGGGATCTCACGGAGCCTCGCCAGGAGCAGACTATGTAACTGACTGATCGTTTCCGGACGCGAAGGAGGGATTGGGCCCCCAAATGTGAGCACCCTTGTTACCACTTTGGTTTCCCTCTCCGCTGTTCGGAGCGCAACCTAGTCCTACCGTCTGTTTCTGAAGAGACTCTTACGAGATCCAGGTCAGTCCGGCGAACCCGTTTTAGTCCGGGTTAGAGGCCCGAGACAGGGTTAGAGGCCAGTAAGAGGTTAGAGTCCTCTTCGAATCAGGGTTAGAGGCCCGTAAGAGGTTAGAGTCCTCTTTGAATTAGGGTTAGAGGCCCGTGCGCGAGGGTTAGAGGCCCTCGGCCGAAGAAAGGTGCTTGGCTGATGATGATCCTTCTGGTTGCTTGATACCTTCGCGATAAGAGGTTGCCCTTAAAACAAGAGATTGTCAAGAAGCCAAGCCCCCGGGGGTGGAGACCTGGATAAATGACATGGCGGGGTTTATAAAGCTAGAGCGGATTAAGTTCGTCCTAAGGGGGTCGGCTCAAGGGTTCACCAGGCGGTGGCAACCGTTCGTCGAATACCTCGCAGAAAGATAGACGGAATGGGAAAAAGAAGGCAGCAGCAGCAGCCCAGGATTGGGGGGGGGGGGGGGGGGAGAAAGAGGAGAGGAGGAACCAGAAGGACTCTCAGGGTTGTTAATATATACTGTATAGTATGTATAGGTCGTTGCTACAGATAATTATATATTGGACTGTTAAATTATATTTTTGGAGAGTGTTACTTGTGACAAGGCAGTTGCCAATTAGGGCTAGTTTCATTTTTGTTATTTATTATTTATTCATTTTTTGTTTATAAAATAGGTCATTGTTATTTGTGTTGTTATAATATTGTGTAAAGGATGCACAATGTACTGTGTTGGTTGACCAAAAATTTTCAATAAAATATTTAATAAAAAAAACAAAACAAGAGATTGTCTCAACCAATGTCTTGACTTGTTCGACACTCCAGGTTGACTATTGGCTACAGCGGAGCCAGATAATAGTACTTCCCATCAGGTGCGGATGACGCCTTAGCCTCCACAATAAACAGGGTGTCACCGTCGCGCACCCTGTCGGAACACTCATACAATTGTTTAAATTCCTGATTGGGTTGCGGGGCAGGATAACCCCGTTCTAATTCTTGATTGAATAAGCGACTTAGGCTCACTGCCAAATTAAGTGAGTAACCGTGAGGATCATCAGAGGATAGGGGACAAATACTCTGGATAGCACTCTGATAGTGGAAGCGCACTTCAGACTCTTTGCGAACAGTATCCAGAACATTCTAAGCAGCTGCGGCAGTTATCAGGGGAATTGCATAAAAATTTGGGACAGGGAAGTGGCCCCTTTTGGTGGTGGGGGGGGGGGGGGAGAATTGTCAAAAATTAAACGATGCATCTCTATTGGCTAGCTGGCAGGATAATGCCTTAATGTTGGGCATTGAATTGACAGAAGGGGGAATTGTTAAAACTGCGGAGGTTTTGAAAAAGGAATGTGCCCACCATAAGAGACCCAAGTCTCTCGAGCCTCCGACCCCTAAATCAGGACCGTGCGGGCGAATGGCCGGCCTTGCCTTGACCAAGGGAGACGATGATGACCCTGAAAATTGGCAATATCGGGGGCAGCCGACTGCTCCTCCACCACCACCACCTTATAACCAAGCCCTTTGTCCGCAATTGACACCACCACCTCAGGGAGGTCCTGTCTCCAGCACTCGCTCCAAAACTCGATGTCCCCGCTTCCCAGCCCCAACAGATGAACCAGTACCTGGCCCCAACTCCGGAGGGAGCGCCGGAGGTTGACTTCCCTGACGACTACCCGCCGCCACAACAGCTTCCAGTCCGACAGGTCCCGAACGCAGCTTACAACCCTGCCAATCCCGTCGGGCCTATCAACCAGCTGCTGATCGGTGTGTATCGACCTTGGAAACCAACGAGATAATGGCAATCTTGACCGGGGTCCCCGATAGAAAGAAGTCACCAGCGGCTTTCGTAGATTTCCTCCACACTACCATTCAGGTTTACAGTGCTGAGGCACGGGACCTCTGGGCACTAGTCCGCCAGGTTCTTCGGCCCGAGGAACACAACAGATTTCTCAACAACCTGGTTCGGCAAACTGGTATGAATGCCGCCACTCTAGCGGCTCTCCAGGTGATCAGCGCCCAGGACGCGGCTCAGAAGACGGCTGTGTACAATGCCTTAAACACTACTCTCCAGAAGCCTGTCGATATTACTAAGGTCTTGGAAACTAAGCCAAAGAAGGGAGAGGGAGCAGAAGAATTTTTGGAACGCTTAGAGGAGAACTAGAAGAACCAGGCTGGCGACGTAAATTATCAGAATGGGGCTAACTCACCCCAATACTGTGCGATGCTGTTAAGTTGTTTACCAACCCAGGTCTCAGACGCAATAAAAACTAACAACATGGACTAGTCCGACAACAGTCCCACCCAGATGGCTCGTGCAGTCAAATATTACTGGAAAAATGGGCGGGGAACCGAAGACCCTTCAAAAAAATCAAACTAAAGTAAAAACGGAGTATATTATGAAAAAGGATGAGACCCCACCAGACAGGGTGGGATCCCAAATGGAGCCCCAGTTTTGCATCCCCGGATGGGTTACATCCCAAGGTGAAGGTTACATTACTCACCCCAACGGACCTATGGCCCCATCTTACGGACCCCCTTACGCCCATTTCCAACCTTCCAGCAGCCTCCACAACAGCCGGCATACGCTCAAGGAGGCCCGCCTGCACCATCTAACAATGTCTGTTGCACCTGCGGGCGCCAGGGGCACTGGCGCCAGGGACACTGGAGCCGGGACTGCTATTATAATCAGAGGAGAACTCGAGGAGGCGGACAGCGCGGTCACAGAGGACGACAAGGAAGAGGAGGCGGTTATACCAACTTTACACAGAATAATCCTCTTCAGTACTGACCCCGTATCCTGGTCTGCCGCGAGCCGGCCTCGGAAAATGAGCCATTCCTTTCCCTCACCATCCACGGCCATGCTCACCCCTTTCTAGTGGATACCAGGGCAACCATGTCCTTTGTCCAATCGTCCCTCCTGCTCCCACGCTCTTGAGGAGACAGAAACTTTCCGGCTTCCAGGGATAGGTTTGCCAGTATCCCATCTCCAAACCCGTCACAGTGACTTTTCACGGGGAAGAAGTTCAACATCAATTTATTGTTACTACGGGTCTTGACTGCAACCTTATGGCTCAAGACCGGTTATATGCCTTCAGTCTGAAGATAGAGTGTGGCATCGTTGTCCGATCGCCCCCAACCCAGACACAATACTATACCACCTCTGTCACTCAATGGTGGGCGTTACATTTGGATGATCAACAACCCTTACATGTCACATTGGCTTACGACAGATCAGGCGAAGACAAACACTTGGAGAACCTGTTTACGCCGCTTTTGGGCTCCAGTTTTGACATTTATTTCATCGCCTTAGTGTCAGGACCAGAGGGAGAGGCCGAGGCTGCCACAGTCCCGGAGCACCTATGGCAACAGACTGGATACACGGCTCCCCATTTCACTAGGAAAGTCAACTACCCATGCCATGCAAAGGACCTCGGCCCCATGGTCAGGATGGCTCTCGACTCTGCTGATCGCTCCTCCACGACCCTCCAGTCCCTGACAGGGAATTTACAGCTGCAATTCTACTCGACTTTCCGCCACTTTCGTACTTTCCTACGTCATCACCACGCCCGACCCCTCAACTCCGTTGACACTAGTGTACGGGCTGAGGATCAATACCAGACCGGTGCAGTCAATATTGCCCCCATCCAGGTCCCGTTGAAGGAGGGTGTCACGCTCCCCTCCATCCGTCAGTACCGCTTGAAACCTCAAGTCCTGCTATCCTTGGGCACCCTTATTCAACACCTCAATCAGGGCATCCTGGTCCCTTGTCAGTCACCCTGTAATACCCCCATTCTAGCAGTACCTAAACCCGGCAGGCCCAACCAGTGCCGCCTCGTTCAGGACCTCCGTGCCATTAATGCCATTGTGCAGCCCCTTCATGCCCTGGTCCCTAATCCAGCTCATATCTTGGTTCAGGTCAATGCCATATTTTTCTTCCTTGTAGATCTCCAACATGCGTTTTTCACGCTCCCCCTCGACCCCGTTTACCAGTACCTCTTTGCCTTTACCTATCAGGGCCAACAATATACATGATCCAGTCTGCCCCAGGGCTTTGTTCACCCACCTACCCTCTTCTCCCGCTGCATCCAGCGTCAACTCCAGCAGCTGGAACTACAGAGCGGCTCCACGCTAGTTCAGTACGTTGATGACCTACTAGTTGCTAGTCCATTGGACCAAAGTTGTAAAGAGGACACTGCCCAATTGTTGAACCACCTCTCAGCCTTGGGGTACGTGGTTTCGCCTGCAAAAGTATTGATTGCCCAACCAGAAGTTAAATTCTTGGGCATCCTTCACTCTGCGGAGGCACAAACACTGGCACCTAGCCGCGTATAGCCCATTTTCCATGCCCTTCTACCGCTAAGTTCGCTAATGGCTGGGCATTGTCAACTACTGTCGCCAGTGGATTCCCAATATCGCTCTCGATACCCACCTTTTGACTCCATTCACCAATCAGCTGGGAACCTTTCAGCTGAGCCCGGAGGCTATTGCGGCTTTCAACAGACTCAAGAACGCCCTAATGCAAGCGCCGGCTCTGGGGCGCCCCTTGTACGATCGTCCTTTCCAGCTCTACTGCACGGTCCTTTCTGGCTGTGCGACGGCTGTCCTCACCCAGAAACATGGAGACCACCATCGTCCCGTCGCCTACTACTCCAAGCTTGACCCCGTTGCCCTCGGCTACCCCGCCTGCACTCAAATCCTTGCATCTATCTATAACAGCCTCCAGTCGGCGGCTAACCTTACCCTCCAGCAGGAAATTGTGGTTTACAGTTCCCACTCTGTCACGGCCCTGCTCGGCCAGCTCCAAGCCCAACATTTAACCATGGCTCGGCAGAACAAATACGAGATTTATCTCCTAAATAATCCCAAACTCCAATTTTGTCACTGCACCACTATCAATCCGGCGAATTTTCTCTCCGAGCCACCCTCAGAATGCTCACAGCCTGACCACGATTGCCTGACGCTCCTCAAAAAGGAGGCCTCAGTGCAAGACGACCTCACTGATACTCCCCTGCCCGACGCAGAATTAACTGTTTTCACCGACGGGAGTGCCTCCGTCAGTGAAAGGGGGGGGGATAGACTGTCCGGATATGCCATAGTTAATCAGCAGGGCGAAACTCTCGAGGCGGCAGCTTTTGAAACACCGTTCTCCGCCCAACAAGCCGAGCTATTTGCACTAATCCGTGCATGTACTGGGAAAGGACACGAAAATCAACATCTATACCGATTCCAGATAGGCATTTGGAGTCACACACGACTTCGGCCAATTATGGAAGAACAGGGGATTTCTTACATCTGCAGGCACTCGTATCACACAAACAGTTGGTTACACAATTACTACAGGCTTTAATGCTCCCTAAACAAATAGCCGCAATAAAGTGTGCTGCGCATACGACTGGCAAAACCCCGGTGGATGTAGGTAATCGACAGGCAGACCACCAAGCCAAAGAGGCTTCTCGCTTAAAAGACATGGTGGTGCCCAAAATGATGAGTCAGACTAAAAGCTCTAAGGGTCAGTCTCCCTCTGAAAAGCCAATGCCGACCATCACTGACGTCATTCAATTACAGGAGGACGCTCCTGGTTGTGTAAAAAGACTATGGGAAGAATTGGGATGTTGTTATGATCCTGCAAACAAATTGTGGGTCACCCCGGCAGGGCAATCCTGTATCCCCGATGCATTAGCAGCCTGGGTTACCGAATGTGTTCACTTTGCAACTCATTGTGGTGCGCGAGCTACGGGTGATATATTGCTGAAAACTTGGTGGCATCCAATACAGGACATAGCACAAAACATTAGCAGTCGTTGCCTGGTATGTCAGCAATACAACCCTGGAAAAGCAGTACCCTGTGAAATGGGTAAAACCCCGCTACCGGAAGGTCCCTTTGAGACACTCCAGATGGATTCCATTGAGTTGGAAAGATGCCAATGTTATAAATATGTATTGGTTATTGTTGATGTATTTAGTAGATGGATAGAAGCTTACCCCACTGTAGAAAACAAAGCTTCCACGGTAGTAAAAGTTGATGCGAGAAATTGTTCCTAGATTTGGGATTCCATATCGATTAAGCTCTGATAATGGACCTCATTTTGTGGGACAGATCAATAAGGAATTTTGTACTCAGCTGGGAATAAAACAACAATTACATTGCGCGGACCGACCCCAGGCAGCGGGAATGGTCGAAAGAGCTAATCAGACATTAAAAACTAAACTGGCAAAACTACAGGCAGAGACTGGAGCCACTTGGCTCAAATTATTGCCTATTGCCCTCTTCCAGATACGTGCAACCCTGGCTGGAAAGACACGACTGAGTCCCGCCAAAATTCTATTACGGAATACCCTTTTGCACTCCCTGGGATCAAGAAAGCCCTAAGGAAGTACAGTTTCACCATATGGCTACTGAAATGGCCAACTATGTGATCGCACTTTGGTCAAGGCTAAAAGGCCTCCATTCACGAGTGCGAGCTGCTTATGAGGAGATACCTCCCTTGTCCAGTTCTGTCACTTAATCCGGGAGAGTATGTCCTGATTCGTAATTAGATTAGAAAAGGATTAGAACCCCGATGGGAAGGACCACACCAGGTCCTACTCACTACTCCCACTGCTGTAAAAGTAAAAGGCAGAAATGCCTGGATCCACATCCACCATTGTAAGGTTGTGAAAATGCAATAGAAAATAACCTTTTGTTTTGAGCCCTAGGTAATAACTCCAGCATCACTTAAAGGATGAAGGCCACACTTATTATTGTAACCCTGCTGGGACTTTTGGGGACGAGAGGGGACGCCAAGCTAAGGATCTGTGGTCCCAAGGGAAGGTGGACTCATCACCTCTGTCGAGGAGACACCTTACAGTGCACCAGTCAAGGCTCAGGAGAAGGACCTTGGAACGCGACCCCTGCGGACGGATGTTCGGCCTACGTACAACGATGCAATCAGACCATACTCATCAGTGGAGTGACTAAGGGCAACCTACCCTGTCATCGGCTCAACTGTAAATGGGACTATAGCTGCAGAAACAAAAATAAGACTTTACCCTTGGGATGCATTGACCAAGGGAGGATAAAGTTGTGGAAAAAAAGGGAATTACATGTAAACACGTATCTGTCATATACACAAAGGATATGAATGTTTCTGGTTGCTGGGTATGTACACATATTCCGACCCATGCTAAGGGAGGGAGCCCCCTCAGACCTGTTCCGCTTAACCTGTCAGAAACAGTAGAGTGGTATATTTACCAGAATGGTACTCGTCAATCCCCTAGGACAATAAGAATCGCATCTATGGTAAGATACCCAGACGGCGGGGCAGCTTCTCGTTTATCGTTTTTCCCCATACACCCAAGACCCTGGAAAGAGGGGGGCTATCCAATGAACTCCTTTGAGATATGGTACCAACCAAGTTATAACAAATCCCACCAGCCTCTGTTTCTTACCCTCACTAATACCACCAACATGGGAAGACCACTGGGAATAATATGTTTGGTAAGGAATGTGGTTAAAGGGATATTTGTAGGTGCTAGTCAATGCGAGCACAGATTTGTGGTGGCCAACACATCCAAGGTCTATCCCATATATACGTCTCCTGAGTTTTATGGGTGTACACTAGACGTTCCATATGCTAATGGGACAGGTACCTTCAAGTACTCCCTGATGGCTGAAGGGTTTGACGTGGACAAATTCACTTCATACAATGGGATGTACTTTATTTGTGGCCACAAGGCATATCCCTGGCTGCCAGAGAATTGGACGGGATCCTGTTATCTGGGGTATGTAGTCCCCATTACACACCACCTCGCCAATCTAGGCCACCATTCCCAAATGAAGAAGAGACAAAGGAGAGCAATAACCAAAACACAGCAATACTTTGGGATTCTGCTCCCCCCCCCCCCAATCGAGGTAGCTCTTGCAATAAAGGAAATAAGGAAGTTAGCAAAAATCCTGGAAGAGGTAGCAAACGACACCACTGAAGCATTGAGATAAATAATGAAGTGGGAGCAATAAGAACCGTAGCCCTGTAAAACCGAATGGCCCTAGATTACCTCCTTGCAAACAAAGGTGGGACATGTGCCGTGATCGGTTCGGAATGTTGCACCTACATTCCCGATAGTTCGGAGAACATCACCCACCTCGTGGATCATATCTGCAAAGAGGTTAAGAAACTGCATGAAATATCAAGAGATGGGTGGTTAGATTGGTTGTTTGACGGATCATGGGGATCTTACCTAGTGTATGGATTAATAATCCTGGTAGTTGTAATACTTGTAATAATCATGCTTAGCTTCCTAATGAAGTGCTTGTGTAAAAGTGTCAGTGCAGCAGTAATTCCCCAACAGTTAATACAGCAACATGGATGTGAAAGAAAGTGCAGAGGAACGTAGGAAAATGGAGGGGGGGGGGGCAAGAGGAAGAACAGGGATATCCAGAGACAAAACCCATGAAGCAAATTAAACAGAAGAAAATTTCAAATTTGAGCGAATGTAGATCAAACTAGGACAAGCGTAATGAGAGAATGGAACTTTTAAATATATATTTTTATTCACCTCCTTTTTCACATTTTCTCCCAAATTTACACCCAACAATAAACAGTAATCAGTGACGAATGCAATGTCAATCCCCATATCAATAATAACGATCCCATCCTCCCACCAAACCCCAGACATTAGCCTGCATGTTAACATAAACAAAGGACAAAAAGGAATCAGGAATCACCCAGTCACCATTAACACAGTTTCTCCCCCCGCCACACACCCCATAATGTTCGATGTAATCCAATTCTCGAAAGTGTATAATGAATAACGCCCATGAATTGTAGAACCCCCCTTCCCCTCAGTTCAAATTTGACCTTTTCAAGCGTCAAGAATTCCAGCAAGTCCCCCCGCCACGCCAGGGCACAGGGTGGAGAGGTTGATCCGCATTCGGGCGATCAACGAAGCGAAGGCTACAACATTTGCCTCTGCACCAGTTTCCAACCCCAGCTGGCCTGACACCCCGAATATGGCCTCCCGAGGCCCCAAGTCCAGTTTCACGTGCACCACTTTAGAGATTATCCTAAAAACCTCCTTCCAGTAATCCTCCAGCTTTGGACAGGACCAAAACATATGAAAGTGGTTTGCGCCCCCCCCCCCCACCGCAAAGTTCACATACATCTTCGACCCCCTCAAAGAGCCGGCTTATTCATGCCCTTGTACGGTGTGCTCTCTACACTGTATCAGCCCCAACCTCGCACACTAGGTGGAGGCATTCATCCTCTGGAGCACCTCACCAGAACCCCTCCTCCATAAACTCTCCCAACTCTTCCTCCTACTTTGTCTTGATCCCTTCCAGCGGCGCCTTCTCCTCCTCCAAAATAACCCCGTAAACCACCGACACTACACCCTCCTGGGCGAATGGAACTTTATGTACAATAGATGTACCTTATGTACAATCCTGTGGTTGTCCCCCTCTCGAACAGGTATACCCCTTTGGATACTGTCGGGGGCGATATCCAATCAGGGGAAAACAGCAGCAGCCAGAGCAGTGGCACCTCAGCTGGCTCTGATGTTCAGAAGGGAGGGTCAAAGCGCAGAAGAACAATAGTCATAGGGGACATAGTCAGGGGCGCAGATAGGCGCTTCTGTGGATGTGAAAGAGACTCCAGGATGACATGTTGCCTCCCTGGTGCCAGGGTGTCTCTGAACGAGTAGTGGGCATCCTGAAGGGGGAGGGCAAACAGTCAGAGGTCATTGTACATATTGGCACTAACGACATAGGCAGGAAGGGTCCTGCAGCAAGAGTTCAGGGAGCTAGGCAGAAAGTTAAAAAAGACAGGACCTCTAGGGAATCTCAGGATTACTCCCTGTGCCACATGCCAGTGAGGCTAGAAATAGGAAGATAGAGCAGCTAAACACGTGGCTAAACAGCTGGTGTAGGAGGGAGGGTTTCCGTTATCTGGACCACTGGGAGCTCTTCCGGGGCAGATGTGACCTGATTAAGGACAGGTTGCATCTTAGCTGGAGAGGCATAAATATCCTGGCCGTGAGGTTTGCTAGTGTCACACGGGAGGGTTTAAACTAGTATGGCAGGGGGGTGGGCACGGGAGCAATAGGTCAGAAGGTGAGAGCATTGAGGGAGAACTAGGGAATAGGGACAGTGTGGCTCTGAGGCAGAGCAGACGGGGAGAAGTTGCTGAACACAGCGGGTCTGGTGGCCTGAAGTGCATATGTTTTAATGCAAGGAGCATTACGGGTAAGGCAGATGAACTTAGAGCTTGGATTAGTACTTGGAACTATGATGTTGTTGCCATTACAGAGACCTGGTTGAGGGAAGGGCAGGATTGGAAGTTAAACGTTCCAGGATTTAGATGTTTCAGCCGGAATAGAGGGGGATGTAAAAGGGGTGGCGGAGTTGCGCTACTGGTTAGGGAGATTATCACAGCTGTACTACGGGAGGACACCTCAGAGGGCAGTGAGGCAATATGGGTAGAGATCAGGAATAAGAAGGGTGCAGTCACAATGTTAGGGGGTTTACGACAGGCCTCCCAACAACCAGCAGGAGATAGAGGGCCAGATAGGTAGACAGATTTTGGAAAAGAGTAAAAACAACAGGATTGTTGTGATGGGAGACTTCAACTTCCCCAATATTGACTGGGACTCACTTAATGCCAGGGGCTTAGACGGGGCAGAGTTTGTAAGGAGCATCCAGGAGGGTTTCTTAAAACCATATGTAGACAGTCCAACTAGGGAAGGGGCTATACTGGACCTGGTATTGGGACATGAGCCCGGCCAGTTGGTAGAAGTTTCAGTAGAGGAGCATTTCGGGAACAGTGACCACAATTCAGTAAGTTTTAAAGTGCTGGTGGACAAGGATAAGAGTGGTCCTAGGGCGAATGTGCTAAATTGGGGGAAGGCTAATTATAACAATATTAGGCAGGAACTGAAGAACCTAGATTGGGGGCAGATGTTGGAGGGTAAATCAACATCTGACATGTGGGAGGCTTTTAAATGTCAGTTGAAAGGAATTCAGGACCAGCATGTTCCGGTGAGGAAGAAGGAGGAGTACGGCAAATTTCGGGAACCTTGGATAACGAGAAATATTGTAGGCCTCGTCAAAAAGAAAAAGGAGGCATTTGTCAGGACTAAAATGTTGGGAACAGACGGAGCCTGTGTGGAATATAAGGAAAGTAGGAAGGAACTTAAGCAAGGAGTCAGGAGGGCTAGAAGGGGTCACGAAAAGTAATTGGCAAATAGGGTTAAGGAAAATCCCAAGGCTTTTTACACGTACAAAAAAAAGCAAGAGGGTAACCATGGAAAGGGTTGGCCGACTGAAGGATAGGCAAGGGAATCTATGTGTGGAGCCAGAGGAAATGGGAGAGGTACTAAAATGAATACTTTGCATCAGTATTCACCAAAGAGAAGGAATTGGTAGATGTTGAGTCTGGAGAAGGGGGTGTAGATAGCCTGGGTCACATTGAGATCCAAAAAGACGAGGTGTTGGGCGTCTTGAAAACTATTAAGATAGATAAGTCCCCAGGGCCTGATGGGATCTACCCCAGAATACTGAAGGAGGCTGGAGAGGAAATTGCAGAGGCCTTGACAGAAATCTTTGGATCCTCAACTGTCTTCAGGTGATGTCCCGGAGGACTGGAGAATAGCCAATGTTGTTCCTTTGTTTAAGAAGGGTAGCAAGGATAATCCCGGGAACTACAGGCCGGTGAGTCTTACGTCAGTGGTAGGGAAATTACTGGAGAGAATTCTTCGAGACAGGATCTACTCCCATTTGGAAGCAAATGGACGTATTAGTAAGAGGCAGCATGGTTGTGTGAAGGGGAGGTCGTGTCTCACTAACTTGATAGAGTTTTTCGAAGAGGTCACAAAGATGATTGATGCAGGTAAGGCAGTGGATGTTGTCCATATGGACTTCAGTAAGGCCTTTGACAAGGTCCCTCATGATAGACTGGTACAAAAGGCGAAGTCACACGGGATCAGGGGTGAACTGGCAAGGTGGATACAGAACTGGCTAGGTCATAGAAGGCAGAGTAGCAATGGAAGGGTGCTTTTCTAATTGGAGGGCTGTGACCAGTGGTGTTCCGCAGGGATCAGTGCTGGGAACATTGCTGTTTGTAGTATATATAAATGATTGAGGAAAAATGTAACTGGTCTGATTAGTAAGTTTGCAGACGACACAAAATGTTGGTGGAATTGCAGATAGTGATGAGGACTGTCAGAGGATACAGCAGGATTTAGATTGTTTGGAGACTTGGGCGGAAAGATGCCAGATGGAGTGTGATCCGGCAAATGTGAGATAATGCATTTTGGAAGGTCTAATGCAGGTAGGGAATATACAGTGAATGGTAGAACCCTCAAGAGTATTGAACGTCAGAGAGATCTAGGTATACAGGTCCACAGGTCACTGAAAAGGGGCAACACAGGTGGAGAAGGTAGTCAACAAGGCATACAGCATGCTTGCCTTCATTGGCCGGGGCTTTGAGTGTAAGGATTGGCAAGTCATGTTGCAGCTGTATAGAACCAGAGTTAGGCCACACTTGTTCAATTCTGGTCACCACACTACCAGAAGGATGTGGAGGCTTTAGAGAGGGTGCAGAAGAGATTTACCAGGATGTTGCCTGGTATGGTGGGCATTAGCTATGGGGAGCGGTTGAATAAACTCGGTTTGTTCTCACTGGAACGACGGAGATTGAGGGGCGACCTGATAGAGGTCTACAAAATTATGAGGGGCATAGACAGAATGGATAGTCAGAGGCTTTTCCCCAGGGTAGAGGGGCCCATTACTAGGGGGCATAGGTTTAAGGTGCGAGGGGCAAGGTTTAGAGTAGATGTACGAGGCAAGTTTTTTTACGCAGAGGGTAGTGGGTGCCTGGAACTCGCTACCAGAGGAGGAGGTGGAAGCAGGGGCGATAGTGACATTTAAGGGGCACCTTGACAAATACATGAATAGGATGGGAATAGAGGGATACGGACCCAGGAAGTGTAGAAGATTGTCTAGTCGGGCAGCATGGTCAGCATGGGCTTGGAGGGCCGAAGGGCCTGTTCCTGTGCTGTACTTTTCTTTTTTCTTTAGAATACTGCAATGTTTTGTGAAGCTTACACAATGGATGATTGGAGGGGAGACTGATGAGGAGAGCATGGAATTGGTGAAGTTGACATAGGAATGAATGAAGATTTCAACAGTGAAGGGCTGATATAGTAATAAAGTCACGTTAGAGGTGGAGGTAGGCAAGTTCAGTAATGGAAACAATACAGGATCACAAGCTCAGCTAGGGGTTGAATAAGATGCTAAAAGCAGCTAGGCAAAAGCCAGGATCTTAATTAACAAGATTCCCATTGGTTTGGAAGTCCAATAGGCAGGACTGCAACTGGTTGAACTTCCACGGAAATAAAAACTCTTGTTATGTATGCAGGTTATTGTAGTTGTGTACAATGTCTCTAAGAGCAAGGCCACATGACCTGTGACATAGTCAGCTACTCCGCGGGCTTTTAGGGAGTCCAGTGCCAAATCTTGCACAGTGAAGACCTATTCAATAAATCTTGCATCAAACACAGGTAGATCTGCAAGCAAGTTTCTTTTATATTATTCATCTAAAGTTACAACAATCTTAGATTCCTCAGAGTGGAGAAAAAAAAGTTATACTTTCCCCATCCCATCATTTCTTGGAGAATGAGATTGGTTGATTGGTTAATAAGCTTCACTTTTAATTAGCTCAACACAGCAAGATCACTATTTTACATCACACTATCCGATGGATCAAATGTTATTTCAATCACCAGCACAACTTACAGTAATGAACTTGTGTATTGGAATCCTCTCCTGTCCTTCAGCAATCGTGTAGAAAAGTAGATCTTCCAGACTAGGCAAAAGACCTGCTTTTTGTCTTTTCCTAGAGAAAAGAAAAAATATACAATTAATGTTAAACTTCTAACAATTATCCACTTTTAAGCATGACCTATCACAACTTCGCTTTGATACTCTGTTACAAAGTTAGAACATCACAGCCCAGATGCAAAGCACTGGCCAACACATTTCGCACAATGAACTTACTGGAGCAGAAACTCAAACATTTCAGCCATGAAACTATAATGAATGACCTGTATTTTGCAGACAGCAGTAAAATTACGATGCTCACCACTGCCTGCAAAGAAAGCTGTCCACAAAAATCTAGCAATCTCTGGTGTGTGGATCTCACCCTTCATAATGTTGATTTCACATCTGGTTTCAGCTATAGGGGATCTCCATCATCCACCAGTGATGTCATCAAGCCAGCTAAGCAGATAATCACTGAAGATTTCTCACAGACAACAAAACAAGTAAGAGGCATGGAATATCCTTCACTCATATTACAGACAGCAAAATAAAAATTGGAATTGACAAATGGGAAGAGTTGGAATATCAAAAACTTAATAATCATCTTTAAGAAAGATGGAATTATCATTGAGTAATTGGCATTCCACAATTATAAAACAGTTTTTTCAAAATCAGAAAAGTTATTCAGCTGCAATTAAGTGGTAGGCTATTAAAACCCAGTTGGACCCATTCTACAAGGTGCAGCTTTAAGGGTTTAAACAGCAATACTTATAAAATGAAAGTTCACATCAAATTAAGTGATTAAGATTCCACCTGCTAGAACTTACAGTCTATCATGTGGAGAAGCAGGAATCGCTGACAGCAACTTCTGAATTTCCACATTTAACTGTGCAAAATTGTTATCCGTTTCAGAGCAACAGCGCTGAACACCTACAATTTTACTGTCAGTATAAGTGCAAAATCTGGGCCTGTGTCTACACTTTCCAACACATGAAGTAGATTTATCAAGACGCCACAGAGGACCCGGGTTCGATCCCAGGCCCGGTCACTGGCTGTGTGGAGATTGCACATTCTCTCTGCAGGGGGAGAGACCCTCGCAACCCAAAAAGATGTGCAGGGTAGGTGAATTGGCCGCACATTCTCCCCGTATCTGCGAGGATCTCACCCTCCCAACCCAAAAAGATGTGCAGGGTAGATGAATTGGCCACCCTAAATTGCCCCTTAATTGGAAAAAGAAATTGATGTGTTGGGTGCTCTGGATCCATGGAACACATACAGGCCACCAACACTTAAAATAGTGCAACACTATTTTATTAAGCTAGAAACTGTTGAACATGCTTTCACTGTGGGTTGACACGATGTTAGATTAAACTAAAGACCTATGCCTGTCCTAACCAGTCTATGCACTCAGCACATGGTGAAGATCTGCGCTGCAAGCGGTTAGCGCTGTCCTTCTAGGAGGCTGCATCCCGAATGAGCAGAAACTCTGATGCCCCCGGTCTTTATAGTGAGTGTGCTCTAACTGGTGATCGGCTACGGTGTTGTAAGTGTTGATTGATCTTGTTGTGTGTCCATCAGTGTGTGTGTAACTGCACCATGATATACTGGCGTATATTATGACAGAAATTGGGTACTTCAATTTTATTTTGAAAAAAATCTTTAGATTTACCAGGAATATATCAAGAACAAATGCTGTGAAGGGTCCCGAGATAGTAAAACTATTTTCACATGAGCAGAGACTTTAACAAAAGGTTTTTAAAAGTCAGGAAGGAATTGGATAGGATAAATTGGGAAAGGCCATCTTGCCTGGAGACAGTTGTGAATGGTCATCAATAGAGTGAACATAAGAACATAAGAACTAGGGGCAGCAGTAGGCCATCTGGCCCCTCGAGCCTGCTCCGCCATTCAATGAGATCATGGCTGATCTTTGGTGGACTCTGCTCCACTTTCCGGCCCGAACACCAGAACCCTTAATTCCTTTATTCTTCAAAAAAACTATCTATCTTTATCTTAAAAACATTTAATGAAGGAGCCTCTACTGCTTCACTGGGCAAGGAATTCCATAGATTCACAACCCTTTGGGTGAAGAAGTTCCTCCTAAACTCAGTCCTAAATCTACTTCCCCTTATTTTGAGGCTATGCCCCCTAGTTCTGTTTTCACCCGCCAGTGGAAACAACCTGCTCGCATTTATCCTATCGATTCCCTTCATAATCTTGTATGTTTCTATAAGATCCCCCCTCATCCTTCTAAATTCCAACGTGTACAGTCCCAGTCTACTCAACCTCTCCTCGTAATCCAACCCCTTCAGCTCTGGGATTAACCTAGTGAATCTCCTCTGCACACCCTCCAGTGCCAGTACGTCCTTTCTCAAGTAAGGAGACCAAAACTGAACACAATACTCCAGGTGTGGCCTCACTAACACCTTATACAATTGCAGCATAACCTCCCTAGTCTTAAACTCCATCCCTCTAGCAATGAAGGACAAAGTTCCATTTGCCTTCTTAAATCACCTGTTGCACCTGAAAACCAACTTTCTGCAACTCATGCACGAGCACACCCAGGTCTCTCTGCACAGCATGTTTTAATACTTTATCATTTAAATAATAATCTCTTTTGCCGTTATTCTTACCAAAATGGATAACCTCACATTTGTCAACATTGTATTCCATCTGCCAGACCCTAGCCCATTCACTTAGCCTGTCCAAATCCCTCTGCAGTCTTCCAGTATCCTCTGCACTTTTTGCTTTACCACTTATCTTAGTGGCGTCTGCAAACTTGGACACATTGCCCTTGGTCCCCAACTCCAAATCATCTATGTAAATTGTGAACAGTTGTGGGCCCAACACTGATCCCAGACGGACACCACTAGCTACTGATTGCCAACCAGAGAAACACCCATTAATCCCCACTCCTTGCTTTCTATTAATTAACCAATCCTCTATCCATGCTCCTACTTTCCCCTTAATGCCATGCATCTTTATCTTATGCAACAACCTTTTGTGTGGCACCTTGTCAAAGGCTTTCTGGAAATCCAGATATACCACATCCATTGGCTCCCCGTTATCTACCGCACTGTTAATGTCCTCAGAAAATTCCACTAAATTAGTTAGGCACGACCTGCCCTTTATGAACCCATGCTGCGTCTGTCCAATGGGACAATATCCATCCAGATGCCTCGCTATTTCTTCCTTGATGATAGATTCCAGCATCTTCCCTACTACCGAAGTTAAGCTCACTGGCCTATAATTACCCACTTTCTGCCTACCTCCTTTTTTAAACAGTGGTGTCACGTTTGCTAATTTCCAATCCGCCGGGACCACCCCAGAGTCTAGTGAATTTTGGTAAATTATCACTAGTGCATTTGCAATTTCCCTAGCCATCTCTTTTAGCACTCTGGGATGCATTCCATCAGGGCCAGGAGACTTGTCTACCTTTAGCCCCATTAGCTTGCCCATCACTATCTCCTTGGTGATATCAATCCTCTCAAGGTCCTCACTTGTCATAGCCTCATTTCCATCAGTCACTGGCATGTTATTTGTGACTTCCACTGTGAAGACCGACCCAAAAAACCTGTTCAGTTCCTCAGCCATTTCCTCATCTCCCATTATTAAATCTCCCTTCTCATCCTCTAAAGGACCAATATTTACCTTAGCCACCCTTTTTTGTATTTGTAGAAACTTTTACTATCTGTTTTTATATTCTGAGCAAGTTTACTCTCATAATCTATCTTACTCTTCTTTTATAGCTTTTTTAGTAGCTTTCTGTTGCCCCCTAAAGATTTCCCAGTCCTCTAGTCTCCCACTGATCTTTGCTACTTTGTATGTTTTTTCCTTCAATTTGATACTCTCCCTTATTTCCTTAGATATCCATGGTCAATTTTTCCTCTTTTTACCGTCCTTCCTTTTTGTTGGTATAAACCTTTGCTGGGCACTGTGATAAATCACTTGGAAGGTTCTCCACTGTTTCACCATAAAGTCTTTGCTCCCAGTCTACCTTAGCTAGTTCTTCTCTCATCCCATTGTAATCGCCTTTGTTTAAGCACAAAACACTAGTGCTTGATTTTACCTTCTCACCCTCCATCTGTATTTTAAATTCCACCATATTGTGATCGCTCCTTCCGAGAGGATCCCTAACTATGAGATCCTGAATCAATCCTGTCTCATTACACAGGACCAGATCTAGGACCGCTTGTTCCCTCGTAGGTTCCATTACATACTGTTCGAGGAAACTATCGCGGATACATTCTATAAACTCCTCCTCAAGGCTGCCTTGACCGACCTGGTTAAACCAATCAACATGTAGATTAAAATCCCCCATGATAACTGCTGTAACCATTTCTACATGTATCTGTTATTTCTTTGTTTATAGCCTGCCCCACCATAATGTTACTATTTGATGGCCTATAGATTACTCCTATCAGTGACTTTTTCGCCTTACTATTCCCGATTTCCACCCAAATGGATTCAACCTTATCCTCCATAGCACCGATGTCATCCCTTACTGTTGCCCGGATGTCATCCTTAAATAACAGAGCTACACCACCTCCCTTACCATCCACTCTGTCCTTCCGAAAAGTTTGATACCCTCGGATATTTAACTCCCAGTCGTGACCATCCTTTAACCATGTTTCAGTAATGGCCACTAAATCATAGTCATTCACGATGATTTGCACCATCAACTCATTTACCTTATTCCGAATACTACGAGCATTCAGATAAAGTACACTTATGTTGGCTCTTTTACCTCTGTTCTGAATCTTAACACCTCGATCAGTAACTTCTCCTAAGTTATATTTCCTCTTAACCTTTCTCCTAAATTTCCTTGTCGTCAAACCCACATCTTCCTGTAACAACCTGCCGCATCGCTTACCATTAATGTTTTCACTTCCCGTTTTATTTCTTTTAGTATTCCTGGTCCTATTCACTGAGCTCCCCTCAGTCACTGTACCTTGTACTGTCGCCCTTTTTGATTTTTGACTATGGCTTCTCTGTCTTACACTTTCCCCCTTACTGCCTTTTATTTCTGTCCTTGTTTTACTACCTTCCAACTTCCTGCATCGGTTCCCATCCCCCTGCCACATTAGTTTAAACTCTCCCCAACAGCTCTAGCAAACATCCCCCTAGGACACCGGTTCCAGTCCTGCCCAGGTGCAGACCGTCAGGTTTGTACTGGTCCCACCTCCCCCAGAATCGGTTCCAATGTCCCAGGAATTTGAATCCCTCCCTCTTGCACCATCTCTCGAGCCACGTATTCATCCTCTCTATCCTGACATTCCTACACCGACTAGCTCGTGGCACTGGTAGCAATCCTGAGATTACTACCTTTGAGGTCCTACTTTTTAGTTTAACTCCTAGCTCCCTAAATTCAGCTTGTAGGACCTTGTCCCGTTTTTTACCTATATCGTTGGTGCCTACGTGCACCACGACAGCTGGCTGTTCACCCTTCTCCCCCCCCCCCCCCCCCCCCCCCCCAGAATGTCCTGCAGCCGCTCAGAGACATCCTTGACCCTTGCACCAGGGAGGCAACATACCATCCTGGAGTCTCGATTTTGTCCGCAGAACCGCCTGTCTATTCCCCTTACAATTGAGTCCCCTATCACTATAGCCCTGCCATTCTTCTTCCTGCCCAGCTGCGCAGCAGAGCCAGCCACGGTGCCATGAACGTGGCTGCTGCCGCCTTCCCCTGGTGAGCCATCTCCCTCAACAGTATCCAAAGCGGTATATCTGTTTTGCAGGGAGATGACCGCAGAGGACACCTGCACTGCCTTCCTACTCTTGCTCTGTCTTTTGGTCACCCATTTTCTATCTCCCTCAGTACCTTTCACCTGCGGTGTGACCAACTCGCTAAACGTGCTATCCACGACGTCCTCAGCATCACGGACGCTCCAAAGTGAGTCCATCCGCAGCTCCAGAGCCGTCAAGCGGTCTAACAGGAGCTGCAACTGGACACACTTCTTGCACGTGAAGGAGCCAGGGACAGTGGACGTGTCCCTGAGCTCCCACATCGCACACGAGGAGCATGACACGGGTCTGAGATCTCCTGCCATGTCTTAAACCTTCGGTTAACTTGAACAATTTCAATTTCCCCCAAAAAAATTTAACTAAATAAATAAACAATGAAGAGAAAAAAAATATATATATACACCAATGAAAAGAAACAGAAAAACAGAAACACTACTTACCAGTCACAAAAAGCACTTCCTCCCCACCCAGCTTAGAATTCCCACCTCGATTCAAATTCCCAAACTCACTCTTTGCTGTCTCACTCTGGCTGTCTTCTCTGTCTCACTGGGAGAACTCACCCAGTGAAGAGGAGTAGAACAAAGCTCACCAAGACCACTATTAACAAAAAGCTTTGCCACAAGCAGAGATCATTGCATCTTTAATGCAGATTCAGGACAAAAAGAAGTCCATCAATGGTCTTTTGTTTCATCTGTAGATGCAATGTACTTTCCTCCTGCAAGCTTTTCATCTGCTGCTGTTTTTCTGCAGTTATTTGTCAAGATCTTTGGGTCCCATGTTTCTCCAGTGGCTTTCGTCATCAGCTGCCTTTCCATTCTGTACTCCATTTTGATTGCTCTCTGCACAGAGAATTATCAAATTTGCTCTGAGGCAGTTCATAAATTTATTCTTAAATTCTTCACATTCATGGTTCAGGGGAAAGGAGTTCTTTGTATGGTGGCATGGGGCTGAAACTTGGGAGTGGAAATTCATGGCCATCGACATCCTGCTGCAGCTTCCAGTGATGTCAGGAAAGAACAGATAAACATTTGAAGTGGAGGAACTTGTGCAAGTAATGAAAAGACAGTTGAGCAACAAGGTTAGTTTTGGATTGCACGAACAAATAGCTAGAATAAACACAAGGTGCTGAATACTTCATTTATGCAGTAAATTCTACTGTTAATATATTTTGTGGTAGCATTGTGGATAGCACAATCGCTTCACAGCTCCAAGGTCCCAGGTTTGATTCCGGCTTGGGTCAGTCTGTGCGGAGTCTGCACATCCTCCCAGTGTGTGTGGGGGTTTCCTCCGGGTGCTCCGGTTTCCTCCCACAGTCCAAAGATGTGCAGGTTAGGTGGATTGGCCATGATAAATTGCCCTTCGTGTTGGGTGGAGGTGTTGACCTTGGGTAGGGTGCTCTTTCCAAGAGCCGGTGCAGACTCGATGGGCCGAATGGCCTCCTTCTGCACTGCAAATTCTATGATAAAATCATCAGTAATTTGTAATAAAACACACGTGTCTGGAGTGTCAATTACTCCTAATAAATCCATGGTCAAAAAGAAATTACTCATACAAACTTGCTCAACCTGGAATTAAAATATTTGACCAGCAATAACTGGCAACTTGCACTGGAAATTACCAAACTCCAACGAGCTCAACTACTCTGCTTCCAAAATTGCACAAGCTGTGCTGTGTAATTAGGAAGCTATCATGGCCCAGGTTGTCAGTAATAAATGATAGTAAATTTGACATGAATTTCTGGCATCCACAAATGCACAGTAAAACACAAACCAGAAGCCACTCTGTAAGAGATACTCTGCTTCTCCATATGATGCAGTGTTGCAGTCCTTGCCAATAAACCCAACAGTGACATTACGGAATGACATGAACCTGTTGAAGGTGCCCAATAGTTCTGCACCAAAAACAGGTAACGGTGGGTTGGTGCAATCAGGAGCAAGTGAGTCCTAGATGTTTACAGCATGGAAACAGGCCCTTCGGCCTAGCTTGTACATGCCACCCAGTTTCTATCACTAAGCTAGTCCCTCTTGCCCGCATTTGGCCCATAATCGCTCTATACCCACCCTGCCCATGTAACGGTCCAACTGTTTTTCTAAAGGAAAAATTATACCCGCCTCTACCACTGCCTCTGGCAGCCCGATCCAGAGCTCACCACCGTGTGTGAAGAAATTTCCCCTCTGGTCTCTTTTGCACCTCTCCCCTCTCACCTTAAAACTATGTAATCTAGTTCTAGACTCCTCTACCTTTGGGAAAAGATGTTGACGAACAACCCTATCTATGCTTCATTATTTTATAGACCTCTACAAGATCACACCCAAGCCTCCTACGCTCCAGGGGAAAAAAATCCCAGCCTATCCTTATAGCTCAGACCATCAAGTCCTGGTAGCATCCTCGTAAATCTCTTCTGCACTCTTTCTAGTTTAACAATATCCTTCCTAGAATAGAGTGACCAGAACGGAACACAGTATTCCATGTATGGTCTTACCAATGTCTTGAGAACTTTAACAAGACATGCCAACTCCTGTATTCAATATTCTGACCAATAAAACCTAGCATGCGGAATGCCTTCTTCACCACCCTGTCCAGTTGAGACTCTACCTTAAAGGAGCTATGAACCTGTACCCCATGATCTGTAACTTTCCCCACCTCCCTATATATCCAAGGATTCTATAGGAAGCAAGAGATGAAATTGCAGAGCCGTTGGCAATTATCTTTTCGTCCTCACTGTCAACAGGGGTGGTACCAGGGGATTGGAGCGTGGCGAATGTCATGCCCCTGTTCAAAAAAGGGGCTAGGGATAACCCTGGGAATTACAGGCCAGTTAGTCTTACTTCGGTGGTTGGCAAAGTCATGGAAAGGGTACTGAAGGATCGGGTTTTGAGCATCTGAAAAGACACTACTTGAATAGGGATAGTCAGCACGGAATTGTGAGGGGTAGGTCTTGCCTTACAAGTCTTATTGAATTCTTTGAGGTGACCAAGCATGTGAAGGTAAAGCAGTGGATGTAGTGTACATGGATTTTAGTAAGGCATTTGATAAGGTTCCCCATGGTAGGCTTATGCAAAAAGTAAGGAGGCATGGGATAGTGGGAAATTTGGCCAGTTGGATAACGAACTGGCTAACCGATAGAAGTCAGAGTGGTGGTGGATGGCAAATATTCAGCCTGGATCACAGTTACCAGTGGTGTACCGCAGGGATCAGTTCTGGGTCCTCTGCTGTTCGTGATTTTCATTAATGACTTGGATGAGGGAGTTGAAGGGTGTGTCAGTAAATTTGTAGACGATACGAAGATTGGTGGAGTTGTGGATAGTGAGGAGGGCTGTTGTTGGCTGCAAAGAGACATAGATAGGATGCAGAGCTGGGCTGAGAAGTGGCAGATGGAGTTTAACCCTGAAAAGTGTGAGGTTGCCCATTTTGGAAGGACAAATATGAATGCGGAATACAGGGTTAACGGTAGAGTTCTTGGCAATGTGGAGGAGCAGAGAGATCTTGGGGTCTATGTTCATACATCTTTGAAAGTTGCCACTCAAGTGGATAGAGCTGTGAAGAAGGCCTATGGTGTGCTAGCGTTCATTAACAGAGGGATTGAATTTAAGAGCCGTGAGGTGATGATGCAGCTGTACAAAACTTTGGTACGGCCACATTTGGAGTACGGTGTACAGTTCTGGTCGCCTCATTTTAGGAAGGATGTGGAAGCTTTGGAAAAGGGGCAAAGGAGATTTACCAGGATGTTGCCTGGAATGGAGAGTAGGTCTTACGAGGAACGTTGAGGGTGTTAGGCCTTTTCTCATTAGAACGGAGAAGGATGAGGGGCGACTTGATAGAGGTTTATAATATGATCAGGGGAATAGATAGAGTAGACTGTCAGACCTTTTCCCCGGGTGGAACAAACCATTACAAGGGGACAAAAATGTAAGGTGAATGGTGGAAGATATAGGGGGGGGGGGGGGGAGAAAGAGATGTCAGAGGTAGGTTCTTTACCCAGAGAGTAGTGGGGGCATGGAATGCACTGCCTGTGGAAGTAGTGGAGTCGGAAACATTAGGGACCTTCAAGCAGCTATTGGATAGGTACATGGATTACGGTAGATATAGTGTAGATTAATTTGTTCTTAAGGGCAGCATGGTAGCATTGTGGATAGCACAATTGCTTCACAGCTCCAGGGTCCCAGGTTCGATTCCGGCTTGGGTCACTGTCTGTGCGGAGTCTGCACATCCTCCCCGTGTCTGCGTGGGTTTCCTCCAGGTGCTCCGGTTTCCTCCCACAGTCCAAAGATGTGCAGGTTAGGTGGATTGGCCATGATAAATTGCCCTTAATGTCCAAAATTGGCCTTAGTATTGGGTGGAGATGTTGACCATGGGTGGGGTGCTCTTTCCAAGAGCCGGTGCAGACTCAATGGGCCGAATGGCCTCCTTCTGTACTGTAAATTCTATGATAATTTATGATTAATCTAGGACAAAGGTTCGGCACAACATCGTGGGCCAAAGGGCCTGTTCTGTGCTGTATTTTTCTATGTTCTATTAACCGAGTAGGTCCTGCCCTGATTTGATCTACCAAAATGCATCACTTCACATTTATCCATAAGACCATAAGACATAGGAGCGGAAGTAAGGCCATTCGGCCCATCAAGTCCACTCCACCATTCAATCATGGCTGATTTCAACTCCATTTACCCACTCTCTCCATCGCCCTTAATTCCTCGAGAAATCAAGAATTTATCAACTTCTGTCTTAAAGACACAACATCCCGGCCTCCACCGCCCTCTGTGGCAATGAATTCCACAGACACCACTCTCTGGCTGAAGAAATTTCTCCTCATCTCTGTTCTAAAGTGACTCCCTTTTATTCTAAGGCTGTGCCCCCGGGTCCTAGTCTCCCCTGCTAATGGAAACAACTTCCCTACATCCACCCTATCTAAGCCATTCATTATCTTGTAAGTTTCTATTAGATCTCCCCTCAACCTCCTAAACTCCAATGAATATAATCCCAGGATCCTCAGACGTTCATCGTATGTTAGGCCTACCATTCCTGGGTTCATCCGTGTGAATCTCCACTGGACCCGCCCCAGTGCCAATATGTCCTTCCTGAGGTGTGGGACCCAAAATTGCTCACAGTATTCTAAATGGGGCCTAACTAATGCTTTATAAAGCTTCAGAAGTACATCCCTGCTTTTATATTCCAAGCCTCGAGATGAATGACAACATTGCATTTGCTTTCTTAATTACGGACTCAACCTGCAAGTTTACCTTTAGAGAATCCTGGACTAGGACTCCCAAGTCCCTTTGCACTTCAGCATTATGAATTTTGTCACCGTTTAGAAAATAGTCCACGCCTCTATTCTTTTTTCCAAAGTGCAAGACCTCGCACTTGCCCACGTTGAATAATCAGCCATTTCTTGGACCACTCTCCTAAACTGTCTAAATCTTTCTGCAGCCTCCCCACCTCCTCCATACTACCTGCCCCTCCACCTATCTTTGTACCATCGGCAAACTTAGCCAGAATGCCCTCAGTCCCGTCATCTAGATCGTTAATATATAAAGAGAACAGCTGTGGCCCCAACACTGAACCCTGCGGGACACCACTCGTCACCGGTTGCCATTCCGAAAAAGAACCTTTAACCCCAACTCTCTGCCTTCTGCCTGGCAGCCAATAGTCAATCCAGGTTAGTACCTTGCCTCGAATACCATGGCCCTTATTTTACTCAGCAGTCTCCCGTGAGGCACCTTATCAAAGGCCTTTTGGAAGTCAAGATAGATAACATCCATTGGCTCTCCTTGGTCTAACCTATTTGTTATCTCTTCAAAGAACTCTAACAGGTTTGTCAGGCACGACCTCCCCTTACTAAATCCATGCTGACTTGTCCTAATCCGACCCTGCACTTCCAAGAATTTAGAAATCTCATCCTTAACAATGGATTCTAGAATTTTGCCAACAACCGAGGTTAGGCTAATTGGCCTATAATTTTCCATCTTTTTCCTTGTTCCCTTCTTGAACAGGGGGGGTTACAACAGCAATTTTCCAATCCTCTGGGACTTTCCCTGACTCCAGTGACTTTTGAAAGATCATAACTAACGCCTCCACTATTTCTTCAGCTATCTCCTTTAGAACTCTAGGATGTAGCCCATCTGGGCCCGGAGATTTATCAATTTTTAGACCTCTTAGTTTCTCTAGCACTTTCTCCTTTGGTGATGGCTACCATATTCAACTCTGCCCCCTGACTCTCCTGAATTGTTGGGATATTACTCATGTCTTCTACTGTGAAGACTGACGCAAAGTACTTATTCAGTTCCTCAGCTATTTCCTGGTCTCCCATCACAAAATTACCAGCGTCATTTTGGAGGTGCCCAACTTTTGCCTCCCGTTTGTTTTTAATGTATTTAAAGAAACTTTTAATGTATTTAAAGAAACTTTTACTATCATTCCTAATGTTACTGGCTAGCCTACCTTCATATTTGATCCTCTTTCCTTATCTCTTTGTTATCCTCAGTTTGTTTTTGTAGCCTTCCCAATCTTCTGACTTCCCACTACTCTTTGCCACATTATAGGCTCTCTTTTGCTTTGATGCATTCCCCAACTTCCTTGGTCAGCCATGGCTGCCTAATCCCTCTATAGAGATTCCCTCTGATAACCTTTCTTTTCTCTGGGATGAACCTCTGTACTGTGTCCTCAATTACTCCCAGAAACTCCTGCCATTGCTGTTCTACTGTCTCTCCCACTAGGCTCTGCTCCCAGTCGATTTTCGTCAGTTCCTCCCTCATGCCCCTGTAGTTACCTTTATTTAACTGTAACACCTTTACATCTGATTCTACCTTCTTTCTTTCAAATTGGAGATTGAATTCTACCATATTATGATCACTGCCTCCTAAGTGCTCCCTTACTTTAAGACCTTTAATCAAGTCTGGCTCATTACATAACACGAAGTCCAGAATGGCCTGTCCCCTCGTGGGCTCCATCACAAGCTGTTCCAATAAGCCCTCCTGTCAACATTCAATGAATTCCCTTTCCTTGGGTCCACTGGCAGTATTATTTACCCAGTCCACCTGCATATTAAAGTCCCCCATGATCACTGTGACCGTGCCTTTCTGACATGCACTTTCTATTTCGTGGTGCATTTTGTGCCCCTGGTCCTGACCACTGTTAGGAGGCCTGTACATCACTCCCATTATGGTTTTTTTGCCTTTGTGGTTCCTCAACTCTACTCACACAGACTCCACGTCATCTGACCCTATGTCGTTTAGTGCTATTGATTTAATTTCATTCCTAATTAACAAGGCAACCCCGCCCTCTCTGCCCACCTCTGTCTTTTCGATAGGTTGTGAATCCCTGGATGTTTAAATGCCAGTCCTGAACCCCCTGCAACCATGTCTCTGTGATGCCTACCACATCATACCTGCCAGTCACAATCTGGGCCACAAGCTCATCGACCTTGTTCCGTACACTGCGCACATTTAAATATAGCACCTTTAGTTCTCCGTTGACCGTCCCTTTTTGTTTTCTTAGTGTGGTGGACCTTGGTTTACTGAGCCTTTCCACACACGGTCATATTTTGTGGGATGGGGACAATTGTAACCACTCTTGAGTTTGGTCTGTTCGTGTTTTTTGTATTCCTAAGCAGCTAAGCTCCCCGCTGATTACTTCACCTCTTGGTTCCCTGACCTCCTCTCCCCCCCCCCCCCCCCCCAATCTCTAGTTTCCCCAATCTCTAGTTTAAAGTCCTATTGACCACCCTATTTACTCTTTTCGCCAGAACACTGGTCCCAGCTCGGTTCAGGTGGAGACCATCCCAACGGTATAGGTCCCCCCCTGTCCCAAAACTGATGCCAGTGTCCCATGAAAAGGAACCCCTCATTCCCACACCACTCTTTCAATGGCAATAGTTTAGCACAAAATTAAACTCCAGCTGCCATTCATCGGCCCACTGGCCCAATTTGTCAAGGAGTGAATAAGCAGGGTTGGAGGGATCTTTGCTTACGGTACCTGCTTTCCCAAGGCAGTGGGAGGTCTCGACAGAGTCAATGGATGGGATGCGGATTTGTGTGATGGACTGGGCTATGTTCACGACTCTGTAGTTTTAGTCTTGGGCCGGGCAGTTGCCATATCAGGCAGTGATGCAGCCAGATAGGATGCTTTCTGTGGTGCATCGGCAAACTTATTAACCATGCCTCCTACATCCTCATCCAAATCATTAATAAATATAACAAATAACAGTGGACCCAGCACCGATCCCGAAGGCACACCGCTGGCCAATGGCCTCCAGTTTAAAAAACAACCCCCCACAACCACCCTTTGGCTTTGGTCACCAAGCTTGTATCCAATTGGTTACCTCACCCTGGATTCCGTGATATTTAACCTTTCGCAATAACCTACCATTCACTACCTTGTCAAAGGCCTTGCTAAAGTGCAACGTTGACTGCACTGCCCTCATCGACCTTCTTGGTTACCCCTTCAAAAAACATCCAATTCGTAAGACATGCCTATACACCGGTCCCTCAGAATACCTTCTAACAATTTACCCACTACAGAAGTACGGCTAACCGGTCTGTAGTTCCCAGGCTTATCCCTACAGCCCTTCTTAAACAGGGGCACAATATTTGCTACCCTCCAATCTTCAGGCACCTCTCCTGTGGCTGCCGATGATTCAAATATCTCAACTTGGGGGTCGGCAATTTCCTCCCTTGCCTCCCACAACATCCTGGGATACATTTGATCAGGTCCCAGGGATTTATCTTTCTTGATGCTCTTTAATATCTCCAGCACCTCCTGCTCTGTAATATGTATACTCAAGACAATTTCCCCAACATTCGTGCCTTTCTCAACAGTAAATACTGTTGAGAAATATTCATTTAGGACCTCACCCATCCCTTGTGAATCTGCACATAGATTACCTGGTTTATCCTCAAGAGGCACTACCCTCTCTCTAGAAACCCTTTTACCCTATTTATCTGTAAAAGCTTTGGACTTTCCTTTGCCTTATCTGCCAAGACAATCTCATGTCCCCTCCTGATTTCTCTCTCAACTCTACTCTGACAAGCCCTACACTCTTCATGGGATCCACTTGATCCTAGCTGCCTATGCACGTCATATGCCTCCTTCTTCCTTTTGACCATGGCCTCAATATCATATTTGAGGGCCTATAGTACAGTCCAATCAAAGTGATCTTTCACAACCGTTCTACATGATGTTATTAACTGCTAAAAATTGCTTTGGGCACAAAAATATTTTTCTTCTAAAATAAGAATGGAGTTTCATTCTCCAAGAAAAAAATATTTCTCCCTTAATCCCAGCTTTCGACACTACTTAATTTATAAAGTCCTGCCTTATATTTTGCTCAGTCAAGATTCTTCAAATCTGGTTGGCTAAAGAGTCTTGCCTTTCCTCGTTCTGCTCATAGGTGTCTAATTTTGGGTAATAACTAGAATGTTGCTGATCTGGTGCAGTTCAAATAATTGTGGGCAGCTGTCAGCAAGGCAACCAAAATACACCAGTCCTACACATCTGACCACAAAATAGAGGTTATTATTAAAGGAAGGACGAAATATGTGGCAGATGGAGTATAATGAGGGAAAATGTGAACTTGTCAACTTTATGTTCTTTAAATGGGGAGAGAATGTAGAACTAGAGATAGACAGATCTGGGTGTCCTGGTCCATGAATCACAGAACAGTACATGATTAGGAAAGCAAATGGAATGTCATCACTGACTGCAACGGGAATAGAATATAAAAGTGGGATGTTTTCCTATAGTTCGATAGATATAGGTCAGATCACCCCTAGAGTACTCCTTTTAGTTTTATTGTAGCAGGTCTCCGTGTCGGTCTGTGGCATCCACATAGGCGTCATCAGCCACGACCACAGAGGATAACCCCCGTTGCCAGGAGCTAACCCCTCAGCTGTGGGTGTGCCTCAGAGAGGTCAGGTACCATCGAGTGTGCTAGGATGACAGCGTCGTGCACACTGCCCTATCAATCATCGGGTGCAGATGTGCAGCTGATGGTCACACACCAGCTGCACGTTCATAGAGTGGAACCGCTTTAGAGTTCTGAAGACCGGCCTTTCTTGAGCCGTGCTCTTAGGGCATCACGCATCCCATTGATCAACGCTAGACCCGGGGCAACTCTACAAACCCCGCTACCTGGTCATCCTGGTGGGCTCGGTCCACATTAAATGGATGTATTGTCCAGAACGGTCATGTAGGGCCTCTGACAGCATGGATGCACCTGTGCACGCACCAAGTTCAGAGATTTGGATTTGTTTTATTATCACGTGTACCGAGGTAGTGAAAAGTATTGTTCTGCGTACAGTCCAGACAGATCATTCCATGCATGAAAAAAAAAAACAACGTACATACATAGACAGGCATCAGGTGAAGCATACAGGAGTGCAGTACTACTCAGTAAGAAGGTTTTTGAAGAGATCAGTTCAGTCCATAAGAGAGTCATTCAGGAGTCTAGTAATAGTGGGGAAGAAGTTTTTTGAATCTGTTAGTGCGTGCTCTCACTCTTTTATATCTCCTGCCCGATGGAAGAAGTTGGAAGAGGAGTGAATAAGCAGGGTTGGAGGGATCTTTGCTTATGGTACCTGCTTTCCCAAGGCAGTGGGAGGTCTCGACAGAGTCAATGGATGGGATGCGAATGTGTGATGGACTGGGCTATGTTCACGACTCTGTAGTTTCTTAGTCTTGGGCCGGGCAGTTGCCATATCAGGCAGTGATGCAGCCAGATAGGATGCTTTCTGTGGTGCATCTGTAAACATTGGTAAGAATCAATGTGGACATGCAGAATTTCCTTAGTTTCCTGAGGAGGTATTGGCTCGGTTGTGCTTTTAGTCGTAGCGTCGACGTGGGTGGACCAGGACAGATTGATAGTGATGTGCACACCTAAGAATCTGAAGCTGTCAATCATCTCCACCTCAGCACCATTGATGCACACAGGGGTGTGACTTCACTTCCTGAAGTCAATTACCAGGTTTTTAGTTTTGCTGACATGGAGGGAGAGATTGCTGTCGTTACACCACTCCACTAGGTTCTCCATCTTCTTCCTGTACTCTGACTCATCGCTGTTCAAGATCTGACCCCTACAGTCGTGTCATCACCAAACCTTAGATGGAGTTGGAGCCAAATTTTGCCACACATCGTGCATGTATAGGAAGTATAGTAGGGGGCTAGGTACGCAGCCTTGCAGGGCCTTAGAATTGCGGTCTATGGGTCAGGAAGTCGAGGATCCAGTTGCAGAGGGAGGAGCCAAGTCCTAGGTTTTGGAGCTTTGATATGAGCTTGGCTGGGATTATGGTGTTGAAGGCAGAGCTGTAGTCAGTAAATAGGAGTCTTGGACATAGGGGGCCTTTATGTTGAAATGCTCCAGGAATTAAGAGAGGCCAGAGACATACCGGTTGTGGCGGTATGCAAATTAGTGGATCAAGGCATTCTGGGAGCATGGAGTCTATGTATCTCATGACCAACCTCTCGAAGCACTTCACAATAATCGATTACAAGCCCACTGGACAGTAGTCGTTGAGGCATGTTGCCTGGTTCTTCTTTGGCACCGATATGGTGGTGGTATGAGGATTCCGGACATCCACTCGGCACCTGGAAGGACCCCATGGTGTAAATGTTCTGGGTGACCGTCACCTTGAATGCCACTGGGAGCGGGTGTTCTCCCCCATACCCTCACGGTACCAAGTGCATCATGATCTGGCAGATATGTCGCACTGTCCCCCTGCTCAGCCAGAGTCTTCAACGACATGCCTGGTCCAGCCAATACACACGAGGCCTCATGGAGGTGCCTCCTTCCCAGCTCCTCCTCTGCCTGTTGGACAGCCAGCTCTCCAGTTGGCTCCTGTCCCTCTGTGGCAGGCTCCACCCAGAATAACCTCAGTGCATTCCCAAGGGCTGTGGCAACTAGGACAAAGGCCACCATTCCTGGTTGGATTTCGAAGTCTATTGTCCATATGGGGCGAAAGTCAGACATGTTAGCATGGTGCATACCCCGTGCCAAACCAGGTCCAACAGACTACACTGTGGCCTCACAGACCATGCCCATGCCATCCCCCTCCCCCTATCCCACCCATGGCCCTTTCCCCCTGGAACTCTGTACACCTTTCCTCGTCAGTGCCAGGCGCCGTGGGGGGCTCTGACCCCCATCTCTGCTGCCATGGGTACCGTTGGGGGGGGGGGGGGGGGGGGGGCAGGTCTGACAGCCCATGGTCGCACCTCTATGTTCAACCTTCTCTCTCTCTCCCCCTGGTCAGCCATGGCACCCGTTTCCGACCACAAGTGAAAGATGGCGTCAGTAATTCCTCCCAGCAGAAGCATCGCAGAAGGCCCAGAGAATACCCAGGTCAGACCTGCTAATGATATGCGGATGGTGTGCGGAGTAGAATGCATTGACGCCGCTGTTGAGGCACCAGAGCATGGCATTCTTTCCTATCACCTTTCCAGATTCCAGCATTGGCAGACGGAGAATCCTGCTCAAAGCGTCTCCAAACATTCAGAACGTCCGCATTGATTTAGTTATCACAGAATCAACTTTTGCTCATGCATATTTGCCCACGTGACAAAATTCTCATCAATACGTAAATCCTGCTTCTCGGACAGCACGGTGGCGCAGTGGTTAGCACTGCTGCCTATGGCACTGAGGACCCGGGTTCGATCCCTGCCCTGGGTCACTCACTGTCCGTATGGAGTTTGCACATTCTCCCCTTGTCTGCGATGTGCAGGTTAGGTGGGTTGGCCACACTAAATTCCCCCTTAATTTGAAACAAAAATAATTGGGTGCTCTAAATTTGTCCAAAAAAAAAAAAAGAGAAAAATTAAATAAATCCTGCTTCTCCCTGCTCCAGCGTATACCATGAATAATTCATAATCTGTCTAAATCAGTTTTTGTACAAATAAGTTTTGTTCTCTCAAACATTTCTTTTCAACCCTATAGATAAGAAAAATACATTTCAGAACTGTATTCCAAACGTTGTTACTTAAATAGCAAAAGAGACTGCTACAATAAAAATACTTTGTAATTACTTTGTAAATAGACTTGCATGTCCTAATTTACAGTCAATAAAATATGAACCATGAACAAATCGGCACTGAAGCATTTTTAAAGAACTAAGTCTACCCTCCCATGAACACCATGTTCACATTCAACCCAACACCAAACAATTCTGTCCAAAGTCACCGTCCAGCATATCGAGTAACTTATAAATGTTTCATGTACTTGAGTAAATGACATACACATTACTCTGAATTGTAATTTAAGAAACTATCCCATCTAATTTGCACGCTCAATTGAAATGGAACCATTTACATAATATTTCAATATTCAATTAAACTTTCAACAAGGTGACTCGTCTAATGCAGTTTGACAATCACTGTAGAATTGTTCTCCTCCCTCTGCTGCATCCTTCCATTCATAGAATCATAGAATTTACAGTGCAGGAGACCATTCAGCCCAACTGCACCGGCCCTTGGAAAGAGCACCCCATTTAAGCTCACACCTCCACCCTATCCCTGTAACCCCACCTAACCTTTTTTGGACACCAAGGACAATTTAGCATGGCCAATCCACCCAACCTGCACATCTTTGGACTATGGGAGGAAACCCACGCAGACACAGGGAGAACATGCAGACTTCACACAGACAGTGACCCAAGCCGGGAATCGAACCTGAGACCCCGGAGCTGTGAACTGTGCCAACCACCAGAGAACAACCAAGAAAATACAGGTCCCAAATATACACTCTCTAGATATGTTCAATCAGAACACAATTGTTTTAAAGATAAATATTTAAATAATGGAGTTGGGATTGCAAAGATATAGGGGGCAATTCTCGGATATGGAGGCCAGGTGTTCGCGCCGTCGCGTTTCACGATGGCGCGAACAGGGCCCAGGCATGACCTATTCTGGCCCCCACAGGGGGCCAGCACGACCTTACGTGGTCCCAAATGGACACCGCGTAAATCCGCGCATGCGCAGTTGGGGCAGCCCAATCCTGCGCATGCGCGGGGAACGTCTTATGCACACCGGCCCCTCACCAACTGGGGCCATGCGCGGAAGGAGAGGAGGTGGGGTTGGGGGGGGGGGGGGGGGGCGGCCCACCAATTGGTGGGCCCCGATCGCGGGCCATACCCCATCGAAGGCCACCCCGGTGTAGGAGCCCCCTCCCTCCCCCACAGGCGCCCCCCCCCCCCAGCATTGCCGCCGGAACGACCAGGCGTGGACAGCACCGGCGGGAACCTGTCGTATCGTAGCAGCCGCTCGGCCCATCCGGCCGGAGAATCGCCTCTCGCCGGTTCTCCGAGCGGCCCGGTGAGAATCGCGCACCGCTGGTTTCTCGGGGGGGGGGGGGGGGGGGGGGGGGGGGGGGGATCACGTGCGGGGGTCAGGGTGCGATTCAAGCGGCGCCCCAGCGATTCTCCCACCCGGGGAGGGGGAGAAGAGGGAGGGGGGGGGGGGGGGAAAAGAGAGAGAATAGCACCCATAAATGGCTTATTGATCAGTGGAATCATGACTAATTTACTCATGTGCCTAGTATCACAATCTCATTGTATTGAAATGATACAAGTTCATTAAGTCTGTAACGTGAAGCAGCACTGATCATTTCTTAATTACTTACTATGCTTATGAATAATGAAGCTAGAATCCTCCCTTTTAACATCACACTATGAGCACCCATCATGCTTCATTCTTGGGAAGGGTATTTCCACTGCTATAAATGCCATCAAGCAAATGCGCTGCCTTTTGTGCTGTTACTGGTGCAGTCATCTGAGATTGTCCTTTATAATTACATTACTCATGTGAGATTAACCAGACTTTAGTTGGGGTTTAGTGTGGTGAAAACAATATACTTCCATTTCACTAAATATATTTGTACTGATGTGCTGCACCAGCAGAATTCAGATGACAGATGCCAGTCCACTGGAAAAAGTACTCACTCAGTTGAGAGTCATATCCTCATACAACATAGAGAATATCAGATATTTAATTGTAGGCAGGAGCTGGATTTGAATAGCCATTTTAAAAATGGAAGGTTTTCATTTAACTAGGGCTGCAAAAAAGTTAGACACTGATCATCCAGGAAATAGAACCTTTGTTTTTCTACATGGATGTCATACTTCAAATGCCATCTCGACATGCAACACGGGAGAGCACATGATTACATTTGTTATTGGGCAGGTGGCTTTTTACAGCTTAGACCGAAACCAAATCAATTTGGTTCCTGAACAAACATTCCTGCAACTCTGCTATGTTTTGCATTACAGCAAAACAAGTAAAGCATTTAAATTGAGGACTTCTATTCAGAATCTCCCCAAAACTTGAATAGCATGTCCCATGTCCTTCCAGATGCTGTTATATGAACAATCTTTTGAGAACCAGGCATAAATAGTTTTAAAAACATATGTACGAAAACATACTTCATTATAGGAGTAAGTTTTTAATACAGGATGAAAGGCCATAAGACATAGGAGCAGAATTAGGCCATTCAGCCCATCGAGTCTGCTCCACCATTCAATTATGGCTGATATGTTTCTCACCCCCATTCTCCTGCCTTCTCCTCATAACCTCTGATCCCCTTATTAATCAAGGATCTACTTATCTCAGTCTTGAAGACACTGACTTGGCCTGCACAGCCTTCTGCGACAATGAGTTCCACAGATTCACGACCCTCTGGCTGAAGAAATTCCTCCTCATCTCAGTTTTAAAAGGATCATCCGTTCAGTCTGAGGCTGTGGCCTCGGGTTCTAGTTTTTCCTACTAGTGAAAACATCCTCTCCACATCCACTCTTATCTAGGCCACTCAGTATTCTGTAGGTCTAAATAAGATCCCGCCCTCATAATTCTAAACTCCAACGAGTACAGACCCAAAGTCCTCAAACGTTCTTCATATGATAAGCTCTTCATTACAGGCATCATTTTTGTGAACCTCCTCTGGACCCTTTCCAAGGCCAGCACATCTTTTTTTGGATATGGGGCCCAAAACTGCTCACGATACTCCAAATGGGGACTGAACAGAGCCTTATCTGGCCTCAGAAGTACATCCCTTCTTTTGTACTCTATAGCCCTCTCGACATGAATGGTAAGATTGCATTTGCGTTCCTAACTGCCGACTGAACCTGCGCATTAGCTTCATGAGAATCTTGAACTAGGACTCCTAAGTCCCTTTGTGCTTCTGATTATCTACGCCTTCTCATTTATAAAATAGTCTATGCCTCCATTCTTCCTACCAAAGTACATAATCTATTCCATCTGCCACTTCTTTGCCCACTCTCCTAGCCTGTCCACGTGCTTCCTCAATATGTCCCTCTGCATATTTTTGTATCATCTGCAAACTTAGCCTCAGTTCCTTCTTCCAGATCGTTGATGTATATTGTGAAACATTGTGGCCCCAATACAGACTAGAGTCACACCACTAGTCACTGGCTGCCATACTGAAAAAGACCCGTTAATTCCCACTCTCTGCCTTCTGCCAGTCAGCCAATCCTCTATCCATGCCAGTTATCTTATCCTTAACACCATGAGCTTTTAACTTTTTAAACAGCCTGCTATATGGCATCTTGTCAAAGGTCTTCCTGAAATCTAAATAGATAACCTCACATTTTTCCACATTGTATTCCATCTGCCACTTCTTTGTCCACTCTCCTAGCCTTCCCTGAAGTCTTCCTGGGAGGTTTTTTTTTAAGTAATTAACTACTAATGAACTTTAGGTTTAGAATGGTGCAGCACAAGTCACAACTTTCTTGACAACTATCTAATCAAATTCTCCAGCTCCTCACAGCCTTCAATAAATTGTTCAAGAAACTATTAAATTTCCTTTAGAATGGCGCGATGTGAGGGGAAGACATGCAGGAGGTGGCTCCCACTGGAAAGCTGATCTTTTTCCTGGTGCCACAGATCTTTTACTTCTCAGAAACTCGAAATTTAGCAGGGTAGAGTTCGCCCTCTCGGAGAGGGTCAAGGGAGGCAGAGCCAAACGAAACTGGAGCCGAACCAGTCAACTGATGCTGAAGCCTCTCCAGGATTAACTGGGGCAAGATGGCGGTGGTAGCTTCTAGCTCTCTGACCACTCCATGAACAGCAGAGGCTCCCACATTTTGGCAATTGAGCTTGATAAACACCGACGAAACTTGTCAGTAGATCTCAAAAGATCAATGGAAGAGGCCTTGGCCCCCATTCATTTGGTTCCTGAAACCACAGGCAAGACCGAAGCTCATGGAGCCACAATTAAGAGCATGGGGCAGCATTTTCGGATCACCACTCTGAGGTCCAATCTTGTTCCATGGTTGAAGTGAACAAATCATTAAAAACTAACCGAATGACCTGAAGAACAAGATCCTGGAAGCAGAGTATACGTATTGTGGGTGGGGTTACCAGAGGGGGACGATGGCCGCACTCCTACTGAATATTTCTCAGGCATGTGCCACAAGATGGTGGATGAGGGTGTATTTACATCCCCTGAGAATCAGACCAGGCCCTATCGCTCACTTCGGCCCAAGCTTCGTTCTGGAGATTCGCTTTTGTGCAGTGATTGTAAGATTTCATAGTTTTAAAGAAAAAGAACAGAGTCTTCGATAGACGAGGGAAAATTGTGATCTGAAGTGGGACGGTCACTCCGTAGGATAGGAGTGCAGATCTAGCGAAGAAAAGAGCTGCTTTTAATGGAGCGAAATCAAGTTCGGGATGGTCCATCTTTGACACGCGTCCTTTTGTTTCAAGGCACAATTGAGCACTGTTTAATCTGTTTTAGGATTCTGTGAACGGGCACATGTAATTAATGTCTTTCCATGTTCGTTGTTTGGGAATAGTTTTGATACCTTTGGTTGGATTTGAGAGTTCGCTACTATTTGCTTTTTTTATATCAATCTATTGCTCTCTCACTCTCTTGTCACATCGTTGTGGGCATGTTTTTTAGGCACTAGTCCGACATTGCAAGTTACATACATTAGTCAGTCGTCATGAAAATCCTCTAGTCGGCACACTACGGATCTGTTTGGGTACACTGGGAGGATTTTGAATGACCAATTCACCTAACAAGCATGTCTTTCGGGACCGATGGGAGAAACTGGAGCACCCGGAGGAAACCACGCAGACACGGGGAGAACATGCAGACTCCACTCAGACAGTGACCCAAGCCGGAATCAAACCCAGGTCCCCGATGCTGTGAAGCAACAGTGTTAACCACTGTGTTCCGTGGCACCCATGGCACAGATGCCACAGATTGGTTGGTTGGTGTTCCTGGCGTTTTTGCACCCGAATGGCGGATTCTCCCCCCCCTCCCCCCACATGTCCACCATTCATATTCTTGCATTGATTTTTTTTTCATTTTAGATAGGGCTCTCCTCCCTTCAGTATTCAGTAGTGGCAGCTAAGTGCTCAGCAATTGTTTTACTGACCATGCCCCTCATTTTGTTGAAGTCCAGCTACACCCAATGCTCACCCTGGAGATTAGATAACACTTTGCTGGCATAAAAATGTTGGGCTTTTGTCCACCTCCATAGGTGACTATATTAAATTAAACAAGTCCAATGCAAATCTCCCCTTCCACACTTTAGGAGGCTCTTAAGACCGTCCTAAAGGGATAAATTATTTCGTATAGAGCATACTTGCTGAGGACACCAAAGTTGGATCAGCAGAAGCTGGTGGATTCCATTTTAGCGGTGGATCACCAATACTCACACAATCCTACTCCAGAGCTATTGGCAAGCAGGAAAAGATAGCAGGCCCAGTTTTATCTACTGTTGACTAACAAGGCTGGACACAGCACACCAGGGGTACTTTCTAATGAGTAGAGAGAAAAGGCCACTCATTTCTTGACTCACCAACTCAAACGTCAAGCAGCCTCCCACGAGATCCCCCAGATACTAGTTTCTGACCCTCTGCAGGGCAATACGGCTTTTAAATCCCATTACTGCCACCTGTATAAATCGGAGCCCCCTTCAGATAAATCAATGTCTGACTTTCTGGAGCATTTGCCCACCACCAACCATTGAAGTGGACAAGAGCTGTGAGTTGGACTCCCCATTATGCCCTGGCAAGATTTAAAAATTCACTGGACTGTTGTAGCCTGGCAAGACCCTGGTCAGGATGGCTTTCCAATCGTGCTTTGTAAGAAGTTCTAGGAACAGCTCTTGTACCCTGGTTATTGAATATTTTTAATGACTCCCTATCTTGGGGTTCATTGCCCCCAACCCTCACTCAAACCTCTATTTCCTTGCTCCTTAAGGAGGGACAAGAATGACTGGTTCATACCAACCCATCCCGCTTTTAAATGCAGACATTAAGCTGCTTGCCAAGGTTTGATGCTCCCGTTGGAGCCTTGCCTTCCAAGTTTAATTTCAGAGGATCAAACAGGCTTGGTAAAGGGCCAACAATTATCGGTCAGTATAGAACATAGAAAAATACAGCCCAGAAAAATACAGCCCAGAACAGGCCCTTCGGCCCACGATGTTGTGCCGAACCTTTGTCCTAGATTATCATTGAATTTACAGTGCAGGAGGCCATTCGGTCCATTGAGTCTGCACCGGCTCTTGGAAAGAGCACCCTATCCAAAGTCAACACCTCCACCCAACACGAAGGGCAATTTATCATGGCCAATCCACCTAACCTGTGCATCTTTGGACTGTGGGAGGAAACCGGAGCACCCGGAGGAAACCCACGCAGACACGGGGAGGATGTGCAGACTCCGCACAGACAGTGACCCAAGCCGGAATCGAACCTGGGACCCTGGAGCTGTGAAGCAATTGTGCTATCCACAATGCTACCGTGCTGCCCTTAAGAACAAATTAATCTACACTATATCTACCGTAATCCATGTACCTATCCAATAGCTGCTTGAAGGTCCCTAATGTTTCCAACTCCACTACTTCCACAGGCAGTGCATTCCATGCCCCCACTACTCTCTGGGTAAAGAACCTACCTCTGACATCCCCCCTATATCTTCCACCATTCACCTTAAATTTATGTCCCCTTGTAATGGTTTGTTCTACCCGGGAAAAAAGTCTCGGACTGTCTACTCTATCTATTCCCCTGATCATATTATAAACCTCTATCAAGTCGCCCCTCATCCTTCTCCGTTCTAATGAGAAAAGGCCTAACACCCTCAACCTTTCCTCGTAAGACCTACTCTCCATTCCAGGCAACATCCTGGTAAATCTCCTTTGCACCTTTTCCAAAGCTTCCACATCCTTCCTAAAATGAGGCGTCCAGAACCGTACACAGTACTCCAAATGTGGCCTTACCAAAGTTTTGTCCAGCTGCATCATCACCTCACGGCTCTTAAATTCAATCCCTCTGTTAATGAACGCTAGCACACCATAGGCCTTCTTCACAGCTCTATCCACTTGAGTGGCAACTTTCAAAGATGTATGAACATAGACCCCAAGATCTCTCTGCTCCTCCACATTGCCAAGAACTCTACCGTTAACCCTGTATTCCGCATTCATATTTGTCCTTCCAAAGTGGACAACCTCACACTTTTCAGGGTTAAACTCCATCTGCCACTTACTCAGCCCAGCTCTGCATCCTATCTATGTCTCTTTGCAGCCAACAACAGCCCTCCTCACTATCCACAACTCCACCAATCTTCATATCGTCTGCAAATTTACTGACCCACCCTTCAACTCACTCATCCAAGTCATTCATGAAAATCACGAACAGCAGAGGACCCAGAACTGATCCCTGCAGTACGCCACTGGTAACTGTGATCCAGGCTGAATATTTGCCATCCACCACCACTCTCTGACTTCTATTGGTTAGCCAGTTGGTTATCCAACTGGCCAAATTTCCCACTATCCCATGCCTCCTTGCTTTCTGCAGAAGCCTACCATGGGGAACCTTATCAAATGCCTTACTAAAATCCATGTACACTACATCCACTGCTTTACCTTCATCCACATGCTTGGTCACCTCCTCAAAGAATTCAATAAGACTTGTAAGGCAAGACCTACCCCTCACATATCCGTGCTGACTATCCCTAATCAAGCAGTGTCTTTCCAGATGCTCAGAAATCCTATCCTTCAGTAACCTTTCCACGACTTTGCCTACCACCGAAGTAAGACTAACTGGCCTGTAATTCCCAGGGTTAGACCTATTCCCTTTTTTGAACAGGGGCACGACATTCGCCACTCTCCAATCCCCTGGTACCACCCCTGTTGACAGTGAGGACGAAAAGATCATGCCAACGGCTCTGCAATTTCATCACTTGCTTCCCATAGAATCCTTGGATATATCCAGTCAGGCCCAAGGGACTTGTCTATCCTCAAGTTCTTCAAAATGCCCAACACATCTTCCTTCCTAACAAGTATTTCCTCGGGCTTACCAGTCTGTTTCACACTGTCCTCTCCAACAACATGGCCCCTCTCATTTGTAAATACAGAAGAAAAGTACTCGTTCAAGACCTCTCCTAGCTCTTCAGACTCAATACACAATCTCCCACTACTCTGTCCTTGATCGGACCTACCCTCGCTCTAGTCATTCTCATATTTCTCACACGTGTAAAAGGCCTTGGGGTTTTCCTTGATCCTACCCGCCAAAGATTGTTCATGCCCTCTCTTAGCTCTCCTAATCCCTTTCTTCAGTTCCCTCCTGGCTATCTTGTATCCCTCCAACGCCCTGTCTAAACCTGGTTTCCTCAGCCTTACACAAGTCTCCTTTTTCCTCTTAACAAGACATTCAATTTCTCGTCAACCATAGTTCCCTCACTCTACCATCTCTTCCGTGCCTGACAGGGACATACATATCAAGGACACGTAGTACCTGTTCCTTGAGCAAGTTCCACATTTCACTTGCGTCCTTCCCCGACAGCCTATTTTCCCAACTTATGCACTTCAAATCTTGTCTGACAACATTGTATTTCCCCTTCCCCCAATTGTAAATGTTGCCCTGTTGCACGCACCTATCCCTCTCCATTACTAAAGTGAAAGTCACAGAATTGTGGTCACTATTTTCAAAATGCTCCCCCACTAACAAATCTATCACTTGCCCTGGTTCATTACCAAGTACTAAATCCAATATTGCCCCTCCTCTGGTCGGACAATCTACATACGGTGTTAGAAAAGCTTCCTGGACACACTGCACAAACACCACCCCATCCAAACTATTTGATCTAAAGAGTTTCCACTCAATGTTTGGGAAGTTAAAGTCACCCATGACTACTACCCTGTGACTTCTGCACCTTTCCAAAATCTGTTTCCCAATCTGTTCCTCCACATCTCTGCTACTATTGGGGGGGGGGCCTATAGAAAACTCCTAACTGCTCCTTTCCTATTTCTGACTTCAACCCATACTACCTCAATAGGGTGATACTCCTCGAACTGCCTTTCTGCAGCTGTTATACTATCTCTAATTAACAATGCCACCCCCACCTCTTTTACCACCCTCCCTAATCTTATCAAAACATCTATAACCAGGGACCTCCAACAACCATTTCTGCCTCTCTTCTTTCCAAGTTTCCGTGATGGCCACCACATCATAGTCCCAAGTACCCATCCATGCCTTAAGTTCACCCACCTTATTCCTGATGCTTCTTGCGTTGAAGTATACACACTTCAACCCATCTCGGTGCCTGCAAGTACTCTCCTTTGTCGGTGTTCCTTTCCCCACCGCCTCATTACACGCTTTGGCGTCCTGAATATCGGCTACCTTAGTTGCTGGACTACAAATCCGGTTCCCATTCCCCTGCCAAATTAGTTTAAACTCTCCCGAAGAGTACTAGAAAACCTTCCTCCCAGGATATTGGTGCCCCTCTGGTTCAGATGCAACCCATCCTGCTTGTACAGGTCCCACCTTCCCCAGAATGCACTCCAATTATCCAAATACCGGAAGCCCTCCCTCCTACACCATTCCTGCAGCCTCGTGTTCCGCTGCACTCTCTCCCTATTCCTAGCCTCGCTATCACGTGGCACCGGCAACAAACCAGAGATGACAACTCTGTCTGTCCTGGCTTTTAACTTCCAGCCTAACTCCCTAAGCTAGTTTATTACCTCCACACCCCTTTTCCTACCTACGTCGTTGGTACCAATGTGCACCACGACTTCTGGCAGCTCCCCCTCCCACTTAAGGATCCTGATGACACGATCCGAGACATCCCTGGCCCTGGCACTCAGGAGGCAATATACCTTCCGGGAGTCTCGCTCGCGATCACGGAATCTCCTATCTATTCCCCTAACCATTGAATCTCCTACAACTATTGCTTTTCTATTCTCCCCCCTTCCCTTCTGAGCCCCAGAGCCAGACTCCGTGCCAGAGACCTGGCCACTATGGCCTTCCCCCGGTAGGTCATCCCCTCCAACAGCATCCAAAACGGTATACTTGTTTTGAAGGGGAACGGCCACGAGGGATCCCTGCACTGTCTGCCGGTTTGTTTTTTTTCCCCTGACTGTAACCCAGCTATTCTTGTCCTGTACCTTGGGGTGTGGTTACCTCCCTGTAACTCTTCTCAATCACCCCCTCTGCCTCCCGGATGATCCGAAGTTCATCCAGCTTCAGCTCCAGTTCCCTAACACGGTCTTTGAGGAGCTGCAGTTGGGTGCACTTCCCGAAGGTATAGTCAGCAGGGACACCGGTGGTATCCCTCACCACCCACATCCTACAGGAGGAGCATGCAACTGGCCTAGCCTCCATCCCCTCTTACCTTACAGAATATAGCTGCCCTGTGGGCCAACTGGATCTCCGCCCTCAGAGTCTGCTCCCAGTCAGCTGCACTCTGTAAACTCCTGGCTCTCTTCTCACTCTTTGCAGAAATGTGGGAAAAAAAATGAAAGGAGCACCTTACTCCCTCCTCACCTAACTCCCTCAGCCAAGAAACTCACTATAGCACTCAAATGCACCAAATTCAGCACTCAGTGCAAACAAAGTCTGCACTGTAGGGGATCACTTTTATACTGTGAATCTGGCCTCTGAAAACTGGCCAAATCCAATTAACTAATTAACAAGCTCCAGCTGCAAGTGCCTACAAGTAGAAGCTTTGTTTAAAGCTGATTGAAAATTCACCTTCTTCTAAACCAAACAGCAACTTTTAAGTTAATTAACTAAATAAAAGAAAGACTAGATTTTAGATAAAAATGAAGCCTTATACTCCCTCAGTCACCAAACTCACTATAGCACTCAAATGCACCAAATTCAGCACTCAGTGCAAAAAGTATACGTCCCCTTTTAAATGTTATTCTTTCCCCCGACCCTGTGCCCAAACCCGAGGTGATAGTATCTCTTGACACTGAAAAAGCATTTGATAGAGTGGAATGGAAATGTTTGATATTCTCGGGAGATTTGGATGTGGAAATAAATTTGCCTCTGATTCGCTAGTTATGTATTCACCTACAGCAACGTTTACACGAACACCCTATTCAGATTACTTACCCTTAAATCAAGGCACTTGACAGGGTTGTCCTCTTTCCCCACTTTTGTTCGCCTTGGCAATAAAGCTGCCCTCTATAGCGAAGGCCCCTTGTCAATGGAGGAGTATTAGTCGTGATGGGGCGGAGCATCAGGTATCTCTTTATGCAGACAACCTTATATTACGGACCCAACTCTCACCCCACTGATGGCATCAATGATGTCACTTGATACTTTTGGCTCCTTCTCAGCCTATAAATTAAATTTAGCCAACATTGAATGTTTTCTGGTCAACTCTCCTGGAAACGGGAGGTGGGAGCGGCCGAGGTCAGCATGAGTCAGCTGACTTGCGGGAGAGCAATTGGGGGGGGGGGGGGCTAGAGTGTGCAGGAGGAGCGGGCACATGGCTGGCCTAAAAAAGGAGATGGCTAGTCGGCCGGGGGGGGGGGGAGGGGGGGGGGGCAATTAGCCCCCCGACCAGGCTGATCAAGAGGGCCCGTGTGCTTTCGCACTTAAGGGGGCCAAAGGCAGACGTAGCCATGCTACAAGAAACGCATCTGAAGATCGCGGATCAAACCAGACTGAGGAAGGGATGGGTGGGGCAGGTTTTCCACTCAGGGCTGGATGCGGAGACCGGGGGGGGGGGGGGGGGGTCGTAATTTTGGTGAGCAATCAGGAGCATTTGAGGCAGCGGGTATTGTGGCGGATAAAGGGGTTAGATGTATTATGGTGAGTGGCAAGTTGCAGGGGGCTCGGGTGGTGCTAGTGAATGTGTATGCTCCGAACTGGGACGATGCAGGATTCATGAAACGGATGTGGAGTAGGATTCCGGGTTTAGAGTCAAGCAGTTTGGTAATGGGGGGGGTGGGGGTTTAGAGTCAAGCAGTTTGGTAATGGGGGGGGGGGGAGAAGAGAGAAGGAGAGGAGGACTTCAATACGGTCCTGGACTGGTCTAGGTCAAGATCGGGTAAGAGGCCGGCAGCGGCCAAGGTCCTGAGGGGGTTCTTGGACCAAATGGGGGGATTGGACTAGTGGAGATATTGGACTAGTGGAGATTTGCCAGGCCAAGGAGTTTTCTTTCTTCTCCCATATGCACAAAGCTTACTCGCGGATTGATTTTTTTCGTGGTAAGTAGGGCGCTAATCCAGAGAATGGAGTGGGTGGAGTATTCGGCCATTGCGATCTCAGACCATGCCCCGCACTGGGTGGAGTTGGAGGCTAGGGGAGAAGAGGCCACTGCCCTCTGTGGAGACTGGACGTAGGACTATTGGCGGATTCGGCGGTGTATCCAAAGCTATGTAGAGACCAATGATACGGGGGAGGTTTCAGTGAGTGTGGTCTGGGAGGCGCTGAAGGCAGTTATCAGGGGGGCGCTAATTTCAGTCAGGGCCCACAGGGAGAAGAGGGACAGAATGGAGAGGGAGAGGCTGGTGGGGGAGATAATTAGGGTGGACAGGAGGTATGCGGAATCCCCAGAGGAGGGGTTGTTAAAGGAGCGCCGGAGTCTGCAGGCGGAGTTTGACCTGCTTACCACAGGAAAGGCTGAGGCTCAGTTGAGGAAGGTACAAGGAGCGGTGTACGAGTATGGGGAGAAGGCAAGCAGGATGCTGGCGCATCAACTGCGGAAGAGAGGCAGCCAGAGAGATTGGGGGAAATTAGGGATGGGGGGGGGGGGGGCGGGCGGTAACACTGTGCTGAGCTCGGCAAGGATCGAGGTCTTCAAAGACTTTTATGGCAAATTGTATGAGTCAGAACCGGGGGGGGTGGGGGGAAGCAATTCCTGGACCAACTGAGGTTCCCCAAGGTGGAGGAGGGGCGGGTAGAGGGATTGGGGGCCCTGATTGAGATGGAGGAATTGGTTAAGGGGTTGGAGGGTATGCAGCCCGGCAAGGCCCCGGGACCGGAAGGGTATCCCGTAGAATTTTACAGGAAATTCTCAGAGCTGTTGGGTTTGCTATTGTTGAGAATCTTTAACAAGGCTAAGGAAAAGGGTACCCTTCCCCCGACGATGTCACAGGCTCTGATCTTGCTCATCCTTAAGCGAGATAAGGACCCGTTGCAATGTGGCTCCTATAGGTCGATTTCACTCCTTAAATGTAGATGCCAAACTGTTAGCCACTAGGATTGAGGGCCGAGTCCCGGGAGTGATCAATGAGGATCAGACAGGGTTTGTGAAGGGCAGGCAGTTGAACATGAATGTGTGGAGGCTCCTGAATGTGATCATGATGCCCTCGGAAGGGGGGGGGGGGGGGGGGGAGGTGCAGAAGGGGTGGCGGTAACGGACGCGGAGAAAGCCTTCGATCGGGTGGAGTGGGAGTACCTGTGGGAAGTGTGAGGCAGATTTGGGTTTGGAGAGGAATTTATAGGGTGGGTTAAATTGTTGTATCAGGCCCCAGTAGCGAGTGTGTCGACGAACCGACTGCGGTCGAAGTACTTTAGGTTACATCGAGGAACGATGTATGCGGATGACCTGCTCCTGTACATTGCGGATCCGGTGGAGGGGATGGGAGGTCATGCAGATCCTTAGAGATTTCGGGGACTTTTCGGGGTATAAGCTGAATGTTGGGAAAAGCAAGCTTTTTGTGATACATGCGAGGGGCCAGGAAAAGAGACTGGGAGAGCTACCGCTTAAGATGGTGGAGAGGAGCTTTTGCTACTTGGGCATTCAGGTGGCTAAGAGTTGGGATGCCCTGCACAAGCTCAATTTAGCGCGGCTGGTGGATCAGATGGAGGAGGACTTTAAGAGGTGGGACATGCTGCCGCTTTCCCTGGCGGGCAGGATGCAGTCCGTGAAGATAACAGTCCTCCCCAGGTTCTTGTTCATCTTCCAGTGCCTTCCCATCCTCATCCCCAAGTCCTTTTTCAAGCGGGTAAACAGGATTATTACGGGATTTGTGTGGGCAAACAAGACCCCGTGTGTTAAGAGACTGTTCTTAGAGTGCAGTCGGGGTGGGTTGGCGCTGCCGAACTTTTGCAGCTATTATTGGGCAGCGAATATATCCATGATTCGGAAGTGGGTAGTAGAGGAAGGGGGGGGCGGCATGGAAGCGGTTGGAGGTGGCGTCTTGCAGGGATACTAGCCTGGGGGCATTGATAACGGCTCTGCTGCTGCTCCCGCCGACACGATACACCACGAGTCCGGTGGTGGCGGCGACATGGAGGATCTGGGATCAGTGGAGACAGCACGGGGGGAGGCAAGGGCTTCCGTCTGGACCCGATACGGAACAATCACAGGTTCGTTCCAGGTAGAATAGATGGTGGGTTCCTAAGCTGCCACAGAGTGGGTATCAAAAGGATGGGGACTTGTTTATTGATGGGATTTTTGCTAGTCTGAGGGCACTGGAGGAGAAATTTGGGTTACCCCCAGGGAATACCTTTAGGTACATGCAGGTTCGGGCGTTCGTGAAAGCGCAGGTGGGGGAAGTTCCATTGTTACCTGCCCGGAGGATACAGGACAGGGTAGTCTCGGGCGTGTGGGTAGGGGATGGCAAGGTATCGGACATATACCAGGAGCTGCAGGAGGCCTCGGTGGGAGGAGGAGCTGCATGACGGCCTGTGGGCTGACGCCCTGGGCAGGGTCAATTCCTCCTCATCCTGCGCCAGGCTTAGCCTGATTCAGTTTAAGCTGGTGCACCGGGCACATATGACAGTGGCAAGAATGAGTAAGTTCTTTGGGGTGGAGGACAGGTGTGTGAGGTGTTCAGGGGGCCCAGCAAACCATGTCCATATGTTTTGGGCATGCCCAGCACTTACAGAATTTTAGAAAGGCTTTGCAAAGGCTATGTTCACGGTCTTGGACACTTGGGTAAAACCGAGCTGGGGGAGTCAGACAATCCGGGAGTGCAGGAGTCAAAAGAGGCCAGAGTTCTGGCCTTTGCCTCCTTGGTAGCCCGGAGGCGGCTCTTGTTAATGTGGAGGGACGCAAAACCCCAAGTGTGGAGGCTTGGGTCAGTGACATGGCTTTGCTACTTGGAGATCCAGGTGGCACACAATTGGGCCTCACTTCATAAGTTGAGTTATTCAAGCTTGAGCAATAATGTTAGCATTGAAACACAGAAAATAGAAACAGGAGGGGGCCATTTGGCCCCTTGAGCCTGCTCCACCAGTTCAATGCCCTGATCCCACCTTCCTGCCATGTCACTTGATTCCTTTAGTCCCAAGATCTATATCTGGTTCCTTCTTGAAATTACACAACATTTTGGCCTCAACTACTTTGTGGTAGCGAATTCCAGATTCACCACTCTCTGGGTGAAGAACTTTCTCCTCACCTCAGTCCTAAAAGGTTTACCCCTTATCTTCAAACTATGACCCCTAGCTCTGGAGAGAACATAGGAGAACATTCTTTCTTAATCTAGCCTGTCTAACCCCGTTAGAATGGTGTAAGATTTGTGTAAGATTCTAAGAGATCCCCTCTCACTCTTCTAATGAATATAATCCTAACAGACTTAGTCCCACCATCCCAGAAATCAGCCTGGTAAACCTTTGCGGCACTCCCTCCATAGCAAGAACATTCCTTCTCAGGTAAAGACACCAAAACTACACACAATACTCCAGGTTAAAACATACCTAGGAGGTGGAACAACCTTTGGTGGGTAAGATGCAAACAATTAAAATGAACGTACTTCTGAGATTATTTCTCTTGGATTTGATTTGTCACGTATACAGAGATAGTGAAAAGTGTTGTTCTGCAGACAGATTGTTCCATACATAAAAAAAACATAGGCTATATATAAACAAACAATGTAAACACATAGATGCAGGCATCGGGTGAAGCATATGGACTGTAGTACTACTCAGTTGAGAGGATATGTGAAGAAATTAGTTCAGTCCATAAGAGGGTCATTCAGGAGTCTGGCAACAGCAGGGAAGAAGTTGTTTTTGACCCCGTTAGTGAGTGTTCTCAGATTTTTGCACCTCCTGCCCGATGGAAAAGGTTGGAAAAGAGAATAGCCCAGATGGGAAGAATGTTTGATTATGCTGCCCTCTCATAGTTTTTCCGTTCCTTTGGCTCCACCTTCCCCCTTGCTCAAGAGCATGATCCTTGGCTCAGCCTGGTCTAATTCAAGCCTATATGGCCATGTTTTCTCGTAGGATCCCTCGACACTGAACGGGCGAGGCGAGATGGGGAGGGGAGGCGAGCTGGGTCCTATACTTTACGAGTGAGGCTTGGAGGGAGGCCCTTTACAGGGTTACGTCCACACCCTCATGTGTCCAGTTGAGCCTAATTCAGCTCCAGGTGTTACACAAGGCGTATTTAACCAAGGCAACAATGAGTGTTTTTTTCCCAAAACATTTGAGGGCGGATGTGAACGCTGTTCACTTGCCTCAGCTAACCATGCACATATGATTTTGTTCCTGCCCCAAATTCGGTGTCTTCTGGGCTTCCTTTTTAGCACTATGTAGAAGATAATCCGGGTAGGTTTAAACCTTTGTCCACTGGAACCATATCTAGGGTTTTGAATTCACCAGCATTTTACTCTGGGGTAGCGGCAAGCGTTGTCATCTTTGCCTCACTGATGGCCCAGAGGCGAATATTATTTGGTTGGAGGTCTCCCACTCTGCCCAGTGCCTCTGCCTCGTTGGGCGATTCCTACACTTAGAGAAAATCAAATTCATCATTTGGGAGTCAGTGGAGAGGTTCTACCCGAGATGGCAACCATTTATGTCCTTTAAGGATCTAGTGTTTAAGTTTATTAGTGTTTTAGTTTTATATTTCCATGTAATGTTTTGCATTCTCATTGGTTGTGGTTATTGTTTTGTATTTACTTTCAGAAGAATTAATGGTCAAATAAGTTGTGGGAGCATTCCACATTCTAACCATTCTCTGGGGAAAAAATATTTTTTCATGCCATGCCTTTAAATGCTTAGTGTGTAAAAGATTGGTGAATGGTAGCACAAGAATTTATTACTAGTTCAGCGACAATATTACACCATAGTTTCCCCTTGCTTTCACAACTGAGTTTGCAGTCGTCCAATGGGCGACTGTCACAGGTGGAGCAGACAGTGGTTGGGGAGCAAGTGGGTGGGATGCCCAGGTTGCCATACACTCCTTTCACTGTCGATGCTTGGCTTTAACTTGCTCTCGGAGCTCAGCTCCTGTCCAGATGCTTTTCCTCCACTTCAGGTGGTCTTGGGTCAGAGATTCCCAGGTGTTGGTTGGGGATGTTGCACTTTTCCAATGAGGCTTCGAGGTGCCTTGAAGCATTTCCTCTGCCCTCCTGGGGACCACTTGCCATGTCAAAGCTCCAGGTAGTGTGCTTATTTCAGGAGTCTCATGTCAGGCATGGCCCACGGAGCTGATTAGAGTGTGGTTAATGCTGGGGATGTTGGAGCACCTATCCTGCAAATGGATTTGCAATGCTGACGGTACGAGGATTTTAAGGTGCCTGCTGTATATAGTCACGGTCTCTGAGCCATATAAAAGGGCCGGGATCACTACGGTTCTGTAGACCATGAACTTGATAACATCTGAATTTGTGGTCGCCCAACACTTTTTCAGGCAACCGAATGCTGCGCTGTCACTGAAGGCAGTGTTGAACCTCGCCATCGATGTGTGCCCTTGTTGACCAGTAGGCTCCCAAAATGGTCCACACTGTCCAAGGCCTGGTCATTTTGATAACCCGGAGGCGGGGGGAGTTGCAGTGCTGTTGGCAGGTTGGTTGGCTGAACATCTTACGGAGGTTTAGTGCAAGGCCCATGCTCTCATATGCCTTGGTGCTGATGATGGTTTGGATCTTGGCTCAGAGTATGCACAAATGCAAGCATACTGTAGATCATTAACAGAGGATGGGACAACCTGGGATCTGAACATATTCCGGTTAGGTCATGTAGTCACACCAATAGTGCCATGTTTTAATGTTTCGGCAGGGATGCCACCTGCTCCTGATGCATTGTCGTTCTTTTAGCTGTCGGATGGATTTTGCTACCTCATGCCAGGTTGGGGTTATGCAGAGATGGTGGCGAAGGCACACTGCGGGATGGAGTCAAGGACACTGCAGCGTCTGGTGTGCTTTATTGACCCATTTAATCACATTTCAGTTTAATGTTCAAAGTCTCATTTGTGGTTTGTTTAAGGCAGTATCTCTTAAGAGCTTTGTTTTGTTGAGTTTATTTGGTTCAATTAAAATAGTTGGGAGTCAAGGACACTCACAGTGGAGACAGAGTACCTGGTAAGGAGTCTTTAAAATGCTCTTTCCAGCAGGTGCCAACTACCTCTGTTCTTGGCCAGCCATGTGGTGGAGCCTTGGGTCACAGGTGGTCTTGACTCTGCTGAAGAAACATAAATGTGCCATGGTTGTTGACTAACGGCTGGCTAAACTGTACTTTCTCCACCCACCATCTGATCTTTAGGCTGCGGGTTTTTTGCTGGACCTCAACCTTCAGCCATCTGGAGAGCTCGGGTTGGGCTGCTGTTTAAGGCTCACAAAAGCCTTGCACTTGCGGCTTATAAACTCCTGGATCTGGTCATGCTCATCAAACCATTCTTGGTGCTAACTGGTTGAGTGGCAAGTATCTCTTCGCAGGTGCTAATTATGGAGGCCTCAAGGGCAGACCAGGTGCTGTGGACACAGTCTGAGTCACAGGGAGTTGAGGTTGGTAGTGATGCATTGGCTGAATAGGGATGTCGTATCAGATCAGAATCTTGTGCCTCAAGTGTTGATTTTCCTGCGGCATTGTTTCTAATGCCTTAGACGCTTTGGGGCGACACGGATGTTGATCACAGAGCAGACTAAATAGCCTGCCCAGCAGTCAGTAGTCATAGGCTCCTGTCATGGTGCAGGTAATACACACGTCCTTGTGGTCCCTTGCTTGGAAGTTGACGTAATTGAGCAGAAGCCAGCGTACTGCCATGAGGTCTTGTACCTGTCTCTCTGATGGAATAAGGTTGTTATGACAAGGCAGTATCCAGCATTTAGTCAGGAACGGGGTACTGTTGGTGTTGGGATTCCCCTACCTCCTCTACCAATTACACCTCCCCAGAAATCATTGCTCTTTCCAATTCTGGCATTTAAATTGCAAAGGAGGATCAGTTTGTTGTCCTGTCATGATTCAGAGAAAGGATTGTTTGAGGCTGGAGTAAAATTCCTTTTTGGACTTACCTGTAGCTTCCAATGTTGGGCATATGCACCAGACTGTAGGTTCTGGGCTAGGGTTGAACTGAAGGGTCATGAGGCATTTGTTTGTCCCGCAAGGGCCAAAACAGCCAACTAATTTGTTTTAATGCCAAAGCCACCCCATGGAGACGGTGATCTTCTTCAGGTTTACTGTTCCAAAGAAAGTGTACTGGTTCCTTGAGCTGGCTCACCAGGTTTCACTTGGGGTAGCAATGCCCATGTCCAGGCAATGATAGCAGTATGCTGTTCCAGTCGGTCATTGCGGAGGTTGTCCATAAGGCTCTTGACTCTCCAAGTCCTAAACTTCATTTTTTTTTTTAATAAAGTGTTCTTTTAACATGGGATGACCATTGCACATCAGCTACCACACAGGCTTGACAGAGCAAGGCCTTGATGGCAGGAGATTCATGATAACTGGAGACCAGGTTCCACAATACGAGTCTACGGCATACGAGCACAAACTCCTACTGTCGGCCTCTCCTTCCCACACCATCACCACTGCATTTATATTGTAGCCCATCACAATTAGGAAGATTTCAAGCACAGCGCCCATAAATTCTTAGCTTTAGTGCAAAAGCCCCAACTTCTCAAGTTTCTTCATTTTAATTTCTCATCACCAGTGAATCTACATTGCCTATGCCTATTTTCCATTGCTTTTGTACCAACAGTCAGTCCAAAATTGCATACATCATTTCAAATTGAAGCCTACAGATAGCAGGTTCTGGTCGATCATTATTTGTCATCAAACATTTCTAGTTGTGTATACAGGTGCACACTGGAAGGAATAGTCCCATCTTTGTTCTCTTGTGGCTGTTAAAGGTCACTTGGCACTCTTTCAAGAATAGCAGACGAGTTCAATATGCAACTTTCAAACAACATCATTAGATTATCTTATCATTATCCAATACAAATGGGACTACAATTCAAAAGTAACTCATTGAATATAGGGCAATTTAGAGCATACGGAGGTTGTGAAAGGTGCAACACAGATGCAAGTATGTGTTTTCTTCTTTCAGGCTCGAATACCTTGCCTTGCTGGCCATAGTATACTGTGCTATCTAATCAAAGCAATATACAATTCAAGCACATTGTTCATAATTCTGTTTGCTTGGTCGGTTTGCTGTTCTGAGGTGACAGAGCACGTTGAGTATCACATTTACCAAGATCCCTAGAACTACTTCCGCTTCACCCTTAGCTATTTTACCATTCAGGCAATGCATATTGCCAAATCCTGATGCGCAATACATTATATTTGGTGACACTGAAATGTAGGAATTTTGTTTAATTCTCTTGATTTCCCCAAGACATCCCGTCAATCAACCGCACTCTTAGTTTAATAGAAATTTGACCCGTTTGCATGGAGTTTTTCAATCCAGCGCCGGAATGTGGTGACTTGGGGCTTTTCACAGTAACTTCATTGAAGACTACTTGTGACAATAAGCGATTTATTTCATTTTCATATTAATTTTTGTTTTGGTGGATTTTGCTGGCTGTTTCTGCAGGGTTCATTATTTTCATATTCGGGTTGATTGGTTTTCCACTTGATAAGCTAAATTCTTCAGTAGTGTTTCATTACTGTATTAAAAATACAAAATTTGAACAAATCCAGGAAATGAAAATTTGCGTGCTGAAAATGCCATGCTCAAGGCGTGACACTCATATGATGTCATTAGCAGAAGGGAGCTTTTAGATTAACTTTGTGATATGCCACGGCTACCTACAATGTTACAGACCAAGAGTTGGATTGTGAAATCAGACAGCACCTTCTCCCTAGAACACATGCCCTAGGCGCAGGAATAGGCAATTTAGCCTCCCCAGCCTAACACCCTCAATGTGACAACCCTGGCCTCAACTCCACCGTCCTGCCCGTTCTCCATAATCCTTCAACCTATTACCAACTAAAATCTGTCTAACTCCTCCTTAAGTTTACTCACTGTCCCTGCATCCACCACACTCTGGGGTAGCAAATTCCAGATTCACAACCCTTTGGGAGTAGTTTTTCCTCAAAATCGGTTTTAAATTTGCTCCCTCTTATTCTAAGATTATGCCCTCTCATTTTATAATACCCCACAAGAGGAAGCATCAGCTCCACGTCTACTTAATGTCCTCTCCCAAGATCGTGCCCATCTTTACCGGAACTCCTTCCAATCAGTTTGTGCCTCTGCCTCAGTACTGAAACAGCTCTTCTCAAGATCAAAATAACACCTTTAGGTGACTGTGAGAAAGGTAAACTATCTCATCTTGTTCATTGAAGTCTAGCTGGAGTCTTTCACATAGTTGATCATACAGTCCTCCTCCAATACCCCTCCATCATCACCTAGCTAAGTGGGTATACGTTCATCAGATTTGATTATTATTCATCTAACTGTAGTGAGCGAATCACCATCAACGGATTCATTTGCCACTTCCATACTGTTACCTCACACCCCAGATCATTGGTCTCTTCCTTTTCTCATGCTGGCTAAAAGACACTTCTTAAAACGGACCTCATTGGAGGAAGCTTTTTGGACATCTGTTCTAATATTTCCTTATCTAGTTTGGTGCCAAATTTTGTCTCAATGCCTCAAAAGGTGCTAAAATACAATTGCAACAGAGGCAGTTCAATAACAATGATATAGCAGAGGAGAGCAGAGGAGATTATTTGATCCATGTGCTTCTGCCAGCTCGTGAAATAATCATTCATTAATGTCACTTTCCTGTCCATTTTTCTCTCTCCCTTTCAGGTATTTCCTATATACTGCCGAATAGACGACATAATCCAAAAACACGTTTCTCCCACATACACAGACAATGCCCTCCATAGTCTCAAAATTGCGAGACTACTTATCCAACATCCAGAACTGGGTGAACAAATTTCCACCAATCAACTATTGGGAAGGCTGAAGCCATTGCCTTCAGTCCCCAACACAAACACTGCTCCCTCACCACCAATTTCATCCCTCTCCCTGGAAACTGTTTGCAACCTGGTGTCATACAGGACACAATATTCAACAACACCTCTGTACCATCATGAAGACCATCTACTTCCACTTCCATAACATTTCCCATTTCCTTCCTTAAGCACTCATCCATGCCTTTGTCTAGTCTGCCACTCCTAACCAGCCTCTGGTTTTTCTATTCATCCTAAACTCTGCTCCCCATGTCCAAGTGCCTTTCACCTCTGCCTGCTGACCAACATTGACTCCAGCCAAACAGTGCCTCAATTTTAAAATTTGCATCCTCATTTTCAAATTCCAACATGACCTGGCCACATTATCCCTGCAATCTCCTCCAGCCCCACAACCCTCTGATGAATTGCCACAGAAGCAGTTCAATAACAGAATGATACATCATAGGAGGCGATTGGATCCATACCGGGGCAGCACGGTAGCATAGTGGTTAGCACAATTGCTTTACAGCTCCAGGGTCCCAGGTTTGATTCCCGGCTGGGTCACTGTCTGTGTGGAGCTTGCACATTCTCCCCGTGTGGGTGTGAGTTTCCTCCGGGTGCTCCAGTTTCCTCCCACAGTCCAAAGATGTGCAGGTTAGGTGGATTGGCCATCCTAAATTGCCCTCAGTGTCCAAAATTGCCCTTAGTGTTGGTCAAATGGGGTTACTGGGTTATGGGGATAGGGTGGTGTGGGCTTGGGTAGGGTGCTCTTTCCAAGACCTGGTGCTGACTCGACAGGCCAAATGGCCTCCTTCTGCACTGTAAATTCTATGTTTCTGCCAGCTCTGTGAAATAATTATTCATTAATGTCACTCTCCTCCTGTCCTTTTCCCAAAACTAGTTATTTTTTCCTTTCAGGTATTACACAATTCGCTTTTGAAAGTTACTATTGGATCCATTTCCACTACCCATTCAGGCAGTGCACTCCAGATCACAACTCAGCCCATAAAAGAATGATCCCAGGTCACCTCTGGGCTCTCTGGTTTATTATCTTAAATCTGCATCCCAAGTCACTGGAAATAGGTTCTCCTTGGATACTTACCAAAATTGTTCATGAATTTGAACAATTAAACCCCTTATTAACTAACATCCCTGCAATCTCCTCCAGCCCCACAACCCTCTGATGAATTGCCACAGAAGCAGTTCAATAACAGAATGATACATCATAGGATGTCCTCTTCACATGACTGAAGTTCCTCAATCTGGAGGGGGTGAGAAATGACAGCATAGAAACTGCCAAAAATATACTGAAGGAAGCAGAAACAGCCTCCTGTAGCAGCCTCCCCAAACAGGCACCGGAATGTGGCGACTAGGGACTTTTCACAGTAACTTCATTTGAAGCCTACTTGTGACAATAAGCGATTTTCATTCATTCATTTTAATTTATCAGAATTACGATCGCATAATTCAAAGATAAGCATATCAATGAGCTATGGTGTTGGAGCTATATGCAAATCATTGAAAAAGTCTTCATACCAGGCAATAAACTGCGTGTATCAGGAAATATTAGCCATGCTGATTTCTACATTTAAATTAACGTTTCATGACATACGTGCAAAAATTAGGTAGTTTTATAAGTGCTTGATACGTAATCGCTGGATTAGAATGTGATCACAGTACGAAGTCTTTTACACCAGGTTAAAATTGTTTGGTGTTGAAACCTGGTGTTGTAAGACTTCGTACTGTGCTCACCCCAGTCCAACGCCGGCATCTCCACTTAAAAAGGTGATGTCAGGATTACAGGAATTTAACCTACAAGAGATTACCGGGATGTGCTATTGCTCTACTTATACTGCAATAACCCCATTTCTTTCCCACGCCCTCGGCTATTTCCCACTTCCCATTTAAGTGGGGGTGTTCTTCCTTATTTCCGTTATACTTACTTATCCGGAGTCAAGTTATCATTGGTCGAGGCTGGTGGTTTGTCTGTATTCCCCTCGGATTTGCTGCTACTGCAGTAGGCGGCTCGAAGCTGCTGCCGCTGACCTTGATACTGGTGGCGGTGGAACAGCAGCTGCTGGAAAGCAAACGGCAGCCGCGGCTCCCACCTCCCGGCGATGCCGCTGGTAAAGGAGTTGCGTTGGAGCCTACCCGCTGGCCTCAGGCCGGTCTCCAGCAACTCCCGCAGGACGATAGCAGGAGTCACCGCCCGTAACATCATGGCAGCCTTTCCGCGGCTTAAAATAAACGGTGAGCAAGTGAGGGAGATCCTGACGCCGCTCGCTGACCCAGGAGAGAACTAACGTCGCTGGTAAACTAATGCTGGGTGCGCAGACGCCGGCTGGTCAGTGAGCGCGAGGTGGGAACTGCCGTCGCCTGGTGGGTGGGCGCGCGGACACCAGCTAACGATCTCCACACGCGGTGGCTGCGAAATGCGCGAGGTGACTAATAACCTTGTTCTTCAAGGCGCAAGCGGAAGTTCCGTCCCCTTCCAATTAGCTTTGTGATTGGCCACAGCGCCCTGCCAATCAGATACCCCCTGCTCTCTGTGCTCAGCCGGTGAGTCATTGCTGAAGAGAAAAATGTGGCAATGCTGGTTTTTCTGTTTGTTGTGAATATGTCCCTAGTTTCAAACCATCTTTAATTTCAAAAAGGAAGTGTATGTGTATATATATATATATATTATATATATATTTATGTGTGTGTGTATGTTTTATCGTGGTACAATTTCAACTGTATATGATGAGCTGTCCGTTACGTATGGCCACGTGGATACATTGGCTCAAGGGGAAATGTAGCAGGATTGATCCTCTGTCCAAAGCAGATCCTCTGGGCATCAGTCAGAAACAGGGTGAGATGGAGAAGGCATCATCTGAACATTCATAGCCAAACTGAAAATCCTCTTAAAGCTACATGGTCAATAGTCGATCCAGGCTGTTGTTTTGCATTCAACTAAATCACTTTTGGTGAGACTTAAACTTAAAAAAATTACAGAATTGTTAGAGCGCAGAAGGTGGCCGTTCGATCCATTGTGTCTGTACCTCTCTCCTCATGAGCCTCTTAGTGCCATTGTCCCGCCCTCTCCCCATAACCCTGAGCTTATCCTTTCAGCTAACAGTCTAATGCCGTCATTGTATTTCTGCGCCCAATATCAATGGCCATCATGTGTGGCCATATTGTGTGGGCAGAAGACAGTGTTACTTTAAATCTGCACCGTCCCATTCTCAATCCTCAGGAGTGGGAACAGTTTCTCCCTTTCTAATCCAGCCAGACCCCTCCTGACTTGAATATCTCTATTAAATCTACTCTCAATGAAAATCATCCTAACTTCTTCAATCTATTTTCATAACTTAAGTTCCACCTCCCAAGAACCATCCTCATGAATCTTTTCTGCATTCTCTTTAATGCTTTCACATCCTCCCTAAAGTGCGATGCATAGAACTGGACGCAGTATTCCAGTTGAGACCAAATTAGTATCTTATACAAGTTAAACATGACCTCCTTGCTCTTATATTCTATACCCTTTTTAATAAAACCTAGGGAACTATTTATTTTACTAAACGGTGTCTCCACCTTCCCTAACACCTTCAATGAGTTATGCACTTATATACCCAGGTTCCTCTACTCCTGCACCCCCTTTAGAGTTGTAACTTGTAATTAATATGGTCTCTCCATTATAAGGGTCCTTCCTGTTTTTTCCCTATTTAAGCAATTATTTCACCTTTCATTTGTTTTTGCCATTATATTTCTGATCCATGGATGATTAATGGACATGTGTTTTTAAGCCAAGTGGTCTGCATCTTTAACTCAAGCAGAAGAATTCAGAAGCCTGTGCCAGTTTAAACTGGAGTTGTCGACTGGCCGGCATCAGTGACAGAGATGGGCTGGGACTCGATTTGATTGATTTGGCTGGTGTGCCATGAATTGGCCCAAAAAGCTGAACTCTGCCTGGTGACAAGTGGTGGTTGGGTCTCATCCCACTGAAATGGTTCAGAGACCTAAGGAGGTTTCAATCTCGATTTTGGCAGCACGGCGGTAAACAGGTCCAGCTAATCCTCTCCAGAAAGCTGTTGCTAATCCGCTCTAGAAAGCTGTTGCTAATCCTCTCCAAAAAGCTGTTGCTAACTCTCTCCAAAGGGCTGCTGCTGGTTCTCTCCAGAAGGCTGCTGTGGGGGCTGTCACTCTTTCCAGAAAGCCTGTGGATATCATGATCCCGGAGCTACAGAGGCCTGAAGACAAACTGTTGTCTGTAAATTTCATACACTTCATCCAGTTTATTATTCAAAATGTTTTACCCAAGTGCCCTTATTTGCGAGATTAACAATGGACAGGCACAAGTTTACAATTCAGCCCAAGTTTATTTACAAACACAATAAAAAAATGTATCCCCCAAATTATCCCAACTATAATATGCCTAAGATTCTTAATACTACCCATGCCGATGAACTGGATCGAGCTGTGGGTTCAATCCTCTGAGACTCGGGCATCTCAGGGCCTTCGTCTGCGAAGGTGGGTCTTGTATGCTGCTTCCTTCCGTCCTCTGGTCCGCCGTGGAATCTTCTCGCCTCTGATCGAGTCTTCGTCGGGGAGGGTCTCTGGATGCCTCCTTCTTACCCCCCCCTCTTCATAGCCTTTAAAAGCTTCCATGGCCCTCGGCCAATCAGGTCACTGGGTGAGGGTTGCAACACCCAATGCAGTTACCAATTATAACTCTGCAGGACACCAGGAATTCCCCCCGCCCCCAGAGGTCCATCCTCAGGTGCATTATCTGCATGTAACCTTATTTCATATAAGGTGATCTAAGTGCCAGAAGGTCTGGCTTCATCTGGGCAGTCCACAGCAATTGATCCATTTGAATGGGGCTGATTTTCGTCCAATGTCCTGTTAACAGAACAAGCCCAGTCTTGCCCCGGCTGTCTGTCTCTGTCCAGTGTATTTGAGTTTGGCTGTTTGTCTTCCTAGCAGGCCTGTCTGGTTCTGACTATGGCTTTAATTTAAAGTGTCCAATTCTGTATCAGGCCTAAGATTCAGGCCTATTTACCACAAAACCACAAACTGAAAACAAGGTTTGATGAAACAAAGACTCTGCATCTCCAGGAAAGTTGTGAGTATGGTATTTTAAAACAGCAGGAAAGACCAGTACAGGCTGCAAAACAGAGACTTTAATCTACAAGCTTCCTGTGAAGAAAGCATGCTAAGAGCCATCATCTGAAGCAAAGACTAATTTCCCTTTCACTTAGTCTTTTTTACCCCTTTCCACCCCTGGACTGGAAGATCCTAGCAGTGTGAAGGGCTGGAAAATTCCGGTCAATATTTCGGGTCAATGTCCGTTCACTAACTCTATGATGGCAAGTAGAAAAAGGAAGTAAAGCAATTAAGCAAAAAGGCAGAGAAGAAAAATGTGATGTTAAGCCATTCCGATGAAAGTTCATTTAACTAAAACAAACTGTTTCTCCAGAGGTGCTGAATGTTGTCGCCACTTACATATATATTAACAATGTCATGTTCATCGTGCACTAGAGGGGACAATGTTATTTCCTTATTCTTTTAGAATAAGCCAACATATTCACTACTGTTGCCCTTTCTAAACCACAGTGTGCCTTAACTCGTATAAGGTGGACAAATTACTATGAGACTCAGTTTATAGAACAGAATAATATTTATTCACGCGTACACATGCTTATGGTTATTCAATCACACACTCCCAATCAGAGGTTACACTATACACCAATAGTTCCAAGATCTTAACTTAACTTGGCAGTGACTAACAAGGGGAGCACAATAGCATAGTGGTTAGCACAGTTGATTTGAGGATTCTTTTGCAGCCAGTCCGGATGAAATGATCAGTCGAACACCTCGTTACTTTAACATATGTTTATTTCTCGGCCGGGGCTAAGACCACTGTATCTCTTGAGAGTTGCAACAGCAAACCAAAGCCAGTACATCTAACAGCAGGATTTATACATTTTTGGTTCATTTCTGAGGGCAGCTCCCTCGCATTTCTATCTGTGCTCTCAGCTCAATTATAATTCAGCCCCCTCAATTATAATTATCTTTAAGCCTAGTGCACCCATTCCCAAGGCCGTTACTGCAATTTGTCTGGTTCAAAAACAAGTGATACATTTTGCTACCAGAAGCCTGTAAAAGCCTGTCTTGACATTTCTTCACACAAAGCTTTATCTAACATTTTGTTTTTCCCATAAAGTTCCAATCCATCTTGAGCCAAACTCTCATTTATTGATCATCAGCCAAACTCTCATTCCCCCCTTTTATCATTTCATGATAACTTCTAATCCATAGTCAATCGTCTCAGTCCCTCCCATTCTATTTGCACCTCTATCATTTCCTCATATTCCTCTGCACTTTCTTTCACATCCATTAACTCTTCAAGGCGCACTTCATGTTGCTGCATTAACTGTTGAGAAATTACTGCTACACTGACACTTTTACACAAGCATTTCATTAGGAAGCTAAGCATAATTATTACAAGTATTACAACTACCAGGATTATAAATCCATGCACTAGGTAAGACCCCCATGATCCGTCAAACAACCAATCTAACCACCCATCTCTTGATATTTCATGCAGTTTCTTAACCTCTTTGCAGATATGATCCACGAGGTGGGTGATGTTCTCCGAACTATCGGGAATGTAGGTGCAACATTCCGAACCGATCATGGCACAAGTCCCACCTTTGTTTGCAAGGAGGTAATCGAGGGCCATTCAGTTTTGTAGGGCTACAGTTCTTATCGCCACCATTTCATTATTTATCTCAGTCAATGCTTCAGTGGTGTTGTTTGCTATCTCTTCCAGGATTTTTGCTCTCTTCCTTATTTCCTTTATTGCAAGAGCTACCCCGACAGGGGGAAGCAGGATCCCAAAGTATCGTTGCGTTTTGGTTATTTCTCTCTTTTGTCGCTTCATCATTTGGTAATGGTCGCCTAAATTGGGGAGGTGGTGTATAAAGGGGACTACATACCCCAGATAACAGGATCCCGTCCAATTCTCTGGCAGCCAGGGATATGCCTTGTGGCCACATATAAAATACAACCCATTGTATGAAGTGAGTTTGTCGAACCCTTGGGCCATCAGGGAGTACTTGAAGGTACCTGTCCCATTTGCGTATGGGACGTCCAGTGTACACCCAGAAAACTGAGGAGACATATATACGGGATAGACCTCGGATATGTTGGCCACCACAAATCTGTGCTCGCATTGACTAGCACCTACAAATATCCCTTTAACCACATTCCTTACCAAACATATTATTCCCAGTGGTCTTCCCATGTTGGTGGTATTAGTGAGGGTAAGAAACAGAGGCTGGTGGGATTTGTTATAACTTGGTTGGTACCACATCTCAAAGGTGTTCATTGGAAAGCCCCTCTCTTTCTAAGGTCTTGGGGATATGGGGAGAAACGATAAACTAGAAGCTGCCCCGCTGTCTGGGTGTCTTACCATAGATTCTTTTTAAAAAAATATATTTTCTTAAAGTTTTCAAACACAATTTTCCCCCCTTACAAATCAACAAAAACGGTAACGTGATAACTGATATATAACATTGCTTAAATAATATAGTAAACTAACCAAATAACACGAAATAATGCTCCCTCACCCCATCTAGAACACAAACAATTTACCCCCCCCCCCCCCCCGGGCTGCTGCTGCTGGCTATCTATTTTCCCCCTAACGTTCCGCTAGATAGTCGAGGAACGGTTGCCACCGCCTGGTGAACCCTTGAGCCGATCCTCTCAGCGCAAACTTCATCCGCTCCAGTTTTATGAACCCCGCCATATCGTTTATCCAGGCCTCCACGCCGGGAGGTTTCGCTTCCTTCCACATGAGTAAAATCCTACGCCTGGCTACTAGGGACGCAAAGGCCACAATATCGGCCTCTCCTGCACTCCCGGCTCATCCGCTACCCCAAATATAGCCAACACCCAGCTTGGCTTGACCCGGACCTTCACCACCTTCGAGATCACTCCCGCCACTCCCCTCCAATACCCCTCCAGTGCCGGACACGACCAAAACATATGTGTGTGGTTCGCCGGGCTTCCCCCGCACCTCCCGCATTTGTCCTCCACTCCGAAGAACCTGCTCAACCTCGCTCCCGTTATGTGTGCTCTATGTAGCACCTTAAATTGGACCAGGCTAAGCCTGGCACACGAGGAATAGGAATTTACCCTACTTAGGGCATCAGCCCACAAACCCTCCTCAATCTCCTCCCCGAGCTCTTCTTCCCATTTTCCCTTCAGTTCTTCTACCAGCTCCTCCCCTTCTTCTCTCATCTCCCGGTATATTTCGGACACTTTGCCCTCCCCGACCCACCCCCCCGAAAGCACCCTGTCCTGGATCCCTTGTGTCGGGAGCAGCGGAAATTCCCTCACCAGTTGTCTCGTGAATGCTCTCACCTGCATATACCTAAAGATATTTCCCAGGGGCAGCTCATACTTTTCCTCTAGTGCTCCCAAACTCGCAAACGTCCCATCTATAAATAAGTCTCCCACTCTCCTAATTCCACACCGAGGCTCCCAGCACACCCCTCTGTCGCCTCCATTGCCCCCAGATACTTAATGTTGCCGCCACCACTGGATTCGTGGTAAACTTTTTCGGGGAGAGCGGTAGTGGCGCCGTCACCAGCGCTTTTAAGCTCGTTCCTTTGCAGGACGCCATCTCCAGCCTTTTCCACGCCGCCCCCTCTCCCTCTATCATTCACTTACGGATCATCGCCACGTTGGCGGCCCAGTAGTAGTCGCCCAAATTCGGCAACGCCAGTCCCCCTCTGTCTCTGCTACGTTGTAGGAACCCCCTCCTTACCCTCGGGGCCTTCCCTGCCCACACGAAGCTCATGATGCTCCTATCTATTTTTTTGAAAAAGGCCTTAGTGATCAATATGGGGAGACATTGGAACACAAATAGGAACCTCGGGAGGACCATCATCTTAATCGCCTGCACTCTGCCCGCCAGTGACAGCGGCTGCATATCCCACCTTTTGAAATCCTCTTCCATTGGTTCCACCAGCCGAGTCAGATTGAGTCTGTGTAGGGTTCCCCAGCTCCTGGCTATCTGAATCCCCAGGTATCAGAAGTTTCTTTCCACTCTCCTTAGCGGCAGGCCATCTATCCCTCTACTCTGGTCCCCAGGGTGTATCACGAAAAGCTCGCTCTTTCCCATGTTAAGCCTATATCCCTAGAAATATCCAAGCTCCCTCAATATCTGCATGACCTCTGTCATCCCCCCCACTGGATCTGCCACATACAGCAGTAGGTCATCCGCGTAGAGTGACACTCGGTGTTCCTCTCCCCCTCTAACCACCCCTCTCCATTTCAGCGCTATGGCCAGTGGTTCAATTGCCAACGCAAACAGTAATGGGGACAGCGGGCATCCCTGTCTCGTTCCCCTATGTCGTTGAAAATACTCCGACCTTTGCCGATTTGTGACTACACTTGCCATTGGGGCCTCATAGAGGAGTTTAACCCAGCTGACAAACCCCTCCCCGAACCCGAACCTCCTCAGCACCTCCCATAGATACTCCCACTCTACCCTATCAAATGCCTTCTCTGCATCCATTGCCACCATTATCTCTGCCTCCCCCTCTGCTGGGGGCATCATTATCACCCCCAATAGCCGTCGCACGTTGACATTCAGTTGTCTCCCCTTTACGAACCCTGTCGTATCTTCGTGCACCACCCCCGGGACACAATCCTCTATCCTTGTTGCCAGCAACTTGGCGTCCACATTTAGGAGTGAGATAGGCCTATAAGACCCGCATTGCAGCGGGTCTTTATCTCGCTTCAAGATTAGTGATATCGTCGCCTCCGACATTGTCGGGGGTAGGGTCCCCCCTTCTCTGGCCTCGTTGGCCCCGCTGCTGGCAAGAACCTTTAACAAGTCCACATATTTTCTATAAAATTCCACCGGGTACCCATCAGGTCCTGGGGCCTTCCCTGCCTGCATGTTCCCCAGCCCTTTGGTCACCTCGTCCACCCCAATTGGCGCCCCCAGGACTTCCACCTCCTGCTCCTCCACGTTCGGGAACCTTAGTTGGTCCAGAAACTGCTGCATCCCCTCTTTTCCCTCCGGGGGTTGGGACCTACATAACCTCTCATAAAAGGTCTTAAACACCTCATTTATCTTCCCTGCTCTCCGCACCGTGGCTCCCGTTTCATCCCTAACTCCCCCTATTTCCCTCGCCGCTGTCCTCTTTCGAAGCTGGTGGGCCAACAGGCGACTCGCCTTTTCCCCATATTCATATCTCATCCCCTGTGCCTTCCTCCACTGTGCCTCTGCCCTCCCTGTGGTCAGCAGGTCGAACTTCGTCTGGAGTCGTCGCATCTCCGTGTATAGTCCTTCATCCGGGGCCTCTGCATATTTTTTATCCACCCTCAGAATCTTCCCCAGTAATCTTTCCCTTTCTTTGGCCTCTGTTTTCCCCTTGTGAGCCCTGATGGAGATCAACTCTCCCCTGACCACCACCTTCAGTGCTTCCCATACTACCCCCACTCGGACCTCCCCATCATCGTTGGCCTCCAGGTACCTTTTGATACATCCCCGCACTCTTCCGCAGACTCCCTCATCCGCCAATAATCCCACATCCAGTCGCCAGAATGGACGCTGCTCCCTCTCCTCTCCTAGTTCCAGATCCACCCAGTGTGGGGCATGGTCTGAAACAGCTATGGCCGAGTACTCAGTTCCTTCCACCCTCGAAATCAGTGACCTTCCCAAAACGAAGAAATCTATCCGGGAGTATACCTTATGAACATGGGAGAAAAAGGAGAACTCTTTGGCCAGCGGCCTAACAAATCTCCACGGATCCACTCCCCCCATTTGGTCCATAAACCCCCTAAGCACCTTGGCCGCTGCCGGCCTTCTTCCGGTTCTAGATCTGGATCTATCTAACCCTGGGTCCAGCACGGTGTTGAAGTCCCCCCCCATTACCAGGTTTCCTACCTCCAGGTCCGGGATACGTCCCAGCATCCGCTTCATAAATCCCGCATCATCCCAGTTCGGGGCATATACATTAACCAGCACGATCTCCATTCCCTGCAGTCTGCTGCTCACCATCACATATCTGCCACCGCTGTCCGCTACAATGTTCCTAGCCTCGAACGACACCCGTTTCCCCACCAATATGGCCACCCCTCTATTCTTTGCGTCCAGCCCTGAGTGGAACACCTGTCCCACCCATTCTTTCCTTAACCTAACCTGGTCCGCCACTTTCAGGTGCGTCTCTTGAAGCATGGCCACGTCTGCCTTCAGTCCTTTTAAGTGCGCGAACACTCGGGCCCTCTTAATCGGCCCATTTAGGCCTCTCACGTTCCACGTGATCAGCCGTACTGGGGGGCTGCCCACCCATCTCCCCTGACTAGCCATCACCCTCTCTGGGCCAGTCCCACGTCCCGGTTCCGCGCACCCACCCGTCCCCCAGGCGGCGCATTCCCGCCCCGACCACCTTTTCTCTTACCAGCTCCCTTTCGATCTCCGCAGCAGCAACCCAGTTGTTCCCCGCTAGATCCCCATCTAGCATGGTTACTCCCCCCATATTGCTTCCGAAAGTCAGCTGACTTCAACTGACCCCGGCTTCTCCCGCTCTCTCCTTGACCCCCCCCCCCCCCTGTGTGAGGAACTCCCATCCTCCTTGCGCCTATCTTCCCGCCATCATCTTTCTGACGTGGGAAAAAGAAAAAAGAAATCCCGCGCTCTCTAGAACCATCCCGCCCCTCATGGCGCAGCTCCCCCTACCGCCCCATTCCCCATCCCCCGCCTGTGTCTCTTCTTCCCCCCCACCGGCGCCCACATTTCTCAGTGTCCCACCCTCCCCAATTTACATCTCTATATACATCAGCATTGTCGTTTCCCCTCCAACATCAGTCCCTCAGTTCTGATCCAGTTTCTCGTTTTGAATGAAGGTCCATGCTTCTTCCACCGTTTCGAAATAGTAATGTCTATCCTGGTGCGTGACCCACAATCGCGCCGGCTGCAACATCCCGAACTTCACTTTCTTCTTGTGCAGCACCTCCTTGGCTCGATTGAAACTCGCCCTCCTTCTCGCCACCTCCGCACTCCAATCCTGATACACTCGTATCACCGCATTCTCCCATCTACTACTTCATACCTTCTTGGCCCATCTCAGAACCACCTCTCTGTCATTGAAGCGGTGAAATCGCACGATCATCGCCTTAGGTGGTTCTCCAGCATTTGGTCTCCTCGCAGGGACCCGGTGGCCCCCTTCCACTTCCAAGGGGCCCGAGGGGGCCTCAGTCCCATTAGCGAGCGTAGCATCATGCTCACGTAAGCCCCGCCGTCAGCTCCTTCCACTCCCTCGGGGAGACCCAGGATCCGGAGGTTCTTTCTCCGTGATCTGTTTTCCAGGACTTCAGTCCTTTCGATGCACTTCTTATGGAGCACCTCGTGCATCTGCATTTTGACCGCTAGGCCCAGGATCTCGTCCTCGTCCGTTACCTTCTGCTCCACCACACGGAGCTCTATCTCCTAGGTCTTTTGTGTCTCTTTAAGCCCCTCGATTGCCTGTAGCATCGGGGCCAGCACCTCCTTTTTTAACAGCTCCACCCACCTTCTTAGAAACTCATCCTGGTCCGGTCCCCATGTCGCCTGGGCTCCCTCCGCCGCCATCTTGCTCCTTTCCTCCTTATGCCACTGCCCTCGAGGATTCTCCGAGATCTGGCCGCCGCCGCCGATATTTTTCTTTTCCGCTGGGGGGGACTCCCTGTTGCCTCACCCCACACCGGGTTTTGTCCCGAAACAATTTCCCGTTGGGGCTCTTAAAATAGCCCGAAGGTCCATTCGAGCTGGAGCCGCCGAAACGTGCGGCTTAGCTGGTTATCGCCGCAACCGGAAGTCCCCCCATAGATGCAATTCTTATAGTCCTGGGGGATTGATGAGTACCATCCTGGTAAATATACCATTCTACTGTTTCTGACAGGTTAAGGGGAACAGGTCTGAGGGGGATCCCTCCCTTAGCATGGGTCGGGATATGTGTACATACCCAGCAACCAGAAACATTCATATCCTTTGCGTACACATATGACATATACAGATACGTGTTTACCTGTCATTCCCTTTTTTCCCGCAGCCTCACCCTCCCTTGGTTAACACATCCCAAGGGTAAAGTCTTTTTTTTTGTTTGTTTCTGCAGCTAAAGTCCCATTTACAGTTGACCTGATGACAGGGTAGGTTGCCCTTAGTCACTCCACTGATGAGTATGGTCCGATTGCATCGTTGTACGTAGGCCAAACATCCGTCCGCATGGGTCGCGTTCCAAGGTCCTTCTCCTGGGCCTTGACTGGTACACTGTAAGGTGTCTCCTCGACAGGTGATGAGTCCGTCTTCCCTTGGGGCCACAGGTTCTTCGCTTGGCCTCTCCTCCAGTTTCCAAAAGTCCCAGCAGGGTTACGATAATAAGGCTGTCCTTCATCCCGTGAATGATGCTGAAGTTATTACCTAGGGCTCGAAACAGAGGGTTATTCTCTATTGCATTTTCACAACCTTACAATGGTGGATGTGGATCCAGGCATTTCTGCCTTTTACTTTTACAGCAGTGGGAGTAGTGAGTAGGACCTGGTGTGGTCCTTCCCATCGGGGTTCTAATCCTTTCCTAACCCAATTACGAATCAGAACATACTCCCCCGGATTAATAGTGACAGAACTGGACAAGGGGGGTACTTCCCCACGGGCTGCTCAGACCCGCGAGTGGAGACCTTTTCTAACCTTTGTTCGAGCTATAACGTAATTGGCCATTTCCGTGGTCATGTGGTGAAACTGTACTTCCTTATGTTTCCCTTGATCCCAAGGAGTACGCAAGGGTCTTCCGTATAAAATTTCGGCGGGACTCAGTCGTGTCTTTCCAGCTGGGGTTGCACGTATTTGGAAGAGGGCAATAGGGAATAATTTGAGCTAAGTGGCTCCAGTCTCTGCCTGTAGTTTTGCCAGTTTTGTTTTTAATGTCTGATTAGCGCTTTCGACCATTCCCGCTGCTTGGGGTCGGTATGTGCAGTGTAATTGTTGTTTTATTCCCAGCTGAGTACAAAATTCCTCATTGATCTGTCCCACAAAATGAGGTCCATTATCAGAGCTTAATCGATATGGAATCCCAAATCTAGGAACAATTTCTCGCATCAAAACTTTTACTACCGTGGAAGCTTTGTTTTCTACAGTGGGGTAAGCTTCTATCCATTTACTAAATACATCAACACTAACCAATACATGTTTATAACATTGGCATCTTTCCAACTCAATGTAATCCATCTGGAGTGTCTCAAAGGGACCTTCTTGTAGCGGGGTTTTACCCATTTCACAGAGTATTGCTTTACCAGGATTATACTGCTGACATACTAGGCAACGGCTGCTAATGTTTTGCGCTATATCTTGCAGTCTTGGATGTCACCAAGTTTTGAGCAATACATCACCCGTAGCTCGCGCACCACAATGAGTTGCAAAGTGAACACATTCAGTAACCCAGGCTGCTAATGCATCGGGCATACAGGATTGCCCTGCCGGGGTGACCCACAATTTATTTACAGGATCATAACAACATCCCAATTCTTCCCATAGTCTTTTTACACAGCAGGAGCGCCCTCCTGTAACTGAATGACGTCAGTGATGGTCGGCATTGGCTTTTCAGAGGGAGACTGACCCTTAGAGCTTTTAGTCTGGCTCATCATTTTTGGTACCACCATGTCTTTTAAGCGAGAAGCCTCTTAGGCTTGGTGGTCCGCCTGCCTATTACCTGCGTCCACCAGTGTTTTGCCTGTCGTATGGGCAGCGCACTTTATTACGGCAATTTGTTTAGGGAGCATTAAAGCCTGTAGTAATTGTGTAACTAACTGTGGGATATCTGAGTGCCTGCTGACGTCAGAAATCCCGTGTTTTTCCATAATTGGCCAAAATCGTGTGTGACCCCAAAGGCATATCGGGAATCAGTGTAGATATTTACAATTTTATCTTTCCCTAATACACAGGCTCGAATACGTGCAAAAAGTTCAGCCTGTTGGGCGGAAAAGGGAGCTTTGAATGCTGCTGCTTCAAGAGTTTCTCCTTGTTGGTTAACAATTTCATACCCTGATAATCTATCCACCCTTTCACCGATGGATGAACTACCATCGGTGAATAGGTTCAGATCAGCATTTGGTATTGGAGAATCAGTGAGATCATCGCGTAATGACGCATCGTCTTGTAAGAGAGAAAGACAGTCATGAGTCGGGGACTCAGTGGCGTTAGGCGGGTCAGAAAGGAAACTAGCGGGGTTAATAGTAGTGCAGTGCCGGAACTGAAGTTTCGGGTTATTGAGGAGATAAATCTTTATTTTGACGCGCCATAGTTAGGTGCTGAGTCTGAAGTTGATCGAGCAGGGCCGTGACTGAATGTGAACTATAAATAACAATATCCTGCTGAAGAGTGAGATTAGCCGCTGACTGAAGACTGTTGTAAATAGAGGCTAAAATCTGAGTACATCCAGGATAGCCGAGTGCAACTGGATCAAGTTTAGACGAGTAATAAGCTATAGGATGGTGGCGATCCCCATGTTTCTGGGTAAGTACCGCGGTGGCACAACCGGCTAAAACAGTACAATAAAGTTGGAAAGGTCGATCATAAAGGGAGCGTCCTAGTGCTGGCGCCCTCATTAAGGCGTCTTTTAGGCTTCCGTACTTAACTGGAACTCTCCAGCGTTATTGCTGTATGGGGTCAATAAACGGGTATCTAGGGCGATATTCGGAATCCATTGTCGACAATAATTAACCATCCCGAGCCATTTACGGACATCCTTAGCCGTTGCGGGTGCAATGTACTGACAAATAGGCTGAACTCGACTTGGTGATAGCGCCCGTGCATCGGCGGATAAAAGGATACCCAGAAACCGGACTGTTGGTTAGGCTACTACTACTTTGGCGGGTGACACAACGTATCCTAAAATTGAAAGGTAATTTAATAATTGAGCCGTATCTTCTTTACAATTTTGTTCTGACGGGCTTGCGATCAGTAAATCGTCAACATACTGTACGAGGGTGGATCCCCCTTTTAATTCCAGGGGCTGTAATTGTTGTTGGAGACAGCGGGAGAAAAGACTAGGCGAATGTATAAATCCTTGAGGCAACCTAGTCCATGTGTATTGTTGATTTTGATATGTAAAGGCAAAGAGATACTGTGAATCCGGGTGCAAGGGGAGGGCGAAAAAGGCATGCTGGAGATCCACCGGGGAAAATGTTGTAGCGTCCGCTGGGACTTGGGCTAAAATGTGGGCTGGATTTGGGACCAATGCGTGAAGGGGTTGCACCATGGCATTAATTGAGCGCAGATCTTGGACGAGGCGATATTGATCTGGCTTGCCGGGCTTCGGGACTGCTAGTATTGGAGTATTACAAGGAGAGTGACACGGAACCAAAACTTGTTGCTGAATAAGATTCTGTATAAGTGCCTCTAGTGAATTCTACAGGGATAGTCAAGAACTGTCAACTTCAGAGAACTGCCATTATTCTGAATATTGCTTTATTAATTTTAAGAAACCAACATATCTTGCTAGTAGTGCCTTCTTTAATAGAATCGACAAATTCATCTACAGAAAACCTATATGATTGATAAGTTATTGTGTTTGATATTTTAAAATAAATGTTTAGAATTAGCCTGGAAATTAAAACTTCAAACAATGGAAGCTGGTTTTACAAAAACCAAAACAACTCAGATTAAAAAGAACAGATCGTTCAAGGACATTTGATAACGGGAATTTGGCAGCAATCCAACTTTTACTCCCAGTCCATTCGAGTGACAATTATTTTTTTTTTTTAAAGTTTGGAGATGCGAATGGCATCATTCCAAGCTATACGCCTCTTTTTGTCTCTGCAAGAAAATCAACCCTTTTAACAAGCTTTTGTGTATAATCCAGAAGATGTCAAAGTGCAGAATGTTATACTTTCATTCCCAATAACTCGAAAGAAGTTAAAGATTTGGCATTACATATCCAAAAAGAAATCAAAAAACTTGATCCACCCCAATTTATCTTCCAACTGTACCCCCAATCGATGAATTTGAGCTGAAATACTATTATTGAAATGTTACTGATCAATCAACTGTTTGACTGTATTATATTGTATAATTTATTAATACTGAATCAGTAGTATCAAATTTGATTAATTTATTAATTATAATTATTTTGAAATGCCTGGTTGTTGGGCCCCGGGGGTTGGCAGGGTTGTATGCTATATTAGGAACTTGCCGGACGGGGATCTGACACTGCGGTTGATAATCGTCTGGGTAATCAGGGAAATCCACCTCTAGTGCCCCCTCTTTTCCCGGGACTAACTCTTGATTCATCTGTGGGAATTGATTAGCATGGGTTTTAGAACGAGTGCGAGTCGCCGGACCTCCTTGCGACGGTGGAGATGGTGTTAGTGGCGTAGGGAGCGGTGGATAAAGGGCTTGAATGTACACATCTTTAATGTAATTTCTAACATGGTCACACCAGAGGAATAAAGAGTTTTTTGTCTGAAACATCATTTGTTTTAGAACAGTTTAAACTACAATCAGAACCCTGGGAATGTAAGGTGGAGGCGGTCTTAGTGGCGGTGTAACGGTCGGTCGTCCCCTATATAGCCAATTTTCAGGGTCATCATCATCGTCTCCCTCGGTCAAGGCAAGGCCGGCCATTTGACCGTACGGTCCTGATTTAGAAATGGGGGTTTTTACAGACTTAGGTCTTTTTCTATGGTGGGCACATTCCTTTTTCAAAACCCCCGCATTCTTAACAATTCCCCCTTCTGTTAATTCAATACCCAATTTTAAAGCGTTAGCCTGCCAATTAGCCAATAAAGATATATCTTTTAATTTTTTGGCAGTACTCCCGCCATAACTCAATCGATTTCTTAGCCATGGAGCTACGGTTATGTTGCCAAATAATCTGCTGTGCCTCTATAACCGTAGGCAAATCTTTTGATCCTCCCAGGGGCCATTTCCCCTTTCCCAATTTCTTATGCAATTCTCCCGATAACTGCCGCAGCTGCTGAGAATGTTCCGGATACTGTTCACAAAGAGTTTGAAGCGCGCTTCCACTATCAGAGGTGCTATCTAAAGTACTACCCATTGTCTCCTATCCTCAGATGATCCTTTTGGTTTCCTATTTAATTTTGGTAGCGATCCTAAATCGCCTATTCAATCAAGAATTTAAACGGGGTTATCCTGCCCCGTTGCCCAATCAAAAGGCTAAATCAATTTGTTCGAAAGTGACTTTTAGAAGGTCAAAATCTGGAAATGAAACATGAAAAGAGAGAGAGAGAGAGGACTGATTTAAACAGACTGACAGACTCAGGGGATCAAAGACAGAACTAACAGATTTAAGAAATTGTTCGAGTGTTCCGACAGGGCACGCAACGGTCAAGCCCTGTTTATTATGTTTCCTTCAGGTGTTATCCGCACCACCATTTAAATTTTATAATATATAATTTGGACAGAGTTATCCGTTCTCCGTAATATTCAATCTGATCAACCCGAAGTGTCGAACAAGTCTAGACACCGGTTGATATACTTATTTATCGAAAACCACCTTTTATCGCGAAGGTATTAGGCAACCTTAAGGATCATCATCACTCATTTACCCGGAGATTTAAGGAGGACTCTAACCTCCCAAGGTTTCCAACCCGGGACTTTAGGAAGGATTTTAACCTCCCAGGGACTCCCGGACTGTTTAGGGAGGACTCTAACCTCCCACGGTTTCCAACCCGGGACTTTAGGGAGGACTCTCACCTCCCAGGGACTCCAACCCGGGACTTTAGGGAGGACTTTAACCTCCCAGGGACTCCAACCCTGGACCTTTTAGGGAGGACTCTAACCTCCAAGGATTTCCAACCCGGGACTTTAGGAAGGATTTTAACCTCCCAGGGACTCCAACCCGGACTGTTTAGTGAGGACTCTAACCTCCCAAGGTTTCCAACCCGGGACTTTAGGAAGGTCCAACCTTCCTGGGACTCCAACCCTTTCAACCCTTCTTCGTAACAGGTTCGCCGGACTGCTTGGATTTTGTCAGAGTCTCCACCGAAACCGAACAGCAGGGCGTGGCCACACTCGGGACAGCAGAGGGGGAAACCAAAGTGGTAACAAGGGTACTCACGTTTGGTGGCCAATTCCCTCCTCAGCATCCGAATGTGATCAGTCTGTTACGCCGTCAGGTTCCAGGGAGGCTCCTTGAAATCCCACTTCCGACACCAAATGAGGATTCTTTTGCAGCCAGTCCGGATGAAATGATCAGTCGAACACCTCGTTACTTTAACATATGTTTATTTCTCAGCCGGGGCTAAGACCACTGTATCTCTTGAGAGTTACAACAGCAAGCCAAAGCCAATACATCTAACAGCAGGATTTATACATTTTTGGTTCATTTCTGAGGGCAGTTCCCTCGCATTTCTATCTGTGCTCTCAGCTCAATTATAATTCAGCCCCCTCAATTATAATTATCTTTAGCCTAGTGCACCCATTCCCAAGGCCGTTACTGCAATTTGTCTGGTTCAAAAACAAGTGATACATTTTGCTACCAGAAGCCTGTCTTGACATTTCTTCACACAAAGCTTTATCTAACATTTTGTTTTTCCCATAAAGTTCCAATCCATCTTGAGCCAAACTCTCATTTATGGATCATCAGCCAAACTCTCAGATTCATAGCTCTAGAGTCCCAGGTTTGATTCCCGGCTTAGGTCACTGTCTGTGTGGAGTCTGCATGTTCTCCCCGTGTGTGCCTGGGTTTCCTCCGGGTGCTCCGGTTTCCTCCCACAGTCCAAATATGTGCAGGTTAGGTGGATTGGCCATGATAAATTGCCCTTGGTGTCCAAAAAGGTTAATTAGGGTTACTGGGTTAAGGGGTTGCGGTGGAGGAGGCGTGGGCTTGAATGGGGTGCTCTTTCCAAGGGCCGGTGCAGACTTGATGGGCCAAATGGCCTCCTTCTGCACTGTAAATTCTCTGAAAATAAGTACTGAGCAGATACAGGCCTGTTATCTGTAGTTCCGATCTTGTAGTCCTTTGTTAGTTGGTTATCAATCTGGTTGCCTTCGGCACTGGTCTTCTTTCTGTTGGTAGTGTGATGGTCTCCTTCATTGGCCGGTGGAAGTAAGTGTTGTTAATTACTGCTGTTCAAGAGAAAGTAACTCTTATGCTGCTTGAATTTTGTGACTCTTTTGGTGGGCGGTCTCTGGGTCATTTGCCAATCAATTGATCAGGGCTCGATCAGCCTGATCGATAAAGTCCAATCAGGGGCTGCCACATCAACTTTGGGGTGGGCACTCAGTGGCCATACTTGAAGGTGTTGGAAACATGTAGGCCCTTCCAAATAAGGAAGTTAGGTGCCGCTGTGTCTGGTAAACAATTGTGATTAACAAGACAGCAAGGGGCAGCACGGTGGCGCAGTGGGTTAACCCTGTTGCCTCACGGCGCCGAGGTCCCAGGTTCGATCCCGGCTCTGGGTCACTGTCCGTGTGGTGTTTGCACATTGTCCCCGTGTTTGCGTGGGTTTCACCCCCACAACCCAAAGATGTGCAGGTTCGGTGGATTGGCCACGCTAAATTGCCCCTTAATTGGAAAAAATGAATTGGGTACTCTTTTTAAAAAAAAAAAAATTTTTAAACAAAAAAAAAGACAGCTCTATTGATCCTGTTGATAGCCCTTTACTTATGTTATTCGCATCAAGCTGTGAAATTGTTTGAAGTCTGCAAAGCCTTTTCCTGTAGCTTTATTTGATCTGCCTTCAGCCTGCTTGTCCATACCCTTGACCACTTTTCCCAGCAACCCTTGCTGGACACCATTTTAGGTGGCCACACTACCTACTCACATTATGAAGTTGGGCATGGTTGGCCTGTACACTTGTAAATGCACACATAGGTTGCTCCTTACTATCATAGTATCATAGAATTTACAGTGCAGAAGGAGGCCATTCGGCCCATCGAGTCTTCACCGGCCCTTGGAACCGGAGCATCCGGAGGAGGAAATCCACCCAAGCTGGGAATCGAACCTGGGACCCTGATGCTGTGAAGCAACAGTGCTAACCACTGTGCTACCGTGCTGCCGGCAATGAAACTGCTGGTCCTTTAAAAAACAAATCAATGGATAGTTTTTTTGTGAATTCCAGTCAGACAGAGGGTTAGTTTTATCTTGCTGCCTGGCATCAAAGAGTACAGATTTATAAACAGATTTTACTTCAGGAAAAAGGAAGGCAGTTTTTCACATCAGTGACATGAAAAGCTTCTTTTTGGATAAAGGCACTGCAGCACTCAATGTTCAAGTTCAGAAACCAGATTTTCTCCATTGTATTTTTTTCAAATTCCATTCAGATTCAGTGGAATAAGTAAGGTGTCACCTTATCAGTGTACAAATATCACTTCAAAAAAGGTTTTTAAAAAATCTATGCCACTTAAAAAGTCTACGAAATAAATGCACTCTGGAACTTTTATTTAAATCCTTGAGAATCAATTCAAATGGAATGTTTTAAGAGAAATTTATCTGTCTGTACTTTTCTACTCAATTGTAATTCTTTCATTTACAGATATGTTAGGTTACTAGCTTTAACCATACATTCTAACAATGACTTTTTAATGGCTCATCGTTGAAGACAAACATCTTGCCAAGGTCATCCCTACACCCCCACTACTTGCCTTCAAACAACTGCGCAACCTCAAACAGACCATTTTTGCAGCAAACTACCCAGCCTTCAGGAGAACAGCGACCACAATACCACACAACCCTGCCATGGTAACCTCTGCAAGACGTGCCAGATCATCGCCATGGAAACCACCATTACACGTGAGAATACCACCCACCAGGTACCCGGTACATACTCGTGTGACTCTGCCAACCTTGTCTACTTGTCTACCTTATACACTGCAGGAAAGGATGTCCCGAGGCGTGGTAAATTGGCCAGACCATGCAGATGCTGCGACAACGGATGAACAGACATCACGTGACAATCACCAGGCAGGAATGTTCCCTTCCAGTCGGGGAACACTTGAGCAGTCAAGAGCATTCAGCCTCTGATATTCGGGTAAGCGTTCTCCAAGGCGGCCTTCAGGACACACAACAACGCAGAATCGTCGAACAGAAACTGATAGCCAACTTCCGCACGCCTGAGTACGGCCTCAACCGGGACCTTGGATTCACGTCTCACTACGCTTAATTACATTTAACATCCCACCATCTGGCCGGTGCTTTCGATATCCTACCAACTGCCCTGGTTTGAGGAAATTCACACCTCTAACCTGTGATTATCCCTCTATCCAGTCGCACCGCCTGGACCTGTAAAAACTTAATTACCTGCAAAGACTCGCATTCAAAGTATTATCTTGCATCTTTGCCTTTTGTCTTTATATGCTGTGTTTGTATAAACTACCTTTTCACTCACCTGATGAAGAAGCTGCGCTCCGAAAGCTAGTGATTCCAACTAAACCTGTTGGACTTTAACCTGGTGTTGTAAGACTTCTTACTGTGCCCAGCCCAGTCCAATGCCAGCATCTCCACATCATAACTTTATAATGGCTTTGGTTATTAATGGTCAGAAATAGCTATAAAGATACTTTCAATTGCTAGAGTGGGAGGCACAGTAAGTGAGCAGTATTTTTTGCGTTGGAGCTTGCTTTTTTTATGCTCAAGGTTCACACACTAGCTTCCCAGTGTTGTCTCTTTTGTCATCAACTCAGACTAAAATAAAAATAAAAATTCCTCTTTTAAAGGGCGCAACTGATAGAAAATAAATTCTAAAAAAATGGTAGCTTATCAAATGAAATAAGAATGTTTCTGCCTATGTCCACAAAGCACTCCTATCCCTGCGGTACCCATCAGTCACAGAAGACATCAAGCTGACATTGCCTGCTCCTTTTCCATACACATCCAGGCATGGACATGGTCACAGAACAGAAGGCACGCAGTCTCTTGATCACTTGGATATTACACTAAAGTTTTGTTTCTATACATCTCCAAAGTTGAGTTTCTTCATTGAGCTGAAACAGTAACTTTGTTTATCTCTCTCCACTGATGCTATCTGAGCTGCTGAGAATTTCCAACATTTTCTTGGGTGTGTGAAGAGTTTTTCATTGACTTCCGGATGTTACGAAACTATGAAAGTATATTCTTTTGCCTGTTTCTGCCAGATCAGCCATTACTGAAACTGCGTGCAGTTCCGGTCACCACATTATCAGATGGATGGGGAGGCTTTGGAGAGAGCGCAAAGTAGGTTCACCAGGATGTTGCCTGGTCTCGAGGGTGTTGGCTCTGAGGAGAAGTAGAATAAACTAGGATTGTTTTCACTGGAAAGATGGAGGCTGGGGGTGACCTGATAGAGGTCTACAAAATTATGAAAGGCATAGACAGGGTGGATAGTCAGAGTCTTTTTCCAAGGGCAGAAGTATCAATTACAAGTTACCAACATTGAGGGCATTTAAAAGTTTATTGGATAAACATATGGATGATAATGGTATAGTGTAGGTTAGATGGCTTTTGTTTCGGTGCAACATCGTGGGCCGAAGGGCCTGTACTGCGCTGTATTGTTCTATATTCTATTCTACAAGGGGCGCAGGTTCAAGATGAGAGGGAGAAAGTTTAAGGGAGTTGTGCGGGGTAAGTATTTCAAGCAGAGAGTGGTGGGTGCTTTGAATGCGCTGCCAGAGGATGTGGTGGAAGCAGGCACGTTAGCAATATTTAAGAGGCATCTGGATGGGTACATGAATAGGGAGAAAATAGAGGGATATGGACCGAGTAAGGGCAGAAGGTTTTTTTTTAGTTAGGGCTTCATGATCGGCACAGGCTTGGAGGGCCAAAGAGCCTGTTCCTGTGCTGTACTTTACTTTGTTCTCTTTCTTGCTCTTTAAGTAATCTTGCTCTCCTGCTGTTTTAGAAAGCCTTGCCACTTCTCCCTCTCACCATGGTACACAAATGAAAGTTGTTATTCCTAATGCATTGTCTGGCTTTTAGTGCCCCTATTTTGTATATCTAATCAGTTTTAAAATGTGCTACTCTGTGTGCTTGATAAATAATTAGGGCTGGGATTCTCTGACATTGCTCATGGCTGGGGTTCTCTGGTCCCGCTAAAAGTGAATGGAGTTTTGGCTGGGACGCCAAATTCGCCATTTTCTCTTGCAGTGGGACGGCAATGGATGAAGTCGGAGAATCCCGACCGAGGTTGGTATATTGTAGTATTTGAACGCTGTTCAATTACCTGTCGCTGTGTTTATATTATCAATTTTCAGAGAGCAATTGGATTAATTTGGGATAAAATATTTTAATGTACTTTTTATTTCTTTTACTAACATTGAGGTGCATAATGTAGTTAAGATTGTTACAATCCCAGTAGAGACATTTTTTTTAAATGTTGAATTTACAGTGACCAATTTAAAGGAACCACACAACGGGCAAAATTATCCCCCAACGGCGGGATGTCTGCCGACTGGCGCCAAAGCCGGCGCCAATCAGACGGGCATCGCGCTGGCCCAAAGGTGCGGAATGCTCCGCATCTTTGGTGGCCTAGCCCCAACATTGAGGGGCTAGGCCGACGCCGGAGGGATTTCCGCCCCGCCAGCTGGCGGAAATGGCGTTTGTTTCCCCGCCAGCTGGGGCGGAAATGCGGCGCATGCGCGGGAGCGTCAGCGGCCGCTGTCAGTTTCCCGGCGCATGCGCGGGAGCGTCAGCAGCCGCTGTCAGTTTCCCGCGCATGCGCAGTGGGGAGAGTCTCTTCCGCCTCCGCCATGGTGGAGGCCGTGGCGGAGGCGGAAGGGAAAGAGTGCCCCCACGGCACAGGCCCGCCCGCGGATCGGTGGGCCCCGATCGCGGGCCAGGCCACCGTGGGGGCACCCCCCGGGGTCAGATCGCCCCGCGCCCCCCCCCCCCCCTCAGGACCCCGGAGCCCGCCCACGCCGCCTGGTCCCGCCGGTAAATACCAGGTTTGATTTACGCCGGCGGGACAGGCAATTTCTGGGCGGGACTTCGGCCCATCCGGGCCGGAGAATCCAGCGGGGGGTCCCGCCAACCGGCGCGGCCGGATTCCCGCCCCCGCCCAATCTCCGGGAGCGGAGAGGGGGGCGGGGGCGGGATTCACGGCGGCCAACGGCCATTCTCCGACCCGGCGGGGGGTCGGAGAATGACGCCCAAGATTTCAAGCTTTAAGACTTTTACTGTAAAAGACCAGCTCAAAAGAACAACTAAACATTGCTTAGTAGGCAACCATTACTCTAAACCACAGAAAATACATCCGTTATTAGTGTTCAACATATCCCAAAATCCCACACCATATTTCCACTTTATTCATGCTCTCTGCAGAATTGTAATCTTTTTTAAAAATATTTTTATTCAGCTTTTTTCAAATGTTATACATAACAACAACAAAGGCAGGTAATAACAAACTACTTCCAGCACCTCCCCACCAGAAAGCCAACCAAACATCCCACCAGCACCACAACTCCCACTCCTCTCCCTGAAAACTAACGGTAACCAGCTCTTTAAAGTACAAAATAAACAGCTGCCATCTTTGATAGAACCCCTCAATTACGCCCTTCATAGTGTCCTTAAGTTTCTTGTGATACAAAAACTCCATAAGATCCCCAAGCCATACCAAGGCGCTGGGTGGAGAAGCTGACCTCCAACCCGCCAGCACCCATCTTCGAGCAATCAGCGAGGCGAAGGCCAGAACACGAGACCCCCCTCCGGTCTGCAGCTCCAGCTGGTCTAATACACTGAATATGCCCCTGAGGGGGACAAGACTTCAGTTCAATTTGTCGGACATACAACATTTAACAAACGTACAAACAACATAAAACATTCTGCAGGTTCCATCAGAAAGGACAACACTTTTCCCAAGCGGTTCCTTTTAAAACATCATCTGGACACCTCAGTTCTCGGTTGCGAACAGGGTCGCAAAGGGGTTGGCGGTTTGGGAGTCAGACCCAAGGTCGTCCTCTTCTCCCGGCTGCCAAACTCTGGAGTGGATTAGGGCTGAAAGGGCTGCATGGTGTGAGTTGGGGTTGCTCTCGTCGTTGCGGACGAGTCGGTATGAGTTGCCACGGTGCCAATAATTGGTGTCTAGTTGTGTGGGGACAAAATCGGGGTTGTCAGTGTGGTTCGGTGGTCGGTGGTGGGGTTTGTTCAGAAAAGTGATCAGGAAAGGATCACTTGGATCGTAGCCGGGGTCGCTGGGTGTGGGTCCGGAGTTGCATGGGAATAGTAGGGAGGCGTGCTGTGGCTATCGCCAGAGTCACAGTCGCTGTCTCTGCTGCTGCAGTCTGTTGGCGTTCTGGGGCGGAGTGTATATTTCGGGGGTGGAGTTGATTCCGTGGCTGGGCTGGATGTGGTGGGGGTTGGTAGGGTTACGTTGGCTGTGGGCGGGGTGTGGTCTGCTGCGTCAAGCATGACGTGGTGTGCGTGGTTCGACTGTGTTCCATAAACCTTCATCTGGTTAATATGAAACCGCGCAGTCTTACTATTGGGGTACATTATTTTGTAAACAGATGGGCTTACTTTGTCCGCAATGGAATACGGACCCAAGTATTTAGGTGACAGGAATGTGCTGGGGTAAAGCGCAGGCGACATGGGGGCCTGAGCAGGAGGAAATCGTGAGACGGTGCGTGGACCTGCTGAAGAAGGAGGTACTGACCCCGATGCTACAGGCAATTGAGGGGCTTAAGGAGACTTTAAAGACCCAGGAGACTGAGCTCCGCGTGGTGGAGCAGAAGGTGTCAGATATTGAGGACGAGGTCCTGGGCCTGGCGGTTAAGACTCAGACGCACGAGGCACTTCATAAAAAGTGTGCTGAAAGGATCGAGGCCCTTGAAAACGGAGCGCGAAGGAAGAACCTTAGGATACTAGGTCTCCCTGAGGGTGTGGAAGGAGTGGACTGTGGAGCGTACGCAAGTAAGATGCTGAGCTCACTGCGGGCCCCATGGAGGTGGAGTGGGCAAATCGGATCCCGGCGAGAAGACCAAAAGCGGGAGAACCACCGAGGGCGATAATCGTGCGATTTTATCGCCTTGAGGACAGAGAAGAGGTCCTGAGATGGGCTAAAAAGGCGCGGAGTAGCAGATGGGAGAATGCTGTGGTACGGATATACCAGGACTGGAGTGCGGAGGTGGCGAGAAGGAGGGCGAGCTTCAACCGAGCCAAAGAGGTTTTGCATAAAAGGAAGGTGAAGTTTGGGATGCTGCAGCCGGCAAGACTATGGGTCACGTATCAGGAGAGACACTATTATTTCGAGACGGCGGAGGAAGCATGGTCCTTCATTAAAGAAGAGAAACTGGACCAGAACTGAGGGACTGATGCTGCAGGGAATTGTTATTGTTATTGTTTTTGTTAATGTTAATGTTATGGTGGAAGTTAATCGAGAAATAAACAGGGAAAGGGGGAGACACTGGGGAAATGTTGGCGCCGGTGAGGGGGGAAAGACGGGACATAGTCGGAGAATGGGGAAGGGGAGGGGGAGGGGAAAGGGAGCTGCGCCATAAGAGGCGGGTCAGGTAAAGTGATGTTCCCGCGCCAGAAAGATAAGGCGGGAAAACAGGAGCAAGGCGGATGGGAGTTCCCTCACACCGGGGGGGGGGGGGGTCGAGGAGTGAGCAGGAGTAGCCGGGGTCAGTTGAAGTCAGCTGACTTACGGAAGTGATATGGGGGGAGCAATCAAGCTAGATGGGGATCTAGCGGGGGGGGGGGGGGGGGGGGGACAACTGGGTTGCTGCTGCGGAAATCCAAAAGGAAATGGCTAAAGAGTGGGTGGGCGGGGATGGTGTGCGACGCTGGGGGAGCGAGCGGGAGCGCGGAGGCGGGGTATGGGACTGGCCTAGAGAAGGTAATGGCTAGTCGACACGGGAGGGGGGCGGGTAGCCCCCTAGTGAGGCTGATCACGTGGAACGTGAGAGGCCTGAATGGACCGATAAAAAGGGCCCGAGTGCTCGCGCATTTGAAAGGACTAAGGGCAGACGTGGTTATGCTCCAAGAGACGCACCTAAAGGTGGCGGACCAAGTTAGGCTAAGGAAAGGATGGGTGGGACAGGTGTTCCACTCAGGACTGGACGCAAAGAACAGAGGGGTGGCCATTTTGGGGGGGAAACGGGTAGCATTTGAAGCAAAGACCATCGTAGCAGATAGCGGAGGTAGATATGTAATGGTGAGTGGCAGGCTGGAGGGAATGGAGGTCGTGTTGGTTAATGTGTATGCCCCAAATTGGGACGATGCGGGATTCATGAGACGGATGCTGGGGCGTATACCGGACCTGGAGGCAGGAAATTTGATTTTAGGAGGGGACTTCAATACGGTGCTGGACCCGGGGCGAGATAGATCCAGCTCAAGGACCGGAAGAAGGCCGGCAGCGGCCAAGGTACTTAAGGGGTTTATGGACCAAATGGGGGGAGTGGATCCATGGCGATTTCTTAGAGCCAGGGCTAGGGAGTATTCCTTCTTCTCCCATGTCCATAAAGTGTACTCCCGGATAGATTTTTTTGTTTTGGGAAGGTCATTGATCTCTAGGGTGGAAGAAGCTGAATACTCAGCCATAGCGGTTTCGGATCATGCCCCACATTGGGTGGACCTGGAAGTAGGAGAGGACAGGGAGCAGAAAACACTCTGGCGATTAGATGTGGGGCTGATGGCGGATGAGGGAGTGTGTGCAAGAGTGCGGGGGTGTATTGAGAGATACCTGGAGGTCAATGACGACGGCGAGGTCCCTGTGGGAGTAGTCTGGGAAGCACTAAAAGCGGTGGTCAGAGGAGAGCTGATCTCTATTGGGGCTCACAAAAGGAAAACAGAGGCCAAGGAAAGGGATAGATCACTGGGGGAGATTTTAAGGGTGGACAGGGAATTTGCAGAGACCACGGAGGAGGAGCTGTACAGGGAGAGGAGACGACTCCAGACCGAGTTTGACCTTCTGACCACCAGAAAGGCGGAGGTACTGTGGAGGAAGGCACAGGGGAGGAGGTATGAATACGGGGAAAAGGCTAGTCGCCTGTTGGCGCACCAACTGCGAAAGAGGGCAGCAGCGAGGGAGATAGGAGGAATTAGGGATGAAAGGGGAGACACCGTGCGAAGGGCAGGAAAGATAAATGAGGTGTTTAAGACCTTCTATGAGGAACTGTATAGGTCACAACCCCCAGAGGGAGAGGAGGGGATGCGGCAGTTCCTGGACCAATTGAGGTTCCCGAAAGTGGAGGAGCAGGAGGTGGCAGGCCTGGGGGCGCCGATTGAGGTGGACGAGGTTATTAAGGGACTGGGAAGCATGCAAGCAGGGAAGGCCCCGAGGCCAGACGGGTTCCCGGTGGAATACTACAGAAAATATGTGGACTTGTTGGCCCCGTTGATGGCAAGGACGTTCAATGAGGCCAGGGAAGGGGGGACTCTACCCCCGACGATGTCGGAGGCGACGATATCGCTAATTTTGAAGAGGGACAAAGATCCGTTGCAGTGCGGGTCCTATAGACCTATTTCACTATTGAACGTGGACGCCAAATTATTGGCAAAGGTACTGGCATCGAGGATAGAGGGCTGTGTCCCGGGGGTGGTGCACGAAGACCAGACAGGGTTCATAAAAGGGAGACAACTGAATGTTAACGTGCGACGACTACTAGGGGTGATAATGATGCCCCCAGTGGAGGGGGAGGCAGAGATAGTGGCGGCAATGGATGCAGAGAAAGCATTTGATAGGGTGGAGTGGGAGTATTTATGGGAAGTGTTAAGGAGGTTTGGGTTTGGGAACGGGTTTATTAGCTGGGGTAGACTTCTTTATGGGGCACCAACGGCAAGCGTAGTTACAGGTCGACATAGATCGGAGTATTTCCGATTATATAGGGGAACAAGACAGGGATGCCCGCTGTCTCCAGTGTTGTTTGCGTTGGCAATTGAACCTCTGGCCATGGCATTGAGAGACTCCAGGAAATGGGGAGGGGTGATTAGAGGGGGAGAAGAACACCGAGTCTCGTTATACGCGGATGACCTATTGTTATACGTGTCGGACCCAGCAGGGGGGATGATAGAGATTGTGCAAATTTTGAGGAGGTTCGGGGAATTCTCGGGGTATAGGCTAAACATGGGGAAGAGTGAATTATTTGTGATACACCCAGGGGACCAGAGTAGAGAGATAGAAGGCTTACCGCTAAGGAAAGTGGAAAGAAACTTCCGATACCTGGGGATTCAGATCGCTAGGAGCTGGGGAACCTTGCACAGACTTAATCTGACACGGCTGGTAGAACAAATGGAGGAGGACTTCAAGAGGTGGGACATGCAGCCTTTATCGCTGGCGGGCAGGGTGCAAGCAATTAAGATGATGGTCCTCCCGAGGTTCTTATTTGTATTTCAATGTCTCCCTATATTAATCACCAGGACCTTTTTTAATAAAATAGATAGGAGCATTGCGAGCTTTGTGTGGGCAGGGAAAGTTCCGAGAGTAAGGAGGGGGTTCCTTCAGCGCAGTAGGGACAGAGGAGGACTGGCACTACCGAACTTGGGAGATTACTATTGGGCCGCCAATGTGGCAATGATACGTAGATGGATGGTGGAGGGTGAGGGAGCGGCGTGGAAAAGACTGGAGAGGAAGTCCTGTAAAGGGACGAGTTTAGAGGCGCTGGTGATGGCACCGCTACCGCTCTCACCTAAAAAGTATACCACGAACCCGGTGGTGGCGGCAACACTGAACATATGGGGACAGTGGAGGCGACAGAGAGGGGTGCGGGGAGCCCTGGTGGGGTCCCCTATCAGGAACAACCATAAGTTTGCCCCAGGAAGAATGGATGGAGGATTTCAGAGCTGGTACCAGTTGGGAATTAGGAAGGTGGGAGATTTATTCATAGAGGGGACTTTTGCGAGCTTGGGAGCACTGGAGGAAAAGTATAAGTTACCCCGGGGGAATTTCTTGAGATATATGCAGGTGAGGGCGTTTACTAGACAACAGGTGAGGGAATTTCCGTTGCTCCCGACACGGGATACAGGACAGGGTGCTTTCAGGGGTGTGGGTCGGAGAGGGCAAGGTGTCAGAGATTTACAGAGAGATGAGGGAAGAGGGGGAGGAGTCGGTGGGAGAACTAAAGGGAAAGTGGGAAGAAGAATTAGGGGAGGAGATAGAAGAGGGTATGTGGGCTGATGCCCTAAGCAGGGTAAACTCCTCTTCCTCATGTGCCAGGCTTAGTCTGATTCAATTTAAGGTGCTACATAGAGCACACATAACGGGGGCAAGATTGAGCAGGTTCTTTGGAGTGGAGAACAAATGTGGGAGATGTGGCGGGAGCCCGGCAAACCACGCACATATGTTTTGGGAGTGCCCGGCACTGGAAGGATATTGGAAGGGAGTGACGGGAGTGATCTCGCAGGTGGTGAAGGCCCGGGTCAAACCAAGCTGGGGGTTAGCTCTATTTGGAGTTGCGGAAGACCCGGGAGTGCAGGAGGCGAAAGAGGCCGATGTCGTGGCCTTTGCGTCCCTAGTAGCCCGGTGCAGGATCCTACTCATGTGGAAGGAGGCGAAACCCCCCGGACTGGAGGCCTGGGTAAATGATATGGCGGGGTTTATTAAACTGGAGCAGATAAAGTTTGCCCTGAGAGGATCGGCTCAAGGGTTCACCAGGCGGTGGCAGCCATTTCTCGACTACCTAGGGGAACGTTAGAGGGGAGATGGATGACCAGCAGCAGCAGCCCAGGGGGAAGGGGGGGGGTTTAGTTTAGTGTAGGCCAATAGATAATGGGGTTTTGTTACTTGTGTATTAAAATTTTCTGATTTGTTTTCGTTTCGTTGGCTTTGTAAGAGGGAAAAATGTTGTTTAGAAAAAAAATTTCAATAAAATATATTTTTTTTAAAAAGGAATGTGCTGGGGTTATATGCAGACAGCATCACTTGCTGTCCGATATCGTACTCAGTCGCGTGCACTGTCTTGTCGAAACAAGCCTTGCTCTGTTTCTTTTTGGTGCCCAATTTTACTGCGGCTGCTAACTGAGCTGTTTTAACATTCGCAACTAATTGCTCCACGGCTTTCTTGTGTGTGAGGCCGTTACTTCGGGGCTGGTCATGTCCAAACCTAACAAGTATTCTGTGCCTTTCATGGGGTGTCCGGTCCTGAGAGTGTGTGGGGTGTAACCTGTGGATGTAGAAATTGTTACGAAAAAACATCAGCGCAAAAGGGAGGACTGAGACCCAAGTGATGTTGTTCTGCTGGACCATTTTTCTGAGGGTGGTTTTTAGGGTCCGATTCATGCGCTCCACGATACCACTCGACTGTGGGTGGTATGCAATGTGGAATTTTTGGGTGATGCCAAATATCGTGAGGACGTTCTGCATGACACGCCCCGTAAAGTGGGAACCTTGGTCCGACTAAATGCTGCGGGGGAGTCCCCATCTTGTAAAAATGTGGTGGGTTAGAATCTTGGCTGTGGTTTTTGCAGTGTTTGTGCGGGCTGGAAATGCTTCCACCCATTTTGTGAATGTGTCTATGACCACAAGTACATATTTATAGCCATTCCTGCTAGGGGGCAATGGACCTATAAAATCAATCTGGAGGTTAGTCCAGGGGCCATTAACGGGTCGGGTGTGGCTGAGTTGGGCCTTTTTGGCATATCTGTCGGGGTTATTCTGCGCACAGATAAGACAATTTTCTATGTAATGGCTTACATCTTCCTTTAAGTTTGGCCACCAACAAAGCTGTTTGAGATGGGCTGTAGTGGGATTGATTCCCTGATGTCCATGACCGTCATGGAACAAACAAATCAATTGGTTCCTGTCCTGTTCAGGAACCACATAAAGGCTGTCCTTTAACACCACACCGTCATGTGTGGTCAGTGTGTTTCTAAATCTCTCGTAGGAGGCGGGATACTTCCCTTTTACAATCTCCTTGAGATTGGTGTCCTGCTTCTGGGCCTCTACTAGATCCTCAATCTTTGTCTGTGTGACCTGAACTGCACTCACTGGTGCGCTTTCGGGGGGGTTCCAAAAATACCCATGTCTGGAACCTGCCTTAGCCAGTGCGTCGGCTTTTACATTTCATGGGGGGGAGGAACGATGGTGGCTGCGGACCTTGATGATCCCAAAAGTCCTGTTCTGGGCTTTTTCTAAAATATGGCGGAGTAATGGGGCTGAGGGGAGGGGTTTTCCATCTGCGGAAACAAATCCTCTTGCTTCCCACAGGGGCAGAAATTCCGTAAGGCTGTTATAGACATAGAGGCTGTCTGAGTATATGTCTGCTGGGCTGGGGAAGGAATCTGGGTGCTCAACTATATATGCAATGGCCGCAAGCTCTGCTGCCTGCACGCCTAAGTGTCTGGGCAGTTTCAACGATATTTCCTCGAGGGCGTGTCCCTGCGCGTTCTCGACATAGATCCCGCAACCTGTTATGCGCTTCCCATCCAAGACTGTGGAAGATCCAGCCACATAAATCTTAATGGGCTCACACGTGACCGTGTGCTGGGGGCTCTGGGTTGAAGTATCTATCTTTCTGGGGGGTGTTTTAGCGATAAAGGGGCCTGTGTTGTGGTGTGGAGAGATAATCTCACATTCCTGGGAGGTTCCGGGGTACTGGAAATTGTCGGCTAAGTAGGTGTGTGTCTTTGTCCTTTTTACTGTGATATCCCATCCCTGCAAGAGAAGGGTCCATCTCGCTGCTCTTATTTGGCTTACTGTACCGTCCTTGAGTTGTCCGTCCAGTAAAAGTTGGGTGGGGGTGTGTTCGGTCAGAATTGTGATGGGGTTCAGTCCGGTAATGTATGAAAAGTACTGGACTGCCCAGAAAACTGCGAGCAGGTGCCTCTCACAGGCTGAAAATCCCTGCTCACAGCATCTAAAAGTCGGGAGGCGTAAGCTGCGGGTCTTAACTGGTCGTGCCGTTCCTGGAGGAGCACGGCTGAAAGGGTGCGGTCTGTGGTCGCTACCTCTATGGCGTAAGGGGAAAGCGGGTCTGGAACTTGTAGTGCGGGGGCTGCTATGAGTGCCTGTTTTAAAGAGTCCACAGCATCCGTATGCTGCGGAAGCCATTCCCAGGGGGCTCCTTTTAGGAGGTCTGAGAGGGGTGCTGCCTTGCTGGCGAAACCGTCAATGTGGTTTCGGCAGTAGCCAACCAGTCCTAAAAACGACCGGAGGGTTGAAACGTTCTGGGGAAGGGGCAATTTAGCGATCGAGTCAATCCTTTTATGCTCGATCTCGCGTTTACCGTGCATGATAATTGTTCCCAAATATACCACTTTTTCTTCCAAAATCTGGGCCTTTTTGGGGTTGACTTTACAACCAATTGAATGTAATAGTTCCAGGAGTTCGGACAGAAGCTCAATGTGCTCTTCCTTGGTGTCTGTCTGCAGTAGTAGGTCGTCTACATACTGTACCAGACATTCGGGGTGAAAGAATTTTGCTAATCCATTCGCCAGCTGTCGGTGGAAAATGGAGGGGGAGTTGTGGAATCCTTGTGGCAGGCATGTCCACGTGTACTGCTGTGCTTTAAAGGTGAAGGCAAATTTGTACTGGCACGCCTTTGCCAATGGAATGGACCAGAATCCATTACTGATGTCCAAAACCGTGAAGTCGCGGGAATTGAGTCCCTGCTTGAGCATGGTCTCGGGACTTGTTGCTACGGTGGGGGCTGCTGCGGGAGTGACTTTGTTGAGTTCCCGATAATCAATGGTCAGTCACCATGATCCATCGGGCTTTCTCACTGGCCAAATCGGGGCATTATTAGTGGAGGCTACTGATCTAAGTACACCCTGCTCTAATAAGCTCTCTATTACTTTTGAGATTTCTCCCTCTGCTTCTGGGGGAATCTGTACTGTTTCTGGGGTCTAGGGTCAGGTCCTGTTACTTGTACGGAGCCAGTCATCCGTCCACAGTCGTGCTTGTGGGTCGCGAATGCTGGCCTGTTCTTTTGCAGGACTGCCCTCACCTGCTTGTCCGTGCTAAGCGTGGTCGGGTTGAACCAAAATTCGCCTACGGCGCTAATTTTGTTCATATATTCGCCTATGTTGAGCGTTGCGGGGGCTCTTGCGGATTTCGCCATCTTCCAGACACACTGGTTGACTGGATCGAATGATAAGTTGTGGGAATTCATGAAGTCAATTCGCAGAATGTGCTCTGCTGTGTGGGGCAGGTCAACTAAAACCACGGGGTGCTTGGTGGTAATGTTACCAATTTGAATGGGTACAGGGGCTGTGATGTGTCCCTGCTATGAGTGGCCTGTAAAGCCGCTGAGGGTGATAGTGGCTGTAGTGGGCCACGTGTCTTTTTGAAATAGGGGGAGGAATTTATGGTGGTGCGGGACCCTCCTGTGTCCCAGAGAAATTTGATAGGCTGTCCCTGAATTTTCCCTGCAACTATGGGTCGTCCTGACCTATCCCAAAGGGTGTCGCAGACCCCACTGGGGGACCTGTACACCGTCAGTCCGTTCCGGTCAAGTCCGTCTGATCCGAACGGGCGCTAACGCTATGGATGGGCTCTGTCTTTTTCTTAATCAGAGTGCCTGTCTGTTGGGCTCTCTGTGGCTTTTTAGGGGCATTGCATTCTTTTGTGAAATGTCCCAAATGTCCGCAGTTGTAACACTTTAGTGACTCGGGTGGGGGGCTGTTCTTTCCCTCATTTACCCATGCGGGGTTGTGGTGTGTTGTTTTTACTGCCTGCATGTCTGCGGCGGCCTGCTTTTCCTCAGTGGTTTTAACTGTGGGTTTGCTCTGAACAGATTGCTCCCAAACGCGGGACAACCTTTTCACCACCCACTTCTCGTTATGGGCCTCTTCTGAGGGATCATAACTAGTACAGGCTTTCTGTCCTGCATCTGTGGCATGGGAGATAAGGGTGCGGGTCCAATTGGCCATGTTGTCTGGGGACAAATGGGCACGGTCTACGTTTCCGAAGACTGCTGCGAAGTGAATCCACAGGCGTCCAGCGAACGCTGTGGGATGCTCAGATTTCTTCTGCCTACATTTATTGGGGCCATCTACGGGGTCACCCCGGTTATACCCGATTGCATCCAGGATCGCGGTATGCGTTGCTGCAAGGGTGCCTCCTACATTCTGTGGGTCGGGAAGGGCTGCTGCTACCGACGGATCTAAACTTAAAACCATGAGCTTTACATGCTCTCTCTCGTCCAGGCCGTACATGTTCGCCTGATGTCTAACTGTGGCAAAGAAATGGTGGGGGTCTGAGGCGGGGAGGAACGGTGTGATCTTCTCGCACTCGTCCCGTAATTGGGTCACTGTTAAGGGGGTGGAATATAGAAATTCCGCATCGTCCGATGTGGCTGTGCGGTGGGTGGTTACAGGGTTCACTGGAGCCTGAACTATCTGCTGTGTGGGGGGTTGGGGTGCTTTTCTCTTTTGGGGCTTTCCCTGCGCACATGTTCCCTGAACATATCTCTGCGCTGTTTCGTGTAACTCTTTCCAATCAGGGCCGTCTTCCTGGTCTAACTTTTCCCCAAAGGTTTCCTGAAAACCTTTCTGAACAGAAAGCAGCAATTGCAGCTCTGCAATCTGCATCCGGCACTTTGCATGATCTATGGTGCTCTGTCTTTGTACTGTGGTGGCAGCGTGCAGTGCTCTTAAGGCTGCCTTGAGATCACTACACTGTTTCTGTAGCGTCTCTACCTGTTCTCTGTCTCTTCTCTTACCAGGACTGCACGTTGCATGTCCTGATAGGCCTTTTCATACTGCGACTGGAAACTGCTTAAATGCGCCAGACAAGACTGGTGACCCCGTTTGGCATCAGCCACCTCTTCATCCTTTGCTGCCAATTTCCTCCTTAATTCTAAATTCTCTTTCTCAACTTTACTCACATCCACTTTACTCATCCAATGTATGCCCTCAACTTCTTTGCGGAGCGTCTTGACGACCTCCTCTGTGCCTCGCAATTGTGCCAAACAGGACACGATTGCCATCGGCTTGCGAGCTTTTCCCAAGCTCTTTTTGTGTATCTCGCTCAGGTTCTCCCACCAAGTATGCCCTATACTTCCGGGACCTGATTCCTCATTATCGCAGAAATCATTCCACAGGGGCCATCCTTTCCCCTTGAGATATTTCCGGATTTCCTCCTCCCAAATGGGACACTGTCCCACTCTACTGCTGCTGGTCACTGCGACCGTAAATTCCTCAGGGTTCATGAGGTGCTGCATTGCCTGCATGGCCATCTTTTCTATCCGACTGCTTCTTCTAAATTTGGAACAGGGGGCTAAGGCGGTGTTGTAAATGCGGGTACGGCTTTCGCTACTTTCCGAAAATACAGACTTCTGACAGTTTTGACGCAACAAAAATCTATCAGTTTTACCTTATAGCCCTGTTAGTTACGCATGCATACACACACTTCCGAATTATGACTATTGATCAGAACCGCTTGAACACTTGTGGCTTTCTGTTTCCAATTGGGTTTCTAATTCAAATTTCTTGGGTTCTCCCGGAGTGGTTTTCCACTTCTAGATCGGGTCCAGTCAGGATGTCGCCAAAATGTTGCTCGTTTTAGCCTTAGTTTAATTGCTTTTATTCTGTCACCTTTGCTCTTGAGTCGCCAGGTATTTTTCTGATACCGCCATGTGGTTCAAGTCCGAGTAATGATCAATAATCCAACACACCGCTTAGTAAGAGTTAAATCAATGCACATTTATTATATACAGCAATCAATACTTATACATTAATTCTACTTCTAAGCTACTTCCTACAACTAACAGGCCAATATTTAACTTTGGAAATGGCCCACCAGGTCAGGGAAACGAATGGCCTTTCGTATGGGTTCTGAGCCTGCGGGATTCAAAGCTGGTACAGGTCGATTGTCAGGAGTGCCTATCTCGTAGCGAGCGTTGGAGTAAGACTTACGTTTCTCGCGGCTGTTGCAGAGGGTCTCGAAGGGTGTGGAGGGGATGGAGAGAGGAAGAGGGGTGAAGAAGGGTCGATTTGAACTTGGCCCCTATTCTTATAGTCCCCAGGGGCTTCCCGCCTTTCGGGGTGGACCTTGTACCTGGTTCCAAGTGATTGGACTTGGTCCCAATCACTTGGTTCGATATTCTCCAATGCTGGAGCGATTCCTTGATCGAGGGGTGGTCATTTACCTCTCTTTGTGTAAGCTCCTGCTGGCGCCGAAAAGTCTGGGTCGGCTTTGTGTTACTAATTTGTAGCATATTGTTCCCGGGATTGCTACTTACTATGCAGATGGCTAGTGTGTTGTTGTGTTGATGGCTGCAGGTATTGATTCTGTCTGGCTTCCCCAGAGGCGAATACACTGTTTTACCTGCAGCTGTCTGTTTGAGTCCTGTTGGCTTATTTTCCCATCAGCCTCTTCCGTTTGCCATTTTAAATCGGGGTTTGGCCATTCTAATCGGGAGTTAGCCATTTTACATGGCTACAAGGGAAAGACCATGACAGAACGTACCATTTTTGTGCCTCTCAAGAGACCCGGAATACCAATTAGGATCAAAGATCCGGGCTGTTGATGGGCTAATACAGATTGGAGATCTGACATCGTAAAACAACCCATGGGGTGGCATTTCCTACAGCAATTATGAAAGGGATACTGGTTCACCACACCTTCTGAGTTGGGACTAAAAACAGAAAAGGTCTAAGAGGGAGACTTGGTTATCAAGGGGATATATGATGCACACACAGGGATGGGTATGTGGGCTTATATATGTAACATAACGAAACCAAAATACGGTGTGTGGATATTGGGTACATAATTAAATTTAATGGCAGGATGGGCCAATCTCCCTCCTTTTGTTTGGGAACCTGGCCTTGGAGGTCAGAACTGTCAGGAATACTGTACCCATGTAGTAGATAGACTCGGATGTAGTGATGTTAGGTGGTATAACCTTAGTACTTGTGGATATCAAATTCCTACCCGGTGCCCTCAATTGGTTGAATTTCCCCTGGACGGACTAGTTAGGATTGGGAATCCTAAAACCCGATTACATGATGTAACAATGGTATCTTTAGAAATAACACATAACGTCTCACGGTTATTGGAGGTCCTCCTCCAACACTATCATCCCAGTATCATCAAATCAGACTACAGGAGACTATGGATGATTATAATTACACACTAACTCCTGAGTCAAGGGTACGCAGGCAAAATAAAAGGAGCAGTTTAGGAGACATTGGAGCGTCATTTGGCAGCGCAAACTCAGTAAAGAATTCAGTGCAGCCAGCTGAATTAAATGGTTACGCCTCCTGGGTAGCCGTGGAAGTCAGAAAAGGACTACAATATGGGACATACGGGACTGAGTATACACTGACTGCCATAAATCTACAGGGAGAAGGGCTCCTACAGGCCGTGGATGAAGTATCAGGGCGTAAAATTAACACCACCAAAGCACAAGCAAGGGGAAGAGCCTGTGATACCCTTGCTAACGATTCGATTGGTAGTATCCGGGCTGACATTGAGGATTTGCGATTCTGGACTATCCCAAGTCACTTATTCACCTCCCTATATAAAGTAAACCTCCTTAACATACACAGGGACAGGCACAAACCTGTGGTTACCAGACCAGGCAGTGGATCAGCAGAGGGAGGGATAAAGTTTGTTGAGGCTTTCCCACAGGAGAACCCATCCTAAGGAACCTTTAGAGACAGTTGCAGATTTGAATCGTTGGGAACAGTGCAAGAGAGCTGGGTTTACCGGACTGGACCCAGGGGATACATAGCACATCAAGGACACCTGGCATACATGAGAACTGTGGAGTGCTGTTCGGAGTCAGCACATTAAGTAGTGTGTGTCTATAGGACCCTGGAATCCTTGTCAAATAACAGCAAGGTAATAGTCAATGCTCTGCCATTGAAGGAAACTTTTAAAGCCTTACAGGTAGGCCTGATGCATTGTGTTGCATCTTTGACTTTGTCTATATATATGTTTCTGGAACCTTCCTCTTCATTCACCTGAGGAAGGAGCAGTGCTCCGAAAGCTAGTGATTTGAAACAAACCTGTTGGACTTTAACCTGTTATAAGACTTCTTAGTATAATGAGTAAATGGACACCAACTGATATGTGTTAATGGCTACCTTGGGTGTGATCAAGAGCCACCGGGAGGGATTGTAGTAGGGCAAACCCAGGAAGTGTGGGTTGCAGCAGGAGAGGAATGAATGGAAAGGGTTAAACAGACAGCCTGACTGTAATATTCACACTCACTGTGTGAATATGACAGACACGACAAATTACCACATCCCAGACATCACTACACAGTTGCACCCCAGGTGTGATCTTTCTGAGGCTACAGCAACAGTAAGCGAATCAATACCGCTTAACGAGACTAGAGGAGTCATTGTGCCTCTGGAAACTAATCAAGCATCAGGGAAATGGGGACGATGTACACACCATCGAAAGAGGCTTGACAAACACAACACTTTGATATTGTAAACAGGTAGACAGGATATGTTCAGAAAATGATTAAAGTTTTTTTTAAAAAATAATTTTTATTCAAATTTTCACAAAATATCAACAACAAAATACAGAAAGAAAAGAACAACGCCCCCCACCCCTCCCCCCACCCCTCCCCCATATACATAAATAATAAATTAACAGCCTTCATCAACACAAAGGCAAATATACACACCCCCGGCTCCTCTGCCACCCCAAATATTGTGAGCCCCCAGCCCGGCTTGACCCTGGAACCGACCACCCTCGACACCGTCCTCACTACACCCTTCCAAACGTCCTCCAGCGCTGGGCATGCCCAGAACATGTGGGTGTGGTTTGCTGGGCTCCCTGATCACCTAATACACCTGTCCTCGCACCCAAAGAACCGGCTTATCCTTGCCCCGGTCATGTGAGCCTTATGCAGCACCTTAAATTGTATGAGGCTGAGCCTCACGCAAGAGGAGGAAGAGTTCACCCTCCCCAGGGCATCCGGCCACATCCCCTCGTCAATCTCCTCACCCAACTCCTCCTCCCACTTACCCTTTAGCTCCTCCACCGAGGCCTCCTCCTCCTCCTGCATCACCTGATACGTTGCTGAGATCCTCCCCTCTCCAACCCACACCCCCGACAGCACCCTGACCTGGACCCCGCGTGGCGGCAACAGTGGGAACTCCACCACCTGCCGCCGAACAAACGCCCTAACCTGCATATATCTGAAGGTGTTCCCCGGGGGGAGCCCGAACTTCTCCTCCAGCTCACCCAGGCTCGCAAACTTCCCGTCCACAAACAGGTCCCCCATCCTTCTAATACCTACCCTGTGCCAGCTCAGGAACCCTCCGTCCATCCTCCCCGGGACAAACCGGTTGTTTCCCCGAATCGGGGACCACACCGAAGCCCCCACCTCCCCCCGTGACATCTCCATTGCCCCCATATTTTGAGGGTAGACGCCATCACCGGGCTCGTGGTATACCTCGTTGGGGCAAGCGGCAGCGGCGCCGTCACCAGCGCATCCAGGCTCGTGCCCACACAGGACGCCATCTCCAGCGTCTTCCATGCCGCCTCATCCCCCTCCATCACCCAATTACGCACCATCGCCACGTTGGCGGCCCAATAATACCCACAGAGGTTAGACAGCGCCAACACCCCCATCCCTGCACCGCTCCAGGAACACCCTTCTCACCCTCGGGGTCTTCTGCGCCCACACAAACCCCATAATGCTCCTATTAACCCGCCTGAAGAAGGGCTTAGGGATCAGGATGGGGAGGCATTGGAACAGGAACAAAAACCTCAGGAGCACCGTCATTTTAACTGACTGCACCCTACCCGCAGGGAGAGTGGCAGCACGTCCCACCTCTTAAACTCCTCCTCCATCTGCTCCACCAGCCTCGTGAAGTTAAGCTTATATAGGGCCCCCCAGCTCCTAGCCACCTGGACCCCCAGGTACCTGAAACTCCGCTCCGCCCTTTTTAGCGGGAGCTCACCAATCCCCTGGGTGCACTACGAACAACTCGCTCTTCCCCATGTTTAGCTTATACCCGGAGAAATCTCCAAACTCCCTAAGGATCCTCTTCACCTCCGGCATTCCCCCACCGGGTCCGCCACATATAACAGCAAATCATCCGCATAGAGCGACACCCGATGCACCTCCCCACCCCGCACCAGCCCCCTGCAGTTCCTCAACGCCATGGCCAGGGGTTCAGTCGCCAGCGCAAAGAGCAGGGGGGACAGGGGACACCCCTGCCTCGTCCCCCGGTGTAGCCGGAAATACTCTGATCTCCTTCTGTTCGTGGCCACACGCGCCACCGGAGCCTCATATAGCAGCCTCACCCACCATCGAACCCCTCCCCGAACCCGAACCTTTTCAACACCTCCCACAGGTACCCCCATTCCACCCTATCAAAGGCCTTCGCCGCATCCATCGCCGCCACCCCTTCCATCGCCGCCATCATTATAACATTCAAGAGCCTCCGTACATTAGTATTCAACGGCATCCCTTTCACGAACCCCGTCTGATCTTCGTGTATGACCTGCGGCACACAGCCCTCTATCCTCATGGGCAAAATCTTTGCCAGCAACTTTGCATCTACATTTAGGAGTGAGATCGGCCTGTATGACCCACACTGTAGGGGATCCTTGTCCCGCTTCAGGATCAGGGAAATCAGCGCTCTAGACATCGTCGGGGACAGAGAACCCCTTCCCTTGCCTCGTTAAAGGTCCTTACCAACAGCGGGCCCAGCAGGTCCGAATACTTCTTGTGAAATTCAACCGGGAACCCATCAGGCCCCGGTGCCTTCCCCGCCTGCATGTTCCCTATCCCTTTGACCAACTCCTCCAACCCAACCGGCACCCCCAACCCTGCCACCTGCCCCTCATCCAGCCTCGGAAACCTCAGCCGGTCCAGGAAGCGACCCATCCCTCCCTTCTCCAGTGGGGGCTCAGACCGGTACAGTTCCTCGTAGAAGTCCCTGAAGACCCCATTGATACCCACCGCACTTCGCAACTGTGCTCCCTCCTCCATCCCTAACTCTGCCGATCTCCCTAGCTGCCTCTCGCTTCCGAAGCTGGTGAGCCAGCATCCGGCTCGCCTTTTCTCCGTATTCATATACCGCCCCCTACGCCTTCCTCCACTGCGCCTCCACCTTCCTGGTGGTCAACAAATCGAACTCAGCCTGGAGGCTACGCTGCTCCCTAAGCAATCCCTCCTCCGGGGCCTCCGCGTATCACCCTGTCCACCCTCACCATCTCCCCCACTAACCTCTCCCTCTCTCTCCTCTCCCCCGTCTCCTTGTGTGCCCTAATGGAGATCATCTCTCCTCTGACAACCGCCTTCAGCGCCTCCCAGACCACCCCTACTTGCACCTCCCCATTGTCATTAGCCTCCAGGTACCTCTCTATACACACCCGGATCCGCCTGCTCACCTCCTCGTCCGCCAGCAACCCCACCTCTAGGCGCCACAGCGGGCGCTGGTCCCTCTCCTCCCCCAACTCGAGGGCCACCCAGTGCGGAGCATGATCAGCAATGGCTATCGCTGAATACTCCGTTTCCTCCACCCTCGGAATCAGCGCCCTGCTCATAACAAAAAAGTCAATCCGGGAGTAGGCCTTGTGGACATGGGAGACGAATGAGGCCCCCGGCCTCGCAAACCTCCATGGGTCCACCCCTCCCATCTCGTCCATGAACCCCCTCAGCACCTTGGCCGCCGCCGGCCTCCTGCCCATCCTAGACCTAGAGCGATCCAGTGCCATTATCAGGCCCCCTTGTCTCCAGGTCCGGAATCCAGCCCAGCACACGCCGCATAAACCCCGCATCGTCCCAATTCGGGGCATATATATTGACCATCACCACCCGCTCCCCCTGCAGCTTGCCACTTACCATCACATACCTACCGCCATTGTCTACCACAATGCTCAACGCCTCGAACGACACTCTCTTCCCCACCAAGGTCGCCACCCCCCCGATTTTTTGCATCCAAACCCGAATGAAACACCTGCCCTACCTACCCCTTTCTCAACCTTACCTGATCCGCCATCCTCAGGTGCGTCTCCTGAAGCATGGCCACATCCGCCTCCAGCCCCTTCAGGTGCACGAACATCCGGGCCCGCTTGACCGGCCCATTCAGTCCCCTTACATTCCAGGTTATCAGCCGGATCAGGGGGCTACTCACCCCCCTCCCCCGCCGACTAGCCATAGCCCTTCCTAGGCCAGCCACGTGCCCGCGCCCCCCGCACGACCTGTTCCCCACAGCGGCAGACCCCCGCCCCGACCTCCTCTACCAACTCCAGCTCCCCCTTGGCCATTCCAGCAGCAACCTGCCCCCCCCCCCCCCCCCTCAGCTAGGTCCCCCCCCTAGCTGCATTGCTCCCCCCATTGCACTCCCGTAGGTCAGCTGACTCCTGCTGACCCCGGCCACTCCCGCCGCTCCATCGACCCCCCCCCAGTGTGGAACTTCCCCTCCCCCCCCCCCCCCTTGTCCACCAGCAGGATCTCATCCATTCCACTCCCAGCGCGGGAGAAAAAGCCTGTGCTTCCCAGGTCCGGCCCCGCCCCTTCAACCCTAAGCACCGGAAAAAGCCCGCGCTTTCCACTCGCCTGGCCCCGCCACCCCTGGCGCAGCTCCCTTTCCAGGCCCGGTCCCACTACCCCCAACTCAGGCCCCCCCCCCCCCCCCCCCCCCCCCCCGGTGGGGCCCCATCTCCCCTACCGACCATCAACCCTCCAAGCAGTTTACCTCTCCCCCCCCCCCCCCCCCCCACGAGCCCACCCGGCGGACCTAATCAAAACAATGCCCAATCAACCCCCGAAAAACAAAGAACGCCCCCTCGAAACACAACACAACAATCCCCAACCATCCCTCCACCGCGACCCCCTGTCCCTGACCCTTAGTCCAAGTCCAGTTTTTCGGCCTGAGCAAAGGCCCATGCCTCCTTCGGGGACTCGAAATAATGGTGTCGATCCTTTTAGGTGACCCACAGACGCGCCGGCTGCAGCATACCGAACTTCACCCCCTTCCTATGCAGCACTGCCTTCACCCGGTTGTAACCTGCCTTCTTCTTCGCCACCTTCATGCTCCAATCCTGGTAGATCTGGACCTCAGCGTTCTTGCACCTGCTGCTCCGCTCCTTCTTGGCCCACCTTAACACACACTCTCGATCAGCAAACCGGTGGAACCGCATCAGCACCGCCCGCGGCGGCTCGCTGGGCTTGGGCCTCCTCTCCAGCACTCGGTGGGCCCTCTCCAGCTCCAAGGGCCCTTGAAAGGCCCCCGCTCCCATCAACGAATTCAGCATGGTGACCATGTAGGCCCCCACGTCCGATCCCTCCAGCCCCTCCGGGAGACCCAGGATCCGCAGGTTTTTCCGCCTCGACCGGTTCTCCATCTCCTCGAACCTCGCCTGCCATTTCTTGTGGAGCGCCTCGTGCGCCTCCACCTTCACCACCAGGCCCAGGATCTCGTCCTCGTTCTCCGAGACCTTCTGCCGGACCTCCCGGATCGCTGCCCCCTGGGCCGTCTAGGTCTCCAGCAGCTTATCGATTGAAGCCTTCATCGGCTTCAGCAGCTCTGCTTTCAGTTCCTTCAAACAGCGCTGGAGAAGCTCCTGCTGCTCTTGCGCCCACTGCCTCCACGCTGCCTGGTCTCCGCCCGCCACCATCTTGGCCCTCCTCCCTCGCACCTTTCTTTGCTTCAATGTCACTTTTTAAATCGCCCCACTCCTGGTCCAATCCATACACTATCAGGGGAATGTTGCTGTCCCCTTCCCACACCGGGAAACATCGAACAAGCGCCGTTACGTGCCCTAAAAAGAGCCCAAAAGTCCGTTTTTAGCGGGAGCTGCCGAACGTGCGACTTAGCTTCGCATAGCCGCAACCGGAAGCCCCAGAAAATGATTCAAGTTAAAGCACACAGGACAATGGATTTGCATAATGTGATCAAAACAGCACTGTACCAAATCCAAAGCAACAATGTGATGACCTAATTGAAGTGTTGGGTGCTCTGAGGTACAGACGAACCAACGCGGTTGCGATTGGTACAACGCAATTTTATTCCATTAAACTATTTATACATCAAACTTGGTACTCAGCACGTTGTGACGGTGTGAGTGCCTTGCTTTGAGGTCCTGGCCCTGTGCCGTCTTCAGATGGACTGCCCAGGAAGTGTCGTGTTTCTTGTTTTATACCGTGTCTGCTCTTGTCTGTGATTGGCTGTCGTGTTATGTGTGCTAATTGGTCCGTTGCTCTGTCTATCATTATGTATGTGTTATGATGTATGTTTGAATATCATGACATCCCCCCTTTTTTACAAGATTATGTGCCTAAGTGGTTATAAATATAAATGTGTCCTGAGTGCAGCGAAATGTGTGTGTGTGCGTAATATTTACATCATGTACATGGGGCTTAACTATATACAAGGGGCGATGTCAGGTGTGACATGCTAATGAGGTTGTACCATAACAAAAAGAAAAACAACGTGGAAATTTGGAACGATCAAACGAATGCCTGTAACGAGAAAACAGAGACATTTTATGAAACAGTGGTTGCAAAAGTTCAACGTATGAACAGTCTCATAAGTCCAATCTAGTAGGTGGGCGACGAATTCGGGTTGACCGCCTCAAGGGTGGGTCGAGAACCACCGGCTGAAGTGCGAGCCTGGCCACGGGCAGCGACAGATGGGGCATGGTATACGGCAGCTCCACGAAGTCGCTATCAGGAACCAGTGAAGGACACGGCGTCTGTGTAGGGTCCCGTTGCGAGCGTGGAAGTAAGCGAAGAGCTCGGCGATTGCGCCTACGCACGGATCCATCAGGCATGCGTACCAGGAACGAACGGGGAGCCGCGCGTCGGAGAACTTCGGCAGGTGCTGACCAGCCACCGTCTGGTAGGTGAATGCGGACATTGTCGCCAGGGGCCAGGGAGGGAAGATCAGTTGCCCGTGTGTCATACGATCTCTTCTGGCGACCGAGCTGCAGTTGCATCCTATGCCGTACCGGAGCATGGTCTATTGTGGGTGCCAGGATGGAAGGCACAGTGGTTCTGAGGGCGCGACCCATCAGCAGCTGTGCTGGTGAGAGACTAGTGGCTAGTGGGGCCGAGCGATAGGCCAGCAGGGCGAGGTAGAAGTCCGATCCAGCAGCAGCACCATTGCAGAGGAGCCGCTTGGCAATGTGAACGCCCTTCTCCGCCTTTCCATTGGACAGGGGATGCAGAGGTCTGGACGTCACGTGTGTGAAGCCATACGAAGCAGCAAAGGACGACCATTCCTGGCTGGCAAAACAGGGCCCATTGTCCGACATGACAGTCATCAGAATGCCGTGGCGAGCAAAGATGTCTTTGCAGGCCCTGATGACAGCAGACGACGTTAAATCGTGCAGGCATATGACTTCAGGGTAGTTTGAGAAGTAGTCAACTATGATGACATAGTCCCTGCCGAGCACGTGAAACATGTCGACACCCACCTTCGTCCAGGGGGACGTCACCAGCTCATGGGGCAGAAACGTCTCAGGAGGTTGCGCCGGCTGAAACCTTTGGCAGGTTGTACTGTTAAGCACCATGTTGGCAATATCGTCTCTGATGCCCGGCCAGTATACCGCCCCTCGGGCCCTCCATCTGCACTTCTCGACCCCCAAGTGGCCTTTGTGTAGTTGGTTGAGAACCAGCTGGCGCATGCTGTGCGGAATCACAATCCGGTCCAGCTTCAGAAGGACACCATCAATGATGGCTAGGTCATCTCGTACATTGTAGAACTGCGGGCACTGCCCTTTGAGCCATCCTCCCGTCATGTGGCGCATCACTCGCTGCAGTCGGCCGCAGTCTCTCGGCGGATACGGGCCAGACTGGAGTTGTCAGCCGGCAGATTTGCCGATGTGAAAGCCACCTGTGCCTCGACCTGACATACGAACCCCTCTGCATCTGGCGGCGTGCTCACTGCTCTGGATAGGGCATCCGCCACGATGAGGTCCTTCCCTGGAGTGTAGACCAGTTGGAAGTCGTGCCTCCTGAGTTTAAGTAGGATGCGCTGGAGGTGAGGGGGTCATCTCATTCAGGTCCTTGTTTATTATGCTGACCAGGGGGCGGTGGTCAGTTTCGACAGTGAACCGGGGAAGACCATATACGTAATCATGGAACTTGTTTAAACCGGTTAGCAAGCCCAGGCATTCTTTTTCGATCTGCGCCTAGCGCTGCTCTGTGGGGGTCATGGCCCGCGATGCATAGGCAACTGGGGCCCATGATGCCGTGCCATCCCGCTGCAAGAGCACTGCTCCAATGCCGGATTGGCTGGCATCAGTTGAGATTTTGGTGGCACGAGACGTGACAAAAAACGCCAACACTGGTGCCGTAGTGAGTTTGAGTTTGAGCTCCTCCCATTCCAGCTGGTGTGTGTGTTGCCACTGGAACTCTGTGGACTTTCTGACGAGGTGGCGCAGAGTCGTTGTGTGGGAGGCAAGGTTGGGAATGAACTTCCCCAGGAAGTTGACCATGCCAAGGAAACGTAGGACAGCTTTCTTGTCGGCCGGCTGCGGCATGGCTGTGATGGCGCTCACCTTGTCTGCAACCGGACGGACCCCTGACCGGGAGATATTGTCCCCCAGGAACTTCAACTCGGTCTGATCAAAGGAGCACTTGGCTCGGTTGAGGCGCAGGCCGTTTTCCCGTATGCGGGCAAAAACGCATTGGAGACGATGTATGTGCTCCTGCGGTGTGGTGGACCAGATGATGACATCGTCCACATATACGCGCACCCCTTCGATGCCTTCCATCATCTGCTCCATGATTCTATGGAAGACCTCGGATGCCGAGATGATGCCAAATGGCATCCGGTTGTAGCAGAACCTGCCGAAAGGGGTGTTGAAGGTGCATAGCTTTCGGCTGGACGGGTCCAGTTGGATCTGCCAAAACCCCTTAGAGGCATCCAGTTTCGGGAATATCTTCGCCTGGGTCATTTCACTGGTGATCTCCTCCCGTTTGGGTATGGGATAATGTTCCCTCATAATATTATTATTGAGGTCTTTGGGGTCAATACAGATACGGAGCTCGCCGGAGGACTTCTTGACACACACCATGGAGCTGACCCATGGCGTGGACTCCGTGACCCTGGATAGGACCCCTTGGTCCTGGAGATCCTGCACCTGCTGCAGGAACCTTGCGAGGTGCGTGAATGACCGGGATGGCATCCGGTTTGAGCCGAATTCCGTAGGTGTATGGCAGTGTTCCCATGCCCTCGAAAGCCTCCTGGTTGTGGGCGAGGAGCGATTGGTGCTGTGCGTTGAACTCTGCATCCGGGAGTCAGACGTGCTGTCTGGAGAGAGAGAGTGGACTCGTTGCACAAGGTGGAGAGCCTTGCATGCCTGTGCGCCCAGCAGGAGTCCTTCGATGAGCTGACTATCTCGAACGAGAGTGTGGCCGTGTGTGTATTGTGTGTCACCTGGAGCTGGCAGGATCCCATGGCCGGGATAACGTTCCCGTTGTAGTCGACCATCTTGCACCGGGATGGCCGGATTGGTGGTCTGACCTTCATGGCGTAGAAGGCTGACCATGCTATGAGGTTGGCGGAGGCGCCAGTGTCCAGGCGGAAAGTGATCGGCGATCGGTTGACCGTCAGGGTGGCACACCATTCATCGCCCGGATTGATGGTGTTGACCCGGTTCCCATCAATGACCGCAACCCGGAAGGCGTCTTGTTCATCTGTGTCATCGGTTTGGATGTCGTGATGTGGAGGCTGAATGGTCCGCACGTTCCTGCGAGGTTGTCGGAGATGTGGAAGATCAACAGGTTGAGCCGCTCGACAGTAGGCAGCGTAGTAGCCCATCTTGCCACAGCGTAGGCATTGTCGGGTTTTTTGCAGGACATTGCCCTTTTAAATGTGCAGGTCCACAGTTGCCGCACGTCGTGACGTCATGGCGTTCGTTACACCACTGCGCATGCGCAGTTCGGTCTTGCGTCGGGCGCGCCTGCGCAGCACGTCCCTCAGTGTTGCCGTAGGGTTTGGCGCGCACAAACGCGGGAGGCCTTGAAAAGCGATCGAAACAGCCGTCCTCGTCCGGGCCGCGGGCCGGGAGAAACTTGATTGCCTGGATGCGTTCGGCCTCGTGGGTGGCCTGGCTTGCCGATTCGGTCGCGTGGGACCCCCTCCGTGCCAATTCGGTCACCTGAAATTGGACATAGTGGCTAGTCGCAATCTCATGCAGGACACAGGTTTCAACTGCAGATGCTAAGGTCAGGCCTTTTATTTTTAGAAGCTGCTGGCGTAGGCTGCCCGAGGGAACCCCAAAAACGATCTGGTCCCGGATCATGGACTCTGAGGTGGTGTCGTAACCGCAGGACTGCGCGAGTATGCGGAGGTGCATCAGGAAGGACTGAAAGAGCTCATCCTTAACTTGCAGGCGCTGCTGAAAGACATACCTCTCAAAGCTCTAGTTGACCTCAACGTAGAAGTGCTTGTCGAGTTTGAGGAGGACCGTGTCATACTTAGCTTTGTTCTCGCCTTCCGCGAACACCAAGGAGTTGTATACATGGATGGCGTGCTGACCTCCGGTAGTGAGGAGCATGGCAATCTTCGTTTCGTCCGAGGCGCCCCGTTTTTCATTGGCCTGCATGAAGAGGTCGAAGCGCTGCTTGAAGAGCGTCCAAATTATGCCCAGGTTCCCCGCAACTTGCAACGGCTGCGGTTTGTTGAGGGTGTCCATGGCTCAGGATGGCAGATTTGCTGGTAGGTATCGATTCACCTCTGGTACCATGAAGTGTTGGGTGCTCTGAGGTACAGACGAACCAACACGGTTGCGATTGGTACAATGCAGTTTTATTCCATTAAACTATTTATACATCAAACTTGGTACTCAGCACGTTGTGACGGTGTGAGTATCTTACTTTGAGGTCCTGGCCCTGTGCCGTCTCCAAATGGACTGCCCAGGAAGTGTTGTGTTTCTTGTTTTATACTGTGTCTGCTCTTGTCTGTGATTGGCTGTCGTGTTATGTGTGCTAATTGGTCCGTTGCTCTGTCTATCATTATGTATGTGTTATGATGTATGTTTGAATATCATAACACTAATGTAAATGAAATTCTTTGTAATGCAAAAAAGGGTATAAGAATGGGTATAAGGGTATAAGAATTTGAGGAGCAGAGTAGCTCGGAAGCAAGCTGGAATTACAGCACCGAGTTCTGCTCTCCCTCATGCATGTTGAATAAAAGCCGTTTTTGTTGAAGTTCGATACGGTCTCCAAAGACTCAGTTCGTTTATTCTCCGCAACATCTACTTCCTTTTTTAAACAAGGTCAGAAGTGGGGATGACTGCGCAATGTTCAGCACCATTCGCGACTCCTCAGATAATGAATATTATCCTCAGATAGTCAATATCCAAATGCAGCAAGACCTAGACAATATCCAGGCTTGGACTGACAAGTGGCAAGTTACATTCGTGCCACACAAGTGACATTTCCAAACTATCGACCCTTGACATTCAATGGCATTGCCATTGCTGAATCCCCCAGAATCAACATCCTGGGAGTTACCATTGGTCAGAAACTGAACTGGACTAGTCACATTAATACTGTGGCTACCAGAGCAGGTTAAAGACTAGGAATCCCACAGTGAGTAACTCACCCCCTGACCCCCCCGCAAAGCCTGTCAACCACCTACAAGGCACAAGTCAGGAGTGTAATGGAATACTCTCCACTTGCCTGGATGAGTGCAGCTCCAACAACACTCAAGAAGCTTGACACCATCCAGGAAAAGCAGCCCTCTTGATTGCTCCTCCTTCCACATTCAAACACTCCACCACCAAAGAACAGTGGCAGCCTTGTGTACCATCTACAAGATGCTCTGCACTTCGACAGCACCTTCCAAACTCACAACAACCACCACCTAGAAGGACAAGAGCAGCAGATACCTAGGAATCCCACTACCTGGAGGTTCCCCTTCAAGTCACTCACCATCCTGACTTGGAAATATATCACCGTTCCTTTGCTGTCGTTGGGACAAAATCTTGGAACTCCCTCCCTAATAGCACAGTGGGTGTACCTACACCTGAAGGACTGCAGCAGTTCAAGAAGGCAGCTCACCACTACCTTCTGAAGGGCAACTACGGATGGGCAATAAATGCTGGCCTAGCCAGCGACGCCAGCATCCCGTAAATTAATTTTTTAAAAACAGTGGGTCACATTTCCTGTTTTCCAATCTGCCAGAACCGCCCCAGCGTCCAGCGAATTTTGGTCAATTACCACGAGCGCATTTGCTCTTTCCCCCGCCATCTCTTTTAGTACCCTGGGATGTATTCCATCAGGACCAGTAGACTTGTCTACCTTTAGCCCCATTAGCTGGCCCAATACTACCTCCTTAATGATAACAATTGTTTCTAGGTCCTCACCTGCCACAGCCTCCTTGTAATCAATTATTGGCATGTTATTTATGTCTTCCACTGTGACGACCGATACAAAATACCTGTTCAATGCCTTGGTCATTTTCTCATGATTGAATCCCCCTTCTTATCCTCAAAAGGACCAATGTTTACCTTAGCCACTCTTTTACGTTTTACATATTTGTAGAAATATTTGCTATCTGTTTCTATTTTCTGAGCTGGTTTACTCTCATAATCTATCTTACTTTTATTTATAGCTTTTTTCGTGGCCTTCTGTTGACCTTAAAAGGTTTCCCAATCCTCTCGTTCCCCACTAATCTTTGCCATTTTATATGCATTTTCATTCAATTTGATATCCTCTTTTATTTCCTTCGATATCCATGGCTGTTTATCCCTTTTCCCTACAGTCCTTCCTTTTCACTAGTATATATAGTTTAGCCCGGCATTGTAAAATCACTTTGAAAGTCCTCCACTATTCCTCAATTGTTCCACCATAAAGTCTTTGCTCCTAATCTACCTGAGCCAACTCCTCCCTCATCCCATTGTAGTCTCCTTTGTTTAAGGACACTGGTATTGAATTTTACCTTCTCACCCTCCATCTATATTTCAAATTCAACCATACTGTTATCGTTCCTTCCGAGACTTCCAACTATGAGATCATTAATTATTCCTCTCTGATTACACAGGACCAGATCTAGGGTAGATTGCTCCCTCATAGATTCCATTACATACTGTTCGAGGAAACTATTGCGGACACATTCTATGAACTCCTCCTCAAGGCTGCCTTGACAGCCCTGATTTGACCAACCGACATGTACATTAAAATCCCCCATGATAATTTCTGTACCATTTTTACATGCATCAATTATTTCTTTGTTTATTGCCCGCTCTACCATGACGTTATTATTTGGTGACCTATAGACTACGTCTATCCTCCATAAATAACCTTCTCTCCTTACTATTTCTAATTTCCACCCAACTGGATTCAACCTCTTTCTCCATACAACCTATATCATCTCTTACTATCGCCCTGGTGTCATCCTTAAATATCAGAACTACACCACCTCCCTTACCTTCCTGCCTGTCCTTCCAAATAGTCTGATACCCCTGGATATTTAACTCCCTGTCGTGATCATCCTGCAACCATATCTCTGTATTGGCCACAAAATCATACTCATTCACGATGGTTTGTGCCGTCAACTCATTTACTTTGCTTCGAATGCAATGAGCATTCAGGTAAAGTGCCCTTATGCTGGTTTTCATACCTTCTTTTTGAATCCTAACACCTCCATTAATAACATCTCCTGAGTTTTTCTTCCCTTTAACCTTTTTCATAATTTTCCATGTAGTTGATCCCATCTCCCCACGTGCTAACCTGCTGCTTTGCTTCTCATCAACCATTATACCTCCCGTAGTTTTACCCTTCCATTCCCCCCATTTGCTGTTTAAAATCCTTGTGACCACCCTATTTATCCTTTCCGCTCGAACACTGGTCCCAGATTGGCTCAGGTGAAGAACATCCCAACAGTACATATCCCTCCTGTTCCAATACTGATGCCAATGCCTCTTGAAATGAAACCTCTCTTTCCCGCATTGCATCTTTAGCCACATGTTTACTTCTCTAATTTTCTTATCCTTGTGTCAATTTGCATGTGGCTCGGGTAGTAATCCAGAGATTTTAACCCTTGAGAACCTGTTCTTTAATTTAGGTCCTAGTGCCTGATAATCCCCCAACAGGTTTTCTTTCCTAGTCTTGCCTAAACTGTTTGTTCCAACGTGGACCACAACAGCTGGATCCTCCCCCTCCAATATCCAAGTTGGTCAGAGATGTCCCTCACCCTGGAACCGGGCAGGCAACATACCATGCGGGATTCTCGATCCAGCTTACAAAGGATGCTATCAAGCTACCTAATTAAAGAATCTCCTACAACTACCACTTGTCTTTTTGCTCCCCCAGCTTGAATTGCATTCTGTACAATGGTGCAGTGGTCAGCTTGCTCATTTTTCCATACACCCCTTTTCCTCATTCACACAGGGAGCAAGCACCTCATACCTGTTGGACAAGGTCAAGAGCTGAGGCTCCTCCGTTCCTGAATTCAGGATCCCTCTACCTGCCTCACTTGCAGTCATGACCTGCAGTCTCTGACCACTGACCCAATTTGGGGGACTTAATCTATGGGGTGTGACCGCCTCCTGAAACAAAGTGTTCAGGTAACTCTCCCCCTCCTGGACGTGCCGCAATGTTTCATTCTCAGACTCCAGCTCATCAACTCGGAGCCAAAATTCCTCAAGCAACAAACATTTGCTGCAGATGTGGTCACTGCAGCTCACAATGGGATCTGCCAGCTCCCACATCATGCAGCTACAGCATATCGCATGCCTAGCCATCTCTACTTAGTTAATTAAATAATTAATGTGTTTTGCAGTGAGGTTTTCACATTTAGCACAGATTTCCTGCCAGGCAATCAGGTCACAAATTTCCTGTGACTTTACTTTTTCATTTTTGTATCAGCTTCAGTGACCCTGGATCCCCGAGGTAAGTTACTTTATACTCACCGAGTAAGAGGCTCCACCCACCAAGACTGCTCCCTGGAGACTCGACCACAAATCCCCGAGGTAAGTTACATTATACTCACCGAGTTCGAGGCTCCACCCACAGAGACTGCTCCCTGAAGACTAGGCTTTTAAAGTAGGCTGTGGTATGTTTCCCCAAACCCTCAGTTTGTGTGGTCCGAATTACAAGTAACAGGCAGCAAATTCTTTTTATGATTAACTCATAAGGTTAGTTTATTTCACATTCAAACTCAAGTGGGGCAGGGTGTGTTTGGGAGGATATTCAGAACCTCACACATGCAGGTTTAGTAAGGGGGTTAACCAAGAGGGAATTTTTAAAACTATAAATGACAAGAGTAAAAGAACCACAGAAATTAATTTTAGTTCATGTGATTTACAGAGCCTTGAAAGTCAAAGTCCAGAGGGAGTTTCCTCCGTGGTAGAGCCCAGTTTAAATGAGTTCCTGGTTGGAGACAGCAGCAGGAAAGTCCATGAAAGTGAATGAGGGTGCAGTATTATGTGCTTTCTCTAACTTAACTGCTTGGCTGGCAATGGTCAGGTGCTTTTAGAATAAAAGAGGCTTCAATAAGTTGAGTGATGGTGGCCAGCTGCTTGGTCAGCTAGGAGCCCTGCTCTTGTTATTTTCAGGTTAGAAGTAATCGGCAGACTGATCTGTGAGGATAGGAATGCAATATTTAAAGTGCCCAAGATGCTAGAAGCATGGGATCATGTGATGTGGACCATTATTGAATTAATTGCAGCTTCACAAGCAATTTTTGTGCCTCTGGCCATAATCTATTGTTTCCGTAGGAGTGAAATGGTGACTGTTTGCGCCTATTCCAGTATAACATGTTTCAGCGTCTCTGTCTTTGTTATCTCCCCAGCTGTGGATGCCAATTTGTTTGTTAGCCTTCTAGTTTTGGGATTATAATGTGGCCTTACAATGGTGTGTGAAATACCACAAGGATAAGATTTAAACTCCTTTGTTGGAAGTTCCAGAACAGATGGCCAATCTTGTAAGTCATATGACTTGTAGCAACCATCTTTTGGTTCAGCAAAAGTCCAATACAAAGTAGCAAAATAAGAATAAAGTTTTGATGTGCAGATTTGTTTTCTTTTCATGTCTTGTTGACATGACATCTGAATTGTTCCAATTCAACTTCACACCATACCCCTTTTCCAGGACATTTGTTTTCACTTCAAATTTAAGGAGACAGTCATGTCATAACCAACTTATGAAACCTCACCATTGTAACAAAATGTAGAGATAATTTTGGAATTAGGTTTTAAAATAATGCTGTCATGGGCGGCACAGTGGCTAGCACTGCTGCCTCACAGCATAAGGGACTTGAGTTTGAATCAGTCCTCGGGTGACTGTCTATGTGGAGATTACACATTCTCCCCATGTCTGTGTGGGTTTCCTCCGGGTGCTCCGGTTTCCTCCCACAGTCCAAAAGATGTGCAGGTTAGGTGGGATCGTGGGGATAGGACAGGGGAGTGGGGAGTGAGGTTACTAATGAAGGTTAATTTACCTCCCAAAAGGCATTGGACATCAAGCAAAAGTTGGGAAAAGAGGCGAGAGGTGATGACTGAGAACACAGTCAATGAGGCTCCTTTTGACAATATTTTTGAAAGTGGAGATAGCTAGGCTCTTTGTGATTTAGTTCCTATATCAGACCAAAATGATTGAATATTCTGGTACTGAAGATGGAGTGAAGGGAGGTACATTTTAAAACTTGAAGGGTAGAGACTGCAAATTGGAATGTAAGGATGCAAGAATTTACTAAGGAAGAACAAAGCAAAGTCACCAAAGATTTACAATGGGAGAGAAATATTTTGATGTCATTATGCAGGGGCATGGCGTTGGAGATATTGTGAACTTAGATAAGTACAATGGTTATGAATAGGTATAATTAATTTACAATAGAATGTGACCTATACAGAATGAGTTTATATGAGGGAAACTTAAGAAACTAACAAGGATAACTGGGAAGTTCTGGTCTGGAATTGACAAGTATGTGGCTGAGGGTTTGAGTAACACTAAGAATGGAGGTGGGCAGTATGACAAATAGTTTACGAATGGCTGAAAATATTATTGTATCTTTAAGCTGATTAGATACCCAGGCTTCCCAAGGTGGGTGCACAGCAAAGTTAAATCTCCTGCATCCCCACAACAACCTCTGCAAAATGCAACCAAACGGTTCCATTCTCAGCGTGGAGGTGGATATTTGTGTTGGAGTTGGGCCCTCAAACCCCAGAAACTGTAGAGATGAAGAGGCAGGCAATGGGTGGGGAACATTTCCAGTCTCAGCAGAAAATGCCAAACTGTAGCGTGTTCCTGCTGTGATCCAGGAAGTTAATGCAAGAAATACTTTTCCTTGAGGAGAAATCTATTTTTTTTTTTCTTTTTAAACTTAGAGTACCCAATTATTTTTTCAAATTAAGGGGCAATTTAACGTGGCCAATCCACCAATCCTGCACATCTTTGGGTTGGGGGTGAAACCCACGCAGACACGGGGAGAATGTGCAAACTGCTGACGGACAGTGACCATGGGCCGGGATTTGAACCCGGGTCCTCAGCGCCGTAGGCAGCAATGTGCCACCGTGCTGCCCCGAGGAGACATCTATTAGGTGCCAGGGTCAGAGGTGGATTTACAGTTTGTGGGTCCCTATGCTCAGCTTCATTTTCGTTCCCCCTCTCGCCAACCCAGGATCTGAAGGCTAAAGCCCACCCCTCGCATATATTCTCTCTCCCCTCCCACCCCTTGTATACACTCTCTCTTTCCACCCAACCTTCACATGCACACGTTCTCTGTCCAGCACCACTAGCAGTGGTGTAGTGAGAAATCTTGAGGTGTAAGAGCTGTAAGAAAATGTGTTGGCCATATAATGTCTCAATAGTCTATCACATTATTTTATCCTACAGAGATAAGGTAAAGTCGCCATCGTCCCAGGTAACCAAAGGCTGCTTTCCGCTTTGAGGGGGAGAGCTGACTGGTGGTGTTATCATAAGGCGGGCCTTCATGAATAACCTCAGCCGGTGCGGGAATTGATCCCGCGCTGCTGTCGAGCTCTGCATGATGAACCAGCTGTGTAGCCAAGTGAGCTACCACATCATTAAAACTATGCTTTTTAAGTGAAAGATATTAGTGCCAAATTGGTATTTTGAGCGCGATTCACTTGCCGTGTTGCGTTCAAGCGAGAGCACAACATGGCCGGAGAATCTCGGGAGAGGCCTCCAGCGCACCTCCCGACAGGCTCTGTGCCTCACGAGATTCACTGAAGTCCCGTGAGACATCAGAATCAGAACTCCGCCCAAAATGGGCGTGACTAAATGACGCTTGCGGAAGTAGGTCATAAACCTACTTATGACCTACCTGCCCGGGATCCACCGGCCTCCTTTCATTCTCTGGCCTCCCCAGGGAGAACTGTAGCTGGGCGCCAATCAGTGCTGGTCTACACAGACATGGACCAGGTGGAACGGCACCCAGAGTGTCTCTCGGGAGTACCATGTGCAAACTCGCTCCTTGGCCCTCCCCCTGGAATGTGGGCACCTTGGCACTGCCCAGCTTGCACCTTGGCTCTGCCACCCTGGCATTGCCAAGGTTCCCGGATGACACTGCCAAGCTGGCAGGATCACTGCCTGGGTGTCAGGGTGGATTTGCAATCGTGCCCAGGTGCCAGAGTGGTTCCAAGGGTCAGAGGCCGAGGGAGGCCATGCCCATGAAATTAGGGTAGTGTGAGGGTTTGAAGGGTGGGAGAGTATAGGGCAGGCAAATAGGGTCTCCGGGAGGTTGGGGAGGGTGTCGGGTGGTGGTCCTGTAAGGGAGGGGGTGCTGTAAGGGGATTGGGGGGCCTGAAGAGGGGGGACCCCAGGGACCCCATAGCAGGGTGTCCTCACTTGGGTTGGGGTGGGGTAGTGTCCATGTGTGTGGGAGTGACATTGCTCATGGGTGGGGGGGTGGGGGTGGGGGGGGGGGGGGGGGGGGGGGGGACCCACAAGCTCACTTAGAGATTGAGGCACCGATTTCTGAGTTTAGCTCCCCAGTGCTAAAGAATTTTGAAATGTGGGCTAAACTGGTGAGAAACTCCCCAGGGCCCAAAAAATTGACCAAGTGTCATTGGATAGCAGTGGGGAACTCACCAGCAGAGCTGCAGGAAACTCCCTGAAAATGCCGCCACAAATTAACTCAGAAATTGTTTGGGAGAATCGCGTCCTTTACTTGCGATAGATGAAAATATTCACAAGTAGACCTTAACATGAGCAAAAGAAGCAATTTATTGTTGCAGAGCTCTGGGAGAAAGTCCTAGGCCCCTCGGTCTTGCCAGCACACTTTCTCATTGAGCTGTGGCTTAAACTGGGTTAATCATAGCTTTATCATAGAATTTACAGTGCAGAAGGAGGCCATTCGGCCCATCGAGTCTGCACCGGCTCGTGGAAAGAGCACCCTACCCAAGCCCACACCTCCACCCTATCCCCATAACCCAGTAACCCCACCCAACACTAAGGGCAATTTTGGACACTAAGGGCAATTTATCATGGCCAATCCACCTAACCTGCACATCTTTGGACTGTGGGAGGAAACCGGAGCACCCGGAGGAAACCCACGCACACATGGGGAGGATGTGCAGACTCCGCACAGACAGTGACCCAAGCCGGAATCAAACCTGGGACCCTGGAGCTGTGAAGCAATTGAGCTAACCACTATGCTACCGTGCTTCCCAGAGTAATGTACTCTTTCAAAAGAGTACTGTACTCTTTCAAAAGCAGAATTAGTTCACATTCTCATTTACATACAGCCAATCAATTCTCTTAGTATCGCAGTTCATTCCATATATGGTTTGCAATTCTTTACACAGTATGTTACATTCGTCCAATCAATATATTGCGCGCGTGATTACATAAAGTCATAAGGTTATAAGTTGCCAGTCATAAGATCATGATTTTCCAGTTCTGGATGTTGATTTTAGAGGCCCCCCTTCGTCTCGCAGCTGTTTTGACAGTTGAGAATAACAGCTCCTGCAGTCCGTGGAGCACTGGTCCTCACTGACCCAATGTCTTTGGAGGGCACATCTGTTAGAGTCACCCTTGGTTCAAAGTTCACTGCCTCAGCAGAAAATATACACCAACAATCCCTCCTTTTGGTCCTGGAGGATGTTCACGAATGCAGAGGACCCCAACGACCCGAAATAAAGGTGGCAGGGTGAAGGTATATATGGACTTTGCCTATCCCCGTGGGCTAGCGTTACCACCGAAGGATAAAACCCGCCTTCGTTTGCGCAAAATATATGAAACAACTTCCTTGCGTCAGGTAGACCGAGGCCCAGGGCTGAGGTTAATGCTTGTTTTAACTTCCCGTATGCTTCTTCTTGTTCCGGTCCCCATTCCATGGACTGGGTGCCAGGATTCCACCCCCCCCCCGTACCAGTCTTTTGATTGGTTCAGATATTGCCGCAAAGTGAGGTATGAAATTCCGACTGTAATTAAACAGTCCCAAGACCTTGCAAATTCCACGGACTGAGGTTGGGCGAGGCATCTCCTATATCGTCGCGCGTCGGTCCTGGGGCATAGTTCGGGTTCCCTGAGATATTTGTTGCCCGAGATAAATGACAGTCTTACGCCTTATCTGTGCCTTTTTGGGATTTACCTTAAGTCCTCCCTCTTCTAAGGCCTGGTGGACCTCAGTCAATGCTGCGGTGTGACCGGGCTCATCCTCTGAGGCGATCAGCAGGTCATCTACATACTGCAGGACTGTACTGCGATACTGGCTTAAATCCACCTTCCATAAGACATAGGAGCGGAAGTAAGGCCAGTCGGCCCATCGAGTCCACTCCACCATTCAATCATGGCTGATTTCAACTCCATTTACCCGCTCTTTCTCCATAGCCCTTAATTCCTCGAGAAATCAAGAATTTATCAACTTCTGTCTTAAAGACACTCAACGCCCCGGCCTCCACCGCCCTCTGTGGCAATGAATTCCACAGACCCACCACTCTCTGGCTGAAGACATTTCTCCTCATCTCTGTTCTAAAGTGACTCCCTTTTATTCCAAGGCTGTGCCCCCAGGTCCTAATCTCCCCTGTTAATGGAAACAACTTCCCTACGTCCACCCTATCTAAGCCATTCATTATCTTGTAAGTTTCTATTAGATCTCCCCTCAACCTCCTAAACGCCAATGAATATAATCCCAGGATCCTTCAGCAATCCTGGAGGCCAGAATTCCTCATTCATCGCAGTGTTTCAGTCACCCAGTGGATCACACTGGGCTATGGAAACTCCCAGTCTGTGGGTCCCCTCCTAGCCCACAAGTTTGTTGTAGATTTGGGTGGCAGATGGTTCAGAGAAAATTAGAAGCACTGCCACAAACCAGCAAGATCTGAGCCTAATTTATAGATCTTTCACCATCCTGCCTTACCTGCAGCTAAAATGTGACACAGGCACTGGAAATGTTCAAGCTTTTTGATGTACAACTCCTGAAGATGTTACAGACAGGCGGGGGATTAATTTAAACAGCACTGATTTCTCCTAATCTCCCTTGCTAATGGAAACAACTTCCCTACGTCCACCCTATCTAAGCTATTCATTATCTTGTAAGTTTTTATTAGATCTCCCCTCAACCTCCTAAACTCCAATGAATATAATCCCAGGATCCTCAGACGTTCATCGTATGTTAGGCCTACCATTCCTGGGATCATCCGTGTGAATCTCCGCTGGACCCGCTCCAGTGCCAGTATGTCCTTCCTGAGGTGTGGGGCCCAAAATTGCTCACAGTATTCTAAATGTGGCCTAACTAATGCTTTATAAAGCTTCAGAAGTACATCCCTGCTTTTATATTCCAAGCCTCTTGAGATGAATGACAACATTGCATTTGCTTTCTTAATTACGGACTCAACCTGCAAGTTTACCTTTAGAGAATCCTGGACTAGGACTCCCAAGTCCCTTTGCACTTCAGCATTATGAATTTTGTCACCGTTTAGAAAATAGTCCATGCCTCTATTCTTTTTTCCAAAGTGCAAGACCTCGCACTTGCCCACGTTGAATTTCATCAGCCATAGGGTTAAGGAAAATCCCAAGGCTTTTTACACGTACATAAAAAGCAAGAGGGTAGCCAGGGAAAGGGTTGGCCCACTGAAGGATAGGCAAGGGAATCTATGTGTGGAGCCAGAGGAAATGGGCGAGGTACTAAATGAATACTTTGCATCAGTATCCACCAAAGAGAAGGAATTGGTAGATGTTGAGTCTGGAGAAGGGTGTGTAGATAGCCTGGGTCACATTGTGATCCAAAAAGACGAGGTGTTGGGTGTCTTAAAAAATATTAAGGTAGATAAGTCCCCAGGGCCTGATGGGATCTACCCCAGAATACTGAAGGAGGCTGGAGAGGAAATTGCTGAGACCTTGACAGAAATCTTTGGATCCTCGCTGTCTTCAGGGGATGTCCCGGAGGACTGGAGAATAGCCAATGTTGTTCCTCTGTTTAAGAAGGGTAGCAAGGATAATCCCGGGAACTACAGGCCGGTGAGCCTTACTTCAGTAGTAGGGAAATTACTGGAGAGAATTCTTCGAGACAGGATCTACTCCCATTTGGAAGCAAATGGATGTATTAGTGAGAGGCAGCACGGTTTTGTGAAGGGGAGGTCGTGTCTCACTAACTTGATAGAGTTTTTCGAGGAGGTCACTAAGATGATTGATGCAGGTAGGGCAGTAGATGTTGTCTATATGGACTTCAGTAAGGCCTTTGACAAGGTCCCTCATGGTAGACTAGTACAAAAGGTGAAGTCACACGGGATCAGGGGTGAGCTGGCAAGGTGGACACAGAACTGGCTAGGCCATAGAAGGCAGAGAGTAGCAATGGAGGGATGCTTTTCTAATTGGAGGGCTGTGACCAGTGGTGTTCCACAGGGATCAGTGCTGGGACCTTTGCTCTTTGTAGTATATATAAATGATTTGGAGGAAAATGTAACTGGTCTGATTAGTAAGTTTGCAGACGACACAAAGGTTGGTGGAATTGCGGATAGCGATGAGGACTGTCGGAGGATACAGCAGGATTTAGATTGTCTGGAGACTTGGGCGGAGAGATGGCAGATGGAGTTTAATCCGGACAAATGTGAGGTAATGCATTTTGGAAGGTCTAATGCAGGTAGGGAATATACAGTGAATGGTAGAACCCTCAAGAGTATTGAAAGTCAAAGAGAGAGATCTAGGAGTACAGGTCCACAGGTCATTGAAAGGGGCAACACAGGTGGAGAAGGTAGTCAAGAAGGCATACGGCATGCTTGCCTTCATTGGCCGGGGCATTGAGTATAAGAATTGGCAAGTCATGTTGCAGCTGTATAGAACCTTAGTTAGGCCACACTTGGAGTATAGTGTTCAATTCTGGTCGCCACACTACCAGAAGGATGTGGAGGCTTTAGAGAGGGTGCAGAAGAGATTTACCAGAATGTTGCCTGGTATGGAGGGCATTAGCTATGAGGAGCGGTTGAATAAACTCGGTTTGTTCTCACTGGAACGAAGGAGGTTGAGGGGAGACCTGATAGAGGTATACAAAATTATGAGGGGCATAGACAGAGTGGATAGTCAGAGGCTTTTCCCCAGGGTAGAGGGGTCAATTACTAGGGGGCATAGGTTTAAGGTGAGAGGTGCAAGGTTTAGAGTAGATGTACGAGGCAAGTTTTTTACGCAGAGGGTAATGGGTGCCTGGAACTCGCTACCGGAGGAGGTAGTGGAAGCAGGGACGATAGGGACATTTAAGGGGCATCTTGACAAATATATGAATAGGATGGGAATAGAAGGATACGGACCCAGGAAGTGTAGAAGATTGTAGTTTAGTCGGGCAGCATGGTCGGCACGGGCTTGGAGGGCCGAAGGGCCTGTTCCTGTGCTGTACATTTCTTTGTTCTTTGTTATTTCTTGGACCACTCTCCTAAACTGTCTAAATCTTTCTGCAGCCTCCCCACCTCCTCCATACTACCTGCCCCTCCACCTATCTTTGTATCATTGGCAAACTTAGCCAGAATGCCCCCAGTCCCGTCATCTAGATCGTTAATATATAAAGAGAACAGCTGTGGCCCCAACACTGAACCCTGCGGGACACCACTCGTCACCGGTTGCCATTCCGAAAAAGAACCGTTTATCCCAACTCTCTGCCTTCTGCCTGACAGCCAATCGTCAATCCATGTTAGTACCTTGCCTCGAATACCATGGGCCCTTATTTTACTCAGCAGTCTCCCGTGAGGCACCTGATCAAAGGCCTTTTGGAAGTCAAGATAGATAACATCCATTGGCTCTCCTTGGTCTAACTTATTTGTTATCTTCTCCAACAGCAAGTTCATAACTCGGTGGAATATGGCTGGGCTGTTGTGAAACCCCTGGGGTAGTCTCATCCATGTATACTGTTTTTCCCCCACCATGAAGGCGAATTTATTCTGGGGCCCTGGATCCAATGGTATGGACCAGAATCCATTAGCTATGTCCAAAACTGTGAATATTCTATGTTCAGGGTTTAAGTCGTTGAGAATGGTAGCCGGCTTTCTACTATGGGATGTAGTTTAGGGGTCACTTTGTTCAATTCTGTGTAATCAATGGTCAGGTGGAAGGTTTTATCCGGTTTTATCCGGTCCGCCTAACTATTCCCCCTTTCTCTAGATCCCAACCAATTTCTTGTGCTGCTTGTCGTGCCTCTGGCTTAATGGGATACTGTTTATGGGGCTTGTGTTCCGGTCCCAGGACAGTGATAGGTACCATAGGGCTTTCCCCCGTCTCTTGTTTTGTCTTGGCCCATACCCCGTTCATCAGTCTGCATACGGTGCCGAAAAGTCCCGTTTCCAGTTTCCTATCCCGCCTTAGGATGCCGGCACTTCCCACTTCAGCCATGTGGTGGCAGTGTTAGTTTAGCGGGATTTTGGTCCCGTCATTTTGTGGCCAATGAATTTTATGATTTGCTGCGTCTATCAAAACATTTAGTTCTTTTAGTAGCTCCATTCCCAGGACACAACCTTCGTCATTAGGGCATACGAAAAGTTGAACCAGTATGAGTCGGTCAACTATGTCTAATGTGACCGTTCTACTCTTATAGGCTCGGATTTGCGAGCCTCCCACTCCAATTATGTAAATATATTCCTTAGTAAGTGGCAAGGGTATAGCGGTAAAAGAGACAGCCGCTCTCGTATCAATTAACAATTGGCAGGGCTAGCTGCTGCTGTTGAGCGGGGACATAATACCGTCCGCCGACTTCGCAGGGAAAATTAAAATTAAAACGTCAGCAGCAGCAGCGATCCAAAGAGGGGGGGGGAGTGCTTCGTTGGGAGGGTGTGGGAAAACTGAGGCACGGGGGGGTAACGTCTAGTTAACTGCTATTGTATATTCACTTTCTGCACTATGTTGATGTCCACTCTATTGTGTTGTGGTAGGATTATTACTATTTATTATGAAAAACTTTGCAAAACTTTAATAAAAATTGTTTTTTTTTTTTTTTAAACCAATTGGCAGGGCTGGAACTTCCGGTGGCGACCATGGAGGAGTAGGTCGCACATTCGATAGCCCCCGCCTGGAACGGACTTTCGGACCTTTTCTCCTAACTTTTCTCGGACTTTAGGGGATAGATCGGTGTAGCGAACAATATTAAGAAGGATTCCCCCTCCGATGTATGGCTAATTGGACTAGAAGTGGCCGTGTGAAAAGACTCAGCCCGGATAGAGTGAAGCAGTCGGAGCTGGTACCGCGGCGCAGCATGGCGGAGGGTCAGGACCAGGGAGCGGGGGCTCAGTGGTCTGAGGAGCAACAGATTAAGTTCTTTAAGGACTGTTTCGCTGAGCTGAAAAAGGACACGCTGGACCCGATCAAGGCTGCAGTCGATCAAATGGTATTGAGTCAGGTGGCCCAAGGGAAAGCGATCCAAGAAATTGAGCTGAAGTTATCTAGCCAGGAGGACTATCTAACCATGCTGGAGCACAAAGTGGAGGTGTTTGATGAGCACCACAAGAGAATGCAGGAGAGCTGGAGGACCTGGAGAACAGGTCCAGGAGGCAGAACTTAAGGATCATTGGCCTCCCTGAAGGAATTGAGGGGTCGAATGCGGGAGCATATGTGGCGAGCATGCTGGAGACGTGGATGGGGGCCGGGGCGTTTTCTCGGCCCCTGGAAGTGGATGGAGCGGATAGAGCCCTCGCAAGGAAGCCTAAGGGCCATGGTGAGGGCCATGGTGGTGCGCTTCCACCATTTTTCGGACAAAGAACTCGTCTTGCGGTGGGCCAAGAAGGAGCATCAGATGGGAGAATAGCGAGGTGCGCATCTATCAGGACCTGGGAGCGGAGCTGGCCAAAAGACGTGCTGAGTTTAATCGGGTGAAGGGGTTCCCCTCTTCAAGAAGGGGGTGAAATTCGGGATGCTGTATCCAGCGCGGTTGTGGGTCACGCACAAAGACCGGCATTTTTACTTTAGAGGCACCGGACGATGTATGGTCATTTATTAAAGAAAAGAAGTTGGAAGCATCTTAAAAGGACACTTAAGTCTCGAAGAAGTTATGTGACGGCGGTTTGTAATCTTTGTAATTTTTGTATCAGTTCAAATAAGATTGTATGTTGTTCTGGGTTAAGTATTGGGCTGGGGTGGTGGTTTGAGTGTGCTTTGTTTTTGCAGGGATTTGTTGCAGAGGGGGGAGGGGGCCCCGAAGTTGGTACTATTCTGTGGGAAGTTGGGTCTTGTTTCAAGCGATTGTTTCTTCATTGATTTATGTTAATTTATTTTACTTGAGGTTGTTTACTTACTGGGGACTGCGATGTTGTTAAATGGTTTATTCAGGTCGGGAGAGGGGTTCGAACAATAGGGAGCCAGACTGTTTGGCACCGGGGCGGGGGTTGTCGGGGTCAGCATGGTTCAGCTGACTCTCGGAAGCAAGGTGGGGGGTGAGCATGTGCTAAGATGATGCTTGACCTGGGGGATCAGGTTTTGGGTGCTGTTGTTGGAGGGGGGGGGGGGGGAAGCTGCTTCGCTGCCAGGGGAGGAACTATTATTCGGGGAACAAAAGGTAGCAGCCCCCCGTCCAGGCTGATTACGTGGAATGTGAGAGGTTTGAATGGGCCAATCAAAAGGGCTCGCGTTTTCACGCATTTAAAGGGACTGAAGGCAGACATAGCTTCAGGAGACACATCTAAAGATTATTGATCAGACGAGATTGAGAAACGGGTGGGTTGGTCAGGTGTTTCACTCTGGGCTGGACTCAAAGACCAGGGGGTAGCAATATTGATCAGCAAGTGAGTGGCGTTTGAGGCTGGAAGAATTGTGGCAGATAAGGGGGGTAGATATATAATGGTGAGTGGGAAGTTGGAGGGTGCGCGGGTGGTGCTTGTGAACGTATATGCGCCGAACTGGGACGATGTGGGATTTATGAGGCGGGTGTTAGGCAAGATCCCGGACCTGGAGTCTTACGGCCTGATCATTGGGGGGGACTTTAACACGGTCATTGATCCCGATCTGGACAGGTCAAAATCCAGGACTGGAAGGAGGCCTGCCCGCGGCGAAGGAGTTGAGGGGTTTCATGGAGCAGATGGGGGTGGTAGACCCGTGGAGATTCGAGCGGCCGAAGGCGAAGGAGTTTTTGTTTTTTTCTCATGTCCATAAAGTTTACTCCAGCATTGATTTTTTTGTTCAGAGCAGGGGGCTGATTCCGAAGGTGGCAATTGCAGTCTCTGATCATGCCCCGCATTGAATGGATATGCGGTTGAGTGAGGAGAGAGGGCAGCGCCCGCTGTGGAGACTGGATGTGGGGTTGTTAGCGGATGAAGCGGTCTGCGGGCGGGTGAATAAGTCCATCCAGAATTACCTGGATACAAATGATATGGTATCAGCAGCGACGGTTTGGGAGGCTCTGAAGGCAGTTGTAAGAGGGGAACTAATTTCGATTCGGTCCCATAGAGAAAAGGTGGATCGAGCAGAGGGGGAGAGATTAGTGGAAGAGATACTTCGAGTGGATAGGAGATATGCGGAGGCCCCGGACGCTGGGCTCCTTGAGGGAGCGCCGGAAGCTGCAGGCAGAGTTTAAGTTGTTGACCACGGGGAGGGCGGTGGAGCAGTTGAGGAGGGCAAGGAGGGTGGTCTACGAATATGGGGAGAAGGCGAGCAAGATGCTGGCGCACCAGCTTAGGAAGAGAGAAGCGGCCAGGGAGATTGGGAGAGTAAGGAATAGGGAGGGCAACATGGTCTTGGACCCGGGGGGGGGGGGGAACGACATTTTTAAAGAATTTCATAGCAAATTATATGAGTCGGAACCCCCGTCTGGTGTAGAAGGGATGAGGCAATTCCTTGATCAGTTGAGGTTTCTGAGGGTGGAGGAGGACCTGGTGGAGGGGCTGGGGGCCACGATTGAGGCAGAGGAAATTGTTAAAGGACTGGAGGACATGCAGTGGGGCAAGGCTCCGGGGCCGGACGGTTACCCGGTAGAATTTTATGAGAAGTTCTCAGAGGTGTTGTGCCCACTGCTAATGAGGACCTTTAACGAGGCTAAAGAGAGGGGGATCCTCCCCCAATGATGTTGCAGGCCTCGATTTCACTCATTCTTAAATGAGAGAAGGACCCGGAGCAATGTGGGTCATATTGGCCGATCTTGCTTTTGAACGTAGATGTCCCGGGGGTGATAGGGGAGGACCAGACCGGATTAGTTAAGGGCAGACAGCTCATTGCTAACGTTCGGAGGATTTTGAACGTAATTATGATGCCCTCAGAAGGAGAGGAGGCGGAGGTGGTAATGGCGATGGACGCGGAGAAGGCTTTTGATCGGGTGGAGTGGGAGTATTTATGGGAGACGCTGGGAAGGTTTGGGTTTGGTGAGGGCTTTATTGACTGGGTGTGGTTGCTCTACCAGGCGCCGGTAGCGAGTGTGTGCATGAACCGGCTGAGGTTGGGGTACTTTAAGCAACACCGACGGACGAGGCAAGGGTGCTCCCTCTCCCTGTTGCTGCTCGCTCTGGCTATAGAGCCATTGGCCATGCGCTGAGAGCATCAAGGAAGTGGCAGGGGCTGGTTCGGGAGGGGGGGGGGCGGGGGGGAGCACCGGGTTTCGCTGTACACGGACGATCTGCTCTTGTATATCACGGACCCGGTGGAGGGGATGGGAGAGGTTATGCTGATTTTGGGGGAATTTGGCAGGTTTTCGGGATACAAATTGAACATGGGAAAAAGTAAATTGTTCGTGATCCAGGCAAGGGGGCAGGAGAGGAGACTGAAGGAGCTGCCGCTCAGCGTGGTAGAGAGGAACTTTCGTTACCTGGGAATACAGGTGGCTCAGAAATGGGAGGCATAACACAGGTTCAACCTAACCCGGCTGGTGGAGCAAATGGAGGGGGACTTTAAAAGATGGGATATGCAGGGCAGCACGGTGGCGCAGTGGTTAGCATTGCTGCCTCACGGCGCCGAGGTCCCAGGTTCGATCCCGGCTCTGGGTCACTGTCCGTGTGGAGTTTGCACGTTCTCCCTGTGTTTGCGTGGGTTTCGCCCCCACAACCCAAAGATGTGCAGGGTAGGTGCATTGGCCACGCTAAATTGCCCCTTAATTGGAAAAAATGAATTGGGTACTCTAAATTTATTTTTAAAAAGATGGTATATGCTCCCACTATCGCTGGCGGGGAGGGTACAGACCGTGAAAATGACGGTCCTTCCCAGATTTTTGTTTGTCTTCCAGTGCCTCCCCATCTTCATCCCTTAGGTCTTTTTCAAGCGGGTAAACAAGATTATTTTGGGCTTTGAATGGGCGAATAAAACCCAGCGTGTGAAGAAAATGTTGTTGGAGCGCAGTCGGGGGGAGGGTGGGTTGGTGCTGCCGAAGTTCTGCAACTACTACTGGACGGCGAATATAGCGAAGTGGGTGGTGGGGGAGGGGTCGACATGGGAGCGATGGCGACGGCGTCAAGCAAAGGCACCAGTTTGGGAGCATTGGTAATGGCACCTCTGCCGTTCTCGCCGGCCCGTTACTCCACAGTGGTGGTGGTGGCATTGAGGATCTGGGGCAAAGGAGGCGGGTGGAGGGTGCGTCGGTCTGGACCCCGATTTGCAATAACCACAGGTTCGCACGGGGCAGGATAGATGGAGGGTTCCGGAGCTGGCAGAGAGCAGGAATTAGACGGATGGGAGATCTAGTCATGGCAGTTTTCCCAGACTGAAGGCGCTGGAGGACAAGTTCAAGTTGCTGCCAGGGAATGGTTTCAGGTATCTGCAAGTGCGGGACTTTCTGAGGAAACAGGTGTTGGCTTTCCCGCTGTTGCCGCCACGGGGGATACAGGACAGAGTAGTGTCCAGTACCTGGGTAGGGGAGGGGAAAGTGTTGGATATCTATCAGGAGTTGTTGGAGGCGGAGCAGAGCCCAGTGGAGGAACTGAAGGGCAAGTGGGAGGAGGAGATGGGTGGGGAGTTAGAGGCGGGTCTGTGGGCAGACACCCTAATCAGGGTTAATTCCTCCTCATCATGTGCCGGGCTCAGTCTAATACAGTTTAAAGTGGTACACCGGGCACACATGACGGCGGCGAGGATGAGCAAGTTTTTCGGGGTCGAAGATAGATGTGCGAGGTGTGCGGGAAGCCCAGCAAACCATGTCCACATGTTTTGGGCATGCCTGAAGCTTGGAGGATTATGGCAGGGGTTTGCCATGGCAATGTCCAAGGTGCTAGGTACGCGGGTGGTGCCGAGTCCAGCGATGGCGATCTTTGGAGTGTCAGAAGACCCGGGAGATCAGGGAGTGAAAGAGACCGACATTATGGCCTTTGCCTCCCTGGTAGCCCGGAGACGGATCCTTTTAATGTGGAGGGACTCGAGGCCCACGAGTGTGGAGACTTAGGTCAGTGACATGGCTGGGTTTCTCAAGCTGGAGAAAATAAAGCTTATCTTGAGGAGGTCAATGCTGGGGTTCTCTCGGAGGTGGCAGCCGTTCGTCGACTTCCTCGGGGAAAATTAAAATGTCAGCAGAAGCAGCATTCTGAAGGGGGGGAGGGCGGGCGGGTAGGTGCAATATGGTTAAGGGATGTACAGAAGGGGTTGGGTGGGTAATGTCTAGTTTACCATGTTGATGTTTATGTTATTATTATTTTGTTTGTTATAAACATTTTGCAAATACTTCAATAAAAATATATATTTTTAAAACAATTGGCAGGGCTCGCACCCAACAGGGCAGGTACGTAAACATGATTGTCTAACCCTGTTACAGCGGGAGCCGCCCTACTTCAGGAGGCCTGTTCCTTACCCTTTTCTTTTAGGCATTCAAGGAAGGCTGCCTTATCCTTCGTACTGATCAAATCAATCCGCCCATTTTGAAATGAAAAAATGAATGAAAATCGCTTATTGTCACAAGTAGGCTTCAATGAAGTTACTGTGAAAAGCCCCTAGTCGCCACATTCCGGCGCCTGTTCGGGGAGGCTGTTACGGGAATTGAACCGTGCTGCTGGCCTGCCTTGGTCTGCTTTCAAAGCCAGCAATTTAGCCCTGTGATAAACAGCACCAATTTTCCACCCATTTTCGCCCAATTTTCACCCATTTTCTGTTCTTTGCCAGCAACTATGACTCTGACGTCCTGATTTCCCGCAGTGATCGCACATCCCCTTCTTTCCCCTGCATTCCTTTCCCATATGTCCCGCCTTTCTGCAATCATAACAGTTTCCTGTGATTTTCTTGCTTGGTTGGTCAACTCGTGCTGCCACTATCTTTTCTCGTTTTACTTTGCCTGCTTCTTGTCCATCCGGTTGTCTGGCATCCACCTGACTCACCCATTGGACCGCAGCATCGTAAGGGGGTAGCGAGAGTCCATCTTTAAACATCTGAATAAAGGGGGCATCATCCCGTTGGGGATTCGCTTGTCCTGATGATTCGCAATATGCGTCAAATAATCGTTCCCCATTATCACTACTAGGTTCCCCTTTCTTCTGTCTTGTAGCCTGGGTCATTCTCCAACTTGTGGTGGGGTCCCCCAAGCCAGTACAGACATCCACTTTAAACGGGTTATAGGCTGCCTGTTGGGTGGCCCGTGTTGCATTTGCTGTGACTGTGCTTGCCCAATCCCCGTCTCGGAAATTGGCTGCTGGGTTCTCCACTTATCTGCTGGACATCTTGCCCTTAGTAATTGGTGTCAATCTTGCGGGTGTAAATCATGAACCTCCCACATCTCTTCTGCATTCCTCCAAAAATCTGTGTTTTTACTACGGGGGTTAAGGGTGCCTAAATCTTTCCAAATAGCTTGTTCTCTAGTTGTGTGAAGGCTTTGTATCTATCATGTGCGACATTAGTATAACGCTGGACAGGGGCGCATTTAATTTCTGTTATTTGTAGTTTGTTCTCAATGTGTAGGGGGTGTTGGAGGCATATGGGGGTGGATTTTCTTGGCGGGAGTCGTTTAAAAGGTCAGTATTTTGTCTTTTTGTTGCCTGAGCATAATTTATACTAGTTACCAACTGGTGAACTAAGATGCCCCTTGCCTTTCTCATAGAATTTACAGTGCAGAAGGAGACCATTCGGCCCATCGAGTCTGCACCAGCTCTTGGAAAGAGCACCCTACCCAACGTCAACACCTCCACCCTATCCCCAAAACCCAGTAACCCCACCCAACACTAAGGGCAATTTTGGACACTAAGGGCAATTTATCATGGCCAATCCACCTAACATTCTGGTCGTGTCTCGCTTCTGTTTCTCCCACCATTATCTTTGTGCTAAGGGGGCTGCGTCGAGATCCCACCCAGCTTTAATCATTTTCTGTACTCGGTCCTTTCGTTCTTGTCTGAACACCAGACTCAGGGATCCTGAGGGACCCAGAAGAGGGGCTTTTTACCTCTCTTTTCCATGATTTGTTAACAGTGTCGTCGATCAACCGCGTCTCCAGTTCCCATATGCGACTGTGTTCAGAGGCTTTACTAATCATCCACTCACTTGGAGTGGTGGTCCTGGCTTGTCACTATGTCTCGGTATATGAATAAATCCCATGACCGTTAACACTCGACATTCTGAGCGTTTCGGATTCCCAGCTAACTCTGGCCTTTATGTGGGGCACAATTATCCCCTTAATTCAGACTCAGTATGGGTCCTCGAGCAGCTACTTGCCTGGTTCACTGGCTCGAGCGGCGCCAAGCTCCGCATAATCCTGCCGACTACGCCGATTGTTGGGTGAAAATATTCACAACTAGACCTTAACATGAACAAAAGAAGCAATTTATTGTTGCAGAGCTCTGGGAGAAGGTCCTAGACCCCTCACTCTTGCCGGCACACTTTCTCACTGAGCTCTGGCTTAAACTGGGTTAATATACTCTTTCAAAAGCAAAATTAGTTCACATTCTCATTTACATACAGCCAATCAATTTTCTTAGTATCGCAGTTCATATATAGTTATCAATTCTTTACACAGTATCAAGTCAGATGGCTCAGTAAGTATCTGTGGTTACTTTAAATTGACGATCACCCAGTGTTGTGTGCTGACTAGTATCTCTTATCATTAAAAGAGAACCTATTTATGTATGGGCGGCATAGTAGCACAGTGTTTAGCACTGTTGCTTCACAGCTTCAGGGCCCCAGGTTCGATTCCCAACTTGGCTCACTGTCTGTGCGGAATTTGCACATTCTCCCTGTGTCTGTGTGGGTTTCCTCCGGGTGTTCCGGTTTCCTACCACAAGTCCCGAAAGACGAGCTGTTAGGTAATTTGGACGTTCTGAATTTTCCCTCTGTGTAATCCGAACAGGTGCCGGAATGTGGCGACTAGGGACTTCTCATTGCAGTGTTAATGTAAGCCTATATGTGACAATAAAGATTATTATTATTTGCTGGATTTTTGGATGGACAATAGTTAAGTAAGATAGATTTGTCCCAATCATACCTCCAGCTTCTAATTTAGAAATTCAATGTGCATGTGATGTATCACCCTACAGGGTAGGTTTGGTATTATATGTCTCCCATATCCAAATGGAGATGGAAGAGCAATAGCTTTTGCTTTGTGAATGTGGACCAGCGCTGCTCAGAATTATGCTCAATTGGAAAAGGAAGCCTTGAGTATGATTTTTGGAATGAAATGAATGAAATAATAATCGCTTATGGTCACAAGTAGGCTTCAATGAAGTTACTGTGAAAAGCCCCTAGTCGCCACATTCCGGCACCTGTTCGGGGAGGCCGGGAATTGAACCCACGCTGCTGGCCTTGTTCTGCATTACAAGCCAGCTGTTTAGCCCACTGTGCTAAACCAACCCAATCACGACCTGCCGGAGTTAAATGCTCTCAACTATTATCCTGTCAGGTTGATGCCTGCATGCCTTAGCACAAGTTCCTTGCTTAGTGTGAGGGATATAATGCGCCATCGATCACTCAGTTGCCTGTCTCACCTTGAACGTCTGCAAGCCTCAGCGCATACTAAATATAATCAGGAATAAGCGAATGACTAGGGAAAGAGTAGGACCAGTCAAGGACAGGGATGGGAAATTGTGTGTGGAGTCTGAAGAGATAGGCGAGATACTAAATGAATATTTTTCGTCAGTATTCACTCAGGAAAAAGATAATGTTGTGGAGGAGAATGCTGAGCCCCAGGCTAATAGAATATATGGCATTGAGGTACGTAGGGAAGAGGTGTTGGCAATTCTGGACAGGCTGAAAATAGATAAGTCCCCGGGACCTGATGGGATTTATCCTAGGATTCTATGGGAGGCCAGGGAAGAGATTGCTGGACCTTTGGCTTTGATTTTTATGTCATCATTGGCTACAGGAATAGTGCCAGAGGACTGGAGGACAGCAAATGTGGTCCCTTTGTTCAAAAAGGGGAGCAGAGACAACCCCGGCAACTATAGACCGGTGAGCCTCACGTCTGTAGTGGGTAAAGTCTTGGAGGGGATTATAAGGGACAAGATTTATAATCATCTAGATAGGAATGATATGATCAGTGATAGTCAGCATGGCTTTGTGAAGGGTAGGTCATGCCTCACAAACCTTATTGAGTTCTTTGAGAAGGTGACTGAACAGGTAGACGAGGGTAGAGCAGTTGATGTGGTGTATATGGATTTCAGCAAAGCGTTTGATAAGGTTCCCCACGGTAGGCTATTGCAAAAAATACGGAGGCTGGGGATTAAGGGTGATTTAGAGATGTGGATCAGAAATTGGCTAGCTGAAAGAAGACAGAGGGTGGTGGTTGATGGGAAATGTTCAGAATGGAGTACAGTCACAAGTGGAGTACCACAAGGATCTGTTCTGGGGCCGTTGCTGTTTGTCATTTTTATCAATGACCTAGAGGAAGGCACAGAAGGGTGGGTGAGTAAATTTGCAGATGATACTAAAGTCGGTGGTGTTGTCGATAGTGTGGAAGGATGTAGCAGGTTACAGAGGGATATAGATAAGCTGCAGAGCTGGGCTGAGAGGTGGCAAATGGAGTTTAATGTAGAGAAGTGTGAGGTGATTCACTTTGGAAGGAATAACAGGAATGCGGAATATTTGGCTAATGGTAAAGTTCGTGAAAGTGTGGCTGAGCAGAGGGATCTAGGTGTCCATGTACATAGATCCCTGAAAGTTGCCACCCAGGTTGATAGGGTTGTGAAGAAGGCCTATGGAGTGTTGGCCTTTATTGGTAGAGGGATTGAGTTCCGGAGTCGGGAGGTCATGTTGCAGCTGTACAGAACTCTGGTCCGGCCGCATTTGGAGTATTGCGTACAGTTCTGGTCACCGCATTATAGGAAGGACGTGGAGGCTTTGGAGCGGGTGCAGAGGAGATTTACCAGGATGTTGCCTGGTATGGAGGGAAAATCTTATGAGGAAAGGCTGACGGACTTGAGGTTGTTTTCGTTGGAGAGAAGAAGGTTAAGAGGAGACTTAATAGAGGCATACAAAATGATCAGGGGGTTGGATAGGGTGGACAGTGAGAGCCTTCTCCCGCGGATGGATATGGCTGGCACGAGGGGACATAACTTTAAACTGAGGGGTAATAGATATAGGACAGAGGTCAGAGGTAGGTTCTTTACGCAAAGAGTAGTGAGGCCGTGGAATGCCCTACCTGCTACAGTAGTGAACTCGCCAACATTGAGGGCATTTAAAAGTTTATTGGATAAACATATGGATGATAATGGCATAGTGTAGGTTAGATGGCTTTTGTTTCGGTGCAACATCGTGGGCCGAAGGGCCTGTACTGCGCTGTATTGTTCTATGTTCTATGTTCTATGTTCTATAACATAAACGTATGAATGCATTAAAATCTCGATGGGGAGGCGGTGGCGAAGTGGTATTGTCACTGGACTAGTGATCCAGAGTACTGCTCTGGGGGTCCCAGGTTCAAATCCCACTGCAGATGGTGAAATTTGAATCAATAAAAATTAAAAGTCTAATGCTGACCATGAAACCATTGTCAATCGTTGTAAAAACTCATCTGGTTCACTACTGTCCTTTAGGGAAGGAAATCTGTCATCCTTATCCTTAATGTGACTCCAGACCCACAGCTAAGTAGTTGACTCTGAACTGTAATTAGGGTTGGGCAATAAATGCTGGCATATATGAGACGCCTATGAACGAATAAAAAAAATAGTAACAGACTATTTAACTATTTAACATACTAACTTCCAACCTAATAAAGACAGTTTGACTTGTCCAATTACACAGATGGGCAGCACAGAACACCAAGCTGGCACAATTCATAAAGTCAAAATGGGGTATCAATTTATAAATTTGTGAGTGCCGTCGAACATCGTAAGGTAACGCTCTCAGGGCATAATATACCAAGTTCTATAAATGTACACTAGTGCCATCAGTGGGTTGTTTTAGGGTACTGCAATTTAGATCATTTTGAGATTAATTGAAAATGTGGAAATACTTTACCAGAAACAGATGGAGAAATATGTAGAAAAGAATTCAGTCATGTTAATATTTATATTAATAAGCAAATAAGTTATATCGCATATGGTATTGACTCCAAAAAGTCAGAACCTGCCTGATTTCTAATGTTTGCTCATTTGAAGATGTCCAGATCCTTGGCCAAATCCTAAATTATTAGTATGATTCATTTAGGGACCAATAATGTTTGTTTAAGTGGACAAAGTTTAAAATTTAAGGATATTTGCTCAGTGAGAAAATTCCACAAGTTTCGAACAAACAACAATAAGCTTTACACAAGGTCAGAAAGTTAAAACATTTACATTGTCTATCTTAGGCATTAGGAACAGAAGTAGGCAATTCAGCCCTTTGAGCCTGCTCCGCCATTTAATCATGGCTGATCTCTTCCTGGTCTCAAAGCCAGGAAGTTTCCCCACCTGTTCCCCATATCCCTTTAACTCATTTTAAAAATCAGAAATATATCTATTTCCTTCTTAGAAACCATTTAATGATCCCGGTGGAGTTGGCCTCCACATTGCTGGAGGAGGGGCTGACGACAGAGGGACTGGAAAAGGGTGCAGTGTCAGCGGTTTACGGAGCTATTTTGGAAGAGAAGAAGGCACCACTGGAAGGGATCAAAGCAACGTGGGAGGAAGAGTTGGGAGAGAATATGGAGAGGTGGGTTCTGGTGTGAGATGCTCCGGAGAGTGAATGCCTCCACCTCGTGCGTGGTATACAGAGCACACCTCACGGGGGCGAGGATGAGCCGATTCTTTGAAGGAGTAGAAGATGTGTCTGAACGTTGCGGGGGGGGGGGGGCGCTAATCACGTTCATATGTTTTGGTCCTGCCCAAAGCTAAGGGATTAGTGGAAGGAGGTTTTTAGGGTAATTTCTAAAGTGGTGCACGTGAAACTTGACCCGGGAGCCCATATTCGGGGTGTCGGACCAGCCAGGGTTGGAAACGGGTGCAGAGGCAGATGTTGTAGCCTTCGCTTCATTGATCGCCCAAAGGCGGAACCTGATAAGTTGGAGAGCAACCTCTCCACCCTGTGCCCTTGTGTGGGAGGGGGGTGGAGAGGGGGGGGGGGGGGACCTGTTGGAATTCTTGACTCTTGTGAAGGTTAAGTTTGAACGGAGGGGAAGGATGGAGGGGTTCTACAATTCATGGGCATTATTCATTATGCACTTTCAAGAACTGGATAACATCGAACATTAGTTGGGGGGGGGGGGCTGGGTGGGAGGGTTAGAACATAGAACATTACAGCGCAGTACAGGCCCTTCGGCCCTCGATGTTGCACCGACCTGTGAAACCACTCTAAAGCCCATCTACACTATTCCCTTATCGTCCATATGTCTATCCAATGACCATTTGAATGCGCTTAGTGTTGGCGAGTCCACTACTGTTGCAGGCAGTGCATTCCACGCCCTTACTACTCTCTGAGTAAAGAACCTACCTCTGACATCTGTCCTATATCTTTCTCACCTCAATTTAAAGCTATGTCCCCTCGTGCTAGACATCACCATCCGAGGAAAAAGGCTCTCACTGTCCACCCTATCCAATCCTCTGATCATCTTGTATGCCTCAATTAAGTCACCTCTTAACCTTCTTCTGGGGCTGTTTAGCACAGGGCTAAATCGCTGGCTTTGAAAGCAGACCAAGGCAGGCCAGCAGCACGGTTCAATTCCCGTAACAGCCTCCCCGAACAGGCGCCGGAATGTGGCGACTAGGGGCTTTTCACAGTAACTTCAATTGAAGCCTCCTTGTGACAAGCGATTTTCATTCTAACGAAAACAGCCTCAAGTCCCTCAGCCTTTCCTCATAAGATCTTCCCTCCATACCAGGCAACATTCTGGTAAATCTCCTCTGCACCCTTTCCAATGCTTCCACATCCTTCCTATAATGCGGCGACCAGAATTGCACGCAATACTCCAAATGCGGCCGCACCAGAGTTTTGTACAGCTGCAACATGACCTCATGGCTCTGAAACTCAATCCCTCTACCAATAAAAGCTAACACACCGTACGCCTTCTTAACAACCCTCTCAACCTGGGTGGCAACTTTCAGAGATCTATGTACATGGACACCGGGATCTCTCTGCTCATCCACACTGCCAAGAATCTTACCATTAGCCCAGTACTCTGTCTTCCTGTTATTCCTTCCAAATGAATCACCTCACACTTTTCTGCATTAAACTCCATTTGCCACCTCTCAGCCCAGCGCTGCAGCTTATCTATGTCCCTCTGTAACTTGTAACATCCTTCCGCACTGTCCACAACTCCACCGACTTTAGTGTCATCTGCAAATTTACTCACCCATCCTTCTACGCCCTCCTCCAGGTCATTTATAAAAATGACAAACAGCAGTGGCCGCAAAACAGATCCTTGTGGTACACCACTAGTAACTGGACTCCAGTCTGAACATTTCCCATCAACCACCACCCTTTGTCGTCTATGTTCTTCAGTTCCCGCCTAAAATTGTTATAATTAGCCTTCCCCCAATTTGGCTATTCTCCAGTCCTCTGGGACATCCCCTGAAGACAGTGAGGATCCAAAGATTTCTGTCAAGGCCTCAGCAATTTCTTCTCCAGCCTCCTTCAGTATTCTGGGGTAGATCCCATCAGGCCCTGGGGACTTATCTACCTTAATATTTTTTAAGACACCCAACACCTCGTCTTTTTGTATCTCAATGTGACCCAGGCTATCTACACATCCTTCTCCAGACTCAACATCTACCAATTTCTTCTCTTTGGTGAATACTGATGCAAAGTATTCATTTAGTACCTCGCCCATTTCCTCTGGCTCCACACATAGATTCCCTTGCCTATCCTTCAGTGGGCCAACCCTTTCCCTGGCTACCCTCTTGCTTTTTATGTACGTGTAAAAAGCCTTGGGATTTTCCTTAACCCTATTTGCCAATGACTTTTCGTGACCCCTTATAGCCCTCCTGACTCCTTGCTTAAGTTCCTTCCTACTTTCCTTATATTCCACGCAGGCTTCGTCTGTTCCCAGCCTTTTAGCCCTGACAAATGCCTCCTTTTTCTTTTTGACGAGGCCTACAATATCTCTCGTTATCCAAGGTTCCCGAAAATTGCCGTATTTATCCTTCTTCCTCACAGGAACATGCCGGTCCTGAATTCCTTTCAACTGACACTTGAAAGCCTCCCACATGTCAGATGTTGATTTGCCCTCAAACATCCGCCCCCAATCTATGTTCTTCAGTTCCCGCCTAATATTGTTATAATTAGCCTTCCCCCAATTTAGCACATTTATCCTAGGACCACTCTTATCCTTGTCCACCAGTACTTTAAAACTTACTGAATTGTGGTCACTGTTACCGAAATGCTCCCCTACTGAAACATCTACCACCTGGCCGGGCTCATTCCCCAATACCAGGTCCAGTACCGCCCCTTCCCTAGTTGGACTGTCTACATATTGTTTTAAGAAGCCCTCCTGGATGCTCCTTACAAACTCCGCCCCGTCTAAGCCCCTGGCACTAAGTGAGTCCCAGTCAATATTGGGGAAGTTGAAGTCTCCCATCACCACAACCCTGTTGTTTTTACTCTTTTCCAAAATCTGTCTACCTATCTGCTCCTCTATCTCCCGCTGGCTGTTGGGAGGCCTGTAGTAAACACCCAACATTGTGACTGCACCCTTCTTATTCCTGATCTCTACCCATATAGCCTCACTGCCCTCTGAGGTGTCCTCCCGCAGTACAGCTGTGATATTCTCCCGAACCAGTAGCGCAACTCCGCCTCCCCTTTTACATCCCCCTCTACCCCGCCTGAAACATCTAAATCCTGGAACGTTTATAGAACATAGAACATAGAACAATACAGCGCAGTACAGGCCCTTCGGCCCACGATGTTGCACCGAAACAAAAGCCATCTAACCTACACTATGCCATTATCATCCATATGTTTATCCAATAAACTTTTAAATGCCCTCAATGTTGGCGAGTTCACTACTGTAGCAGGTAGGGCATCCCACAGCCTCACTACTCTTTGCGTAAAGAACCTACCTCTGACCTCTGTCCTATATCTATTACCCCTCAGTTTAAAGTTATGTCCCCTCGTGCCAGCCATATCCATCCGCGGGAGAAGGCTCTCACTGTCCACCCTATCCAACCCCCTGATCATTTTGTATGCCTCTATTAAGTCTCCTCTTAACCTTCTTCTCTCCAACAAAAACAACCTCAAGTCCATCAGCCTTTCCTCATAAGATTTTCCCTCCATACCAGGCAACATCCTGGTAAATCTCCTCTGCACCCGCTCCAAAGCCTCCACGTCCTTCCTATAATGCGGTGACCAGAACTGTACGCAATACTCCAAATGCGGCCGTACCAGAGTTCTGTACAGCTGCAACATGACCTCCCGACTCCGGAACTCAATCCCTCTACCAATAAAGGCCAACACTCCATAGGCCTTCTTCACAACCCTATCAACCTGGGTGGCAACTTTCAGGGATCTATGTACATGGACACCTAGATCCCTCTGCTCATCCACACTTTCAAGAACTTTACCATTAGCCAAATGTTCCGCATTCCTGTTATTCCTTCCAAAGTGAATCACCTCACACTTCTCTACATTAAACTCCATTTGCCACCTCTCAGCCCAGCTCTGCAGCTTATCTATATCCTTCTGTAACCTGCTACATCCTTCCACACTATCGACAACACCACCGACTTTAGTATCGTCTGCAAATTTACTCACCCACCCTTCTGTGCCTTCCTCTAGGTCATTGATAAAAATGACAAACAGCAACGGCCCCAGAACAGATCCTTGTGGTACTCCACTTGTGACTGTACTCCATTATGAACATTTCCCATCAACCACCACCCTCTGTCTTCTTTCAGCTAGCCAATTTCTGATCCACATCTCTAAATCACCCTCAATCCCCAGCCTCCGTATTTTTTGCAATAGCCTACCGTGGGGAACCTTATCAAACGCTTTGCTGAAATCCATATACACCACATCAACTGCTCTACCCTCGTCTACCTGTTCAGTGGCCTTCTCAAAGAACTCAATAAGGTTTGTGAGGCATGACCTACCCTTCACAAAGCCATGCTGCCAATCCTGCCCTTCCCTCAACCAGGTCTCTGTAATGGCAACAACATCATAGTTCCAAGTACTAATCCAAGCTCTAAGTTCATCTGCCTTACCCGTAATACTTCTTGCATTAAAACAAATGCACTTCAGGCCACCAGACCCGCTGTGTTCAGCAACTTCTCCCCGTCTGCTCTGCCTCAGAGCCCCACTGTCCCTATTCCCTAGTTCACCCTCAATGCTCTCACCTTCTGACCTATTGCTCCCGTGCCCACCCCCCTGCCATACTAGTTTAAACCCTCCCGTGTGACACTAGCAAACCTCGCGGCCAGGTTATTTATGCCTCTCCGGTTTAGATGCAACCCGTCCTTCTTATATAGGTCACACCTGCCCCGGAAGAGCTCCCAGTGGTCCAGATAACGGAAACCCTCCCTCCTACACCAGCTGTTTAGCCACGTGTTTAGCTGCTCTATCTTCCTATTTCTAGCCTCACTGGCATGTGGCACAGGGAGTAATCCCGAGATTACAACCCTAGAGGTCCTGTCTTTTAACTTTCTGCCTAGCTCCCTGAACTCCTGCTGCAGGACCTCATGCCCCTTCCTGCCTATGTCGTTAGTACCAATATGTACAACGACCTCTGCCTGTTTGCCCTCCCCCTTCAGGATGCCCTCTACCCGTTCGGAGACATCCTGGACCCTGGCACCAGGGAGGCAACATACCATCCTGGAGTCTCTTTCACGTCCGCAGAAGCGCCTATCTGTGCCCCTGACAATAGAGTCCCCTATTACTATTACTCTTCTGCGCTTTGACCCTCCCTTCTGAACATCAGAGCCAGCCGTGGTGCCACTGCTCTGGCTGCTGCTGTTTTCCCCTGATAGGCTATCCCCCCGACAGTATCCAAAGGGGTATACCTGTTCGAGAGGGGGACAACCACAGGGGATTCCTGCACTGACTGCCTGCCCTTTCTAGTGGTCACCCATTTCTCTGCCTGCACCTTGGGTGTGACCACATTTACATAACTGCGATCTATGACGCTTTCCACCAACTGCATGCTCCTAAGTGCATCCAATTGCTGCTCCAACCGAACCATGCGGTCTGTGAGGAGCTCCAGTTGGGTGCACTTTCTGCAGATGAAGCCACCCGGGACGCTGGAAGCCTCCTGGACCTGCCACATCTCACAGTCAGAGCACTGCACCCCTCTACCTGACATTGCGTCAATTAATTAAAGTTAATATTTAAAAAAAAATTTTTTTTTTAAATATATATTTTTTTAAATTTCAAAGTTACTGTTAACTATCTGATTCCTAGCACTAGATTTCTAATAGAAATGCGAAAGCTAAATATAGTACTCTCCGATCTCTGGCTTAGATACCGCTCTAAATTATAATTAAGTAATTATGTTTAATTAGTTACCAATGCTTAATTTTTTTAATTTAGTGTAGATACCCAACCAGCCACTCAGGCCACAGCTTTTCTGTGATGTCACTTCAGTTTCCCCCCCGTCACACACAATTTGAAAAAGTTATAAAATTAAAAATGAGTAAAAATCACTTACTTACCTTCTTACCTTCTGAGTGTCTTAGATGTTCTCAGGTTCTCTCCCTGACAGAGACTGCTCCTCCACCTCCGAACCTTGACCTGCACAATGCTAATAATATAATATAATAATAATATAATATGGCACTTACCTCACACCAATGGGTCTTATTATTAGGTTAGAGGAGGAGGGCGGGTGGGAGACACTACACGTGTAGTGTCTCGGGTTTCCTCTCCACCAGAATTTATTGGTTGGGGGGGGGGTGGGGGGGGGGGGGCTTCCCAGAAGTCCGCGGGTCGAAAAAAATAAAACAGAAAAGATGTGTTTTTTAAAAAGGATAAACTTACCTCCCAGAAATCACTTGCGCACCGCTCCCGCTGAAATCGACTGGCCTGTTCCTGTGAAGGTAAGTGTTTTTAAAGGATAAACTTACCTCCCAGAAATCACTTGCGCACCGCTCCCGCTGAAATCGACTGGCCTGTTCCTGTGAAGGTAAGTGTTTTTAAAGGATAAACTTACCTCCCAGAAATCACTTGCGCACCGCTCCCGCTGAAATCGACTGGCCTGTTCCTGTGAAGGTAAGTGTTTTTAAAGGATAAACTTACCTCCCAGAAGTCACTTGCGCACCGCTCCCGTTGAAATCGACTGGCCTGTTCCTGTGAAGGTAAGTGTTTTTAAAGGATAAACTTACCTCCCAGAAATCACTTGCGCACCGCTCCCGCTGAAATCGACTGGCCTGTTCCTGTGAAGGTAAGTGTTTTTAAAGGATAAACTTACCTCCCAGAAATCACTTGCGCACCGCTCCCACTGAAATCGACTGGCCTGTTCCTGTGAAGGTAAGTGTTTTTAAAGGATAAACGTACCTCCCAGAAATCACTTGCGCACCGCTCCCGCTGAAATCGACTGGCCTGTTCCTGTGAAGGTAAGTGTTTTTAAAGGATAAACTTACCTCCCAGAAATCACTTGCGCACCGCTCCCACTGAAATCGACTGGCCTGTTCCTGTGAAGGGAAGTGTTTTTAAAGGATAAACTTACCTCCCAGAAGTCACTTGCGCACCGCTCCCGCTGAAATCGACTGGCCTGTTCCTGTGAAGGTAAGTGTTTTTAAAGGATAAACTTACCTCCCAGAAATCGCTTGCGCACCGCTCCCGCTGAAATTGACTGGCCTGTTCCTGTGAAGGTAAGTGTTTTTAAAGGATAAACTTACCTCCCAGAAATCACTTGCGCACCGCTCCCACTGAAATCGACTCTGTTTAAGAAGGGTAGCAAGGATAATCCAGGGAACTACAGGCCGGTGAGCCTTACTTCAGTGGTAGAGAAATTACTGGAGAGAATTCTTCGAGACAGGATCTACTCCCATTTGGAAGCAAATGGACGTATTAGTGAGAGGCAGCATGGTTTTGTGAAGGGGAGGTCGTGTCTCACTAACTTGATAGAGTTTTTCGAGGAGGTCACTAAGATGATTGATGCACGTATGGCAGTGGATGTTGTCTATATTGACTTCAGTAAGGCCTTTGACAAGGTCCCTAATGGTAGACTAGTACAAAAGGTGAAGTCACACGGGATCAGGGGTGAGCTGGCAAGGTGGATACAGAACTGGCTAGGTCATAGAAGGCAGAGAGTAGCAATGGAAGGATGCTTTTCTAATTGGAGGGCTGTGACCAGTGGTGTTCCACAGGGATCAGTGCTGGGACCTTTGCTCTTTGTAGTATATATAAATGATTTGGAGGAAAATGTAACTGGGCTGATTAGTAAGTTTGCAGACGACACAAAGGTTGGTGGAATTGCGGATAGCGATGAGGACTGTCAGAGGATACAGTAGGATTTAGATTGTTTGGAGACTTGGGCGGAGAGATGGCAGATGGAGTTTAATCCGGACAAATGTGAGGTAATGCATTTTGGAAGGTCTAATGCAGGTAGGGAATATACAGTGAATGGTAGAACCCTCAAGAGTATTGAAAGTCAAAGAGATCTAGGTGTACAGGTCCACAGGTCATTGAAAGGGGCAACACAGGTGGAGAAGGTAGTCAAGAAGGCATACGGCATGCTTGCCTTCATTGGCCGGGGCATTGAGTATAAGAATTGGCAAGTCATGTTGCAGCTGTATAGAACCTTAGTTAGGCCACACTTGGAGTATAGTGTTCAATTCTGGTCGCCACACTACCAGGAGGATGTGGAGGCTTTAGAGAGGGTGCAGAAGAGATTTACCAGAATGTTGCCTGGTATGGAGGGCATTAGCTATGAGGAGCAGTTGAATAAACTCGGTTTGTTCTCACTGGAACGAAGGAGGTTGAGGGGAGACCTGATAGAGGTCTACAAAATTATGAGGGGCTTGGACAGAGTGGATAGTCAGAGGCTTTTCCCCAGGGTAGAGGGATCAATTACTAGGGGGCATAGGTTTAAGGTGAGAGGGGCAAGGTTTAGAGTAGAGGTACGAGGCAAGTTTTTTACGCAGAGGGTAGTGGGTGCCTGGAACTCGCTACCGGAGGAGGTGGTGGAAGCAGGTACGATAGTGACATTTAAGGGGCATCTTGACAAATACATGAATAGAATGGGAATAGAGGGATACGGACCCAGGAAGTGTAGAAGATTGTAGTTTGGTCGGGCAGCATGGTTGGCACGGGCTTGGAGGGCCGAAGGGCCTGTTCCTGTGCTGTACATTTCTTTGTTCTTTGTTCCAGCTAGCCAATTTCTGATCCAAACTACTAAATCACCCTGAATCCCATGCCTCCGAATTTTCTGCAGTAGCCTACCATGGGGAACCTCGTCAAATGCTTTACTGAAATCCACATACACCACATCAACTGCTTTACCCTCATCCACCTGTTTGGTCACCTTCTCAAAGAACTTAATAAGATTTGTGAGGCACGACCTACCCTTCACAAAACCGTGTTGATTATCTCTAATCAAATTATTCCTTTCCAGATGATTATACATTCTATCTCTTATAAACCTTTCCAAGATTTTGCCCACAACAGAAGTAAGGCTCACTGGTCTATAGTTACCGGGGTTGTCTCTACTCCCCTTCTTGAAGAAGGGGACAACATTTGCTATCCTCCAGTCTTCTGGCACTATTCCTGGAGACAAAGATGACTTAAAGATCAAAGCCAAAGGCTCGGCAATCTCCTCCCTAGCTTCCCAGAGAATCCTAGGATAAATCCCATCCGGCCCAGGGGACTTATCTATTTTCACACTTTCCAGAATTGCTAACACCTCCTCCTTATGAACATCAAGCCCTTCTAGTCTAGTAGCCTGAATCTCAGTATTCTCATCGACAACATTGTCTTTTTCCTGTGTGAATACTGACGAAAAATATTCATTTAGGACCTCTCCAATATCCTCAGACTCTAAGCACAACTTCCCACTACTGTCCTTGACTGGCCCTACTCTTACCCTAGTCATTCGTTTATTCCTGACATATCTATAGAAAGCTTTGGGGTTATCCTTGATCCTACCTGCCAAAGACTTCTCGTGTCCCCTCCTGGCTCTTCTTAGCTCACTCTTTAGGTCCTTCCTAGCTAACTTGTAACTCTCGAGCGCCCTAACTGAACCTTCATGTCTCATCTTTACATAAGCCTCCTTCTTCCTCTTGACAAGTGTTTCGACTGCTTTAGTAAACCACGGTTCCCTTGCTCGACCACTTCCTCCCTGCCTGACAGGTACATACTTATCAAGGACACGCAGTAGGTGTTCCTTGAACAAGTTCCACATTTCCATTGTGCTCATCCCCTGCAGTTTTCCTCTCCATCCGATGCATCCTAAGTCTTGCCTGGTTGGGGGAGGGGGGGCGGTGTGTGTTACTGATGGCTATGAGTGATCCCTAATTCCTTTTTGTCAATTGTTTCTGTGAACATGCAGGCTAATGTTTGGGGTTTGGTGGGAGGATGGAATTGTTGTGATTGATATGGGGATTGACATATTTGTTACTGATTATTGTTTACTGTTGGTGAGTGTAAATTTGGGAGAAAATGTGAAAAAGGAGGAGTATAAAAAATATTTTTCTAAAAAGAAACCATTTAATGATTCGGACTCCAACGCACTATGGGGCGGCGAGTTCCACAAATTCACCACTCTCTGCAAGATGTAGTGCCACCTCATCTCAGTTTTAAATCTACCGCCTCTCAAGCTACTTCTGTGACCTCTTGTTTTAGATTGCCCCACAAGGGGAAACATTTGGTCTACATTTATTTTATCAATCCCTTTTATATATTTTCTATACTTCAATCAGATGCCCTCTCATCCTTCTAAACTCCAGCGAATATAAGCCCAAACTGTTTAATCTCTCCTCACACGTCAACACCTTCATTTCCGGAATCAATCTGGTGAACCTCCTCTGAGTTGCTTCCAATGCCCCAAATCCTTCCTCAAACGCGGAGACCAAAAGTGGACACAATACTTCAGATGTGGAGCTGGATTCTTTCCTGTCGGGATTCTCCATTGCGCTGGCAGCCCGGAGGTTTCCCGACAGCGTGCGGCTGCCCACAATGGGAAACTCCATTGGCCGGCTGGCGAGTCAGAAAATCCAGGGTGCGTGCCGCATCAGAAATCTGGTGCAGCGGGATGGAGAATCCCGCCTGTGGTCTCACCAACACCCTATGCATTTGCAACAACACTTCGCGACTATTACATTCCAGTCCTTTTGCAATAAACACTAACATTCCATTTGCTTTTCTTATTGCATTTTGTACCTGTGATTCATGAACAGACACCCACACCCCTCTGCCCCGATGCATTTTGAATCTGCTTTCCATTTAGATAATAATTTGCCTGAATGGATACTCTCACACTTATCCACATTTAACTCCATCTGTCAAAATTTGGCCTAATCTCCGAGCCTATCTATGTCCATCTGTAAAATCTGTATCTCCTCTTCACTGCCTGCTTTCCCATCTATTTTAGTATCATCGGCAAATTTTGATTTATTACACTCTGTCCCTGCTTGCAGATCATTTATATAGATTGTAAACAGTTGAGTTCCGAGGACTGAACCCTGCGGCACCCCACAAGTTACAGTTTGCCAGCCAGAGAAGGACCCATTTAACTCAACCCTCTGCATTCTGTCAGTCAGCCAATCCTCAATCCAATATAGTATTATACCTCCAACCCCCTGCGATCTCATCTTTTGGATCAATCTTTTATGCAACACTTTGTCAAACGCCTTCCGGAAGTCTAGATATACCACACCCACAGGTTCCCCATTATTCACCTTGCTGGTTACGTCCTTAAAGAACTTAAGCAAGTTTGTCAAGCATGACCTACCCTTCATAAGGGGCAGCACGGTAGCACAGTGGTTAGCACAATTGCTTCACAGCTCCAGAGTCCCAGGTTCGATTCCCGGCTTGGGTCACTGTCTGTGCAGAGTCTGCGTGGGTTTCTCCGGGTGCTCCGGTTTCCTCCGACAGTCCAAAGATGTGCAGATTAGGTGAATTGGCCATGCTAAGTTGTCCTTAGTGTCCAAAAAGCTTGGGTGGGGTTGCTGGGCTACGGGGGTGGGGTGTGGGCTTGGATATGGTGCTCTTTCCAAGGGCCGGTGCAGATTCGATGGGCCGAATAGCCTCCTTCTGCACTGTAAATTCTATGATATGATTCTATGATATAAAACCATGCTGTCAGTGGTGGATTGAGCTTTGTCTTTCCAAATGTTCTGTCATCTCCTCCTTAATGATTGATTCCAGCAACTTGCCCATCACAGAGATCAAGCTAACTGGTCTATCGTTTCCTACTTTTTAACCTCTCTCCCTTTTTGAATAGGGGAGTTACATTAGCATGTTTCCAACCCACCGGGACCTTTCCAGAATCCAGGATATTTTGAAATATCATAATCAAAGCATCCACTATCTCTGCTGCCACCTCCTTTAATACCCTAGGGTGCAGGCCATTAGGTCCTGGAGACTGATCTACCTTTAGTCCCATTAGTTTTTCCAAACCTTCTTCCTAGTGCTGGTTATTGCACTAAGTTCCACTGCGATGAACTGCAGTTTTTGGAAAAATGTTATTATCCTCTACCATGAAGACAGAGGCAAAATATTGATTCAGTGCCTCCGCCAACTCTGTGTTCCCCATTGTTACCTCACCAGTATCGACCTCTAAAGGGGCAACATTTACTTTAGCTATTCTCTTCCTCTTTATATCCTTATAGAAGCTTTTGGTATCAGTGTTTATGTTTTCTGCCAGTTTCCTTTTGTAGTTCATCTGCCTTTTTGATTCTATTTTTAGTAGCTTTTTCTTGACTCCTAAAGTTCTCCCAATCGTCCAGCTTACCAATAGCTTTTGCAGTATGTTATGCCCTAGTTTTTGCCTTTATATCCTCCATGACATCCTTGTTTAGCCATGGAATGATTTTCTCCCTTTTACAATTCCTCTTCCTCTCAGGAATATACTTTAATTGAGAAGTATTTAGTATCTCCCTGGACATCCACCATTGTTATTCAACTGCCCTACCCTCAATTATTTGTGCCTAGACCACTTGGGCCAACTCTTTCCTCAGGCGTGTATAATTACCTATACTCAACGTTAAAACTCTAGTATGACACTCTGTCCTCTCTCGCTCAATCTGAATTTGAAATACCTTCTTTACAATAAATTTAGAATACCCAATTTTTTTTTCCAATTAAGGGGCAATTTAGCTTGGCCAATCCACCTACTCTGCACATCTTTAGACTGTGGGGATGAGACACACGCAGACAAAGGGAGAATGTGCAAACTCCACACGGACAGTGACCTGGGGCCGGGAACGAATCCGGGCCCTCAGTACTGTGAGGTGGCGGGGCTAACAACTGCACCACCATGCTGCCCTTCAATTTGAAATTATAACATGCTGTGATCACTTCTTCCAAGAGGATCCTTAACGACAAGACTATTTATCAATAGTCTTCGTTACGTAATGCTAAATCTAAAAAGGCCTGCTCCCTGGTTGGCCCCTATAATATATTGCTCTAAGAAACAATCCCTCATGCACCAAATGAAATCTCCCTTGATGCTACCCTCGCCAATTTGATTAATCCAGTCAATATGTATGTTAAAATCACCCATGATTACTGTTGTGCCTTTTTCACAAGCCCCCATTATTTGTTGGTTTATACAATGCCCCACTTTGGAAATAGGACTTGGGGGCCTGTAAATTAGTCCTACCAAGGAGTTTTCTCCCTTGTTCTTTATTTCCACCCATATTGATTCAGCATCTTGGCCCTTAGTGCCAATATCATTTCTTAATACAGCCTTGATGTCATCTTTAAAGAATAAAGCAACTCCACCTTCCTGTTCCATCCTGTCTATCCCTTCAGAATACTGAGTACCCTTGGACATTTGACCCCCAGGCCCGGTCCCCCTGCAACCACGTTTCAGTGATCCCCATCAAATCATACCCATATGTCTCTATTTGTGCCGTCAGTTCATTGACCTTATTCCGAAAACTGTCTGCATTTAGGTACAAGGTTTTTAAATATGTCGTACTGATTTGTCTTTCCATTGCAGGATTTTCTTGTGCACTGCGCTTTTCACACATTCTGTCCTCCTTCATTAATCTCTGATAACACTCAGCCTCATCTCCAACTTTCACTCCCCCAGTCACCTTACATTTTAACTTTTTATGTTTTCTTACCCCTTCATAGTCGTTAGACTGGCCCTACCTGTTCATTCTATTAACCTCTACATTCTCCTCATGCTGACTTGCTGCTCTGGTTCCCATTAACCATTATACTTCTTGTAGTTTTACCCTTCTGCAGCTCTTTCTCTAATTTGGAGCCTATTTCTCCGTTTCTCTCTTTTAAGAGAACTTAACTGGAACCTGTTTCAGTCCCCTGTCTTTGTCCATTTTCTGGGACTCGTTTTTGGGACCTCTCTCTGTCTTCCTCCCTTGCCTGGGAAACTACTTGGGACCTCTCCCTGTCCAACTCCCTTGACGGGACACTTGCTGGCCATGGTACACTGCACCCTGTCACCTGACCTGGGTTTTTGCACTTTTTTTTCCCTGCCCAAGAGCACTGGGCCAGTCCTCGGCTCAAAGAACATTAAATTGCACATGTGCGGGTAGTCTGAGGCCTGTTGGAACTTGGAGTTCCTGACTCTCATGCTCAAGATTCAGATGAGTTGGCTGAACAATAATGCTGCCATTTTGCATTATGTCATCATGGTCCTATTATAAAGAGAAATTATTCTTACACAACATAAGCCATGCCACAGGAAACCTGCTAATAATATACTATAAACAGTCACTCGACACTCACAAATGTCACACTGCATTGCAGGTACAAAACAGTGAAAATGTTGCATGTTTTTGAGCTGGAGCCCAAAACTGACAAATGCATACAAATGCAAAGTTCTCTAAGAAATAAAATATAACTGAATCACTTCCAGCTTTACTCACTTCTTGAAATTAGATTTTTTTTGTCAATGGGTCTGGCCATCTTACACACAGCTCTACCATAACAACAAAATAATACTTTATTTATGACATAGTACAATACTGTAGCCATTATAGAACAGTGAATCATTCAACTTATCATGAACAATGTCAGGAGAGATCCACTATTGTGTGTGTGAGATATTGACGTACGATGGTGGCCATGGTGTGAGTGGTTGCACACAGGGCAGCTGCTCAAAGGCATAGAAAAGAGCTCTTTTTACCCAAAACGGGAGAAACTTCGATGGAAACACATCGCTGAAGGTTGGAGGAGAAGTTCCCCCCCCCCGGGTGTAGCATATCTGCTGGTTACCAAACCCGGCAGAAGAAGGTGGAAGACCTGGCCAAGAAATTCGAAGAGACCTGTGGCACAGCAGTTATTGGAAGGATGGTGGAGGGGGAAGGGCTGGTGCAGGTTGGAAAGTCCCAGATAGAACAGTTGATGGCTTTCATCAGGGAAGTGTCCGTCAACAAAGGAAAGAGATGCAGGAGGACCGATCGAAGGCCATCGAAAGGGCGGTTGCACCCCTGAAGGGCTCGATGGAAAGGGTTGAAAAGTGTGGGGAGGCACAGGGGTCACAGGTCTGGGATATAGAGAGGGTGATGTCGGACCACAGCGATTGGGTGGTGGCATTGGAGGCGGAAGTGGGGCTCTTAGGAGACTTTTGCAGGACGCTGAGGTAGAAGAACAAAAGAATAGGTTGAGAAGGCAGAACCTGTGCATCGTTGGCCTGCCTGAAGGAGTGGAAGGCATGGGTCCCACGAGCTACGTGTCGAGGATGCTGTCAGGGCTGGTGGCGGAGGGGGTGCTGACAAGGCCCCGGAGGTGGATAGAGCGCACAGGTCCCTAAGGCAGAAGCCAAGATCTGGGGAGCGGCCACGGGCGGTGATCGTAAGACTCCACAGTTCGCGGAAAAAGAGAAGATGCTGTAGTGGGCCAGGGAGAAGCAGAACTGTGAATGGGAAGAGAACAAGGTCCGAATATACCAGGACATTGGAGCTGAACTGACAAAATGGCGTGCTGGGTTTGACAGGATCAAGGCGGTGCTGTATCGATGACAGATATGGTTCGGGGTGTTCTACCCGACAAATCTGTGGGTGACTTATAAAGGCCGGGAATATTACTTTGAGACCCCGGAGCCAATGACTTTATTAAAGAGCACAAACTGGGGGAGACTGAACTTTATTGAGAGACGGAGGAGCCGGCACTTTGGAATATGGGAGATACGGGTAGGGTTGGGGGGGGTTTGTCTTTTCCTCCCAGGTGGAGGGCTTTTCTTTTCTTGTTGGATCAACAATGGGTAGCAGGGGTGAAAAGTTTGTAAGGGGACAGCAGTTGTTGGCAGAACCAAAAGGAGAAGATGGCGGACAGTAGAGGGGAATGGAGGCGTAAGCCCTTGGTCAGGCTTTTAGCATGGAAAGTACAAGGGCTCAATGGACAGGTAAAAAGATCTCAGGTCTTCGTGCACCTCAGGAATTTGAAGGCGGGGCTGGTCTTTCTGCAGAAGACGTACCTCCGCGTGAAGGGCCAGGTTTAATTGAGAAAGGATTGGGGGAGGCAGATATTGAACTCGGGGTTTGACTCAAAATCGCGGGGTTCCAGGAAAAGGGAGAGTGGGCGACGTTGCATCAATGGAACCTAATAAAGCTGGTGTAGGATGTTAGGGAGGAATTTAAGAGGTGGGATACGTTGCATCTGACTCTGGAGGGAGGGTCCAAGTGGTGAAACTGAATGTCCTGCCAAGGTTCCTATGTCTTACTGGGAGCTGGTTGGAGGGGGAGTGGTTTCTGTGTTTTTTTTTCCTGTGGCTGTTTTTTCACTCTTTTTTCTGATGTTTGTTTACTGGGGAATGTGATGCTTTGAATATGTTTGTCCAAGTGGGGGGAGAGGGGAGAGAACAATGGGGAGACAGACTGTTTGGTGCCATGGGTGGGAGCTATCAAGTCAGCTTGGTCAGCTGACTCACGGAAGCACAGTGGGAGACGAGCAGGTGTTAAGCTGGAGCTTGAGATGGAGGGTTGGGTTTCTAGTGCTGTTACCAGTGGAGGGGTGGGGGGAGCAGTGGGGGGGGCTGCTTTGCTGACAGGGGAGGAACTGTTACTAGGGGACAAATGGGAGGTTGGGGACAGCGAATGCCCGAAGGGGGACTTGAGGAAGCTGGGGGGTGCGAGCTGGAGGCTGGCCTAAAAAGGGCGAGGCTAGTCGGCAGGTGAGGAGAGGGGGGGGGGGGGGGGGGGGGGGGCGCGGGAAGCCCCCCGACCAGGCTGATTACATGGAATGTCAGAGGGTTGAATGGGTCGGTCAAGAGGGCTCGCGTGTTTGCGCATTTGAGGGGGCTGAAGGCAGACGTGGCAATGTTACAAGAGACACAACGAAAGGTTATAGACCAGACTAGATTGAGAAAGGGGTGGGTTAGCCAAGTATTCCACTCAGAGCTGGACTCAAAGACCAGGGGGGTAGCGATCCTGATCAATAAACGAGTGGCATCCGAGGCAGTGGGAATCGTGTCAGACATGGGTAGGTACATAATGGTGAGTGGGAAGCTGGAGGGGGTGCGGGTGCTACTTGTGAATGTATATGCTCCGAATTGGAATGATGTGGAATTTATGAGGTGGGTGTTAGGTAAGATCCCAGACTTAGAGTCACATAACTTGATCATGGGGGGAGATTTTAATACAGTCATTGATCCGGAATTGGACAGGTCAAAATCCAGGACAAGGAGGATGCCAGTCGCGGCAATGGAATTGAAGGGGTTTATGGAACAGATGGGAGGAGTAGACCCATGGAGGTTTGCACGGCCAAGGGCGAAGTAGTTTTCTTTTTTCTCCCATGTCCTCAAGGTATACTCTCGCATCAACTTTTTTGTTCTGAGCAGGGAGCTAATACCGAAGGTGGTGGATACTGAGTACTCGGCAATTGCAGTGTCGGATCATGCCCCGCACTGGGTGGATCTACGGGTTAGTTGAGAAGATACTCCAGGTGGACAGGAGATACTTGGAGGCCTTGGACACGGAGCTACTGAGGAAGCAGCGGAGGTGACAGGCGGAGTTTGGGCTGTTGACTCCAAGGAAAGCGGTGGAACAGCTGAGGAAGGCAAGGGAAGCGATTTATGAGTATGGGGAAAAGGCTAGCAGAATGTTAGTGCACCAGCCAGAGAGACAGGGAGAGTAAAGAGCAGAGGTGGGAATACGGTCCTGGGGGTGAATGAGGTGTTTAAGGACTTTTACAGCAAATTATATGAGTCGGAACCCCCGGCGAGGGTGGAGGGGATGAGGCAGTTTTTGGGTCAGTTGAGGTTCCTGAGGGTAGATGAGGATCTGGTGGAAGGGCTGGGAGTCCCAATTGAAATTGAGGAAATAATTGAGGGGTTGGAGGGCATGCAGTCGGGCAAGGCCCCGGGGCTGGACGGTTACCCGTTGGAATTCTATAAGAAGTTTTCAGAACTATTGAGCCCACTGCTGGTGAGGACATTTAATGAAGTAAGAGAGAAGGGAGTCCTCCCCCAACAATGTCACAGGCCTCGATTTCATTGATCCTGAAACGGGAGAAGGATTCAGAGCAATGCGGGTCATACAGGCCAATTTCTCTACTGAATGTGGATGTCAAACTGCTGGCTCAGATACTGGCCACAAGGATAGACGATTATGTCCCAGGGGTGATAGGGGAAGACCAGATGGGATTTGTAAAGGGCAGGCAACTCACGGCCAATGTTCGAAGGCTTTTAAATGTTATTATGATGCCCTCAGAAGGAGAGGAGGCGGTGGTGGTGGTAGCGATGGATGCGGAGAAGGCTTTTGATCGGGTGGAGTGGAATTACCTGTGGGAGGCGCTGGGAAGGTTTGGGTTTGGTGAGGGCTTCATTGACTGCGCGGTTGTTCTATCAGGCACCAGTAGCGAGTGTGCGTACGAACCGACTGAGGTCGGGGTATTTTAAACTACACCGAGGGACGAGGCAAGGGTGCCCCTCACCCCGTTACTGTTTGCTCAGGCCATGGCGTTAAGAGGCTCTAGGAACTGGAAAGAGCTGGGTCGGGGGGACACCGGGTCTCGCTTTACGCAGAGGACCTCCTCTTGTATATTTCAGACCCGTTGGAGGGGATGGGGGAAGCAATGCGAATCCTGTGGGAATTTGGCAATTTTTCGGGGTATAAATTGAACATGGGGAAAAGCGAGATGTTCGCGATCCAGGCAAGAGGACAGGAGAAGAGACTGGGAGATCTGCCGCTTAGAATGGTAGGAAAGAGCTTTAGGTATCTGGGAATCCAGGTGGCCCGGGAATGGGAGGCACTGCACAAGTTAAACCCATCCCGGCTTGTAGAACAAATGAAAGAGGACTCTAAGAGATGGGACATGCTCCCGCTATCACTGGCGGGGAGGGTACAGAGGGTACAGGTGAAAATGGCGGTTCTCCCCAGATTTCTGTTTGTCTTTCAGTGCCTCCCCATCTTCATCCCAAGGGCCTTTTTCAAGCGGGTGAATAAGGTTATTGCGGGCTCTGTGTGGACGGGTAAAACCTCGCGAGTGAAGAAAATGTTGCTGGCGCGCAGTCGGGGGGAGGGTGGGTTGGCGCTGCCAAACTTTTGCAATTACTACTGGGCGGCTAATATAGCCATGATTAGGAAGTGGGTAGTTGGGGAGGGGTCGGTGTGGGAGCGGATGGAGGCGGCGTCATGTAAAGACACAAGTTGGGAGCGCTGATATCGGCACCTCTTCCGTTCTCGCCGGCCCGATACTCCACAAGTCCAGTGGTGGTGGCGGCTCTGAGACTCTGGGGGCAGTGGAGGATTAGGAGGATGGGGGACCTATTTGTAGACGGGAGCTTCCCCAGGTTGAAAGCCTTGGAGGATAAATTTGAATTGCCAGCAGGGAAATGGGTTTAGGTATTTGCAGGTGCGAAACTTCTTGAGAAGGCAGGTTCCGGCCTTCCCGCTGCTGCCGCCACGGGGGATACAGGACAGAGTAGTCTCCAGTACCTGGGTGGGAGAGGGGAAGGTATCAGATATTTACCAGGAACTTTTGGATGCGGAGGATACTCCGGTGGAGAAGTTTAAGGGCAAATGGGAAGACGAGCTAGGAGGAGAGATAGAGGCGGGTCTGTGGGCGGATGCCCTTAGCAGGGTTAATACATCCTCATCATGTGCCAGGCTTAGCCTGAAACAATTCAAGGTAGTCCACCGGGCACACATGACGGTGGTCCGGATGAGCAAGTTTTTGGGGGTAGAGGATAGGTATGCGAGGTGCACGGGAAGCTCAACAAATCATGTCCACATGTTTTGGGCATGCCCAAAGCTTAGATGGTTTGCCAGGGTTTTGCTAAGGCAATGTCCACGGTACTCAAAACACGGGTGGTGCCTAAGGTGGCGATCTTTGGAGTGTCGGAAGAGCCAGGAGTGCAGGGGGCGAACAAGGCCGACGTCTTGACCTTTGCACCCTGGTAGCCCGCAGACGGATCTTATTAATGTGGAGGGACTCGAAGCCCCGAGTGTAGAGACCCAAAGCCCCCGAGTGTAGAGACCTGGGTTAGTGACATGACTGGGATTCTCAGACTTGAGAAAATAAAGTTCGCCGTAAGATGGTCAATGGTAGGGTTCACCCGGAGGTGGCAGCCATTCGTCGGCTTTCTCGGGGAAAATTAAAATGTCAGCAGAAGCAGGGGGGGGGGGGGCGGGGTGGTGGCCGGACTGTTGTTTTATGGTTGGGGTGTGCGAAGATTATGATGGGGATGGAACTGTTTATTGTATCACGTTTATGTCGCTGTTATTGTTATTTTTATAAAAACCTGCAAATGCCCTAATAAAAATATATTTTTTTAAAAGGCTCTCTGGAAGGTGGATACGATTATTTCAGGGTTTGTGTGGGCGGGAAGGTGCCAAGGGTAAAAAGGGCCCTGTTACAGAGGCAAAGACAGAAATGAGTTATATAAAATGTTTAATTATTCCATCCATCCGTTAATAGAACTGTCATCAATTTCAAATTGTAAAAACAAATGAAATATTTACGCTTTGATTGGATTGAATGCAGTGGGAGGATACAGCTTCAAAAGTCAATGTTGTGCACAATCAGCATGCACCTTATTTACGTACCTTTAAAGAATCATAGAGTCATAGAATTTACAGTGCAGAAGGAGGCTATTCAACCCACCGAGTCTGCACCAGCCCTTGGAAAGAGCACCCTACTTAAGCCCACGCCTCCACCCTGATGCGACCATTAATTCACTCGAGACAAGAGTAAAGGTAAAACGTTGCTTTAATCAACATAGAACAGTGCCTGCATGCGACTGATACAATACTCGGGCAACAACATAGCATAGATGCAAATACAAAGGCAAAGCATGGTACTGATACAGTGGTAGATTATTGGTATAATACATTCACCACACACCCCATCCCCGTAACCCAGCAAACCCACCTGATCCTTAAATGGCCCCTAATTGGCCACTGGGCAGGAAAGCCTTCCATCCCAAATTGTGATAGAATTCAATGGTGTTGAAAAGGCAAAGGGCACGTCACCTCTCCCACCTTTCCTCCCCATTTTACAGCCCCACAGCCTCCCAAACTACTCTCAAGACCCTCCCCAAAATTGTATCCAATGAGTCTAGACGAATATCAAGCTGGATTAACAAGGCAGGGGAAATAATTGGACCAATACCAGGAAGATAGAGACAGGGTCCTGTAGTGGAGGGTGAAGGCAGAGTGGTACAGGGAAGTAAAGTGCAGAGAAGAATATGGAAGGAATAGGAGAGAGGAGAGGAGGCAGGACGAAGGATGGAGAAGAGAAAGCCGAGAATGGAAGTTAGACAGGGAGGAAGTTGGGCTGAAGGAGCAAGGTATTGCTTATTAAGGTGTGGGGGGTTGGGAGATTGTGAGAGGCCACAATAATCCTTGGTGTGGATGGAGTTATCTTCTCATGCAGCTCCATGCAGATTAGGAATACAGATAAAATGCTATTGGACCTTCAAAATGATGTTCATTGGCTGAGGGAGTTTTGGGGCCCAAGTGTTCTTCAATTAGGGAGGATTTGCACATTCAATAGTTCTGCTCAGTTGGAGGAGGGTCTGTGGCAATTGGAATTTCAAAATAGTGCTCATTTGGTGAGGGGTTTATAAGGCATGGATGCACCAGTGGGTGATATGGGAAGACAGGAATTGGGAGTTCTTAGCCAAAATTGTACTAAGATGGGACTTGTGGGGGAAAATGTGATTGAGGGGATCTGATATTCTGTCCCTGGTTGGGAATATGGTATATCCTCTTCTAATTTATGGATGATACCAAGAGGGCTAGGGTTGTGGAGGTGTCAATCTCTTGCAAGTATAATGGAGTCGTATTGGTCTTTCATGGGGGTGCTGGCTTCATTCTCCTATTATTTGTGGCATATTAATGACTACTTGGGCACATGTTGTGAGATACAGCAGTCAGTAGAATTGAAATTGTATCATTACCACTGGGGATTTTGGCAGAAGTACTGTCCTTGGAATTGGCAGCCACCCCATTCGTAGCTCAGCAAAACAGCTGTCTAGTCGTTTAAGGAAATATTGCACAGAACACTGACTTTTTATCTACCAAGGAGACAGGAATGGAGGAGTTAAGCACTTATGCCACTTTCACTTAGGTTTCAAGCTTTACATGCTTTTCACTTTAGTCATACCAGTAGGAGAAAACTCCATGGACAGAACCAGCAGAATGTGGCAACCTTGCACATGGACAACGGTCAACAAAATATCTTGTGGACAGTACTCAGAACACTTAGGGACTGCATGTGGTCGCTGGGCCGTAGGTTGTCCAGCACTGTGCCAAAGAGTAGTTTTAACTTGTGCTTCTGCATGATGTGTTGCCTTCACGAAGGGCTACGAAAAATAGAAGAAAAGGTAATACTATTTTAGTCGATAAATAGAATTGCTATTTCACCAGTTGGGAAGTTAAAAAAAAGTCAAAATTTTTTGCCAAGCAATTTGAAATAATAGCACAAAAGGTATATTCTGGATTCATCCAAGAGTAATTGTCAGAACCTTTCCTGCAGAACGCATCTACTATAAGGCTGTATATAAATGCAAGTTGTTGTTAAATAGATGCCTGGTGGGAAGATCCTAATAATTCTAATAACTATGTTATCAATATGGGCGGCACGGTAGGACATAGAACATACAGTGCAGAAGGAGGCCATTCGGCCCATCAAGTCTGCACCGACTCACTTAAGCCCTCACTTCTGGAGGAAACCCAAGCAGACACGGGGAGAACGTGCAGACTCCACACAGACAGTGACCCAGCGGGGAATCGAACCTGGGACCCTGGCGCTGTGAAGTCACAGTGCTATCGACTTGTGCTACCGTGCTATCCACTTGTACACAGTGCTTAGCACTGTTGCTTCACAGCACCAAGGACCCGGGTTCGATTCCTGGCTTGGGTCAATGTCTGTGCAGAGTCTGCATATTCTCTCCGTGTCTGCATGGGTTTCCTCCGGGTGCTCCGTTTTTCTCCCACAAGTCCTGAATGATATGCTTGTTAGGTGAATTGGAAATTATGGGTTCTCCCCCTGTGTACCTGAGCAGGCGCCAGAATGTGGCGACTCGGGGATTTTCACAGTAACTTCATTACAGTGTTAATGTAAGTCTACTTGTGACACTAATAAAGATTATTATTATTGAAAACATTTGCACATAGTAAACTCCTTAAGCAGGTTCGAAATATGATGCTAAAAGTGACAATAAATTATTGCTTCAACAGAATATTTAACTCAGGGAATTTGTTGAGTGAGGGAATTTGATGCAGTAAGGAAGAAAGTGATGTTGTAGCCTTTTATAAAACAAGAAGTGGTCCAAGTGAGGGAGCAGGAGACTTCAAGACCTGGTGAGTAACTGCTAAGTGTTCTGGCTTGTAGTCTAGAAATTAAAGGAATGGAAGAGAAACTCAGTCCCATAGAATACAGATCCTGTGCCATGTGGGAAACCCTGGATATTTCTCATGCCCTGGACAACAACATGTGCAGCAAGTGTCACCAGCTAGGACAGGTCCAGTTCTGAGCTTATGAGTCACTGTGGGCATCTGTGAGGCTGAGAGCTTTGTAAATAGCACATTTCTGGAGGTGGTCATCTCACAACTTAACAATGTGCAGGCAGAGGGGGAATGGTCACCACCAAAAGGGCAAGAAATATCAGGCAGGGAAGGAATTATAAGACTGCATCTCACTCTCTAACCAGTATTCAGTTCTGAACACTGGTGAGAGTGATGGTTGCTCCGGACCGTGGAGGTACAGTCAACTCCAAGGCACAATGGGCAGCTTAGCTGCACAAGGTGGGAAGAAAAAGAGTGGCAGGGTAGTTGTAGTTGGTGTTTCTATATTGTGCAAAACAAGTGCTTCAGCAACTGTAAATGTGGCTCCAGGATGATATGTTGTCCATCTTGTGCCAGGGTCAAGGATGCCACTGAGTGCTACAGGGCACTATAGTGTAAACAGCCGGAAGTCTTGCCCATGTTAACACCAATGACATGGGCAGAAAGAGGAATGAGGTACTGTAGCCAGAGTTTGGGGAGCCTGAAGAGACTGCAAAGCAGGGTCTTAAAGGTAGTAACCTCCATGTTACTCCCGGTGTCACATGCTAGTGAGTACCACAAAAAGAGAGGGACCTAGTATTAAGCTCAAGGTTGAATGTTGTCCAACAAGAGAGAATCAGCCATCTCCGCTTGACATTCAATGGCATTACTATCACTGATCCTCCACCATCGACATTCTGGGGTTACCAGTGCCCAGAACATAACAAGGCTAGTCACATAAATACTGTGACTACAAGAGGAGCCCAGAGTCTGAGAATCCTGCAATAAGTAATTCACCTCCTGGTTCCCCAAAGCCATTCCACCATCTGAAAGGCACAAGTCAGGAGTGTGATGGAATGCACTCCACTTGTGTGGATGAATGCGGCTCCAACTACACTCAAGAACCTCAACGCCATCCAAGACAAAGTACACTACTTGATTGGCATCCTATTCAGTACTTTAAACATTCACTCCCTCCACCACCAGCACATAGTAGCAGCAATGTGTACCATTTGAAAGAGGCACTACACGACTTGCTAAGGCTCCTTTGATAGCACCTTCCAAATCCTTTACCTCTACCGCCACAAGGCCAAGGACAGCAGGCGTTTGGGAATACATTGCATGCAAGTTCCCCTTCAACTCATACACCATCCTGATTTTGAAATACATCACTATTCCTTCACTGTCACAGAATCAAAATTCTGTAAATTCTTCCTTAGGAGCACTATTATTTCACTTACACAATATGGGCTACAGTGGTTCAAGAAGGCAGCTCACCACCATATTCGCAAGGGCAATTAGAGAGCAACAATAAATGCTGGCCTTTCCACCAATGTCCACATCCCGTGAACAAAAAAGAAAAATGAATTTAGAACTAGGAATCATTGACTAGCATGCAGCATTGGAGCATTACTGCAAAAGAGGAACAAAACCCGTTTATCATAGAACATTCATTTGGGCTAAACATCGTTCGGTGTCTGAATAGAACTCTATTCAGTACATCAGTCTGATGCTGAGGAGGATGCAAATTGACAAGCTAGCATGCCAAGAAAATACATTAAATGATTTATAGGCCAAACCAGGCTTGAGGTTTTGAATGGGATAGGTAGAAAACATCAGAAACTGAAAACAGAGGGCAGGAGGGGAAGTGGCCAAGGGACAACAGAAGGGAAGCAGCAAAAGAGAGAGAGGTGAGTGTGCGAGAGAGAGGTGGGAATGTGAGTATGTGTGTGTAACAGAAAGGGAGAAAGGTGTGAATGTGTATGACAGAGTGAGTGTGAGTGTGAGAGAGAGAGAGGTGTGTGTGGCAGAGCAGGAGGGAGTGAGAAAGAGAGATAAGAGTGTAAGTGTGTGAGGCAGAGAGGTGAGAATGTGTATGTGCTTGTGTGTGAGAGAGAGAGGTGGGAGTATGTGTGTGAGAGAGGTGTGAGTGTGTGTGAGAAAGGTATGAGATGTGTGAGAAAAAGAAACAAATCAGTTTATGATGGAATAATGATGGAGAAAGGGGAGGATTTACATCCCTTTTCTACATGTTACAGGATTTCTTTGGTTTTCAATGTGCAATCGCTTCAAAAGTCAGTGTTCTTTGCTCTCTTCATTTCCTTCCCCTTTCATTCAGTGCTCATCCTTTTATAATTAAGCCTCAGCTGAATTAATATTCAGAGATTTAGATTTAAGATATTGTGGTTTTATATAATTTGTTTTGGGCTCATTTGTTTATTGTTAAATAAATCGCAATCATTAATTCGGCTCGATGTAGTAGATTAAGGGTAATGTCTTTGGAATTTTGTAATTCTGCGTTTCTCAAACTCGGTGCTGCGGAACATTAAGATTCCGTAGGATACATCCAAGGGTTCTGCAGTAGCTCCATTTGATTTAAATTTGAAAAAAGCTGTCCTTACAGCTTCTCCAATTGAAGGCAATTTTCACACTGCGTTGGCTACTGATAGGTGCACTAATCAGCCCAAAGGCAGCCAATGCACTGAGAAGTCAACTTCTGATTGGATAAGCTTAATAGCGGCAAAGTCAGTATTCAAAGTCCCAGGCAAGGGCAAGAGCAAAGGCAACCAGCTGGCAGCGTGGATGACAGAGCAAGGTGGGCAGTGACCATGGAGGGGGGAGAGGAAGCGACCACGGAGGGCAGGGCAGGAAATGGCCACAGAGGGCAGGAGGGGAAGTGGCCAAGGGACAACAGAAGGGAAGCAGCAAAAGAGAGAGAGGTGAGTGTGTGAGAGAGAGGTGGGAATGTGAGTATGTGTGTGTAACAGAAAGGGAGAAAGGTGTGAATGTGTATGACAGAGTGAGTGTGAGTGTGAGAGAGAGAGAGGTGTGTGTGGCAGAGCAGGAGGGAGTGAGAAAGAGAGATAAGAGTGTAAGTGTGTGAGGCAGAGAGGTGAGAATGTGTATGTGCTTGTGTGTGAGAAAGAGAGGTGGGAGTATGTGTGTGAGAGAGGTGTGAGTGTGTGTGAGAAAGGTATGAGATGTGTGAGAGATGTGTAAATTTGAGTGTGTGTGAGAGGTGAGAGAGTGTGTGTGAGAGAGGGGACCATGTATGAGAGAGAGAGTGAGTTTGTGTATGAGCGCACGCCTGGTATGAGAATCCAGCTCTCCAGCAGCACTCCTATCTGTGAGCAAAACAAGCAGCATCAATCCTCCCATTACAAATGGCAAAAAGAGCGCAAGTACTTTGATGAAAAAGACGACTTTTTAAATTATAATAAATGTGTAATATACGAAATAGGAAATACATTTATATATTTGTTTTTGTATGTTTGTACCTACTGCGCATAAACAATCAATTTTTGTGATTTAACTTCAACGTAATAAGAATGTTTCTCAGGGTTCCATCAGTACCCTTGCAAGGTCAAAATGGTTCAGAGACTGAAAGGTTTTGGAAAACCCTGTATATGGTATGAAACGACATGAGTCCAAGAACATTCTGTTAGAACTTCTGCCATCTCTATTAAAACGATCGAACAACAAGTACGAACTAGTAAATAGTTAACAATGTAAGGGCAGCACGGTAGCATGGTGGTTAGCACAATTGCTTCACAGCTCCAGGGTCCCAGGTTCGATTCCCGGCTTGGGGCACTGCCTGTGCGGAGGCTGCATGTTCTCCCCGTGTCTGCGTGGGTTTCCTCCGGATGCTCCGGTTTCCTCCCACAGTCCAAAGATGTGCAGGTTAAGTGGATTGGCCATGATAAATTGCTCTTAGTGTCCAAAATTGCCCTAGTGTTGGGTGGGGTTACTGGGTTACGGGGATAGGGTGGAGTTGTGCGGTTGGGAAGGGGGCTCTTTCAAAGAGCCGGTGCAGACTCGATGGGCCGAATGGCCTCCTTCTGCATTGTAAATTCTATGATTCTAATGAATATTGAATGGTTCTCAACTGCAAATCAGGGATTATAAAAGATGGGGCTTAATCAGAAATATTTATAAGTATATATCCTTTTGAACACATGACACAGGGGCAGGAAAGTGAAATGTATTCACATATGTGTTTTCCACAACATCATTGCAGAATGATGTTTCACTGACATATGAAAGTTGATAATCATGTTATACCACTGTTAAATAATCAGGCCAGGATTCTTTGATGCGGGTATGCCCCGCTGCGAGTGAGGATGGAGAATTTGGCACTCAGTAAAAATCTCCCATTCACTGTCGCAGAACTGGAGAATCTTGCTGCCGTGAACAGATCAAGAATCTCCCCCTCAAAGGGTTTGAAACATTTTTACAAAGTAAAAGGGATTACAGTGAGCCTGTGTCACGCTGACTCCCAGGGTATTTCCAGTTTCCTCCCATAGTCTAAATATGTGCAGTTTAGGTGGATTGGCCATGCTAAAATTGCCTCCTTAGTGTCTAAGGATGTGCAGTTAGTTGGCATTCTGGGGATAAGGTGGGGGAGTGGGCCGAGGTAGGGTTCTCTTTCAGAGCGTCGGTGCAGACTCAATGGGCTGAATCGCCTCCGTCTGCACTGTAGAAATTTTATGGATTCTATTTCCTGTCATAATATCCACTCATGTATATAATGAGATGCAGACAGGCAGTGATTGACACACAGGATGACCAGTAAGCACACAACACAGTGCAGCCAATCACCAGACAGGACACTACCACTATAAAGGCAGAGGGCACTAAGTTTCCCGCGCTCTCGGGACCCAGCCACTGAGACAGTCAGAGTCCATGAGCTAGCAAGTGCAAACACCATGCGTTAGTTAGTAAGTCTGGTCAGGTGACTACAAGATCTCCAGTCAGTTCAGTATAGTGTCGACCCACAGCTGAATATGTATATCAATTCTATCGTTGATCGACTTCCGGGTGTGGCGATGACCAGCTGAGTCGCACGTTTCGGCAGCTCCCGGTGAAACGGACTTTTGGGCTCTTGATAGGAGCCCCAACGGCAATTTTGACGGCTGAAAACACTGTGCGGTAAACCAGAAGGGAATCCCCCCTGGATACGGATGAAAAAAGGAGGAGAAAGTGGCCGGATTGCAGTGGATCCTTTAGAACAGCGGCAAGGAAGGCAAGCAAAAACCAAGATGGCGTCGGAAGGTGGCAGTTTAACATGGGGCCCTGAACAACAAGAGTTCTTGAAATGCTGTGTGGAAGAGCTCAAAAAGGAAATGAAGAAAGAGCTGTTGGCCCCGATACTACAGGCGATCGAAGGGCTAAAGGAGGAACAAAAGACCCAGGAGCGGGAGCTTCGGGTCGTGAAGGCAAAGGCAGCCGAGAATGAGGACGACATACAGGGCCTGGTGGTGAAGACGGAGACGCATGAGGCACATCAGAAACGATGTGTGGAAAGGTTGGAGGCACTGGAGAACAACGCAAGGAAGAACAACCTGAGGATTCTCGGTCTTCCTGAAGGTGCGGAGGGAGCGGACGTCGGGGCATATGTGAGCACGTAACGGGGCATATGTAACGCACCTGAAACTGATCCCGACGACGAGTGGTGTGCTGTCCTCACGGTTAACAAGGCTCGCATCCGATTTAAACTGGACACCGGCGCATCAGCGAACCTCATCTCAAAGTCCGACCTCAACACCATCCGCGCCAGACCAAGCATTCTTCCACCGGCCTGCCAGCTCCTTGACTACAATGGCAGTGCCATGGCTGCCAGTGGCTCCTATCAACTAGGGGTATCCAACAAGGCGATCAAGGCAACACTGCGGTTTGAAATCGTCGGGCCTGACAGAGCGTCCCTTCTCGGTGCTCGAGCCTGCAAGCTCCTGAACCTGGTTCAGCAAGTCCACACCATGTCCAACACCAGCAACGGCCTCACCTGATGGTAACTTGCAAGCCGACATAGATGATATTATCACGCAGTACCACAGCGTATTTGATGGAATGAGCACGCTCCCATACTGATATAAAATCCTGCTCAAGCCAAACGCCACCCCTGTAATTCATGCACCACGCCGGGTGCCAGCACCCCTCAAGGATCTTCTGAAGAAGCAATTACAGGACCTCCAAGACCAGGGCATCATATCGAAGGTCACAGAGCCAACAGACTGGGTCAGCTCCATGGTCTGCGTAAAGAAGCCGTCAGGGGAGCTTCGCATTTGCATTGACCCTAAGGATCTAAACCGCAACATCATGCGGGAGCATTAGCCAATACCAAACGTGAAGAGTTGACCAGTGAGATGGCTCATGCCAAATTCTTTACAAAGCTGGACGCCTCCAAGGGTTTTTGGCAAATACAGCTGGACGCGTCCAGTCGCAAACTGTGCATGTTCAACACTCCGTTCGGTTGCTACTGCTACAACCGGATGCCTTTTGGGATCACGTCTGCCTCCGAAGTATTTCACCGCATCATGGAACAGATGATGGAGGGCATCGAGGGGGTGCGAGTATACGACATAATTATCTGGTCCACAACGCCCCAGGAACACATCGCTCGCCTGAAGAAGGTATTCCAGAGAATTTACGAACATGGTCTCCTGCTCAACAGGGCCAAGTGCTAATTTGGTCAATCGGATATTAAGTTCCTGGGTGACCACATCTCGCAGCAGGGCGTGCGGCCAGATGCAGACAAGGTCTCGGCGATCAACGCCATGAAGACCCCGGAGGACAAGACGGTGGTCCTCCGCTTCCTCGGGATGGTCAACTTCTTCGGGAAATTCATTGCCAATATGGCATCCCACACCATGGCCCTCCGCCATCCCATCAAGAAGTCGACGGAATTCCAATGGCTGCCCACGCATGAAGAGGAATGGCGTGAGCTGAAAGCAAAGCTCACCACAGCCCCGGTTCTAGCGTTTTTCGACCCAACCAAGGAAACCAAGATATCAACTGATGCAAGCCAGGACGGCATTGGGGCGGTGCTCCTTCAGCGAGGTGACTCCTCGTCCTGGGCTCCAGTGGCGTATGCTTCCAGGGCCATGACTCCCACTGAGCAACGGTACGCTCAGATTGAGAAGGAGTGTCTGGGCCTCCTGACAGGGATAGTCAAGTTTCACGACTACGTTTACGGCCTGCCAGAATTCACGGTAGAAACGGACCACAGGCCTCTAGTCCATATAATCCAGAAGGATTTAATTGACATGACACCTCGGTTACAGCAAATTCTTCTTAAGCTGCGCCGCTACGACTTCGAACTTGTCTACACGCCAGGCAAAGAGCTGATCGTTGCAGATGTCCTATCCAGGTCCATTACCACACCGTGTGAACAAAGTGACTTCATCTGCCACATAGAAACCCAAGTGCAGTTGTGTGCCACCAACCTTCCGGTCAAGGATCCTGTGCTGCAGCGTGTGATGCAGCACCTTACCAATGGCTGGCAGAAGGGACAATGTCCCCAGTTCTATAATGTAAAAGACGACCTGACGGTGGTGGAGGGAATCCTTCTGAAACTCGACAGGATCGTAATTCCTCAGAGCATGCGGGCTATGGTGCTGGGCCAACTCCATGAGGGTCACCTTGGGGTCGAGAAATGCCGACGCAGAGCTCGGGAGGCGGTCTATTGACCGGGTATCAACCTGGACATTGCCAACACAGTCCTCAACTGCCCTATCTGTCAGAAGTTTCAACCAGCTCAACCCAAGGAAATGCTGCAACAGCACGAGATTGTGACCTCTCCATGGTCCAAAGTAGGTGTAGACCTTTTCCACGCCAAGGGGCGTGACTACGTACTCCTGGTCGACTACTTCTCCAGTTACCCAGAAGTTGTGAAACTGTCCGACCTCACATCGTAGGCGGTAATCAAAGCCTGCAAAGAAACGTTCGCCAGGCATGGGATTCCGCTCATGGTAATGAGTGACAACGGTCCTTGCCTTTACAGCCAGGAATGGTCTGATTTTGCACAATCCTACAACTTCCATCACGTAACCTCCAGTCCCCACTATCCGCAGTCAAACGGGTTGGCCGAAAAAGGGGTCCATATTGTAAAGTGATTGTTGTGCAAAGCTGCAGACTCAGGTTCCGACTTCAACCTGGCGATGCTGACATACAGGGCAACCCCACTGTCCACTGGGTTGTCTCCAGCGCAGATGCTCATGTATCGCACTCTGAGGACCACAGTTCCAGCCATCCATGTTCCAGATCTTAACCACCTCATGGTCTTACAGCAAATGCAGCAGTCACGGGCCCAAAGAAGGCTACATATGGATCTACCCGAGCTGGCCCCAACTGATCATGTTCGTGTCCAATTGCCTGAGGGCGGCTGGTCAGCCACAGCTGTTGTGATCAAACAAGTGGCCCCAAGATCGTTCCTTGTCCGCATGGCTGATGGCTCCCTGCTACGGCGCAACAGACGGACACTGCAAAGAGTTCCACGCCCGCTACCTGACCAAAGTGCCCCGCCGCCTACGATGTTTCCTCTGGACGTATCCTGCCAAGAGGCGACCGATCTACCAGCAATCCTGCCGGCCCATGCGACCACCGCGATGGCAGCGATCCCGCCTATCCACGTTCAGGCAGCTCCTGATCCACCTCTGCGGCAATCAACAAGAATTCGTCGCCCACCACAAAGACTGAATCTGTAGACTGAACTTTTGTACATTTTGTGACTTCATCGATTTAACCTCTGTAAATATTGTTTCGTTTGCCATGTATCGGCACTATTGACACCTTCCTATGTATATACGTTCATTTAGATACCTTTTGTATATAGTCAGGCATATATATATATATATATATATATATGCACTCACACCTTAATATTTATTTGTCTAAAAAAAAAGGGGGAGATGTCAGAATATCCACTCATGTATATAATGAGATGCAGACAGGCAGTGATTGACACACAGGGTGACCAGTAAGCACACAACACAGTGCAGTCAATCACCAGACAGGACACTACCACTATAAAGCCAGAGGGCACTAGGTTTCCCGCGCTCTCGGGACCCAGCCACTGAGACAGTCAGAGTCCACGAGCTAGCAAGTGCAAACACCATGCTCTGGTCAGGCTACTACAAGGTCTCCAGTCAGTTCAGTATAGTGTCGACCCACAGCTGAATATGCATATCAGTTCTGTCATTGAATGAAACAGTGTTGGATCTTCTCCAGTGTTAGACATCTGTTTCTAGCTTCCCTGCATCGAGTGCAGTCCACATCGAACCTACCTGCCGAACACAACATTTCCAAGTAGTAATTAACCACTTACTGCTGCTGACTAATTACAATGCTGGGTGATGACATCATGCTACAACAACAAAAATTGCTGGAAAAACTAGGCAGGTCTGGCAGCAACTGTGGAGAGGGCGCAATCTACTGGCTGCATCCTTCCCAGTGGGGCTGCGACGTAGCGGATAGATGTCGGGAGAGGCCTTACTTCAGGCTTCCCGCCAGCCGGTACACCTCGTGAGATTTAACCAGATCGCGCAATGTGCTACAATCTGGGTCCCGGCCATTGTGGGCAGGACTCAGTCTCGCACCGGCTCCCAGCATTTACCGGCATCCCCAGGGAGACCCCAGTTGGGCGCCGATTAATACTGGTCCACCCAAGTTCAGCATGGTGACGCAGTGGGTTAGCCCTGCTGCCTCACGGCGCCGAGGTCCCAAGTTCAATCCCGGCCCTGGGTCACTGTCTGTGTGGAGTTTGCACATTCTCCCCGTGTCTGCGTAGGTTTCGCCCCCACAACCCAAAGATGTGCAGGCCAGGTGGATTGACCACACTAAATTGCACCTTAATTGGAAAAAGAAATGAATTGGGTACTCTAAAAAAATTTTTTTAAATGCCAGGGTGCCCAGGTGCCACTGCCAAGAGTCAGGTCCTGAGGGGTATCATGCCCATGAAAGGAGGGATGGGGAGTATGAAGGATGGGGAGGGGGGTGAAGGGCGGGTGTGAAGTGGTGTCCGGAAGGTCGGGGCGTTTGAAGGGTGGGAGTCCTGGAAGGGGTGGGCCTGAAAGGGATGTGGGAAGGCTTGAAAAGGGGGGGCCCTCAGCGATCCATAGCGGGTAGTCCTCACTTGGGGGGTGTGAGCTAATGCCCATGTGTGTGCGGCGATGACATTGCCTGTGGTTGGGGGATATGGGGGATCCTCAAGCTCACAGAGATAGGGGCACCCTTTCAAAATAGTGGCCCGATCTCTGAGGAGCCAGTCTGGCTAGTGAGTTCAGTGCCCTAGTGATGAAAAAATTCTAAAGTGTGGGCTAGCCCAAGGGAAACTCCCCAGGGCCCGGAAAAGTCACTGTGTCATAGAACATAGAACGATACAGCGCAGTACAGGCCCTTCGGCCCACGATGTTGCACCGAAACAAAAGCCATCTAACCTACACTATGCCATTATCATCCATATGTTTATCCAATAAACTTTTAAATGCCCTCAATGTTGGCGAGTTCACTACTGTAGCAGGTAGGGCATTCCACGGCCTCACTACTCTTTGCGTAAAGAACCTACCTCTGACCTCTGTCCTATATCTATTACCCCTCAGTTTAAAGTTATGTCCCCTCGTGCCAGCCATTTCCATCCGCGGGAGAAGGCTCTCACTGTCCACCCTATCCAACCCCCTGATCATTTTGTATGCCTCTATTAAGTCTCCTCTTAACCTTCTTCTCTCCAACGAAAACAACCTCAAGTCCATCAGCCTTTCCTCATAAGATTTTCCCTCCATACCAGGCAACATCCTGGTAAATCTCCTCTGCACCCGCTCCAAAGCCTCCACGTCCTTCCTATAATGTGGTGACCAGAACTGTACGCAATACTCCAAATGCGGCCGGACCAGAGTTCTGTACAGCTGCAACATGACCTCCCGACTCCGGAACTCAATCCCTCTACCAATAAAGGCCAACACTCCATAGGCCTTCTTCACAACCCTATCAACCTGGGTGGCAACTTTCAGGGATCTATGTACATGGACACCTAGATCCCTCTGCTCATCCACACTTTCAAAACTTTACCATTAGCCAAATATTCCGCATTCCTGTTATTCCTTCCAAAGTGAATCACCTCACACTTCTCTACATTAAACTCCATTTGCCACCTCTCAGCCCAGCTCTGCAGCTTATCTATATCCCTCTGTAACCTGCTACATCCTTCCACACTATCGACAACACCACCGACTTTAGATAGTGGTGGGCAACCCAGCCGAACCCGCCTGAAATGACACTTAGAGGGTACAATATACCTGAATGCGGACAGAGTCTTGTATCGCAAGATTAGCTGGATGTTTGACGGTGCTCGGAGCACCGAGGAACATCCGCTATCTAACACCCATCCGGCTAGATCTGAGGCCTCAGCAGGGAACTCTTCGACAAGCCGCACTTAGCCCTGTTTTCTGTACTGAGGAGCTCCGCTCACTGGTACTTAAATGGAGTCACTATCTCACGATTCCACGACGCGACCCCTGAACCCCACTCAACCCCCCCCCAAGGTCACCCAGGTGAAGGAATTAGATCACACGCCTTGGGTAAATCTTGAAAATGCACATTAGAGTATGGGCGGCAAGGTAACACAGTGTTTGGTCCCGTTGCCTCACAGCTCCAGGGTCCAGGTTCGATTCCTGGCTTGGGTCACTGTCTGTGTGGAGTCTGCACATTCTCCCTGTGTCTGCGTGGGTTTCCTCTGGGTGCACAAGTTTCCTCCCACAAGTCCCGAAAGATGTGCTTGTTAGGTAATTTGGACATTCTGAATTCTCCCTCTGTGTACCCGAACAGGCGCCGGAATGTGGCAACTAGGGCCTTTTCACAGTAACTTCATTGCAGTGTTAATGTAAGCCTACTTGTGACAATAGAGATTATTATTATTATTGATTAGCTATCTCGCTCTAATATGCAGATTTGCCAGAAAGTGACCCCACCCACAAAGGCGAGCTGGGTAGATCCTGGAAGTGGGATCTCCCAGCATCTACTGGGCACATTGTGCCATGGTGCTTTTTGGGTGCAACTCGACTGGTAGATCCCACCCAGAAACCTTTCCATTAGATTATGCCCAGAGTTAAGGCTTCAAGTTCATATGATCTTCTTCATGAAGATGGAATGCAGATTTGCGAAAATAAATCTTTTCCAGATTCCACTTGGGAATGTTGTACAGAAAGAAAATAATTTTTTTACCTAGGTGGGTGAATTTTACGTTGGGGTCAATGGTCAGGGGGTGAGCCCATCATCCCTTGATCAGCTCATCCTGCAACCATTCAATAGTCATCCAGCTGATAATTGCCTCCAACAGCTGCCAGTGAATCAAATGGCCTTGCAGCTCTCTTGTCCCAGCAGTGCCACGAGTGGGCCAAAAAAGAAGCATCCCAATCTAGTCCGGCCATCATTCCACTTTCATCTGGCAGCCTGAGCATTTGCTGCTGGCAATCCCCTCTGCAGGTAAAATCCCAGCAGTGGCAGGAGGAGGCCCAAAGTGGTCATTAATTGGTCACATATGAGCATCATTTCACAAATAGGAAAGCAGATCACCCAATACATCCCCCACTGCTCGTAAAGTTGCAGGGGTGTTGATGGGTAGGCAGTGCGCAATTACCACATGATGGAGCCCAATTTTACAGATGCTTCCCCTGCCATCCAGCCTCCCAGGAGGCCATACAATTCCGGCCAGTGTTATTAAATAATGGCAAATCAGGCACTTCTAAGTGACTGCACAATGAATAGTTGAAAGCATGTGAAGGTAACTTGGACTTCAATCGTCAGAAATTCCTGGAACTGCCAATTGTTCTCCTTCGTTTTGTCTTTTGAGGGATTGGTGGAATTGTTATTTGACCTGTTGGCATCGATGAGCCATGTGGAAAGCATCCATCAGTCAGAGTCACAGTCCAGAGATGGAGAATAGGGCATCATATGGCAAGTGGTGGTGCAGTAATCCCTGAACGTCACATTGCCAAGCATAACTTGCAGATTGATAACCTGGAATTGCATTTATTCCAGAGGAGACTAAAGCATATATATATATTTTTTAAATAAATGTTTTATTAAAGCTTTTCCAACCAATGTTTTTACATAACAAAAAAAAAAGTACAAATAATAATAAAGATAAAAATAAACAAGAATTATTAAACAGAACAAGGTGGGTGTTGTCTTCATATAAAACTTACATTATATCAACAGTTCCCCCCCACCTAAGCCTCTGCTCTCCCCCCCCCCCCCCCCTCCCAGGAAGCTGCTGCTGCTGACAATTACTGCACCCCTATGCACCACCTTAAACTGAATTAAGCTGAGCCTGGCACATGATGAGGAGGAGTTCACCCTGCCCAGGGCGTCGGCCCACAGGCCCTCATCTAGCTCCTCACGCAGCTCCACCTCCCACTTGCCCTTCAACCCCTCCACTGAGGCTTCCTCCACCTCCTGCAGCTCCTGATATATGTCCAACACCTTCCCCTTCCCTACCCAGATGCCAGACACCACCCTGTCCTGGATCCTACGTGGGGGCTGCAGCGGAAATGTCCCCACCTGTTTTCTAAGAAAGTCCCGAACCTGGAGGTACCTGAACGCATTCCCCGGGGGCAGGCCAAACTTCTCCTCCAGCGTCTGCATGCTGGGGAAAGTCCCGTCTATAAACAGGTCCCCCATCCTCCTAATACCTGCCCTACACCAGCCTTGGAACCCCACATCCATCCTACCTGGAGCAAATCTATGGTTATTCCATATTGGGGTCCACACAGAGGCCCCCTCCTCCTGCCTGTGTCTCCTCCACTGCCCCCAAATCCTCAGTGCCGCCGCCACCACCAGACTTGTGGTGTATCGCGTCGGTGAAAACGGCAGCGGAGCCGTGACTAGTGCCCCTAGGCTGGTGCCTTTGCATGACGCCGTCTCCAGCCGCCCCCATGCCGCCCCCTCCTCCATCATCCACTTCCTAATCATGGCCACATTGGCCGCCCAATAATAGTTGCAGAAGTTCGGCAGAGCCAGTCCCCCCCCCCCCAGCTACGCTCCAAGAATGCCCTTTTAACTCGCGGGGTTTTATACTCCCACACAAATCCCGTAACAATCCTATTCACCCGCTTAGAAAAGGACTTGGGGATGAAAATGGGGAGGCACTGAAAGATGAAGAGGAACCTGGGGAGAACCGTCATCTTCACAGTCTGCACCCGTCCCACCAAGGAAAGCGGGAGCATATCCCACCTTTTAAACTCTCCCTCCATCTGCTCCACGAGCCGGGTTAAGATGAGCCTCTGCAGGGCATCCCAGTTCCTGGCCACTTGTATCCCCAAGTACCGAAAGCTCCTCTCCACTATCTTGAGCGGGAGCTCCCTCAGTCTCTCCTCCTGGCCCCTAGCGTGGACCACGAACAGCTCACTCTTCCCCACGTTCAATTTATACCCCGAGAAGTTCCCAAAGTCCCTCAGGATCCGCAATACCTCCCCCATCCCCTCTAGCGGGTCCAAAACGTACAACAACAGGTCAACCGTGTAGAGGGAGACCCGGTGTTCCTCCCCCCCACGCACCAGCCCCCTCCGATCCCTTGAAGTCCTGAGCGCAATGGCCAACGGCTCAATTGCCAGGGCAAACAGCAATGGGGACAGGGGACACCCCTGCCTCGTCCCCCAGTGCAGTCTGAAATACTCCGACCTTAGCCGGTTCGTGGACACACTTGCTACAGGGGCCTGATACGCAGCTTGACCCACACTATGAATCCCTCACCGAATCCATACCCGCCTAATGTCTCCCACAAATACTGCCACTCCACCCTGTCAAAGGCCTTCTCCGCGTCCATTGCAGCCACCACTTCCGCACCCCCCCCCTTCCGAGGGCATCATGATAATATTCAGGAGCCTCCTCACATTAGAATTCAGCTGCCTGCCCTTAACGAAACACATCTGGTCCTTCCCAATCACTCCCGGGACACAGTCCTCTATTCTGGTGGCCAGAAGTTTTGCCAACAGTTTGGCGTCTACATTCAGGAGCCATATCGGCCTGTAGGACCCACACTGAAGCGGATCCATCTCCTTCTTCAAGACAAGCGAAATCAATGCCTGCAACATCGTCGGAGGGAGGGTCCCTCTCTCCTTTGACTCATTGAAGGTTCTTAGCAGGAGCGGGCTCAGTAGCTCCGAGAACTTATAAAATTCTACAGGGAAGCCGTCCGGACCCGGGGCCTTGCCCGGCTGCATACTTGCCAGCCCCCTGACTATCTCCTCCAACTCAATTGGGGCCCCCAATCCCTCCACCCGCTCCACTTCCACCCTCGGGAACCTCAACCGGTCCATAAACTGCCTCATCCCTTCCCCTCCCCAGGGGGTTCCGACTCGTATAACTTCACGTAGAACTCCCCGAAGACTTCATTGACCCTCTCTGGGCTAAGCACCATGTTGCCCTCTTTATCTCGCACTCCCCCAATCTCTCTAGCCGCCTCCCCCTTGCGCAGCTGGTGCGCCAGCATCCTACTCGCCTTCTCCCCATACTCGTAGACTGGCCCTTTCACTTTCCTTAACTGCGCCTCTGCCTTCCCCGTGGTCAGCAAGTCGAAATCCGCCTGAAGTTTCCGGCGTTTGTTCAGCAACCCCCCCCTCTGGGGCCTCTGCGTATCTCCTGTCTACCCGGAGTATGACTAAAGCATATATTAGCACAGAATTCTGGTTGGCATAATATTGGCATGGCAGGGATTCTGAACAAGTGTTGATCTATGATAGATTTGAAACAATGGCGTGTAGAAATTTTTGGCTTTTCATTTTTCTGGGAAGGAAAAGAAAATTATATGATTGTGTACCAATATGATTGCCTGGCTGCAGACGATGTGTACTGGAAATAAAATTTGAGACTATTGTAATTAATACTTCAAACTGGGGTGCACAAAAAATAAAGCAATGTGTGTGTGTGGGGGGGGGGGGGGTTCAAAAAGCACCTCAAGTGACCAACTCTTGGGATAAAAATAAGGGACATTTTAGCACTTTGGCACAGGGAGCGGGTGGACCCGACTGTTGAGAATGAGACCACCTGCGCAAAAATCACAGAAGTTCCGAAATCAAGCAAGAGGCAACTCACCAAAAGTCTTCAAGACACAGTCTCAGAAATATGGGACAATGAGTGTCCTGGCAGCAAAGACCCAGGATGTGGGACATAGGTCTTAATTGCAGATGGTCCTGTAAAATATGAGATGGTTGGTCATCCTGAGGGCACCACCCCAAAGGACGCACACTTCTTCCTTACTGCCTTTCACCAGTTGGGTTAAATAAATAGCCCACCCACTCTCGTGACCATGCCAACTGTTTTATGGTATGGGCTGCATAATATACGGATCAATTGGCTTGTTAGAAAGCTCAATTGCCTATTAATTATCTTTTTAAAAATGGCAGGCAGGCTATCAATTTTGGCACCCTCCCACTGTCCGTATTATGAGATATAGCTTGGGAGTGGATTGGAAGGCAGTGGGCAACACACCATTATATTTTATGTGCCTCCCTGTGGAAAATGTACCCAACAGGCGTCCCTAAAATCCAGATGTGTCAATGAGATTAAATCTAACATCACTATGTTTAAAAAACATATTCATAAAAAGCATTTAATAAATTTACATTCCTTCACCTAAATAAAGCCATGTAACAACACATATTTCATTCAAGTGCACAATACCTTAAAACAACAAGCATTGGAATCCATAGTTCCATTTCAAAGCATCAAAAACCACTTGTAGCTGTCAATCATACTGAAACCCTGCTGTGATAATGACGATAATGATGGTTGTGAAATCAATCCTACAGCATTAATCCCGTAGTGGAAGCCCTAAGGCTTATGTCAATAGAATGAAATAGCAAACAATGATTTTCTTCAGCACACCAGACATTTTTTTTAAAAGGTTGAAAGGGCTTGTCTCTTCAAATACCTTGACAGCTTGACAGGTGCTTTTGACAGGTGCTTTTGAAAGCTTCTGGCTACAGGCCTTCTTGACACGTTTGGCAGTTCCTCTTCTCAAGAGGACCAGTCACTTTTGACAGGTCTCTCTGACAGATTTGTCAATTTTAAGAGTTGATTTTGACAGGCCCGTTCACAGTTTCAATAAGCTTGACAGCAATGGGTTACTGCATATCTTATGCAGGTTTATGCTTACTTCGAATAATTCCAACGGGCACCTTACTCTTCCCAAAGGACAGCTGAAGTCACCGAAAGGCACCATACCTTTTCCACAATTGTCCTGGGACCAGATCCAAAGGGGTAGCTTACCTCTCCAAATGGGCACCCTGGCTATCCAAATGAATCCACAAAGTTCAAACCAGCACTTACCAGGTCTTGTCTAAACAATTATGGGTTTAGCACTCCAAGGTTACCAAACTCCCACCTGAGTGAAAGAGGTAATTTAATGACCAGCTGCCTCCATAAAAGCACATGAATGAAATGCACCCCATTCACATTCCCACATGAAAAATAGGTATTGCAATCTTCAGAGGCAGGATTGCAGTTTTCAGCCACTTCCACCATGACAAAGAGGCTCTCCGTCATGGCGAAAATCTGGGTCACAGCATTAGTATGGTGCCAATTGACCCTCCAGGGCAGTTGGAGCTTACTATCAGAAACCCAGCAGCCCCAACCCACTTGGCTCCCCACTCTGCAACTGGATCCTTGATTTTCTGACCAACAGACCACAATCAGTAAGAATGAACAACAACACCTCCTCCACAATAGTCCTCAATACCGGGGCCCTGCAAGGCTGCATACTTAGCCCCCTACTCTACTCCCTGTACACACACAACTGAGTGGCAAAATTTGGATCCAACTCCAGCTACAAATTTGCTGACGATATAACCATAGTGGGCCGGATCTCGAATAATGACGAGTCAGAATACAGGAGGGAGATAGAGAACCTAGTGGAGTGGTGGAGCGACAACAATCTATCCCTCAATGCCAGAAAACTAAAGAGCTGGTCATTGACTTCAGGAAGCAAAGTACTGTACACACCCCTGTCGGCATCAATGGGGCCGAGGTGGAGATGGTTAGCAGTTTCAAATTCCTAGGGGTGCACATTTCCAAAAATATGTCCTAGTCCACCCACGTCGATGCCACCACCAAGAAAGCACAACAGCACCTATACTTCCTCAGGAAACTAAGGAAATTCGGCATGTCCACATTAACCAGTACCAACTTTTACAGATGTACCATAGAAAGCATCCTATCTGGCTGCATCACAGCCTGGTATGGCAACTGCTCGGCCCAGGACCGCAAGAAACTTCAGAGAGTTGTGAACACCGCCCAGTCCATCACACGAACCTGCCCCCCCGCCATTAAATCCATTTACACCTCCTTGCCTGGGGAAAGCGGGCAGCATAATCAAAGACCCCTCCCACCCAGCTTACTCACTCTTCCAACTTCTTCCATCGGGCAGGAGATACAGAGGTCTGAGAACACGCACAAACAGACTCAAAAAAAGCTTTTCCCCCACTGTTACCAGACTCCTAAATGACCCTCTTGTGGACTGACCTCATTAACACTACACCCTGTATGCTTCATCCGATGCCGGTACTTATGTAGTTACATTGTATACCTTGTGTTGCCCTATTATGTATTTTCTTTTCTTCCCTTTTCTTCCCATGTACTTAATGATCTGTTGAGCTGCTCACAGAAAAATACTTTTCACTGTACCTCGGTACACGTGACAATAAACAAATCCAATCCAATCCAATCCAAGGATTCATGAAATGACCCAGATTCTAGCCTTTCCAATACAATGTTGTCATCTGCCATCATATTAAATGGGTATTTTAATGTCCTCGATCTTAGAATCAAAATGATCCCCAATGTGCAACAAACGGACTGAATAAATTTAATTAATTTGAAGTAATAAATATAGTAAATGACCACCTGTTAATTAGATGATCAACTTTACTACTCGGAAGCACATCGATGGAACTGAGAATATATTGGATCTTCTTCCTGTTACTCATCCTGCTTTTATGTCCCATTCTGGGAGAGGTTACCGCTAAAGGAAAGTGCTGCAGTGGAAGGATATTAATGTTGATGCATTTAAGAGCTAAGCTGCACACATAACAAGACAGTTTCTGAACAACTACCCTGAGACCAACTCAGCGGACAATAACTGGAAGATGTTTGCTAAATGTGTAAATCATCTACATATTCCTCATAAAATCTATTCTGGGAAGAGGAGCACGCCACGGTCTGCAGGCTACCTCAAAAAGAAGCTTGACAAGAAGCAGAAACTATATGCTTGTGCTAAAGATTCTTGGTGGAATGACAATCCCTCAAACAAAGAGACAGTCTGAATTAAGTTTGAACAGTACCAAACTGTGGTCAACAGGGAGATCCGATGGACCATGCATAATTACAAAATAGAATTGGCCAGGTGAGAAAGTCCCATGAAAGTTTGGAGGTATGTTAAATTTTTAAAATATACTAAAATATCAATTCTGTATGTAGGGGATAAGTTACTACTGGGTGACATGGAAAAAGTTGAAGCTCTGACCTTGCAGTTCCAGAGCATCTTCAAGGAAGGAATCAGATTACCTGAGTACGAATCTGGAGTATGAGGGCAGTCTCACAAAATCATGTCTGATGTTATAATTACAACAAAAGATATTGAGAAACTCCTCCGTAACACTGATCCACCTAAAGCTTATGGACCTGATGACATCCCAGGCCATGTACATAAAACTGCAGCAAATGAGTTTGCACCAATGTTACAGTACATTTTTCACCAATATATAAAAACAGGAGAACCAAACGTTGACTAGTTAGTCCCTCCAAACTTTAAGAAAGGGCCCCCTACCAATCCAGCGAACCACCGACCCATTTTACTTCATAGTGTTTGCTGAACACATCATTGACAGTCAGCTAGTGAGACACCTTGAAGTGCGGAACATCCCTATTGACACACAGTATGCCTTTTGTTCAACCAGATCAACAGAATCGCATTGTACCTTACCATCCACAATCTCTCTTATACCTTTCACAATTGTATCATCACAGATTTTAGATTTTGCTCAGCTTTTTGAATTTACCACATGCAAAGCTATTGTTATAACCTACAAGTATCTTACGGGGTGGGAACAATTAATTTCCCCATGAACCTAGCAGAATATGAGCACCCCGTTAAAGGGGCATGGAAGCTCTAAACAATGTCTCGTTATAGGATACACAAAGCCGGCCAGTTAGGCACCAGGAAGGCAGACACAGTTGGGATCTACCGTGTGATGTATATAATAGTTATTATAAATAAACTAAGTTAATTTGAACTACATTTCTTTCCAAACAGCAACAAGAATCATGGAGACTGGGGAAGCCGCAAACTGGAAACAAGGGCTGGATTCTTCAGCCCCACCCGCCACAAAATCACCACGGGCAGGACGCAGACCAGGTGAAGGGCCATTGACCATGGGCGAGAATTTCAGGTCGGTGGGCAGGCACGGCCGGAGAATCCCAACCCAAGTGTTAAATGGCATGCCCTAAGGTGCCATTCTGGGCTCACACTTTTTTCTTCTCTTTATAAATGACATCCAGGATAAAATATCAAGCCAGATCAGGTTCTTTCTGGTTGACTGCCTAGAATACAGGATCAATACTGAATTAGCAGATGAGGTTAGCATCCAGGAAGATATCAATAATGTCGTCAAATGGACCAATATATGGGGAATGAAATTCAACATGGAAAAATGCAACATCATGTGAACCAGCAATACCCGATGCCCAGCAATACCCAACAACACAAGGCACAAGCCCCACCTTGAAGTTACAAAAGAATGCTATTACTTCGGCATAAACATCCAAAGTTACCTCATGTAGAATGTACAACAGGCATCTTCTGAGGCATCCAAAGTACTTGGGTTTGTGAAACGGAACTTCACCTACAATGAAGAAAATGCCATACCAAACATTAGTCAGACTACATCTTGTGTATGGGGCAGCCACCTGGGTCCCATGTTCAGCAGAAAACATTACCTTCCTTGAGAAAATTAAAGTCGGCAGTTTGCTTTTATTATAACCCTACAGGAGGCCCAGGGATATGCAACATCAGAGTCCGTGCCGCCTCACCTGAATGCGATCTAACCAGATAAGAACATAAGAAGTAGGAGCAGGAGTAGGCCATCTGGCCCCTCGAGCCTGCTCCGCCATTCAATGAGACCATGGCTGATCTTTTGTGGACTCAGCTCCACTTTCTGACCCGACCACCAGAACCCTTAATTCCTTTATTCTTCAAAAACTATCTATCTTTATCTTAAAAACATTCAATGAAGGAGCCTCTACTGCTTCACTGGGCAAGGAATTCCATAGATTCACAACCCTTTGGGCGAAGAAGTGTCTCCTAAACTCAGTCCTAAATCTACTTCCCCTTATTTTGAGGCTATGCCCCCTAGTTCTGCTTTCACCCGCCAGTGGAAACAACCTGCCCGCATCTATCCTATCTATTCCCTTCATAATTTTATATGTTCCTGTGAGATCCCCCCGCATCCTTCTAAATTCCGAGTACAATCCCAGTCTACACAACCTCTCCTCGTAATCCAACCCCCTCAACTCTGGGATTAACCTAGTGAATCTCCTCTGCACACCCTCCAGCGCCAGTACGTCCTTTCTCAGGTAAGGAGACCAAAACTGAACACAATACTCCAGGTGTGGCCTCACTAACACCTTATACAATTGCAGCATAACCTCCCTAGTCTTAAACTCCATCCCTCTAGCAATGAAGGACAAAATTCCATTTGCCTTCTTAATCACCTGTAAACCAACTTTTTGCGACTCATGTACTAGCACACCCAGGTCTCTCTGCACAGCAGCATGTTTTAATATTTTATCATTTAAATAATAATCCCTTTTACTGTTATTCCTACCAAAATGGATAACCTCACATTTGTCAACATTGTATTCCATCTGCCAGACCCTAGCCTATTCACTTAGCCTATACAAATCCCTCTGCAGACGTCCGGTATCCTCTGCATTTTTTGCTTTACCATTCATCTCAGTGCATACTTGCTTTTTGCTTTACCGCTCATCGTCTGGAAACTTGGACACATTGCACTTGGTCCCCAACTCCAAATTATCTATGTAAATTGTGAACAATTGTGGGCCCAACACTGATCCCTGAGGGACACCACTAGCTACTGATTGCCAACCAGAGAAACACCCATTAATCCCCACTCCTTGCTTTCTATTAATTAACCAATCCTCTATCCATGCTACTACTTTACCCTTAATGATATGCATCTTTATCTTATGCAGCAACCTTTTGTGTGGCACCTTGTCAAAAGCTTTCTGGAAATCCAGTATACCACATCCATTGGCTCCCTGTTATCTACCGCACTGGTAATGTCCTCAAATAATTCCATTAAATTAGTTAGGCACGACCTGCCCTTTATGAATCCATGCGCTTTATGAACCCAGATGAGGGGACAGGTCTAACTCCCCTTTTCCTAGGACTGCTGGAGTATAAATACCCCGGCCCAGATGCAGTAGACCCTTCGGGGAGTAGGAGGAGTGTATGTTAACCTGAATAAAACCACTTTTTCCTACAGACATCGCTTCCGCGTGGCCGCTTGCCTGAGAATTTACAGCTTTGTTACAACTACTTGTGAGCTACCAGCGTCTCCCAGTTTGTCACATGGCTAGGCTGGCACAGTCTCTGGAACTGAAGCAAGGCCAACAGGTTGACATTCCTCTATAAAATTTTGAATGGAGCATTAAATATTTCCAACAGTACATCAAGCCTAAAAGTGACCAAGCTGGAACAATTCACAACTAACAGATTCAACTGTGCACAGCTCAATGTGCTTTCTTTGCTATCTCCTTTTTACCAAGAGCAATTAAGGACTGGACCAACTTCCCACAAACGTTAATCTCCATGCCCTCTTTGGACTCATTTCAGGAAAATTTGTTGAACTTTTAAAAATTAATGTGGCTATTGACTACAATTATAATGCACCTCCTGGGAAAATTCCCGAGTGGAAGACTACGGAGAGAAACCTTAACAAGTACCATGTACCAAATAGAAGAACATCAGGAACAATGGGACAAAATAAGCCACGGGAGTGTGGCAACTCCAGTCTGAGTTCCAACTCCTGACTAGGATGGAAAATCTATGGATGTGGGTATTGAAGATGGAAGAAAAAAGATCCACCCTTCTCAATGGAACGGATGAACTGAAAATGAAAGTAAAAAGGGAAAAGCAAAAGTCAAATGATGTGAAATTTATAATTGGTTTGTTATAGGAAAGACTGAAAGTGATAGACTGAAAATCACAACAAAGAAGGAACCTAAAAAACTTTCAGAAATCACCCCACTGGACTCTGATAAAACTAGAGAAAATTCTGGAAATAGTGACTGTTGTCACAGTTGACGATAACACAATGAAGACTGAAGATGAGAACAATCAGCTCAAGCAGAAGAGCAAGACCAATTATTCAGTTCTTCAACAAAGATTCTGACAAGAAGAAAACAAGATTCTGACAGGAAGAAGGCGCAATGTTAGGAAACCCATGGAATGACTCACAATGTTGGTTTGGTATCCACCAGTTGCAAATGACTTACATATGAGAAGATTGTGTATTAACTGGCTGAAGAAGAATGAAAATAAGCAACATCATGGTCCTCAGACAATTTCCCACACTAATGGTGGTCTTGGCCATCCTGAAGAGATTTTATGTCACAGAAACAAGGATCACCAGTGCATATTTAAGGAACTCCTGAATGCAGAATGCCCTTTTACATGCATGCTATTCAAAGGAAGTATAGGACTGATTAGTGACCTTAAAGGAAATCTTCTTGTGGCGGTAGAGGAATGACAGAGGCTTTAAATGAGTAATTTGCATTTGTCTCCTCTAAAGAAGATGTTACCAATGTCTAAGTGAAGGAGGAGATAGTAGAAAAATGAAATAGAATAAAAAGAAGAGGTACTTAAAGCAATGGCAGTGTTCAAGTAGAAAAGTCACTCGATCTGGATAGAATGTATCCTAAATTGCTGAGGGAAGTAAAGGTGGAGGTAGCAGAGATACTAGGCATATTTTTCCAATTTCTCCTTTGGATATGGGATTGTACACGCGTTTAAAAAGGTAGAGGGTTAACCCCAGATTCATTGAAAGCAAATGAGGTTTGATTAACTACACCTCCAAATTCTTTCCTGATATTTTAAGATTGAAATGTTAAAAAGTACCTTTTAAAATAATTTCTGTTCATCTGAATAATAATATGTAGTTTGGATTTGTCTTTTAGCTTAAAACTGAACATTTCTCCATTTGCTTTCTCTTTTGTTTTGTTCTATGTGTAATCCACAAATTATAATTTCTCAAATGACATTAAAGCCACTAACAAGTCAAAACGGTTCATTTTCTGCAATGATAGCGGCGGGTTTTTGCCTTGCCTACTTGAGTGTATTCATTTACCTTCTGAATGTGCCACTAGATGGTGCACAATGTAAAAATAAGGCATTTCACGAGCTCTGCAATTACTATGCCTCCATGAATTTAGAGATTTCATATATGATCCAGATCTCTCGATCAGGAACAGTTTACATTTATATTTAGCACATTTAACCCTGTAAAACATCCCAAATTGCTCAACAAGAGCCCTAGCAAACAAAATGTGACACTGAGCCGCACTGAGATGATAACAATATTGGTCAAAGAGACATGTTTCATAAAGGAATGACCTAAAGGAAAAAGAGAAGTAGCTCATTCATTGTATGAATGTATTCCACTATTCCACAGATTATGTTGACCTGTATTTTAACTTCTTCTACCTGCCTTAGGTTTGTAACCCTCATAACATTGTCGAACAAAAATCTATCAATCTCAGTTTTGACATTTTCAATTGGCCTAGTTTCGACAGCTATTGGGAGAAAGAAGTGTTCCCTGACATCACCTGTGAGAGGTCGAGCTCCTATTTTAAGATTATGTCTCTTGTTCTGGGCTGCGGCACGAAAAAGGTTTCTCTCTATCCATGCTTGACAAATGTACTGGAATTCTTCGAGGATGCAATTAGTAGAGTTGATGAGGAGGTATATTTAAACTTTCAAAAGGCTTTTGACAAAGTCCCGCATAAGAGATTAACATGAAAAATTAAAACGCATGGGATTGGGGGTAGTGTTTTGAGATGGATGGAAAACTGTTTGGCAGACAGGAAACAAAGAGTAGGAATTAACAGGTCTTTTTCCAAATGGCAGGCAGTACTAGTGGGGTATCGCAGGGATCGGTGCTAGGACCTCAGCAATTTGCAATATACATTAATAATTTAGATGAGGGAACAAAATGTAATATCTCCAAATTTGCAGATGACACCAAGTTGGATGGGAGGGTGAGCTGTGAGGAGGATTCAGAGATCCTTCAGTGTGATTTGGACAAGTTAAGTGAGTGGGCGAATGAATGGCAGATAAAGTATCATTTGGATAAATTTGGATAAATGCAAGGTTATCCACTTTGGTAACAAAAATGACAAGGCAGATTATTATCTGAATGGCCATGAATTAGGAGAGGGGAATGTGCAACGAGACCTGGGTGTCCCTCATACACTAATCACTGAAGGTAAGCATGCAGATGCATCAAGCGGTAAAGAAGGCAAATGGTATGCTGGCCTCCATAACAAGAGGATTCAGTACAGGAGCAGGGATGTCTTGCTACAATTATACAGGGCTTTGGTGAGGCCACACCTGGAATATTGTGTGCAGTTTTGGTTTCCTTATCTGAGGAAAGATGTTCTTGATATAGAGGGAGCGCAGAGAAGGTTACCAGACTGATTCCTGGGATGGCGGGACACATGTATGAGGAGAGATTGAGTCGGTTAGGATTGTATTTGTTGGGGTTCAGAAGAATGAGGGGGATCTCATAGAAAGCTATAAAATTCTAACAGGACTAGATGCAGGAAGGTGGTTCCCGATGGTGCATATGTCCAGAACTAGGGGTCACAGTCTGAGGATACGGGGTAGACCAATTAGGACGGAGATAAGGAGACATTTCTTAACCCAGAGAGTATTGAGCTTGTGGAATTCATTACCACAGGAAGTAGTTGAGTCCATAACATTGTGGGCAGGATTCTATGCCAGCCGACGCTGAAATCGGGAAAGGTCAAAATCGTGAACGACATGCGGTGCCTCGACAGTGGCGGCAATGCGCTCTAATCCACATATACAGTAAACGCCTGTTTGCATATCATGAGCGGGCCTGTGACAGACGTCCACCGATTCTGTCGCGGCATCATCACTTAGGGCTGGATTCTCCAATTGCCGACGGCAAAATCACATTCGGCGATTGGCTGGAGAATCCGTTTTTACGCCGAAACCGGAGATGGCGCCGTTTTTCAGATGCTCCGCCCCCTCAAAAACGCCACACTTGCTGAGTACGCTGCATGCCGCCGGGATGGCCTCAGGACGTCACCTAAATCCCTCCCCGATGCTCTGCCCCCAGTGGGCTAACTTCCCGGCAGCATTGGTCTCGTGTCCTCTCAATGTTCGGGGACCTTGCGTGCCGGCTGCGGACTGTGTCCTGCGCCGCCACAGTCGGGGGGGGTGGGGGAGCCGTTCCGCTGGTGGGAGGGCTTCTGTGGGGGCTGGGGGGGACTGGTGGGGGCTGATCCGGGGTGAAGAGGGCGGTTACAGGGGGGCATTATCTGGCAGGCCGTGTCCACGCGGCTGACGCCATGTTGTACGGCACAGCCACCACAGGTCGCTGCCAGGCGCATGTGGGGCCACGGATCCAGCAATTCTCCATCTGCATCTTCAGGTAAAGCTGGGGGCATTATGTGGAGTGGCTGCCAGCCCCCCACCAGGTGGAGCATCGGTGCGGTGGCAGTGCTGGCTTTTTGGCCGTAAGGCCAGACGCTTCCTCCGGACATAGCCGCAAAATCGGAGAATCCAGCCCTTAGTCTCTGAAATGTAGAATCCTGCCGTGTTTGGTTTCAAGAAGCAGTTAGATTTAGCTCTTCGGGTGAAGGGGATCACAGGATATGGGGGAAAGCGGCATTAGGCTATTGAATTGGATGTTCAGCCATGATCATAATGAATGGCGGAGCAGGCTTGAAGAGCCAAATGGCCTCCTCCTGCTCCTATTTTCTATGTTTCTATCAAATCCTTTGAACATCTGAAACAACTCATTTAGATCACTTCACAATCTTCCACAAGGGGATATAAGCCTAGACTACATAACCTACCTCCCTAATTTAACCCTTTGTGCACCTGCCTGGAACTGCAGAAAGCATTGGACTCAATATTCCCATATTGAACCTCTTGACTGTCATCCTAAACGTTCACATAAATAATTGACATTCAGCTAATATATAGGAAGTAACTGCTGTGGAAGAATTTCCCAGGCAGGGGAACAATCTTTCTCAGACAAAGGAGAACAAGGATGAAAATTTGATTTGGGTGCAAAAGCAAACTAAAGAAACAATGTGAGAAAAGCGGGATGAGTAACAAAACAATAGAAGAGTTCCTTAAACGGACTTTAGTGTTCAATTCTTTCCTTTTCGTTCCTTCCGGTATTTTTACAGTGAGAAGATGTGCAGGGCACCTATCAATATAGCTGTAAATTCGGCCGAATTATACATTCTGTGATTAATCATGAACTGACACAGGTTGCTTGATTTTGTGATTTTCTCACCCCCGTCTCTGAAGTAGCTCTAAACATGCTGTGCAGCACTCTTAATAAAGGGGTTAGGATCAGAAACTTGCTACTTTCCACAGCATAGAATATCACCATTGGGCTCTTTGTCATGTAAGCTGACTATTTATTCCTTGATTTAGCCAGGATAAATTGTGGGGCATCCAACTCTATGAGTCAGAAACTGTGACGTTGCAATTTGCACAAATAAGTATAATGACAGCCAATGACAGAGTGAGAGATTACTACCCAAAGCCTTGACCAGAAGAATCTATGGTAATGAACAGTTTGCAAAATAAAACTAAAATAAACAAAGTAACAGATAAAATTTTGTATGCAGAACAACACATCTAAATATATTCCTCCAGTGTGCCACAACGTTGAGTCGTTCTGCAATGTTATCAACAAAATATGAATACATGACCATATTGGCCACAGTGTCCAAGCAGCTCTGTTCAGTTTAGGACATGTAACCAAACCTGCGCACAACAAGGAGCTACATCCCACACGCCCACTCTGAAGCAGATCTTCAGAGCAGTGGTTATTTGACCTATCTATCACACTTGAAAATAGGCTTCTCATAAAAGGCTCTGGTTTAGGTTTTTATGTAGGCGTACATATAGTGCTTTTCTATCTGTTAAACAAAAATCGTAAACTGCAAAAAATTTACTGGTGTATGGATGAGTCATTCCTCAGTTTCACTTTGTGTAAGTGTGATGCAAATCTTGATGTGATCCATTAACAGCTTCCTTGCCCATGTCAGCAAGCAGTCATAGCTGAGAATGCTGGTCCAAACAATTAATCTTGGTTAAATAACAAATAACAATTTTTGCTTTTATTAAATTGCAAAACCCCTGACAGTAACCTTTTTCAAGCCCAGATTCTTCATACACCTATTTAAACATTATTAATCGTTTGGTGTTTGCACAGAAACTTAAGTTAACATTTTCTGTCTCTTTAAACATTTTAATGTAAGGCAAAAAACATTCATGTCCAGGAATTTTTTTTCTAGCGAGCACACATGCGAAAAAGAGATTTTTTAGAGGTTTTTTTAGCCATCAAGACATCAGATAAATATCAAATAAATCAGTCATGTAAGGATCACTTACAAGACCACAATTTCCTGACTCGACTAAAATCACAAGACTTTCCGATTGTATACCAACTGACAAGTTCCTGATCTCATCTACAACTAATAGGAGAAGGAAGCTCCATGAATAGCCTCTTCCTCAGCTGTGGTGGATCTTGGCAAAAGATAAAGCTGCAGCCAAAAGTGGCAGTGCAGCTTTTCCTCCTTTCGAGTTACTCAGCAACATCAATGCTAATGTCAAACAAATTTGGTTCATTCCATGTAATGTTAAGACATTTCTGACTCCATAAGATAACCATCCTGGCTCTGGGACTGGCTCTCTGCCACTTCTAGCTATTGCAGTGGAGCTATCACATTGGTATGTGAGAAAAAACCTAGATACATCTTACCCACAGGAGAAACAAACATGGCTGATTGCTGTCCTCTTAAACTCCGTCCATTCATTAGTAAAGAAATGAGTAAAGTAATCAATAATGCCACCAAGGAACAATATCCTGCCTGCTAATACTCACAGAATCTTCCATTCTGGGGTCTAAGTTCAGTAGCAGGTGCAGAAGTGGGAGTAATTTTCACTGTGACCATGTGAAAATTAAAGGTAAATTCACCATTGACTTCTTTCCCCTTTGAGGGGGAGAGCTGATTGGTGGTGATTTAACCTAAAGATCACCACATCCGAGGCAGTGGGCAAAGTTGAGAAGGGGGTCCTTCTTGAATAACCTCAGCCAGTACAGGGATTCTACCCATACTGTTGGCCTCACTCTGCAACGCAAACCAACTGTCTAACCAACTGAGCTAAACTGGCCTACAGTGTGTAATCATGTGCTGTTCCATTCATTGCATATGCATCTGCGAGGAACTCAGAGAATCTCACTGCTGGGATGGACAGGAAGTTGCTGCACCTGCTGTTAGCTCAAGGGGTCAAAGATCATATTGAAAGGGCACCCAGAGAACCAAAATATCCCTTCCACCTTTGCCTGACCACTGCCCCACGGTTCCCCACTAACCCTTCCTCCCTTCCTTGGTCATCCTCCATGCAATGTGCGCTACCATCACCCGGCCTCAAGTGTAGGCTGGCAATACAGACATTCCCCAAAGAGGGCAACACAGCAGCAATTCACTGGTAATCATGGGAGAAGTCTATCTTGCCTGGTGAACGCCACTTATGTGTAGTCGTGAATGTAAATGTTCCAATTTCTTACTGGGGCAACATAATTCCAGTAAGGTGACCTTTTAATGAACATGCATGACATGCTAATGAATGCAAAAGGGGCTTCTGACGTTGTTCAATGAGAAGATCGACCCGCCTTTAATCCGCCTTTGAAGTCCTGCGGAACCCATTGTTAAAGTTCATCCTGCCATCAGGAAATTGATTTTTGGCCTCTCGCCAAATCAAGTTCTCCCACCTGCCAAGCTTCTGGCTGCTGGCAGGACCAGAAGCCTCTGCCCTTAGTTTGGGTTCAGCCAGAACTATTCAGCGCTAGTCCACATCAGTTTCAATCCAGGTACAGGTACAACAACCTGGGAAGAGATGAGGGTAACTGCCCTCAACATCAAGGCTCCTCCCCCCACCCAGGTATGTCAATAAGAAACCAAAGATTATTAAATATTTTTAAGGCAAAAGTAGATAGACTCTTGACTAACAAGGGAGTCAGGTGTTACCATGGGTAGAAGGGAATGTGGAGTTGAGGCCATAATCAAAGAAGCCATGATTTATTGAATGGCGGAACAGGCTCAAGAGGTGGGAGGCGGTGGCGTAGTAGTGTTGCCACGAGACTAGTAATCCAGAAACCTAGGGTAAATGTTTTCAGAATCCAGGCTTGAATCCCACCATGACAGATGGTGAAATTTGAATTCAGCAAAAAATCTGGAATTAAAAGCCTAATGAAGACCATGAAACCATAATCGATTGTGATAAAAACCCATCTGGTTCACTGAATCCTTTAGGGAAGGGAATCTGTCACCCTTGCCAGGTCTGGCCTATATGTGACCCCGGATCTACAGCAATGTGGCTGACATTTAAATACCCTTTAAAAAGGCCTAGCAATCCACTCAGTTCAAAGGCTATTTGGGATGGTCCAGCCAGCGATGTCCACATCCCATGAAAGAATTTTTAAAAATCAAATGATCTACTCCTGCTCCTAATTCATATGTTCATATTGTAAGGAACTGGCTAAAACCTTGTCTATTTCATGTTTCTCTTGTTAATCCCTGTCCCTGAAACATTGCAGATGGTGTTTTAAATTTCAGACTTTGGTCAAACTGAAAATACCCCTGGTCTAATATATTGGCCCATGTCTCCTCATGACGCTCTGTGGCATAGCCCATGATGTAATTTTGATGGACTTGGCAAGCAGCCAATTGGTACCTCTGAGATTCCTAGACATCCTCTGTTCTCGTTTAGGATTGGTCGAGCTTGTCAGAGGGTTGCTGGAAGATTCTGAAAACACAGGCCAGCTCCATTTTGTCTCAGTTCTGTGCAGACTTGGAAAGCAGCACACAACAAGACCCTTTCTGTCAGCTTTCGGCCTGGAAATTTGAATGCTTCCAGCCAGCTTGGGGAAGTAACTTCTGCCTTAAATGTCTCTAGCCAGGCCAGTGAAAAGTCTAAAACTTTGAAAGGCCTAGCGATTTAAATGCTTCCGGCCAGCCTGTGAAAGTGACCAATGAGAGGAGCTGTGGGCAAGTAGACATTTCTATCTTGATTAAGAACTGTGAAGCCAGTGCTCAAAATTCTCTCACCCATATTGGATTCTTCCTGAGGTTTCAGAACAAGGTTAAGGGGCTGGTTAAAAGCCCACTTAAAACCTCCATGCTGAGAACTATATTTTTAAAAGTCAGTGAGGGTGAAAGTCCATTTGGTGGATGCAGGCTAGAATTGCACAGGCCTGAGGGGGACAGTCAGTGTGAGACTGACGTCAGTCAAGGGCAAGTGACTCCTCAGAGAGAATTCTACAGTCTGTCGGTCCTAATTGAGGCCAGACATTAGAAGGTCCTAACAAACCAATGATTGCAACTCTTTGCATTTGTGGGATATTGCCGGCTACAAAGACCATTGCCTCAGCAGCAAATAACTATCTCAGGCCCTTTTAATCCCTGTTATTTTCAATCCTTTCCCCACCCCCGCTATATGTTTGCCTTATGTGCATATGGGTAAAGGTTGGGGTTTGGGGAATAATTAGATTAACAGACTATTGTTCCGTTCTCACCATTATAAATTCATCTTTTTCCTTGTTCTAAATGAACAGTTTTTAAATGTTTTACTTATAAAGCTTGTGCCGGCAACTCATTAGAGCAATCAAAGTTTGAAGATCTCAGGAAAATACATGAATTATTGGTTAATTCACTTGTGTTTGGTCTCCAGTGTCTATGGGACTGGAATTGACTGTGCACTCACCCAGGGTGTCCAAACAATATGGCAAAGCTGAGGTCAATGAAGATCGGGGAAATATCACGCATTGACTGGAGTCATTCAGAATGTAAAGGAAGAAGGCAGTGACTGTTGGAACCCAGTAATTATAACCTTAGGGTATTCCCATAGGAGTTCCTCTGGCCAATGTCTTCGGCCCTACTGATTAACTAATGACCATCCTTCCATCAGAGGTTGGTGCGATGCACAGACAATTCTATTGAATTCTGCAGATGACAAGAATTTACAGGGTTGAGAATCATTTTCAACTCCTCCAATGATAAATTAGCCCAAGCCATTTGCCAGCAGAGCCTAGACAATCTCCAGTCTTGGACTGACAAGTGGCAGATAACATTCAGATCATATAATGACCATCTGCAATGTAAAAAAAGACAGGAAGTGCTGGAGTAACTCAGCAGGCCAGTGGAGAGAGAAGTAGAGTCGACATTTTAACTCCAATTTCACTCTTCTTCGGAACTGAAGGTTTGTGGATATTAGTTAGTTTTAAGCTGGCAAAAGGGGGAGGCAGAGGAAGAACAAAAGGAGTGGACCAGGGTGTCATGGAGGGAACGGTCTCTTCAGAATGCTGATAGGAGAGGGGGAGGGACGATGTATTCAGTGGTAACATAAAAAATATCGACCACCATCAATGATATTATCAGGAAGTCCTCCACTGACAATACCCTGGAAAGTTACTAGTGACTAGAAACTTAACTGAATTAGGTATATCATCTATGTAGCTACAAGAGTAAGGTAGAGGCTTAATGTTCTGTGGTGAGTTGTTTGCCTCCTGATTCCTCAAAGCCACTTCACCTACTGCAAGGCTCAAGTCAGGTTGACAATAACTGGAAAATGATCCATTTGATTAGTGCCCCTAGTTGTCAACTCACTATTTATCCTTTCTCTCACTGACATAATGGCTGCAGTCTATGTTATCTCCAGGATGCACTAAAGCAGTTCATCAGATTTATCTCCAAGGCATCTTCCAACCCCTCAACCTCTATCACTAAGAACAGTGCAGCAAGATCATTTTTCTTTTTAAATTTAGAGTACACTATTGTTTTTTCCAATTAAGGGGCAATTTAGTGTGGCCAATCCATCCACTCTGCACATCTTTGGGTTGTGGGGGTGAGATCCACGCAGACATGGGGAGAATGTTCAAACTCCACATGGAGAGTGACCCGGGACTGGGATCGAACCCGGGTACTCAGTGCTGTGAGGCAGCAGTGCTAACCACTGTGCCGCCATGCTGCCCTATGCAACAAGATCATGGGCGTCATTCTCCGACCCCCCGCCTGGTTGGAGAATCGCCAGGGGCTGCCGTGAATCCCGCCCCCGCCGGTTGCCGAAGTCTCCGACACCGGATATTCGGCGGGGGCGGGAATCGGGCCGCGCCGGTTGGCGGGCCCCCCCGCTCGATTCTCCGGCCCGGATGGGCCGAAGTCCCGCCAATAAATTGCCTGTCCCGCCGGCGTGGATGAAACCACCTTTTGAACGGCGGGACAAGGCGGCGTGGGCGGGCTCCAGGGTCCTGGGGGGGGGCGCGGGGCGACCTGGCCCCGGGGGGTGCCCCCACGGTGGCCTGGCCCGCGATCGGGGCCCACCGATCCGCGGGCGGGCCTGTGCCGTGGGGGCACTCTTTCCCTTCCGCCTCCGCCACGGTCTCCACCATGGCGGAGGCGGAAGAGACTCCCTCCACTGCGCATGCGTTGGAAACTGTCAGCGGCCACTGACGCTCCCGCGCATGCGCCACCCGGGGATGTCATTTCCGCGCCAGCTGACGGGGCAACAAAGGCCGTTTCCGCCAGCTGGCGGGGCGGAAATTCCTCCGGCGCCGGCCTAGCCCCTCAATGTTGGGGCGCAGCCCCCAAAGATGCGGAGCATTCTGCACCTTTGGGGCGGCGTGATGCCCGTCTGATTAGCGCCGTTTTGGGCGCCAGTCGGCGGACATCGCGCCGTTTCGGGAGAATTTCGCCCCATGAGTTCACCATCATTTAAAAGTTTCCCTAAAGGCTGCATCCTGAGTTGAACATGTAATGACACTCCTTCAAAATTGCTTTGTCAAAATCCTGACACTCCCACCTCACAAAGTTGTGGGAGTACCACCAGCATAAAGACTACAGCAGATCAAGGCGAAGACTCACCACGCCTTCTTAGGGCAAGTAATGATAGGAACGAAATGGAGCTTTACAAAAACAAAGTAATAACTTCAGGTAGGTTCCCCCATGAAGGGAGAAATGAAGTCTGATGGCAAGTGTATTCAGCTGGTCGCTAAACTGGTTACCCATTCATCGTTCTGGATGTGTGGCCTGGAGAAACTTGAGGTGATGATTCAAATTTACATGAGCTAAAAACAAAAGCTAAGATAGAAAATTCACTATATTTTGCATAATTCCACTTGCCAAGTTTTGTAATCTATCCTAAATGACAATTTATACGCAACTAATTTTTATGGCCTGGGTAGAATTTCAAGACATGTAGGTGTTGTCGGAATGAAGTAGGGTGGATATCTGCCAACTACAACTCATTTAGGGACATGAAAACATAGGAAATAGGAAAAGAGTAGGCCACTGAGCCTGTTCCAAGACCATGGCAGCTTCTCAACCTCGATCCACTTGATCTCTACCTGATTCCCATATCCCTTGATTCACTTGGAGTTTAAAATCGGGAATTGAACCCACGCTGCTGGCATTGTTCTGTATTACAAGCCAGCGATTTACCCCACTGTGCTAAACTAGCTCCTATTTCAGAGGGAGGGGATCAGTCAAATCGATGTTGGGATCCGTGGGGGACAACTAGGGAACAATGAATGTGAAAGGAGGAAATGGCATGCGATAGAATGGGAAGGCTATTGTTCTAGGTATAGTTCTCATCTGGGGGTTCATCAAAGGGATCATGGGAGTGGGGAGGATCAGAGTGGGTATATAGGAATGGTGACCGAGGTAGGTTCAGTGAGGAGGTAAGGCATGTGCAGATTAATAGTGGAAGGGTTCAGGGTGATGGCGGGTGGCTCAAGAGTAACAATCTCTCTCTCAATGCCAGCAAAACTAAAGAACTGGTCATTGACTTCAGGAAGCAAAGTACTGTACACACCCCTGCCAGGTGGAGACGGTGAGCAGTTTCAAATTCCTAGGGTGCACATCTCCAAAAATCTGTCCTGGTCCACCCACGTCGATGCCACCACCAAGAAAGCACAACAGCGCCTATATTTCCTCAGGAAACTAAGGAAATTCAGCATGTCCACATTGACTCTTACCAACTTTTACAGATGCACCATAGAAAGCATCCTATCAGGCTGCATCACAGCCTGGTATGGCAACTGCTCGGCCCAGGACCGCAAGAAACTTCAGAGAGTCATGAACACTGCCCAGTCCATCACACGAACCTGCCTCACATCCATTGACTCCATCTACACCTCCCGCTGCCTGGGGAAAGTGGGCAGCATAATCAAAGACTCCTCCCACCCGGCTTACTCACTCTTCCAACTTCTTCCATTGGGCAGGAGATACAGAAGTCTGAGAACACGCACGAACAGACTCAAAAACAGCTTTTTCCCCACTGTTACCAGACTCCTAAATGACCCTCTTGTGGACTGACCTCATTAACACTACACCTTGTATGCTTCATCCGATGCCGGTGCTTATGTAGTTACATTATATACCTTGTGTTGCCCTATTATATATTTTCTTTTATTCCGTTTTCTTCCCATGTACTTAATGATCTTTTGAGCTGCTCGCAGAAAAATACTTTTCACTGTATCTCTGTACACGTGACAATAAACAAATCCAATCCAATCCAAACTGTGGGGAAAGTAATGGTGATACCCTGGGTGGTCATTGGTGATAGGGAGAAGTTGGTGGCTGACAGGCTAAAGTGTGACATGAAACACTCACCATCCTAAGTCTGAGCCAGCTTCAGCCCAAAGCAGTGTCCCCAATGTCTAAGTGCAAATATCGCTGGGGTGGAGGGTCTGCTCAGGTTCATGTTCAGCACGATTGGACAATGAAAGTGAAATCCTAATCAACATGTGGAGAATATATGATAACTTTCTCACTTGCTACTCCTCGCTATTTGATGAAGGCCACAAGGCAGCAGTTTGGACCTGCGGATTCTCATGACAACGAGATCCCTGGAAATTTAAGGCATCCATTCACTCCAAGCCATAGGCCATTGGGAAGTGTGGGGAAGGGAGAGAGGGATGCCTACAAGGGTCATGCAGGTGAATGGCAGCCAAGTCCCGACTGCAAACCTCCATCCCCCCAGGGGAATGGAGCTGCCTGACAAGAGCTCATGTGTTTAGACTTCCCATTATGACAAGGTCTATTCATAGAGTCTTGGCAGCAGTGGGTGCAAGTGGAACAGTGTGAGTGCGAGGCCTCTCACACATGGCAGGCATCACCCTTGTCAAATGGTGGTGTTTCCATGCACAGCCATATATTCGGGAGAGGAACACTCATTCTTGATCCATCCCTGGAACATGCAACCATTAAAACAACGAGGAGCAAGAATGAACCCAGGAGACTTCCATGCAATGCAACATTTTGCATTGCATTGCAAAACGATTTGCAACAATTGAACATCTGTGCCACTAGTGCTCATTCAATGCTTTTTAAATTTTCCTAACTCTACCACTATGCCTAGGTGCATTCACAACATTCACAGCAAAGGCAGAGGCCGCCCGATGACTCCCATGCTCTGTTGTCTATGATGACTTTTGCGGGTATCCTCTGGAGGGCTGAGTCCTGGAGGGCTCAGCCTACTTTGGATCTCATGGTCAGGGGCAGGTGCACCCACCTTGGCCTGAGCAGCTGGAGATTATGGGAAGAGGGGATTGGGAATGCCTAGATACCCTTGGAAATTCCTGGGTGAATGCCTCTGGGATGGTAGCCTGATGCTTCGTCTTCCTTTGGGTGTACAAGGGCCCCCCCCTGACTCATTGAGGAGAAGGGGCACCTAGAGGGAGGTTGAGGTGACCCAACACCTCTCACATTGCCACTGTGAAAGCTCACCCTTGGCTACAGCAATGGCGTGCAGGTTTGAGCACATCTCCAGCAGATGCTGGGCATGGTTTCTGCCATCCTCCCGACGGAAACTTTGTTGTGCTCACATGCCTGAGCCACGACATCAGAGAGCACGCCACTCTGTTGAGGACCTCTGACACCTCTGACTGATGTTCCCCTGTGTCTAGCTGGTACTCCAGCACCTTCTCCATGACCGCTTCCAGAGACTCATCATCTGATTCAGACATAGAAGGGGCCTTTTCTCCAGCAGTCTTCCAAGTGTCAGTGCCTCCTCCTGCTGTGAACATGTGTCTGTGTGGCGATGACCAGAGTGTGAGCCTGTGCCTAAACTAGATAAATAAGCCACAAAGGTGTGTGACTCTGGGCTGGAGGAGGGTGCAGGTGAACACTGTGACAGTTCTGCAGGTGAGAAATCATCCTCGTCCTCTTCCAAGATCTCCTGCGTGCTGGGGCTGAATTCAGGTATGGGGGCTGGCCACACCCTCTTCCTGAATGGAGGAAGGAGAGAAGGAGTGACTATCTGGGTTGACTCAAACTTGGCACTCATCAATCACGTAGATTTTTCAAGGCTATCGGCTTCCTCACTAGATGGTTGGGAGATGACCACCTCGCCATTGGCCTAGGCACAGTCCTCCCTTGACAGCTCAGCAGCCTGCTGTTTACATTGTGTGAGCGGCCAGAACTCAGGCATCCTCCCTCCCATTTTCTCTCCCTCCTGTTGTGGGCCACCATCTCCTGCATAAAGGGAAATGGGTGGATTGTGAGCACATATAATGAAGGAGCAGGTCGCAGGCTGCTGACTTTGTGGCTGTCAACTGACCTTGCGGCTCCCCAAAATCTCACCAGCATACGCAAGGTACAAGTGAAGATTGAGGTGGAATAGCCTCCAGTTGTCTGGATGAGTGCCACTCGAAAAAAATTCAGGGAGCTGTACACCATCCAGGACGAAGCAGGCTGCTTGATTGGCATGCCATCCAGCAGCTTTAAGGTTCAGTTCTTCCACCACCTGTGCACAGATGTAGCAATGTGTACCATGTACAAGATGCACTGCACTGTCACCAAGTTCCTGGAACAGCAGCCTCCAACTGTGCGAGCTCTGTCAGCTAAAAGGACAAGGGCAGCAGTCACATGGGAGCAGCAGCACCTACTGTTGCCCTGCACTCCACCCCATCGCTATGCCTTCACAGTAGCTGGGTGAAAACCCTGCAGTTTCCTCAGCACATAGACTACAGGAGTTAAATAAGGCAGAAGCACAAAGGCCAGTTAGAGATGGACAAGAGAAATTCTGGCCTTTGCCAATGATGTCCAACTGCCATGAGTCAAACACAGATATGGTAAGGTGTGTTGCAAGGGTAGGAAGTTCACTCACCCTCGCAGCATGGGTAAAATCATTGACCCTTTTCCTGCACTGCAGGGCGGCCCCTCCTCTTCACCCAATGGGCACTATCCATCTTGGCTACCTCCTCCCAGGCCACAGTGGATGGTCTCCTGATGCTGTCTCTGTGGTCAGAGACAGTCTGCCTTTCCTGCACTTTCGCCAGGGCCTGAATTTTGAGCTTGTCACAGGAATGTGATTGGCAGGCTTGGAAATGGGTGTGATATTGCTGCCTTTAGTGATTGGCTCCAGACCCCAATTTCTTGCAGGCTGACCAATTAATTGGCAGCCAGCGTGAAACGCGCACTGATACTGACTCAGGATTGCCACGGGGCAATCACTGGATCCAATGGGGTTGGGGAGAGAAAGGGGGAGGGGATTTAAAAGTGGACAAGGAGTTCCCTGAAGGCTGCCAAAAGGTGGTCAGGAGCCTCGGGGAGTTGTATGTAAGTCTGTCAGTGGCTGGAATTTTCAGTTTGAGCAGTAATTATTGGCAGGAGACCTCTGCAATTCTTAATAAATGAGGAAGATCTCCAGAAAAACACATGCCAGAAACTATGAATAGAGCAGCTGCATACCACTCACAGTCAAACTCCTACCTACTCACCCTTGCATGTCCCTGTGGGCCTTTTAACCCACCCTGAATGGAGAATTTATCAAAAATGCCAAAGTTCCTGGGCGAAATTCTCCGCTATCGGTGGAAAGTCCGCCGATCGGCGCAAAAAACGGCGCAAATCCGACTTGCGTCACGTCGGAAAAATGGGTCGATAGTCTCCGGCCCGAAATGGGCTAGCAGCGACGTAACGGGATCCGCGCTTGCGCAGTGGTTCACGCCGTGCAGCGTCATACGCGCTGCACGGCGTGACGGCTCATAAGGCCGCGATGCTTCCCCCCACCCGACCGGAACACCCGACCGCAACACCCGACTGGATGGCTGGCCGCCGCTCAGCCCCGATTTCGAGTCACGGGATGTGGAGGCGCTCCTGGACGCGGTGGAGCAGAGGAGGGACGCCCTGTATCCCGGGCACGGCCGCAGAGTTGCCCCACACCACAGCCGGCGTCTGTGGAGGGAAGTGGCAGAGGCCGTCACCGCTGTGGCCCTGACACCACGGACAGGCACCCAGTGCCACAAGAAGGTGAACGACCTCGTCAGAACAGGCAGGGTGAGCCTCCCCATATCACCCCCTCCCCCATATCCCCCCTCCCCATATCCCCCCCTCCCCCATATCCCCGCCTCCCCCATATCCCCCCTCCCCCATATCCCCCTCCCCCATATCCCCCTCCCCCATATCCCCCCTCCCCCATATCCCCCCCTCCCCCATATCCCCAAGTGAATCCAGCCCTAACCTTAACCTCTGCAATGCACGCGCAACCGATGGCGTGCATTCATATACCTGCCTAACAGTGTTGCCTTTTACCCCTGCCACCCCCCCCCCCCCCACAGGAGAAGCGCGCACACAACAATAGGGAGCATGTGAGGACTGGAGGAGGCCCTGCTGATGAGAGGCCACTGACCGTACATGAGGAAAGGGCCCTGGAACTGGCTGGTGGACCTGGAGGTTGCTGATGCAGAGGTCGGGGGCGTAGTAGCAAGTGAGCCACCGACAGCCCGTCCCCATATCCCCCCTCCCCTATATCCCCCTCCCCCATATCACCTGATCACTGCCTGATGTCTAACCATGCATGCTTCATTGTGTATCGCAGGACCAAACGTCCAGGCACCCATCCCCGCAGATGCAGACCGCCCGCAGGATGCCCCTCGGAGGCCACGGGAGACGGAGAGACCCGGACCCTCCGGCATGCGACGCCCGCAGGATGCCCCTCGCACACCACGGGAGACGGAGAGACCTGCACCCTCCGGCATGCGACGCCCGCAGGATGCCCCTCGGAGGCCACGGGAGACCCGGACCCTCCGGCATGCGACGCCCGCAGGATGCCCCTCTCACACCACGGGAGACGGAGAGACCCGCACCCTTCGGCATGCGACGCCCGCAGGATGCCCCTCGCACACCACGGGAGAAGGAGAGACCCGCACCCTCCGGCATGCGACGCCCGCAGGATGCCCCTCGGAGGCCACGGGAGACGGAGAGACCCGCACCCTCCGGCATGCGACGCCCGCAGAATGTCCCTCGGAGACCACGTGAGACGGAGAGACCCGCACCCTCCAGCATGCAACGCCCGCAGGATGCCCCTCGCACACCACGGGAGACGGAGAGACCTGGAGCAACAGGGAGACGACACCCCCGTCACGTGCGGGAGCGACCACCCAGCGATGAGGGGGGCAGCCACAGGCCCCCGTCACATCCGAGCCAGGACACCACTACCCAGGACACCACTACCCAGGACACCACTACCCGGGACACCACTACCCGGGACGCCACTACCCGGGACACCACTACCCGGGGCAGCACTACCCAGGAAGACGAAATACCGGACAGTGACTCAGAGTGGATGGGTGGAGACGAACCCCCACCCCAAAGTGCCATGGACTCAGAGTGGGATGAAGAGCACGACACAATGCCACTGCTGTCACCAACACCCTCCACCATCGCAGAAGCACTCACCTCGGTTGGGCACTTTAGTGATGAGGCGTCTGGTACACTCACTGTGCGCACAACACAGCCGTCCCGGGACAGCAGGTGGAGGTAGGAGCAGCAGAGGGGCCGGGCGGTCGGAGGACAGCCCAGCCCAAGCGAACATCTGCCGCCCAGATGGATCCCGGGTTCCTGGAGTTACCACACCCACACATAGATCCGATGCAACCACCGACCCGGAGACAAGCGAAGAGGGTGACGGGCGGCTTGCGGCGGCTGCGGTCGCAGGTGGAGGAGTCCACCCGTGTCCAGGAGCTGGAAGTGGTGCCAGTCATGCGTGCCACCCAGGCCGACACCGCACGGGTGGCGTCCGCGGTGGAGGCAATGGGTGCGACGGTGTCAGACATGGGGAACGGTTTGCGAGGCCTGGGGCTTTCCGTGCAGGCGGCGTCTGTGGCCCAGGAAATGGCTGCCCTCTCACAGGAGGCCATGAGCCAGTGCCAGCGCCAGATGGCAGAGGCACTCAACGCCATAGCCCAATCTCAGCAGGCCATGGCCCAGTCTCTGCAGGCCATGGCCCAGTCTCTGCAGGCCATCGCTGAGGGCATCGGCGCCAGTGGCCATGTGCGAGCCGGCGTCGCACTGTCACAGACAGGGTTTGCCAACCCCCTGGGCTCCTTGGCTGCAAACCTGCAGAACACTGTCGATACCAGCACGGGCCTCCAGGACTGGCAGCGCCAGATGTCGGGGGGGCGTCGGATGGCCAGTCCGTTCGCATCCCCCACCCATGTAGAGGCCTGGGGGCCATCGGGCACCCCGAGGGAGGAGGAGGTGGTGTGGTGCGTCCCGGCTCCCTCTGTAGGGGAGGTCCCGGTACACCGCGACACCTCGGACTCCCCCCCTTCCGTCCCAGGTGCATCGGGTGGGCAACGGGCAGGACAGGCTGGCAGCTCGCCATCCCAGTCACCCGGGCCGCAGCCTGGCCCATCTAGGCCAGGACGCCCCAGGAAACGGCCGCCAAAGGGATCCAGTGTCAGAGGGCAGGAATCACAGGAGTCCACCTCCAGTTCTGCTGTACCGTCTGGGGAACCACGTAGATGTAGTCAAAGGGCCCGTAAGGCCAAACAATTAGACACTGAGTAAGTTGGCACGGTTGCAGGGCACAGATGTGTTTTAGGGGCTAGGGCACGTGCATGAACTCCTTTGGTTATTAAAGTCAATGTTACACCTACAGAAGCTGCCTTTGTGCTCTGTCCAAAGTGTGCGGGGGTGTCATGTACGTTGAGCGCAAGTGTGTGTGTGAGGGGTGGTCTTACTTCAGCCCCAGGTGAGCCTGCCCCCTTCCCCCTGGGCCGCCATCAACATCCCCCCGGGCAGAGGACGGGACCGTGCGCTGCAGTGTCACAGCCGCATGCAGGGATGGTCCGGGTGGATGGTGGTACTGTGGCCATGGGTCAGACATAGTCCAACGATGTAGAGCCAGGAGCTCACCGCAGGGCGGGTTGTCATCATCCTCCATGGCCTGCGATAGACACGCGTCCACCCGCAACTGTGTGAGCCCGCCCGTTGTGCCGCAGGTGGATCGGCAATGGGGTGGGGGGTGGTGGGGGGGGGGGGGGGGGTGGTGTGCATACGGGTGGGGTGGGGGGGGGTTGGGGAGGGGGGTGAGGGTGCTCGGTGGGTGGATGGGTGGGGGGTGTGGGTGGTCGGCTGTTGCCATGGTGTGCGGTCTGTGGCCATACTACCCGGTTCCCACGCCCATCTAGTCAGTGAAGCGGGCGTCTATCAGTCTGTCCCGTGCCCGCTGGGCCAGCCGGTAACGGTGGACAGCCACCCGCCTGTGTCTACCCCGTCTGCCCTGACCATTACCTCCATCCCCCTCATCTGGGGAGGACTGCGCCTCTTCCTGCTGCTCCTCCACTCCGCCCTCCTCTGCCTGCGGCACATCGCCCCTCTGCTGGGCTATGTTGTGCAGGACGCAGCACACCACAATGATGCGGCCGACCCTATCTGACCGATACTGGAGGGCGCCCCCAGAGAGGTTCAGGCACCTGAAACGCACCTTCAGCACGCCAAAGCACCTCTCTATCACTCCCCTTGTCGCTACATGGGCATCATTGTAGCGGTTGTCCGCCTCATTGCGTGGCCTCCGTACAGGCGTCATCAGCCACGATCGCAATAGGTAGCCCCTGTCGCCTAGCAACCAGCCCCTCAGCCAGGGATGGCGTCCCTCGTACATGCCGGGGATGGATGACCGCGACAACACGAATGAGCCGTGTACACTGCCTGGGTGACGGGCGCAGACGTGCAGGATCATCATGCGGTGGTCGCAGACCACCTGTACGTTCATCGAATAGGTCCCCTTCCTATTAGTGAACACGGCCCTGTTATCTGCAGGTGGCTGCACGGCGACGTGCATCCCATCGATCGCGCCCTGGACCATGGGGAACCCGGCCACGGCAGAGAAGCCCATGGCCCGGGCATCTTGGCTGGCCCGGTCCACGGGGAAGCGGATGTAGTGGTGCGCCATGGCATATAGGGCATCTGTCACTGCCCGGATGCACCGGTGCACCGATGTCTGCGATATGCCTGACAGGTCCCCACTCGGTGTCTGGAATGACCCTGTTGCATAAAAGTTCAGGGCCACCGTAACCTTGACGGACACGGGGAGAGGGTGTCCCCCGCCAGTGCCACGCGGTGACAGGTGTGCCAGCAGGTGGCAGATGTGTGCCACGGTTTCCCGGCTCATCCGGAGTCTCCTCCTGCATTCCCGGTCCGTGAGGTCCTGGTATGACTGCCTGGGCCGGTACACACGGGGCGCCCTCGGGTGCCTCCGTTGCCGTGGGGCCGCGACGTCCTCCTCCCCCTCCTCGTCCTGTCGGTCGGGTGTCCCTCCAGCCTGGGCGGCTGCCGCCTGCCCCTCTGCAGCAGCCTGCGCCGCCTCTCTGGCACGCTCCTCCTCCTCCTCTTCCTCCTTAGCCAGGGCAACATAGACATGAGCGGCTGCCACCACGGCGGCCAGCAACGCTGGATGATCTGAAAACATGACGGCCTGGTGGGGGGAGGGGAACGACGACATGTCATCATTGCCCATATCCCCTCCTCCTCCCAGCCAGGTGGCATGGACCGCATGGGTCCAACTGTTGGAGGCTGGCACCTGGCCAGGTGGACCAACTCACTTGCCCTCCCATCCCCTTCCCCAGCAGGGACCCCCCCCCAACCTCCACCCCGGCACGGACACCCCCATCCCCCTCCCCGGCACGGACCCCCCCCCCCCCCCATCCCCCTCCCCGGCATGGACCCCCCCCCCAACCTCCACCCCGGCACGGACACCCCCATCCCCTCCCCGGCACGGACCCCGTCCCGGCACTCCCCCGGAGCCCAGCCTACTCTAACCACCCCCCCCCCCCGCCGCGCACACACACACACAACCCGAGACACACCTCTCCTCACGCATTCAGACTGCGGCCACGCCATCGCCTGCCCAGAGCCAACCCCCCAGGCCGCCACTCACCTCCACGCTGGTCGGCGTGAACCTGGAGCACAGGGTCACGCCGATGAAAAGGAGGTTTAATTTACGTCGACGTGAACGTCCATCACGTCGACGGGACTTCGGCCCATCCGGAAGGGAGAATATCGGCAGGCCCAAAATCGGCTGCCTTGCGCAGACCCATGACATTCTCCGCGGCAGCGGCGCCATTAACGCCCCGCCGACTTTTCTCCCTTCGGAGACTTCGGCAACCGGCGGGGGCGGGATTCACGGCGGCCAACGGCCATTCTCCGACCCTCTGGGGGGTCGGAGAATGACGCCCCCTATGTGAGAGGCCTATGCGTAAAAGCGGACGGGCCACTAAAATCCCAGACAATTGCTATATTAATGAGCCAAATTGGCCCTTTAATTATCAGCAGGCACTCTTCCAATTTCCACCCGTGTCCACCAACCAAAACAATGCAAAACAGCACAATGACGTTGGGACAAACTTCTGGTGTCATCACTTGCCCACCCCACAAGTGGAAAATTTGAACAAAGGAGATGTTTCAGGGATGTGTTTCTGAAGTATGGATCTGCAGCCTGCTGCCTTCATCCTTTCCTACTTCCCATTAGTGAAGGGCTCTCCAGATGCCTTTTAAATATGGTGCCCGGAAATTACAGCAGGGCGGTCGACTTCCTGTCCACCATGTCATGAGACCCAACGTGGAATGTACGCATACATATCTAATGAGATGGGGAGTGCATGATTGCATGAAAAAGCCCGACTCCGACTTTTTCATCTTACCACAGAACTTATGGTGGGAGGGGAAGAAGCTGCCGAATTATTTATTTTTTTTAAATGTATTTTATTACAAACATGTATCAAAACAGGTTACAGCCAATAAATACCCCAGGAAACATATTTCCCAACAATCAACTATACAGTCTGTACAGATTTTCCCCCTTTTCACCCTCCCCCCTCTCCCAGCACTGACCAGCTCCTCAAACACAGTCACAAACATCCCCCACCTTTTCTCAAACTCCCCTGCTGAGCCCCTTAACTCATACTTTATCTTCTCCAACCGCAGGAAGTTGTACAGGTCACCCAACCAGGCCGCTACCCCCGGTGGCGATGCCGACCGCCACTCCAGCAAAATTCGCCGCCGTGTAATCAGAGAGGCGAAGGCCAAGACATCAGCCTTCCTCCTCTCCATGAGCTCCAACTTCTCTGAAACCCCAAATATCGCCACTAAAATGTCCCGGTCCACCTCCTTCTCCACTACCCTGGCTAAGACCACAAACACTCTTGCCCTGAATGTTCCCAATTTTTTGCAACCCCAAAACATCTGCGCGTGATTCACTGGTCCCCGCCCACACCTCTAACACTCATCTGCTACCCCCAGAAAGAACCCACTCATTCTCGCCCGAGTCATATGCACCCTGTGCACCACCTTAAACTGTATCAGACTCATCCTTGCACAGGAGGAGGTCTGTTTACCCTACGAAGTGCCTCACTCCGTACTCCCCAATTGATCTCCCCTCCCAACTCCGCTTCCCATTTCTCCTTGATCTTCACCATCCACTCACCTCCCTGCTCCCCCACCCACTTGTATATATCCCCAATTCTTCCCCCCCCTTCCACATCTGGAAGCAGCAGTCGCTCCAGCAGGGTATCCCGGCAACCTAGGGAACCCCCTCCAGACCTTTCGTGCAAAATTCCTAACCTGCAGATCCCTGAACTCACTACCCCTCGGCAGCTCTACCCTCCCCCTTAGCTCCTCCAGACTGGCAAACCCTTCCTCCAAATACAAATCCCTCACCTTGATCAGCCTCACTTCCGTCCACCTCCTGTATACACTACCCATCCTGCCCGGCTGAAACCTATAATTCTCGCATAGCATTACCGACATCCCTTCCACCCTAAAATGCCTCCTCAGCTGATTCCATATCTTCACTGTGGACTGCACCATCCGGGCTCCCTGAATACCTACTCGGAGCCAGTGGCAACGCTGCCGTGCCCTGAATTATTTTTGACTACATCCTTGGCACTCAGTAAACTGCTTGTAACAATTATTCTACATTCCATGAACAATGTCTCATACTGTTAATTACTCACCTGGAGGTGCCAGAAACATGTTCAAGCATTAACAGAGTTTTAAATGCAGCCTGACTTCAGAGCAGTTGATCACGTTGAGGACACATCATTTCCTTAGGTGTGTCAATTACACCCTAAAAAAATAATCTTTATCGAATGGTTTTAGCTCCAGAACTTGATGTGGGCTTTTTATTCTATATGGATAGAAGTAAGCAAAAATCTGCAGAAATGCAATCGTAATGTAAGCAAAGTTCTCAAAATATTTTGACACTATTAATTACCATTCGAATTTTGCTTCTTACATAAACTGATTTATAATTTCTTACTGGCTTCTGCCCTGTTGTGTACAAGATTCCACTGCACTGATTTTAATGAACCTCCATGTTTTGTGTGGGGTTGTGACCTTTTCTCATACAATGGAGAAAAACTGGAACACAGAAAAGTACACAATGAAAAAAGACTTGGCAGTCTATCCGACTTGTCAAAAACAAATGGTTCTGAATCATCGCTTATATCTGTCCAATTGTCACTTAAGTTGTTCCACATTGTCTCTCACTGCCTGCTGGGAAACACTGGTGCCACAAAGAGAAAGAAAGAAGAGCAATTTTGCCTTGAGGGAGACAATTTTACAGTTTTATTTATACTTACAAATAGTGCCTATATGGGAACTCGGGAGTGCCCCTGTAAATATCTGCCTAGCATACAGCTGCCTGTAAACACCAAGCTCCCGCCCCCACCGTTTTCCAAGAGAACTTAAGAGAATTCCATATTCTCCAGGCTCTTTGCCAAATACATTGCTGGCAACGATCATATAGGCCTATAACCTCCTGGTTCCCAGCATTGCATTTAGAGGGTACCCCAATGATGCACTTGGCAATCCCTCTAGGAGGTTCACAAGTACTTACGGGTTTACACGGCAATTGCCCAGAAATGCTAACTTCTGCTGAACAATTACACCGGGCTGGAAACCATCTGGCAGAAAAAAATTATATTGCTAACTTCGGATGGTCCTGTTAGTTTTTCCCTGATAGTTACTCTGAAAAATTTAGAGGAAGAAAATCACTTCTAGCTTCAGTGTAACTATTTAAAAATCCCAGACTCAGGCTCGCATAGGACACCCATACACACACATCACCCCAGGGTGTCTACTGCACCACCCCCACGCCCCAAATAACCCCCATCCCCACCCAACTTCCCCATTTCCTCAACCACCCCCACAACTCCCCCCAGGTCCAACCTCAACCCCCCCCCCCCCCCCCCACCCCCCGCCTCCTCCAGACAGAAGTAACCTCCACCCCCCCGCGACCAGACTCCCTCCCCCTCCAGGCTGACCCTCAACCAGGCCGGACCCGATGCCCATCCCCCGCCCCGAGCCCGACCTGGCTCTCCCTCCTGGAATGACAGCACAATGCCTGAAATTCGACCAGTAGCTGAAAGTAACCTCCGCAGAACCCTGCAACAAGCAGTTAGCACCACCCAAAGAGATGATACAGTCCTTGAAGACTATGACTCAGACCTTGAATTCTTCTTTGGACATCGCAAGCCCAATGCCAGCTCTGAAACAAAACATGATGATATGGTCTTGGAAGACAACGACTCAGACGAAGCTTTCACCTTGAGAGGTGGCTACCCCAGTACCAAATCTGAACTGCAACTAGACGTGTTGTATATTGACGACTCCGACGATGAGTTCTTCGGATTGGGGAATCTTCAGCCCAGCATATACGACATCCCGACTCGTGAGTGCAGGATTATGTTGCGGCCTGACAGCAAGAGACAGAGAGCGGTACAAGCCCACAGAGTGTGGCCTGCTGCCACACAGAGAGTGGTCCATGCACCGCGAGGGGTCCCGACTCCAAACAGAGAGTGGTCAATGCACCACAAAGGGTCCCAGCCTCCACACAGAAAGCGATGAAAGACTCCATAGCGAGACAACTGCACGTCTACACACAAGAAGTGCCTCCAGTGACACAAGCCTCCCCAGCGAGCTCGTGGATAGACTCCACGATAGAAGCAACGCAAGACTCCAGAACGCAGCCCTTGCATGAACAAGAAGTGATGACAGTCTCCACAGTGAGACCAATGCACGATTCCACACAAGGAATGCTGCAAGACTCCACAGAGGGAGTGGCACAAGCCTCCACAGCAAACTCGTGGACAGACTCCGCGATGGAAGGAACGCAAGACTCCAGAGCGCAGTCCTTGCATGAACAAAACCATGAGGGTCTAGCAACCTCCACTGAGCAACTAGCAGCAGACGAGGCAAGTCTGCCACGCTCAAGTGCACAGCAAGAAAACTATGACAGTCTGCCATGCTCAAGCGTATAGCAAACAGACCATGACAGTCTACCATGCTCCAGTGAACAGCAAGAAGACTATGACAGTCTACCATGCTCACAAGAACAACACAGCGACTATGACAGTCCACCCAGATTGTTTGAGCCACCAGAAGAAGACTCTGACAGTCTACCCAGCTCAAGTGAATGACAAGAAGACACTGAGGCTCTACCCACTGTATGTGCGACAAGTGACAACGGTATCCCACTTCCCATACCAGATGTGCAACGTGACAGACCTCAGCTAGAATGTACAGAGGTACTCGACAATCACAGTGAGACGACTGGTGACTCCTGTGACACCACGTTACTTCAAACCTCATTCGTTCGAGCCTCTCCACAAGCAAATGCATTCCTGACTGTTTTGACTCCGGACGGGGAGTATCACAAAACTTCAGAAGATTCAAGTGAACCTGAAATGACTCCGGACGGGGAGCATCGACAAGCCAAAGTTGAATCAAGTAAGCCGGACATGACTCCAGACGGGGAGCGCTGCAAACTCAGTGATGGCACGCTCAAGAAAACAGCAGATGCCACAAAGGACGCTGACATGAATAATTGTGTGAAGGACTCGTATTATCCACAGAGTGTGGTCCTTGAGCGCAGCAAACACGGCAACAAAACCAACCAACACAACAACAACATCAAAGACAACATCTAGAAGCGTACCAGAGGCAACAACGTCGACAGCAAGCACAACAAAAACAACAACAATGGAACAACGACTGGTACGACATGGTACAACTCTGCCCATGTGGGACACTGTTACTGCTCAGCTCAGTACAATGACATACCATGGCAGGACGATGCATCTTACTAATTCACGTTTGCTGCACTACCAAGAGGCAACATGGCTTTCAGGACAGATGCCATCAAGAATTGCTACCATAAGCATCGGAAAAAAAAGACACAGGCTCCAAATCAGTCAATGAAGTGATTTGAACACTTGCACACCTCCTGATGACCAAACACCAGGACACTGACGGCGTTCACAAGGGAATGACAATGTCACCATTGACACTTCTATACCAGACCATATAATTCATGAACTTTGGACTCATAACTTTTATTTTGTATTGTCTTATCCTCAAAGTCATCGCAACTATGATTTGGTCTTGTATCATATTGGATAGTCATCACAGTTATCATAACTGGTACACAGCATCACTTATCTACCTAGTTTGTTCAATGTTCTTTAAGTCTGTACAGAAAATATGTAAGACGAAAAAAGGGGGATGTGGTGATATATATCACTGTAAGTACACAAAGGGTTAATGTACATACACTACACCTAGCTAGACACTAGAGTGAGCACCAGAGACATGACACACAGACAGTCAACCAATAGGTCAGTAAGAAAGGACACGACCAATGGGCATTCACGATACACACAGAAGTGACACTACCACAGGAGGGCATTATACCAACCCATATAAAAGGACACAGCACACATGATCTTCCTCTTTCCAGTGGAGACACTCAGTGAGTACAGACACAGGGTTGATTGAGCATCACTCCCACCACGTGTAGCAGACTGGTTCATCAGTCTGAGTAGCTATAGCAGGATTAACAATAGCGTTGAATCCAAGTTGGAGAATTGTTAATAGTTTAATAAATGTGTTAAAGCTATCTCCAAGTCTGAACCTTCCTTTGTCAGAGTGCACATCAAGGAAGCAGCTTATGCTACGTCAAGAGCATAACAAAACAACTCCCACTCCGGGTGCAACCCGGTACGCACACACACACCCCCAGCCCGAGCCGCACGATTTCCGTGGCCTGCTAAACCGTGGAAAATTGTGTGAGCTCGGTATTCCCGTAATGACAAGCGAATCAGCTTATTGCATGCTGAACAATGCCGAAAATCTGCGGAACCCGGGCGATAAGATTTTCGCAGGTGTCAAAATTTGAAATAAGCTGGTTGAAGACAAAATGAGTGAGAAGTGAGAGGCCTCCAAGAGGCTACAACCTATTTTTCTACCAGCAATGGGAAATGGTTTTCTTTTTACAAATGTCAAATTCAGGACCATTTGTGAACAGAGTGCAGAGTTAAGTAAAAGAGGTCATTTGGAACGGCATCACAAGACAATGCATGCAAAATTTCAAGAACATTTCCCTTTAAACAGCACGATTTGGACACAGAGAGTTGGGGAGTTGAAGGGAATCTTGAAAGCTAAGGCTAGTAAGGAGGCGTATCTTCGCATTTGCCATCTGCTGGCAAACATAAGAAACCATTCACCGATGGTGTCTGCGTGTCACCCTCCCCGTGTCTGCGTGGGTTTCCTCCGGGTGCTCCGGTTTCCTCCCACAGTCCAAAGATGTGCGGGTTAGGTGAATTGGCCAATGATAAATTGCCCTTAATGTCCAAATTGCCCTTGGTGTTGGGTGGGGGTGTTGGGTTTGGGTAGGGTGCTCTTTCCGGGAGCTGGTGCGGACTCAGGGGGCCGGGTGGCCTCCTTCTGCACTGTAGATTCAATGATAATCTATGATTAATCTAGGACAAAGGTTCGGCACAACATCGTGGGCCGAAGGGCCTGTTCTGTGCTGTATTTTCTATGTTCTATGTTCTATGATGGCGAAGATATCAAGCAGGCTGTGATGGTTACTGCCAACACTTTGTTCAAAGACTTGAAATACAAAGATAAATTTATGACAGACATCAAGAGCATGCAGTTTGGCATTTTAACAGTAGCCAGAAGGGTGGAATTGTTGTTCGAAGATGTGTCTCAGCAATGGTGAAACAGTAGACATGATGGATATGGCCAGCTGGTTATTTGCATTCGCATGGCATTCAAAGACTCAACAACAAAGGAAGGCTTTCCACTCTTTTGCCACTCAAAGAGAGGACAAGAGGTGAGGATGTCTACAATGAATTCAAAAAGTATGTGACTGAGAAAAACATTGCGATCAAAAAACTGGTTTCAATCACAACCGATGGTGGATGAGTGTCAATGCAGGCTTTGTTGCACTTTACAGGACTGATCCTGAATTACCTTCCTTTGTCCATTACCACTGTGTTATCCAACAAAAAGTGCTGGTGAGCAAGATTGTTGACTTTTATCAAGGGAAATTTGCATTTTATAGAGGGGTACAGATTGAGCTGCTGATAATTCAAATTTCATGCAATTTTGACAATACATTTTAAACATTGAATTCTAATGTATAGCTCTGATTTGCTGGAGGCAAGAATAAGTTGATAGAATTAAATAGAAGAGCAGCCATTCATTAATTAAATATTGGATAATATGGGTATTTTTTTCATTTTTAACCCTCGCTCGCTCTGCTTTTGAAATAGATAGGCTTGCCTAACTTACTTAGATGATCCAAAATAACGACTAGTAGAAGTTACATTTCTGGATTGTGAAGGTGCTGCTACCTACTTCTCCTTCAATTCAGGAAAGGCAGTAAGCAACTACTTCAGGTTCTGACGAGCGTGCATTGCAGAAAAGTAACATTGGTTCACTATACAATTTGTTGGTTCCAAAAGTGATTATTCTGCTCTGAAGATGAAACTTGAGGAAACAGGAAATTACAATATAAAATGGGAACAACGCTCTGTTGTTACATGTTAATACTTATCTTATTTTATCTTTTGACAGCCACATTTGACAAAAGAAAGGCACTTGATCAATAAAAGTGAAATTGTTTTCAAAGGATGACCAAATAATCTTTTTAATTTGCTTGGATTTCAGTTCATAAGCGAGGGACGGAGTAGGCAAATGTTTTATTTATTTGGATAAGTGGAACTCCACTACTATGTAACCTCACTCATTGTCCATTTCCGTTAAAACTTTGCATCAAAAAGATGCCAGTTGTTGCAGGATGTCTCCATTTTAAATACCACATTGAGGGCAAAATTTTCTGGAAAAATGTCAAAATCTAATTTTTGACAAGAAAATCCGTGCAGTCCCATGCGGCGCGTGTCAGGCACTTGGAAGAATTTATTTTTCCTCATGTGAAAAATGTGGAGCCTGAGGCGCGAAGTGTCTGATTCACCTGACCCAGGGGTCACCTGAGCACTTTGATGAAGGGAGAGCAGCATTTAAATGGCTCCACAGCACTTGCTCTCTCATTCAAGCCAAGAGGATGGCAGTGAGAAAACCAACTCCTAAATTTACGAAGGGAACCCACAACCTCAACCGTTTGGCAAGTCAGGTGGAGACAGGAACATCCCAGGGATCGGACAGTCAGAGGTCTGCTGGATCCCAGGACTCAGCTGTGCCCAGCCAGGTTCCATATCTTTGGTCACGTTCATCCGTCAACTGCTGAAGATGCAAAGGCAGAGCCAGGAATTCCAGGAGGGATTGTCAGCGACTGCAAGGCCGAATGGAGGAGTGCCAAAACCTTCTATCACAGGGGATGGTGCTACAATGTGTGGCACCCAGTGGAACACTGCAAGGGTGATGTCCACATTGAAAATCTGGAGCAGGAGGTCAGATCCATGATGGGAGAACTCCGAAGAGTGCCCCGCTGATGCACAGCTCAGTTTTATTCCTATTGTGGCAGACATTTCCCAGCTTGAGACATGTCAATTTCAGAGAAGGAAGGAACAGGGAAAGTATGTCCCAGAAATTAAAATGGGTATATGTCTGCAGGAAACAAGAACAGCAGCTGTTAGCCTGAGGGGAGAAAAGCATGAATCATTTTGGAAAATAATGACATTTGCAAGACTTGATTGGTGTCGGAGCATGTTAACCTATTTTTGTGCCTCTGTGAATGTGCTCGGAGATAACAGTGAGATTTTCCTGAGTGTGTAATGGGTGCACTGGGTCCAGGGAATGCCAAAAGAAGGTGGGTTGGAGCACAAGTCTATAAGCTAACTTGCCTAAATTTCTTCTATTTAAAATAGTTATGGAAAATTCATAGAGTTCCTTTGCAACTGATCCATAAAAATTCCCAATAATCGCTCCACCGCTGAGGTACTAACCTCGGGAACATTTCCCTCACAATGTGACATACCTGTGCAATCGCATCATCAGAATCACACAAAAATAGGGCAGCACTGTGGCGTAGTGGTTAGTTCTGCTGCCTCACGACGCTGAGGTCCCAGGTTTGAACCCAGCTCTGGGCCACTGTCCGTGTGGAGTTTGCACATTCTCCCCGTGTTTGCGTGGGTTTCACCCCCACAACCCAAAGATGTGCAGGTTAGGTGGATTGGCCATGCTAAATTGCCCCTTAATTGGACAAAAATAATTGGATACTCTAAATTTTTTATTTTTTTATTTTTTAAATTAAAAACAGAATCACACAAAAATGTTCCTAACTTATTGGAACATAAGAGGAATATTGGCAATGTCTTTTATTTGTCTGAGCGTATCCGAGTTGTATGGGCATGAAAGTTACTTATTTTAAAACTAGAAAAACTCAAAATATTTTCAAAAATATTTGGAAGTCCCTATTATGAACCAACCATAACTGATTATTGTTTGTAACGTATAATTAAAATAAAAAATATATAATTTCAGAATCTAACTGCTAAAATGAAGAATAATCAGAAAGAGCCATTAGCTTTATGGAAAATTAGTTGTTAACCTTTTGAAAAGCTGTGCGTCATTCTGGTCATCATGATATCAATCATGAGAGTCAAAATGATGTTTATCAACATTATTCATGTTGAGGTGTCATGCATTTTTAAATGCCTGAACATAAAAGTTTTGCCCAAACCTTTTGACTACAATTCTAACCACGAGATTTAAGTACCAACATCCAAAATTAACAGGTTTAAATGTTTACAAATCGCAGAAATATGCTTTTCAAGCTGTGGGAGATGACAGGCTCAGCCTGCTGTATTTGTAACAGTTGAAAGATTGAATGCAGTTGCAGTGTTGGACAAGCGATTTTCATTTCATTTCATTTCATTGGAGTTCAATTGGTAGCACAGTAGCACAGTGGTTAGCACTGTTGTTTCATAATGCCAGGGTCCCCGGTTCAATTCCCGGCTTGGGTCACTATGTGCGGGGAGTCTGCACGTTTTCCCTTGGCCTGCTTGGGTTTCCTCCGGGTCCTCCGGTTTCCTCCCACAGGTCCTGAAAGACGTGCTTGTTAGGTGAATTGGACATTCTGAATTCTGCCCGAGCAGGCGCCAGAATGTGGCGATTAGGGGCTTTTCACGGTAACTTCATTGCAATGTTAATGTAAGCCTACTTGTGACAATAATAAAGATTATTTTGATTATAGAATGAGAGATGATCTTACTGAAACATACAAGAGCCTGAGGGGACTTGGCAGGGTGAATGCTGAAAAGGTGTTTCCCCTTGAGAGATAGACCAGAACGAGGGGCCACAGTTTAAAATAAGGATTCTCCCATTTAAGATGGAGATAAAAGGATATTTTTCCCTCAGAGTTGAGGCGCAAGGAACTCTTTTGTCCACCGTTACTATTTGGAAGAGCAAGGACAGCTTACGCTTGGGAACACAACCACATGCAAGTTCACCTCCAAGCCACTCACCATCCTGGCTTGGAACTATATCATCGTTCCTTCACTGACGCAGGAGCAAATTCCTGGAACTCCCTTCCTAAATGCACTGTATATGTACTTACATCACATGGACTGCAGAGGTTTAAGAAGGCAGCTCACCACCTTCTAAAGTACAATTAGGGATGAGCAAGAAATGTTGGCTGAGACAGTTAGGCTTAAATCCCATGAAATAATTTTTTGGGCTTTGTCAATGACATCCACAACTCATGAGAAAACTGGTAGCGGGGCCCCTTTAAGGGGTGTGCCTTTGTGGTCCATGTGAGAGGCTCAGGACCTATCATGCAGGAGCGCATGAACCCCGATCAATGGGGGGAAAGTGCCGGGCCCGGGGAGCGGGGCTCTGGTCAGGGTGAACCTAGGAGCCAGAGTGTGAAGTTCTGTATAGAGATTCTGTGCCTGTATCTAAGTTACTCTTATTAGTTGCCATTAAAGTCTTTGATGTGGAGATGCCGGCATTGGACTGGGGTGAGCACAGTACAAAGTCTTACAACACCAGGTTAAAGTCCAACAGGTTTGTTTCGATGTCACTAGCTTTCGAAGCGCTGCTCCTTCCTCAGGTGAATCTGTTCTTCCTTACTGATGTCTGCCTGGTATTGTCTCAAGCCACCACATGAATAAAAACAAAGGCTTTGTGAAAAGGGCCGGGATTCTCCCCTACCCGACGGGGCGGGGGAATCCGGCATAATGGAGTGGCTGGAACCACTCCGGCGTCGGGCCGCCCCAAAGGTGCGGAATTCTCCGCACTTTTAGGGGCCAAGCCCTCACCTTGAGGGGCTAGGCCCGCGCCGGAGTGATTTCCGCCCCGCCGGCTGGCGGGAAAAGCCTTTGGCGCCACGCCAGCCGGCGCCAAAAGGACTTCGCCGGGCGACGCATGCGCGGGAGCGTCAGCGGCCGCTCACGGCATCCCCGCGCATACGCAGTGGAGGGGGTCTCTTCCGCCTCCACCATAGTGAAGACCATGGCGAAGGCCGAAGAAAAAGAGTGCCCCCACGGCACTGGCCCGCCCGCTGATCGGTGGGCCCCGATCGCGGGCCTGGCCACCGTGGGGGCAACCCCCGGGGCCAGATCGCCCCGCGCCCCTCCCAGGACCCCGGAGCTCGTCCGCGCCGTCTGCTCCTGCCGGTAAGATAGGTGGTTCAATCCATGGCGGTTGGCGAGGGTTGACAGCGGCGGGACTTCGGCCCATCGCGGGCCAGAGAATCGCTGGGGGGGGGAGCCCGTCGACCGGCGCGGCATGATTCCCGCCCCCGACGATTCTCTGGTGGCGGAGAATTCGGGACACGGCGGGGACGAGATTCACGCCAGCCCCCGGCGATTCTCCAACCCGGCGGGGGGGGGCGGAGTATCGCGCCCAAGATTTCTGAACTGGAGGGAAATTATTTCAATTGAAGGTTAAAACATTTCAAAATGCTACTCCCCTGCAGAATGAGCTTCTTTTTGAATTGCTTTTCATAGAACTTACAGTGCAGAAGGAGGCCATTCGGCCCATCGAGTCTGCACCGGCTCTTGGAAAGAGCACCCTACCCAAGGTCCACACCTCCACCCTATCCCCATAACCCAGTAATCCCACCCAACACTAAGGGCAATTTTGGACACTAAGGGCAATTTATCATGGCCAATCCACCTAACCTGCACATCTTTGGATTGTGGGAGGAAACCGGAGAACCCGGAGGAAACCCACGCACACATGGGGAGGATGTGCAGACTCCACACAGACAGTGACCCAAGCCGGAATCGAACCTGGGACCCTGGAGCTGTGAAGCAATTGTGCTACCCACAATGCTAGCGTGCTGCCCCATGCCGGTGTGAGGGTGGTTGGTGGACCTGCTTCAATGGCAGTTAAAGAAACAAAAATCATTTTATTGGTCCAAATTTGGAACTTTGCTTTGCAGGAAGCAGAATGATCCAACCCAGACTTCAAGGCACTGCACATAAAGCCTAACAAGAGAAATCCAAAGATAATTTAAATTAATGTTGTGTTGCCTCTGGAACATAGTGATCCAAAAGAGGTGACTTGTCCCCCCTCCCAAGAGCTGTCAGCTGAGATAGAGAGAAGTAGACGGGTGGTTCTTTTTGTCGCACAGTGTTTCTTGCTTGTCAAACAAAAAAGAGCCAACAAGCTTCACCAGATTAGCTGATTTCATGTTGAACATGGAATTTTATGGCAAAACCCTTTGGGGAAGGAACTGCCAGGGTTCCCATTTAAGATCTGTGATGAACGGTTACTGCCTTATCATCATGTAAGGTGATGTCCCCTTTAAGACCAGGCTTGGAACCCTGGGGACTCCGCCTCTGGCTCCGCCCATCTGGGAGCCATACATAAAGGCCTGCCTCAGGTCTGTATAGCAGTCAGCTCTCGTCCAAATCTGTAGCATAGTTATTAGCCTTCTTTACAGTTTAATCTCTAAGCATCATTATTGAGGGTACCTCAAGATCATTATCCAGTAACCCTTGCTGGAAATACAGATAAGGATAGGCCATGATGCCCTGCACTGGGAAACAGCTAGCCAACATTCAGTGTCAAAGGGTGAGCAATAACCACTGACATTCTGAAGGAGAGCTAGTATTCCAGCAGAGCCTGCGAGAAGAGAAAGAAGGAGAAAGAACTTACACTTCCATAGCCACTTTCACAGCCTCGTAATTAATCAAAGCGAGTGAATTGCTTTTGAAAACTAATTCGCCAAATACAGCAAGTTACAAATAGCAAATGATGTAATTTGTCTTCGGTAGTGTTGAATGAAGGATGAATATTGGGCAGTACACCAAGAAAACTCCTTGATCTTCCTCAAAACCGTGACATGAAATCTTCTACATCTGCCTAAAGTGGCACATGGGCATTGGTTTAACATTTCACCCAAAAACGACTCCAACAATACTGCACTCATTCAGAACCATACTGAAATAGCAATCTAGATTTATAGTGCTATTACAATTAACTTCTGTGTTCTGGGTCAGGGAAGGAAACGGATAGTGTTCATATATAAAGTCAGATGAAGACAGGATTGTGGATAAAATATTGTGTATCTGCAGTCAAGATTCACTTATAAATATGTTTCAAATGATTCTAAAATAATGCCTAAACCTATGACTTTCTAACTTAGAGATCAGGGGTGCGTTTCTCCGACCCCCCACCGGGTCGGAGAATCGCTGGGGGCCGGCGTGAATCCCGCCCACGCCGTGTCCCGAATTCTCCGCCACCGGAGATTCGGCAGGGGCGGGAATCGCGCCGGTCGGCGGGCCCACCCCCGGCGATTCTCCGGTCCGTGATTGGCCGAAGTCCCGCCGCTGTCAACCCACGCCAGCCGGCATGAATTGAACCACCTTTCGAACGGCGGGACAAGACGGCGCAGGCGGGCTCCGGGGTCCTGGGGGGGGTGCGGGCGATCTGGCCCCGGGGGGTGCCCCCACGGTGGCCTGGCCCGCAATCGGGGCCCATCAATCCGCGGGCGGGCCTGTGCCGTGGGGGCACTCTTTTCCTTCCGCCTTCGCCATGGTCTTCACTATGGCGGAGGCGGAAGAGACTCCCTCCACTGCGCATGCGCAGGGATGCCATGAGCGGCCGCTGACGCTCCAGCGCATGCGTCGCACGGCAAAGTCATTTCCGCGCCAGCTGGCGGGGCGCCAAAAGCCTTTCCCGCCAGCCGGCGGGGCGGAAACCAGTCCGGCGCGGGCCTAGCCCCTCAAGGTGAGGGCTCGGCCCCTCAAGATGCGGAGAATTCCGCACCTTTGGGGCGGCGCGATGACGGACTGATTCGCGCCGTTTTTGGCGCCGGTCGGCAGACATCGTGCCGATTGCGGAGAATCCCGCCCCTGAATTCTATCACCATACCAAACTGACATTTCTACTGAGCTACAGCAACAAAGGCTAAAATACTGGTAAGGGAACAAAAAAGATCCAAAGCAGAGATGAGAGATTTTGTACTAATGACTCAGAATTAATGCAAACAATTTGTTTACAGTTCTGGGCACTGCATCTATAGAGGCCTTGGAAGCGATGCAGTGCAGATTCACTGGAATTTTACCAGAGCACTGAGGGTTAGTATTTTAACCATCTCCTAAAGGAAGGAGTCCACATTGGGTTGCAGGATAAACAGGAGGTTTATTGAAGTTTGTTACAGAGACTTTAGTACAAGCTACTCCTCCGGGTGAGTACCGGCCGGTTGTGAGCCTGCCGACTTTATACCAGAAGTCCCCATCCCCTTTCAGCGGGGGAGCGCCAATTTAGTTATTTATTTATTTCATAGAATTTGCAGTGCAGAAGGAGGCCATTCGGCCCATCGAGTCTGCACTGGCTCTTGGAAAGAGCACCCTACCCAAGGTCCACACCTCCACCCTATCCCCATAACCCAATAACCCACCCAACACTAAGGGCAATTTTGGACACTTAAGGGCAATTTAGCATGGCCAACCCACCTAACCTGCACACCTTTGGACTGTGGGAGGAAACGGAAGCACCCGGAGGAAACCCACGGGGAGGATGTGCAGACTCCGCACAGACAGTGACCCAAGCCGGAATCGAACCTGGGACCCTGGAGCTGTGAAGCAATTGTGCTATCCACAATGCTACCGTGCTACCTGTGCTCCAAGGGCTTCTGGAAAATCAGAACCCCGACTCCATCGGCTTTTGTCGGACCAACGATATGACAGTTAGATCATGAGGAGATCACATTAACGAGGTCTGTATTCTGTAGAAAGACATGGGGTAACTTGATTGAGGTTTTTAGCATTTAGTAAGGAGTTGATCAGAGTAGATTGAAAGAAACTTCTTCCACGCTCAGCAGCCCTCCATTAGTAAAGCCGAGCAGCACTTAAACAGCACTTACACAGCCAACCCCACTCAGCTCGCAGCCAGGGCACCGAGAATACCGGCCCAAGATTCGGGGATGCAGATGTGGGGAGGCTCCTCGATGCAGTGGAGGCCCCGAGGGTCATAGAATCATAGAATTTTACAGTGCAGAAGGAGGCCATTCGGCCCATCGAGTCTTCGCCGGCTCTTGGAAAGAGCTCCCTACCCAAGGTCAACACCTTCTCCCTATCCCCATAACCCAGTAACCCCACCCAACACTAAGGGCAATTTTGGACACCAAGGGCAATTTAGCATGGCCAATCCACCTAACCTGCACATCTTTGGACTGTGGGAGGAAACCGGAGCACCCGGAGAAAACCCACGCACACACAGGGAGAACGTGCAGACTCCGCACAGTGACCCAGCCGGGAATTGAACCTGGGACCCTGGAGCTGTGAAGCAACTGTGCTAACCACTGTGCTACCGTGCTGCCAGCACGGCCAGAACAAGGCCAGCAGTGTAGGTTCAATTCCCTGCCACCTGAGAATTCTGAATTCTCCCTCTGTGTACCCGAACAGGCACCAGATTGCGGTGACTAGGGTCTTTTCACAGTAACTTCATTGCAGCGTTAATGTAAGCCTACATGTGACAATAAAAAGATTATTATTACATGTCCATTCTCCCGCAGATCCTCCAGCCGATGGTGCCGGCCTATCTGGGGTGGCCCCTCTCCTGCCTCCCAGGCGAACAGCTCGGAAGAGAGCTCCGGGGATGCTATGATCGATACGTCACAGCTGTCCTCCGCACCCTCTGCCAGCGCAGAGACACGCACTTCAGTGGGAAACTTTAGTATTCAGGCTTCTGGGACACAATTTGGTGAGCACCACCCAGCTGCTGGTGCACATCAGCTGGAGGCAGGAACCCCCAGGCGAGACAGCAGTTGGAGGGCTGCTGGATCCCAGGACCCAGCTGGGTCCCAGCCTGATGGCGAGCCTCTGGTACAGAGGTACTCAGAGCTGATGGAGACATTAGGGTGCGGTCAGAACAATCAGAGGAAGATATCAGTGACACCCCAGCAGGTCCATCACCAATTGGAGGAGTCCCAGAGTCTACAGGTGTAGGACATGGCGCAGGCAATGCGTGGTATCGAGGCCAACACTACTAGGGTGGCGACCTCAGAGGAGAGCCTGGCGCACGACGCCAGCAGCATGAGTGAATGTGTCCAAGGCGTGGTGCATTCGGTGACGGCCATGGCCGAGGGCCTCGGCAGACTGTCCGTCTCCCTGGGGAATGTGACCAATTTCCAGTCTGAGGTTGATGAGGTGCAGCGGCACATGAACCGCACTCAGATGGGCATTACCGAGGTGCTGCAGGGCGTGGCGTCGACACCATGGTGCAGACATCGGGGAGCCGCCAGGGCTCGCAGAGCCAGATGCCACAGGGGCAGCCGGAGCTCAAACCCACTGCCCCTCCATCGTGAGGTGAACCCTATGGCCACCGACCGGGGGGAGGGGGTGCAGGATGCCAACCCGGACTCGTCCCATAGAGTAAGGATGATGGCCACCAGCTCCCCCGAGTTCCACCCCTCTAATGAGGCTGCATCTCGGAATTAACATATGGGACAGGGCAGCATGGCTGTGCATGTGCCATCGACAAGTGCACCAGACGAAGTCTGCCTGAGGCATCGAAGGCCATGGGTCGAGGTAAGCAACTGGCAGCCTCCAACTTATACGTGCATCCTGGGGAGTCACACAGACATAGTGGTAGCGCTAAGAAGGTTAAGCACATTGAGGATGACTGAGGGCACTAGGGGAGGGGGTAGTGGGTGAGGTGGGATGAGGGGGTGGTTGGGGAGAATGGGGCTACACCGTCGGGGAATTGTTGGACACCTGTAACACATTAAAAACCCTTGACCACAAGCAGTATGACGCCTCTGTCATTTTCTTCTGCAATGCGGCCTGCGCTCCGAACCCTTGGCCCATCTCTCCAGGCATTCCCCCCCTCCCAATAGTTCTAACCCACCTTCCGGCTGTGGACCTGTCCCCAGAACTGTGTCCCATCCCCTGGGTGTTCGGATGTTGGCTGTTGCGTGTGTGTTGTTGCCTCCCGCAGTGTTCAAACACAGTGTCCAGGCATCAAGGTCTGATTGCGATGCTAGGTTATGATTCCCACATGCTACATGGCCTGCCCACCCACGTGAATCCACTTGGGTTGTGTGAAGTGCTCACTTAACCACGATTGCCAATTCCTGAATAGCAATTGCCTTCAGCCGCACGTGGGGGCTATGGGTGGTTGGTGGGGCAGACGGGCAGGGACAAGGGTTGCCCCAGGAACGAGTACACAATCCAGGGGTTGGCATGGACGTGTGCCGCCACCAGATATTCCCCTCCCATGGGGGCACATCCCTGCGAAGGGTGCCTTTCCCCCAGCTGGGTACCCAACCCCGCGCTGACCACAGGGGCGACAAGCCCAGGGCATCCAACTCTTTGCCTGTGAGCAAAGATGGCTACCCACCTCTTCGGCTTCCCGCAGAAGCCCTTCCACCAGGTTCATGTTTTTCAAAAGGAGTACTAATCGGCGCCAACATGACCATTTGCTGATGAATCATGGGAGGTCATTGGATATGGGGTTGCTCTCGTTAATTGTGTGGAAATAGGACTCAAGTGGTGATAATAGGGGTGGGATTCTCCGAGCCTCCGCGACAAAATCGTGCTCGGCGCGGGGACGGAAAATGGGGCTTCAGACCCACGATCGGGTCCAACGCCTTCCCGCGATTCTCCGCAGACCAGCCTCCCCGAACAGGTGCCGGAATGTGGCGACTAAGGGCTTTTCACAGTAACTTCATTGAAGCCTACTTGTGACAATAAGCGATTATTATTATAGGTGGACAGGGCCCACAGGTCTTTAAGATGCCAAGAGCTGGAGAACCACTGTGGGCAGCGATTGTGCGGTTGCACAAATTTGTTGAGAAGAAGATTCCACGATGGGCCAGGAAAAAGTGAGACAGTGAATGGGAGGGGAATCGTGTCCGAATATATCAAGATATTGGTGTGGGTCTGGCAAAGAGGCGTGTGGGATAACAGCAAGGTGGTGTTGTGCCGAAGGAAGATTCGGTTTGGTGTGTTGTAGCCAGTGAAACTGTGGGTCTGTGAAACTTGAAGACCAAGAGTACTAGTTTGAAATGCAAGAAGAGGCCAATGATTTTATAAGGGACAATAAACAGGGGGAGAACTGAGAGTTGGTGTAAGATGGAGGAGCTGTATCTGCAAAGTTTGGAGGTTATGGTTATTGTGTGTTGCCGGAGGGTGAATTTAGAGCATGCAGGTGAGGGACTTTGCACGCATGGTAGCATAGTGGTTAGCACAGTTGCTTCACAGCTTCAGGGCCCCAGGTTCAATTCCCCGCTGGGTCACTGCGGAGTCTGCATGTTGTCCACGTGTCTGCGTGGGTTTCCTCTGGGTGCTCCGGTTTCCTCCCACAGTCCAAAGATGTGCAGGTTAGATGGATTGGCCATGCTAAATTGCCCTTAGTGTCCAGAAAAAGTTGGGTGGGGTTACTGGGTTACGGGGGTATAGTGATGGTGTGCGGCTTCGGTAGGGTGCTCTTTCCAAGTGTCGGTGCAGACTCGATGGGCCGAATGGCCTCCTTCGGCACTGTAAATTCTATGATTCTATGAAAGGTTTGGGGGACATTTCCCAGATTGCCGAGGTGCACTCTATAAGAACAACTGCTGCTCCCGGATCAGTTGGGATAGGATAAGATTGGGGATATATATGGGTGGTCGGGGGAGTAGAGGGTGATGCAAGTGGCGAGGATCAAGAACAAATGGGAGGAGGAGTTGGGGGGGAATAAGCTGGGGATTGTGGTGCGAGGCGATGTGTGGGGTTAACTGAACCTCCTCTTGTGCGAGGAAGAGCTTGATTCAGATCAAAGTAGTGCATTAGGTGCATATGACCTGGGCGAGGATAACGGGTTCTTTCAAAGGGTGGCTGATGAGTGCGGGAAGTGTCGGCGAGGGCAGGCGAATCATGCACACATGCTCTGGGTGTGTGAGATGCTGGAGAGATACTGGGAAGCGGTGTTTGGGACATTATCTAAAATTGTGGGGGTGGAGGTCAGGCCAGGTCAGGCAATCTTTGGGGTATCAGAAATGCCGGACCTGCTGGAGGGGAAGAAGCCAGGGGCCAATGTCGTGGCCTTCACCTCTCCAATTGCCTGGCAAAGAATCTTGCTAAATTGGAGGTCGGATCCGCTGCCAGGGGTGGCGACCTGGCTGGGGGTCCTGAATGACTTTCTTCAGTTGGAAAAGATCAAATTTGAATTGAGGGGGTCGGCGGAGGGCTTCGAGACATGGCGGTGATTGTTCATGACAATGTTTGAGGAGCCGTTCGTCGCGGGCAGTGGAGAGGAGTGGGGGCGGGAAGGGTAGGGTGTAAAAGGGGAAAAATTGTGCAAACTAAGGACTGTGAGGTTGTGGAGTGTGCTGTTGTATATGTTACTGTTTTTACACGTTTGTAATAAAATACATTTAAAAGAAAGAATCGGTAGAAAAGAGTGAGAAAAGCCTTAAGCAAAACCCAGCAACAGTGCAAAGCAGTGCCTGAAGGACTTCAAGAACAACCCACCAACCACACTGGAGATGACCAAACAACAAGGCCAGCCCAGTGACTTGCAAGGGGAGAGACAACCTTGATCCAGGATGTGAAATGGTTACTACTTTGCTATTATCAGAATAATTTCAAAATATAGAGGCCTCCAGCCAGGCTGAGCAATGTCCAAATTGGCAAAGGTGTTTTACCTGGTACTGCAATGCTTCAGGTCTTGTAAGTAAAGAGAATAAACACCAGGTTAACACTTTACACTAAGTATGGCAGACAACGTGCTGGCCAGACAGGGGTGAACAAAGAGCGAGCCTCCAACGAGGATGTCATTGAAGCCTTTGACTCACATTTCAGTCTTTGTAAAAATATTTCCAAAGCGAGGCCAAAATGTAATTGGTGCAGACAAAAACAGGGTGATGGGATTAACTCATTCATCACTGAATTTTACTGCTTAGTTTGAAATTGTGAGTATGGTCCACCAAGAGATTTTCTGACCAGAGATAGACAGTCATTGGTGGTTTAGATTAGAATCTCTCAGACGTCTTGCCATCTCAGGAAGATTTAAATTTAAGCAAAGTTGTGCAACTGGTCGAATAGGCTGAAGAGTGGAGGCACAATAAGGCTTTGTCAGAGATGTCTTGAGATTTCCCCCAAACAGCCCAATAAAGTTGTTCGATTTGTGGGTGTAAAACCAAAAATATATCAAGGCAGCAACCAGGGAAATGCCCTATAAAGGCATCAACCATCATTTTCTAACACCCCTTCTCTGGTGGGAAGAAGGGCTACAGATGGGAAGTATGCCCTGCCTGAATTGTGGAATGCCTTGGGTGCAACAAGTTAGGGCATTTTAAAGGGGTCTGCCATTCTAGGAAATTTGTAATTATCAAACAGATGAAAAAATCTGTTAAAGTAATCTCCATTCAAGACCTGGACAACCAGGAAAGAGCCTTCAGACTACAGAAGGGAGATAAATCACTTGGTTGTATGGTGTACCGAAAACAACCTCTGTCTAAATGTTGGAAAGACCAAGGAACTGATCATTGACTTCAGGAAGCATAGCATTAACACACAGTCACATCTGCATCAATGGCTCCGAAGTAGAGATGGTCGATAACGTTAAGTTCCTGGGGATCTCCATCACCAACAGTCTGTCCTGGTCCACTCACGCTGATGCAACAGTCAAGAAAGCCCAACAACGTCTCTACTTCCTACGGAAGCTAAAGAAATTTGGCATGTCTGCTTCGACTCTTCACAAACTTCTACAGATGTGTGATAGAGAGCATCCTATCCGGCTGCATCACAGCTTGGTATGGCAACTGCTCGGCCCAAGATCGCAAGAAACTGCAGATTGTGGTGAACTCAGCCCAATGCATCACATAAACTTGCCAGCCCCACATTGAATCTGTATACACCTCCCGCTGCCTCAGGAAGGCAGACAGCATTATCAGAGATCCCTCCCACCCAGGCATTGCCTTCTTCCAGACCCTTCCATCAGGCAGAAGGTACAGAAGTCTGAAGACTCGCACATCCAGACATAGGAACAGCTGCTTCCCCACAGCTACAAGACTCCTCAACAACTCCCCCTCAGACTGATCTGTTCCCTGTAAGAACACTGGGCGGGATTCTCTCAGCCTGGGGCCGGGACGGAGAATCGCCGCGACCGGCGTGAATCGTGCCACGCCGCTCCGAGGCCTGGAGGCGATTCTCCGGCGCCGTTCTAACCTGCTCTCCGCCGGCGGGACCTCGGCGTGGAAGGGTCCGGGGGCGGCCTGTGGGGGAGGTGGGGGGGGGAGGGGGGTCCGACCCCAGGGGGGGGGGGTCCAACCCCTGGGGGGGGGCCTCCATTGTGGCCTGGCCCGCGATCGTGGCCCATCGGAGCGTTGCCGCCGGTGCCACTGCACATGCACGCATTGGCACCGGTGCCAATGTGCATGCGCAGACCCAACACCGCCGGTGCCAATGTGCATGCGCAGACCCCGCGGCACCCAGTTGACGCTGGGATCAGCAGCTGGAGCGGCGAGGGTCGCTCCAGTGCCACGCTGGCCCCCTGTAGGGGCCAGAATTGCTGATCCTGAGGCCATGTTGACGCCGTCGGGAAATGCGACGGCGTTTCCGACGGCGTCAACACTTAGCCTCAGGATCACAGAATCCCGCCCACTATTCACGATGCCCTATGCTGCTCTTGCTCATGTATTTGTTTTTTTTGCTTTGTTTGGCCCTTTGTCCCGCACTGTAACCAATCACTGTTTGTCGATGTACTATTTGTCAATGTTCTCTGTTGATTATTCTCTTTGTCTACTATGTACGTACTGTGTATGTTCCCTTGGCCACAGAAAAATACTTTTCACTGTACTTCGGTACGTGTGACAATAAATCAAATCAAATCAAATCATGGAGAAATACAGAAAATAAAAACCAGCATTGAAGTACTGACATTGACATAAGTGGGCATCTCACCAAATTCAATCTGGGCACAGGGGGTGGGATTCTCCCATTCGGCGGCAGAGTGTCTACGCCGCCGGAAACGCCGTCGCGTTTCACGGCGGCGTGAACGGGCCGCTGGGAGTACCGATTCTGGTCCCTACAGGGGGCCTGCACGGCACTGGAGTGGTTCACGTCACTGTGCGCCGCGGTGGAACCATCTGGGATGGCCACGTCCCGATTACAAAATGGACACTTTGCAAAGAATGCAAGGAAAATTGGACAATACCGAAAAAGCAAGCAGGTGCAAGGTCTGCCTGTTGATTAGAGCTTTAGCTCTCGGACAAGACCGATACCGCAGAACCATCTACATACTAATGAGCCATCCCCGGGAACAAAAGGCAACATTTAGGTAAACAATGCTAAGACAGACACCCCGGCGCCAGAGAAGACTAAAACAAAGCAAACCAACGGCCACCTTGGACACACCCAGCAATCAGGCAACCCACCCCTCTATTGGAGGAAAATCAATAAGAACAATTGGGAAACGGCTCCATTAATTGGGGCCAAGTTCAAGGCCTGCCCAAAAGCGCACAAAGCCCTTTTAGAACATAGAACAATACAGCGCAGTACAGGCCCTTCGGCCCACGATGTTGCACCGAAACAAAAGCCATCTAACCTACACCCTTTTGGGGTGTAAAAAGGACTCCCCAAGAGAGAATCGCTCTCTTGGCCTTGGCTCTCAGTGAGGAGAGACCTGCCAAAGCTACGCCAGACCAAGTAAATTCCAAGTCAACGCACGCTATGAGATAGACGCTCCTAGTTGCTATCCTGTAAACAGCTCAACCCAGCAGCCTCAGAACCGAGCAACGGCCATCGTTCCTCTGACTGAGTGGGCACCCGAAGCTAAGTATAGGCTTTAGTAATAGTGGTAGTTTAGTTTGTAGAGTTTTATGCATGAGTAGATTTGACTGTGTGTAAATAAATGAGCATTGCTTTTGAACTTACTAACTGGTGTATCGAGTCGTTGATCAGTATTCGGTTTTGAACCTTGTGGCGGTGTCGAAAGATACCTGGCAACTCTTGAGCAAACGTAATTAAACAGAGCCAAATTAAGAGACAACAGCAAGTTAGCAACAGCGGGATCCGCGCATGCGCAGTGGCGCCGGCGTTAATCCGCGCATGCGTGGTGGCCTCCCTCAACGCACCAGCCCCGACATCACATGGTACGGGAGTTCAGGGGCCGGCGCAGAAGAAAATAGGCCTGGGGAGCGGGAGGCCGGCCCGCCGATCGGTGGGCCCCAAGCGCGGGCCAAGCCCCATCGGAGGCCCCCCCCCAGGGTCGGAGTCCCCCTCACCCCCCCCCCCCCCCACAGGCCCCTCCCCCCCCCAACAGAGTTCCCGCCGGCTGCGACCAGGTGTGGACGGCGCCGGCGGGACTCTGCCTTTTTAGAGCGGCTGCTTGGCCCATCCCGGGCCGAGAATTGGCAGTCCGGCCGCGTACAGCGGCCCACGACCGTGGCGCCGAATCTCTGCTCCGTGGAGAATCGCGTGCCGGGGTCGGGGCGGCGTGGCCCAGTTGCGGGGATCCACCGGGCCGGTCCCGCGCTGGGAGAATCCTGCCCAGGATCTGGTGATCTCAGTGTTGTCTAACAGAATTTCTTGACTGAATAAAGTGAGACCACAATCGCCCTCTATTCAACTCCAAGATCCTGGGGAGATAAATGTTCAAGGCCAGTTGGATACAACACTAAAATACAAAGACAAATTTAGAAACATGTTATTAAGAATCAAGAATGCTTTTTTGTTGAGCAGAAAACCCTGCATAGCTCTGAAGCTGCTTATAAAACACAGGAAGAGAATTTCCATTGAGGAAGTTGAAGCCAACCTGCTCATGAAAGTTGGTGATGCCAATGAACAAGAAAAGAAATTGGTTATTCAGGTGGTTGAAGCAGAAAGGGTCACTTCTGCCCTCCTCCTTCCCATCAACGACCTTCGGAACCTCTTGGCATGGATTTATTTGACCATAAAGAGAAAATATTTCTTACAGTAGTAGGCTATTATTTCAGCTGGACAAAGTTGCAAAAGCAACATGCCCTCATCTCTGAATCAGTCATTGCCTCTCTCCATGGCATAACAGACATTGTCATCTGGAATAATGGACCACAGTTCACCAATTAATGCTTCCTTTGCAGCGTTGTATGGATTTGTGCATTCCACAAGCTCTCCAAATTACCCTCAATCTACCGAATGTCATGATGGAAGACCATGTTCGAGCTAGGAAGAAGGAAGAAGCTTACCGAATGAGTCAAGCTCTTACAATTAACCAGAGGCATAGGGCTCAAGGCCTTCCGATTCTTGGAGGGGAGAGAGGGTATAGATAAGAGACAGAATCGTGCTGGCAGAAGGTACGGCAACCATGAATGTATCTGGTCAAGACACCGTATGGCATCGTTCAAAGGCACAGCTCTACTCTAATTTCAATGGGCAGAAAACCCTTAACAGCAGGCCCCTAACATGCCAAGAGAGGCTGGTTTAGTACAGTGGGCTAAACAGCTGGCTTGCAATGCAGAACAAGGCAGCAGCGCGGGTTCAATTCCTGTACCGGCCTCCCCGAACAGGCGCTGTAACGTGGGACTCGGGGCTTTTCACAGTAACTTCATTGAAGCCTACTTGTGACAATAATGCGATTATTATTGTAGTATAGGTAGAATACCCTGAATCTCAGGACAGGTCCTCACACTTACAGAATTACAAATGTGGGAAACTGGAAGTGACAACCCCCACAAACAGATCCCAGAGCAATTGAATCCCCTGCTACCTCAGAAAGATCTCTGCACTAATTGAGGAAGACTGATGAAATCACAAGAGATTATTTCTTTGGCAAAGGGAGGTGTAGAAGAATGTGTGCATGATAGTACTGGAATTAAAGACTTGCTGGCGGGGGATGTAGATTAAAGAGTTAACTCCAGTAAGTGCTGTTGAGCATGTGCATTAAGGAGCACTGTCACAATGATGTCACTCACTGAGAGAGGAGTGTGAAGCATCTCAAGAGTAGCTCTATGCATTGGCCTCATTTCACCGTTGTAAATAGAACATGTAAATAAAAAAAATGAACGAAGAAGAGTGCCTCATGCAAGATCTCTAGAGTAAGAAGCTAACGAATCTTGACAGAAACCCACAATATCAGAGAAAAGGGCCAGAATATTGTGGAGGTGATGGGGCTCGCAGCCATCAGCTGGGGCGGCTCCTGATAAGATATCCACCCTTCGCCTAGGATCCTGACTGGATCCTAACCATTTTGACACTGTGACTACAAGACAGAAGCTGCATACCTCATGATACCCTAAAGCATCTCTAATTACAAAATTCAAGTCAAGACTGGGATGGAATGCGCGCCATTTATCTGGCGATGTGCAGATCGAAGGTCATAGAAAAAGTTCAACATCATCCAGGACAGAACAATTCACTTACATCTTTACTATTGGATTCAATATCCAATTGTTGCCAGCACATGGTAGCTACAGGTCCCACCTTTAGCATCTACTACAGCAACCGATTTAGGTTATTTCAACAGCACCTCCCAGCCCCATAATCTGAGCAGCACAATAACAGCAAACTCACAACAACATACTTATTGTCGTGTTAAGCACACGGAGATAACACGGGCTGCAACTGGATGCAGCTTTAACTGAAAGATACTCCAGATCTTGATGTTAGTTCAATCTGATTTATTGAACCTGTCACACAGTTATCACAGTTCTCTGTGAGTTCGAATCTCTGCTAACCTAAGTGTGATTACTCTGTTTGACTAAACCAGACTAGCTCTTAGCCACGTGCTGGAGGTGTTATGTGGTGTATACACCCTGACTCACTCTGTAGATGTCACCAGTGGAAAGAGGCGGAGTGTGAGTGCCTCGTGCCTTTTATAGTGGGAAACCACCCCCAAGTGTTCTGCCTGCTGATTGGTTATGTCCTGTTCTCTGTGTTTTAACTGCCTGTCTCGTGGGTCGAGGTATCAGGAGGTGGCACAATAACAGATGGAAATGTGGTTGAGGGCAGGCAACTGTGCGCAGTGCCCGTCTGTTTCGCCGCACAACAGAGCCATCAGCCATACGCACAACATACGATCGAGGAGCAGCCTATTGAACAACAACAGCTGGAACTGACCAGCCTCCATCAGGTAGCTTGATCCGAACAGCATCCGCCAGGGATAGCACAGGCAAATCGGTGGCATGAGCATCATAGCCCCGCTTTTGCCGGTCCCTGCGTTTCTGCACCTTCTGCAGCACCGGGAGGTGATCCAGGTCAGCAAGTGTATGGCTGGAAGAGTCGTCCGCAGGTCCCTGTTCATCAGGAGTTGAGCCGGTGACATGCCGGTAGACAGAGGGGTTGCCCTGTACGCAAGCAGCGCAAGGGTGACTCAGAAGCAGAATCCGCGGCCTTGCAGATGAGCTGCTTCACTATGTGCACCCCTTTTTCAACCTTCCCGTTGGACTGCGGGTAATGTGGGCTGGAAGTAACGTGGTTAAACTGATATAGTTGGGCAAATCTTGATCACTCTTGGCTGCTGAAGCAAGGACCGTTGTCACTCATGACAGTGAGTGGAATACCATGCCTGGAGAACATCTTACAGACCTTGCTGACAGTCTTGGATGTGGGGCCGAGAGATTCACAACTTCTGGGTAGTTGGAAAAATAATCAATGATTAACACATAATCACGACCATTGGCGTGAAAGAGGTCGAAGCCCACCTTGGACCACGGGGAGGTCACGGTTTTGTGCTGCTGAAGCATCTCCTTGCTCTGTGCTGGCTGGAAACGTTGACAGTTCGGACAGTTGAGGACCATATTCGAGATGTCCTGACTAATCCCAGGCCAGTAGACAGCTTGCCTGGCTCTGCGCCTGCACTTCTCGACACCCAGATGTCCCGCGTGGATTTGCCGGAGCACCAAGCTCTGGAGACTGAGTGGAATGACAATGCGATCCAGCTTGAGGAGGATACCATCAACCACCATGAGGTTCAAGTCCGAGTAATGATCAATAACTCAATACACCGATTAGTAAGATTCAAATCAAAGCACATTTATTATACACAGTAATCTCTACTCATGCACAAATTCTACGTCTCAGCTACTTCTACAACTAACAGGCCTATACTTAACTTCGGACTGGCCCACCAGGTCAGGAGAACAAATGGCCTTTCGTTTGGGTTCTGAGTCTGCGGGATTCGAAGTTGGTACGGATTGGTAGCTAGGAGCGCCTATCTCGTAGCGAGCGTTGAATTAAGACTTACTTCTGTCGGTGGTCACTGCACCGGTCACGGTCAATGTTGGTTCGTGTTGCTGGGTGACCCGGGCAGGACGAAGAGAGAGAGAGCGATTTGAACTTGGGGCTTAACTCTTATAGTCCCCAGGGGCTTCCCGCCTTTCGGGGCGGACCCTGTACCTGGTCCCAAGTAATTGGACTTTGTCCCAATCGCTTGGTCCGATTTCTCCAATACTGGAGCGGTTCCCTGATCGATGGGCGGTCTTGAGGTGTTCGTTCACCTCCTTTGTGTTGGTTCCTGCTGGTGCCGGGGCGTCTGGCTTTGCTTTGTGTGTCCAAAATGTTACTTATTGTTCCCGGGGATTGCTCATGTAGTATGTAGATGGCTGCTACATTGTTATGCTGATGGTCGCTGGTATCGATGTTGTCTGGCCTTTTGCAGAGTTAAATACACAGCAAACCTGCACCTGCTGGTTTCTGCCTATGTTGGCTGACTTTCCCATCAGCCTTTGCCGTTCGCCATTTTAAATCGTGAGTTGGCCAATTTAGGTGGCTACATAGTCCACAGGGCAGCCAAATTCTGTAAGGTAAGAAGGGATGGAGGCGAGGGCAGTTGCATGCTCCTCCTGCAGGATGTGGGTGGTGAGGGATACCACCAGTGTCCCCGCTGACTGTACCTGTGGGAAGTTCACCCAACTCCAGCTCCTCAGAGACCGTGTTAGGGAACTGGAGCTGGATGAACTTCGGATCATCCGGGAGGCAGAGGGGGTAATAGACAAGAGTTACAGGGAGGTAAGCACACCCAAGGTACAGGACAAGAGTAGCTGGGTTACAGTCAGAAGAAAGAAAACAAACGGGCAGACAGTGCAGGGATCCCTCGTTGCTGTTCCTCTTCAAAACAAGTATACCATTTTGGATGCTGTTGGGGGGATGAACTACCGGGGAAAGGCCCTAGCGGCCAGGTCTCTCGCACTGAGTCTGGCTCTGGTGCTCAGAGGGGAAGGGGGGAGAATAGAAAAGCAATAGTGATAGGACACTCAATGGTTAGGGGAATAGATAGGAGATTCTGAGGTCATGAGCGAGACTCCCGGAAGGTATGTTGCCTCCCGGGTGCCAGGGCCAGGGATGTCTCGGATCGTGTCTTCAGGATCCTTAAGGGGGAGGGGGAGCAGCCAGAAGTCCTGGTGCACATTGGTACCAACGACATAGGTAGGAAAAGGGATGTGGATGTAATAAACGAGTTTAGGGAGTTAGGCTGGAAGTTAAAAGCCAGGACAGACAGAGTTGTCATCTCTGGTTTGTTGCCGGTGCCACGTGATAGCGAGGCTAGGAATAGGGAGAGAATGCAGTTGAACACGTGGCTGCAGGAATGATGTAGGAGGGAGGGCTTCAGGTATTTGGATAATTGGAGTGCATTCTGGGAAGGTGGGACCTGTACAAGCAGGACGGGTTGCATCCGAACCAGAGGGGCACCAATATCCTGGGAGGGAGGTTTTCTCGGACTCTACAGGAGGGTTTAAACTAATTTGGCAGGGGAATGGGACCAGCATTGTAGTCCAGCAACTAAGATAGCCGATATTCAGGACGTCAAAGCGTGTAGTGACGCAGTGAGGAAGGTAACACTGACAAAGGAGAGTACTTGCAGGCACGGAGATAGGTTGAAGTGTGTATACTTCAACTCAAGAATAAGGTGGGTGAACCTAAGGCATGGATCGGTACTTGGGACTACGATGTGGTGGCCATCACGGAAATTTGGATAGAAGAGAGGCAGAAATGGTTGTTGGAGGTTCCTGGTTATAGATGTTTCAATAAGATTAGGGAGGGTGGTAGAAGAGGTGGGGGGGGGGGGGGGGGCGGGGGTTGCATTGTTAATTATAGATAGTATAACAGCTGCAGAAAAGCAGTTCGAGGAGGATCTGCCTACTCAGGTAGTATGGGTTGAAGTCAGAAATAGGAAAGGAGCAGTCACCTTGTTGGGAGTTTTCTATAGGCCCCCCAATAGCAGATTTGTGGAGGAACAGATTGGGAAACAGATTTTGGAAAAGTGCAGAAGTCACAGCAGTCATGGGTGACTTCAACTTCCCAAATATGGAGTAGAAACTCTTTCGATCAAATAGTTTGGATGGGGTGGTGTTTGTGCAGTGTGTCTAGGAAGCTTTTCGAACACAGTATGTAGATTGTCCAACCAGGGGGGAGGCCATATTGGATTTGGTACTTGGTAATGAACCAGGGCAAGTGATAAATTTGTTAGTGGAGGAGCATTTTGGAGATAGTGACCACAATTCTGTGACTTTCACTTTAGTAAGGGAGAGGGATAGGTGCGTGAAACAGGGCAAGGTTTACAATTGGGGGAAGGGTAAATACGATGCTGTCAGACAAGAACTGAAGTGCATAAGTTGGAAACGTAGGCTGTCAGGGAAGGACACAATTGAAATGTGGAACTTGTGCAAGGAACAGATACTACGTGTCCTTGATATGTATGTCCCTGTCAGGCAGGGAAGAGATGGTCGAGTGAGGGAACCATGGTTGATGAGAGAGGTTGAATGTCTTAAGAGGAAGAAGGATACTTATGTAAGGCTGAGGAAACAAGGTTCAGACAGGGCGCTGGAGGGATACAAGATAGCCAGGAGGGAACTGAAGAAAGGGATTAGGAGAGGTAAGAGAGGGCATGAAAAATCTTTGGCGGGTAGGATCAAGGAAAATCCCAAGGCCTTTTACACATATGTGAGAAATATGAGAATGACTAGAGCGAGGGTAGGTCAAGGACAGTAGCGGGAGATTATGTATTGAGTATGAAGAGATAGGAGAGGTCTTGAACGAGTACTTTTCTTCAGTATTTACGAATGAGAGGGGCCATATTGTTGGAGAGGACAGTGTGAAACAGACTGGTAAGCTCAAGGAGGTACTTGTTAGGAAGATGTGTTGGGCATTTTGAAAAACTTGAGGATAGACAAGATCCCCGGGATATATCCAAGGATTCTATGGGAAGCAAGAGATGAAATTGCAGAGCCGTTGGCAATGATCTTTTCGTCCTCACTGCCAACAGGGGTGGTACCAGGGATTGGAGAGTAGCGAATGTCGTGCCCCTGTTCAAAAAAGGGAATAGGGATAGCCCTGGGAATTACAGGCCAGTTAGTCTTACTTCGGTGGTAGGCAAAGTAATGGAAAGGGTACTGAGGGATAGGATTTCTGAGCATCTGGGAAGACACTGCTTGATTAGGGATAGTCAGCATGGATTTCTGAGGGGTAGGTCTTGCCTCACACGTCTTATTGAATTCTTTGAGGAGGTGACCAAGCACGTGGATGAAGGTAAAGCAATGGATGTAGTGTACATGGATTTTAGTAAGGCATTTGATAAGGTTCCCCATGGTAGGCTTATGCAAAAAGTAAGGAGGCATGGGATAGTGGGAAATTTGGCCAGTTGGATAACGAACTGGCTAACCGATAGAAGTCAGAGTGGTGGTGGATTGCAAATATTCAGCCTGGAGCCCAGTTACCAGTGGCATACCGCAGGGTTCTGGGTCCTCTGCTGCTTGTGATTTTCATTAATGACTTGGATGAGGGAGTTGAAGGGTGTGTCAGTAAATTTGCAGACGATACAAAGATTGGTGGAGATGTGGATAGTAAGGAGGGCTGTCGTCAGCTGCAAAGAGACATAGATAGGATGCAGAGCTGGACTGTGAAGTGGCAGATGGCGTTTAACCCTGAAAAGTGAGGTTGTCCATTTTGGAAGTACAAATATGAATGCGGAATACAGGGTTAACGGTAGGGTTCTTGGCAATGTGGAGGAGCAGAGAGATCTTGGGGTCTATGTGCATAGATCTTTGAAAGTTGCCACTCAAGTGGATAGAGCTGTGAAGATGGCCTATGGTGTGCTAGCGTTCATTAGCAGAGGGATTGAATTTAAGAGCCGTGAGGTGATGATGCAGCTGTACAAAACCTTGGTAAGGCCACATTTGGCGTACTGTGTGCAGTTCTGGTCGTCTCATTTTAGGAAGGATGTGGAAGCTTTGGAAAAAGGTGCAAAGGAGATTTACCAGGATGTTGCCTGGAATGGAGAGTAGGTCTTACGAGGAAAGGTTGAGGGTGCTAGGCCTTTTCTCATTAGAACGGAGAAGGAGGAGGGGCGACTTGATAGAGATTTATAAGACGATCAGGGGAATAGATAGACAGCCAGAGACTTTTTCCCTGGGTGGAACCAACCATTACAAGGGGACATAAATTTAAGGTGAATGGTGGAAGATATAGGGGGGGGGGGGGGGGGGGGGGGGTGTCAGAGGAGGTTCTTTACCCAAAGAGTAGTGGGGGCATGGAATGCACTGCCTGTGGAAGTAGTTGAGTCGGAAACATTAGGGACCTTCAAGCAGCTATTGGATAGGTACATGGATTACGGTAGAATGATGGGGTGTAGATTAATTTGTTCTTAATCTAGGACAAAAGTTCGGCACAACATCGTGGGCCGAAGGGCCTGTTCTGTGCTGTATTTTTCTATGTTCTATGTCCTCTATTTGCAGCCTCCTAGAACTCTCCTAGTCATAGATGATAGAATTTACAGTGCAGAAGGAGGCCATTTGGCCCATCAAGTCTGCACCGGACCTTACAAAGAGCACCCTACTCAAGTCCACATATCTATCCCCGTAAACCAGTAACCCCCACTTAACCTTTTTGGACCCTAAGGGCAATTTAGCATGGTCAATCCAACTAACCCGCACATTTTTGGACTGTGGGAGGAAACCCGAGCACCTGGAGGAAACCCATGCAGACACGGGGAGAACGTACAGACTCCGCACAGAGTGACCCAGCCGGGAATCGAGCCTGGGACCCTGGAGCTGTGAAGTAACTGTGCTAACCACTATGCTACCATGCTGCCCCTAATCATCTTGGCCAGTTCCTGAACCGACTAATTTTGCTGCCTCTCAGAATAGAATAGCTGCCTTGGGCCATGATCAGTGTTTGCCACTCGGTGATAATAATTAATAAGGACAGTAGATTATTTCCCCAAAATCCTGTAGCTGGCTTCTTTGGACACGTGTTGTACATGAATTTTGCTCCTGCTGGATCATGCCCATAGGTCTTTCATCACCTGTATTAGCCTTTATATTGTCTTTTAAATACCTCATTCTGTCCATCAATGAAATTCTGAGGTCATTCTTTTTCTATGTTTTACCCCTCCTCTACATCTTGTTGTTCTTCTGTTTAAATACTGTTCATTTGTGATCTAGACACGCAGGCACGAAACAGGCCAGAATTCTTTACTATTTCAATTTTTTTCAACTTTCAGGGTGAGGGAGCCTCTTATATTCTTCATTGCTAAACCATACTGGGAGTGCAACAAATAATTAGTCTTTTACATGTAAGTAATGTTGCCACAATCTTAAGTTCAATCATATGTGGTATAGGAACATTGGAGCAGCATCCTGCCGTGGAGTCAGGCAAGTCAATCTTCAATACTGGCAGATATCAAAAATGTTATAAATCATTATCAACACCATTTACACCAAGCTGCATCACTGTCTGCAGAGCACATTAAGTCTGGATAATGCAGCACATGTTTCAGTGTCAAAACAGTTGTGAATATGTACATGCCCATACTTCTGTAGAATATACATCTCTCATACTTTCAGTGCTTACATTCATTGTCAAAACAGCACAATGATGGAATATTAGGCACACCTTCAGCTTAAGTTCCAATCTATTGTGGTATAACTAGTTGTTTTCATTTCATAAGTCACAGAGTCTAGGTTTTTAATCTGGAAAAAGGATTGAATTAGAGCGTAGGATCACCTAAACACTTGTAAAGTTTTGAATTATATGTATTAACTTAATTTAATTTATTCAGTGGCCCTGATCATAGACCTAAGTTTAGTTGTTGAGTGGTCTGATTTCCATTGTCTCCCTTAAAAGTGGTCAGCTTTTGCTTGAATGTTTTCAAAGGTTGCTGTATGCTAGTCAATACAAGTCTACAGCAAAAGGAATTAGTCTTAAATTCAGTAGTGAAGCCTCAATCTTATTCAGAGACACCAGACTGACAAAAGAAAATCATATGGTGTAGTCAACTAATCCAGTCATGCTTCATATCGGAGGCTCAGGTTAAGATGTATGGCTGACAATGGAGTGGAAAGAGTTTAATATTACACCACATTCAATCTTTACTATAGCACTACAAAATTGTCTATTTTCATCTTCCCACCAAAGGAATCTCATTTGAATCATTACAAACAATGCACTACCAGAAGGGAAACGAGGTATTCAAAATTACGGTATTTAAGTACTACAGTTCAAGCAGACCCTCAGGTTTCCGAAGAACAATAAGCCAGGGAATGCCAAATCAGGACTCCAAAAATATATTTTAATGTTTATATAACAAATTAAATACATTAGTGTTTATTCAAAACATCCTATATTGTATTTTCAGACCATTCAGAATAATTAACACTGGTCCATTTGCCATTTAAGCAGCAATTTCAAACGGTGCAGACCTCTAGGACAGTCAACCACTCTCCCAGATATCCTTTGACCCTTGTAATGCTCTTTAAATTGAATTCCAAAAGGAAACATTAATATTAACATATTATTATTACATTAGAGTATGTGTACTGTCGATCACCACTTTACAGTTTCTAACATTTTAAAGATCAAAAGGGTTATGAGGGAGGCACAGTTTAAACTATGTTCTAACATACTTTTGGTTAACGGTCAAGACATATTAAAGACATTATTATAGCAACATCAGTACATTACAGGTCGCAGTTCAAGAGAACATTTCATGGCAACAATATACAACACAGTTTTCAAATTAGTTGAATTGTACCATAGGGAATTATTTTCAATTCCCTTTATGAGCTAATCTGCCACTACAACAGAGTAATACTCTACAGCTATTCTCCAGTTAACTACAGGTAATATAAAATGATACTCGACTTTGACTAAAATGTAATATGCAGCTACCAAAGTCACTTGCAACATGCTTTAACAGGAGTGCACGACCAGCTGTTGGAATCTTCTGTAATAACCAGCATTATTTGTATTTATTGCATTTTTACCTTCTTTCTAATGCTGCAATGTATAATGATTCTTGGTCGGTATGTAGCAAAAGTACTACAGGGCTTTGGTTGCCTGCATGACCAGATTACATTATCTGGGCTTTGATCAGTTAAATTCTCCACAACCAAATGCAAAGGACTTCAGACAGGAGACACACTGAACGAAAAAAAACCCAGAAAACAAGGCAAAAACATACAAAGTTACAAATGTCCTTTCAAGCAGGCTCGAATCTCAGCATATTTCTGCTGTTTCTAACAGAAAAGTTGTAAATGCAGCTCTTTTAGTCTTTGTTCACTATTTGAGCCCAGTCCCCCATGAGATTCAAAGAAAATTGAGATGCAGGAATGTTTTAAAAATGGATTAATAGTATAAACTATACAGTAAAAGTAAAAAAAAAAATTAAAATAAATTTAGAATACCCAATTCAATTTTTTCCAATTAAGGGGCAATTTAGTGTGGCCAATCCACCTACCCTGCACATCTTTGGGCTGTGGGGGCAAAACCCACGCAAACACGGGGAGAATGTGCAAACTCCACATGGACAGTAAAAGTAAAATTAAGTATAAACATCGTGAACAATGTATCTTAACAGAAATAGCTAATTAGCAAGTGTGTTTTAACCAGAAAAGATTTAAGTTTTGATTTCCTCCACCCCAAGTTTAATTAGGGATGTGGGAATTTTCTGATATCTAGTTTGCCAATGAACTAAATAGGAATGTAGCTTTTTGACATTTTTTGTATTTGAGGAAGTAGATAGGCACATTTCTCAGAAACCTAGTCAAACATGTGCACCACTTCTGACACATGTGGACAACTTGAGCAATTATGCTTGAAATACACAACATTTGGAGTGACCTTTGGTGCACTTCATACCTCGCTTTTCACTACACTGAGATTGAACAGTTGTGTTTACTTTGTGGCCTATATTGGATCATCCAATGCGACCAATTCATCAGAGCTCTATTCCTTGATCCAATTTCATCCCACATCCCTTGTTAATGATAAATGAGTATATTAAACATATATAATCTTTGATGTTACATGTGTACTGCACCCCACATTAGATCTAAATAAAAGCATACAACCATCAGGAGGGGTTTATTAAGCTATATGCTAGGCCACTTTCTAGAGAAAAGCAATACATTAGCTATCTTGAGCTATTTTTAAAAGTTCATTGAATGTATTGTTATTGATTATTTTCAATACTGGGTACCAATTTCAACAGAATTTTTTTTCTTTGTGACCAATTCTTAAATAAATGTTAAATAGATTACTCATTAAGCAGTTTTTTCCCCCACTGTTAAGGCCATCTGCTCTTATAGTATTTACTGAACATAGCCAACAAGAAACCATCAGGTTAGAAATTATTCAGTTTTCTGCTGAACTAACACGCCATTGTCCACAGTAACTTTGATAAAACAAAAACCACAATAATGGGACAGATATGAGGCAACATTGGTCACTAAGGCTCTTGTTACGATGCTTGCTGATGCCATTTTGAGAAATAGGCAAATGTGGAGAAGGCTATCTAATGTCCTCAGGCTCTATTTTGATAGGCTTCATTGCTTCATTCTTCTTTTCTGTGTGATTTAGGACGGTCTGACAAAATTCCTTCAAAGTGCCTATGTTTTCTGTAACAAAAACAAAATTAAGCAGTCTGGAGGTAGATAACATTGATTATAGTATACATTTCACACAAGAGATGGAGTCTGCTACCACTACCATGCTCTCTGTAGATATCCTGATTGCCGCTTTTACCCATAAGTTGACATTTAAATGTTTGTGGTTTAACCACATTTAAAAACTCCCTTTTCTCCCCCCTCACACCACAAGTTATAGAAGGTACATAAAATGTTACATTAACATAAATTGTTTACGCCATTATTTTTAGAAATGCTAATAAAATGAGCAGGATCGCAATTATGTAACATGCTCAATTTAAATTTGCATCAGGTGGCTTTAGTCTTGATAATATTGAAATTGATTCAGTTTTGGCTGAATTAAATACGGTGGTTATTGATACAGTATTTTTATATGTATCAAAATTCTCTTTGCTACACCCCAGTAATCCCATTTGTTGTTGACCCGTTTCAATATATTGAAGAAACATTATTGTACTTTTACAATACTGAAAATATTGCTTGCTTTGATATCCTGGCCTTTTTGTACCATTAGGCAGTACAGTAATTGGAGTCAATTCAAAGCTTCTTTCACAAATTTGCTGGTGTGGCTTGGACAATACAGCCCAACAGTGCTAAGAGCTCATTACTAATGAAGGCAGGCAGTTGAGGAGTTGGCCAATCCATAGCAAAAGCCAAGATGTCAAAAATGAGAAATTAGGGTAAAACCCTCGCTTAAAATGGTTTTGGCAATAGCATCAGTTCACTTAGAATACAGGATTATCTTCAGTAGCACATCTGACTATGGGACATAGAGTGTAGGTTGCAGCTAGTGCCACTGGTGTCTTAGAAAAAAAGGTTTTGATCTCAGTCAGCTCATTTGATGGAGGGGGTGGGTGAGGTGCGTACATAAGCTGTTTTGCATTTGTTACACTTTCAAACAGTAGCAATCAATGACAGAGTAAGTCGAATTGAAAGTCTGGAGTAGGCCGCATACTTGTGCACAAGTCAAAGAATTGTATATGCTATTAAAATGCACAAGGTATGCACAAAATGGGGAACTATGGACCAATGAGCACAACGTCGGTAGTAGGGAAGTTGCTGGAGTCCATTATCAATGATTTCATAGCACAGCATTTGTAAAGCAGTGGTCTAATCAGGCAAAGTCAGCATGGATTTACAAAACGAAAATCATGCTTGGCAAATCTACTAAAATCTTTTGAAGATGTAACGAGTAGAGGTGACCAGGGAGAACCAATGGATGTGGTTTATTTAGACTTTCAGAAGGCTTTCAACAAGGTCTCATATAGCAGATTAATATGTAAACATGGGATTACACGTAGTGTCTTGAGGTGGATAGAAAGCTGGTTGACAGACAGGAAGCAAAAGGTTGGAATAAATGGGTCTTTTTCTGATTGGCAGGCAGTGACTAGTGGGGCACCACAGGGATCTGTGCTAGGACCCTAAATGTTCACTTTATATATTAATGATTTGGACGAGGGAACTAAATGTATGATCTCCAAATTTGCAGATGATACAAAGTTGGGTGGGAGGGTGAGCTGTGAGGAGGATTCAGAGATGCCTCAGCAGGATTTGGACAGGATGAGTGAGTGCTCACATGCATGGCTGATGTAGTATCATGCGGATAAATAGATAAATGTGAGGTTATCCGCTTCGGTAGCAAAGATAGGAAGGCAGATTATTATCTGAATGGGTGTAAATTAAGAGAGGTGGATACTCAGCGAGACCTTGTTGTTCTCGTGCATCAGTCGCTGAAAGTAAGCGCGCATGTACAGCAGACAGTAGAGAAGGCAAATTGTATGTTGGCCTTCATTGCAAGAGGATTTGAGTATAGAAATAGAGATGTTTTACTGCAATTGTATATGACATTGGTGAGGCCACACCTGGTGTATTGAGCACAATTTTGGTGTCCTTATCTGAGAAAGGATGTTCTGGCTCTGGAGGAAGTGCAGCAAAGGTTTACCAGGCCGATTCCTAAGATGGCAGGACTGTCATATGAGGAGAGACGATAAATCGGTTAGGATTATATTCATTGGAGTTTAGAAGAGTGAGAGAGGAATTAAATAAGGGTAACTACAAAGACATGAGGGAGGAGCTGGCCAGAGTGGATTGGAAAATGAGATTAGCACGGAAGACAGTGGAACAGCAATGGCAGGAGTTTTTGGGGGTTATTCGGGAGGCACAACAGAAATTCATCCCAAGGAGGAGGAAACATGCTGAGGGAGAACAAGGCATCCATGGCTGACGAGGGAAGTCAAGGACAGCAAAAAGAAAAAGAAAAAGCATCCAAAGTGACGAGGATTAGTGGGAAGCCAGAGGATTGGGAAACCTTAAAAAGCGAGTAGAGGACAACTAAAAAGGCAAGAGGGGGAGAAGATGAAATTTATTTTTTATATTTTTAATAAATTTAGAGTACCCAATTAATTTTTTCCAATTACGAGGAGATTTAGCGTGGCCAATCCACCTACTCTGCACATCTTTGGGTTGTGGGGGCGAAACCCACGCAAACACAGGGAGAATGTGAAAACTCCACACGGACAGTGACCCAGAGCCGGGATCGAACCTGGGACCTTGGCGCCGTGAGGGCTAACCCACTGTGCCACCATGCTGCCCCCCAGAGAAGATGAAATATGAGTACAAGCTAGCTAGTAACATAAAGAAGATAGGAAGAGTTTTTTTTCAATATATAAAAAGGTAAGAGAGAGGCAAAAATAGACACTGGATCACTAGAAAATGTGGCTGAGAAGTAATAATAGGAAACAAAGAAATGGCAGACGAACTGAATAGTTACTTTGCATCAGTCTTCATGGTGGAAGGCACCAGTGGGATGCCAGAGCTCCAGAAGAATCAGGGGGCAGAGGTGAGTGCAGTGACCACCACTAAGGAGAAGGTTCTGGGAAAACTGAAAGGTCTGAGGGTGGATAAATCACCTGGGCCAGATGGACTACACCCCAGGGTTCTAAAAGGGATAGCTGAGGAGATTGTGGAGGCATTGGTGATGATCTTTCAGAAATCACTGGAGGCAGCAAGGGTCCCAGAGGACTGTAAAGTGGCTAATGTAACACCACTGATAAGAAGGTAGGGAGGCAGAAGATGGGAAATTGTAGGCCGCTTAGCCTGACTTCAGTCATTGGTAAGATTTTAGAGTCCATTATTAAAATGAAATCGTGGAGTACTTGGAACTGCATGGTAAAATAGGACTGAGTCAGCATGGCTTCATCAAGGGGAGGTCATGTCTGACAAATATGTTAAGAGTTCTTTGAGGAAGTAACAAGGAAGTTAGACAAAGGAGAACCAGTGAACGTGATTTATTTAGATTTCCAGAAGGCCTTTGACAAGGTGCCGCATAAGAGACTGTTAAATAAGTTAAGAGCCCATGGTGTTCAGGTAAGATTCTGGCATGGATAGAGGATTGGATGACTGGCAGAAGACAGACAATGGGGATAAAGGGGTCTTTTTCAGGATGGCAGCCGGTGACTAGTGGTGTACCTCAGGGGTCGGTGCTGGGACCACAACTTTTCACAATATACATTAATGATCTGACAGAAGGTACTGGAGGCAGTGTTGAAAGTTTGCAGATGATACAAAGATCTGTAGAGGGACAGGTAGTATTGAGGAAGCAGGCGGGCTGCAGGAGGACTTAGAGTAGGCAAAGAAGTGGCAGATGGAACACAATATGGAAAAGTATGAGGTTATGTATTTTGGAAGTAGAAATGGAGGCATCGACTATTTTCTAAATGGGGAGATGCTTAGGAAATCAAAAGCACAAAGGGACTTGGGAGTACTTGTACAAGACCAGGGATGTACTTCTGAGGCTATATAAGGCTCTGGTCAGACCCCATTTGGAGTATTGTGAGCAGTTTTGGGCCCCGTATCTAAGGAAGGATGTGCTGGCCTTGAAAAGGTCCAGAGGAGGTTCACAAGAATGATCCCTGCAATGACGATCTTGTCGTATGAGGAACGGTTGAGGACTCTGGGTCTGTACTCGTTGGAGTTTAGAAGGATGAAGGGGAATCTTATTGAAACTTACAGGACACTGCGAGGCCTGGATAGAGTGGACGTGGAGATAGTGTTTCCACTTGTAGGAAAAACTAGAATCTTAGGACACAATCTCAGACTACAGGGACGATCCTTTAAAACAGAAATGAGGAGGAATTTCTTCCGACACAGGGTAGTGAATCGGTGGAACTCTTTGCCGCAGAAGGCTGTGGAGGCCAAATCTTTAAGACAGAGATAGATAGGTTCTTGATTAATAAGGGGCTCAGGGGTTATGGGGAGAAGGCAGGAGAATAGGGATGAGAAAAATATCAGCCATGATTGAATGGTGGAACAGACTCGATGGACCGAGTGGCCTAATTCTGCTCCTATGTCTTCTGGTCACAGAAACCTACAAAATTCTAACAGGATTAGACAGAGTAGATTCAGAAAGAATGTTCCCAATGGTGGGGGAGTCCAGAACTAGGGGTTGTAGTTTGAAGATAATGGATAAACCTTTTAGGACTGAGGTGAGAAGATATTTCTTCACCCAGAGAGTGCTGAATCTGTAGAATTCATTACCACAAAAAAATAATTGGGCCCAAACCGTTGTGTAATTTCAAGAAGGAATTAGATATAGCTCTTGGGGCTAACAGGATCAAGGGATATGGGGGGGGGGGGGGGGGGGGGGGGAGAGGCAAGATCAGGATATTGAACTTGATGAGCAGCCATGATCATAATGATTGGTGGAGCAGGCTCAAAGGGCCGAATGGCTTCATCCTGTTTCTACTTTCTATGAAAGGCATTTTGGTAGCTGTCCATGAAAAGTAGTACCACATCTATTATGTAAGAAAATGCACAACAAGCAAAATCCCACTCCCTCATTTTGAAGGGTCTTGACAGGGTAGACAGAAGAGCGGTTGTTTCCCCGGCTGAGGAATCAGGAACACGGAGTGATTCAGCGGCCTTGTCGTGCCTGACTTGGTGTCGGGACAAGGCCGTTGAATCTCGCATGAGGCCTCTTGCGAGATTTGCAACGCTTGAAATGTCTCGTGAGATGCACTGGAATCTCGCGAGATGTGCCGATCTGGATCTCGCCTCTACTTGGCATGACTGAGATCAGCATATTTAAATCAGCTGTAATCTCCTGGCGCCCAGTACTCAATGGCCGCACCTGCAAGACCACACCATGGTGCCATTTAGTACTGATCCACACAAACGTGAACCAGGCATAACGGCACCTGGGGATGGGTGTTGGCACACCCAGGCCACGGGAGATCCCACGGTAGATCGTAGACAGGGCAGTATGGCATTCCCTCTGGCACTAGGCACTGCCAGGTTGGCAATGCCAGGCAACCTTACCAGGCAGATTCCTGGGGGGGGGGGGGGGCGGCTCCCCAAGGTTGGGGTGGGGAGGGGAGGGAGGGGGCGGGGGAGGCGGAAAGATCAAGGCAGCCAGACAAAATGGTGCCCTGACTGCGAGGAACCTTTCCTGCTGGTGAGCTTCAATCCCTCGGAGTGCGGCCTCGGCAGAGAGAAACTCCGAGGCCAAAAAAGAAAGAAAAGCGCTGTTGAATAGCGGGATGTTTCTTGGTGCTACAGCAGGCAAGAAACACTCCGTTAAACCTGTCCGAAACCGGGCATAGAAATGTTCAGATGAACCACGCCCACAGTCTCATGATAAGGGGCCAATCATTTAGAATGGAGAGGAGGAGTAATCTCTTCACTCAGAGAACTGTGAATCTTTGGGGTTCTCTATCTCAGTGGATGCTGCATCATACTTAAGGCTGTGATTGACAGATCTTTGGTCTCTCAGGGAAAAGTGGAATTGAGGCTAAAGATCAGTCAAGATCATATTGAATGGCAGTGCAGGCTCAACAGGCATATGCTCTGCTCCTTTTCTTATTACTTATGTTCTTATATTCATTAAATTCCACTTCTTATGGTCACATATTCACGTTAACAGGCCCCATCACCATACAGACGGTGAAGATGACGGTCTCCAGATGGTGAAAATGACGGTCCTTCCGAGACCGCTCTCCTTTTTTCAATGTATTCCGATTTTCGCCCCAAAGGCTTTATTCAGGAAAATGAACGCGGCGATATCGGGTTTTGTGGGCGGGTAAAACCCTGAGAGTAAAGAAGGAACGTCTGGAACGGGGTCGCGGAGAGGGGGGCCTGGCCCTCCCGAGCTTTATTAACTATTACTGGGCAGCCAACATATCGATGGTCAGGAAGTGGGTAGTGGGGGAGAGGTCGGTCTGGGAGCGAGTGGAAGCGGCATCCTGCAAGGGTACGAGTTTGGAGGCTTTACTAACGGCGCCTCTGCCGTTCTTGCCGGCTCGGTACTCTACAAGCCCTTTGGTGGTGGCAGCCCTAAGGGTTGGGGGCAATGGAGGCAACACATGAGATTGGAGGGGTCACCAATTTGTGACAACCACCGGTTTGACCCGGGGGGCTGGACGGGGGCTTTAAAAGATGGCAGCGGGCAGGGATTGAGAGATTTAGAGACCGTTTCATCCAAGAGGGCTTTCCCACCTTGGAGGCATGAGGAGGAGGAGTTTGAGTTGCCGGGTGGGAACGGGTTTCGGTAGGTTCAGGTGCGGGACTTTGTACGGAGGCAGGTTCCAAACTTTCCTCGCCTCCCCCTGAGGGAACTACAGGACAAGGTGATTTCAAAAACAGGGGTTGGAGAGGGGAGGGTTTCGGAGATATACAAGGAGTTGATGGAGTGGGAAGGGGCCCCTAATAGAGAGGTGAAGAGGAAATGGGAAGAGGAGCTGGGAGGAGAGCTGGAAATTGAACTGTGGGAAAAAGCCTTGGAGAGTCAATTCATCCTCGCCGTGTGCCAGACATAGCTTGATCCAGTTCAAGGTGGTCCACAGAGCCCACATGACGGCAGACCGGATGAGCAGGTTCTTTGAGGACGTGGAGGATAGAGGTGGGCGGTGTGGGGGTAGCCCAGCGAACCATGTACATATGTTTTGGGCATGTCCGAAATTGAGGGGATTCTGACAGGGATTTGCAGATGTTATGTCAGAAGTCCTGGAAGGGAGGGTAACTCCGAGTCCAGAACTGGCAATATTTGGGATATCAGAGAATCCGGGGACCGGGGGGGGGGGGAGATGTCCTGGCCTTCTCCTCCCTGGTGGCCCGGAGACGGATTTTGCTGGGATGGAGGGACTCGGAGCCCCCGAAGTCAGGAGTGTGGGTCAGCGATGTGGCAGGGTTCCTCAGTCTGGAAAAAAAGTCAAGTTTGCCTTGAGGGGATCAACTCAGGGGTTCTCCCAGAGATGGCAACCGTTCAGCGATTTCTTCAAGGAAAATTGACGTCAGCATTAGGGGGGGGAAAACAGGAGTTGTTAGATAAGGACAGGGAACTTAGTATACGGGTAATTAAGGAATAGGGCAGGGGTAGTAGGGGACGTTGTTTTCTGTTTTTTGTTCTTTTAGATGTTTTGCGTGTGTCGGCCCTCGCGGTTGTTTAAGAAATGTTAATGTGTTAAACTGTGAAAATTACAAATGCTTGAATAAAATATTTTCTAAAAAAACAGGCCCCATCATCTTATTCACATTACCTGAAGAGTGAGGCTCTCTTGGGTTGCTCGAATAAAGTCTGCTTAATTCATTTGACACTTGCTGAGCAAGCTGTAGATCTTCTCTAGATACCATTTGCTGCATTATTTGTCTACTCTGATGGTCAGAGATCCTGAGATTCAGTGGTTTTTCAGCTGAAGGCAAAAAATTTATAAGAATAGTGTGAGATAAATACTAGCCCTTTTTCAGATACAAACATCATAAACAATATAACAAAATGAAATGCAGCAGATTCAAGAAATTTAAAAAAGCAAATGCTAGAGATCTTCTGCAAATCAGACAGAAAGTCTGTGGAGAGTAAAACATTACTTTGAGTTTGAATTGTCCCAAGGAGAACATAGAGGGTGATCTGATTGGAGGGTTTAAAATGTTAAAATTATTTGATCGTTTCTCCATACCTTCATATGTCCTACTCCTTTAACCACTACTTATGTTCTTATATTCTTTAAAATCAAAGACAAAGGGACACAATCATAAAAATAGAGCCAAATCATTCAGGAAGCACAGGTTAATAGAACTGTGCAAAATTTTTCTCCAATAGACTCTGGGCATTTTAGAGTTTCCAAGATTGAGTGATAGATTTTCATTATAAAGGACATGGAGGCAAAGGCAGATAAATGAAGTTGAAGTGCAGATCCACCAGGATCTAAGTGAATAATGGTGCAGTTCAAAGGGCTGGGGGCTGAGTGACCCACTCTTCTTTCTCGAGTTTATAAAAAATAAATTTGAGTACCCAATTAGTTTTTTCCAATTAAGGGGCAATTTAGCGTGGCCAATTACCCTACCCTGCACATCTTTGGGTTGTGGAAATGAGACTCACGCAGCTACGCGGAGATTGTGCAAACACCAGACGGGCAGTGTCCCAGTGCCGTGATCGAACCAGGGTCCTCAGTGGCGTAGGCAGCAGTGCTAACCCCTGCGCCGTGTGCCGGCCCGGTCTTCCTAGAGTTAACATTAGGACAGTTCTGATTAAGGAATCACCAACCTAGCCAGAATTCTCTCCAGCAGGGTCTTCTGGTCCCGCTGACAGCGAATTCCCACCATGGGGGTGGGGTGCATAAATCAGGAAACCCCATTGACAGCAGTGGGATCAGAAGATCCGCCCCTGGACAATAGCGGGCTACCTCCACAGAAAATCCCATCCACTGACTCGGTTTCTCCACAGATGTTGTCTCACCTCAGCCAGCTGTCCAGATTCACTTTTTTTCCCCCCACTAACAGAATAACGGGAGTAGAGAAAGCTAAAGAAATTCACTTTTGATGCGTACAAGGTCCTTTTTTAATTTTAAACTTCTACATGCACTGATGGCAGATTGTTCCACACATGTGCTGATGCTGAAAATAACTCAGCAGCTCAGCACTCTAACTCAGTTTAGTTATTCATCACTGTACATATAGCAAGAATAGGAAGGGCTGAATGGCAGACTTTCAATTTTTAGGTGTGCCTTCCTAAAATGTTTTGCCTGCACTATTTCTTTTGATGACACTAGAGTTTATATAATAGTATGGAGCAGCACAGTGCAACAAAATGCATGCTGTGCAACAGAGCAGTAAGATGTAGGTCACACTTCAGAGCCCCCAGCTGCAACTCAATTACAACTGTTTCTGTGAGATGGAGCAACTGAAGGTAAATACTTTCTTACAAGTGAAATGGCAAAGGTCCTTACAAAGCATGTATGGGGTGCAAAAAAAATCAGATTGTCCTTATACAGAGTTCGATTGGCAACGAGGCAATTGATCTACAGCAGCAAATTTCATTTAGGTAGCATTTTCAGAACACACTAAAATATTGGGAACTAAGAAGGGAAAGAGCACAGAGTCAGAGAAAGATGCTCATTGTCAAGAAAACAGGCAGAATGCAAAGTGGTTAAGCAAGAAGGAGGAGCTAGCTGTGGAGAGGATGGATATGGTATAGTGTGTGATGATCACGGCAAATCTGGTTGTGGACAAAATAGGCCAGCCATGCACCATGTGCATATGGATCCGCAACCCCCTCCCCCTCTCCAGTTTTAAGAATGTGACGAGAGCAACTGCACTGGGTGAAGCATATCGGGCAGGAATCACACATGACTTAGTGGGGGGACAAGGATATCCAAACCAAAACCAACAAATCTCTAGGAGATACCAGAGCACCAGTGCCATTTGTCATATGAAGAGAGATTAGGCCTATACTCTCTAGAGTTTAGAAAAATGAGGGGAGATCAAATTGAGGTATACAAGATGATAAAATGTATGGATAAAGAAAACGTGGAGCAGATGCTTCCTCTTGTGGGGCATTCTAGAATAAGGAGGTCATAGTCTTAGGATAAGAGGTAGCAAATTTAAGACAAAGTTGAGGAGAAACTACTTCACCCAAAGGCTTGTGAATCTGTGGAATTCGCTACCCCAGAGTGCGGTGCATGTTGGGACAGTGAGTAAATTTGAGGAGGAGTTAAACAAATTTTTAATTGGTAATGGGTTGAAGGGTTATGGAGAGCGGGTAGGCCAGGGTACAATCAGCCATGATTGAATGGCAGACAAGACTCGATGGGCCAAATGGCCTAATTCTGCTCCTATATCTTTTTTAAAATATATTTAGAGTACCCAATTCATTTTTTCCAATTAAGGGCCAATTTCGAGTGGCTAATCAACCTACCCTGCACATCTTTGGGCTGTGGGGACGAAACCCACTCAGACACGGGGTGAATGTGCAAACCCCACATAGACAGTGACCCAGAGCAGGGATCAAACCTGGGACCTCGGCGCCGTGAGGCAGCAGTGCTAACCACTGCACCACCTTGCTGCCCCTTTCTACTCCTATATGTTATGAACTTATAGGAGGTCAAAGACAGCCAAGGGTCAAGACAATGTCTTGATAGGGAGCTGGGGCTTAAGGATAGGTGGGTTGGAAATGGGCAGGGAGATAAGGATGGTGATCACAGATGCTCTAGCCAAGTGCTTAAAGAAGAAAAGGATTTGAAGGAATAGGACAAAAAGTTATATTGATATTTGGCAACCACGATGGACTACACAAAGGACATGATAGACTAATATTCAAGGGATGCAACTTTGGTGGTGAGAGGAAAGGAGTCATCATCTATGAGTCAAGTTTCTGCGAACTAGAATATCAAGAGATGTATTCAAGATGAGGACATGGATGTGGAAGGCTTTGTTCATTTAATAATAAGAAGAATAAGAATGATCTTTATTAGTGTCACAAGTAGGCTTACATTAACACTGCAATGAAGTTGCTGTGAAAATCCTAGACCCCACACTCCGGCGCCTGTTCGGGTACACATAGGGAGAATTCAGAATGTCCAATTCACCTAACAAGCACGTATTTCAGGACTTGTGGGAGGAAACCGGAGCACCCAAAGGAAACCCACGCAGACACGGGGAGAACGTGCGGACTCCGCATAATCAGTGACCCAAGCCGGGAATTGAACCTGGGTCCCTGGCGCTGTGAAGCAACAATGCTAACCACTTTGCTACCGTGCTGCCCAAAATACTTCCAGTGGAACGTGTGGATAACTATAAAGCTCCTGTTGGGGAATTGAACTCCGTTCTACTGCGTGACGGGCAGGGCTGCTATCCACTCTACTAAAAACTGAAACTCTGGGAGTGAGTTTTCTGGACACGGAACAGACTGGCAGTTGGAGACTCATGAAATGAAAAAATGAAATGAAAATCGCTTATTGTCACAAGTAGACTTCAAATGAAGTTACTGTGAAAAGCCCCTAGTCGCCACATTCCGGCACCTGTTCGGGGAGGCTGTTACGGGAATCGAACCGTGCTGCTGGCCTGCCTTGGTCTGCTTTTGGAGATAGGAATGCTGAAAAGGAAAGTAAGGTAAGAATGATAAAAAACAAAGTGTATAAAATGGCTTCCAGGAAAAGATGAGACTCATCTCTTCAAAAAGAGGTGAATTGATGCTTTGGAAGAGAAAATAATGGGTGTCATTGCGAACACAGCCCGGGATATCCAAGATGGAGCAGAAGGACACAATGGGCACGCCCAGAAAGGACTCGTGTAGAAGCAGGTAGGTTTTGGAGCAGAATATACAACTGAGCTAGTCATCCACAAGACCAAGCAGCCAACCCATTCTGAGATGACACGGGGACTGAAATATTGATTTTATTGATTGATTTATTGATTTGATTTATTATCACACGTACCGAAGTACAGTGAAAAGTATTTCCCTGCAGCCGAGGAAATGTACACAGTACGTACATAGTAGACAAAAGGATAATCAACATAGAACATGGACAACTGGTAGATCGACAAACAGCAATTGGTTACAGTGCAGGACAAGGGCCAAACAAAGCAAATACATGAGCAAGAGCAGCATAGGGCATCGTGAATAGTGTTCTTATAGGGAACAGATCAGTCCGAGGCAGAGTCGTTGAGGAGTCTTGTAGCTGTGGGGAAGAAACTGTTCCTATGCCTGGATGTGTGGGTCTTCAGACTTCTGTACCTTCTGCCTGATGGAAGGGTCTGGACGAAGGCAATGCCTGGGTGGGACGGGTCTCTGATAATGCTGTCTGCCTTCCTGAGGCAGCGGGAGGTGTATACAGAATCAATGTGGGGGTGGCAAGCTTGTGTGATGCGCTGGGCCGAGTTCACCACACTCTGAAGTTTCTTGCAATCTTGGACTGAGCAGTTGCCATACCAGGCTGTGATGCAGGCGGATAAGATGCTCTCTATCACACATGTGTAGAAATTTGTGAGAGTCGATGCAGACATGCCAAATTTCTTTAGCTTCCAAAGGAAGTAGAGACGTTGTTTGGCTTTCTTGACTGTTGCATCAACGGGAGTGGATCAGGACAGACTGTTGGTGATGGTGACCCCCAGGAATTCAAAGCCATCGACCATCTCCACTTCGGAGCCATTGATGCAGACAGGAGTGTGTGTCGTGCTACGCTTCCTGAAGTCGATGATCAGTTCCTTGGTCTTTCCAACATTTAGAGAGAGGTTATTTTCGGTACACCATACAACCAGGTGATTTACCTCCCTCCTGTAGTCAATATCATGCTTGTCTCATATCTAAACTGTAGTTTTATTTAAAGAGTTGAAGCCGTGGAAAGCTATCAGGTTCCGTAATATGCACTGAAGCTGTCAATTTGTGGGCTAGCCAAGTGGTTTCTAGTTTAAGCTAATCCTGAATAATACAGCGGTAGACAGTATTCTGACTTTACGAAAAATTTGCAACTATTTCATTCACAAGGCCGAGTGTCTACATGATTGGTTCATAAACTTTCATTTCTTCTTCTTCTCTCATTTTCAAAATGCCAGCTTGGAAACATGCGCAAGATGGCCTGTTATTATCTTTCCCCTCTACATAAAATAATTCTAATGCTTTGTGCAATTGCACAGCCTGTCAAACTGTATCTAATTTTGTTCATGATCGAGATTGTTTCTCGCTTGGCAAATGGTTTGGCTATTCTGCACTGAGAAATTATTCTATTTTATTTAAAGTGTACCTAACGTTGAATTCACACTAAACCGAATAATGAAAAGGAAAGCCTGCTGTGAGACCACAGGATTCCTGTTAGACAGGTTGATGGTACAGGATATGTATACACGTTAAGACAATGCAGACATCCCATAAATTTGGATTAGGGAGCAAAGTAAGTCACATTTACACCGTAAACCAGAGATTAAACTTGGGCAAGGATCAGGTCCACTCAAGTTTGATGCTACACAAAATGAACTTCAGCTTCAATATTTTGTGCCATATCTTTAAACTTAGTTATTCTTTTTGAATAAAATGGTGGATTACTGAGCAAAATCAAAATACATTTGATTCTTGTTCTGTGCTATAAATGTAATCATTTTTCCACTTCACTGCTGTGCAGTTTCACTTTAACCAGTATAATATGTTGTAAACCCTCGAAGTCCATGGGGGCATTGGGGATGGTGGAGAGCTGAAATTGGTGACTGATCTCACTGAGGCCTTCATAGAATATGAGTTCCCGTGTTGGACGAAGGCCAGCCCAATAGGGGCTCATCAGTGGGGCCCAAAATATTGACCCTCAGACAGGCAGTTCCCAATAGTCCTGGGCTGGGACATTTGTTTCCTACGCCGCGGCTGCGGCTTACTTTGTGTTGGAAAATAAACCTGCATTGCCTTTTAGTCAGCGCCCCCTGGAACTATTACATTGGCGACGAGGGTCAAGCACGGGATTCTGAGCAGCCTTTTTTAAACCTAAGAAAACTCCAGAAAGAAATAAAAACAAACCCAGAAATGCCTTTCTTTGGAAAACTTGAGCCATAAGATGCAAACATAGAGTATGTGTATAAACTTTCTTCTCGCACAAACAGCATTGAAGGGATTGAAACACTAAAGGTAATTCTCCTAACAGCATGCGGGGCCTGAACATTTAGGATTATTATGAGCTTGTGGACTTGGTGAGAAACCATTATGGCCAAAAGTCATCCATAATCCTCAATGTTTTAATACAGCTGGGAGGACTCCAAAGAAACCTGTTATAGCGTTTCTTGCTAGATTGCGGAAGTTGGCAGAGTACTGTGAATTTTGCCCATCCCTAACCGAGATGCTATATGATAGGCTAGGGTTTGGGATTAAAAACATTACAACACAGAAAAAATTATTGGTGGGGGGGGGCTCTCCCATTCAGAAGCCAGCGTATCCAGGGAAGACACCAAATATCTCGCCCACCATCAACCCAACATTCCGAAAGGAAATCCCGACGTTTCAAAAATCGGCTGGATAACCGCATAAGTACCCAGGAAACCTCCCCAGAGGATCCCTTTCAGCTGTAGGGTTGTGTAGGTGCAGACAAAGGGCATGACCCAGGCAAGGCTGCCAGAATCAGCAGTAAATGTGTCACTCAGGTGGATTGTATCAGATAATTAACAAAAGCCCTGAAGTATTGGTAAAATAAAAGGAGTGAGTGAGGGCCAAGGTCAGTGTGGATCCTGGCACCTTACCAAAATATTTCAGGCCTCTGCCAGTCCCATACTCTTTGCTTGCAAAGTTGGAGATGGAAATCGAGCTGTTGGAAGGCCGAGGGATAATATGGCCAGTACAGTTCACGGTCCTCAAGCCCGACATCACGATGACTACAAACTTACAATCAACCAAGCCTCATACTGGATTGATGCCCCATACCATGTATAGAGGATTTGTATGCCAAATTGGCAGGTGGGGAACTTTCATAAAACTGGATATGAGCCATGCCTACCTCCAGCTCGAACTAGATGAAACATCCAGAAAGTATGTTATAATCAAGGGCCTGTATGAATGCACACACGCCTGCCCTTTGGAGACTCGTCAGCACGTACCATCTTTTAGCATGTCATGGAAAATATTCTCCAAGGGCTGCCAAGGGTGGCAGTAAATCACGACAATGTATTAATCACGGGGGACTGAACAAGAGCACCTAGCAAACTAAGAGGAGGTATGAGGTGATTTTACAATGCAGGCGTCCGTCTCAAGTATCTCAGGTACTGGATATGTAAGAAGGACCTGCACCCTGTGGAGGATAAAGTCAGAGCCAATCAGGAGGTGCAACCCCGCAAAATACAAGAGTTTAAATCTTTTTTTAAGGCTTGATAAATTACTGTGGGAAATTCATCCCAAATCTGGCCACTTTGTTGTCACGCCTGCATGTGTTACTGAAAAAGCATCAACGGTGGTAATGGCAGGCATCGCAGGATGAAGCTTTCATGACTGTAAAACAGCAATAGGTATCCTTGAATATACTGGCCCATTATGACCTCAGAAAAGAACGAACACTGATGTGTGATGTCTCTCCATATGAAGTGGGTGCAGTCCTCTTACGCTAATGGGACAATGGCACTGAGAAGCCCATTACATACACATCCGGGATGGCAGATACTGAGTGGCGTTATTCACAAATTGAAACGGTAGGGTTGGCTGTTGTTTTTGGTGTGAAGAAGTTCCTCAGTATACCAACGGCCGACATTTTGTAATCATAACAGACAACATGCCTTTGCTGAGCCTTTTCAAAGAAAAGAATGCAAAATTCCCCCATCGCCTCGGATCTAACATTGGATATTAATACTGGTGGCTTTTGAGTAGTCCCTCGAGCTGGGCCCTGGATGACGTATTGCCAACATGGACGCTCTGATTTGCCACCCCGCCGCCCATGAGCTTAGCCTGTTTGCTGGTGCTGGAAGAAGTGTCCATGACTTAAAATGTTGTGCCAGCATCAGCGAAACGAATCAGAGCTTAGACTCAGAAGGACCCCACATTGTCCAACTTACGCCATATGATCCTCAGTGTCAGTGGTGAGTTATCGCCCGCGAGGATAACTCACGGACGACATGAAGCCCCTCCTCAGGAAAAGTTGAAGATGGTACTATCCTGTGGGGATCCCGGGTATTTGTCCTCCATCTAGGTCGCCGCTCAATTCTGATGGAGTTATGGTCATGCGGAGTATCCAAGATGAAGATGCTCGATGCAAATATCGAGGACTTGGTGAAGCAATGTTCCTTGTGTCAGGAGAACCAGAGACTCCCACCTTCAGCCTCCTTACATTCATGGGAATTGCCAAGAAGAGTACGGGTATGGGTGCACATAGACTTCGCTGGTCTGTTCTTAGGATCAATGTTTCTCATTATGGTCACCATCCATTCTAAATGGCCGGAAGTGCATCGCATGGCCTCCACAACTTCTCATGTAACAATAGAAAAACTCCAATGGCGGCTCACCAGCGGGGCCTTATATCAACCCCAAGACCCAGTTTCTGGTAATCTGGGCTGGGACATTTAGTTTGTACACTGCGGCTGTGGCTGCAGCTTTATTTGATTTGATTTAATGTCATGTGTACCGAGGTACAGTGAAAAGTATTGTTCTGCGTACAGTCCAGACCGATCATTCCATACATGAAAAAACAAAGGACATACGATAAATACATAATGTAAATACATGGACACAGGCATCGGGTGAAGCTTACGGAGTGCAGTACTACTCAGTAGAGAAGATGTGTGGAGAGATCAGTTCAGTCCATAAGAGGATCATTCAGGAGTCTGGTAACAGCGGGGAAAAAGCTGCTTTTTGAACCTGTTAGTGTGTGTTCTCAGACTTCTGTATCTCCTCCCCGATGGAAGAGGATGGAATAGAGAATAACCGGAGTGGGAGGGGTCTTTGATTATGCTGCTGTCTTTCCTAAGGCAGCGGGCGGTGTAGACAGAGTCAATAGATGGGAGGCAGGTTCACGTGATGGACTGAGTGGTGTCCACGACTCTCTGTAGTTTCTTAGGGTCTTGGATCGAGCAGTTGCCATACCAGGCTCTGATGCAGCCCGATAGGATGCTTTCTATGGTACATCTGTAAAAATTGGTAAGAATCAATGTGGTCATGCCGAATTTCCTTCGTTTCTTGAGGATGTTTGGCACCGTAGTGCTTTCTTGGTCGTAGCGTTGACGTGGGTGGATCAGGACTGATTGTTGGCGATATGCACACCTAGGAATCTGAAGCTGTCAACCATCTCCACCTCAGCATCATTGATGCAGACAGTGGTGTGTACAATACTTTGCTTCCTGAAGTCAATAACCAGCTCCTTAGTTTTGCTGACATTGAGGGCGAGATTGTTGTCGCTACACCACACCACCAGGTTCTCAATCTCCCTCCTGTACTCTGGCTCATCTTTGTTCGAGAACCGACCCACTATGGTCGAGTCATCAGCAAATCTGTCGATGGAGTTGGAGCCATGTATTGCCACACAGTCATGTGAGTATAGGGACTGCAGTAGGGGCTGAATACGCAGCCTTGCGGGGTCCCGGTATGGAGGACTGTCGTGGACGAGGTGTTGTTTTTATCTTTACTGATTGTGGTCTATGGGTCAGGAAGTTGAGGATCCAGTTGCAGAGGGAGGAGCCAAATCCTAGGCTTTGGAGTTTTGATATGAGCTTGGCTGGGATTATGGTGTTGAAGGCAGAGCTGTAGTCAATGAATAGGAGTCTAACATTGGAGTCCTTATTGTTGAGATGCTCCAGGGATGAGCGGAGGGCCAGAGAGATGGCGTCTGCTGTGGACTAGTTGTGGAAGTATGCAGATTGCAGTGGATCAAGACATTTTGGGAGCATGGAGTTGATGTGTCTCATGACCAACCTCTTGAAGCACTTCATAGTGATAGATGCCAAGGCCACCGGACGGTAGTCGTTGCGGCACGTTGCTTGGTTCTTCTATGGCAGCGGTATGATGGTGGTCTTCTTGAAGCAGGTAGGAACCTCGGGACAGAGTAGGGAGAGGTTGAAGATGTCCCCAAAAACACCTGCAAATTGTTCCGCGCAGGATCTGAGTGTACGACCAAGGACTCCGTCAAGACCCGTGGCTTTAGTTGTTTTGGAGAATAAACTTGCTTTGCCTTTTAGCCTGCGCCTCCTTGAATTATTACATATTCATTACATAGAATCCCTACAGTGCAGAAGGAGGCCATTCACCCCATCAAGTCGATGCCGACCCTCTGAAAGAGTATCCTACCTCGGCCCACTGCCCCACCCTATCTCTGTAATCCCAACCCCAGCTAACTTTTGGACACTAAGGGACAATTTAGCATTGCCTATCCACCTAACCTGCACATCTTTGGTCTGTGGGGGGGAACCAAAGCACCCAGAGGAAACGCACGCAGACACCAGAAGAACGTGCAAACTCCACACAGACAGTCACCCAAGGCCGGAATTGAACCCGGGTCTCTGATGCTGTGAGGCAGCAGTGCTAACATCTGATAATCATATGTGGCAATTAGATTTTATACCTTGTCCATCCATGGTCTCTGTAGGAGGGCTTCTGGAATTCTGCTCTTCAGAATACAGTCTGCAAGCTGTGGCAGATGGATGTCTCTCAGACATTTGTAACATATCCTGACCGGTTTGTTCACGCACAAGCATTATATATTTAGCTGCTATTGCTTCAAGTTGGATCTGAAAGAAACAAAAAGTGCAAGGATATTTTAATATATTCACTTTTAGTGCTGAGCAGCATTGCTTTAAAAAGTAACTGCTGTTGAAAGAAAAAGTAATCCATATCACTGAGGGACTGTCTCAATTGGCTCCCACAATTTGCTCAAACACTTTCTGCCTCAAGTGGAGGAATTTCTAATGCCCAAAATATGTAATGTTAAACATTTTAAAATGACATAATCCACAAAATCAGACTTATTATTTACTTTGATAGCTGCTCCTTCTGGCTTACATTCAGCTAAATATACATTTTAAAACTTACCTTGGATTTTCATCTTACGGCCTGCAAATCTGGCTGGCCTCAGAGGAAACTAATCGAGGAGTGTGCCTCAGATAGATGCATGGCTCCTTATTTGTATATGAAAAAGTATAATACCTGATCCAAGCAAGGATACTTCAAGCTGATTTTTTTCACCTTCGTCAAAATGGCACGAGGCATACTGCCACTTGTGTGATTTCTAGGAGCCCAATGAATGGTTAAATTTCTGGGGTGCAGATTAGCCCCTACCCATCATTCCAGAAGACCATAAGACATAATAGCAGAATTAGGCCATTCGGCCCATCCAGTCTGCTCCGCCATTCAATCATGGATGATATTTTTCTCATCCCCCATTCTCCTACCTTTTCCCCATAACCCCTGATCCCCATATTAATCAAGAATCTATCTCTCTCAAAGATAATCAGTGATTTGGCCTCCACAACCTTCTGCGGCAAAGAGTTCCACAGATTTCTCACCCTCTGGCTGAAGAAATCTTTCCTCATCTCTGTTTTAAAGGACAATCCCTTTAGTCTGAGATTGTGCCCTCTGGTTCTAGTTTTTCCGACAAGTGGAAAGATCCTCTCCACCTCCACTCTATCCAGGCCTCGCAGTATTCTGTAAGTTTCAATAAGATGTCCCATCATCCTTCTAAACTCCAACGATACAGACTCAGAGTCCTCAACCGTTCCTCATAGGACAAGCTCTTCATTCCAGGGATCATACTTGTGAACCTCCTCTGGACCCTTTCCAAGGCCAGCACAGGGCCCAAAACTGTTCACAATACTCCAAATGGAGTCTGACCAGAGCCTTATACAGCCTCAGAAGTACGTCCCTGCTCTTGTATTCTAGCCCTCTCAACATGAATGCTAACATTCCATCCAATATGCATACACCTACTTGCTGAATCGTCAACCAAAATCTTGGCAAATTCAATGCTGCTCTTAATTTAGGCTAGATTAAAGTAAAATATTTTGAATTAAACTGGATTACAAATACAAAAGAAAAACGCTGCAAATGCTGGGAATATGAAAAAGAACAGAAAATGTTGAAACTACTCAGCATGTCATGCAAAATCTGTGTGGTGAGAGAAACAGAGTTAATGACCTTGATTTACGCAGAGTGATCCTGACTCCATGAATTTTTTTAAATGGCGGGTGGGACCTGGATCAAGATGTCCGATCCCCTGAAGCCATCTGGGATGGCCACTTCCCGATTACAAAATGGACACTTTGCAAAGATTGCAGGGAAAATGGACAATGCTGAGAAAACAAGCAGGTTCAGAGCTTGTCTGTATATTGGAGCCGCAGCTCCCAGACAAGACCAAAACTGTAGGCCCATTAGCATACTAATGGCCCATCTCCGGGAACAAAAGAGTAACATTTGAGTAACCGATACTAAGGCAGACACCCCAGCGCCAGAGGAGACCGAAACAAAGCAGGCCAACGGCCACCTAGGACACGCCCAGCCATCAGGGCACCCACCCCTTTATTGGATGAAATCAATAGGAATGATCAAGAAACGGCCCAATTGATTGGGGCCAAGTTGAAGGCCCGCCCAAAAGAGCGCGAAGCCCCTTTGGGTATAAGAAGGAGCTCCCAAGAGAGAATCGTTCTCTTGGAACCGGCTCACACCGAGGAGAGACCTGCCCACCAGCTGCGCCAGAAGCAAGTAAGTCCAAGGTCAACGCACGCGATCAGACAGATGACCTTAGCTGTTCCCCTTTATCAGTTCGACCCCAGCAGCCTCAGAACCGAACAACGGGCCATTATTCCTCTGACTGAGTGGGCGCCTGAAGCTAAGTATAGGCTTTAGCAGTAGTGATAGTTTAGTCTGTAGAGTTTTGTGCATGAGTATATTTAACTGTGCGTGTAAATAATAAGCATCGACTTATTTCCGCACTGCCGCATGCGTGTGGTTGCCATCTCCGTGCTGGCCCCCGGATAATATGGCAGAGCCGCACAGGGGCCCGGCGCAGAGGAACATAGGCCTCCCCTGGAATGAGCACGCCCGCCGATCGGTAGCCCCCAATCGCGGGCCTGGCCACCGTGGAGGCCCCCTCCCGGAGTCAGATTCCCCAGCCCCCCCCCCCCCTCATCAGGACGGCACGCCCGCAGCCAGAACGCCGAGTTCCCACTGGGTGGGACCATATGTAAATCACGCCGGCGGGACTTGGCGGAACTCGGTGGGCACTCAGCCCGATGAGCGTGGAGAATCTCCGCTTTGAACAGCTCCCGACTGGCACCGCAGCGACTGCGCAGGCACGATTGGCGCCAATTCTCCGGTCGCCGGGAAACTGGCGGCCGGGCGTCGGAGCGGTGTGTCGGGATTCTCGCCCCCCCCCCCCCTCCGGGTGATTCGCCGACCCGGCGCGGGCTCGGAGAATCCCAGCCATGAACTATTAGTATGATCGTAAAAGCTCTTGAAAGGGTGAATAAGGTCTGTCGAGCGTCCAGCTATAATTTGTTTAAATTCCTAGCCCTTCAAAAATAAAAAGATCAGCCTGCCTGTGTCAGTGAGAGGTTAAAATATACTCAGCTGTTAAGTTATTTAAATCTCCACCCCTAGCTGCCTGCGTCTAAGAGTAGAAAATAAATTTGGTCTTGCAGTTACAATAGCTGTTTTTTAGCATTACCTCATTATCATCATGTTATTAATGCTTGGCTGCTTTCCACAATCTATTATCTTCATAGTAGGGAATCACAAGTTCACAATTTGAGTGACAACTCTAAAGAGCTGTCTTTGAGGTAGTGCATGAATCCATTTCCTTTTAAATGGATTAAGCATTTGAGGAAATTTAAATGTTTTAAATGGGCTTTCATGAATGTGAATGAATTTTACTAGTAAAGGCCACAACAGATATTTAGAAATTTTGGTTTTTTCATCTTGACGTGGCTCCGGAGGTCTGCCCAGGGGAGATAGTTGGCATGGAGGGTATAAGAGTGAAGTGTGGAGGCACGAGTTCACATGGAGGGAAAGAGGGACCATTGAGATGGGTGAGGCCATTGGGATGGGTGATGGCATGGACTGGCTTGGTTGGAGCATGGGGAGTGGGAAGGCGCGATAGCTAGAGGGCCTAAAATTTAATGAAACTAAGAAAAGTTCCCAGAGAACCAAAGCAGCCTCTGAAACAGCCCACCGTTTCCTAAGGGTGAGTAGCAGATTCCACCCTGCTTCAATTGCGTGAAGGTTCTGCCATCGTGGGGGTTGGAGAGAGTGTGGGAAAGAGGAAAAATGGGAGAAAAATTGAGTTTCTTTCAAGGTGGGTGCAATGAGCCAAGAAATTTCCTGACTTGCGCTACCCACCTTGGGAGCAAACATTCAAGCTAATATTTCAGATCAGTGATTTTAGACCTTGCGATGATCATCAACTTTGGCTCTTCTGCCTAACCTGTTAAATGTGTCCAGTACTTTGTTTTGGTTACAAGTCCATACAATTAGACTAATTTTCAATTTATAAACTGTGCAACTAAACTGAAGGGCTTCACATGATGCAGATGAGGAATTTACTTTTTAACACTGATACAACCAGATATATTTTTGGACCACTGTCACACAACTTCCCTGCAATATTAGATAGAAAATATTCTGCTTAATGATGCAATACACCACAATTTTTAATTTAACTTTCTGGACATGATAAATTTTGGGGGGAAAACAATTATAATAACATAAATAGACAGTGCCCTTTATAGCTTTCCATCGCAGGTCAACAGATAATGAATGTTAATTCAGAATTGTCCACTGATTTGTTCCATTTCCACGTACTGTTGATTTAGTAAAATATTTTTAAGAGTTAATTAGTCAATGTTGTTTTCTCATCAGAGGAACTGAGCAACACATATAATCACCAACTCTCAAATAATACTAGAAACAAATATTCTGGCTCGCCATGAACACCTGCTTTGTCCTCATTTTAATTCCTATGTTCGGACTGTGATTCTGGGTGGCAATTCTGGACATTGAGCCCCGATGAATGCTATGTAATGATTATACAGGTTCAACCACCCATCTACTGTGAGATCAAACTCAGAGGACCGACATTTCATCATACTAGATGGTACATTCCTACCTGCTCTTGCATGCCTCTTTACAACCACTTTGCAGTTACACTGACAGCACCCTAGAATAGCACATAGACATAGTACAACAGAAGGCCATTCAGCCTATTGTGTCTGTGCTGCCTCTTTGAAAGAGCTATCCAGTTAGACCTACCACCTGTCCACATAAAGTGGAAATATTTCCACCATTAAGTGCTTTCCCAAATCCCTTTTGAAAGTTGCTAATGGATCGGCTTCTACCTCCCTTAAAGTCGTGAATTCCAGATCACAATAACTTGCTGTATAAAAAAATGTTTCCTCACATCACTCCTAGTTCTTTCGACAATCATCTTAAATCCATGCACTCTGTTACCAATTCTTCTTCCACAGGAAATTGTCTTTCCTAATTTACTGCATCAAAGCCTTCCCTTTAAAACTTTCCCCTAACATTTAAAACAAACTCGAGTTTCTCTAATCTCTTTACGTAACTGAAATCTTTTATCCTTGACAATATTGCAGTAAATATCTTCTGCACCCTTTCCAAGTTCTTGATACCCTTCCTCATGTGGGCACAACATCGGGCACAACACTGCAGCTGAGGCCTGACCCTTTTGAAATGATTAGCATAACTTCCTTGCTGGTGATGTGGCGATGCCGGCGTTGGACTGAGGTGAGCACAGTACGAAGTCTTACAACACCAGGTTAAAGTCCAACAGGTTTGTTTCGATGTCACTAGCTTTCAGAGCGCTGTTCCTTCCTCAGGTGAATGAAGAGGTATGTTCCAGAAACATATATATAGACAAATTCAAAGATGCCAAACAATGCTAGGAATGTGACCATTAGCAGGTGATTAAATCTTTACAGATCCAGAGATGGGGTAATCCCATGTTAAAGAGGTGTGAATTATATCAAGCCAGGACAGTTGGTAGGATTTTGCAGGCCAGATGGTGGGGGATGAATGTAATGCGACATGAATCCCAGGTCCTGGTTGAGGCCGCACTCATGTGTGCGGAACTTGGCTATAAGTTTCTGCTCGGCGATTCTGCGTTGTCGCGTGTTCTGAAGGCCGCCTTGGAGAACGCTTACCCGGAGATCAGAGGCTGAATGCCCTTGACTGCTGAAGTGTTCCCCGCCTGGAAGGGAACATTCCTGCCTGGTGATTGTTGCGCGATGTCCGTTCATTCGTTGTCGCAGCGTCTGCATGGTCTCGCCAATGTACCACGCTTCGGGACATCCTTTCCTGCAGTGTATGGTAGACAACGTTGGCCGAGTCGCACGAGTATGTACCGCGTACCTGGTGGGTGGTGTTCTCACGTGTAATAGTGGTATCCATGTCTATGATCTGGCACGTCTTGCAGAGATTGCCATGGCAGGGTTGTGTGGTGTTGTGGTCACTGTTCTGAAGACTGGGTAATTTGCTGCAAACAATGGTTCGTTTGAGGTTGCACGGTTGTTGAAGGCAAGTAGTGGGCATGTGGGGATGACCTTGGCAAGATGTTCATCGTCATCAATGACGTGTTGAAGGCTGTGAAGAAGATGACGTAGTTTCTCCGCTCCGGGGAAGTACTGGACGACGAAGGGTATTCTGTCGGTTGTGCCCCATGTTTATCTTCTGAGGAGGTCAGTGCGGTTTTTCGCTGTGGCGCGTTGGAACTGTCGCTCGATGAGTCGAGTGCCATATCCCGTTCGTACGAGGGCATCTTTCAACGTCTGTAGATGTCTGTTACGCTCCTCCTCGTCTGAGCAGATCCTGTGTATACGGAGCGCTTGTCCATAGGGGATGGCTTCTTTAATGTGTTTAGGGTGGAAGCTGGAGAAGTGGAGCATCATGAGGTTATCCGTGGGTTTGCGGTAAAGCGAAGTGCTGAGGTGGCCGTCCTTAATGGAGACGAGTGTGTCCAAGAATGCAACTGATTTTGGAGAGTAGTCCATGGTGAGTCTGATGGTTGGATGGAACTTATTAATGTCATTGTGTAGTTGTTTCAGTGATTCTTCGCCGTGGGTCCAAAGGAAAAAAATGTCATCGATGTATCTGGTGTATAACGTCGGTTGAAGGTCCTGTGCGGTGAGTAGGTCCTGTTCAAACTTGTGCATGAAGATGTTGGCGTATTGGGGTGCGAATTTGGTCCCCATGGCTGTTCCGTGCGTCTGGATGAAGAACTTGTTGTCGAAGGTGAAGATGTTGTGATCCAGAATGAAGCGGATGAGTTGCAGAATTGCGTCTGGAGATTGGCAGTTGTCGGTGTTGAGTACTGAGGCTGTTGCAGCAATGCCGTCGTCATGGGGGATGCTGGTGTAGAGTGCCGAGACGTCCATTGTGACGAGGAATGTTCCTGGTTCAACTGGTCCATGGGTGCTGAGTTTCTGTAGGAAGTCCGTCGTGTCGCGACAGAAGCTGGGTGTACCTTGTACGATGGGTTTCAAGATGCCCTCGATGTAGCCAGAGAGGTTCTCACACAGGGTCCCATTGCCTGAAACGATAGGGCGGCCTGGTGTGTTGGCCTTGTGTATTTTCGGGAGGCAGTAGAGATCTCCAATGCGGGGAGTACGTGGGATGAGAGCACGTAGGGTGCTCTGAAGATCTGGATCCAAGGTCTTGATCAGTCTGTTAAGTTGGCGGATGTGTTCCTTGGTCGGATCTGCGGGTAACTGTCTGTAGTGTTCTTGGTTGTTCAGTTGTCGGTATACTTCTTTGCAGTAGTCCGTTCTGTTCAGTACGACAGTGGCCCCCCCCTTTGTCTGCTGGTTTGATGACGATGCTGCGGTTGGTCTTGAGAGCGCGGATGGCATTGCGTTGTGCTTGGGTGACGTTCGGGGCTGTCTTGTGAATGCGACTGATGAATCTGGCATTGACGCGACTCCTGACGGCTTGAGCATACATGTCGAGTCTAAGGCAGCGGCCTTCTGGAGGGGTCCAATTCGACTCTTTCCTCTTCGGTTGCCGCACCGCAGGTCTCTCGGTCTGCTGTTCCGGTTCATTGATAGTCTGCTTGAGTTCGCTGTTGGCCTCTTGGGGTCTGTGGAAGAATTCCCGGAGCCTCATTCGCCTGATGAATTCCTCCGTGTCTGCCGCGAGACTGATGGGGTCCATTTTGGTGGTGGTGCAGAAATTGAGCCCTCTGCTGAGGACTTCGATTTCGTCTGGTTGAAGGGTGTAGTCTGACAAGTTGACAATAGATTTCCCTGTATTGTTTTCTACTGTGACACCGGGGGTGGCTTGGTTGCTGCTGGTGGTGATGCCAAGTTTCTCAAGCTTTCTGTTCTTGATGTGCATATAGGTGGCATAGTATTGTTGTCTCATCTGTTTGGCGGTGTTCCGCAGCTGGTCTGCTGCATCCTGAGCGCAAGTTGAGAATATGGCCTCTATCTTGGTTTCCAGGTTGCGTCGTCTGCTGTAGAGCTGGCGGACGAGGTGGTTGAGGAGTGTGAGAGAGGTGCGACTACAGAGTCTCTCAGCGTAGTCTGTGTTGTAGGTCGACTTGAGTGGGTTTGTGATCTGTAGCCCTTTCGGGATCTTGTCTGCTTTCTTGCATCTTTGTAGAAACTTAATGTCAGTGTCTATATGCGCGATCTTCCTGGAGATCCTCTCCACTTTGAGCCGGCAGTTTGCGGTGTCGATGGTAGCCATGATGTGGAGATGCCGGCGTTGGACTGGGGTGAGCACAGTACAAAGTCTTACAACACCAGGTTAAAGTCCAACAGGTTTGTTTCGATGTCACTAGCTTTCAGAGCGCTGCTCCTTCCTCAGGTGAATGAAGAGGTATGTTCCAGAAACACATATATGGACAAATTCAAAGATGCCAAACAATGCTAGGAATGCAACCATTAGCAGGTGATTAAATCTTTACAGATCCAGAGATGGGGTAACCCCAGGTTAAAGAGGTGTGAATTGTATCAAGCCAGGACAGTTGGTAGGATTTTGCAGGCCAGATGGTGGGGGATGAATGTAATGCGACATGAATCCCAGGTCCTGGTTGAGGCCGCACTCATGTGTGCGGAACTTGGCTATAAGTTTCTGCTCGGCGATTCTGCGTTGTCGCGCGTCCTGAAGGCCGCCTTGGAGAACGCTTACCCGGAGATCAGAGGCTGAATGCCCTTGACTGCTGAAGTGTTCCCCGACTGGAAGGGAACATTCCTGCCTGGTGATTGTTGCGCGATGTCCGTTCATTCGTTGTCGCAGCGTCTGCATGGTCTCGCCAATGTACCACGCTTCGGGACATCCTTTCCTGCAGCGTATGGTAGACAACGTTGGCCGAGTCGCACGAGTATGTACCACGTACCTGGTGGGTGGTGTTCTCACGTGTAATAGTGGTATCCATGTCGATGATCTGGCACGTCTTGCAGAGATTGCCATGGCAGGGTTGTGTGGTGTCGTGGTCACTGTTCTGAAGACTGGGTAATTTGCTGCAAACAATGGTTCGTTTGAGATTGCGCGGTTGTTTGAAGGCAAGTAGTGGGCGTGTGGGGATGACCTTGGCAAGATGTTCATCGTCATCAATGACGTGTTGAAGGCTGTGAAGAAGATGACGTAGTTTCTCCGCTCCGGGGAAGTACTGGACGACGAAGGGTATTCTGTCGGTTGTGTCCCATGTTTGTCTTCTGAGGAGGTCGGTGCGGTTTTTCGCTGTGGCGCGTTGGAACTGTCGCTCGATGAGTCGAGTGCCATATCCCGTTCGTACGAGGGCATCTTTCAACGTCTGTAGATGTCTGTTACGCTCCTCCTCGTCTGAGCAGATCCTGTGTGTACGGAGCGCTTGTCCATAGGGGATGGCTTCTTTAATGTGTTTAGGGTGGAAGCTGGAGAAGTGGAGCATCATGAGGTTATCCGTGGGTTTGCGGTAAAGCGAAGTGCTGAGGTGACCGTCCTTGATGGAGACGGAGTGTGTCCAAGAATGCAACTGATTTTGGAGAGTAGTCCATGGTGAGTCTGATGGTTGGTTGGAACTTATTAATTTCATCGTGTAGTCGTTTCAGTGATTCTTCGCCGTGGTTCCTTGCTGGTGCCAGGGCCAAATGGTCTCCCTCTGCACTCTCATTCGATGATTCGGTTGGGTGGGGTTACTGGGTTATGGGGATAGGGTGGAGTGTGGGCTTGGGTAGGGTGCTCTTTCCAAGAGCCGGTGCAGACTCGATGGGCCGAATGGCCTCCTTCTGCACTGTAAATTCTATGATCTATGATTCCATTTTGCTCTTATGCCTCCAATTATGAACTCAATTATCCCATATGCCTTTATAAAACAGTCTTCTCCTTTTGCAATGTCCTTTGTTCAAGAAAGGGCAGAAGGACGCTCCTAATAACAGGAAGCCGATCGGATTAACATGAGCGGTTTTAGGAACAATAATCAGGGAAAAGATTAAGAGACACTTTTGAGAGATTACAGTCAATTAAGGAGAGCTAGCAGATTTGTAAAATGCAGACAATGCTTGACTAATCTAATTAATCTAATTGAATTTTTTGTTGATTGAAGGGAATGTAGTGACTGTTGTCGGTATCAATTTTAAGAAAGTGTTTGACCACGTCCTACCTAAAAGGCTGTTTAACAAAATTCAGGCTCATGGAATAGGTGAGTCAATGCCAGCCTGGATAGAAAATTGGCTAAGGACACAAACAATGAGTCATGATAAATGGTTGTTTTTCAGACTGGAGGATGGTAGACAGTCATCTTCCTTAAGGGTCAGTGCTAAGATTTGCTTGCCTGTTGTATATTTCAAATAAAAATGAAAAATTTTAACTTGCCAATGATATCAAACTTGGGTGTGTAGCAAGAGGATACAAATTAACAGGACATAGTGAAGCTAACAGAATGGGTAGACGACTGGCAAATAGAATTTAATAATGAAGTGAGAGATTATGCATTTTGGCAGAAGGGACAGAGAGGGGCAATATAATGGTACAGTTCTAAAGAGTGCATGAGGCAAAGGTATTTCTAGGTTTCATGTGCATAGACTTTTAAAGGTGGTCAGACATATTGGACATATTGAGAGAGCAGTTTGCAAAACATATCGGGTTTGGGGCTTTGTAAATAGAGGTATAGAGTAGAAAAGAAGGAACATTCTGCTAAACCTTTATAACGCTCTGGTTAGGCCACAACTGGCATATTGCACCCAGATCTGTCACCACACTTTAGAAAGCTTGTATAATTCGGAAGGGGGAGAGGGAAATCAGGTTTACCATAATGATTTCAGGAATGAAAGGGGTGCACGGTAGCACAGTGGTTAACGCAGTTGCTTCACAGCTCCAGGGTCCCAGGTTCGATTCCCGGCTTGGGTCACTGTCTGTGTGGAGTCTGCACGTTCTGCCCTTGTGTGCGTGGGTTTCCTCCGGGTGCTCCGGTTTCCTCCCACAGTCCAAAGACATGCAGGTTAGGTGGATTGGCCATGCTAAGTTGTCCTTAGGGTCCAAAAGGTTAGGTGGGATTACTGGGTTATGGGGATAGGGTGGAGGTGTGGGCTTCGGTAGGGTGCTCTTTCCAAGGGTCAGTGCAGACTCGATGGGCCGAATGGCCTTGTTCTGCATTGTAAATTCTACGATTCTATGAAGGGATTTAGCTACAAGGTTAGGTTGGCGAAACTGGGGGGGTTTCTCCTTGAAGCAAAAAAAGAGACGATCTTATAGAGATGTCCAAGATTATAACAGGGTTGGATAAAGGTAGACAAAGAAAAAGGTTGTTCTCATTAGTTGGTGATACAAGGACGAGAGATACACATTTTGGGGTTTGGACAAAAATTGCTGGGAAGTTGGGAGGAAGAACATTTTTAAGCAGTGTGTGGTAAATGACCTGGGACCCGCTGCCTACTGGGTGGTGGAAGCAAAGCAAATCAATGATTTCAAAGGAAAATTGAAATTTCAAAGGACACTTGAGGGAAGTAAACTTGAAGGGTTATGGGACAATGGGACTGACTGGACTGCTCTACAGAGAGACAACATAGACTCGATGGGCTGAATAGCATTCTATGCTGTAAAGACTATGACCATATTCACCAATTGCAATGCCAACTTCAACAACTGGTGTACTGATGCTTATAGATCTACCTGTTCTTGCACCACCTTTAAAATTGTATCATTCTTCCTATCAAATTGAATTACTTTTTTTAATTATTTCATCGGATGTGGGCATCAGTAGCGAGGCCACACTTTAGAATCTGTCATTAAAAATATATTGCCTCCCATCCCTTTAATCAAAATGTAAAACGTCTCTATTAAATCCTATCTGCCACTTGTCTGCCCATTCTGTTAGCTTATCAGTTCACCATACAACCAAAGTTTGGTATCATCGGCATCCCTAATCGTCCTTGAGAAGATATTGGTGGGCCACTTCTTGAACTGCTACAGTCTATCTAGTGTAGGTACATCTCAAAGCGGTTATAAAGGGTATTCTCACAGGCAGCACAGTGGCACAGTGGGTAGCACCGCTGCCTCATGGCACTGAGGTCCCAAATTTGATCCCTGCTCTGGGTCACTGTCCGTGCGGAGTTTGCACATTCTCCCCGAGTTTGCGTGGGTTTCGCCCCCACAACCCAAAGATGTGCAAGCTAGGTGGATTGGCCACGCTAAATTGCCCCTTAATTGGTAAAAAAATGGGTACTCTAAATTTTTTTAAAAAATAAATAAAGGGTGTTCTAGGATTCTGACCCCAGCGACAGTGAAGGAACAGCAATAGAGTCCCAAAGTCAGGATGGTGTGCATCTTTGTGGGGGAGAGGTCATGGATTTGGAAGGTGCTGTTGAAGGAGGCTTGGTGAGTTTCTGCAGTGCATCTTGCATATTGTAAATACTTGTGGATGGGATGCCAAGCAAGCCAGCTGCTTAGTCCTGAATGGTGTCAAGTTTCCTGAGCATTGTAGGAGCTGCACTCAACCAGGCAAGTAGAGTATTCCATCACACTCCTGACTTGTACCTTGTCGATGTGGACAGGCTTTGGAGAGTCAGGAGGTGAGTTAAATCATAATTTCCAGCCTCTGACTCACTTTGTAACCACATTATTTGTATGGCTGGTCCAATTCAGATTTTGGTGAATGATAATCCCCCAAGATGTTGATTGTAGAAGATTCAGCGATGGCAACCCTATTGAATGTCGAGGGTGGTTAGATTCTGTATTGTTGGAGATGGTCATTGCCTGGCACTTGTGTGGCATTAATGTTACTTGCCCAAGCCTGAATGCCATCCAGGTCCTGTTGCATACGGACATGGACTGCTTCAGTATCTGAGGAGTCGCAAAAGATGCTGAACAGAGTGCAACAAGCAGAGGACATCTCCAATTCTGACTTTATGATGGTGGGAAGGTGATTGATGAAGCGGCTGGGGCCTAGGACTGAGGGATTCCTGCAGCAATATCCTGGTACTGAGTTGATTGTTTAACAACCACAATTATCTTCATTGTGCTAGGCATGCCTGCAACCATTCAAGCGTTTCCCCGATTCCAATCGCCTTCAATTTTGTTAGGGTTCCACATTCATCTGCATTAAATTTAATCTATCATGCATCTGCCCACTTTTTCAGTCTATGTTCTCCTGAAGTCAGTCACTATCCCCTTCAGTTTCGTGTTGCCTGCAAGGATTGAAATTAGGACCAAAGTTCCAATCATTTATATCAAAAAGAGCAGTGATTTCAATAACTCCTGGAGAACACTGCTGCACACGTCTCTCCAGTCAGAAAAATCTTCACCAGTACATTCTGCTCTGTTTCTGAGATGATTATGTATCCACACAACTACTACCTCTTAAATGTCATTGGCTTCTATCTTGCCAACAAGTCTATTATGTCATACTTCAGAAAGTGCCTTTTGAAAATCCATATACAGACCAACCACAATATCTTAATCAATCCTTCCCATTATTTCTAAGAGTTCCATAAGATTATCAAACACAATTTCCTTTACAATATGCATGCCGGCTTTCATTTATTAGCTAATGTTTTTCAAGTGGCAATTAAATTTCTCCCAGATGTGTGTTTAAAATACTTTTGGATTCTAAAAGGGTTACCGAAACATCTATTCTCATGCACTCAATTTGCCCCTTGGATTTCCCTTTTCAGTTTTCTCTTGCATTCTCTATATTTAGTTTGGTTCTCTACTGAATTCTGAACCCAACATTCATCATAAACACACTTTTCCCCATTTCATTTAAATTTCCTTGAGTGGGTGCAGCGAGCCGGCCAAAGGTGCATTGACTTCAATGGGACTGGGAGATCCCATCGATGGCTGGGGCCAGAAAATCCCACCCTCTATCTTTATTTCTTCTTCAATTCTCTATCCATCAAAACCCGTTATCTTGATTGTTACTAAGGGCTGTGTGATCCCTGTATACCTACTTTGGGAAGCTGCTCTCTTCTTGAGGAATGAAAGTTTCACAAAATATGGCTATCCAGATAGAACCTCCTGAAGGAACATTTACAGAGACAATTGCATAGTGAAAGAAAGGGCATGGATGTGTGGAACTTCTCTTTGGCACCTGAATTGCAAGAAATAAGCTTATGGACAAGGGGGGTCAGTTCAAGAAAATGACCAGATATAAGACTCATCAAAAGGTTGAAATTATTCCAGAGAAATGCAACTGATTTTTTTTTTTTAAGTTGCAACATTTTTGCGTGACAATGGAAGTAGCAGTTTGCAACGTATCACATATTAGGCATGTCGTCGCTCTCAGCAACCTAAAGATATGACTCATGTGAATCATTAGAAGAGTGTGACATTTTAAATATCAGCCCAGCAGATTTTCATTCTTTTCCTATTAAATGTAACATGAAACAGTTCCTCTGACAGGAAACTAAGTGGAGTGGTCAGGTGTCTTCAAGTACCATAGGTGCCAGAATGTGAACAGCAGAGATGTTTTGGTACAGAAACATCTTCTGCAACTACATTTAATTTTCAAAACAATTAGATAGGTTCCACAAATAAATCAAGGAATTTGATTTGGGGTGGACGAAAAACTCACATCTTTTGCAACAATACATCACAGAAAAATCTACAGCTCACATTTCTGTTACCCGATGAGCCAGTGACCAACCTAAATATTGTTGCAAGGGCCAGACATGGTGCATGCTTGTACTGTAATTAGAAACACCAACTTATCAACCTTGGCCATGTCACTGGGGGAAAATACAGACAGAAGTCAAATGCTCTTCACAGATTGTATGAAAAAGATAGAGCGGGGCAAGGAACCCAAATCATTCATGCATCCCGATTGATATAGCAAATATTGGTCATTTCAGTCATGGATAAACATCTGGATTTTCACTCCCAAGTTGGCTAACAGGAGTCATGAAATTTCCAGGCTCACCACACCCACCCTCGGCTAGAAGTGCTCTGAATGGCAGGTGTATAATACAGTTGGGTCCGCTGCCTCTGGACTGCAGATTTGTGATGGCTGTAGGACCTGCCAAGTGCCAAGGCAGGCTGTTTAAAAAGCCCGCCTCAGTTCTCTGGACAGTATTTTACTTAAACTGTAGATCCTGTAGACCTTACCTCTCATTCATTCCCAATTTTCCCTCATACCCCAACTCATGTCCCCCAACACCCAAGGCCCCTCATAACCTTCATGTCCTGTCCTGCCTCATGGCCCCTTACAGCCCCTATGCCAACAGTGCCGACACATGACCCCCTCCACCCATCCCCATGGCCGGTTTATAGCCCCTTGCCAAATTTGTGCCAAACCAGGCCAACTCACCCGTATCCAAAAGGGCAGACCTCAGGAACCATGCCGAGATGAAATAAAATTCTAAATATCTATTACAGAGTTCACTATATTTTGAAAGTGCCATTCATGAAAGCACATGTAAAACATTTAAATTTCCTCAAGTACTTAATCCTAAAGCAAAACAAATATCCAAATCAGACATCTAATCATTTTCTAACCTCTTTTAGCTATCAATCAGTGAACTTACAAACTCTCTCTGTGAAAATGATAGGATGTGGAAAGGAGCAAATCATTAAAAATGCTATAATGGTAGCACTTAGGGTTGTCAGCAAACAGCTATTGAAACTACTAGACCAGATTTGTTTTCAATTCTCAGATACAGGCAGACAATTTGTTTTAAAATGTTAAAAAGGCTGGCATTTAAATAACTTAACAGTTGTGCAGATCATATCTGTAGAGCATTATGACTTCTCTAAAGATTCATCGCTCCCACACTGCAGGGGAAAGCTGTCACCCCAGCAAAATGTGGCCTGTTGAACTTGACACCAGGTTCAAATTGTCCTGCCGAGTTCAGGATTTCGAGGTGTGGGTGTCACATTCTGCATGTTCTCCCGCCAACCCCGTCCCAGTGAAAATAGGATGCCAGAAATAGAATTGGGACTTGGATATGGGTTCCAACCGCCATTTTGACGGTCCCCAAAGTCTCCATGCCTCTGTCAAAGTACAGCCCAACGTGCATCACCAAATGGCCTTAAAGAGGCAATTATGAGCGCAGGGGTAGGTGACAAATACATTGTAATACAATGAGGGATGAGCAATATTTTCAGGATTGATTTTACATAGAAAAATTTAAAAATATCCTTCTCCGAGTCAAATTTTAGCAATTAAATCAATCTTAAATTGTTACATCTATCCAACATACATTCATGAATGCAGCTATTTAAAAGCTATAGAATGAAAAATGTGGAAGCAGTTAAGGCATCCCTGGAGGGCATGAATTGCCAATCTCATCCATATTTGGAAGAGGGACCTGGGCAAGGCTTTTTTGTGATACTCATGCATGGGGTGATGTCATACTTGATGTAGCCAAGAAATACAAAGTTTATCCCAGGGAATGGCCACAAAAGATCATCAGCTGGGCCATGAGTAAAAGAACTTCCTTTGGTTACCATAAAGAAAAAAATTACATGGGATTCCAGAATTTTACCAGTACATTGGGGATCATATTCAGGATTCCATACCAAAACCTACAAAACATGATGTGGAGATGACGGCGTTGGACTGGGGTGAGCACAGTACGAAGTCTTACAACACCAGGTTAAAGTCCAACAGGTTTGTTTCGATGTCACTAGCTTTCGGAGCGCTGCTCCTTCCTCAGGTGAAGGAGCAGCGCTCCAAAAGCTAGTGACATCGAAACAAACCTGTTGGACTTTAACCTGGTGTTGTAAGACTTCGTACTAAAAAATATGGATATGGGAACAAAATATTTGAGTGGACTGACGGCATATTCTGTTGGAGGTTGCCGCAAATCCACTGTCTGTATAATTCAGGTTTATGAGATTGTTTCAGAACTAGTTTGTTTTAGATCAGACCATGCAGCACCAAAAACCTCTCTGACTTGGTCTGTCTGCTTTCAATAATACAGATTGAGTAGCACTGAAGGAGTTTCATACAGGTACTTTAAACATTGCGACAGAATGGGTCTCACATTTACACTTCTCAACCCAGTTCACTTAAGCCAGCAATGAATTGAAGCAGGTCTATTATGCTCACAGAGCCAGACTCAGCATTGTAAACACAAAAGCTGACAGTCAGTACTTTATTATATTCAGAACTTAACACGCACAAATGTGAAGTTGTGAGCAGAAACGAGTATCCTGAAAATGAAATGAAAAAATGAATGAAATGAAATGAAATGAAAATCGCTTATTGTCACAAGTAGGCTTCAATGAAGTTACTGTGAAAAGCCCCTAGTCGCCACATTCTGGCGCCTGTTCGGGGAGGCTGTTACGGGAATTGAACCGTGCTGCTGGCCTGCCTTGGTCTGCTTTAAAAGCCAGCGATTTATCCTGAAATGGAATGGGTACTGAAAGCTTCATAAATTACATTTACTTCTTAATAAATGTGTGACCCCCTTGAATTGGTGAACTCATGGGGGTTAGTGCCCCATTTGGTGCTCGGTCTTCTTCTGAAACTGTGAAACTGCAATGCACACATGCTTGAATGAAGCAGTGTAATTGGATGCACCTCATTCTTGTGGTCAGAGAAGTCTCATACATCATTAGTGTGTCTGTATAAGCTTGTTAAATTGAGTTCAGTGCAGAAACAACCCCTTCTTATCTAGTGCACATCCCCATTTTGCAAATAGACTTTATATTAGAACTAAATTCAGAAGCATTATTGCATGAATTGCCGTGGATTGTTGCTGTCTAAATCTCTCACTTTCTCAATACAATTACCACCCTTGTGTGTGTACATGTGCAACAGACCTACACTTTTATTCCTTTGTGGTGGAAGAAACCAATGAAGTCTCATCAAGAATTGATTTTGACTTGCTATATTGTTCACTACATTTAACAAAATTCAGCATTATGTGCAGCTAGTGTGTGGACGGCACAGTGGCGCAATGGTTAGCACTGCTGCCACATGGTGCCGAAAACCCAGTTTCGATCCCGGCCCGGGTCACTGTCCATGTGGATTTTGCACATTCTCCCAGTGTCTGCGTGAGTCTCACCCACAAAACCCAAAGATGTGCAGGGCAGGTGAATTGGCCACTCTAAATTGCCCCTGGATTGGGAGAAAAAAAAATTGGGTATTCGTTTTTTAAATGTGTAGCTAAAGGGCACAGACCACGTGCATTACAAAAACAGTGGTGTGAAGCCACATTTTATGTTATCACATAAACATGCAGGCAAAATAAAAGAGGGCAGCATGGTGGCGCAGCGGTTAGCATTGTTGCCTCATGGCGCCGAGGTCCCAGGTTCGATCCCGGCTCTGGGTCACTGTCCATGTGGAGTTCACACATTCTTCCCGTGTTTACATGGGTTTCGCCTCCACAACCCAAAGATGTGCAGGTTAGGTGAATTTGCCACGCTAAATTGCCCCTTAATTGGAAAAAATTTATTGGGTACTCTAAATTGTTTTTTAAATGAAAGAAAAATAAACGGACAGCACAACTTGCTCAGTCATCAGGATCATAAACTGGGCCTGGATTAGGCATCAGACTTGGAATGGGCACATCAAAAAGAACAATGATTTAGTTTCTTTGTTTCAAGTCAATGAAGCAAAAGTCAATCAGAATTCAAACGTTTTCAAAAATGCATTGATTCTTCACGGAAACAGGTTTCCCTTTGTATTTTATCACATCCATATGCGGCAACATAAACTCTCTAAGCAACTGCAGGGTGTATAACAGCATTTTCCACTTTTCATTATGATTTTTCACAACATAGAACAAATGTTAAGATAGCAAGTGTGAAACAAAGGGTGGTACTTTTTTTGTAATATTTTTCTTCTCCCATGTAGGAGGCTGATTAATTAATTCTCGACTTCACTGCTCAAATTCGACAATGGTGCCATCTGTGGCAATGAAACACATATCCAGAGGGAGACATTGTAAGTCTGCTATCACAGAGATATGTGGGTTTACTACAGATATTCATTAACAGGTCTTGAGCGTTAGTGCTCACATTATTTTACTGCATCAGCCTAAATCTTACAGTCACTGTCACTAATTGCTCTCTAACTAACATCTCTTCTTTCATTTTTCTTACACTCGTTATTCTTACTCTGCATTACGACATCTTGGTTTACCTTTTCTTTTGGGAAAGACTTTGAGATGCCATTTAGGCTCTAGCTTTAAACCTCAATATTTCCACTTCTGAACAATAGTAATATTATACTGGGCCATATAGCTGGTCTCGCCTTAAAAGAGTGTTTCTATGACTCAAGCCAACTTTCATGATATTTTGAGGGTGAAAGATTTAATCTTGGCCAAAGTGGCTGGAGAGTGAACAAAGTATTTTTCTATTCTTGACATAAATTCATTTCTGGAGGACATTAAAAAAAAAATTAACTATAGTTTGAAAAGGAAACCAGCTTGGAGTGACAGTCCACACCATGAAATGCTAGCCTGTTCACATGAGAACGAGGAGCAAAAGTAAGCTATTCAGCCCTTCAAGCCTGCTCTGCCATTCAATGCAATCAAGGCTGATCTCATCTCGGCCTCATCTCCACCTTCCTGTCCGCTCCCCATAACCCTACATCCTGTTACTAATTAAAAACCTATCTATCACCTGAAAGTTATTTCGTGTTTTGCTGTCCACTGCACTCTGGGATAGAGAATTGCACAGATTCACGACCCTTTAAGTAATTTCTCTTCATTTCTGTTTTAAATCTGCCACGTCTTAGCCTAAAACTATGGCCTCTCATTCTAGAATGTCCAACAACGGGAAACATCCCCTCTATATCTACCCTGTCAATCCCCTTTAGCATCGTATATACCTCAATTAGACCTCCTCTCAGTCTTCCAAACTCCAATGAGTATAGGCCAACGCCGCTCATCTCTCTTCACAAGACAAGTCCTTCATCCCTGGAATCAATCTGGTGAACCTTCTTTGCATTTACATCCTTCCTCAAGTAAAAGGACCAAAACTGTGCGCAGTACTCCAGATGCGGTCTCACCAATTCACATCATGCATAAAGTGAAATATTCCAATTCATAAGAGCCAAGGACCTGTGAAGTGAAGCTATCTTTTTCCCCCCCCTGAACAGTATTGGATAACAAGCTTATTTATAACGCAATCCATTGTTAAATTATAGTAGAGAATTCCTTTAAAAATTATATATTATGCATAGTTTACATTCACATCATGTCAAAATGCAACACAACTATCTGCACCACTTGAGATTTATATGGCACATGTTAATTTTGGGCTCATTTTTTGTAGATTCTCAAATGTTACTGCCTGTGGCTCTCAGCGGCAAGAAGATACCTCGCTCAGCCTTCACAACTTGTATCATGGGAACAATTCTGCTTGCTGATTGCTCAGTCCCTTGGTACGATGTACAATGTTTGCAGAAAGACATGTCATCATGATGAGGTAAACAAGTGACGAAGATTTTTAAATAAAAAGGACAAATAACTGAAACCGAAACTTGTGGTCTACACCATTAAGGTCACCCTCACCCACTGCCCTGCAGAGGCAGTGCAGAGGTGTCAAATTGTATCAGGGTTTCACAAGAAAATCAAACCTGAAGGCTTTGTGATCACTTTCATGCTCCAAATGACGGTGTTCATGACATTTAGGAATATAAGAGAAAGCTCTTGTTTTATATGGAAGTCAGTCTACAGCCTTCAACACTGATTAATCTATCCACTCAGGCATTTTACTGTTTAAAACAATGAATACAAAGCTTTGCCAAATATTAACAAATGTATGATTATAAAACTTTCCAAATTAGTACCTGAATATTACGAATCATGGCCTCATCACCTTTCATCCTGGCTAGGGCCATTTGCTCTTTTAATGCCTCTTGTCTCTGTTGCAAAATCTGTAGCGATTCTTGAACATGTACAGAACCATCCTGCAAAATGCAACATCAGTTCAGCTTTTTATCATCACAAAGGGTTTCACATGCACCAATTACAGTCATCAGTAAAGGCAGTAACTCAGATTTTGTGAAAGGAATAAACCAGTGAGGCCATCAGCGCTCTCTTTTTTATGGAGTAAATCAGACAGCAATTGTCAGCATCTGCACATGCTCAGTTAACCATGTAAAATCAGGAAGTTGCTGCCCGATTTGCCCTGTTCTTCCATAAGCTTTGATGGACTGGTATCTCACCAAACGATTCAGCAGTAAAATATAGGAAGGATGTGAAGAAACAGTATTTAACACCGAATATGTCAGGCAAAAAAAAGTCAGAAAAAAAAAGTCACGGTTGAGTATGCAGGGTTAAATGCATTTTTGAATAGTGTGATGAGTCTCAATTGCTGCAGACATTTATTTGGAACAGAAAATGTAATTTTGCAAATACACAGGCATTTTCCTTCAGAATTTAATATTTCTTTCTTCATAATTCCTTCGAATTTTAAAAATTAGAAATTTTGTTTCTGTCTCTTATCTCTCAATCAGATCCTTCTTCCACTTTCTATACGAAAAAAACCAATAATAATCGCTTATTGTCACAAGTAGGCTTCAAATGACGTTACTGTGAAAAGCCCCTAGTCGCCACATTGCGGCGCCTGTTCGGGGAGGCTGGAACGGGAATTGAACCGTGCTGCCTTGGTCTGCTTTCAAAGCCAGCGATTTAGCCCTGTGCTAAACCAGTCTATTGAAATAAATATTCTAATTTATACTTCCTGGTTTAGATTCTGTGTGTCTCAGTGAGGATTCTTAAAATTATGCTTGAAGAGACAATACGCAGCATTTCCTGTTCTCACAGCACAAATCCCAATGCTGAAAAGGATCTCTAATAATCACAAATTGCAGCTCAATAGTCCACAAAAGGTCTGGAACACTATGAACGATAAGTGCTGCTGACTGCAAAATATAGGCAAATATATCATTCTGCTATTCTGTAGCATAATTAAATGGTCCATATTTAAGAACACAGCGACCAACTCATTTAAGTATGCCACCACCGTCACAGACTTCATCAGCAAATGTGTGGATGTCTGTGTGCCAAAGAAAGCAGTATGTACGTTCCCCAACCGGAAACCATGGCTCAATCGCGAGATTGACTCCCTACTGAAGGACAGGTCTGAGACGGTCAAGTCAGACGACCCTGACCTATACAAAAAATCCAGGTACGACCTCCACAAAGCCATCCGAGATGCTAAGAGAGAATATCAAACCAAGCTAGAGTCACAGACAGACTCTCAGCGGTTGTGGCAATGACTAAACAACATAACGGGCTACAAAGCGAAGCCGAGCAGTATCTCCGGCAGCAGCGCACCCCACCCCGATGAACTCAATGCATTCTATGCTCGGTTCGAGCAGGAAACCAAAAGTCCGCTGTCAAGTGCCCCAGCAGCCCATAACTCACCTATACCCAGCATCACAGAGCATGGCAGAGGTGTTTGCAGACATCTTTAACCTGTCCCTACTCCACTCTGAGGACTCCACCTGCTTCAAGAAGACCACCATCACACCGGTGCCAAAGAAGAACCAGGCAACGTGCCTCAATGACTACTGTCCGGTGGCCCTGACTTCAGTCGTAATGAAGTGCTTAGAGAGGTTGGTCATGAAGCGCATCACCTCCAGACTCCCAGAATGCCTTGATCCACTGCAATTCGCATACCGTCACAACCGGTCCACAGCAGATGCCATTTCCCTGGCACTGCACTCATCCAGAGAGCATCTCGACAACAAGGACTCCTACATCAGACTCCTATCTATTGACTACAGCTCTGCCTTCAAAACCATAATCCCAGCCAGACTCATATAAAAGCTCCAAAACCTAGGACTTAGCTCCCCGCTCTGCAACTGGATCCTCGACTTTCTGACCCACAGACCACAATCAGTAAGAATGAACAACAACCACCTCCTCCACAATAGTCCTCAATACCGGGGCCCCGCAAGGCTGCGTACTTAGCCCCCTTCTCTACTCCCTGTGCACACACGACTGCGTGGCAAAATTTGGTTCCAACTCCATCTACATGTTTGCTGATGATACGACCATAGTGGGCCGGATCTCGAATAACGACGAGTCAGAATGCAGGAGGGCGATAGAGAACCTAGTGGAGTGGTGAAGCGACAAAAATCTCTCCCTCAATGCCAGCAAACCTAAAGAGCTGGTCATTGTGATGCGACCATCAATTCACTCGAGACGAAGAGTTGAAGTGAACAGTGGCTTTAATCAACTAGAACAGTGCCTGCCTGCGACTGCTCTGCATTGAAAGCCGCCTACAGGGCAGCTTCTCTATATACCTCCCCCCAAGGGGGCGGGGCCCACAAGGGCACCAACATGATACATGCAGTATAATACAGTACAATGGTCCATAGGTGGAGTATAACATAGTACAATGCAATACAGTGGTGAATGGTTACCATAATACGTTCACCACATTCACCCCCTGTTAAAAAAATTGAAGTCCGGCGGGGGTGAAGGGCTCACAGGTTGAGTCTGTCCGGTGCGATTATCGTGTGCTGTGATCGCCTGAGTTCTGGTTTCGCAGTGGGCACGGGTGTCGAACTCGTCGGTGTGGGCATGGGTGTTGAACTCATCGATGCGGGCACTTGTATGGACTCTGGGAGCGTGTCTTCTGGAGCTTCGTCCCTGTAGGTCGGCGATGGGGTGTGGGGGTATAGGAGGGGGTGTGGAGGCCATGTAGGGGCGGGCGCGCTGTTCGGTGGAGGTTGGGGGCGGTAGGTGGTGGTCGTAGGGGATCCTGCGGGTACCAGGTCCTGGAGGGAGACCGTATCTTGTCGGTCGTCGGGTTGCGCCACATATGCATACTGGGGGTTGGAGTGAAGGAGCTGGACCCTCTCGACCAGGGGGTCGGACATATGGCTCCTCACGTGTTTCCGGAGGAGAACGGGCCCTGGTGTCTTCAGCCAGGCTGGAAGTGAGACCCCGGAGGTGAATTTCCTAGGGAAAACAAATAGGTGGTCTTGAGGGGTCTCGTTCGTGGCCGTGCAAAGAAGTGACCTAATGGAGTGGAGCGAGTCGGGGAGGACCCCCTGCGATTGGGAAACTGGGAGATTCCTAGACCGCAGGGCCAGGAGGACAGCCTTCCATACCGTCGCGTTCTCCCACTCCACCTGTCCGTTTCCCCGGGGGTTGTAACTGGTAGCTCTGCTCGAGGCGATGCCCTTACCGAGCAGGTACTGATGCAGTTCGTCTCTCATAAACGAGGAGCCCCGGTCACTGTGGATGTAAGTGGAGAAACCGAACAAGGTGAGGATACTATGTAGGGCCTTAATGACAGTGGCCGCGGTCATGTCGGGGCAAGGGATTGCAAAGGGGAAGCGGGAGTACTCGTCAACGACGTTGAGGAAATACGCGTTGCGGTTGGTAGAGGGGAGAGGCCCTTTGAAGTTGATACTGAGGCTCTCAACGGGCCGGGATGCCTTCACCAGGTGGGCCTTATCCGATCGATAGAAGTGCGGCTTACACTCCGCACAGATTTGGCAGTCCCTGGTCATGGCCCTGACCTCCGCGGCGGAGTGGGGCAGGTTGCGGGCCTTGATGTAGTGGGTAAGACGGGTAACCCCCGCGTGGCAGAGGTCATTGTGGATGGCCTGGCACATGTGCTGCGGGACAGGGCATCTGGGGGCTCGTTGAGCTTCCCAGGACGATACACTATATCCTAATTATAGGTGGAGAGTTCGATCCTCCACCTCTCTTGATCTTGCCCCGCTGTGTATTGTCGAACATGAAGGCTACCGACTGTTGGTCGGTGACGAAGGTAGACCTCCTACCAGCGAGGTAGTGCCCCCAGTGCCGTACAGCTTCCATGATGGCTTGAGCTTCTTTTTCGACTGAGGAGTGTCGAATCTCGGGGGCGTTGAGGTTACATAAGAACATAAGAACTAGGAACAGGAGTGGGCCATCTGGCCCCTCGATACTGCTCCGCCATTCAATGAGATCATGGCTGATCTTTGTGGACTCAGCTCCACTCTCCGGCCCGTACACCATATCCCCGAATCCCTTTATTCTTTAGAAAGGTATCTATCTTTTTCTTAAAGACGTTTAAAGAAGGAGCCTCAACTGCTTCACTGGTCCAGTCCCAACAGGAGCAGAGCGCAGAGATCGGGGAGGACATGCAATTTAAAATAGGCGTACTCGGTGTCCTGTATTGCAAGGTTCGCGACAGTGTACCCCCGGATCTGCACTGAGTGCAATCTGGAAGCGAGGGAGATATGATTGGGATGTGGGGGAAATTCGGAGAGAACAGCGCCCTACCGTGTCAGGGTGGACGAAGCTTTCCGTGCTCCCGGAGTCAAACAGGCAAGGCGTTTCGTGCCCAGTGACCCGGACGGTCATCATGGAGTTCTGGAGATGCTTTGGGCGTGACTGGTTGAGGGTGACCGCGCCGAGTTGCGGGTAGCCGGCGTGGTCGGAGGTAGCGGGGTGGTCCCAAGATGGCGGCCCCCGTCGGTCACACGTGTCGGGCGGCGTTGAAGATGGCGGCCAAGATGGCTGCCCCCGTCGGTCGCATGTGTCGGGCGGTGTTGAAGATGGCGGCCCCCATGAGTCGCACATGGCGGGCCGTGTGGGAGACGGCGACCAAGATGGCGGCCCCCGTGAGTCGCATGTGTTGTGCAGATTCAGAGATGGCTGCCCCCACCGACAACACGAGGCGGATGACGCGCCCGAAGGGGGCGGAGTCGGCAGGCACGCAGCCACACTGCGAGGTCTGCAGGCCTGTGAGTCTGAGAGTTGGGCCTGTGATTTGGAGGACTTGGACCTGGCCAGGCAAACTTTGACAAAGTGCCCCTTCTTGCCGCAGTCGCTACAGTTCGCATTCCGAGCCGGGCAACACTGCCTGGGGTGCTGGTGCTGGCTGCACAAATAGCAGGGTAGCCCCCCGGGTTGGGCGGGCAGCCACGCGGCACAGGCCTGGGGTACTCTCTAGTCGAATGTGCACGAGGGGGTCGCATCCTCGGGGGAGAAAGCGTTGAGGCTCTGGAACGCTACCTCTAGGGAGTTGGCTAGTTTTACCATGTCCTCCAGGTCGAGGGCGCCCTTCTCGAGCAGGCGCTGTCTGACGTAGTTGGACCGGACTCCAGGCACATAAGCGTCCTGGATGGCGAGTTCCATGTATTGTGAGGCCGTGACGGCCTTGTAGTTGCAGCTTCGCACGAGTACTTTCAGGTCGCGTAGGTACTCCAGGAGCGATTCCCCGGGGCGTTGGCGGCGAGTGGTGAGGAGATGCTGCGCGTACACTTCATTCATGGGCCTCACGTATTGCCGCTTTAGGATCACGACCGCATCTGCGTATGTGGTCGCTTCCTCGATCTGCATGGAGATTCGATGGCTCACCTGGGCGTGGAGGAGGCTCAGCTTCTGTTAGTCGGTGACGGAGGATGAGGAGGAGGCAGGGAGGTAGGCCTCGAAACATCGGAGCCAATGCAAAAAAATCCCTTTGGCTTCAACTGCCTGTGGGTCGAGTTCCAGTCGGTCAGGTTTGAGGGCTGCTTCCATCGCGATGTTGTAGTTGATTAAATTGATGCGACCATCAAGTCACTTGAGACGAAGAGTTGAAGTGAACAGTGGCTTTAATCAACTGGAACAGTGCCTGCCTGCGACTGCTCTGCACTGAGAGCACCTACAGGGCAGCTGCTCTATATACCTCCCCTCAAAGGGGCGGAGTCCACAAGGGCACCAACATGATACAAGCAGTGTAATGCAGTACAATGGTCCATAGGTGGAGCCCACAAGGGCAACAGCATAGTACAATGCAATACAGTGGTGAATGGTTACCATAATACGGTCACCACACATTGACTTCAGGAAGCAAGTACTGTACACACCCCTGTCAGCATCAACGGGGCCAAAGTGGAGATGGTTAGCAGTTTCAAATTCCTAGGGGTGCACAACTCCAAAACTCTGTCCTGGTTCACCACATCGACACTACCACCAAGAAAGCACAACAGCGCCTATACTTCCTCAGGAAATTAAGGAAATTCGGCATGTCCACATTAGCTTTTACAGATGCACCATAGAAAGCATCCTATCTGGCTGCATCACAGCCTGGTATGGCAACTGCTCGGCCCAGGACCGCAAGAAACTTCAGAGAGTCGTGAACACCGCCCAGTCCATCACACAAACCTGCCTCCCATCCATTGACTCTATCTACACCGCCCGCTGCTTGGGGAAAGCGGGCAGAGTAATCAAAGATCCCTCCCACCCGGCTTACTCACTCTTCCAATTTCTTCCATTGGGCAGGAGGTACGGAAGTCTGAGAACACGCACGAACAGATTCAAAAACAGCTTCTTCCCCACTGTTACCAGACTCCTAAATGACCCTATTATGGACTGACCTCATTAACACTACACCCCTGTATGCTTCATCCGATGCCAGTGCTTATGTAGTTGTATTGTATACGTTGTGTTGCCCTATCATGTATTTTCTTTTCTTCCCTTTTCTTCCCATGTACTTAATGATCTGTTGAGCTGCTCGCAGAAAAATACTTTTCACTGTACCTCGGTACACGTGACAATAAACAAATCCAATCCAGTCCAAATTGAGAATTTCATTAAAAACTCTTCAGAATGCCATTTTTAAAAAACAGTCTCACAAAGCACAAGAAAAAGTCTAAATGAGATTTTACAGATGCTGAAGAGGTTTGGTAAAGGTACATTTAGGCTATAAATTCAGCATAGGGATATTTATTACACATCAACTAGATTTATTTCCCTTGCACCATAGGAGGTAACATCCCTCTCCCTTAATGTAGATAAATTTAAATGTGAACATCTCCAAAATAATTGCCTGTAGTACTTCATGATTACTTTAGAGATGATGGATGCAATCTTCCGACCGTGAGAGTGCTGCACGGCCGGTAAATATTGTGCGAAACCTCCCGCGGGATACCCAACGCCAATACGCTTTGTGAGATCCAACCAGATCTGACGAGGCGTCTTGGTCAGTATCCCGTCCACAATGGGTGTGACCAAGCCATGCTTGCACAAGTAGATTTGAAGCCTACCTAGACAAGCTTACCCGGGATCTACCGATCTCAACTGGGAAGCCCCATCGGGCGCCGTTCAGTGCTGGTCCACACAAACGTGGCCCTGCATTCAGGGGTCTCCTACGCCATCAAAGGCCCCTGGGTAGTCAGGGACAGTGCAGAGTGGCTCGTTAGCCCTCCTCCTGGTACGTAGGCACCTAAGCACTACCGCCCTGGAACTGTCAAGGTGCCCAGATGGTATTGCAAAGTCGGCAGGAGCGCTGCCAAGGTGGCAATGCAAAGGTGCCCTGGTAGCATTACCAAGGATCAGGGCTTGAGGTGGGCCATGCCCATAAAAAGAGGGTGGAATGAAGGATGGGGGGGATGCAGGGCAGATAAGAAACGGCATGGGACCCCATATGTGTGTCTGTGGGGGGCGTGAGATTGCCCATGGGTGGGGCTTGTGGGAGACCCACAATCATAGAATTTACAGTGCTGAAGGAGGCCATTCGGCCCATTGAGTCTGCACCGGCCCTTGGAAAGAGCACCCTACTCAAGCCCACATCTCCACCCTATCCCCATAACCCAATAGCCCCACTTAACCTTTTTGGACACCAAGGGCAATTTAGCATAGCTAATCCACCGAACCCGCACATCCTTGGACTGTGGGAGGAAACTGGAGCACCCGGAGGAAACCCACGCAGGCAAGGGGAGAAAGTGCAGACTCCGCAGACACAAGCTCACTTAGAGATCAGGGCACCCTTTCAAAATGGTGGCCCGATCTCAGACGAGCCACTCTAGATTGTAAGTGTGGGCTAAACGGGTGAGAAACTACCCAGGACTCAAAAAAGTGACTAAGTGTGGTTGGATCTCGCTGGGGAACTTGCTGGCAGAGCAGGCAGGAAACTCTCAGCAAAACCTGCCACAAATGACACTTTGAAATTTTTCAGTTAAATCGCGCCCGGTATCTGGAGAGGGCACAAAGCACTGGGCACAATTTTCTTTCCACCAAGACTATTATATTACAGGTTACAAACAACAGTTATGAAAGAACTAGAGAAAAGCCCTTCGAAGCCATCAAAATCATTCCTCCTGCACTTCATATACAATATACCTGACTGCAAATCTCTGATCCACCTTATTAATCTTCCATGAGCAATTTCTGCATAGATAATCCCTGATTGTGACACTCTAATTACCCACTTATCTTGAGGTTTCTTATATAGCGTCTCTTATACAAGTAAACTGTGCAATATGGACACAAATTAAAGAGTTAATATCATATCACCTCCGACACTCACCATCAGATTGCCACACAGCTCCTATTTACATATCTTGCACCGGAGCTCCTCATTTAACTGAACTTCCGAACAGGGTCTCCTTATTAAGACGGAGCCAACCTGTTCTGCGAGTCCTTTCTCGCAGTGCATAGTCGCCGGACGAAGCCATGCCATGCCCACTTTTTACAGTATCAGCTACCATATTCCATTTCAAGATCTCAAAGCCACATTGACAAGCTACAGAGAGACAGTAAGTGTGGAAAGCGAGTGTGCAAGGGGGTTACACTGGGTCAGGTAGTTCGGGGGAGGGGGGGGAAATAGTCAGGTGTTTGGAGTAGCAGAGATAGTCAGGAGGTACAGTGGGGAATCAGAGAATCATTGGTATGGTTAACCAGGAGCTGCAACTGATATTATTCTTTAAACATTCCTGTGTAACTCTTCAGGCAAGTGAGTCAGAACCATCTGATGTCTCAGACGCGAACTCAAGAGTTGTATCGGGTTCCAGACAGAGGGTTCAAACTTCCCAGCCAATTTCCACATAGTCAGTGCATGAGGACATCAGGGGGGTCACCCAGCAGGTCTTGGGGTGGTATCTCCAGGACATTAATACCTATCAAATTCAGGGCCTCTGATTCTCAATTCACAATGTAGAACTCCAAGTCTAAGCAAGGTTGACGTAACTTTCTTCAAGAAGCTTCAATAAAGTCAAAACAGAGGTCCTAGAATGTAATAAGGGGCTGGTTTAGCACAGTGGGCTAAACAGCTGGCTTGCAATGCAGAACAATGCCAGCAGCGCAGGTTCAATCCCCGTACCGGCCTCCCCCAACAAGCGCTGAAATGTGACGACTAGGGGCTTTTCACAGTAACTTCATTGAAGCCTACTTGTGACAATAAGCGATTATTATTATTGTTATTATTAATTAACATTGTGGACAATTGTTTCACATTCTGCAAATGAAGAGACTGAACACCATGAATAGGACAATTCCTTTTGTTCCCAATGAAGGAAATTGCAGTTATAGGCATTGAAGATGTTGGGTGAACAAATGAATAGATTACCAATAGGAATGTGGCAAAGGTGAATGACTTGACATTCTGCAGCCACAGCCTGGCAAAACAGGCTGCATAAGAACAGTAAAGTAAAATGGGCCTGTTCTGCATATTCTAAAGAGTTCCAATTCTAAACAGTATTAACATGTGTAAACATAGACATGGATTACCACAGTGCATCAAACAGAACAGGAATTTAAAGCTTGGCTGCTACAATTTACTATTAGCATGACACTGATATTCATAGTAGAAATGGAATTCTGCCCGGTGAGTGCATGGTTCTGGAAAGCATCCCTTTTAGCAACCCAGCCATGAACTGCCAGAAACAAAATAATTTAGAAACAAGAGTCAGTCCAGATACACGGACCTGTGATCTTTGTGTTATGAAGGAAACTTCCTAACATTTCACTACTGGGCCACTGAATCCTGAGAATCTCAAGTGCTTGTGAAATGAGAAGACTGCCACATTGCTATTTGTTGCACAGTTACCACCATTGGTTTCAGATCACTTCTAAACATATATTTCACTGCTTTGAATCCAGAGATTATTCAAGTTTGGTATTCAATGTACATCTTAAGTATGTTCAGTTAAACTATTAAATTTAAACACAGTCTAACATTAAAATCTTCCTGCTATTATGTTCATGAAAACATGTAATACAACTGGAAAAATCACATACTCATAACTATAATGGCATAACTACTATACCATGGCATGAGTTATAGTTATCTATCCATCACCCATTCCTTCAAGACCATATATTGATTTCCCATAATCCAATGCATCAATCTTCAAATTGATTTCTAGAAAGCATTCAAAGGCCTTCTTACATCTTATTTCTGCAGCCTGATAGAGCCTCAGTCACCCACACCCTCTAACCTTTAGATTATTACCCGGTGTACTTTCTGCTACTCTTTTTGTCCACTATTGATGGCACATCCTTCAGCCAGCTTGATCCTACTTATCTGCCACAATCCCTGTAAACTCCTTTTTGTCTCCACCCCTCATTTGTGAAGCCCTCCTAACATCCGCCTTCTTCCCTTGGTTCCCTCCATCAATGAAATAATTGCGCCATTTTAACATTAAAGTTTGTAATCTGTGGCAGTTAAAAAAGTAATAAAGATGTCATATGAATCTTGGTGAGATTGTACCTCTAATGCTCCTGGATATTTTGATATATGTTGCAGAAAGGAAATCATTATTCTATTGTCCTGGTACATTTCATCATGGCGAACAGCAAGTAATTGACAAATGAAGATGTTCACATTGATATGGTATAGTCACTGCACAGTTCAATATTTAGTTGTCAGAAAATAACACTTATCAATGTGTGTAAACTCTTGGATAGCACTTGTAGCCACGTAAAATGGCTGATTCCCGATTAGAATGGTCAAACCCCGATCTAAAATGGCGAACGGAAGAGGCTGATGGGAAAATCAGCCAACAGGACTCAAACGGACAGCTGCAGGTAAAACAGTGTATTCGCCTCTGGGGAAGTCAGTCCAGCCCGATACCTGCAGCCATCAACATCACAACAACCCAGCCATCTGCATTTTAATCAGCCATCCCCGGGAACAATTGCTACAAATTAGCAATTGAAAGCCGACCCAGACCTTTCGGCGCCAGCAGGGGCTAACACAAAGAAAGGTAAACGACCACCCCCCCGATCAAGGAATCGCTCCAGTATTGGAGCATATCGAACCAAGTGATTGGGACCACGTCCAATCACTTGGAACCAGGTACGAGGTCCGCCCCGAGAGGCGGGAAGCCCCTGGGGACTATACGAATAGGGGCCAAGTTCAACTCGATCCTTCTCTTCCTGCTCGCAACCTTCGAGACCCTTCTACAAGAAAACTGTAAGTCTTACTCCAGCGATCGCTACCAGATAGGCGCTCCTGACTATCGACTTGTACCAGCTTTTGAATCCCGCAGGCTCAGAACCAATTCGAAAGACCATTCATTTCCCTGACCCGGTGGGCCATTTCCAAAGTTAAGTATTGGCCTTTAGTGGTAGGTAGTAGTCTAGAAGTAGGATTATTGTATACGTATTATTGCTGTATATAATAAATGAGCGTTGATTTAACTCTTACTAAGCGGTGTGTTGCATTATTAATCATTACTTGGTCTTGAACCACGTGGCGGTATCAGAAAGATACCTGGCGACTCATGAGCAAAGGTGACAGAATTAGAGCTAATAAACTAAGGCTAAAACGAGCAACACACTAAGGCAGCACGGTAGCATAGTGGTTAGCACAATTGCTTCACAGCTCCAGGGTCCCAGGTTCGATTCCCGGCTTGGGTCGCTGTCTGTGGGGAGTCTGCACGTTCTCCCCGTGTGTGCGTGGGTTTCCTCCGGGTGCTCCGGTTTCCTCCCACAGTCCAAAGATGTGCAGGGTAGGTGGATTGGCCATGCTAAATTGCCCTTAGGTCCAAAATTGCCCTTAGTGTTGGGTTGGAGTACTGGGTTATGGGGATAGGGTAGGATGCTCTTTCCAAGAGCCGGTGCAGTCTTGATGGGCCGAATGGCCTCCTTCTGCACTGTAAATTCTATTCTATGAATAGACAAATGTCATTTCAAACACAAACGCACCTTCATGTATTTTGTCTCTCTTAATTAACCACAGCCTATGGGAACTGCACATGGGGTTTATTTATACATTGTAGACTGTGCCATTTTAACTGTATGTGCAACCTTTGCCCAGTTATGTATGCTATAGGGATCTCTGATTTTTATCATATTGTACCCCACCCATGTTCTTTGTGAAAGCCCCAACAGAATGAATTAAGATGAACAGAGTCCACATTCAGCACATTTGCACATACAAGAAACAACCACAGTTAAAGGATTTTGAAGAATGGAATTTCCACTCATTAAAAATACCCGAGTAAATCCCACCTCATATTTAGCCCATTTTGCACACTGGCAACATATCAGTTGCCTTTTTAAAATGTATCTTTCCTTCACAAGCCCTATGCTTCAGTGCATTTGCTCCACTGTGCCACTCAGAAACTAGTGTGCATAATACATGAATATTTGAAACTTCCTGACGTTATCTTTGTGCGCTACAAGTTATGGTCAGAACCTGCACACATCATTCATATCTTCAATTAATAGAAGGGGCATTTTGGAATAGCAAACTTGCATCCAAATAATAAACCATGCATTACCTCTGTTTTTATTCGTTTGGGAGATGATTCATCTTGTTCTGCACATCTAGACCTGCAATTAAATACATACAAGCAATTTTAAATAACTGAACAATGCGAAATGTGAAATGTCAGATAAAGAAGAAACTCAAATATAAATTTTGAGAGTTTAAAAACAAAAGCCCTCACCTGGAGGTTTTGTAGGTGTATTTGTAGGTTACTTCTCGAGAGACTTGTCGAGCTAACGTAAATAGTTCATCTCTCCTAGTGAGCAATGCGTTATCCTTTGTACAGAATTGAGCAGCTGCTTCATTAACAGTGAGCTGTAAACAAATACCAAATTATGAGTTCAGGACTACTTTAATGGATCAGCTGGTTGAAGAGTGAGTAGCGGACCCATACCGAGCAGAAGGATTAGATCCGCAGTCTGTAATGAGTCAGTGGGCCTCAGTTGAGGCTGTGGTAAAGAGCTACTGCAACATCAATGGCTACTCTAAACAACTATGAGATAGTTCTAAGAAACATGAAGCATTCTATAAATGCAAGTTGTTTTTTAAAAAACAATCCCTGTTAGCAAGTTGGGGGGGTAAAATAATCGATCCCTTTCTTGGTATTACTAAATTGCTATCCAGTCCCTTTCTGGATTGCTATCCATCAAGTCTTGACAGCTTAAGAAAAGGTTAGAGTTGAGCTGCAGTGTACCTCTTGGCCAAATCGCCAGCCAACATTCAACTTCTAGGCTTACACACATCCACTTGGATGGAATAATACTTCTGAGATGGTGTGGTCAAGCAAATTTTCAATTCCATTCAAGATAATGAGGCAGAGGTGGCAAGAAATTTTTGAAAAGAAAAACGTTAAGTAAAAACCTTTTGTCGCAATGTTCAAAAATCCTCACCTTTTCATCATGAATTCAAATAAAAACGTAAAACTAAAGTTACAACCACAAACTCCCATAATGCAAAAGCAAAATATTGCGGTTGCTGGAAATCCTCAAAATGTCTGACAGCATCTGTGGAGAGAGAAATAAAGTTCACATTTCTGCCACCAGGCCATTGGTCTGAAGCATTGACTGTTTCTCTCTCTCCACCGTTGCTGCCACACCTGCTGAGTATTGCCAGCATTTTTTGTTTTTACTCAAATGATGTAACTTCAGTTATAGTTTCAAGGAAAGATGGCACAACAGTTAAAAGCAAAATTGTTTCTGGAAACATACATGTGCAAGTAGTGGTGCAGTGGAGCATAAATTTGCAAGATTGGAATTGATGCATTTTATTGTGCAAATATACTAGATGTGCTTCTCCATCTGTTGGGTAAAGTCCTCAAACAAAATGTTGCTTTTAATCATGGGAGGAGAGGACCAAGAGTTCTTCAAAGTGTACACCAGATGAAATAGATCAAAACCTTATTAGTCTCAAGTAAATTAATGCTACATTATACATAAATCAATTTTAAAATGTGCAAAAGCATTTGTTAAAATTAATAGGAAAACCAGTTATCATTTTATGCAAAGTCAATATTCCAAATTTTAGTGTCAAAGTTTTTATTTTTTTATTCATTCAAGGGATGCTGGCCAGGCCAGTATTCACTGCTCATCCCCAATTGCCCTTGAGGAGGTGCTGGTGAGCTTTCTTCTGAAACCACTGCAATCCATGTGGTGTAGGTACAGTACGGTGCTGTTAGGGAGGGAGTTCCAGGATTTCTACCCAGCAATAATGAAGGAATGGTGATATATTTCCAAGCCAGGCTAGTGGGTGGCTTGGAGGGGAACTTCCTAAGGGTAGTGTTCCAGTGTGCCCGCTGCCTTTGTCCTAGATGGTAGCGCTCGTGGATTTGGAAGGTGTTGGCATGACAGCCAGTTTAACGGTGCTTGCCATTGTGTAAAGGAGTGAATTGTTCAGCTACTTGTGGCAAGCAAAAGATACATGGCTTTAAGATCATTACAAGTTTGCATCACACCCTCACAAGCTTTGCAAAAACAGCAGCGTGCCCTCAACCTCCCAGTGGAGTTTTATTAAATTGTTGCATTTAAAAAAAATTCATTTAAGGGATGTGGACGTCGCTGGTTTGGCCAGCATTTAGAACATTATAGCGCAGTACAGGCCCATCGGCCCTCGATGTTGCGCCGACCTGTGAAACCACTCTAAAGCCCATCTACACTATTCCCTTATCATCCATATGTCTATCCAATGACCATTTGAATGCCCTTAGTGTTGGCAAATCCACTACTGTTGCAGGCAGGGCATTCCACGCCCTGACTACTCTCTGAGTAAAGAACCTACCTCTGACATCTGTCTTATAGCTATCTCCCCCCAATTTAAAGCTGTGTCCCCTCGTGCAAGACATCAATATCTGAGGAAAAAGGCTCTCACTGTCCACCCTATCCAATCCTCTGATCATCTTGTATGCCTCAATTAAGTCACCTCTTAACTATCTTCTCTCTAACGAAAACCGCCTCAAGTCCCTCAGCCTTTCCTCATAAGATCTTCCCTCCATACCGGGCAACATTCTGGTAAATCTCCTCTGCACCCTTTCCAATGCTTCCACATCCTTCCTATAATGCGGCGACCAGAATTGCACGCAATACTCCAAATGCGGCCGCACCAGAGTTTTGTACAGCTCCAACATGACCTCATGGCTCCGAAACTCAATCCCTCTACCAATAAAAGCTAACACACCGTATGCCTTCTTAACAACCCTCTCAACCTGGGTGGCAACTTTCAGGGATCTTATGTACATGGACACCGAGATCTCTTTGCTCATCCACACTGCCAAGAATCTTACCATTAGCCCAGTACTCTGTCTTCCTGTTATTCCTTCCAACATGAATCACCTCACACTTTTCTGCATTAAACTCCATTTGCCACCTCTCAGCCCAGTGCTGCAGCTTATCTATGTCCCTCTGTAACTTGTAACATCCGTCCGCACTGTCCACAACTCCACCGCCTTTAGTGTCATCTGCAAATTTACTCACCCATCCTTCTACTCCCTCCTCCAGTTCATTTATAAAAATGACAAACAGCAGTGGCCCCAAAACAGATCCTTGTGGTACACCACTAGTAACTGGACTCCAGTCTGAACATTTCCCATCAACCACCACCCTTTGCCTTCTTCCAGCTAGCCAATTTCTGATCCAAACTGCTAAATCACCCTGAATCCCATGCCTCCGTATTTTCTGCAGTAGCCTACCGTGGGGAACTTTATCAAACGCTTTACTGAAATCCATATACACCACATCAACTGCTTTACCCTCATCCACCTGTTTGGTCACCTTCTCAAAGAACTCAATAAGATTTGTGAGGCACGACCTACCTTTCACAAAACCGTGTTGACTATCTCTAATCAAATTATTCCTTTCCAGATGATTATACATCCTATCTCTTATGAACCTTTCCAAGATTTTGCCCACAACAGAAGTAAGGCTCACTGGTCTATAGTTACCGGGGTTTTCTCTACTCCCCTTCTTGAACAAGGGGACAACATTTGCTATCCTCCAGTCTTCTGGCACTATTCCTGTAGACAAAGATGACTTAAAGATCAAAGCCAAAGGCTCAGCAATCTCCTCCCTAGCTTCCCACAGAATCCTAGGATAAATCCCATCTGGCCCAGGGGACTTATCTATTTTCACACTTTCCAGAATTGTTAACACCTCCTCCTTATGAACCTCAAGCCCTTCTAGTCTAGTAGCCTGAATCTCAGTATTCTCCTCAACAACACTATCTTTTTCCTGTGTGAATACTGACGAAAAATATTCATTTAGCACCTCTCCTATCTCCTCGGACTCCACGCACAACTTCCCGCTACTGTCCTTGACTGGCCCTACTCTTACCCAAGTCATTCCTTTATTCCTGACATATCTATAGAAAGCTTTAGGGTTATCCTTGATCCTACCTGCCAAAGACTTCTCATGTCCCCTCCTGGCTCTTCTTAGCTCTCTCTTTAGGTCCTTCCTAGCTAACTTGTAACATTCGAGCGCCCTAACTGAACCTTCATGTCTCATCTTTACATAAGCCTCCTTCTTCCTCTTGACAAGTGTTTCGACTTCTTTAGTAAACCACGGTTCCCTTGCTCGACCACTTCCTCCCTGCCTGACAGGTACATACTTATCAAGGACACGCAGTCGCTGTTCCTTGAACAAGCTCCACATTTCCATTGTGCCCATCCCCTGCAGTTTTCCTCTCCATCCGATGCATCCTAAGTCTTGCCTCATTGCATCATAATTGCCTTTCCCCCAGATATAACTCTTGCCTTGCGGTATATACCTATCCCTTTCCATCACTAAAGTAAACGTAATTGAATTGTGGTCACTATCACCAAAGTGCTCACCTACCTCCAAATCTAACACCTGTCCTGGTTCATTACCCAGTACCAAATCCAATATGGCCTCGCCTCTCGTTGGCCTATCTACATACTGTGTCAGGAAACCCTCCTGCACACATTGGACAAAAACTGACCCATCTAAAGTACTCGAACTATAGCGTTTCCAGTCAATATTTGGAAAGTTAAAGTCCCCCATAACAACTACCCTGTTGCTTTCGCTCCTATCCAGAATCATCTTTGCAATCCTTTCCTCTACATCTCTGGAACTTTTCGGAGGCCTATAGAAAACCGCTAACAGGGTGACCTCTCCTTTCCTGTTTCTAACCTCAGCCCATACTACCTCAGTAGACGGGTCCTCATCAAACGTCCTTTCTGCCACCGTAATACTGTCCTTGACTAACAATGCCACCCCTCCTCCTCTTTTACCACCTTCCCTGCGCTTACTGGGAGATTTAAAAAGCGCAGGAGCTGCGTGTCAGAGCGGAGATTTTAAAAGATCGCGGCCTAGTTTCGGGAGCCGTTCGGAGGAGGAGGAGCAGTCTCTGTCAGGGACAGAACCTGAGAACATCTAAGACACTCAGAAGGTAAGAAGGTAAGTAAGTGATTTTTACTCATTTTTACTTTTATACCTTTTTCAAATTGTGTGTGTTAGGGGGAAACTGAAGTGACATCACAGAAAAGCTGTGACCTGAGTGGCTGGTTGGGAATCTACACAAATTAAAAAAATTAAGCATTGGAAACTAAATTAAACATAATTACTTAATTATAATTTAGAGGGGTATCTAAACCAGAGATCGGAGTACACTATATTTAGCTTTCGCATTTATATTAGAAATCTAGTGCTAGGAAACAGGGGCGTCATTCTCCACCGGCGGGAGTCTCCGTTTTGCCGGCGCCAGGGGGTTTCCCGACGGCGTGGGGGTGCCCCACAATGGGAAACCCCATTGACCGGCCGGTGTAACGGAGACTCCCGCCGGCCGGTCGGGGCAGAAATGTGGCGGGGCGGGATGGAGAATTTTGCTCCAGATAGTTAACAGTAACTTTGAAAAAATGTTTTAAATATATTTTTTTAATGTTTTTTAAAACTTTAAATTTTAATTAATTGATGCAATGTCAGTTAGAGGGGTGCAGTGCTCTGACTGTGAGATGTGGCCGGTCCGGGAGGCTTCCTGTGTCCCGGATGGCTTCATCTGCAGAAAGTGCACCCAACTGGAGCTCCTCACAGACCGCATGGTTCGGTTGGAGCAGCAATTGGATGCACTTAGGAGCATGCAGGTGGCAGAAAGCGTCATAGATCACAGTTATATAAATGTGGTCACACCCAAGGTGCAGGCAGAGAAATGGGTGACCACCAGAAAGGGCAGGCAGTCAGTGCAGGAATCCCCATTGGTTGTCCCCCTCTCGATCAGGTATACCCCTTTCGATACTGTCGGGGGGGATAGCCTATCAGGGGAAAACAGCAGCAGCCAGAGCAGAGGCACCACGGCTCGCTCTGATGTTCAGAAGGGAGGGTCAAAGCGCAGAAGAGCAATAGTAATAGGGGACTCTATAGTCAGGGGCACAGATAGGTGCTTCTGTGGACATGAAAGAGACTCCAGGATGATATGTTGCCTCCCTGGTGCCAGGGTCCAGGATGTCTCCGAACGGGTAGAGGGCATCCTGAAGGGGGAGGGCAAACAGGCAGAGGTCGTTGTACATATTGGTACTAACGACATAGGCAGGAAGGGGCATGAGGTCCTGCAGCAGGAGTTCAGGGAGCTAGGCAGAAAGTTAAAAGACAGGACCTCTAGGGTTGTAATCTCGGGATTACTCCCTGTGCCACGTGCCAGTGAGGCTAGAAATAGGAAGATAGAGCAGCTAAACACGTGGCTAAACAGCTGGTGTCGGAGGGAGGGTTTCCGTTATCTGGACCACTGGGAGCTCTTCCGGGGCAGGTGTGACCTATGTAGGAAGGATGGGTTGCATCTAAACTGGAGAGGCATAAATATCCTGGCCGCGAGGTTTGCTAGTGTCACACGGGAGGGTTTAAACTAGTATGGCAGGGGGGTGGGCACGGGAGCAATAGGTCAGAAGGTGAGAGCATTGAGGGAGATCTAGGGAATAGGGACAGTGGGGCTCTGAGGCAGAGGTGGCCTGAAGTGCATATGTTTTAATGCAAGAAGTATTACGGGTAAGGCAGATGAACCTAGAGCTTAGATTAGTACTTGGAACTATGATGTTGTTGCCATTACAGAGACCTGGTTGAGAGAAGGGCAGGATTGGCAGCTAAACGCTCCAGGATTTAGATGTTTCAGGCGGGATAGAGGGGGATGTAAAAGGGGAGGCGGAGTTCCGCTACTGGTTAGGGAGAATATCACAGCTGTACTGCAGGAGGACACCTCAGAGGGCAGTGAGGCTATATGGGTAGAGATCAGGAATAAGAAGGGTGCAGTCACAATGTTGGGGGTTTACTACAGGCCTCCCAACAGCCAGCGGGAGATAAAGGAGCAGATAGGTAGACAGATTTTGGAAAAGAGTAAAAACAACAGGGTTGTGGTGATGGGAGACTTCAACTTCCCCAATATTGACTGGGACTCACTTAGTGCCAGGGGCTTAGACGGGGCGGAGTTTGTAAGGAGCATCCAGGAGGGCTTCTTAAAACAATATGTAGACAGTCCAACTAGGGAAGGGGCGGTACTGGACCTGGTATTGGGGAATGAGCCCGGCCAGGTGGTAGAAGTTTCAGTAGGGGAGCATTTCGGGAACAGTGACCACAATTCAGTAAGTTTTAAAGTACTGGTGGACAAGGATAAGAGTGGTTCCAGGATGAATGTGCTAAATTGGGGGAAGGCTAATTATAACAATATTAGGCGGGAACTGAGGAACATAGATTGGGGGCGGATGTTTGAGGGCAAATCAACATCTGACATGTGGGAGGCTTTCAAGTGTCAGTTGAAAGGAATTCAGGACCGGCATGTTCCTGTGAGGAAGAAGGATAAATACGGCAATTTTCGGGAACCTTAGATAACGAGAGATATTGTAGGCCTCGTCAAAAAGAAAAAGGAGGCATTTGTCAGGGCTAAAAGGCTGGGAACAGACGAAGCCTGCGTGGAATACAAGGAAAGTAGGAAGGAACTTAAGCAAGGAGTCAGGAGGGCTATAAGGGGTCACGAAAAGTCATTGGCAAATAGGGTTAAGGAAAATCCCAAGTCTTTTTACACGTACATAAAAAGCAAGAGGGTAGCCAGGGAAAGGGTTGGCCCACTGAAGGATAGGCAAGGGAATCTACGTGTGGAGCCAGAGGAAATGGGCAAGATACTAAATGAATACTTTGCATCAGTATTCACCAAAGAGAAGAAATTGGGAGATGTTGAGCCTGGAGAAGGGTGTGTAGATAGCCAGGGTCACATTGAGATCCAAAAAGACGAGGTGTTGGGCGTCTTGAAAAATATTAAGATAGATAAGTCCCCAGGGCCTGATGGGATCTAACCCAGAATACTGAAGGAGGCTGGAGAGGAAATTGCTGAGGCCTTGACAGAAATCTTTGGATCCTCACTGTCTTCAGGTGATGTGCCGGAGGACTGGAAAATAGCCAATGTTGTTCCTCTGTTTAAGAAGGGTAGCAAGGATAATCCAGGGAACTGCAGGCCGGTGAGCCTTACTTCAGTGGTAGGGAAATTACTGGAGAGAATTCTTCGAGACAGGATCTACTCCCATTTGGAAGCAAACGGACGTATTAGTGAGAGGCAGCATGGTTTTGTGAAGGGGAGGTCGTGTCTCACTAACTTGATAGAGTTTTTCGAAGAGGTCACAAAGATGATTGATGCAGGTAAGGCAGTGGATATTGTCTATATGGACTTCAGTAAGGCCTTTGACAAGGTCCCTCATGGTAGACTAGTACAAAAGGTGAAGTCACACGGGATCAGGGGTGAGCTGGCAAGGTGGATACAGAACTGGCTAGGTCATAGAAGGCAGAGAGTAGCAATGGAAGGATGCTTTTCTAATGGGAGGGCTGTGACCAGTGGTGTTCCACAGGGACCAGTGCTGGGACCTTTGCTGTTTGTAGTATATATAAATGATTTGGAGGAAAATGTAACTGGTCTGATTAGTAAGTTTGCAGACGACACAAAGGTTGGTGGAATTGCGGATAGCGATGAGGACTGTCAGAGGATACAGCAGGATTTAGATTGTTTGGAGACTTGGGCGGAGAGATGGCAGATGAAGTTTAATCCGGACAAATGTGAGGTAATGCATTTTGGAAGGTCTAATGCAGGTAGGGAATATACAGTGAATGGTAGAACCCTCAAGAGTATTGAAAGTCAAAGAGATCTAGGAGTACAGGTCCACAGGTCACTGAAAGGGGCAACACAGGTGGGGAAGGTAGTCAAGAAGGCATACGTCATGCTTGCCTTCATTGGCCGGGGCATTGAGTATAAGAATTGGCAAGTCATGTTGCAGCTGTATAGAACCTTAGTTAGGCTACACTTGGAGTATACTGTTCAATTCTGGTCGCCACACTACCAGAAGGATGTGGGGGCTTTAGAGAGGGTGCAGAAGAGATTTACCAGAATGTTGCCTGGTATGGAGGGCATTAGCTATGAGGAGCGGTTGAATAAACTCGGTTTGTTCTCACTGGAACGAAGGAGGTTGAGGGGCGACCTGATAGAAGTCTACAAAATTATGAGGGGCATAGACAGAGTGGATAGTCAGAGGCTTTTCCCTGGGGTAGAAGGGTCAATTACTAGGGGGCATAGGTTTAAGGTGAGAGGGGCAAGGTTTAGAGTAGATGTACGAGGCAAGCTTTTTACACAGAGGGTAGTGGGTGCCTGGAACTTGCTACCGGAGGAGGTGGTGGAAGCAGGGACGATAGTGACATTTAAGGGGCATCTTGACAAATACATGAATAGGATGGGAATAGAGGGATACGGGCCCAGAAAGTGTTGAAGACTGTAGTTTAGTCGGGCAGCATGGTCGGCACGGGCTTCGAGGGCCGAAGGGCCTGTTCCTGTGCTGTACGTTTCTTTGTTCTTTGTACTGAAATATTGCCATCCCTAGTTGCCCTTCAGAAGGTGGTGGTGAGTTGCTTTCTTGAACCGCTGCAGTCCCTGAGGTGTACATACACCCAGTGCTGTTAGGTAGGGAGTTTCAGGATGTTGTCCCAGCGAAGGTGAAGGAACGGCGATTATTTCCAAATCAGGATGGTGAGTGACTTGGAGGGGAACCTCCAGGCGGTGAGGTTCCCAGGTATCTTCTGCTCTTGTCCTTCTAGATGGTAGTGAGCATGAGTTTGGAAGGTGTGGTCTATGGAACTTTGGTGAGTTACTGCAGTCTATCTTGCAGATGGTTACACACGGCTGTCACTGTTTGTCGGTGGTGGAGGGTTTGAATGTTTGTGGAAGGGGGAGCAATCAAGCGGACTGCTTTGTCCTGGATGGTGTTGAGCCTCTGGAGTGTTGTTGGAGCTGCACTCATCCAGGCAAGTGGAGAGTATTCCATTATACTCCTGACTTGTGCCTTGTAGATGGTGGGCAGGCTTTGGAGGGCTCAGGAGGTGAGTTACTCATCATAGGATTCCTCGCCTTTGACCCGCCCTGGTAGCCACAGTATTAATGTCGCTAGTCCAGTTAATGGTAACCTGCAGGATGTTGATTGGGGGTAATTCAGCGATGGTAATACCATTGAATGTCAAGAGGCGGTGGTTAAATCCTCTCTTGTAGGAGATGGTAATTGCCTGGCACTTGTGTGGCGTGAATGTAACTTGCCATTGTCAGCCCAAGCCTGGATATTGTCCATGTCTTGCTGTATTTGGACATTGACTGCTTCATTATCTGAGTAGTCATGAATGGTGCTGAACATTATGCAGTTATCTGCAAGCATCCCCAATTCTGACCTTATGATGGAAGGGAGGTCATTGATGAAGCATCTGAAGATGGTTGGGCCTAGGGAACTACCCTGCGGAACACCTGCAGGGATGTCCTGGAGTTGACATGATTGACCTCCAACCACCGCAGCCATCTTCCTTTGTGCCAGGTATGACTCCAACCAGCAGAGAGTTTCCCCCCCCCCGATTCCCATTGACTCCAGGCATCCTTGATGCCATACTTGGTCAAATGCTGCTTTGATGTCAAGGGCAGTCACTCTCACCTCACCTCTGACATTTAGCTCTTTTGTCCATATTTGAACCAAGGCTGTGTTAATTTACAATTAAACTGGTCACAGAAGGCTAAAACTGCTACTTTTTTAAAGAATGATAATAATAATCATCATCATCATCGCTTATTGTCACACGTAGGCTTCAATGAAGTTACTGTGAAAAGCCCCTAGACGCCGCATTCTGGCGCCTGGTCGAGGAAATTTATATTCAAAGAACACCAATCAACCCGGAAAGGAGCTAAAGTAAACTATGGAGTCTCATGCCTACACGTGGTTGGGTAACTCTTAAGAGATTTTTATTTTTCTTACTTTTCCTTTTTTGTTCTGAATCCAATCTTTATTTTCCTCTCTTTCTTTACTGGAATTTTCCCATTTCCTTCTTTGTTGTTCATGTAGATTGAGAATAGATGACAATTAGTCCTGTTGTCCAATGTTCCAAATCAACATTTTGCTCTTCATGCTGTTAGCAGCTCACACTTCCAGCAACTTACGGGACAAACGTTTGAGGGAAAATGTCCCCTCTTCCCGCCCCCACCCCAAGCAAAATCTGGACCAAATGATGAAAACGACTTGCTTAGAAGCGGTGTTCAAAGAAGGCTAGGTTTAATCTGTATAACAAAATTCTTGAACATTTCTTAAATGTTTTCTTTTGATTCATTAATACTATATATATATTGATAATTCTGGAAAAAGTGGTCAACAATTCTTGACCTAATGTAATATATGCAAATTTTGAATAAAATGTAATTGGTTAACAAATACAAAGCCAACATTGGCAACATTGCAATCCTGACCTCAAACGTACTTTTGTTTACAATATGCTGATATCCAATACAATAGGCAAATTAGTGGGACTCATGTGGTTTTGACAAAACTATGACTTTCTCACGCTTGAATGGTTGTTAGGCCAGAACTAATGTTATTTTTAGGGCAAAGTTAGCAGGGAACTCTAAGCAATTTAACTTTTAAATAAAGTTCAGATTTTTAAAAATTAATTACTCAGACAAGGTTTATTGGAAAGTAAGCATAGAACACTAATGACTAAACTACTTGCTTTGCACATTCTTGTAACAGATCTGAGTACCCAAGGCAGACAGCACTCCCACCCACTACGAACATATGCATGAAGATCTGTCATTTCTAAACTAGGGCGGGAGCTGAAATTGTGCCCACTTTCCAATACAGAAGTATATGCCTAATCTGATCATTGTGGCGAAACACCAACATTAAAGAAATTGTGGGTTCTACATTTTTACTGAGGACTGCAGAAAGCAAAATGCTGCAAAGGGAACAATCTAAAAGAGTGGAGCATGAGATGGCAAAATTCCTGTACCTCATGAAGTGTAAGATGCTTTCCATCCTTCCTTTTGGAATCAAACCGTCCATATATTGCACTATATTTTCGGATTTCTTCTTCTTTGTGAGGGTCACCATCAGTCATGTCAAAGATGTGACTAATCATTTTTGCTAACTTCTTATTGGTTTTTAAAAATTCTTTCACTTCATTTCGGTCTGTTTTTGGAATACCTTGAATCAAACGCTCAACAGATTCTGTAATTGCAACAACTGCAGCGGCATCAAGAATTTCACCATTTTCTTTTGGCGAAGATGGAGACGCAGGATCAGCAGGGGAAAGACTCTGTTCACTCTCAGTAGTGGAATGCCCTTGCCAGAACCGTAGTTCACTGCAAATTTGCAGTGGTGAATTCCCTGCCACGCCAGACTTATTAACTCCCACTCCCTGACCACACATCGCTGTTAAGCATTTTGGAAACTTCACAGGAGGATCCCGGAGGTTACTGTTTCTTTCATTACTGTTAGAATGTGGCCCAGGAAAAGCAGCTGAGCTCTCAGATATTTTGTACAGTGGAATGCTGCTGACTGGGAGAGAGTTCAGGGGTTGATTGAAGACAGAGGGATTTGTCACCCAGTCTCTCAAAGCTTTTTGCAACCTCCTGACATGCAGAGGTTTGCTAGCCATGCCAACTAGTGCCATAATCTCCAAGAATTCCTCCTCCCCTGCTTCACAGAGCTGCTGTACGTCGTCTCCCCCTTGCTGAATGAAAGCATCATAATAAGACAAGAGATTGGCTCGCTGTAGAATGCGATAGAGTTGTAATTCACCAAGGGTCCTTGGTAAAGAAGCTGCCATGACCAAATGTAACACCTGTATTTAAAGAAAAATAAAAGTTGAAAGCCGTTTGTAGAATAAATGTCAGATGTTGGCTATTTACACAGTAAATTCTGAGATACATTCATACCACACTCCACCTCTGCTGACTGTAGGTGGCACGATACAGGCTCCTCTTGTTTGGAACACAAACATTCTCCAACGAATACAGCCTGATAACTTGCCCAGTTTTATGCTATACTACGATATGACTATTATGGAATTACCCAGGGGTGAAATAAATGTATTTATGGCATTTAAATTAATATTGCCCTTAAAGATGTAATAGCCTACTTGTGCCAATGAAGATTATTATTTTAGTGACATGTCCATTAATGTGAACTGCGAATGATATTTTCAATCTAAAAATTTTAAAGAATTTCTAATATGTTGCAATGAAAACTAAAAAAAAGAAATGGTAAGATTCTCTTCAAAAGGAAAATTGTGTGTGCTCCCTGAAATTTTTTTTTACGTTTGCGGTCTTATTTTTATCAAAACTGTATTGATGACAATATTGGCTGCGTTATTGAGGCAGCATTGAGGGAATTGCATTTTTCATTGTAAAATCATTAATTCAATGTGCTTCAGCACTCAAGCCATTTCAACAGTGCATGGTACAAACTAAGCAACTCCCAGTGTTTCAAAATGGTCCATATGCAGGTGTGGTAACAAAAGAAAATAAATGATGCTGGTAACTCCAGGATCCGTGCGAGTGTCTGAACAGGTTGCAGCAGGGCTACTGCAGGGAGTGTTAAATGGAGAAAATGGGAAAAGAGCTCCCAACAACTGGAGGCAAGTAGTTATCATCAAATTTTCATTTTTAAATCCAAGAGGCCCAGTGATACGTTATTAAAGTCTCAGTCAAAAACAATGATTGCATTTCTTTGCTGCTTAGTAAATATCAGCAATTAAACCCTTGATATTTTTCTTTATTTTTGGACACACAGGAAAAATAAATAGTCAACTTCCCCAAGCACATTATATAGGAACACGAGTAGACCATTCAGCCTCAGGCCTGCCCTGATTATCACCAATTAGCAGTGGAAATGGGTAGCAAAACATATATTAACTTGCTGATGATGAATTGGGAGTTTTACTTAAGAACCGCAGACAAAAGACACTATTTGTACTGTATCTATTTTTTGAATGCTCCTTCTCCAAGGGAAAAAATCAAATAGGCTCGCTACACTGGTCTGATATTTTCTTCCTTCTCTCCACCCTCCTAAAATATTTGCATCAGCCAATCCACTGTCTTCTGTTACCAAGATTACAAACCCCTTACCATACCACACTTTGATCTCACCAAAAGCTAAAACCAATGAGTCTCATTCAGTGGACATGTTTACTTCAGTGTCCACATAAATCCACATCAGGGATATACACCAGACATAAGCTCTATGATCAGGAGTTCTTATGAATAATGTTGTGTCCAATAAAATATTGCAGGCAAAGTGATGAACTTAAAAGTATTTTGTGAACATATATATATTCTAGTTGGAGCTGGAGATAAAACCAGAAAAAAATTCTATTTATTTAAGGCCCTTAAATAATTGATAGTCTTCTACCCTTTTCCAATCTACAAAAATATAAACTTCTCTTTTAAAGCATTATGTACAACACAATTAACAATAGGAGTCCATTGCCAGATTGTAAGACACTAAAGTGGTACAGTTCCTGTCGTCAATAACTATAGCAGAATACGTCAGATTACATTAGGCATTGTCAAACTCGGGGGCGCGACCCGCGGGTGGGTCGCGGGCGGATGTCGGGAGGGTCGCGGAGCCGCCCGTTCCTGATCGCGCAAATCTGCACGCAACAGCCGGCTGTTAATAACGCCGGCTGCAAGCGGCCTTCAAAACGGCCGCAACATGTAAAACAAATGCGGCCGCACTGCGCATGCGTGCCAGATCATCTGCGCGCATTCACAAAACTATGAGGCACTGACCAACCATCCAAACTGTTCATAGTTTTCAGTTTTTCCTGCATGTATAACTATATCATACAGTAAATTCACTTGCTAAAATGCACCTGATTTCTACCAGCTTTAAACTCCAATATACCATATGACACACTCCTATCCGCCACTGAACATGTGCCAGCATATTACCTTAAACCTTTTCATCCTCCTATCACCTTATTCTTTCCTACCTCTACAACCGCCATTATTTATTCTTTTGACTGATGTCCCCTCCTCTCCCCCACACATAAAAACCTTTTAACATACCAACTGCCTGAATTCTGCAATGCTCCATCCAGACAACTCCTCCTCCTACTTCTTTCCCCACCTTTAAAAACCTCTTTCTTTACGTCATGCTTGTTGATCAATTCAGCCTCCCAACTTTAGGTCATTATCCATATTGTAAATAGGCAAGTTACTGTTGCTATAATTTACTTATTTTACCAATTTTTTTATTCGTGCCAATTTAGAGCGGAAACACTGAAGGTCAGGCGCCTTTTTCCAACTAAAGTCAAATTTTTGGGCACATTTTACTTTGCAGGTTCTTCTACCTGTTCTCATTAAAAAGTGACAAGATCAGGGTTTATTTGGAATATATATTATTCTGACTTAAGTGAAACAGTTAATGTATAAACACTACTAAATCAATCTCCTGCGTTGATGTTGTACATAGGAACAGAAGAATGCAGACTTCAGGAGGCATGAGGTTAAAGGTTGGAGATAATAGAACCAGGGGTATAGACATTTCTGCAGCAGGGATCTCATAGTGTCAGTTGTTAGTTAAAATTTCCCCTGCACCCTTCATCTTAAAAACATTTTGCTCATGAAGATGCTGAAAGCATGAGTTGATGATGGTACAGTGGGTGAAACAGGGCACCTGTGACCCAAGAGAACAACCAACAGAGTAACGAAAGAGAAAATGCTGGAAAATCTCAGCAGGTCTGGCAGCATTTGTAGGGAGAGAAGAGAGCTAACGTTTAGAGTCCGATGACTCTTTGTCAAAGCTCTTTGTTTGGGAAATAAATACAGGGGGCAGTGAGATGCAGTGAATTCTATGTTAAACCATGTACAGAAAAAGCAATACACAAAGAAAAATAAAGATTTAATTGCGAAAAAGGAAAAACTAATTACATTTTAAAAATTGCCCAATAGCAAACCAAAAAAGGAATGGGATTCCATACCTCTGGTGCTTTCAATGCCAAAAAGGCTCATTGGTAGTCATCACTACTTCCTATACTGTATAGCAAAAGTATATGCACTTGCAAATTGCTCGCTTTTAATATCAGCATCAGTCTTGCACTCTCTTGAATTACTATGCAAATACAGCAACCTTTTTTTTCTTAATTGTTTTTATTAAAGTTTTTTTCAAACAGAATTTTTACATAACTAATAACAGAAAAATAAATGGAAAATATTTAACAAAACTAGGTGGCTGTCATCATGATACAAAAAGAAAATATACATTAAATAGACAGTTCCCCCACCTGAGCCTCCCCCCCACACCCTCCTCACCCCCCCTTCCCCGACGCCCCCTCCCACCCCCCTCTTCCCCGAACCCTCTGATCCCCCCTCCCCATCCACCCCCCCCGACCCACCCCCCTCCTCCTCCCCCGCCCCCCCCCCCCCGATTGCTGCTGCTGATGACATTTTACCGCTCCCCTAGAAAGTCAAGGAAAGGTTGCCACCGCCGGGAGAACCCCAGCAAGGACCCTCTCAAAGCAAACTTTATTCACTCCAGGCTGAGGAACCCAGCCATGTCACTAACCCAGGTCTCCACACTCGGGGGTTTCGGGTCTCTCCGCATTAACAAGATCCATCTCCGGGCTACCAGGGAGGCAAAGGCCAACACCTCGGCCTCTTTCACTTCCTGCACTCCCGGATCCTCCGACACTCCAAATATCGCTATTGTTGGACTCGGCTTCACCCGCGTGTCCAAAATCCTGGACATAGCCCTCGCAAAGCCCTGCCAGAATTCTTTTGAGCACCGGGCATGCCCAGAATATATGGACATGGCTCGTCGGACTCCCTGAACACTTCGCACACCTGTCCTCCACCCCCAAGAACTTGCTCATTCTCATCGTCGTCAAGTGAGCCCGGTGTACCACCTTAAACTGATTAAGCTGAGCCTGGCACATGATGAGGAAGAATTCACCCTGCCCAGGGCATTAGACCACAGGCCCTCATCTAGCTCCTCCTCCCACTTGCCCTTCAGTTCCTCCACTGAGGCTTCCTCCGCCTCCTGCAGCTCTTGGTAGATGTCCAACACCTTCCCCTCTCCTACCCAGATGCCAGACACCACCCTGTCCTGTATCCATCGAGGGGGTAGCAACGGAAATGTCCCCACCTGTTTTTTGAGAAAGTCGCGGACTTGGAGGTATCTGAAGGCATTTCCCGGGGGTACGATGAACTTCTCCTCCAGCGCCTTCAAGCTAGGGAAAGTCCCATCTATAAACAGGTCTCCCATCCTTCGAATGCCTGCCCTATGCCAGCCTTGAAACCCCCCGTCTATCTTGCCCGGAGCAAATCTATGGTTGTTCCGTATCGGGGTCCAAACTGAGGCCCCCTCTTCCTTCCTGTGCCATCTCCACTGACCCCAGACCCTCAGTGCCGCCGTCACCACCGGGCTTGTGGTGTATCGTGCTGGCGAGAACGGCGGCGGTGCCATTAGTGCCCCTGGGCTGGTGCCTTTGCATGACGACGCCCCCACGCCGACCCCTCCTCCATTATTAATTTTCTAATCATGGCCACATTAGCCGCCCAATAGTAGCTACAGCGGTTCGGCAGTGCCAACCCCCCCCCCCCTTTAGCTACAGAAGTTCGGTAGTGCCAACCCCCCCCCCCCCCCCCCCCACGGCTGCGCTCCAAAAACAGTCTTTTAACTCGCGGGGTCTTGTTTGCCAACACAAATCCTGTGATAATCCTGTTCACCCGCTTGAAGAAGGATTTGGGGATGAAGATGGGAAGGCACTGAAAAACAAACAGGAATCTGGGGAGAACTGTCATCTTCACAGTCTGCACCCTTCCCGCCAGGGAAAGCGGGAGCATATCCCACCTTGTAAAGTCTCCCTCCATCTGCTCTACAAGCCAAGATAGATTGAGCCTGTGCAGGGTATCCCAGTTCCTAGCCACCTGTATACCTAGGTAACGAAAGCTTCTCTCCGCCGTCTTGAGCGGGAGCTCCCCCAGTCTCTCCTCCCAACCCCTAGCGTGGATCACAAACTGCTCACTTTTCCCCACGTTCAACTTGTACCCAGAGAAGCTCCCAAAGTCCCTTAGGATCTGCATGACCTTCCCCCATCCTCTCTGGCGGGTCCGAAAAAACAATAGCAGGTCGTCTGCGTAGAGGGAAACCCGGAGCTCCCCCCCCCCACCCCGGACCAGCCCCCTCCAGTTCCTTGAAGTCCTCAGCGCTATGGCCAATGGCTCAATTGCCAGGGCAAACAGTAGCGGGGATAGGGGGCACCCCTACCTCGTCCCTCGATGCAGTCTAAAATACTCCGACCTCAGTCGGTTCATGGATACACTTGCTATGGGAGCCTGATACAGTATCTTGACCCACCCTATGAATCTCTCACCAATTCCAAACCTACCTAACACTTCCCACAGGTACTCCCATTCCACCCGGTCAAAGGCTTTCTCGGAATCCATTGCAGCCACTACTTCTGCGTCCCATCCTTCTGAGGGCATCATGATAATATTCAGCAGCCTCCTCACATTTGTGTTCAATTGCCTGCGCTGGACGAAACCCGTCTGGTCCTCCCCAACTCCCGGGACGCAGTCCTCTATTCTGGTAGCCAAAATGTTTGCCAGCAATTTGGCATCCATATTCAGGAGCGATATCGGCGTGTAGGACCCACATTGAAGTGGATCCTTCTCCCGCTTCAAAACGAACGAGATCAATGCCTGCGACAGCGCCGGGGGGAGGGTTCCTCTCTCCTTTGCCTCGTTAAAGGTTCTTAGCAGGAGTGGGCTCAGTAGCTCCGAGAATTTCTTATAAAATTCTACAGGGAAGCCGTCCAGACCCGGGGTCTTGCCCGACTGCATACCTGCTAGGCCCTTAACTATCTCCTCCAACTCAATCGGGGCCCCCAGACCCTCCACCAGCTCTTCGTCCACCCTTGGGAACCTCAATTGATCCATAAATTGCTTCATCCCTTCCCCTCCCCTCGGGGGTTCAGACTCGTACAGTTTACAATAAAACTCCTTGAAGACTTCATTGATCTTCTCTGGGCCCAAGACCATATTACCTTCCTTATCCCACACTTCCCCGATCTCCCTGGCCGCCTCTCTCCTGTGAGGTTGGTGTGCCAGCATCCTGGGGGGGGGGGGGCATACTTGCTTTCTCCCCATACTCGTAGACTGCCCCTTTCACCTTCCTCAGCTGTGCCTCCGACTTCCCAGTGGTCAGCAAATTGAACTCCGCCTGCAATCTCCGGTGCTCCTTTAGCAGCCCCTCCTCGGGGGCCTCCACGTACTTCCTGTCTACTCTAAGTATCTCTCCCACCAGCCTCTCCCTCTCCCTCTTCTCTCTGTGGGACCTAATAGAAATTAACTCCCCTCTGATAACCGCCTTCTTAGCCTCCCAAACCGTTGTTGCTGTTACCTCCCCTGTGTCATTTGTTATCACATAGTTTTGGATGCTCCTCCTTATCCGCCCACACACCTCTTCATCCGCTAGCAGTCCCACATCCAGTCTCCAGAGAGGGCACTTCCCTCATTCCGCCCCCAGTCACAAGTCCACCCAGCGCGGGGCATGGTCCGAGACCGCAATGGCCGAACACGCGACCCCCTCCACCCTCGGGATTAACGCCCTGAACACAAAAAAGTCAATCTGCGAGTAGACTTTGTGGACGTGGGAGAAAAAGGAGAACTCCTTCGCCCTTGGTCGCACGAATCTTCATGGGTCCACGCCCCCCATCTGATCCATGAACTCCCTCAGGGCCCTGGCCACCGCCGGTCTCTTTCCCGACCTGGACTTACACCGGTCCAGTGTCGGATCCAGGACAGTGTTAAAGTCCCCCCCCCATGATCAAGTTACTTGACTCCAAGTCCGGGATTTTACCCAACATGCGCCTCATGGATTCCACGTCATCCCAGTTCAGGGCATAAACGTTCACTAACACCACCCGGGCCCCCTGCCACTCACCATTATGTACCTGCCCCCCTTGTCCACCACAATACTCCTTGCCTCGAATGTCACCCGTTTACTAACCAGAATTGCCAACCCTCTGGTCTTTGAGTCTAGCCCCAAATGGAACACCTGGCCCACCCATCCCCTCCTTAACCTCGTTTGGTCAGCGAGTTTTAAGTGCGTCTCCTATAGCATGGCCACGTCCACCTTTAATCCCTTTAAATGCGAGAACGCGTCCTCTTGACCGGTCCGTTCAGACCCCTCACATTCCACGTGATCAGCCTGGACGGGGGGGTTGAACCCCCCCCCTCCCTGCCGACTAGCCATCTCCCTTTTTCGGCCAGCCACGTGCCCGTGCCCCCCGCTTGCTCCAGCCCTCCTGCCGGAGGCCCCCCCAACCCGACTCTCCATCCGTCCCCAACAGTTGGCTCCCCTTCAGTCAGCAAAGCAGCGCCCCACCCCCCTAACCCCCCAATCCCAACCCCCCCCCCCCTGCTAAGCACCCGCTTAGCACTGATTCCCCCCCCCCCCCCCATTACGCTTCGTAAATCAGCTGACCCATGCTGACCCCGGCCGCTCCTGCCTCTATCTCCAAACTTACTATTGTCTCCTCCTTCGGGCCCCCAACCCTCCCTCCCCCACAGGGTAAGCCCCCCTCCCCACAGGGTAAGAGAGCAAGAGCCATCCAGATTCTTCCCGTGCAACGAAAAACGCAACCCGGGTGTTACCCCGCCCCCTGAGAGAAACACAGAAAAAAAAGATAAAACCGCAGAAAAGAAAAGCGAACAACTTAAATTCTACCACCAATCTTACATTAGGCCAACAACCGGTTTCACATCCCCGCCAGAGTGTTTCACCCACGTGCAGCGGCCCCTTAGTTTGAGTCCAGCTTTTCATGCTTAATAAATGTCCACGTCTCGTCCGGCGTATCAAAGTAATGGTGCCTGTCCTGGTACGTTACCCAAAGCCTCGCCGGATGCAGGAGCCCAAACTTCACCCCTTTGCTGTGCAGGACCGCCTTAGCCCGGTTGAATCCCGTATGCCTCTTAGCCAGTTCAGCTCCCAAGTCCTGGTATATGCGAATCTCGCCCTTCACCCACTTACTGCTCCGCTCCTTCTTTGCCCAACGCAAGACACGCTCCCTGCCTGTGAAGCAGTGGAACCTTATCACCATCGCCCTCGGTGGTTCGTTCGCCCTAGGCTTCCTTGCGAAGACTCTGTGCGCCCTGTCCAGTTCCAAGCGCCGCGCGGGAAGGCCCCCGCGCCCATCAACGTCCCCAGCATTGTAGTCACATACGTGCTCGCATCCACCCCCTCCGCACCTTCAGGGAGGCCCAGAATCCGCAGGTTGTGACTCCTAGACCTATATTCAAGGTCATCCAGTCTCTCCTGCCATCTCTTTTGTAGGGCCTCGTGCGCCTCCACTCTGACCGCCAGGCCCAGGATCTCATCCTCATTATCAGATACCTTCCTCTCCACCTCTTTAATCGCCTTCTCCTGCACCTTCTGAGTCTCCATCACCTTTTCCATGGAGGCCTTCATAGGGGCCAGCATCTCCGTTTTCAGCTCTGCGAAGCAGCTTCTCGGAAACTCTTGCTGCTCTCTTGACCACTGGGCCCACGCTGCTTAGTCCGCACCGGCCGCCATTTTGTCCTCCTGGACCTGCTCCACTCGCTTCCCCGCAATCGCTCTTTTAACGGCCCAGCTCCTGGTTTCCTCCATACAGCAGTGGGGGGAACCTCTCCAGCGTCCTTTGCCACGCCAGGAATCACTGCCAAAGTGCCGTTGCCGCTCCGTTTAAAGGCCCAAAACTCCGATCCCGGCGGGAGCTGCCGTGTGCGCGACCTATTCGGACATGGCCGCTACCGGAAGTCGCAAATACACCAACTTCACAGCAAATGTAAAATATTGGGTTGAATTGCAGGGGGAATTGGGTGGGGATGGCTAGGGGCAGGAACTCAATGTCTTCCATGAAATCTAGCCCAATGTTTCGAAAACGTTAGCAATGCAGCGCAATTCGCATCATGTTTTGGATATTGGTATTTAATCTGTGCATTTTCCCCATGCCCAAAGCTCCAATACCATTCATGCAAAAACAACAATAAATGTTATTAGCCTCATCATTATTTTGACATCAAAATCTGGTCCAGAAGTTTAAAATATATTCAGGCCCCATATGAAAGTAATATTTATGCCTTTCTTTTATATAATACTTTAATGTTATATTATTTATAGGGTTGACAATTAATTGCAGTTAATATATGGTGATTAATACATTGACAATTGATGATTCTATTTCTATCTCAGTAATTGTGGAAGTTAGGGAAATACAGGGTTTCGAAAAAGAGACTTTTTCTAAAACTTTAGCTTTCAAACACCATATAACCGTTCTTTTGTTTTCAAATGTAAAATGATTTTAGTTTAGCTGATGATGAATCCTCTGGTGCACGACCTTGCCGTGACTGTTTCACAGCTGTTCAACTCTTAGTGGTGGGATGTGTAGGATTAGATGTTGAGAAAATGAACATAAAGGAATCTGTCAGTCAGGGAGCATTAAGAGTTTGCCATTTGATGGGATTTTTTTTCCCCAAACTATCTCCAATTGCCTTTGGGGAGGTGGTGCTGAGCCACCTTATTGACAACTGAATGGCTTGCTGGGTCATTTCCGAGGGCAGTTAAGAGTTGTGCGGTGGGTGGCAGGAAAGATGAGGTGGTGTTATTCCAGGTTGGGTAACGGTTCAGATGCCAGTTTCATTGTGTACGGTAGGGTAAATGGGGCAAATCAGATAGGGAGCCAGCCTTGGAAAAAAAGTTAAAAGTGGAAAGTAGGACAAATAATTACAAATTTAATTTAGGTTATATGGAACAATATTTACCAGAAAGCACACAAGAAGGAAATAAATTAAAGCATTATGGAAAGAAGCCACTAAAAGTGGAATATTTGTGAATGGTAAATTTACCTTTAAAAATGTCTTGACAATTCATTAAAGAAAAAGACAGTTACTTGTACACGCGGTCAGAGTTCCCTTATCTTTCACAATGAACAATTCACTTTTTGAATTTTCCATGTAATTCAATGTAATAATAGCATCAGTAATAAAAACTTAAATCAGATGGATGCAATAAATGCATCAATCAAATGTGATTAAAACAAAGATGATTAGATTAAACATTTTAATCAAAACATTAAATCACCAATTAGGTTTTTAATTATTGAACAGTCCTAATAGTGCAACATCAAGACAAAGCATTTGGCGGACAGGGTTAATTCCAGCAAATAATTTTTTCCTGAGCAGAGGTCGAGGCACTGGGAGACACAGGATTGAGGTGGCTATAGCATAATCATTGTGGAAAGGGTGATAGAAAAAGTTGTATCCATATAAGCTTAACTGTGTTAAATAAAAAGTGGCAAGTAGGTTGTGAGCAGGAAGCATATGCATACAAGTTTTGATTTTTATATCCTTAGATATTATCCAACTTTCAAAAATTTCACACACCTTTAGAAAAACACTCCTGCTAATTGATATTGGATGTTACCTGCATACTTTGTTAAAATAAGCATCAAAAGTATTTATGCATGTAAACATGTGACATCTAGTGTCAAAAAGGACTTTGTTGTAATTATTATAAGAAAAACAACGAGCAAGAGCTAGGGACTAAATTCTCCCCTCTAGTTTGAGGTGTTTATGCCATGCATGTACGCGCTCAATATTAAGCTGCAGCTCAAGAACACTGTTCATTTTCCAGTTCACAGGCTGGAAATATAATAGACTAATTAAAAACAGAAAAATACAGGTTGATTTAAGACAATTTTACACTTTTCTGTACTTTTTGCAACATCATCACCTTTGATTTACAAGTGAACATAAGGCAATGCTGAAGATCTCTGCATCATGTTCATTTTCTTCAAGCTGCACTGGTGCCCACTATACATGTCCAGTGAGCAACGACAGCTTGACGGCTCACTGCTATATTTGCACCAGTCTCTGGCTATATGGGAAGATCAGTAAACCTGGTCATTTAGTTACTTTTGTAAGCCAATTTGCATCCCCTCCCTCTCCTGAAGAAATGAGCTCAGTCTAAGTCTGTCCTCAACCAACATTCACTCGTACATATTTCAGCAGGGATAACTGGAAAGCGAAGAGAAATTAAAATCCCCCTCCCTTGCCCAGGGGCACTACAGGATGATTAAAATACTCCTACTGCCAGCTGAGATCAGCAATTTCAGCGCTAACTATTCAATCAAAATCCTTTTGGACCGCACAGCTCACTTTCAGGTTATGCCATCGGGTGCAAGGTACTTTTTGGTGTCGATCAAAATTGTATCATCGGCGGCCATTTGATTCACTGTTTCTGTGCCAGTGCCACCTCCAACTAGAACTATCCACTCCAATCCTATTTTCCCCAAGAGAGAGATTCAAACAAGTCTGGTTGGCATTCATTGCAATAAGCAGGGATATTCAGACCCAAATTGTACAAGCAACCTTCTCTTGCCACTTTATTTGGAACACCAGCCTCAATTATTGAATACACAATATTTGCAACACAGTTAAGGGATGGTAGGAACTAACTGGTGATTTAGATACAGGTTAACCAACATCTAATTTCAAGTTTTCACGGCAACTGAAGAGGACAGTGAATTCAGCTTCTTCGGCACAATGACACCAAGCAGCTGCCCACTATGCACAGGACCCCTGTCACACGCTGGACCTGTCTGACAAAAAGAAAAGGAGGCACCACACCGCCTTCAGTCGCCGCTCCGGGCTTCAGCCTCTCCCACACTTTGATCTTCTGAAGTCTGAATATTTTCTCACCAAATCTCAAACAGACCAAGACTCAATTCTATGCAGATGAATTGAAATTTCCTGATCACCTCTTAACTTTGCTTCGCTCCACGGAGTGAGAGAACACACAAGAGGGGTAGGTGGGTGGGATTTTAAAGAGCCCCCCCCACCCCCCCCCCCACCAATGGAGTGAGAAACGCCACAAGAGGTGGGTGGGATTTTAAAGAGCCCCCACCCACCCCCCCACACACACACACACACACAGTGACTCCTGTGGCTCTGGGAAGAGTTATATAAGAAAACTAATGGAAAAGAGCGGAGTGTGTGTGACATTATATGGGTTTTGCGGTAGCAATGCAACTACTTTAAACAAGTAGTGCGCAGATTGAACACGTGACATATGTTGAATTTCACGCGCGCAGACTGTATTTAGTTTTTTAAAAACATTTGAATTAAACCTGATTCAGTCGATTCTGCCATCAAATTCACCCCCTCCCCTCTCTCGCACTACTGCAGCTCTCACGCCTACTTGAGTCCAGAGTATTGGAGCTCTTTGGGAATCACCCACATGAAATACGAAATCCACCCTCTCCTTCCGGCAGAAAAGGACCGCACAGGCCGGATGGGGGGGGGGGATAAGTAAATATTTTAAACTCTGTCCCACACAAAAAAATAATACATCGCCCCTCCATACCGGCGTACAGTCAATGTTATCTTGTGTATCAAGTAAGAAATGACAGCAAGAGAGAGACCCATGTGCAGTGAATTCACTGCAGAATGACGGCCAGAACCTTACCTGGTGCTATGAGCGCTGCCGGCCGCCCTCCCTCACTCAGCGTGTTCTTCCGTGTCTCAATTGCGTTAATCTGGAGCAAAGTGCAGAACTTTTTCTCGCTGTGTCCCAGTCAGGACAGGACTGACAGGAGCGGGGGCTGACCGCACCAATACTCGGGGGGGGGGGGGGGGGGGGGGTGGGGGGGAGGAGAGAGAGTTGGTCGGGGGGGGGAGGAGAGAGAGTTGGTCCGGGGGTGGGGGGGAGGAGAGAGAGTTGGTCGGGGGGGGGTGGGGGGGAGGAGAGAGAGTTGGTCGGGGGTGGGGGGGTGGGGGGGAGGAGAGAGAGTTGGTCGGGGGGGGGGGGGTGGGGAGGAGAGAGAGTTGGTCGGGGGGGGGGGGGGTGGGGGAGGAGAGAGAGTTGGTCGGGGGGGGGGGGGGGGAGGAGAGAGAGTTGGTCGGGGGGGGGGTGGGGAGGAGAGAGAGTTGGTCGGGGGGGGGTGGGGGGGAGGAGAGAGAGTTGGTCGGGGGGGGTGGGGGGGAGGAGAGAGAGTTGGTCGGGGGGGGTGGGGGGGAGGAGAGAGAGTTGGTCGGGGGGGGAGGAGAGAGAGTTGGTCGGGGGGGGGGGTGGGGGGGGGGGAGGAGAGAGAGTTGGTCGGGGGGGGTGGGGGGAGGAGAGAGAGTTGGTCTGGGGGGAGGAGAGAGAGTTGGTCGGGGGGGGGTGGGGGGGAGGAGAGAGAGTTGGTGGGGGGGGTGGGGGGGAGGAGAGAGAGTTGGTCGGGGGGGGTGGGGGGGAGGAGAGAGAGTTGGTCGGGGGGGGTGGGGGGGAGGAGAGAGAGTTGGGGGGGGAGAGAGAGAGTTGGGGGGAGAGAGAGAGTTGGGGGGGGGGAGAGAGAGAGTTGGGGGGGGGGGAGAGAGAGAGTTGGGGGGGGGGGAGAGAGAGAGAGTTGGGGGGGGGGAGAGAGAGAGAGTTGGTGGGGGGGGGTGGGGGGGAGGAGAGAGAGTTGGTCGGGGGGGTGGGGGGGAGGAGAGAGAGTTGGTCGGGGGGGGTGGGGGGGAGGAGAGAGAGTTGGTCGGGGGGGGGGGGTGGGGAGGAGAGAGAGTTGGTCGGGGGGGGGGGGGGTGGGGAGGAGAGAGAGTTGGTCGGGGGGGGGGGTGGGGAGGAGAGAGAGTTGGTCGGGGGGGGTGGGGGGGAGGAGAGAGAGTTGGTCGGGGGGGGTGGGGGGAGGAGAGAGAGTTGGTCGGGGGGGGGTGGGGGGGAGGAGAGAGAGTTGGTGGGGGGGGAGGAGAGAGAGTTGGTCGGGGGGGGGTGGGGGGGGAGGAGAGAGAGTTGGTCGGGGGGGGGTGGGGGGAGGAGAGAGAGTTGGTCTGGGGGGAGGAGAGAGAGTTGGTCGGGGGGGGGGTGGGGGGGAGGAGAGAGAGTTGGTGGGGGGGGGTGGGGGGGAGGAGAGAGAGTTGGTCGGGGGGGGTGGGGGGGGAGGAGAGAGAGTTGGTCGGGGGGGTGGGGGGGAGGAGAGAGAGTTGGGGGGGGAGAGAGAGAGTTGGGGGGGGAGAGAGAGAGTTGGGGGGGGGGGGAGAGAGAGAGTTGGGGGGGGGGAGAGAGAGAGAGTTGGTGGGGGGGGTGGGGGGGAGGAGAGAGAGTTGGTCGGGGGGGGGTGGGGGGGAGGAGAGAGAGTTGGTCGGGGGGGTGGGGGGGAGGAGAGAGAGTTGGTCGGGGGGGGTGGGGGGGGAGGAGAGAGAGTTGGTCGGGGGGGTGGGGGGGAGGAGAGAGAGTTGGTCTGGGGGGGTGGAGAGAGAGTTGGTCGGGGGGGAGGAGAGAGAGTTGGGGGGGGAGGAGAGAGAGTTGGTGGGGGGGGGGGAGAGAGAGAGAGTTGGTGGGGGGGGAGGAGTTGGTGGGGGGGGAGGAGTTGGTGGGGGGGGGGAGGAGTTGGTGGGGGGGGGGAGGAGTTGGTGGGGGGGGGGGGAGGAGTTGGTGTGGGGGAGCGGAGAAGAGTTGGTGTGGGGGAGCGGAGAAGAGTTGGGGGGGGGGAGCGGAGAAGAGTTGGGGGGGGAGCGGAGAAGAGTTGGGGGGGGAGCGGAGAAGAGTTGGGGGGGGGAGCGGAGAAGAGTTGGGGGGGAGCGGAGAAGAGTTGGGGGGGGGAGAGGAGAAGAGTTGGGGGGGGAGAGGAGAAGAGTTGGGGGGGTGGGGGAGAGGAGAAGAGTTGGGGGGTGGGGGAGAGGAGAAGAGTTGGGGTGGGGGAGTGGAGAAGAGTTGGGGGTGGGGAGTGGAGAAGAGTTGGGGGGTGGGGGAGTGGAGAAGAGTTGGGGGTGGGGGAGTGGAGAAGAGTTGGGGGGTGGGGGAGTGGAGAAGAGTTGGGGGGTGGGGGAGTGGAGAAGAGGTTGGGGGGTGGGGGAGTGGAGAAGAGTTGGGGGGGAGTGGAGAGAGTTGGGGGGAGTGGAGAAGAGTTGGGGGGAGTGGAGAAGAGTTGGGGGGGAGTGGAGAAAAGTTGGGGGGGGAGTGGAGAAGAGTTGGGGGGGGGAGTGGAGAAGAGTTGGGGGGGAGTGGAGAAGAGTTGGGGGAGTGGAGAAGAGTTGGGGGGAGTGGAGAGAGTTGGGGGGGAGTGGAGAAGAGTTGGGGGGGGGAGTGGAGAAGAGTTGGGGGGGGAGTGGAGAAGAGTTGGGGGGGGGAGTGGAGAAGAGTTGGGGGGGGAGTGGAGAAGAGTTGGGGGGGGGAGTGGAGAAGAGTTGGGGGGGAGTGGAGAAGAGTTGGGGGGGGGAGTGGAGAAGAGTTGGGGGGGAGTGGAGAAGAGTTGGGGGGGAAGTGGAGAAGAGTTGGGGGGAGTGGAGAAGAGTTGGGGGGAGTGGAGAGAGTTGGGGGGGAGTGGAGAAGAGTTGGGGGGAGTGGAGAAGAGTTGGGGGGGAGTGGAGAAGAGTTGGGGGGGAGTGGAGAAGAGTTGGGGGGGGAGTGGAGAAGAGTTGGGGGGAGTGGAGAAGAGTTGGGGGGAGTGGAGAAGAGTTGGGGGGGGTTGTGAGGAAGAGTTGGGGGGGAGTGGAGAAGAGTTGGGGGGGAGTTGGAGAAGAATTGGGGGGTGGGAGTGGAGAAGAGTTGGGGGGGAGTGGAGAGGAGTTGGGGGGGAGTGGAGAGGAGTTGGGGGGGAGTGGAGAGGAGATGGGGGGGGGAGTGGAGAAGAGTTGGGGGGAGTGGAGGAGTTGGGGGGGGAGTGGAGGAGTTGGGGGGGGAGTGGAGAAGAGTTGGGGGGGAGTGGAGAGAGTTGGGGGGAAGTGGAGAAGAGTTGGGGTGTGGAGAAGAGTTGGGGGGGATTGGAGAAGAGTTGGGGGGGAGTGGAGAAGAGTTGGTGGGGGGGATTGGAGAAGAGTTGGGGGGGAGTGGAGAAGAGTTGGTGGGGGGAGTGGAGAAGAGTTGGTGGGGGTGGAGAAGAGGTGGGGAGGTGGGGGGTGGAGAAGAGTTGGGGAGGTGGGGGGTGGAGAAGAGTTGGGGAGGTGGGGTGGAGAAGAGTTGGGGAGGTGGGGGGTGGAGAAGAGTTGGGGAGGTGGGGGTGGTGAAGAGTTGGGAGGTGGGGGGTGGAGAAGAGTTGGGGGGTAGGGGGTGGAGAAGAGTTGGGGGGGTGGAGAAGAGTTTGGAAGGTGGGGGGGGTGGAGAAGAGTTGGGGGGGGAGAAGAGTTGGGGGGGGGAGAAGAGTTGGGGGGGAGAGAAGAGTTGGGGGGAGGAGAAGGGGGAGAAGCGTTGGGGGGGGGGAAGAGTTGGGGGGGGGGGGAGAAGAGTTGGTTTGAGGGAGCGAGGCGATGCAGACAACCTCCTCAAATCCGGATTCTACTGTTGCATTTGGAGAGCGGGACGGACTCTCTCTCACCTTGCCCGCCGCAGCCCTTGATGTCTTCACTTGCGCCCGGGTCTTCGGGGGAACTGTGATTTAGATTTTTCTTCACCTACCCCTCCCCCCCACTCTCTTTTTTTAACCCCCCCCTCGCTCTCACTTTCCCCTGGTGTGTGTGTGAGAGTGAGTGTGTCTCTGTCAGCCTCCTCCCCCTCCGGCTTGTATGGGATATTCCGGTCTTGCTCATACTCACTCCCACACGGCCCAGCGTGACGCAGATCCTGGCGTGGGAGGACGCGGGCCGTGGGAGGCTGGTGGAAGGAATACCAAACATAACTAGTGTAGCGACAAAATGTAGTGAAGTCAGCCTGTTACCAGCTGAGCATTAGCTGCAGGGACTGCTTATCACTTCTATTTATAAGTCTCCCATTCTGTGAGAGTAAAACATATATACTCCTCGCTGCCGCGCGGTGTTTCTCGCAGGGGGTCGACCTGGTAACAGTGCACATGTGGTAACGCCTCTCAGGGGAAGGTCTGCTCCCCAAAGTGGGGTGGAGAGGGGAGGCACCCTCGTCATCGACTGACATGCAGTGTACGGTTCGTGTGCTCGTTAACTATCTGCACAGTCCCTTTCCACTGAGGCGACTTTGAACCCCATCTCCAGTGTGTTTTTCCACGTTTGTATTGGTAAACATTCCTCCCCCCCTCAAAAAAAAAGGAATGACATGGCTGCAGATCTTGGGAGCCTTAAAATGGGACGTATCCCATAATTAGATTGACGATGCCACAGTGCCGAAGTTTGGGCCAAGTTTTCAATACGGGGGTTTTAACAGATAACATGGAAGTTCTGCAATTTGCATCTCCAATTTGCTGTGTTCCGAACTTGGGTGGCGTTAAAAAAAAAACAGAAAATTGGCCATGGCCAGATGTATGCTGTCACACAGTTCAGAAGCATTTGAGCGCGTTTGTGTTACTCGAGATTATTCACCGGCTTGATATGACTTGAGCTTGCTTATCAGCCTCGTCGAGTGATCATCAAGATCTAGCTCTTTCTACATTGTGCTTCCTCCGTTTTTGACCATTTATCAGATAACAGGCGAAGAAACGCATAACACAAAACAGTACAACAAAAAAATGACCAACCTTATTCCGTTCCATAGCACTGGGGAAAACCGCCTCCTCTCAGTGACTGCACAGACTAAGCTTTTTGTAAAAAACATAGAAAGTTGAAACTAACTTGGCCAGCTCTCTTCAGTTGAAAACTGTGAGCCATAAGTTAGTGCCAATAATAGCATTTATTGGATATCTTGGTAAAAGTAAATAGTAGCACTGTTTCAAATCTATTTGTGAAACTATTGTGCAGTGCATTCGAGTCGAGATGGAGATGGTCCCTAATTTTAAGAATTGCATTTATCTTTGATATTTTGACTGCTCATGAGATTATGGTGGTTCCTTAGTGTAAATGTATGCATCACAAAGCTTTTTTTCTATTATTGTAATTCTCTGCTTAGCAATTACTGTACCTTCTCTGACTCAAGGGGGGAAATGTCCTATATTTATTATAAGTTTCAAAATTAAAAATGGAGAAAGTAATCAGATCAGAGATAGACAAACCACCAGGATCTGACGGTTTCCGCGCAGGATATTTAAATAAGTCCCCAAGGTATGAAACTAAGTAGGTAAAAAATTTATAAATAAACTGGTCACAATTTCCCCAAACTCTCTTGATTCAAGAGTTGTGTCTTTGGATTGGAAAATTGGCAAATACCACTATTTAAGAAGAGTAGAAAACATAAACAAGGAAATTGTAGGCCTTTTAATTTGTCTCTTGTAGGTAAGAAGTTTGTTTAAAAATCAGATGAGGGCAAGGTCAACATTTGTTGCCCATCCCTAATTGCCATTGGACTGAATGACTTAATACGCTATGTGAGTCAACCACATAGCTTTGGATCTGGAGTCACATGTAGCCAGATGAGCGTTCTCGACAACCAATAATAGTTTCATGGTCACCATTACTGAGACTAGCTTCCAATTCCAGATTTTAATTTTATAATTGAATTTAAATTCCAACAACTGTCATGGTGAGATTTGAATCTACTGTCAACACAGCATTAGAGCTGGATCTCTGAATTACTAGTCCAACTATGACACCATCTCCTCTTAATATCATAAGGGACAAAGTGGATGAATGTGAGTTGCTCAGATAGCCAACATAGATTTGTAAACGGTCAAGTCACGTCTAGCATGCCTAATAGAATTTTATGAGCTGTTAACTAATACATTTCCATATAAGAGATAGAACAACTTCCGGTGGCGACCATGGAGTGAGTGGTCGCATATTTGGCAGCTCCCACTCATGGTGGTCTTTCTGTGGCCTTTAAGCCGCTTTGTCGCAGGAATTTTGTCGGAAAAATATGCAGAAGAGGGTGACCCCTAGTTTATGGAGCTGCAGTCCAGAAATGCCCGGAAAAAAAGCGAACCGGTTGGTTGAGGCGAGCGAGAAGCAGACAGCTCATGCAGAGATGGAGGATGTACAGGGTCTGGCCCCATCGGCTCAGTGGTCAATGGACCAGTTGGTGAGCTTCCTGAATGAAAATTTCACCCAACTGCGGAAGGAAAGTTCAGAGGACCTGGCCCGGGCGGTGGACTCGATCAAGGCGGTGGTTGACCGCGTGGAGCCGAGACTGGAGGCCCAGGGACAGGTGATCAAGGGGCTGGAGGAGCAGGCAGGGGAGCAGGAGGCCCAGTCCACCTCGAGGGCAGCAGATATTGGGCTGATGCGCGATCAACAGAAGCGATCAGCAGAAGCTGCTTGGGGAAGGTGCATTCGACCGGCCTTTGGAGATGGATCGGGCCCACAGGGCGCTGATACGGAAATCCCGGGGTGGGGTGGGGGGGGGGGGGGGTGATTGCATCGGTTCCTGGACATGGAACGTATCATGAGGTGGGCCAGGCAGAGGAGGCAATGCACTTGGGGAGACATTGAGATCCGGGTGTACCAGGACCTGGGGGCAGAGTTGGCGAAGAGGAGGGCGAGCTTTAATAAGGTCAAGTTGGCCCTATACAAGAAGGGCGTAAAGTTTAGACTACTGTACCCGGCCCACCCACGGGGGCCGGGAGTTGTACTTTGGCTCGGCGGAGGAGGCAGCGGACTTTATGAAGGAGAATGGACAGGCAGGAGAAGGATGATTTTGAACTTTGATTGAGGAGATCTGAACTATATTGTGAAAAACTTTGTGTTAATGTTGTCTGGATTTTTTTTCGTTTTTTTCCCTCCGTTTTTTCGGTTCTGGTTGGGGTTAGGTCGGTATACTGTGCTTTGTTGAGGGATGAGGGGTGGACCTTTGTGCTCGAGCCTTGGGAGGGATTGTTTATTTGTTTTTACTTCTTTCCTTTGTTTTGACTGCACTCGGAGCGGGGTGGAGGGGAATCAGTGGGGGGGGGGGGGGTAGGATGCTAGGCGCCATCGGCGGGGCTGCCAGCTACCTGGGCTAGCTAGTTCACGGAAGCAAAGTGGGGGCTGAGCTGAAGACCGATGTTGAGGGGAGGATGGGGAGGGGGGATTGGGCAGGGGGGGATTAGACTTCTGACGGGGAGGGGACTTTCAAAGTGGAGGAGGATGACAGTGGTTGCCCGAGGGCGAGCCAGAGGAGGTGCGGGACATTGGCCGCAGACTCGCCGAGGAGAGCTTATGGTTGATTGGCAAGAAAGAAAAAAAAAGCGCAAACCGGCCGGACTGCACCCCCCCCCCCCCCACACGGCAGGAGAATGCGGGGACCAAGCCAGCGGCAGGGACTGACCGACCCCACCCCCCAACCCCCACGGCGGCGACCACGAGGCAGGCGACGGAACAAAAGAGGACTCCCGGCCCGACCAGAAGTCTCTCTCTCTCGACCCTCCTCGGTGTGTGGGTGAGTGAGAGAAAAAAAGAACTTCCCCTTTTTAAAAATATTTTGAAGAAAAACATTTTGAAAACTTTCTGAAAAAGACTCTTAAAGAGAAAGAACCTTTTTTTTTACATTTTTTGAAAAAGGAATTTAAGGGAGGGGGAAAAAAAGGGTTAAAGGAGAGAAGGGAGGGGGAAAGAAAAGAGGGGGGGGAAAGAGAGAAAAGGGGGAAGGGGAAGAAAAAAAGAAAAAAAAAATAATGCCAGGAGGGAGTCAAGGCAGAGGGAAAAGGGCATCACAAGCAGAAGGGGCCGTAGGCGAGCCAGCTCAGACGAGCGAAGCGGCGGAACGGAAAGTTCTCCGCAACAAAAAGAGCTGAGCGGACAGGAGCACTTTCCCCTTGGGCCAGGGGGGAACTGGAACTGGAAGGCAGCCTTTGCCGAGGCGCTGAGGGAACATCAGCAGGAAAACAAGGCAGAGGCCAGAGCAGACATGGAAGCTGCAGAGCAGGCAGCAATGGCCAAGGCCCTGGTGGAGGTGCAGCTCGCCCTGGGCAGAGCAGAGAAGAAACTGGAAGCCCAAGAGGCGACCAATAAGGAGCTGGAAAAAGCCGCTAGTGACATGAGCGACCGGCTCACAGCCCTGGAGAAAGAGGTGGAGAGACTGGTCACAACGCAGGGGAGCCTGAAGGGCAGAGTGGACGATCAGGAAAACCGCTCGAGAAGGCAAAATGTTAGGATAGAGGGCCTACCAGAGGGGATCGAGGGTAGAAACCCCACGACATACGTGGCCGAGATGCGGGCAATTTAGTGGGGAGGAAAACTTTCCCCAACCCACCAGAAATGGTCAGAGTACACTGGTCGCTGCGCCCAAAGTCCAAGGCAGGGTATCAACCAAGGGCAGTTAGAGCTAAACCGCACCGGTACCAAGACAGGGAAACAATTCTGCGCTGGGCCAGGCAAAACAGAACCTGCAGATGGGAAGGAGACTCCATTAGAGCCTATGAGGAGATTGGGGCAGACCTAGCCAGGAGACGGGCCAAATTCAATAGAGCGAAAGCAGCTCTTCACAAGAGCGAAGTGCGTTTTGGGATGCTGTACCCAGCAAAACTCTGGGTCACATACCAAGAAAGAGAGTACTTCTTCATAGCCCCCGCCAAAGCAAACATGTTTGTCAAGGAACACGGGCTGGAAAACCAACAGCAAGGGTAGAAATAAGGGGCCCCTGGCAAGGGGCAACAGCACACAGACGGGGAGGGGGGGGGAGGGGATGACGCAAGCATCCTAGATAAGGAGATCTGTAGCAACATGTATGACCGACTGGTAGAAAGGGCCGACACCGTACTGGACGCAACAAGAAAGAAATGGGAGGAGGACCTGGGGATTGAAATAGGGTGGGGACTCTGGAGCGAAGCACTGCACAGGGTAAGCTCCACCTCCACGTGTGCAAGGCTCAGCCTGACGTAACTAAAAGTGGTACATGGAGCTCACTTAATAAGAACCCGTATGAGTAGGTTCTTCCCGGAGGTGGAGGACAGATGTGAGCGGTGCCAAGGAGGCCCGGCCAACCACGCCCACATGTTCTGGTCTTGCCCCAGACGTGCGGGGTACTGGACAGCCTTCTTCAAGGCAATGTCCAAGGTGCTGAGATGAGGGTGGAGCCATACCCGAAAGTGGCGGTCTTTGGGGTATCAGACCAGCCAGATCTATTCCTGAGGAGGAGGATGGATGCCCTTGCCTTTGCCTCCCTGATCGCCCGCCGTAGAATCCTGTTCGGCTGGCAGTCAGCAGCGCCACCCAAAGCTGCAGACTGGCTGTCCGACCTCTCAGAATCTCTCCCAATGGAGAAAATCAAATTCGCCATCCGAGGGTCAGACGACAGCTTCCACAGAGCGTGGAAGCCATTCACCCAATTGTTCCAGGACCTGATTATGGCCAACAAACAAGCGGAAGAATAGCCAGGTAGCTAAGAATCAGGGGAAAGTAGCCAAGGCATGAGAGGGAAGGATAGACAGGGGAGGGGGGGGGGGGGAGGAGGGGGAACAGCTAAACCTAAGAGGAAAGAAAAGTGAACCACAGGAGAAGGGGAGGTGAAGAGTGAGGAGACAGGGAACAATAAAGGGGAACCAGAGAGGTGGAGGGGAGGCAGGGAAATGATAGCTGGAAGGAGGGCACAGGAAACGGGAAACGATAATAAACTTGGCATCTACAGGGACAGATAACAAGGAAAATCCGGGCGTAAGACAGGACGAACGGTTGAAGTAGAGGTGAACGCGAGACGACAATGGCAGCGAAATCCATCCTGGAGAAGCAAGTGACAACACCAGAACCAGATCCACTCGCGTATTTGCCCATGTAATTGTTTCTCCGGCACCCAAATGTATATCTACCTCCCCAGTCTCCCCCCTCCCCCACAAACAGATGCCTACTTCTGTGTCAAAAAAAATATTGCCAATTGTACAGAGTTGCTGCTGTTGAGCTGGTGCTTAATACCTTACCAGTTATTTTATTTTATGTTTGTTCTTTTTGTGGTATGTTTGTGTGTGCTCTTCTCTTCTATATCTATCTATATATATATATATATATACATACATATCTTATTCTGTGTGCATAACGGTAAATATACTTTTGTTCAAAAACCCAATAAAAAACATTTTTTTAAAAAAATGGTTGATCGGAAGGGATGTCCCTGACCAGGCTGGTCACGTGGAACGTTCGGGGACTGAATGGGCCAATCAAAAGGGCCCGTGTGTTCGCGCATTTGAGGCAACTGAAGGCGGAAGTGGCCATGCAGCAGGAGACGCATCTGAAGTTGGGGGATCAGGTTAGGTTAAGGAAGGTGTGGTGGTATGTATTAGGGGTAGTACGGTACCTGTGAAGCCGAGAGGCTATTGGCTGACATGTCCCGGGTCCTGGTTGGATCTGCCGCCTGCTGGCTCTGCCCTGAAGGTGGAGTATAAGAGCTCGAGTTCTCCCAGCAGCCGCATTCTGTAACAGCTGCTGGGGAACAAATCTTGCTTAATAAAGCCTCGATTGACTTCATCACTTCTCGACTTGAGTGAGTAATTGTTGCGCTACAGTTTATTAAGCAAGTTCTACAGCGTGCTGTTGATTTTGGGGAGGAACTGCAACTGCCCGTCGGTGAGCGCAAACGAGCACACGGAGCTCCTAATCAGGGATGCTTTTGTGGCAGGTATGACCTCTTCTCAAATTCGCCAAAGACTGTTAGAGACTCGTTAGGACTCACAGAGGCACGGGCCCTTGTGGCCTCCCTCGATGTGGCCTCACAAAATGCCCGCGCCTACGGCCCCGACCGCGCGGCAGCCCCTTGGGCTCCGTGGACCCCTGTTGCAACCGACTCCCCGGCACCCCCCACCCCCCCGCAAGCCTGCGCGGCTAGAGCACCAGACCATCCCAGTGGGCCCTGCTGCTATTTTTGCGGGCAGGCAAAACACCCCCGGCAGCGCTGCCCGGCCCGCTCAGCTATTTGTAAAAGCTGCGGCAAAAAAAGGCATGTATTAGGGGTAGTACGGTACCTGTGAAGCCGAGAGGCTATTGGCTGACATGTCCCGGGTCCTGGTTGGATCTGCCGCCTGCTGGCTCCGCCCTGAAGGCGGAGTGTAAGAGCTCGAGTTCTCCCAGCAGCCGCATTCTGTAACTGAGCTGCTGGGGAACAAGTCTTGCTTAATAAAGCCTCGATTGATTTCATCACTTCTCGACTTGAGTGAGTAATTGTTGCGCTACAGAAGGGATGGGTGGACACGTGTTCCATTCGGGGTTAGCCTTTGAACAAAGGGGGTGGCTCTCTTAGTTAATAAGCGGGTGGTAGTTAATACTAAGGTGGGGAATATAGAAGCAGACCCGGGGGTAGATATGTTATGGTTAGTGGGAAGCTGGAGGGAATGGCTGTGGTATTGGTAAGTATATATGCCCAGAACTGGATGACGTTGAGTTTGTTAGACGGGTACTGGGGAAGATCCCAGACCTAGATTCACATCGACTGAATATGGGGGGATATTTCAATACGGTCCTGGATCCAAGGTTAGACCGGTCGAATTCTAGGTCCGTGAAGGTATCAGCTATGGCATGGGAGCTTTGGGGGTTCATGGAGTGCATGGTGGGTGGGGGTTGATCCATGGAGATTTGGGAGGCCGAGGAGTCAGGAGTTTTCATTCTACTGTCATGTGCATAAGGTGTATTCCCGGATAGACTTCTTTGTGATGGACAAAACGCTGCTGACTGAGGTGGTTGATGCTGAATATTCAGCAATAGTGGTGTCAGATCATGCCCCGCACTGGGTGGACTTGCAAGTCAGCTAGGGAAAGGACCAGCGCTCGCAATGGAGGTTGGGTGTCGGGCTGTTAGCAGAGGAGGAGGTGTGTGAGCGGGGCCATTTGGGGATATATAAGGATCAATGGCACAGGTGAGGTTCCAACGGGGGTAGTTTGGGGGGCACTGAAGGCAGTTATTAGGGGGGAATGCATCTCAATTCGGGCCCATAAGGAGAAGGCTGAGCGCAGGGAGTTGGAGAGACTGGTAGGCGAAGTTTTACAGGTGGACAGGAGGTACGCGGAGTATCCGGATGATGTGCTTTTAAAGGAACGTCAGAGACTGCAGCTGGGGGCTCTTGTCCACAGGTAAGGTGGAGGGACAGCTGAGGAGGGTAAAGGGGGCGGTGTATAAGTATGGGGAAAAAGCCTGCAGGATGCCCGCGCACCAGCTGAGGAAGCAGGAGGCGGCAAGAGAAATTGGGAAAGTTTTCCGGGACTTTCTGAGGAAACAGGTGTTGGCTTTCCCGCTGATCCTGCCACGGGGGATACAGGACAGAGTAATGTCCGGTACCTGGGTGGGGGAGGGGAAAGTGTTGGATATCTATCAGGAGTTGTTGGAGGCGGATGAGACGCCGGTGGAGGAGCTGAAGGGCAAGTGGGAGGAGGAGATAGGTGGGGTGTTAGAGGCGGGTCTGTGGGTGGACGCCCTAAGCAGGGTTAATTCATCATCATCATGTACTAGGCTCACTCTAATACAGTTTAAGGTGGTACACCGGGCACACATGACGGCGGCGAGGGTGAGCAAGTTTTCCGGAGTAGAAGATAGATGTGCGGGAAGCCCAGCAAACCATGTCCACATATTTTGGGCATGCCCGAAGCTTGGAGGATTCTGGCAGGGGTTTGCCAAGGCAATGTCCAAGGTGCTAGGTATGCGGGTGGTGCCAAGTCCAGAGATGGCGATCTTCGGAGAGTCGGAAGACCCGGGAGTTCAGGGAGTGAAAGAGGCCGATGTTCTGGCCTGTGCCTCCCTGGTAGCCCGGAGACAGATCCTTTTATTGTGGAGGTACTCGAAGCCCCCAAGTGTGGAGACATGGGTCAGTGATATGGCTGGGTTTCTCAAGCTGGAGAAAATAAAGTTTGCCTTGAGGGGGTCAATGCTGGGGTTCTTTCGGAGGTGGCAGCCGTTCGTCGACTTTTTCGGGGAAAATTAAAATGTCAGCAGAAGCAGCATTCTGAAGGGGGGGGGAGGGCGGGCGGGTAGGTGCAATATGGTTAAGGGATGTGTCATAATATACACCAGGATATCATGGTGCAGACACACACACAGTGATGGACACACAGTGGGACCAATCAACACACACAACACCGCAGCCAATCACCAGTTAGAGCGCACGCACTATAAAGACAGGGGGCATCAGAGTTCCCGCTCATTCGAGCTGCAGCATCCTAGTAGGACAGAGCTCACAGCCTGCAGCACAGATCTTCACCATGTGCTGAGTGCATAGACTGGTTAGGACAAGGCATAGGTCTTTAGTTCAATCTAATATCGTGTTAACCCACAGTGAAAGTATGTTAAACAGTTTCTGACTTAATAAAATAGTGTTGCACTATTTTAAGGGTTGGTGGCCTGTATGTGTTCCACAGATCCAGAGCGCCCAACACAACAGGATGTACAGAAGGGGTTGGGTGGGAAATGTCTAGTTTACCATGTTGATGTTTATGTTATTATTGTTTTGTTTGTTATTGTTATAAAAATTTAGCAAATACTTCAATAAAAATATTTTTTTAAAAAGAGATTGGGAAAGTGAGAGATACATGGGGGAAGGTGTTTTTTGATGCGGTGGGGGTAAATCATGTGGTTTGGGAGTTTTATAGTAAATTGTATAAATTGGAATCCCCAGCGGGGGAGGAGGGTATGAAATGATTTTTGGGGGTCTAGAGTTCCCGAGGATAGATGAGGAGTTGGTGGAGGGTTTGGGAGCCCCACTTGGGCTTGGTGAGGTTATAGACGGATTGGAGGTGATGCAATCTGGTAAAGCCCCGGGACCAGACGGATACCTGGTGGAGTTTTATAAAAGATTTTCCGGGCTGTTTGGGGCCACTCCTGGTAAAGTCTTTTAATGAGTTAAAGGAGCTGGGAGTGCTCCCCCTAACGTTATTGCAAGCATCGATTTCCCTTTTTTGGAAGCGGGATAAGGATCCGGAAAGCTGTGGCTCGTATAGGCCAATCTCCCTGTTAAAATGTAGATGCAAAATTGCTGGCAAAGATCATGGCCACACGCATAGACGATTGCCTTCCGGGGGTAATAGAGGAGGACCAGAAGGGATTTGTTAAGGGACGACACCTGACGTCCAACATTAGGTGACTCTTAAATGTGATAATGATGCCTGCGGAGGGATGTGAGGTGGTGATGGCCATGGATGCAGAAAAGGCTTTGATCGGGTGGAGTGGAAGTACTTGTGGGATGTTCTGAGAAGGTTTGGGTTTGAGCAAGGATTTGTGGATTGGATCTGGTTGCTATATCAGGCACCGGTAACGAATGTGAGGACAAACCGGGTTCAATCAGAGTATTTTAGTCTGTGTCGGGGGACAAGGCAGGGGTGTCCACTCTCCCCACTTCTATTTGCCCTGGCCATAGAGCCTTTGGCAATGGCGCTGAGAGTATTGAACATTTAGCGGGAGATAGTGAGAGGGGGGGGTTCGAACATATGGTCTCGCTCTATGCGGACGATTTGCTCCTTTATATAACAGACCTGTTGGGGGGAATTGCAGGAATTATGGGGGTGCTGAAGGAATTTGGTCGGTTCGCGGGTTACAAACTGAATTTGGGCCAGAGTGAGGTTTTTGAGATCCAGGCAAGGGGGTAGGAGAGGAGACTGAGGGAGATGCTGTTTAAAGTGGTAGGAGGGAGTTTTAGGTACGTGGGGATTCAAGTGGCAAGGGATTGGGGTCAGCTACATAAACTAAATTTGGGCAGGTGATTGAACAAATGAAAGGAGAATTCCTTCGGTGGGACGTGCTCCCGCTGTCACTGGCGGGGAGGGTCAGTCCTCCCGACACTGCTGTTCATGTTTCAGTGTCTTCCTATCTTCATCCTCAAGGTATTTTTTAAGCAGATGAATGCGGCAATCTCGGGTTTTATATGGGCCGGGAAAGCCCCAAGGGTGAAGACGGTCCTTCTTGAACGGGGGGCTTGGCCCTTCCAAACTTTATTAATTGTTACTGGGCAGCTAATATATCGGTGGTTAGGAAATGGTTAGTATGGGAGGGGTCGGTGTGGGAGCAAGTGGAGGCGGCATCTTGCACGGGCAAGCGTCTGAAGGCTTTGTTAACGGCACTTCTGCCGTCCTCGCCGGCTCGGTACTCCACAAACCTAGTGGTAGTGACAGCCCTGAGAGTGTGGGGGAAATGGAGGCAGCACATGAGCTGGTGTGGTCACCGATCTGCGACGATCACCGGTTCGCTCGGTGGGGCTGGACGGGGCCTTCAGGAGGTGGCAGTGGGCAGAGATCGAGAGATTTGGGGATCTCTTCATTGAGGAGAGTTTCCAGAGTTTGGAGGAGCTAGAGGAGGAGTTTGAGATGCCGGGTGGGAACGGGTTCCGGCACCTGCAGACATGGGATTTTGTTTGGAGGCAGGTCCCGAGCTTCCCTCGCCTCCCACTAAGGGGACTACAGGATAAGGTGTTGTCTAAAGCAGGAGTTGGGGAGGGTCTCGGAAATATACAAGGAACTGATCGAGTGGGATGGGGTTCCAATTGGGGAGGTGAAGAGGAAGTGGGAAGAAGAGCTGGGAGGGGAGTTGGAAGTCAGTTTATGGGAGAAGGCCCTGAGGAGAGTCAATGCATCCTCGTCATGTGCCAGGCTTAGCCTGATCCAGTTCAAGATGGTCCACAGGGCTCATATGACTGTGGCCCGGCTGAGTAGGTTTTTTGAGGAGATGGAGACAGGTGTGAGTGGTGTAGGGGAAGTCCTGCGAATCATGTACATATGGTTTGGGTGTGTCGGAGGCTGAGGGATTTTGGCAGGTTTTCAGATGTCATGTCAGACGTCCTGGAATGGAAGGTGACTCCGAGTCCAAAGATGGCAATATTTGGAATGTCGGAAGATCCGGGAGCCCTGTGGGGGGGAGAATCATAGAATCATAGAAGTTTACAGCATGGAAACAGGCCCTTCGGCCCAACCAGTCCATGCCGCCCAGTTTTTACCATTAAGCTAGTCCCAGTTGCCCGCACTTGGCCCATAACCCCCTATACCCATCTTACCCATGTAACTATCTAAATGCTTTTTAAAAGACACAATTGTACCCGCCTCTACTACTACCTCTGGCAGCACATTCCAGACACTCACTACCCTCTGAGTGAAGAAATTGCCCCTCTGGGCCCTTCTGAATCTCTCCCCTCACCTTAAACCGATGCCCTCTAGTTTTAGACTCCCCTACCTTTGGGAAAAGATGTTGACTATCTACCTTATCTATGCCCCTCATTATTTTATAGACCTCTATAAGATCACCCCTAAGACTCCTACGCTCCAGGGAAAAAAGTCCCAGTCTATCCAGCCTCTCCTTATAACTCAAACCATCAAGTCCCGGTAACATCCTAGTAAATCTTTTCTGCACTCTTTCTAGTTTAATAATATCCTTTCTATAATAGGGTGACCAGAACTGCACACAGTATTCCAAGTGGTGGCCTGGAGACTGATTTTGCTGGGATGGAGGGACTCGGAGCCTCCAAAGTCGGGGTATGGGTCAGCAACATGGCAGGGTTTCTTCGGCGAGAGAAAAATAAGTTTGCCTTTAGAGGTTAACTACTGGGGTTCGCTCAGAGGTGGCAGCCGTTCATCAACCTCTTCAAGGAAAATTGACCGTCAGCAGGGGGATTGGGGGGAAGGGAGGCATGGAAGTGACGAATAAGGGCAGGGAATCTAATGTATCGGTAGTTAGGGTTTAGAGCTGGGGAGAGTTGGGTGTGACATTGTGGGTTTTTTTGCGTGTGTTGGATCTCTCAGTTTAGAATGTTAAAACTATAAATGCCTCAAGCAAATATTTTCTAAAAAAAAAAAGAAGAGATTTAACAAAAATAAAAACGCAGAATTGGAAGCAATATGTGTCGGGAATTGCTTAGGTAAAATACGATAGAAATAATGGGCATTAACTAAATTTTGCAGGATGTGACTAGTGGTGTACCTTGGATCTGCACTGTGGCCTCAGCTTCTCATTGTACATATTAGCAGAGACCTGCAACATATTTTGTGGTCAAATTATTTATTGCGACACTTCTTTAAATACAAGATCTTTAGTTGTTACTTCACCAAAAAGACTATTGGAATCACAACTTCTCAATCTGGAAAAAAATTATATAAACCTGTCCTTGTATAAAACAGGCGTAGAAATATAATTGCAAATTTTGTCAAGAGTCTGGCCTTGTGACGTGTTTATAGCCATACAATATAAAAGTCTGATTTGGAACTGTTCTGTCCTGTGTTGAAAAGGCAGAGTTACATCTGATGGACTCAGTATTATTCAAGGAATAAAATCTATTTCCTTGAAACTTGCCTTTTATAATTTCAGAATCCATCATCGAAGAAAACAGCTTCCTAACTGTCTTGTTACATGACAAAATCCCTTGTTTAAGCTTCAAAATAACGGCTCCTTTCTTCATAGAATCATACAGAACAGAAGAGGCCCTTAGGCCCATCAAGCCTGCACTGACAAAAAACTACTCAAAATCTCCACTAATCCCACTTCCCAGTACTTGGCCCATGGCCATGAAAGTTATGGCAGTTCATGTGAGTACTTTTTAAAGATTGTGAGATTTCCTGCCTCAACTACCCTCCCAGGAAGTGTATTCTAGATTCCCACCACCCTCTGGATGAAAAAGACTTTCCTCAAATCCTCTCTAAACCTGCCTTTCACCTTAAAATTATGTCCCCTGATTATTGATCCTTCAACTAAGGGGTACAGCTGCTTTCTACCGCCCTGTCCATGCTCCTCATAATCGTATGCATCTCAGCCAGGTCCCCTCTCAGCCTTCTCTGCTCCAAAGGTAACAACCAGCGTTTATTCAGCCTCTCTTCATAGCTAAAATGCTCCAGTGTTAGGTACACTGGTCTAACACTGGCTGCAACTGGATGCAGCTTAGATCAGAAAGATACTCCAGACCTTGAAGTTAGTTCAATCAGGTTTATTGAACTAATAGCACAGTTAGCACAGTTCTCTGTGAGTTTGACTCTCTGCTAACTTAAGTGTGGTTACTCCGTCTGACTGAACCAGACTAGCTCTTAGCCAGTGGTGGAGGTGTGAGATTGTAACAACACCCTTGACTGACTCTCTAGATGTTCATCAGTGGAAAGAGGCGGAGTGTGAGTGCCTCGTGTCTTTTATAGTCAGATTCCACCCCTGAGTGTCCTGCCTGCTTATTGGTCATGTCCTGTTCTCTGTGTCCATTAGCTGCTTGTCTGTATATCATTATGTGTGTGTCTGCATATCATGACACATCCCAGGCAACATCCTGGTTAATCTCTTCTGCACACTTTAGTTTAAGCATGTGCAATATCATGCCCCCTGGAGTTAGACTATGTAGAAACTCTGTTTATGGGCGCAATTCTCCCATCGGGAAACTAAGTCCAGGGGCGAAATTCTCCATAATCGGCGCGATGTCCGCCGACCGGCGCCAAAAACGGCGCGAATCAGTCCGGCATCGCGCCGCCCCAAAGGTGCGGAATCCTCCGCCCCTTGAGCGGCCGAGCCCTAACCTTGAGGGGCTAGGCCCGCGTCGGACTGATTTCCGCCCCACCAGCTGGCGAGAAAGGCCTTTGCTGCCCCGCCAGCTGGCGCGGAAATGACATTGCCGGGCGGCGCATGCGCGGGAGCGTTAGCGGCCGCTCACGGCATCCCCGCGTATGCGCAGTGGAGGGAGTCTCTTCCGCCTCCGCCATGGTGGAGACCGTGGCGAAGGCGGAAGGAAAAGAGTGCCCCCACGGCACAGGCCCGGTGGGGCCCACAGATCGGTGGGCCAGGCCACCGTGGGGGCACCCCCCGGGGCCAGATTGCCCCGCGCCCCCCTCAGGACCCTGGAGCCCGCCCGCGCCGCCTTGTCCCGCCGGTAAGAGAGGTGGATTAATCCACGCCGGCGGGACAGGCATTCTAGCAGCTGGACTTCGGCCCATTCGGGCCGGAGAATCGCCGGGGGGGGGGCCCGCCAACCGGTGCGGCGCGATTCCTGCCCCCGCCGAATATCCGGTGCCGGAGAATTCGGCAACCGGCGGGGGCGGGATTCACGCCAGCCTCCGCCGATTCGAGAATCTCGCCCCAGATCTGGAGTGAAAACCTGAGTATTTCACTCCGGAGTCGGAGGCCGCTCCCAGCCCCCTATTCTCCCACCACCGGGGGGCTAAGAGCGGCGTCGCGTCATTTATGCGCGCCGGGCCTTGGCGCCGCATAAAAGCGGCGCCGCGTAAAAGACGTGGCCGGCGGCGTGTAAATGACGTCACCCGCGCATGCGCGGGTTGGCCAGCGCCAACCTGCACATGAGCGGTTGCCGTCCTCCCCGAGGCCGCCCTGCAAGAAGATGTCGGATAGATCTTGCGGGGCTTCGGAGGAAAGGAGGTCCTCCTTCAGAGAGGCCGGCCCACCGAATGGTGGGCTCCGATCGCGGCCCAGACCCCTTTCGAGGCTGCCCACTGTGCAGGAACCCTCCTCCCCCCCCCCCCAGCATTCCCGTGCTGTTCCCGCCTGCAGCAACCAGGTGTGGACGGGAAGCCATCGTGTTGGGCAGGCTGCTCAGCCCATCCGGGCAGAAAATCGCCGCTCGCCCGTTACAAACGGCGAGCAGCGATTCTCCCAGCGGCCAGCCGTGATTCTCGCCGCGCCGGTTTGTGGGGGGGGTGGGAGAATTGTGTGCAGGTGCTGGGGCAGCGTGGCGGGACTCGCGCGGCGCCCCGGCGATTCTCCCACCCGGCCTGGGGGGGGAGAATTCCGCCCATCATCTTCATCTGTAGATTCAAAGCTGATATATTCATTTAACCTACTAGCTTTTTGAAAACATTTTCATTCAAATCTAGTGAATATAGATGGCATGATTGCACAGTGGTTAGCACTGCTGCCTCATAGCTCAAGGGACCCAGGTTCAATTCCAACGTCGGATGACTGTCTGTGTGGAGTTTGCACTTTCTCCCCATGTCTGCGTGGGTTTCCTCCGGGTGCTCTGGTTTCCTCCCACAGCCCAAAGATCAGGTTAGGTGGATTGACCATGCTAAATTGCCCTTAGTGTCCAAAGGGTTAGGTGGGGTTGCTGGGCTATGGCAGTAGGGTGGAGGCATGGTCTTAAGTAGGATGCTCTTTCCAAGGGCCGGTGCAGACCTGATGGGCTGAATGGCCTCCCACTACACTGTAGGGATTTTAGGAATCTTCATATCTAGCACAAAGTAATAATAGGCTGTATCAACTAATTGTCCCCGCCACTTTACCACACTTTTTTTAAAATTTAGAGTGTCCAATTCATTTTTTCCAATTAAGGGACAATTTAGCGTGGCCAACGCACCTACTCTGCACATTTTGGGGTTCTGGAGGCGAAACCCATGCAAACACGGGGAGAATGTGCAAACTCCAAACAGACAGTGACCCAGAGCCAGGATCGAACCTGGGACCTCGGCGCCGTGAGGCAGCAATGCTAACCACTGCGCCACCGTGCTGCTCTTCAATTTACCACACTTCATCCATTCTAAGTGCCACTCCCATGCCATTTGACCCATTCTCTGCCATTCCCATCCCTTTCCTTCCAACCCATTCTTGCCTTACAACAATTCCATCCTTCACAGAAAGTCTCTTCGACCAGGATAACCTTGTTGTTTGGGCTCCCTTTACCTTCTACTGTTTTTGTTCTCTATCACTCACCCCAACCTCCCTGCTGCCACCAACTGTTGGTAGCTGCATATGCGTCATGTGCTCCAATCCTTTGCATGCTCCACATGCCTATGTGCCAGGCATCACCCACCAAATAAACTCACCAATTAAAGCAGCAGTTGTGACATACAATCTGACTATTATTATAGGTAATATAGCTGAAGGAATAGAGACCAGCATCCAAGTTAGCGGGCACAGGGAATAGTGTATTGGGAGCAGAAATTTGGAATGGAACATTGAGTGCGCAACTTTTGGACCCATAAAAGATAGATCATCATATTCTCTAAATGGAGAAAAGTCAAGAAATGTAGAGGTGAAGAGCAATTTAAGAGGAGTCCAACAGAGATCATTAAAAGCTGGTGGACACATACAAAAACAATTTAAAGGCGATGGAATGGCTGAAGGAGGCTGGAATACACAGGATTGGAAGTTATATTACTGTTATATACAGCTTTGGTTACTTCCAATTTGGAATGTTATATTCAGGCCGAGGCACTTCGTCTCAGAAGAATATACTGAATCTTGAAGACAGTGCATCTCACATTCATCGGAATGATACGTGGGCTAAAAGGGTTACATATTGAGGACTGGTTGCATTGATTACTTCTGTACAGTCTTGAATATAGACGGTTAATAGGTAATCTATGATGTGTATTTTTCTAATTTGTTCTTTCATGGAATATGGGTGTCGCTGGCCAAGCCAGCATTTATTGCCCTTTCCCTAATTGCTATTGAGAAGGATGTGGTGAGCTGCCTTCTTGAACCATGCAGTCCATGATATTTAAAGGCATTGATAAGGTAGACCGGCTGAAACATTTTCTTTTAAATGGGGTGTATAGAACAGAGGGGTAGTAACTTCAAGATAGGCTGTTCAGGAGTGATGCCAGGAAAACACTTCACACTCAGCTTTTTCTCCCCGAAAGCTGTTGAGGTGAGATTAATTCAAAATGTCCACTCAGCTGGATAGATTGTTGTTAGGCAAGAGGGTTAGAGTTATGGAACCAAAGATTATAGATGAAGTTAGGATACAGATCAGTCACAATCTAATGGAAGGAGCTGTAGTTTACTCCTGTACCTATTTGAACTTTCTTGTACTAGGCTGGGGGTGGGGGAACTGATAAAGGAATCTAGGCTGGATCATAAAGTATGGAAATACATTTTAAATACAAATATATCAAATTATATAATTTTGCCTGTCAATAAAGAAGATTAGTACCACTGCCAAAAATCAAATCCAGGCTAAACTCATTGTTGAAAGGGAATTCATATCCAGTTTATATCCAGTTCGTATTTGGGTGAATGCGCAGTCAAACATTTTACAATGTAGTGTTACAATTAGAACATAGAACATAGAACATTACAGCGCAGTACAGGCCCTTCGGCCCTCGATGTTGCGCCGACCTGTGAAACCACTCTAAAGCCCATCTACACTATTCCCTTATCGTCCATATGTCTATCCAATGACCATTTGAATGTCCTTAGTGTTGGCGAGTCCACTACTGTTGCAGGCAGGGCATTCCACACCGTTACTACTCTCTGAGTAACGAACCTACCTCTGACATCTGTCTTATATCTATCTCCCCTCAATTTAAAGGTATGTCCCCTCGTGCTAGACATCACCATCCGAGGAAAAAGGCTCTCACTGTCCACGCTATCCAATCCTCTGATCATCTTGTATGCCTCAATTAAGTCACCTCTTAACCTTCTTCTCTCCAACGAAAACAGCCTCAAGTCCCTCAGCCTTTCCTCATAAGTTCATCCCTCCATACCAGGCATCATTCTGGTAAATCTCCTCTGCACCCTTTCCAATGCTTCCACATCCTTCCTATAATGCGGCGATCAGAATTGCACGCAATACTCCAAATGCGGCCGCACCAGAGTTTTGTACAGCTGCAACATGACCTCATGGCTCCGAAACTCAATCCCTCTACCAATAAAAGCTAACACACCGTACGCCTTCTTAACAACCCTCTCAACCTGAGTGGCAACTTTCAGGGATCTATGTACATGGACACCGAGATCTCTCTGCTCATCCACACTACCAAGAATCTTACCATTAGCCCAGTACTCTGTCTTCCTGTTATTCCTTCCAAAATGAATCACCTCACACTTTTCTGCATTAAACTCCATTTGCCACCTCTCAGCCCAGCGCTGCAGCTTATCTATGTCCCTCTGTAACTTGTAACATCCTTCCGCACTGTCCACAACTCCACTGACTTTGGTGTCATCTGCAAATTTACTCACACATCCTTCTACGCCCTCCTCCAGGTCATTTATAAAAATGACAAACAGCAGTGGCCCCAAAACAGATCCTTGTGGTACACCACTAGTAACTGGACTCCAGTCTGAACACTTCCCATCAACCACCACCCTTTGTCTTCTTCCAGCTAGCCAATTTCTGATCCAAACTGCTAAATCTCCCTGAATCCCATGCTTCCGTATTTTCTGCATGTGGGGAACCTTATCAAACGCTTTACTGAAATCCATATACACCACATCAACTGCTTTACCCACATCCACCTGTTTGGTCACCTTCTCAAAGAACTCAGTAAGGTTTGTGAGGCACGACCTACCCTTCACAAAACCGTGTTGACTATGTCTAATCAAATTATTCCTTTCCAGATGATTATACGCCCTATCTCTTATAAACCTTTCCAAGATTTTGCCCACAACAGAAGTAAGGCTCCCTGGTCTATAGTTACCAGGGTTGTCTTTACTCCCCTTCTTAAACAAGGGGACAACATTTGCTATCCTCCAGTCTTCTGGCACTATTCCTGTAGACAAAGATAACTTAAAGATCAAAGCCAAAGGCTCAGCAATCTCCTCCCTAGCTTCCCAGAGAATCCGAGGATAAATCCCATCCGGCCCAGGGGACTTATCTATTTTCACACTTTCCAGAATTGTTAACACCTCCTCCTTATGAACCTCAAGCCCTTCTAGTCTAGTAGCCTATTGCAGACATATTGAGAGTCCAGAAAGCAGATTGGTGTAGGAAACTAAAATGTTCATTTGGCAAAATAGAGAATGATCAACTGATTTTTTGAGAAATATTTTTCTTGAAATTTAAACAATTCTTGTATAAAGTTAACATAAAACCAAACAATAACACATAATAACACTAGTAACCCCCTCCCTGCCCTCCCCTCCCCCGACAGCAATATAAACTAAAACCCACCCCCCACCCATCCTATCCCCCCGCCCCCTAACAGCTAACCGACTCTTTAAAGTGCATTATAGGACTTCCGGGTGCGGCGATGACCAGCTGAGTCGCACGTTTCGGCAGCTCCCGGTGAAACGGACTTTTGGGCTCTTGATAGAAGCCCCAACGGCACTTTTGACGGCTAAAAACACTGTGCGGTAAACCAGAAGGGAATCCCCCCTGGATACGGATGAAAAAAGGAGGAGAAAGTGGCCGGATTGCAGTGGATCCTTTAGAACAGCGGCAAGGAAGGCAAGCAAAAACCAAGATGGCGTCGGAAGGTGGCAGTTTAACATGGGGCCCTGAACAACAAGAGTCCTTGAAATGCTGTGTGGAAGAGCTCAAAAAGGAACTGAAGAAAGAGCTGTTGGCCCCGATACTACAGGCGATCGAAGGGCTAAAGGAGGAACAAAAGACCCAGGAGCGGGAGCTTCGGGTCGTGAAGGCAAAGGCAGCCAAGAATGAGGACGACATACAGGGCCTGGTGGTGAAGACGGAGATGCATGAGGCACATCAGAAACGATGTGTGGAAAGGTTGGAGGCACTGGAGAACAATGCAAGGAGGAACAACCTGAGGATTCTTGGTCTTCCTGAAGGTGTGGAGGGAGCGGACGTCGGGGCATATGTGAGCACGATGCTGCACTCGTTAATGGGAGCGGAGGCCCCGGCGGGTCCGTTGGAGGTGGAGGGAGCATACCGAGTGATGGCGCGAGGACCGAGAGCAGGAGAAATTCCCAGAGCCATAGTGGTGAGATTCCTCCGTTTTAAGGATAGAGAAATGGTCCTTAGATGGGCAAAGAAAACTCGGAGCAGTAAATGGGAGAACGCGGTGATCCGCGTTTATCAAGACTGGAGTGCGGAGGTGGCGAGAAGGAGGGCGAGCTTTAATCGGGCCAAGGCGGTGCTTCATAAAAAGAAGATAAAATTTGGAATGCTGCAACCGGCAAGACTGTGGGTCACATATCGAGGGAGGCACCACTACTTTGAGACGGCGGATGAAGCGTGGACTTTTATTGTGGAAGAAAAACTGGAATGAGCGGGTTATTAAAAAGAACGTTTGAACAAAGTGGTGGGGCGAATGTGGGGGGCGAAGAGGGGGGTTAAAAAGGGGGGAAAGAGGAGTTTTATGTACTAATCCTGCGATGTGGTAACTTTTCTCTCTTCCACAGGTGGTGATGGGGGGAGGAGGGGAGGTGGAGGAGATGGGGCGTTGGCCATTGGGGGCGAGGCCAAGGGAGAAGCGCGGGCTTGGTTCCCGCGCTATGATAATCATGGCGGGAATAGAGAAGCAGGAAGGAGGGGGCGTCGCACGGTGCGAGCCGAGGTCACGGGGGGAAGCCGAGGTCGGCCAGAGTTTGCTGACTTCTGGGAGCAACATGGGGGGAGTAATTACGCTAGCGGGGGATCTAGCGGGGGGGGTGGGAGGGGGGAATTACTGGGTTGCTGCTGCTGGGGAGAGGGGGGAGCTGGTATGGGAGGGGATGGGCGGGGGGGCACCGCCTGGGGGAGATACAGCTGCGTGGGAACCGGGTGAGAAGCTGGAAAAAGGTGATGGCTAATCGACAAGGGGGGGGGGGGGGGGGGGGGGGGGGTAGGAAGCCCCCCAACCCGGCTGATAACGTGGAACGTGAGAGGGCTGAACGGGCCGATAAAGAGGGCACGGGTACTCGCACACCTTAAGAAACTTAAGGCAGATGTGGTTATGTTACAGGAAACGCACCTGAAACTGATAGACCAGGTTAGGCTACGCAAAGGATGGGTGGGGCAGGTGTTCCATTCGGGGCGAGATGCGAAAAACAGGGGGGTGGCTATATTAGTGGGGAAGCGGGTAATGTTCGAGGCAAAGACTATAGTGGCGGATAACGGGGGCAGATACGTGATGGTGAGTGGCAAACTACAGGGGGAGACGGTGGTTTTGGTAAACGTATATGCCCCGAACTGGGATGATGCCAATTTTATGAGGCGGATGCTAGGACGCATTCCGGACCTAGAGATGGGAAAGCTGATAATGGGGGGAGATTTTAATACGGTGTTGGAACCAGGGCTGGATAGGTCGAAGTCCAGGACTGGAAGGAGGCCGGCAGCAGCCAAGGTACTTAAAGATTTTATGGAGCAGATGGGAGGTGTAGACCCGTGGAGATTTAGCAGACCTAGGAGTAAGGAGTTCTCGTTTTTCTCCTATGTCCATAAAGTCTACTCGCGAATAGACATTTTTGTGCTGGGAAGGGCGTTGATCCCGAAGGTGAGGGGAACGGAGTATACGGCTATAGCCATTTCGGATCACGCTCCACACTGGGTAGACTTGGAGATAGGGGAGGAAACAGGAGGGCGCCCACCCTGGAAAATGGACATGGGACTAATGGCAGATGAGGGTGTGTGTCTAAGGGTGAGGGGGTGCATTGAAAAGTACTTGGAACTCAATGATAATGGGGAGGTCCAGGTGGGAGTGGTCTGGGAGGCGCTGAAGGCGGTGGTTAGAGGGGAGCTGATATCAATAAGGGTACATAAAGGGAAGCAGGAGAGTTTGGAACGGGAGCGGTTGCTGCAAGAACTTTTGAGGGTGGACAGACAATATGCGGAAGCACCGGAGGAGGGACTGTACAGGGAAAGGCAAAGGCTACATGTAGAATTTGACTTGCTGACTACGGGCACTGCAGAGGCACAATGGAGGAAGGCACAGGGTGTACAGTACGAATATGGGGAGAAGGCGAGCAGGTTGCTGGCACACCAATTGAGGAAAAGGGGAGCAGCGAAGGAAATAGGGGGAGTGAGGGATGAGGAAGGAGAGATGGAGCGGGGAGCGGAGAGAGTGAATGGAGTGTTCAAGACATTTTATAAAAAATTATATGAAGCTCAACCCCCGGATGGGAGGGAGAGAATGATGGGCTTTTTGGATCGCCTGGAATTTCCCAAGGTGGAAGAGCAGGAAAGGGTGGGACTGGGAGCACAGATCGAGGTAGAAAAAGTGGTGAAAGGAATTAGGAGCATGCAGGCGGGAAAGGCCCCGGGACCGGATGGATTCCCAGTCGAATTCTATAGAAAATATGTGGACTTGCTCGGCCCGGTATTGACGAGGACCTTTAATGAGGCAAAGGAAAGGGGACAACTGCCCCCGACTATGTCTGAAGCAACGATATCGCTTCTCTTAAAGAAGGAAAAGGACCCGCTACAATGCGGGTCCTATAGACCTATTTCCCTCCTAAATGTAGATGCCAAGATCCTGGCCAAGGTAATGGCAATGAGAATAGAGGAATGTGTCCCGGGGGTGGTCCACGAGGACCAAACTGGGTTTGTGAAGGGGAGACAGCTGAATACGAATATACGGAGGCTGTTAGGGGTAATGATGATGCCCCCACCAGAGGGGGAAACGGAGATAGTAGTGGCGATGGATGCCGAGAAAGCATTTGATAGAGTGGAGTGGGATTATTTGTGGGAGGTGTTGAGGAGATTTGGTTTTGGAGAGGGGTATGTTAGATGGGTGCAGCTGTTGTATAGGGCCCCGATGGCGAGCGTGGTCACAAATGGACGGGGATCTGCATATTTTCGGCTCCATAGAGGGACAAGGCAGGGATGCCCTCTGTCCCCATTATTGTTTGCACTGGCGATTGAGCCCCTGGCGATAGCGTTGAGGGGTTCCAAGAAGTGGAGGGGAGTACTTAGAGGAGGAGAAGAACACCGGGTATCTTTGTATGCGGACGATTTGTTACTATATGTGGCAGACCCGGCGGAGGGGATGCCAGAAATAATGCGGATACTTGGGGAGTTGGGGATTTTTCAGGGTATAAATTGAACATGGGGAAAAGTGAGTTGTTTGTGGTGCATCCAGGGGAGCAGAGTAGAGAAATAGAGGACCTACCGTTGAGGAAGGTAACAAGGGACTTTTGTTACCTGGGGATCCAGATAGCCAAGAATTGGGGCACAGTGCATAGGTTAATTTTAACGCGGTTGGTGGAACAAATGGAGGAGGATTTCAAGAGATGGGATATGGTATCCCTGTCACTGGCAGGGAGGGTGCAGGCGGTTAAGATGGTGGTCCTCCCGAGATTCCTCTTTGTGTTTCAGTGCCTCCCGGTGGTGATCACGAAGGCTTTTTTTAAAAGGATCGAAAAGAGCATCATGGGTTTTGTGTGGGCCGGGAAGACCCCGCGAGTGAGGAAGGGATTCTTACAGCGTAGCAAGGATAGGGGGGGCGGCTGGCACTACCGAGCCTAAGTGAGTATTATTGGGCCGCTAATATTTCAATGGTGAGTAAGTGGATGGGAGAGGAGGAGGGAGCGGCGTGGAAGAGATTAGAGAGGGCGTCCTGTAGGGGGACTAGCCTACAGGCTATGGTGACAGCCCCATTGCCGTTCTCACCGAGGAACTACACCACAAGCCCGGTGGTGGTGGCTACACTGAAGATTTGGGGACAGTGGAGACGGCATAGGGGAAAGACTGGAGCCTTGGGGGGGTCCCCGATAAGAAATAACCATAGGTTTGCCCCGGGGGGAATGGATGGGGGATATGGAATGTGGCAAAGAGCAGGAATAACGCAACTGAAAGATCTGTTTGTGGATGGGAAGTTCGCGAGTCTGGGAGCGCTGACCGAGAAATATGGGTTGCCCCAAGGGAATACATTCAGGTATATGCAACTGAGGGCTTTTGCGAGGCAACAGGTGAGGGAATTCCAGCAGCTCCCGACACAAGAGGTGCAGGACAGAGTGATCTCAAAGACATGGGTGGGGGATGGTAAGGTGTCAGATATATATAGGGAAATGAGGGACGAAGGGGAGACTATGGTAGATGAACTAAAAGGGAAATGGGAAGAAAAGCTGGGGGAGGAGATCGAGGAGGGGCTGTGGGCAGATGCCCTAAGCAGGGTAAACTCGTCGTCCTCGTCTGCCAGGCTAAGCCTGATTCAGTTTAAGGTATTACACAGGACGCATATGACTGGAGCACGGCTCAGTAAATTTTTTGGGGTGGAGGATAGGTGTGCGAGGTGCTCGAGAAGCCCAGCGAATCATACCCATATGTTTTGGTCATGCCCGGCACTACAGGGGTTTTGGATGGGGGTGACAAAGGTGCTTTCAAAAGTAGTAGGGGTCCGGGTCGGACCAAGCTGGGGGTTGGCTATACCCGTGCAGGAGGCGAGCGAGGCCGATGTTTTGGCCTTTGCGTCCCTAGTAGCCCGGCGTAGGATATTGCTAATGTGGAAAGAAGCCAAGCCCCCGGGGGTGGAGACCTGGATAAATTACATGGCAGGGTTTATAAAGCTAGAGCAGATTAAGTTCGTCCTAAGGGGGTCGGCTCAAGGGTTCACCAGGCGGTGGCAACCGTTCGTCGAATACCTCGCAGAAAGATAGATGGAATGGAAAAAAGAAGGCAGCAGCAGCAGCCCAGGATCGGGGGGTGGGGGGGGGGGGGGGTGGAGGAGGAACCAGAAGGACTCTCAGGGTTGTTAATATATACAGTAGATATAGGTCGTTGCTACAGATAATTATATATTGGACTGTTAAATTATATTTTTGGAGAGTGTTACTTGTGATAAGGCGGTTGCCAATTAGGGTTAGTTTTCATTTTTGTTATTTATTATTTATTCATTTTCTGTTTATAAAATAGGTCATTGTTATTTGTGTTGTTATAATATTGTGTAAAGGATGCACAATGTACTGCGTTGGTTGACCAAAAATTTTCAATAAAATATTTTTAAAAAATAAAATAAAGTGCATTATAAACGACCGCCATCTACGGAAAAACCTATCCACCAATCCTCTCATGGTGAATTTGACCTTCTCGAGGGCAAAAGCTTCATTAAGTCACCCAGCCACGCTGAGACACTTGGCTGTGGAGTCGATTTCCAGCCTAAGAAGATCCGTCTCCTTGCCAAAAGCGAGGCAAAGGCCAGAGCGTCTGGCCCTGCACCCAACTGAAGCTCCAACTCATTCAAGGCCCCACAAATCGCTACCAGTGGGCATGGCTCCAACCCAATGCTCAGGATTATCAACATGGTATCAAACAAGGACCTCCAGAGGCTCACGAGCTTTGAGCACGATCGGAACAAGTGCGCATGGTGTGTCGGACCCCTTGAACATCGATCGCATTTATCTCCCACCCCATCGAAAAAGTTGCTCATTCTAGCCTTCATGAGGTGTGCTCGAAACATTACTTTTGGTTAATGAGACTCAACCTCACACATGCAGAGGTCATGTTCACCCTCCTCAGTACCTCACTCCAAACCTCCTCCGCCAAAATTGGCCCGAGCTCTTCTACCCACTTTGCCTTCACTCCCTGATCCGAGCCCGTCTCCTCCTCCACTATCCCGCTGGTATATGCTTGATGTACTGGCCATCTCAAACACCAAGCAGGATACTATCCGCTCTTGCAAGGTAGAAGGCTACTTCACCGGGAAGGCTGGAAAGTACTTTTTAACCCAGCTGCGCACCTGGAGACACCTGAACCCGTAAGTCTATATTTCCCCCTCAGCTCCCCCAGGCAAGCGAACTGACCTTCTAAAAATAAATCTCCCACCTTGTACAATCCCTTCTCCTCCACTCCCTAAACCTTGCATCCAACCTAGCAGGCTCAAATTATTGGTTTGCACAGATGGGAGCTAGCCTTGAGGCAGCCTTCAAATTGAAATATTGATGGAGCTGCCTCCAAATTTTTAATGTGGCTCCTACCACGGAGTTAGTGGAGTGTTTCTTCGGACACCAATGAGAGCAACGCAGTTACCAATGCCCCCAGGCTTGCCGCCTCTCATAGGCTCTGCATCCACCCAGACCCATAGCCTCCCAGAGTCCCCGCACCACACCAGCACCTTTTCAGCATTAGCCGCTCAATATTAATATTGAAAGTTTGGCACGGTCAAGCCCCCTGCTTGCCTCTTCCTTTGCAGCATCACCCTTCTGATCCCCGGGCTTTTATTCACCCTAATAAACCCAGTCACAAGCCAGTCAATGTCTCTGAAAAACACCTTGGGCTGTAACACCCGGAGGCACTGAATCTCAGCAAGATATTCATCTTAACCGATTGTACTCGGCCGCCATGGATAGTGGGAAATCATCCCATTTTTGCAGGTCTACCTTGACCTTCCAAATCAGATTTGTATAGTTCTTCCTCCGGAGTTTCCCCCAGTCCTTTACTTTACAGAAAATGTTTTCCTGCTAACGGGGACAGTAACCCCCTCTGCCCCCCTCTCTGCTCCGGTGCCCCAACCACAAAGTATTTGCTCTTTCCTATATTTAGCTCATAGCCAGAAAAGATCCCAAAATGCTGCAAGATCCCCATAATATTTCCCATAATATTGATGCCTCTGGATTCCTAATATATAATAGCAAATTGTTGGTGTATAGCAAGGCCTTATGCTTCACCCCTCCTCTGATTATTCGTTCCCAAGCTTTTGAAACCCTCAGCACCATGGCTAGTGTCTCTATTGCCAAAGCAAATAACAAAGGGAACATCAGACATCCCTGCCTAGTGCCCTAGTAACTTCATTACAGTGTTAATGTAAGCCTACTTGTGACATGAACAAAGATTATAGATTATTATAGTGTAGCCGAAAGGGCTCAGAAGTCACTTTGTTAGTGCAAACACTGGCAAATGGGGTTGCATACACGTAGCTGCACCCACGCTACGAAGCTCGGTCAAACCCAAATTTCTCTAGTATCACGGACAAGTAGTCCCACTCTACCCGGTCGACCGCCTTCTCTGCATCAAGTGAAATAATGATCTCGGAGTCAGACAACCCAGGGGTAAGAACCACATTCAACAACCATCTCACGTTTGTTGTCAGCCTCTGTCCCTTTACAAATGTTGTTTGGTCTTTTCCCAGCACCTCCGGAAGACAAGGCTCCAGTCTTAATGCCAACACCTTAGCTAAAAGATTCATCCCCAACCATATTGAACAAAAACCTACCCAGGGAAGAAAAACCCCATCCCCCACTGTCCCGACAACTACTGAGCCCGAAAAAGAATAAACATGAAAACAGAACAGAGAATATGCCTCCTCTCTAACCATCTCCGCCATTACCCCAACCTAACTCGTATCAACATGAACAGTAAAACCCCAACCACCAAACAGCCCACGCACCCCTCAAACCATGCCCAGCCCATGATCTCTGATGAAGATCTCTGCCTACTCCGGAGTTTCCAAGTAAACGTCCTTCGAGTCAAATGTGACTCTCAGCTTTGCTGGGTGCCCCACACCAAACCGCACTCCTTGATTGTACAGGACAGTCTTCACCTTATTGAAGGCCGCCCGTCGCCTCGCCAGCTCAGTGCCCATGTTCTGCTACATTCTTACCACGTTACCATCCCAATCAATGCTCCGGCATTTCTTGGCCCCACTCCAGGACCAACTTCCTTTGGAAACTGCGGAACTGAATGATCACTGCATGCCGTGGCTCATTCGGTCTCGGCTTCTGCCTCAAGGCCTGGTGCGCCCTGTCCAGATCTGGAGCAGCAAACACCTCATCTCCGCTCATCAGCTGAGAAAACTTCACAGAGAAGTATTCAGTTGGCCTTGAGACCTGAACGCCCTCCAATAGACTCACCAGACTTAGGTTCATGCACCTGGACCTGTTCTCCATGTCATCTAGATTTGCCTTCAGGCCCTTATTTCTGTCACCAATAAGCACCATTTTGGCATCGAATGATGCAAGATGGTCCTTGTGCTGAGACAAGGTCTCCTCCACGCCTTTCAATTTCTCAGCCTGCTCACCTACCACCTTAGCCATCCTGCCAAGCTGCTCCCTAATCGGGCCCTTGGCCTCCTCCACCATAGCTTCAAAATTGCCCTTAGCGTTGGGTGGGGTTACTGGGTTATGGGGATAGGGTGGAGGTGTTGACCTTGGGTAGGGTGCTCTTTCCAAGAGCTGGTGCAGACTCAATGGGCTGAATGGCCTCCTTCTACACTGTAAATTCTATGGAATTAAAAGACACCCTCATTTCCTGACTATGCCTCTCAAATCACTCACCTATCTCCCCACCGAACTTCCCTAGTTCTTTTGCCATCACCCTGCCATCATAACCAGGGTGTTGGCGTGTCCACCTTTACCAAATCTTTTCTTTTTCTTTTAAAAATTTAGAGCACCCAATTATTTTTTGCCAATCAAGGGGCAATTTAGTGTGGCCAATGCACCTATGCTTCACATCTTCATGGAGAGAATGTGCAAACTCCACACGGACAGAGACCCGGATCCTCGGCGCCGTGAGTCAGCAGTGCTAACCACTGTGCCACCGTGCTGCCCTGTCTTTGCCAAATCTTTAGTTGGGCTCAGTGCCTGTGATTTCCCTCCTCCGCCTGGACATTCCCGATTAAACTTCCTTTGCTCTGTTGGGCCGTTGGGTTAGAGCCCAAAGATTTCTCGAGAAAAGGGACAAAAAAGCCCAGAGTACCAGGATCTGCGTGGGAGCTACCTAAAATGTGACTGCCGGTTACATGCCGCCGCACTGGACGTCCCCATGACAACTGATATAAGGGTCATGACACATTACTATTATTGTCTAATCTATGCACGATCAGAGCTGGGAATGTTTGATGCAGAGACCTGGTGGTAATATGACCGTGAAACCATTGTCGATTGTCATAAAAACCCATCTGGTTCACTAATGTCCTTTAGGGAAGCAAATCTTCCATCCTTACCTAGTCTGGTCTACATGTGACTCCAGACCCACAGCAATGTGGTTGACTCTTAAAATGTCATCTGAAACGGTCTTGCAAACTACTCAGTTGTATTCAACCGCTATAAAAACACAAAAAGGAAATTAACCAGATGGACCACCCAGCAACGAACCAGGCACCAGAAACGACAGTGGTAATCCCAGCCCTGCCGACTCTGCAAAATCCTCCTTACTAACATATGGGTGCTTGTGCCAAAGTTGGGAGAGCTGGCTCACAGACTAGTTAAGCAACAGCCTGATATAGTCATACTCCCATTACTGTCAACATTCCTGGGTATGTCCTGTCTCACTGGCAGGACAGACCCAGCAGAGGTGGTGGATTACTATCGCTGAATCGCCCACAATCAACATTGATCAGAAACTGAACTGGACGAGCCACATTAATACTGTGTCTACCAGGGCAGGTCAAGGCTAGGGATCCTACGGCGAGTTACTCACCTCCTGAACCCCCAAAGCCTGTTCACCATCTACAAGGCACAAGTCAGGAGTGTAATGGAATACTGTCCACTTGCCTGGATGAGTGCAGCTCAAACAACAACAAAGAAACTCGACACCATCCAGGACAAAGCAGCCCGCTTGATTGCTCCCCTTCCACAAACATTCAAACCCTCCACCACCGACGAACAGTGGCAGCCATATACAAGATGCACTGCAGTAACTCACCAAGGTTCCATAAACAGCACCTTCCAAACACACGGCCACCACCGAAGGACAAGAGCAACAGATAGCCGAGAACCCCAACACCTGGAGGTTCCCCTTCAAGTCACTCACCACCCTGACTTGGAAATACATCGCCGCTCCTTCACTGTCATTGGGGCAACATCCTGGGCGGGATTCTCTCACCCCAGGACCGGGCCGGAAAATCGCCGGGCCGGGCACAAATCGTGCCACGCTGCCCCGACACTGGTCCGCCGATTCTCCAGAGAGCGGAGAATCGGCGCCATTTGCGCCTGCACGGTCGGTGAGGAGCTGGAGAGCGGCCCCCCCTGGCGATTCTCCACCCGGGAGGCCACACAAAAAAAGCCGAGCCCCGCTGGCACCGTTCACACCTGCTCTTATCCGGCGGGGCCTCAGCATCGATGCATCCGGGGGCAGCCTAGTTTGGGGGGGGGGGGGGGTGGGGAGAGGTCCGACCCTAAGTGGCTCTCCGCTGTGGCCTGGCCTGCGGTCGAGGCCCACCAATCGGCAGGCTGGCCTCTCGGGCTGGGGGCCTCTTTTGTTCCGCGCTGGCCCCTGTAGCCCTACGCCATGTTGCGCGGGGCCGACGCGGAAAAGGGAGCCACTGCGCATGCGTACATTGCCGCCAGTCCCACTGCGCATGTACGCATTGGCGGGGATCAGCAGCTGGAGCTGCATGAGTCACTCCAGTGCCATGCTGGCCACCCTGTAGGGGTCAGAATTGCAACACCTGAGGCCATGTTGACGCCGTCGAGAAACGCGACGGCGTTTACAACGGCGTCAACACTTAGCCTCAGGATCAGAGAATCCCGCCCCCTGGAACTCCTTCCCTAACAGTGGGTGTACCTGCATCTCAAGGACTGCAGCAGTTCAAGAAGGCAACTCACCACCATTTTCTGAAGTGCAACTGGGATGGGCAATAAATGCCCACACCCCAAAATGAATTTTAAAAAGAGAAATTAAGTTAAAATAAAAATGCAAGAGAAAGAATAGTGAAGAAATGGGTTAGGGGAACAAAGAACATGTAAAGCTGCGCAAAGATAAACAGGGACATTTTAACCCCCAAGGAGGAGTTAGTTATGTCAAGTGGGAAGGTAAAAAGAATTGAAATCTCAAATCCACCTCCACTTCCAGTTTTAACAGAGGTAGTTTGAAGTTGCTCTCAGGCGTTGGGCAAGTTACTGAAATCTTAAGAAAGTTTGTGTACCTTTATTTTCGCAAGATTTTGTTTTAGCTCATGGATACCAGAATTGCCCTGCCTCATTATTTCCAGCACAAACAGGGAGGCAAGAAAAACCAAATCCATCAGCGAAGTGATTTTACAGCACTACGTGTGGGCCAGGAGGAGCAAGTGTGCTTCATTCAGTCCCAGCGAGGTTACTTGCATATGATCAAACTCCCCAGGTTTGGCTATACCCTGGCCTTACAATGTGCATCTAGCCTCCCCTGTCATTAACCCCACAGTGTTAGGCTTACTTGCCATTTTCTCTCCAGCTGCTTTCTCATCAGACAGGCATGTTTGAAATCTGTTGAAACATTTTTTTAAATCTGTCCTAGTTTACTTCTGTAGGATGTCCAAGAAATGCCAAGCAGCTAACTATCATTGCCTCCACCCTTCCCCTCTTGCCAGTCCTGAGGGGCTAACATAATTACCTTTTTTAAAGTTAAAACATTTTTTGTTTATTTTGTTATGTTGGTTGGCGGTATTACTACAACTTTTTTTTTAATAAACATTTTATTGAGGTATTTTTGGTATAGTAACAACAACAAAATAAACAATATACATGAAACCATAAACAAAGTGCAAAAGCCATTTACCTCTCATACAGGTTCCCCCCCCCCTTATTAACCCCCTACTCTAATCTAAATTACTCCCCCCCCCCCCCCCCCCCCCCGGTCTGCTGACGATTAATTTCCCGCAAAGAAGTCGACGAACGGTTGCCACCTCCGGGTGAACCCTAACAGTGACCCTCTCAAGGTGAACTTGATTTTCTCCAAACAGAGAAAGCTAGCCATGTCCGATAGCCAGGTCTACGACTTTGGGGGCTTTGAGTCCCTCCATGCTAATAGTATCCGTCTCTGGGCTACCAGGGAAGCAAAGGCCAGAACGTCTGCCTCTTTCTCCTCCTGGATTCCCGGGTCTTCCGACACCCCGAAAATCGCCACCTCTGGACTCAGCACCACTCTTGTTTTTAACACCGTGGACATGACATCCGCAAACCCCTGCCAGAATCCCCTAAGCTTCAGACATGTCCAAAACATGTGGACATGGTTCGCCGGTCCTCCCGCACATTTTATGCACCTGTCCTCCACCCCGAAGAATCTGCTCATCCGGGCCACTGTCATGTGAGCCCGGTGAACAACCTTAAATTGTATCAGGCTGAGCCTGGCACATGTTGCGGACGCGTTGACTCTACTCAACGCGTCTGCCCATAGACCATCCTCTATCTCTCCTCCCAGCTCCTCCTCCCACTTGCGCTTCAGCTCCTCGGTCTGCTTCTCCTTCGACCCCGTAAGCTCCTTATAAATGTCCGAGACGCTCCCTTCTCCGACCCACCCTCTGGAAACTACTTTGTCCTGAATCCCCCTTAGCGGTAGGAGCGGGAAGGTTGACACCTGTTTATGAAGGAAGTCCCGCACCTGCAGATATCTAAATTTGTTTCCCCTCGCCAACCCAAACTTTTCCTCCAACACCCTCATACTCGGAAAGCTCCCCTCTATGAACATATCCCCCATCCTCTCAATCCCCGCTCTCCACCTTAACCGGACCTCCTGTCCATACTCCCCGGGGCAAACCGGTGATTATCACAGATTGAGGCCCAGACCGATGCTCCCACATGCCGCCTCCACTGGCCCCAAACTCTCAGGGCCGCCACCACCAATGGACTGGTGGAGTACCGTGCCGGCGGGAACGGCAGAGGCACAGTTACCAATGCCCCCAAACTGGTGCCCTTACATGAAGCTGCCTCCATACACACCCATGCCGACCCCTCACCCACCACCCACCACCCACTTCTTGATCATGGCTATATTAGCCGCCCAGTAATAGTTGCTAAAATTTGGCAGCGCCAGCCTGCCCTCTCCCCGACTCCGCTCAAGCATTACCTTCCTTACTCGCGGGGTCTTGCCTGCCCAGACGAAGCCCGTGATCGCTCTGTTGACCCGCTTAAAAAAGGACCGCGGAATAAAGATGGGGAGACATTGAAATACGAACAGGAATCTCGGGAGGACCGTCATCTTCACCGTCTGCACCCTCCCAGCCAGAGACAACGGAAGCAAGTCCCATCTCCGAAAATAGTCCTTCATTTGGTCCATCAGCCGGGCCAGATTCAATTTATGCAGCCGGTCCCATTCCCATGCCACTTGGATGCCTAGGTACCTAAAGCTTCCCTCTACTAACCCAAACGGCAGCTCTCCCCGTCGCCTCTCCAGTCCCCTCGCCTGGACCACAAACATCTCACTCTTTCCCATATTAAGCTTATACCCCGAAAACTGGCCAAATTCCCCTAGAGTCCTCATGATTTCTTCCATCCCCTCTATTGGGTCCGAAATGTACAGAGGCAGGTCATCCACATAGAGCGAAGCCCTGTGCTCCACCCCCCCCCCCCCCCCGCCTGTAACCTCCGCCGTTCCCTTAGAAGCCCTGCCTCTGGAGTCTCTGCATATCTCCTATCAATCTGTAGTATCTCCTTAACCAGTCGGTCCGTCTCTGCCCTGTCTACCTTCTCCCTATGGGCCCGGATCGAGACCAGCTCCCCCCTGACCACCGCCTTCAGTGCTTCCCACACCACCGCTGCTGAAATTTCCCCCGTGTCATTGACCCTGCAGGTAGCTCTGAATACATTTCCTCAGCCGCTCGCACACCCCTTCATCCGCCAAAAGTCCCACATCCAACCTCCAGTGCGGGCGCTGGTTACTGTCTTTACTAACCTGCAGGTCAACCCAGTGCGGAGCATGGTCTGAGATTGTGATCGCCGAGTACCCGGTGTCCACCACCCCAGCCAGCAAGGCCCTTCTCAAAATAAAGAAATCAATCTGGGAATACACTTTATGCACGTGTGAGTAGAAGGAGAACTCCTTCACCCTCGGCTGCCCAAATCTCCATGGATCCACCCCCACATCAGCTCCATGAACCCTCTTAGTTCCTTTGCCATTGCTGGCACCCTGCCCGTTTTCGAGCTTGACCGGTCAAAACCAGGGTCCATAACTGTGTTGAAGTCCCCTCCCATGACCAACCTGTGCGAGTCCAGGTCCGGTATCTTTCCCAGCATCCTCTTTATAAACTGCACATGTTCACAATTTGGCGCATACACATTTACTAATACCACCTGCACCCCCTCTAGCTTCCCACTGACCATAATGTACCGACCTCCCACGTCCGGTATTACTACAACTTTAAGTATTGATCTAGCATTATGTTACTCAAGCTGAAACCTTTTTGTTTAAAAAAAATAGGACCCAAGGCCTATCCAGGAAGGCTAGATTCTTCTGGCAGCTCAAGAGAATTAAAATATCCTGTTATGAATCATTTTGCTTTTATCTGATCCCTGACTTATTATAAAGAACCACTGTTTTTTTAAGCACCCATCATAAGCACAAAACACATTAATTGATGATCGACTAATGACTGCTACAAGAGTGAGAGTATATGAAAAGGAATAACTGGAACCTGTGGCTTAGGGCTGAAGCTATACTACAGAATTCTTACACGTATAGACAACTTTAAGCCTGAATTTGATTAACCTTTATCATCCAAAGGCAGTAGGTCAGGTCTCTGAGATTTCTGGGAAATTTCAATTTGAGTTGAAGTAAAAGAACTGCTGTCAGAGAATGGAAAACATTCTTATTCTCATTAGGTACTTCACCTGGCAGAAATTCCATCAACTGAAACAAAGAGATTTGAGTAATAGGTACTCATGAGCTTGCAATTTTCTGTTAACAACTAAGCTGGAATTTCAGCCATTGAATCATTGAGAACTCTTGTCAACTAATTGCAATATATATTTTTCAGTGCAAGCTACAATTCAATATGGACTTGTAAAGAACAGGTCACACCTGATGAACTTGATTACATTTCTTGAAGAGATCCATTCTTGAAGTAGTGGACCAGTGAATGTCTATGGATGTCAGTTATAGACTTCCAGAAGATTATTTGATAATGTCCCTCATATGGGATTTAGCTAAAGTTGAAAGTTAAAGACTGAAGGCTGATTATTGACCTAGTTAAGAAACAAGCTGAGCAGCAGGAGACAGAGACTTGGGGTAATGAGCGGGTAGTCCAATTGGCAGAATGTAACTAAGGGTGTCAACAAGGGAACAAGCAAGGCAGCACGGTGGCGCAGTGGGTTAGCCCTGCTGCCTCACGGTGCCGAGGTCTCAGGTTCAATCCCGGCTCTGGGTCACTGTCCGTAAGGAGTTTTCACATTCTCCCCATGTTTGCGTGGGTTTTGCCCCCACAACCCAAACATATGCAGGATAGGTGGATTGGCCACGCTGAATTGCCCCTTAATTGGAAAAAATGAATTGGGTACTCTAAATTTAAAAAAAGAACAAGGAGACAAGCAATGATGAATGAGCAGGTTTAATTAGTAACGCAATCATGTGCGAACATTTATCAAATAGAGACCATAACATAATCTAGTTCAATGTAATGTTTGAAAGTGAAAAGCCAAATCAGCTACAAGAATTTTAGATTTAGGTTAGACCTGCTTTAATGAGATGAGACAGAGACTGTCCACAGTAAACTCAGAAAATCTGCTAATGGGTAAAACAACTGAAGAGCAGTGAAAGATGTTTCAGGAAAGACTTAACGCAAAAAGAACCAATTTATACCCCTGGGAGGGAAAAGCTCCACGTCACAAAAAAAACAGTCACAGACACCAAACGAGATAAGGAACAGCATAAAGCTAAAAGAAAGGGCTTACAAAAATCCAAAAATCAGCAGATCCTACCGAATGGGAAAGATACAACGAATAGCAAAAGGCCACAAAGCAGCTTATAAGAGCTACTGAAAGGGATTATGAAAGGAAGCTTGCAAGGGACATCAAAATCAATAAGAAGTAGTTTTCTAGTTACATTGTAAGAGTCCTTCCCGTTTGTTTCTGTTTATTACCTAAATTCCCCTTTCTTTTATTTTTGCCATTACATTTTTGATCTATGAATGTTTAATGGACCTGTGACTTTAAGGCTAAGCAGCATGTGCCTTTAATTCAAACAGATGTTTCCTGAAGACTGTGTTGTTTTAGACTGTGATTGGAGATTGGCTGGCTGGCACAGTGATGACTCAGTTTGATTGATTTGGCATGTGGCAAATAAATTTGTCCAAAAGGCTGTGCTCTGTCCGGTAACTGGTGGTGATTGGACCTGATCCCACTGGAATGTTTCAGAGCTTCATGGATTGAGTTTCAGTTTCAGTTTGACTGCTGGCAGACCGAAGGAAGAACTGCTGTCCTCTCCCCTCTCCGTTTTCTCCAGATAGGCTGTGTTTCTGAACAGGAAGGGAGTCTGGATGAAACTATGCACAGAGGAACCAATACAGGCTGCAAGCAGGGGAGAACCGACCAACTCGCTCTGTAGAAAAGGTTGATGTAAACTGACCAACTCTCTCTCCAGAAAGGCAGAGGCATGGAAATAACCCATGAAATGAAAGCAGAGTTTGATATGAAGCCAAGGGGCTTTTCCAGGAAAAGGTGAGTGAGATACATTTCTAAACTACAGTGAAGATTGTTACAGGCTGCAAACCAAGGACTTTGATCAATCAGCGTGCTATGAAGAAAGTGTGCTAAACTATTGCCATTGGAAGCAAAGACTCTTATCTTTGGATCTTCATTCTGATTATTTTCACCCCATCTCCCCTCTGTGTTCATCTGCCTTGTGTGTGTGGGTAGAGGCTGAAACAGTAAAAGGGGGTAGGTAGTAAGTTATCTTCTTGTTATCCAGTTGTAATTACTGTATATTTCATTATTATTCGTGCTATTAATAAACAGTAATTGTGTTTCAATTTACAAACCAGGTGACTGTAAATTCTGGGCAGCCACGGCCAAAGACTTCGGGAATTTTATACAAATTATTGGTTAAATAACTTGTGTTGTAACTCCAGGCCAAGTGGGGCTGGAATTTACTACGCACATGCCCAGGGTGTCGTGACAGCATAAAGGGAAATCAGGTCATCAGGAACAATGTTGTCCCACTAAAGACTGAAAGTGGGGATATTGTCAGTGACCATGGGGACTTGGTAGACATGTTGAATAATTACTTTGCCTCAGTATTTACAGTAGAAAAGGAGGATAGCTGGCTGGTCCTGAGGATCGGGGACAAGGGTAAATAAAATTAACGTAAGCAAAACATCGATAATGAGGAAATTAATGGGACTAAAGAGTGATAAATCCCCAGGACCGGACTGTTTCTACCCGAGACTGTTAAGAGAAGTTGGGGGGAACATGGTAGATGCCCTAACTATAATAGTTCAGAGTTCCCTAGATTCAGGAGCCATCCCTCTGGATTGAAAAATTGCTCATTTTTAAGAAGGGCGAATGAAGAAAAGCAGGGAATAACAGACCGGTTAGCCTAACATCTGTGGCATGGATTCATGACAGGTAGGTCACGCCTGACAAACGTCATTGCATTGAAGAGCTGACTAAGATACTGGACAGTGGATTGTCTACGGATGCAGAAGGCATTTGTAAAGTCCAACATAAGAGACTGTTAACTGAGGTAGAAGCCCACAGAACTGAGGGAAAATGACTGACCTGGCTGGGAAAGTGGTTGAGTGCCAGGCGACAGAAAGTAGGGATAATGGATAAGCACTCAAAATTGGCAGGATGTGACTAGTGGTGTCTCACTGGGATTTGTGTTAGGGCCTGAATTTTCACATTGTTCATTAATTATTTGAATAATGACATAGAAAGTGATATATCCAAATTTGCTGATATGCGTAAAGTTGGATGGCATTGTAGACAGTGTAGATGACAGCATAAAATTACAAAAGGATATTGATAGATTTGATGAATTGGCAAAACTGTGGCAGATGGATTTCAATGAAAGCAAGTGTGAAGTTATCTACTTGGGACCAAAAAATGATAGATCAGGATACTCTCTAGATGGTGTGAAGCTAAATTCAGTGGATGTCCAAAGAGACCTGGGGATTTGGTTCCATTGATCTTTAAAATGCCACGAACAAGTGCAGAAAGTAATGAAGCATCTTAATGGAATGCTGGTCTTTATATTTAGAGGACTGGACTATAAGGATGCAGAGGTTATGCTGCAGCTATACAAAACCCTGGTTAGACCCCACTTGGCTTATTGAGAGCAGATCTGGGCATCGCACCTTAGGAAGGATATTTGGGGGGGATTTCCGGTGGCATGTAGGAGAAGTTCACAAGTTAGGTGGCTCATGCTAGAGTCTCTGTTTTCTTTACTTTTATGCCCGGTTTCAGGGTAGTTTGTGAATGACTTAGTGTGGGAAGTCATAAGGAAGACGTTAAATGTCAAAGATCTAGAAGGAGGTTGTTTGCCAAGCAAATGGAGGTGCTTCAGAGTGAGATGATGACAGTAATAAAAGAGTGGGTGGAAGGGGCAATTGACCAGTAAGGGCGGTAGTGATGAACATGTCGGTTGAGGTGCAGGAGCCAGGAGAGAAGTTGAAGGGGTGGAGGAGGCATTGTTGGAACATAGCAACCAGCTCACCTTGATGGGTGAGGAGCTGTGGAGCGTGGCGGAGGCCAACAATGGGCTCAGAACTAAGGTGGAGGACCTGGCGAAAGGTCAATGGCGCAAAATCTGTGAATCGTGGGACTGCCTGAGGGGGTGGAGTACCCGAGGCTGACCGAGTACTTAGCAAAGATGTTTGCGGAGTTGATGGCGAGGGGGGGGGGGGGAGGGTGGGGGGGGGGGGGGGGGAGGGGGGGGGCATCCTCCCCCCCACTACAAATTGAACAGGACACATCAGTCGTTCGGGCCAAAGCCGAAAGCAAATGAGCCACCAAGGGCAGTTTAAATCTGTTTTCACGGGCTCCACGTGAAGGAGAAGGTCTTGAGCTGGACGAAGCAGAGAAGAGATGTGACGTGGGAAGGCGCTGGTATATGAATATACCAAGACCCGATGGCAGAATTGCAGAGAAGGCAGGCGACCTTTGGACAAGTGAGGCTCATTTTGGACTTGGTGGTGGGGACGAAATGGTGGTTTTTCTGATGGAGGGTTTTTCTATTTGATTTGGGTTTTGTTTTTCTGCCTCTTGAATGGGGGGATGGGAATGGGCTGGTTTAGCACACTGGGCTAAATAGCTGGCTTTTAAAGCAGACCAAGGCAGGCCAGCAGCACGGTTCAATTCCCGTACCAGCCTTCCCGAACAGGCGCCAGAATGTGGCGACTAGGGGCTTTTCACAGTAACTTCATTGAAGCCTACTCATGACAATAAGCGATTTTCATTTCATTTCATTTCATTATCATGTTGTTTGCATTTGGTTACATGTGTCTTGGGTTTTTGGTTTCATTCCTTCTTTCTGTGGACACAGTTTTGGCATGAGGGAGGTGGGGGTTTGTTGGGGTATGTGGGTTACTGAGGAGGGAGTTGGGAGGAGGTGGACCTCTGGCAGGGGTCACCATATTAGCAAGTGAAGGTTGGCTAGTGAACGGGAGTATGGTGGGGGAAGGGTCACGGTCGTGGGAGCCTGGTTGAACAGGTTTTGATGGGTCTGGGAAGTGTGAAAGGTTGGGGGAGCGGATTGATACTGGGTGAGGTGTCTGCAAGAGGAAGTGGATGTAGGGATTCTGGGGGGGGGGGGGGGATGGCGATGGTTAAAAAAGGTTGGGGCAGTGCTATCAGCGGTGGGGGGGGGGTTGAAAAGTGGGGGCCATCTCGGCGATTTAAGGGAGGATTTTGGAGGAGGACAGGGTGTCCTCGGATGGGGTTAAGGTGAAGTGGGAGGAAGAGTTGGGGGTGGTGCTGGAGGAGGGTCTGTGGTGTGAGGAGTTGCGGAGGGTAAACATCTCGACTTTGTGTGCGAGGCTGGGGCTGATACAGCTGAAGGTAGTGTACAGGGCGCACCTTACAAAATCTCGGATGAGCGGGTGTTTGAGGGGGTGGAGGATGTCTGTGAGCGATGTAGGAGGGGTCCTGCGAAACATGTGCAAATGTTTTGGTTCTGCCCGAAACTGGAGGATGGTGTTCAGCACTGTTTTGAGGGTTTTACATGTGGACGTGGAGCTCGGTCCCCGAGAAACCATATTCGGGGTGTCGCGTCTTGTTGTGGCGGAGGTCAGCTTCTCCACTCCCTGCCTCGCTGTGATGGGGGACCAGTTGGAGTTTCTGTTTCTGACCCTGGAAAAGGTGAGGTTAGATCAGTTTTTTTAAAATCGGATTAGATACATTTTTGTTAAGCAAAGATAGGCATATGGAGTTAGGTCACAGATCAGCCATGATCTTATTGAATGGTGGAGCAAGCTAGAGGGGCTGAATGGCCTATTCCTGTTCTTATGTTCCCTGGCATAAGGTAATGTTGGATTAAACCATCAGTAACCTATGTTGGATGAGGATCAATATTGTATGTAGTAAGATTCCTCCAAATTTAATGGGCAGCACGATAGCATAGTGATTAGCACAATTGCTTCACAGCTCCAGGGTCCCAGGTTCGATTTCCGGCTTGGGTCACTGTCTGTGCGGAGTCTGCATGTTCTCCCCATGTGTGCGTGGGTTTCCTCCGGGTGCTCCGGTTTCCTGCCACAGTCCAAAGATGTGCAGGTTAGGTGGATTGGCCATGCTAAATTGCCCATAGTGTCCAAAATTGCCCTTAGTGCTGGGTGGGGTAACTGGGTTATGGGGATAGGGTGGAGGTGTGTGGTTGGGAAGGGTGCTCTTTCCAAGAGCCGGTGCAGACTTGATGGGCCAAATGGCCTCCTTCTGCACTGCAAATTCTATATCTACATAAAATTCTGTCCCTGATGGAAACTGATTATTTCTAACATTGGTGCCTCTTTTGTGCCACCTGTTGAAAGTGAATCTCTTGGCTCTTTCAACTGAAAATTTCCAGAATAGACTGTTGATATGATTGTCATTTTAAGTGATTGCCTGAAACATTATTTCAGGTTCCGAAGAATTTTGAGAAGAAAAATGGCAAAATAAACAATTGTCTTCATTTCTATTCTTAAATTAGCCTAGAGTTTATACTCAGGAATTGTTAATATTCGTATTGGGCAGGCAACTCTTGAGAAATATAAGGCGATTATTGAAGGTTATTATGACCCCATCGAAAGGATGGGTACTGGGGCTGGTGGTGTCTATGGACGTGGAGATAGCATTTGATTGGGTGGAATTGGGAAGCTTTTGGGTTTGGGCCGAAATTTGTGGCATGGGTGTGTCTGTTGTACACGGCCTCGGTGGCGAGCGTATGGACCAATGAGATGAATTCACAGAGTTTCGGGTTGCACAGAGGAACGAGGCAGGGGTGCCTGCTGTCGCCGCTATTGTTTGCACTGCCGATAGAGCCGTTGCCAATGGCCCTTAAGGGGTCAGCAGAGTGGCACGGGACTAGGAGGGGGAGCAGGGAGCACTGGGTGTCGCTGTACGTAGACGATCTGCTGTTCTATGTGTCAGACACGCTGGAGAATATGGGGAGAATTAGAAGCCAATTAATGAGGTTTAGGACCTTCTCAGGTTATAAGTTGAACTTGGGGGAAAGTGAGGTGTTTCCGGTGAACAAATCGGGTCGGAGAGCCAGTTTGGGGGGCTACCATTCAGAGTAGCCAGGGTTAGGTTTAAGTATTTGGAGATCCAGGTGGCGAGAGAGTGGGTGATGCTACATAAGTGGAACTTAACAAAGTTGGTGGAGAAGATAAGGGAGGACTTTAGGACGTGGGATACACTGCACCAGACGCTGGCGGGGAGGGCCTAAGTGGTGAAAATCGATGTTCGTTGATGTTATTATTTATATTTCAGACGCTTCCCATTTTTATTCCAAAGGCCTTTTTTCGGAAGTTTGATACAGTCATTTCGGAGTTTGTATGGGCGGTGAAGAGGGCCCTGCTGCAGAGGCAGAAACAGGGGTTGGCAATACCGAACTTCCTGCATTACTATTGGTGGCGAATGTGGAGAAGGTGAGGCGGTGGTGGGAAGGAGAGGGGTTAGGATGGAAGAAGAATCCTGTAGGGGGTGCACCCTGAGGGCCATGGTGACGGCCATATAAAAAGAGCTCGGTTGTACACTCCACGATTAAGGTGTGGAACCAGCTGAGGAGATATTTTAGGATAGAAGGTGTGTCGGTGTTAACGCCGTTGTGTGAGAACCATGGGTTCAAGCCGGGGTGGGATGGATGCAATGTATAGAAAGTAGAAAGAGGTGGGGCTGGTGAGGGCGAGGGATTTGTATCTGGAAGAGAGGTTTGCAAGCATAAGAGGCACTGAGGGACAGGGTAGAGCTCCCGTGGGGAAGTGAATTTAAGTATTTACAGGTAAGGGACTTTGCACGGAAGGTGTGGAAAGGATTTCCCAGGCTGCCGAAGAATGCCCTATTGGAACGGTTGCTGCTTCTGGAAGCGAAAGGGGAGGTTAGGATTGCAGACATATATGGATGGTTGGGAGAGCAGGTGGGTGTGCAGATGGTGAGGATCCAGGAGAAATAGGAGGAGGAGTTGGGTGGGGAGATAGGTTGTGGAGTGAGGCGCTGCGTAGGTTGTGGAGTGAGGCGCTGCGTAGGGCGGATTCGGCCTCCTTGTGTGCGAGGATGAGCTTGATACAGTTTAAAGTGGTACACAGGGTGCATATGACTCGGGCAAGGATGAGTGGGTTCTTCCAGGGAGTGGCAGATGAGTGTGAGAAGTGTGGGCGGGGGCCAACGAACCATGCGCATATGTTCTGGTGCTGTGAGAAGGGAGAGAGATACTCGGCGGGTGTGTTTCGCTCGCGAGCAAAGATTGTAGGAGTGGAGATATGTTGGCGATTTTCAGGGTATCGGAGAAGCCAGAGTTGATGGAGGGCAGGAAGGCCGGTGTCGTGGCCTTCGCTACTCTGATTGCCCAGCAGAGAATTTTACTGGATTGCCGGTCAGCAAATCCGCCAGGGATGGCAGGCTGTCTAGGAGATCTATAGGATTTCCTCCGGTTGGAGAAAATTAATTATGATCTATAGGGTTCAGCGGAGGGTTTGAAGCATGGTGGGGACTGTTCGTGGCCACACTTGAGGAACTGTTCGTCGCAGGGGGGCAGGGGTGGGAGGTGGGTGGGGTGGGGGGGGGGGGGGGGGTGGAGGGGGGCAGGGTGAAAAAGGGGAATAGTCTGTACAGACTATAAAACTCTGAGTTGGGGAGTGTGTTCCCTGGATTATTTATGTTTTGTAACTGTTTGAATAAGTTTGGAATAAAATGCATTACAAAAAAAGGAATTGTTTATATTAAACAGGAAGATGGTATATAAATTTACACAGAAAATCTATGCCGAAAGTAAGGTTCTAAGAAACATTATATTTTAAGGAAGTAGGTGACATTAGGAAGGGTGTATTTATCATAGAATTTACAGTGCAGAAGGAGGCCATTCGGCCCATCGAGTCTGCACCGGCTCTTGGAAAGAGCACTCTACCCAACCACACACCTCCACCCTATCCCCATAACCCAGTAACCCCACCCAACACTAAGGGCAATTTTGGACACACTAAGGGCAATTTATCATGGCCAATCCACCTAACCTGCACATCTTTGGACTGTGGGAGGAAACCGGAGCACCCGGAGGAAACCCACGCACACACGGGGAGGATGTGCAGACTCCGCACAGACAGTGACCCAAGCCGGAATCAAACCTGGGACCCTGGAGCTGTGAAGCAATTGTGCTATCCACAATGCTACCGTGCTGCCCCGAATTTATTGTCAATACCAAGTTGGCCAAAGGACAAAGAGGCAGCAAAATTGAATAAAACCTTAAAGCAGCTCAGAGATCATGATGTGTGATTAACCACTACCTGTTTCTTCTGATGGAGGCAACACAGAACTTCATGTTGCTTGTTTCTTTACATGAATGTGGCATGCAGCCAGTGCTAAGCATGCTGTTGACTGGCTGTATGTTGGGCAGTAGGGCCAAAGTCATAAGAGGCTAGCACAAGTTCCAGCTAGTCTGCCTACTTAAAGCTAGCCTGAAATTCTCAAAGAGGCGGCATGGGTTGACTGGAGCTGATCCTGGGAATCATTGTAAAAGTGAGTTTGATCTGGGGAAGGCGCAGGAAAGGTGTATCATGGCAGAGACCCACGTGGATAATTGGAGCACATTCTGGGGAAGGTGGGACCTGTACAGACAGGACGGTTTGCACCTGAACCAGAGGGGCATCAATATCCTGGGAGGGAAATTTGCTACGGCTCTTTGGGGGGGGTTTAAACTAATTTGTCAGAGGGCTGGGGAAACAAGCTGTAGTCCAGAAGCCAGTGTTGAGAGTAGTGAGGTACAGAGGAGTGTATCAAGGTCGCAGGAGTGTACCAGCAGACAGAAAGGTGGGTTGAAGTGTGTCTACTTCAATGCAAGGAGCATCCGGAATAAGGTAGGTGAACTTGGAGCATGGATTGGTACTTGGGACTACAATGTTGTGGCCATTACGGAGACATGATTAGAACAGGGACAGGAATGGTTGTTGGAAGTTCCGGGGTATAGATGTTTCAGGGAAGGTGGAAAAAGAGGTGGAGGAGTAGCATTGTTAATCAAGGATAGTTTAACGGCTGCAGAAAGGCAGTTTGAAGGGGATCTGCCTACTGAGGCAATATGGGCCGAAGTTAGAAATAGGAAAGGAGCGGTCACATTGTTAGGAGTTTTCTATAGGCCCCAAAATAGTAATAGAGATGTGGAGCAAGAAACTGGATAGGTGTGGAGGTCTCAGGGTAGTTGGCATGGGTCACTTTAACTTTCCAAATATTGATTGGAACCTTTATAGGTCGAACAGTTCAGATGGGGCAGTTTTTGTACAGTGTGTGCAGGAGGGTTTCCTGACACAATATGTGGATAGGCCGACAAGAGGGGGGGCCACATTGGATTTGGTACAGGGTAATGAACCGGGCCAAGTGTTAGAATTGTTTGTGGGAGAGCACTTTGGAGATAGTGACCACAATTCGGTGTCTTTCACTATTGCAATGGAGAGGGATAGGGCCATACGGCAGGACAAGGGTTATAATTGGGGGAGGGATAATTATAATGCAATTAGGCAAGAATTAGGGAGCATAAGATGGGAACAGAAACTGTCAGGGAAAAGCACAAATGAAAAGTGGAGCTTGTTCAAGGAACAATTGGGCAGCACGGTAGCATTGTGGATAGCACAATTGCTTCACAGCTCCAGGGTCCCAGGTTTGATTCCGGCTTGGGTCACTGTCTGTGCGGAGTCTGCACATCCTCCCCGTGTGTGCGTGGGTTTCCTCCGGGTGCTCCGGTTTCCTCCCACAGTCCAAAGATGTGCAGGTTAGGTGGATTGGCCATGATAAATTGCCCTTAGTGTCCAAAATTGCCCTTAGTGTTGGGTGGGGTTACTGGGTTATGGGGATAGGGTGGAGGTGTTGACCTTGGGTAGGGTGTTCTTTCCAAGAGCCGGTGCAGACTCGATGGGCCGAATGGCCTCCTTCTACACTGTAAATTCTATGAAATACTGCGTGTCCTTGATAGGCATGTCCCTGTCAGGCAGGGAGGAAATGGCCGTGTGAGGGAACCATGGTTCACAAAAGAGGTGGAATGTCTTGTCAAGAGGAAAAAGGAAGAGTATGTAAGGATGAAAAAACAAGGTTCAGTAGGGTCGCTTGAGGGTTACAAGGTAGCAAGGAATGAGCTGAAAAAAGGGCTTAGGAGAGCTAGGTGGAAGCATGAGAAGTCCTTGGCGGGTCGGATCAAGGAAAACACCAAGGCTTTTTACTCTTATGTGAGAAATAAAAGAATGACCAGAGTGAGGGTAGGGCCGGTCAAGGACAGTAGTGGGAACTTGTGCATGGAGTCAGAAGAAATAGGAGAGGCATTGAATGAATACTTTTCTTCAGTGTTCACAAAGGAGAGGGGCCATGTTTTTGAGGATGAGAGTGTGATTCAGGCGGGTAAGCTGAAGGAGGTAGATGTTCTGAGGAAGGATGTATTAGAAATTTTGAAAAACCTGAGGGTCGACAAGTCCACTGGGCCAGATGGGATATATCCAAGGATTCTTTGGGAGGCAAGGGATGAGATTGCAGAACCTTTGGCTTTGATCTTTGGGTCCTCGCTGTCCACAGGGATAGTGCCAAAGGACTGGACAGTGGCGAATGTTGTTCCTCTGTTCAAGAAAGGGAATAGGAATGACCTTGGTAATTATAGGCCAGTTAGTCTTACTTCGGTGGTCGGTAAGATAATGGAAAAGGCCCTGAAGGATAGGATTTATGACCATTTGGAAAGATGCAGCTTAATCCGGGATAGTCAACACGGATTTGTGAAGGGTAGGTCTTGCCTCACAAATTTGATTGAATTCTTTGAGGAGGTAACTAAGTGTGTAGATGAAGGTAGAGCAGTTGATGTCGTATACATAGATTTTAGTAAGGCGTTTGATAAGGTTCCCCATGGTCGCCTCTGAAGAAAGTAAGGAGGTGTGGGACAGAGGGAAATTTGGCCAATTGGATAAGTAACTGGCTATCACATAGAAGACAGAGGGTGGTGGTGGATGGAAAATTTTCAGACTGGAGACCAGTTACCAGCGGTGTACCACAGGGATCAGTGCTGGGTCCTCTGCTATTTGTTATTTTTATCAATGACTTGGAGGAGGGGGCTGAAGGGTAGGTCAGTAAATTTGCTGATGACACCAATATTGTTGGAGTAGTGGATGAGGTGGAGGGCTGTTGTAGGCTGCAAAGAGACACTGATAGGATACAGAGCTGGGCAGAAAAATGGCAGATGGCATTTAACCCTGATAAGTGCGAGGTGATTCATTTTGGTAGAAAAAATTTGAATGCGGATTACAGGGTCAATGGCAGAGTTCTGAGGAATGTGGAGGAACAGAGAGATGTTGGGGTTCATGTCCACAGATCTCTGAAGGTTGCCACTCAAGTGGATAGAGCCGTGAAGAAGGCTTATAGTGTGTTAGCGTTTATTAACAGGGGGCTTGAGTTTAAGAGCCGTGGGGCTATGCTGCAACTATACATGACCCTGGTGAGACCACATTTGGAGTATTGTGTGCAGTTCTGGTCACCTCATTATAGGAAGGATGTGGAAGCATTGGAAAGGGTGCAAAGGAGATTTACCAGGATGCTGCCTGGTTTGCAGGATAGGTCTTATGAGGAAAGGTTGAGGGGGCTAGGGCTTTTCTCTTTGGAGCGGAGGAGGATGAGAGGCGACTTAATAGAGGTTTATAAGATAATGAGGGGGATAGATAGAGTGGACGTTCAGAGACTATTTCCACGGGTGGATGTAGCTGTTACAAAGGGGCATAACTATAAGATTCAGGGTGGGAGATATAGGAGGGATGTCCGAGGTAGGTTCTTTACTCCGAGAGTGGTTAGGGTGTGTTACAACTGCCTGTTGTAATAGTGGAGTCAGACACTTTAGGAACTTTCAAACGGTTATTAGATAGGCACATGGAGCACACCAGAATGACAGGGAGTGGGATAGTTTAATCTTGGTTTCGGACAATGCTCGGCACAACATCGAGGGCCGAAGGACCTGTTCTGTGCTGTACTGTTCGATGTTCTATTATGTATGTGTGCACCTGCATATCAGACCCGATACCCAGGACTTTCTGATGCTGCATTCGTGACAGGTGGCCAGCGGGAATCTTGCATCCAGAAAGAATAAATCTGAGGACCTTGTGGACAAGCTTTAAGAAAGTTGTGGGACCAGATGGCAGTGACAGTCAATGGCTCCAAGGGCCTAGATGCAGTGCCACAAGAGGTCCAATGGTTTAATCAGTGGTCAAGACCAGCATCTGCATTTTCAGATGCCTTATCCCACCAATTGTACCACTAGCCTCATGCACTGTTTTAAATCCTTCACTCACCTACCAACAATCTCTGCCTTTCACAACACATACGTTTAGCATTCATAGCTTCACCTCACCCACCAGCTTTGTTGCAAGCTTCGCAACCACTCTCAGAGTGCACACATTGCAAGCTATGCAACTATGAAAACCACAGCAACCACACACATTGCATGATGCCCATTGTCATGTAAGAGTACCTTTAAGAAATGTGTGTTTATAAATGGGTGTGGACATAAGTATCTGTAGTGAGAGTACCTTTAAGAAATGGGTGTTTATTACTGCAGTCATGCCAGAGAGTGGGTGGAGCTGGGCTGTCTGTCAGCTTTTTACTTTTGTTTTAGGCTGTTTGCTGCAGGGTGTGTTTTAGTTTTGTTTTCAGAGTTGGATAGCTGCAGTCACAGCCAGAAGGTGTATTAGAGTCTCTCTCTGTAATCTAAAGAATGTAAATCGATCCTTTGGTGATTTAAAACTAATAACTGCTCTCAGTAGTAACTTTAACCTGATGTGCTTCTATTGAAAGATTTTGTTTTTAAGTCTTTGGATGTTAAAAGGAAAGTAAGAATGACTTAGTGTTGTATTCTTTGGGGTTGTATTTGAATTCATGGTTGCTAACATGTTCACTGTATGTTTTAAAAAGGTTAACTTGAGTTCATAGAATAAACATTGTTTTGCTTTAAAAAATACTTTTCCATTTCTGCTGTACCACACCTGTAGAGTGGGCCATGTGCTCCCCATACCACAATTTAGTAAATATTGTGGGTCAGGTGAACTCCATGATACACTTTCGGGTTCTCTAACCCTGGCCCATAACAAATTGGGGGCTCATCCGAGATAAAAGTCTATCTATTGGATTGTCTTAGTGAACTTAAAGACAGTGAGGGGTGAGCATATTGTGGGTGCTTTTCAGGTGTGGTATTATAGTTTAAGTAGGGAGTGTGTTGTGGACAATGGCTCTTTCAGAGGTTCTAAAGTTTTTAGGGGTGGAGACAATCACACACACTACCTTACGAACAGAGACTAAAAGCAGACTGTGAGATTTGGCAAAAACATTGCAGTTAACATTACCTGACAAAATGCGAAAAGTTGAGGTCATTATGGTGGTGGCTAAGCATTTAAAGTTGCCTGAGATACAGTTTGACTCATTGGAAATGGCAAAAGTTCAGTTACAAATTAAACAAATGGAACATGAGAAAGAATTAAAGCAGCTTGAATACGAAAGAGAGAGGAAAAAGAAAGAGAAAGAGAGAGAGAGGAAAGAGAGAAGAAAGGAAAACAGAAAGAATAGCTTTAGCAGAACAAAATGAAAGAGAAAGGGAGATACAGATCAGGGAAAAAGATAAAGAGAGAGAGTTTGAACTTCAGAAAATGGCCATGAAACATGACAGTCAGTTAAAATTGGCAGGCGTAAAGGGAAACGTACAGTTGGTTGATAGTGATGAGGATAGTGAGAAAGAGCATCATAGTCGAAGGCTTGATGGAGATCTATTTAAATATGTCCAAGCATTGCCAAGGTTTGATGAGAAGGAGGCGGAAGCCTTTTTCATTTCATTTGAGAAGGTAGCTAAAAAAATGAAATGGCCACAGAACATGTGGGTATTACTGATTCAAACAAAGCTGGTAGGTAGGGCTAGTGAAGTGTTTGCATCACTACCGGAGGAGGTATCTAGAACATATGAGGAGGTGAAAAAGTCCATCTTACATGCATATGAACTAGTGCCTGAAGCTCACAGACAAAGGTTTAGAAATTTAAGGAAAGAATTTGGTCAAACATACATGGGGTTTGAAAGGCTCAAACAGAGTAATTTTGATGGGTGGACAAGGGCTTTGAAAATAGACCAAACGTATGAAGCTCTCAGAGAAACTATGTTTTGGAGAAGTTTAAAAATTAAATTCCTGATGTCGTGAGAACTCATAAGGAAGAACAGAGGGTTAAAACTGCAAGATTAGCAGCAGAAATGGCAGATGATTATGAATTAGTTCATAAATCAAACCTTGATTTCCATCATCAGTTTCAGCCTGTGAGGGATAGAAACTGGGGACATGAGAAATACTCAAGTGGTAAAGGTAAAGGTGACCTGATGGGAGATAATAAGGAGAGTCTACCTCAGACTAAATAAGAAATCCAGGAGGGTGGAAAAGAAATGAAAAGTTTCAAATGTTTTCACTGTATTAAACTAGGCCATGTAAAGTCACAGTGTTGGTGGTTGAAGAAAAGCTCTGGGAAGGCTGATGTGGTAAAACAGGGTAAGACAGTGGGGTTTGTTAAAGTGGTAAAGGAAAGCCCAAGTGAAGCGAAGGAGGTGCAAAAGATTGTACAGCCTGATCAAGAGGTGATTGATAAGAAGGTGCCCGATCTCGTCAAAGAATTTACTTGTGTGGGTAAAGTTTACTCATGTGTATCAGGAGGAGTAGGTAAAGAAGTCACAATTTTAAGAGATACAGGAGCTAGTCAATCTTTAATGGTAAAAGATGAGAAGTTATGTAGTTTGGGAAAAATATTGCCAGATAAGGTGGTAATATGTGGAATTCTGGGTGAGAGGAGTAGTGTTCCATTGTATAAGGTAAGGTTGGAAAGTTCAGTGAAGAGTGGTGAAGTGGTAGTAGGAGTAATAGAGAAACTATCTTGTCCAGGAATAGTTTATCTTAGGTAATGATATAGCTGGATCGCAGGTGGGAGTGATGCCTACTGTGGTTAATAAGCCAGTGCAAATCAGACAACTGAATGTTGAAGGACGAATATCCTGGGATTTTTCCGGATTGTGTGGTAACAAGGTCGCAAAGTCACAGGTTAAGACAAGAATAGAAATCAAAGAGAGAAGATAAAGTTGAAGTGCAATTGATCAGATGGTTGAAAAAGAACAAGAACAGCTGGAGGATGAGGCGGATGCTTTTAGTTCAGGAAAATTGGCGGAGTTACAACAAAAAGATCTAGAAATAAAACGGATGTATCAGAAAGCATACACAGAAGAGGAATCTGAGTGTATACCAGAGTGTTATTTCCGTAAAAGTGATGTCTTGATGAGAAAATTGAGACCTTTACATGTGCAGGCGGATGAAAAGTGGGCAGAAGTTCATCAAGTAGTATTGCTGGTAGGGTATTGAAAGGAGGTGTTGCGAGTTGCACATGAGATACCAGTGGGAGGTCATTTGGGAATAAGGAAAACTCAAGCTAAAATACAAAAACATTTTTCTTGGCCTGGACTACATAAATATGTAATTAAATGTTGTCAATCATGTCACACATGTCAAGTGATAGGGAAACCTCAAGAAGTGATATAACCAGCGCCCTCAATACCCATTCCAGCATTTGAGGAACCTTTTACAAGGGTCCTAATTGATTGCGTAGGACCGCTTCTTAAAACAAAAAGTGGGAATCAATATCTTTTGACTATAATGGATGTGTCTATTAGGTTTCCAGAGGCCATTCCAGTACGTAATATTACAGCTAAAAAGATTGTGGAGAAGTTACTTAAATTCTTTACGAGATATGGACTACCCACAGAAATACAATCGGATCAAGGATCGAATTTTACCTCAAGGTTATTCAAAGAAGTTATGGATAGCTTAGGAATAAAACAATTTAAATCAATTGTACCATCCAGAATCACAGGGAGCGTTAGAAAGGTGGCATCAGACATTAAAGACAATGTTGAAGGCTTATTGTCAAGATTATCCAGAGGATTGGGGATAAAGGAATTCCATTTGTACTGTTTGCAATTAGGGATGCACCTAATAAGTCAACCAAATTTAGTCCTTTTGAACTAAATTTTGGTCATGAAGTAAGAGGACCATTTAAATTGATTAAGGAAAGATTGGTGAGTGAGAAATTGGAAATTACATTATTGGATTAGGTGTCAAATTTTAGGGAACGATTAAATAGAGCAGGTTAATTGGCTGGACAACATTCAAATGTTGCATAAAATGTAATGAAACAGGTAGCAGACAAGAAATCCAAAGTTCGTAGTTTTGCCAGTGGAGATAAAGTTTTAGTATTGTTACCAGTGGTAGATGAACCTTTAAAAGCTAGGTTTTGTGGACCTTATCAGATTGAAAGGAAATTAAGTGAGGTGAATTATGCGGTAAAAACACCAGATAGAAGGAAGACTCACCGAGTGTCATGTGAATATGCTTGAAAGGTACTTTGAAAGAGACGGAGTGAAAAAGGAGGTTTTAATGATTCTAATTCAAAGTGACGAACCAAATCCAGATGACTGTGAATTTGACATACCTCCAATTAAATTGGAAAACGAGGATGTTCTTAAAAATTAGGATAAATTGTTGAGTTACCTTCCAGAGGAAAAACGGACTGACCTGAAAGAGTTATTGATATCACGTGGCCAAGTTTGTAGAGATAAATTGGGAAGTGCTAAAATGACTATACATGATGTAGATGTGGGAAATGCTGTTCCAATCAAACAACATCCATACAGACTTAACCCTTTAAAATTGGCACTGATTAACTAAGAGATTGAGAGTTTGCTTAGAAATGGCATAATTGAAGTGGGTTACAGCCAATGGAGCTCACCCATAGTGATGGTACCAAAACCAGACGGTACCCAACAGTTGTGCGTGGACTATAGAAATGTTAATGCAGTTACAAGAACGGACTCTTATCCTATCCCACGTTTGTAGGATTGCATTGAGAAAGTGGGACAATCAGCTTTTATTTCCAAACTGGATTTACTTAAAGGTTACTGGCAGGTACCTTTATCCGAAAGGGCGAAGGAGATTTCAGCTTTTGTGGCTCCAGATGGTATATACTAATTCAAAGTTATGTCATTTAGCATGAAATACGCCCCAGCCACATTTCAACGGTTAACTAACAAAGTCATTTCAGGATTACCCACTTGTGCGGTATACATTGACAATCTAGTAATTTTCAGCTAGACATGGAAAGAACATTTCAAACATCTGATGGAGTTATTCGATCGACTTCAGGAGGCGGGTTTGGTGATAAACCTCGCCAAAAGTGAATTTGGAAAAGCCCAATTCACTTTCCTTGGCCATAAAATTAGACAGGGTCGAATGGTCACATGGGATGTGAAACCAACAGTTATTGAGGAGTTTCCGATACGCTCAAACCAAAGGGAAATAATGCGATTTCTTGGCATGAGTGAATTTGTTCGAACATTGGTGAAAAATCTTTGCAGCATGGTTGCTCCACTGACGGACTTGCTCAAGAAGCGTGACTATTTTCAGTGGACAGCGGAGTTTCAACAGGCATTTGACGGCCTGAAAGCTGTGATAACCAATGCTCATGTCAGATTGAACTAAAGTATCTGACTTTCAAGAGAAATGCCGAGGTGTAAAGAAATGGACGGATCTTCCAAGAATGGAAGGACCTTCTTGTTTAAAGAGACTATCAATCGAGAAGGATTTCAGTTGGAGGAAGAAGAATGAAAAAAAAGGAGTATATTATGATACCTGTTTGCGTGTGTTGTTTTTTCTAAACAATAAAGTATATTTACTGTGTGCATTTCTTAAAGGATGATGAAAAGGTGAAAAATTAAACCATCTTGAAGTTGATGGGGTTTTTTTCCTTGGGGTGAGGTGTCATGTGAGAGTACCTTTAAGAAATGGGTGTTTATAAATGGGTGTGTATATAAGTATCTGTAGTGCGAGTACCTTTAAGAAATGGGTGCTCATATTACTGCAGTGATGTCAGAGTGTGGGTGGAGTTGGGCTGTCTGTCAGCTTTTTACTTTCATTTTAGGCTGTTTGCTGCAGGGTATGTTTTAGTTTCATTTTCAGAGCTGGATAGCTGCAGTCACAGCCAGAAGGTGTATTAGAGTCTCTCTCTGTAATCTAAATAATGTAAATCGATCCTTTGGTGATTTGAACTAATAACTGCTCTCTAGGTGACTTGAACCTGATGTGCTTCTGTTGAAAGATTTTGTTTTAAGCCTTATGGATGTTAAAAGGAAAGTAAGCATTACTTTGTGTTGTATTTGAATTAATGGTTGCTAAGATGTTCACTGTATGTTTTAAAAAGGTTAACTTGAGTTCAGAGAATAAACATTGTTTTGCTTTAAAAAATACTTTTCCATTTCTGCTGTACCGCACCTGTGGAGTGGCCTTGTGCTCCCCATACCACAATCTAGTAAATGTTGTGGGTCAGGTGAACTCCATGATACACTTTGGGGTTCTCTAACCCTGGCCCATAACACCAATTACACGCTTCCCTCTCCGTGCAGGTCAAGATAGCACAAAACTGGAAGCAGCAGCATCTAAGTGCAGGGAAAGCACAAATGCTTGTCCTTACCCCCATGGCGTTTTTGTCATCATTGCTGCAGCTATGACTGAGGCTGTGGCCAGCAATAAGGCTGAATTCAATGAAGATAACTGCATGCTCATTCCTAATCATCTCTCTCACCTCCCATTTCTGCTTCCTTCCACAATCTCTTCTAATATAGAAGCTGTAGGTGGGAGCAATCACCTTTTGCTTTCCCTCACTCCTGTCACCACAACAGTAGCTTCTCAACTTTCAGATACCCAAGAACTGCAACCTAGTCAGACAGTGAATGAAGAGCAAGACTGTGATGATTAAGAAACAATGTCACTTGCCTTCACCAGCTCAATACTAATATTATGTGTACTTTACAGGATAGTCTGGGGGTAGGATGTGCAAGTAAGGGACACTAGGCATGAGTGGGCTGCAGCCAGGGGAGGAGGAAGGGTAGTAAAAGTGCCAGTTCACTGAAGGACAAAGTCTCACATGAATTCTGCAGAGGACTCAGATGATAACTTTGAATGTGTAGCTGACGGAAGAAAACTAATGGATATGTGCAATGAAATGCTTGGTGCATTAGCAAGCCTGCCAGGAAGCCTGCAGGAATGTCAAGGAACATGAAAGAGATGGCACCAAGTCAACATAGGGCTTTGCACAGAGCTCATCCACTCCAATATCAAAGTGGTGACCAACTCCATGAGAACACTTGCAGACCCAACCATGATGCAGTGTAAGAGAATCGACTTTTCAGCTTCCATTGCAGCATAGGCAGAAGGCACCCAACATCTGGGTACTGTAAAGGAAATTCAGACTGAAGTCATTCAAACTCAGATGGAGGACACGGAGGTCCAGACTACTGCGGCCATAGATACAGATACCACATTACTCGGGTTGCTGCAGCATTGCCTGGGGAGAGTGGAATGAGACCTGTCACGCCACAGTGCCCTTGCTGTTGTTTGTCAGCCTAGGTGGCCGTAATTCATGCTGAGGTGGTGCACACCAAAGCTGTACCTTATGGACCCAGAGCTGATTGAACATACCCTGTAACAACATCTTCAGTCTCCCCTCCTGACTATTAGTCTTTCACCAGCTGTGTTGCAGTCAATAGGGTAACACTGCATACGAGAACTAGGACAGGCAAAGGCAAACGGAAAATGAGCACCAAGGGAATACACCAGGGTTGACTTTGCAATGTAATATGGCAATGTTTTTATTTATAAATTTGGGTTAGGGTGTTCTTTGTGTGAGTTTGCATTGTTGCCATGTACGTGCTTTTGGTCAGTGACAAAAGAAAGGCAACCATTGGTGAATGGGGAATAGGGGATGCGTTCACCAGTACTATAGTGAAACGAGCTTACTTTGGACAGTATATCTGGAAAGGGAATCTATTAGTTGCTTTCTTCCTTCCTCCTCCCTCAGCTGATGGCCATATCGCTGATGACAAGCTATATCTTGAAGATAGCAAGATTTTGCAGCATGCAGCAGACAATGATGAATCCTGACACACACGGAGGAGTGCTGCAGAGCTCCCCCAGCGTGGTCTCGGCAGCAGCAGTGCTCAAACATCCCAATTATCTGCTTGACCTTATTCTGTGTGGCAGAATGACATTTGTTATGTGCTTGTTGCCCACATGTGTGTCACTTGTGCATTGGAGTCAGCAGATAGCCCTTGTTGCTCAGTAGCCACCCACTGTTTTGTCATGCATTCAGATGCAGGTTTTACAGCGGATTGGAGCTGAATGAAGACAAAGTAAATGCTGGGGTGTTCCTGGATGAGAATCCTAACAATTTGTAATTTGTAAGACTGTAATGGAAGTCTACTAAACCACAAGAGTGATAGCAATGAGTGAATCATCGGCAGCCACAGGTGAGGTGCCTGAAGATTGGAGAGTGGCGAATGTTGTGCCCTTGTTTAAGAAGGGCAGCAGGGAAAAGCCTGGGAACTACAGACCGGTGAGCCTAACGTCTGTAGTAGGTAAGTTGCTAGAAGGTATTCTGAGAGACAGGATCTACAAGCATTTAGAGAGGCAAGGACTGATTCGGGGCAGTCAGCATGGCTTTGTGCGTGGAAAATCATGTCTCACAAATTTGATTGAGTTTTTTGAGGGGTGACCAAGAAGGTAGATGAGGGCAGTGCAGTAGACGTTGTCTACATGGACTTTAGCAAAGCCTTTGACAAGGTACCGCATGGTAGGTTGTTGCAGAAGGTTAAAGCTCACGGGATCCAGGGTGAGGTTGCCAATTGGATTCAAAATTGGCTGGACGACAGAAGGCAGAGGGTGGTTGTAGAGGGTTGTTTTTCAAACTGGAGGCCTGTGACCAGTGGTGTGCCTCAGGGATCGGTGCTGGGTCCACTGTTATTTGTGATTTATATTAATGATTTGGATGAGAATTTAGGAGGCATGGTTAGTAAGTTTGCAGATGACACCAAGATTGGTGGCACAGTGGATAGCGAAGAAGGTTATCTAGGATTGCAACGGGATCTTGATCAATTAGGCCAGTGGGCCGACGAATGGCAGATGGAGTTTAATTTAGATAAATGTGAGGTGATGCATTTTGGCAGATCGAATCAGGCCAGGACCTACTCAGTTAATGGTATGGCGTTGGGGAGAGTTATAGAACAAAGAGATCTAGGAGTACAGGTTCATAGCTCCTTGAAGGTGGAGTCGCAGGTGGACAGGGTGGTGAAGAAGGCATTCGACATGCTTGGATTCATTGGTCAGAACATTGAATACAGGAGTTGGGACGTCTTGTTGAAGTTGTACAAGACATTGGTACGGCCACACTTGGAATACTGTGTGCAGTTCTGGTCACCCTATTATAGGAAGGATATTATTAAACTGGAAAGAGTGCAGAAAAGATTTACTAGGATGTTGCCGGGACTTGATGGTTTGAGTTATAAGGAGAGGCTGGATAGACTGGGACTTTTTTCCTTGGAGCGTAGGAGGCTTAGGGGTGATCTTATAGAGGTCTATAAAATAATGAGGGGCATAGATAAGGTAGATAGTCAACATCTTTTCCCAAAGGTAGGGGAGTCTAAAACTAGAGGGCATAGGTTTAAGGTGAGAGGGGAGAGATTCAGAAGGGCCCAGAGGGGCAATTTCTTCACTCAGAGGGTAGTGAGTGTCTGGAATGGGCTGCCAGAGGTAGTAGTAGAGGCGGGTACAATTGTGTCTTTTAAAAAACATTTAGATAGTTACATGGGTAAGATGGGTATAGAGGGTTATGGGCCAAGTGCGGGCAACTGGGACTAGCTTAATGGTAAAAACTGGGCGGCATGGACTGGTTGGGCCGAAGGGCCTGTTTCCATGCTGTAAACTTCTATGATTCTATGATTCTAATGACTAATAGGTATTGTGGTGTTGGGCGTCCTGACACACAGATGAGCCAACACAGTTGTATTTGGTACAACGCTGTTTTATTCAAACTTACTATCTACAGTTTTGTCTTGATACTCTGCACGTGGGGACTCCCTGTCTGTGATGTTAAAACAGGTCTTGTCGTTGTCCTTGTCCCCAGATCTACTGCCCACCAGGTGTCGTGTTTGTCCTTTTATCCTGTCCCAGTCTTTGTCTGTGATTGGTTGTGGTGTTGTGTGTTCTGATTTGTCTGTTGGTGTGTCTATCATCATGTGTGTGTTTGAATATCATGACATCCCCCCTTTTTACAAAGATATGTGCCTACGTGGTTATAAATATAATCGTGTCGTGAGTGCATCTAAGAGTGTGTGTGTGTTGTGTACAGCATATGCATATGACGTAACTATTTACATGGGGCGATGTCGGGTGCGTCATGCGAACGAGGTTGTACCATAACAAAACATGAATGCGAAAAAAACTTTGAATAGTGGTCCGGTCAAACGATATCTGGAACGATAAACAACAACAGGTTATAATACAGTAGTGTTTAACTTTTTAAACGTATGAACAGTGTTATAAGTCCAGTCTAATTGGTGTGCGACGAATTCGGGATGACCGCCTCAAGGGTGGGTCAAGAACCACCGGCCGATGTGCAAGCGTGGCCATGGGTGGCGATGGAGAGGGCGTGATCTGCGGCAGCTCCACAAAGTCATCCCCGGAAGCCTGTTGAGGATCCGGCGTGTGTGTACAGTGTGGCTGCGAGCGTGGAAGTTGGCGAAGGGCGCGCCGATTGCGGCGACGCACTGAACCATCCGGCATGCGTATCAGGAACGAGCGGGGAGCCACACATCGGAGAACTTCGGCCGGTGCTGACCAGCCACCATGCGGTAGATGGATGCGTACTTTCTCTCCGGAGGACAGGGGGGGGAAGGTCCGTCGCCCGTGTGTCGTACAGACTCTTCTGGCGATCACGCTGCATTTGCATCTTACGAAGAATCATATCATGGTCCGTTGTTGGTGCCAGGATGGATGGCACCGTCATCCTGAGGGAGCGACCCATCAGGAGCTGTGCTGGCGAGAGACCCGTGGCTAGCGGGGCCGATCGATAGGCCAGCAAGGCGAGGTTAAAATCCGATCCGGCAGCAGCCGCCTTGCAGAGCAGCCGCTTGGCAATGTGAACGCCCTTCTCTGCCTTCCCATTCGACTGTGGATGTAGAGGGCTGGACGTCACATGAGTGAAACCATATGCTGCGGTAAAGGACGACCATTCACGGCTGGCGAAACAGGGTCCATTGTCTGACATGACAGTCCTTGGAATGCCATGGCGAGCAAATGTTTCCTTGCAGGCCCCAATGACTGCGGACGACGTCAGATCTTGTAGAGGTATGACTTCCGGGTAATTGGAAAAGTAATCTATAATAATGATGTAATCTCTGCCGAGCGCGTGAAATAGGTCAACACCCACCTTCGCCCAGGGGGACGTCACCATCTCGTGTGGTAGAAGCGTCTCCGGAGGTTGCGCCGGCTGAAACCTCTGACAGGTTGTGCAATTGAGCACCATGTTGGCTAGGTCTTCATTAATACCCGGCCAATATACCGCCTCTCGGGCCCTCCGTCTGCATTTCTCGACTCCCAAGTGGCCTTCGTGTAGTTGAATAAGAATCATCTGGCGCATGCTGTGCGGAATGACAATCCGATCTAACTTCATAAGGACCCTGTCAATGTTGCTAAGGTCATCTCGCACATTATAAAACTGCGGGCACTGCCCTTTGAGCCACCCTTCCGCCATGTGGCACATCACTCGCTGTAGAAGGGGGTCAGTCGCTGTCTCTGCGCGTATGCGGGCCAGACTTGGGTCGTCAGCCGGCAGATTTGCTGCTGTCAGAGTAACGTGTGCCTCAATTTGACATACGAACCCCTCCGCATCTGGTGGTGTACTCACTGCTCGGGAGAGCGTGTCCGCCACGATGAGATCCTTCCCCGGAGTGTAGGTCAGTTCGAAATCATACCTCCTGAGTTTAAGTAAGATGCGCTGGAGGCGAGGGGTCATGTCGTTCAGGTCCTTGTTTATTATGTTGACCAGGGGGCGGTGGTCAGTTTCGACCGTAAATCGTGGCAGGCCATACACATAGTCGTGGAACTTGTCCAATCCAGTTAACAAGCCCAGGCATTCTTTTTCTATTTGCGCGTAGCGCTGTTCGGTAGGGGTCATGGCTCGTGAGGCATATGCAACCGGGGCCCATGACGACGTGCTATCTTTCTGCAAGAGTACCGCTCCAATACCAGATTGGCTGGCATCCGTTGAGATTTTTGTGGGGCGAGCCGTGTCGAAGAACGCCAACACTGGTGCCGTGACCAGTTTGTGCTTGAGCTCCTCCCATTCCAGCTGGTGCGATTGTTGCCATTGGAATTCTGTTGATTTCTTCACGAGATGGCACACAGCCGTTGTATGAGAAGCAAGGTTGGGAATGAACTTCCCAAGGAAGTTGACCATGCCCAAGAATCTTAGGGCAGCCTTCTTGTCAGCCGGCCGTGGCATGGCTGTGATGGCGCTAATTTTGTCTGCATCGGGACGGACCCCTGATTGTGAGATGTGGTCCCCAAGGAACATCAGCTCAGTCTGGCCAAAAGCACACTTGGCGCGGTTGAGACGCAGGCCATTTTGTCGTATGCGGGCGAAGACGCGTCGTAGACGATGCATGTGCTCCTGCGGAGTGGTGGACCAAATGATGATACCGTCCACATATACACGTACCCCTTCGATGCCTTCCATCATCTGCTCCATGATTCGGTGGAAAACCTCAGATGCCGAGATGATGCCAAATGGCATCCGGTTGTAGCAGAATCTGCCGAAAGGGGTGTTAAACGTGCATAGCCTTCGGCTGGCCAGGTCCAATTGGATCTGCCAAAATCCTTTGGACGCATCCAGTTTGGTAAATATTTTGGCTTGGGCCATCTCGCTGGTGATTTCCTCTCGTTTGGGGATGGGATAGTGTTCCCGCATAATGTTGTTATTTAGATCTTTAGGATCTATGCATATGCGGATCTCGCCAGAGGGCTTTTTTACACAGACCATGGAGCTGACCCATGGCGTGGGCTCCGTGACCCTGGATAGGACCCCTTGGTCCTGAAGAGCTGCAGCTGCAACTTGAGGCGGTCTTTGAGTGGCGCAGGAACCCTGCGAGGTGCGTGAACGACAGGGATGGCGTCCAGTTTGAGGCGAATCTTGTAAGTGTATGGCAATGTCCCCATGCCTTCAAATACCTCCTGGTTGTGAGCAAGGAGGGAATGGAGATTTGCGTGGAACTCAGCATCCGGGAAGTCGGATATCTCATCTGGAGAGAGAGACATAATGCGCTGTACCAGGTGAAGGACCTTACATGCCTGTGCGCCCAGTAACAAATCTTTTGATGAGCCAACAACTTCGAAGGGGAGTGTGGCCGTGTGCGTTTTTTGAGTTCCCTGTAGCTGGCAAGAACCCGTGGACGGGATGACTTTCCCGTTATAATCAACCATCTTGAGCCGGGATGGCGTGATGGGTGGTTTGACCTTCATGGCCTGGAATTCAGAATATGCAATCAGGTTGGCGGATGCGCCGGTGTCCAGACGGAAGGTGACGTGCGATCGGTTGACCGTTAGGGTGGCACTCCACTCATCGGCCGGATTGATGGCGTTGACCCTGTTTACATCGATGACGGAAACTCGGAAGGCATCCTGGTCATCTGCATCATTTAGCTGGAAGTCTTGATGCGTGGGCTGGACGGTCCTGACTTGTCTGCGAGATTGTCGGGGATGTGCAGGATCCATGGGTTGAGCAGCACAACAGTGGGCAGCATAGTGGCCCATCTTGCCACATCGGAGGCACTGTCGGTTTTTAGCAGGACATTGCCCTTTTAAGTGTACAGCTCCACAGTTGCCGCACGTCATGACGTCACGGCGTTCGTTGCGCCACTGCGCATGCGCAGTGCGATCTTGCATTGGGCCCGCCTGCGCGGTGCGTCCCTCGATGTTGCCGTTGGTTTTGGCACGCACAAGCGCGGGAGACCGCGAAAAGCGCGGGAAGCGGCCGCTCTCGTCGGGGCCGCGGGTCGGGAGATAATCGATGGCCTGGATGCGTTCGGCGTCGTGGGCGGCCTGGCTTGCCGATTCGACGGCTGGTGACCCCCTCCGTGCCAATTCGGATGCCTGAAATCGGGCAAAACGGCTGGTTGCATTTTCGTGGAGGACACAGGCTTCCACAGCAGACGCTAAGGTGAGGCTTTTGATTTTAAGAAGCTGCTGGCGTAGGCCACTGGAGGCAACGCCAAAAACAACCTGGTCCCTGATCATGGACTCTGAGGTGTTGCCGTAACCGCAGGACTGCGCTAGAATTCGGAGGTGCGTCAAAAAGGGTTGAAAAAGCTCCTCCTTACCTTGCAGGCGTTGCTGAAAGAGATATCTTTCAAAACTTTCATTCACTTCAACATTAAAGTGCTGGTCTAGCTTGAGGATGACTGTGTCATACTTGGATTGGTTTTCGCCTTCTTCGAACACCAGTGAGTTGAAGACATCTATGGAGTGCTGACCTGCGTAGGAGAGGAGCATTGCAATCTTTGTTTCGTCCGAGGCACTCTGTTTCTCGTTGGCTCGGATGTACAGGTCGAATCGCTGCTTGAAGAGCTTCCAATTGGTACCAAGGTTCCCCGCGATTTGCAACGGCTGCGGTTTATTGGTGAGGTCCATGTCCAGAATGGCAGGTTAGTCGGCAGGTATCGATCCACTCCTGTACCATGTGGTGTTGGGCGTTCTGACACACAGATGAGCCAACACAGTTGTATTTGGTACAACGCTGTTTTATTCAAACTTACTATCTACAGTTTTGTCTTGATACTCTGCACGTGGGGACTCCCTGTGTGTGATGTTAAAACAGGTCTTGTCGTTGTCCTTGTCCCCAGATCTACTGCCCACCAGGTGTCGTGTTTGTCCTTTTATCCTGTCCCTGTCTTTGTCTGTGATTGGTTGTGGTGTTGTGTGTTCTGATTTGTCTGTTGGTGTGTCTATCATGATGTGTGTGTTTGAATATCATGACAGGTATATGTTATGATGCACTTAGGAACATGCAGGTGGCGTAAAGCGTCATAGATAGCAGTTCTATAAATTTGGTCACACCCAAGGTGCAGGCAGAGAAATTGGTGACCACCAGAAAGGGCAGGCAGTCAGTTCAGGAATCCCCTGTGGTTGTCCCCCTCTCGAACAGGTATACCCCTTTGGATACTGTCGGGGGGGATAGCCTATCAGGGGAAAACAGCAGCAGCCAGAGCAGTGGCACCACGGCTGGCTCTGATGTTCAGAAGGGAGGGTCAAAGCGCAGAAGAGCAATAGTCATAGGGGACTCTATAGTCAGGGGCACAGATAGGTGTTTCTGTGGACGTGAAAGAGACTCCAGGATGGTATGTTGCCTCCCTGGTGCCAGGGTCCAGGATGTCTCCGAACGGGTAGAGGGCATCCTGAAGGGGGAGGGCAAACAGGCAGAGGTCGTTGTACATATTGGTACTAACGACATAGGCAGGAAGGGGCATGAGGTCCTGCAGCAGGAGTTCAGGGAGCTAGGCAGAAAGTTAAAAGACAGGACCTCTAGGGTTGTGATCTCGGGATTACTCCCTGTGCCACATGCCAGTGAGGCTAGAAATAGGAAGATAGAGCAGCTAAACACGTGGCTAAACAGCTGGTGTAGGAGGGACGGTTTCCGTTATCTGGACCACTGGGAGCTCTTTCGGGACAGGTGTGACCTATGTAGGAAGGACGGGTTGCATCTAAACTGGAGAGGCATAAATATCCTGGCCGCGAGGTTTGCTAGTGTCACACGGGAGGGTTTAAACTAGTATGGCAGGGGGGTGAACACGGGAGCAATAGGTCAGAAGGTGAGAGCATTGAGGGAGAAGTAGGGAATAGAGACAATATGGCTCTGAGGCAGAGCAGCCAGGGTGAAGTTGCTGAACACAGCGGGTCTGGTGGCCTGAAGTGCATATGTTTTAATGCAAGAAGCATTACGGGTAAGGCAGGTGAACTTAGAGCTTGGATTAGTACTTGGAACTATGATGTTGTTGCCATTACAGAGACCTGGTTGAGGGAAGGGCAGGATTGGCAGCTAAACGTTACAGGATTTAGATGTTTCAGGCGGGATAGAGGGGGAGGCGTAGTTCCGCGACTGGTTCGGGAGAATATCACAGCTGTACTATGGGAGGACACCTCAGAGGGCAGTGAGGCTATATGGGTAGAGATCAGGAATAAGAAGGGTCCAGTCACAATGTTGGGGGTTTACTACAGGCCTCCCAACAGCCAGCGGGAGATAGAGGAGCAGATAGGTAGACAGATTTTGGAAAAGAGTAAAAACAACAGGGTTGTGGTGATGGGAGACTTCAACTTCCCCAATATTGACTGGGACTCACTTAGTGCCAGGGGCTTAGACGGGGCAGGGTTTGTAAGGAGCATCCAGGGGGACTTCTTAAAACAATATGTAGACAGTCCAACTAAGGAAGGGACTGTACTGGATCTGGTATTGGGGAATGAGCCCGGCCAGGTGGTAGAAGTTTCAGTAGGGGAGCATTTTGGGAACAGTGACCACAATTCTGTAAGTTTTAAAGTGCTGGTGGACAAGGATAAGAGTGGTCCTAGGGTGAATGTGCTAAATTGGGGGAAGGCTAATTATAACAATATTAGGCGGGAACTGAAGAACCTAGATTGGGGGAGGATGTTGGAGGGTAAATCAACATCTGACATGTGGGAGGCTTTCAAGTGTCAGTTGAAAGGAGTTCAGGACCGGCATGTTCCTGTGAGGAAGAAGGATAAATACGGCAATTTTCGGGAACCTTGGATAACGAGAGATATTGTAGGCCTCGTCAAAAAGAAAAAGGAGGCATTTGTCAGGGCTAAAAGGCTGGGAACAGACGAAGCCTGCGTGGAATATAAGGAAAGTAGGAAGGAACTTAAGCAAGGAGTCAGGAGGGCTATAAGGGGTCACGAAAAGTCATTGGCAAATAGGGTTAAGGAAAATCCCAAGGCTTTTTACACGTACATAAAAAGCAAGAGGGTAGCCATGGAAAGGGTTGGCCCACTGAAGGATAGGCAAGGGAATCTATGCGTGGAGCCAGAGGAAATGGGCGAGGTACTAAATGAATATTTTGCATCAGTATTCACCAAAGAGAAGGAATTGGTAGATGTTGAGTCTGGTGAAGGGTGTGTAGATAGCCTGGGTCACATTGAGATCCAAAAAGACGAGGTGTTCGGCGTCTTGAAAAATATTAAGGTAGATAAGTCCCCAGGGCCTGATGGGATCTACCCCAGAATACTGAAGGAGGCTAGAGAGGAAATTGCTGAGGCCATGACAGAAATCTTTGGATCCTCACTGTCTTCAGGTGATGTCCCGGAGGACTGGAGAATAGCCAATGTTGTTCCTCTGTTTAAGAAGGGGAGCAAGGTTAATCCAGGGAACTACAGGCCGGTGAGCCTTACGTCAGTGGTAGGGAAATTACTGGAGAGAATTCTTCGAGACAGGATCTACTCCCATTTGGAAGCAAATGGATGTATTAGTGAGAGGCAGCATGGTTTTGTGAAGGGGAGGTCGTGTCTCACTAACTTGATCGAGTTTTTCGAGGAGGTCACAAAGATGATTGATACAGGTAGGGCAGTGGATGGTTTCCAAATGGACTTCAGTAAGGCCTTTGACAAGGTCCCTCATGGTAGACTAGTACAAAAGGTGAAGTCACACGGGTTCAGGGGTGAGATGGCAAGGTGGATACAGAACTGGCTAGGTCATAGAAGGCAGAGAGTAGCAATGGAAGGATGCTTTTCCAATTGGATGGCAGTGACTAGTGGTGTTCCGCAGGGATCAGTGCTGGGACCTTTGCTGTTTGTAGTATATATAAATGATTTGGAGGAAAATGTAACTGGTCTGATTAGTAAGTTTGCAGACGACACAAAGGTTGGTTGAATTGCGGATAGCGATGAAGACTGTCAGAGGATACAGCAGGATTTAGATTGTTTGGAGACTTGGGCGGAGAGATGGCAGATGGAGTTTAATCCATACAAATCATAGAATTTACAGTGCAGAAGGAGGCCATTCGGCCCATCGAGTCTGCACCGGCTCTTGGAAAGAGCACCCTACCCAAGGTCAACACCGCCACCCTATCCCCATAACCCAGTAACCCCACCCAACACTAAGGGCAATTTTGGACACTAAGGGCAATTTATCATGGTCAATCCACCTAACCTGCACATCTTTGGACTGTGGGAGGAAACCGGAGCACCCAGAGGAAACCCACGCACACACGGGGAGGATGTACAGACTCCGCACAGACAGTGACCCAAGCTGGAATCAAACCTGGGACCCTGGAGCTGTGAAGCAATTGTGCTATCTACAAGGCTACCGTGCTGCCCACAGTAATGTGAGGTAATGCATTTTGGAAGGTCTAATGCAACTAGGGAATATACAGTGAATGGTAGAATCCTCAAGAGTATTGAAAGTCAGAGAGATCTAGGTGTACAGGTCCACAGGTCACTGAAAGTGGCAACACAGGGGAGAAGGTAGTCAACAAGGCATACGGCATGCTTGTCTTCATTGGCCGGGGCATTGAGTATAAGAATTGGCAAGTCATGTTGCAGCTGTATAGAACCTTAGTTAGGCCACACTTGGAGTATAGTGTTCAATTCTGGTCGCCACACTACCAGAAGGATGTGGAGGCTTTAGAGAGGGTGCAGAAGAGATTTACCAGAATGTTGCCTGGTATGGAGGGCATTAGCTATGAGGAGCGGTTGAATAAACTCGGTTTGTTCTCACTGGAACGACAGAGGTTGAGGGGCGACCTGATAAAGGTCTACAAAATTCTGAGGGGCATAGACAGAGTGGATAGTCAGAGGCTTTTCCCCAGGGTTGACGGGTCAATTACTAGGGGGCATAGGTTTAAGGTGCGAGGGGCAAGGTTTAGAGTAGATGTACAAGGCAAGTTTTTTACACAGCGGGTAGTGGGTGCCTGGACCTCGCTACCGGAGGAGGTAGTGGAAGCAGGGCCGATAGTGACATTTAAGGGGCATCTTGACAAATACATGAATAGAATGGGAATAGAGGGATACAGACCCAGGAAGTGTTGAAGATTTTAGTTTAGTCGGGCAGCATGGTTGGTGCAGGCTTGGAGGGCCGAAGGGCCTGTTCCTGTGCTGTACTTTTCTTTGTTCTTTGTTCTTTGAAACAAACTTTAATTTAAACAGAATCAAACAATCAATCACATTCACAACTCAGTAATAGCTTTCCAATTTACAGTTAAAATGGTTCCTAAATAAAGTCGTGATGACCTTTGGAGAGAGAGAGATGCTTTCAGGAATAGCCTGAAAATCCCTCTGGCTTGTCAATCTAAAATCCTATGGCCCTGCTGTTCAACTTAAAATCTTATAGCAGACTGAAAAGCAGCAGACAGACCTGCTCCTCCCATTAATCATATAATCTGTATCCCACACATAAAGCATTCTTCCATCTCCTCTCATCAAGATGTCCCATGACCGGCTTAGCTAGGATAAACACAAACCCTCACATTGTCTACACCCAGGGAACCTCCAACATTCAACACAATGTTCCATGAGCCATCTTTCTGTAAGCAAGGAAATGGTTAAAATCAATGATTACCTCACCCTTACAACTCCTGAATCACAGCTTTTCCAGACATATTGCATGTCTTTGACCCCAGGGCTTTTAATAACACTACTGCAACAAAATATAAAATAATATATGTAACAATTTCCTATATTCATTATAGAGTGTTTTGGACATAAACCTCCATGATACACTGCGTATGACCCCACTGGGTACGGTCACACAACCTGACATCGAAAGAGAGTGGAATCTCTTTTCATGGATAACTCTTTTCAAAATTGAAATGCAATGCCTGCAAAGACAGATGTACACAGTGGCATCTTGTACCATGGGAAAGCCAGCAATCTCTGCAAAGCCACATGATCACTGCATCTACATTTTGTTCGCATAATAATAATCTTTATTATTGTCACAAGTAGGCTTACATTAACACTGCAATGAAGTTACTGTGAAAATCCCTGAGTCGCCACACTCCGGCGCCTGTTCGGGTACACAGAGGGAGAATTCAGAATGTCCAATTCACCTAACAAGCACGTCTTTCAGGACTTGTGGGTGGAAACTGGAGCGTCTGGAGGAAACCCATGCAGACACAGGGAGAATGTGCAGACTCCGCACAGACAGTGATCCAAGCAGGGAACTGAACCTGGGATCCTGGCGCTGTGAAGCAACAGTGCTACCCACTGTGCTAACGTGCCGCCATAGGATTAGAGTCTCAGTGACCTCCCTGGAGTTCACTGTAAACTGGGTGATGTTGGATGGTTACCTTCTACAGCCTGGGAGGAGTCGGGGCAAATGGTTTGTGACCAGAATCACTTTCACAAGCACTGTCAATTCCATTCTTGGCCTGTTCTGAGATTACTGTTCTGGTGGCAGATTTTGGTGAGGATCTATTTAGAGAAGGCAATATGCCTGACACACTGGGTGGAATTTTTCAACCCATCACAAAAAGAACAGGACGTGGAAATGAGGCAAGCCATTGAAAAGTCCATTGAGTTGGCTGGATGGGCTGGAAAATTCCAGCCACTATTTCTTGCTGAGATTCAGGTAGGAGAATTGCTCCCTGGGCATCCTGAGTGGATATGATCTTCCGCTAAGAGCCATTCTCTCTTCCGACATCTTGCATCTGTTGTCTCTACTTATGCTCCATCATGGTGTAGTGCAAGAGGGTGCAGAATATTGCATCTATGCTAGGGGCAAGTGGTTTGGGTAGAAATCTTGAAGTCAGGCTGTGGTGATTCACCATGTGTCACTCCACTATCTGCAAACTTCAGCAACAACTCTGGAAACCACCAAACACTTCTACAAACACAGCAAGAGTCAGCAGAAATCAAGCAGGAACTAAGCTAAAAATAGTTCATGAGCTTTTTAAATATTGTTGGTGGGGGTTAGTCGCACTATATCTTCAGCTCTGCATGTTTAAGAGAGGGTGTTAGCTAGTGTTGACATCCAAAGATGCAGACTGGCCTCAAATCAGTTTTCCACTTTGATTATTGCAATCTGTACACTTCTAGTGGATGCTTCCTGCACACAGGTTAAAAATCACTAAAATGGCATTCAGCATGGCCAGCACCGTAAGTGGCCAAAGATGCATTTTGGAGGTGGAACGGGCGCAAAATAAAACGGGCCCTACATGGATGAATTTTGTGTCCATCTGAAGACCAACGTAAGTTATTGGTGCAGTTCCCTTTCCGAAATAAAATTAGTGAACCACCGCTGCTTTTTTGGTTATTTTAACAGGTGTCTCAGTATGCAGCACCATTCTTGGCAGCTATTTTTGTTCCAGCTGCTCCTATTCCCATTCTTGCTTTTGTTTTCTGGATTTGTTTGTTTATTGTCACGTGTACCGAGGTACAGTGAAAAGTATTTTTCTGCGAGCAGCTCAACAGATCATTAAGTACATGAGAAGAAAATAAAATAAAAAGAAAATATATAATAGGGCAACACAAGGTACACAATGTAAATACATAAACACAGGCATCGGGCGAAGCATACAGGAGTGTAACATTAATCAGATCAGTCCATACGAGAGTCGTTTAGGAGTCTAGTAACAGCGGGGAAGAAGCTGGTTTTGAGTCTGTTTGTGTGAGTTCTCAGACCTTTGTGTCTCCTGCCCGATGGAAAAAGTTGGAAGAGTGAGTAAGCCGGGTGGGAGCGGTCTTTGATTATGCTGCCCGCTTTCCTCAGGCAGCGGGAGGTGTAAATGGAGTCAATGGATGGGAGGCAGGTTTGTGTGATGGACTGGGCTGTGTTCACGACTCTCTGAAGTTTCTTACAGTCTTGGGCCGAGCAGTTGCCATACCAGGCTGTGATGCAGCCCGATAGGATGCTTTCTGTAAAAGTTGGGAATTTCTTTAGTTTCTCCTTCCTGTATTTTGACTCGTCATTATTCGAGAACCGACCCACGATGGTCGTGTCATCAGCAAACTTGTAGATGGAGTTGGAACCAAATTTCGCCACACAGTCGTGTGTGTACAGGGAGTACAGTAGGGGGCTAAGTACACAGCCTTGCGGGCCCCGGTATTGAGGACTATTGTGGAGGAGGTGTTGTTGTTTATTCTTACTGATTGTCGTCTGTGGGTCAGAAAGTTGAGGATCCAGTTGCAGAACGAGGTGCCATGTCCTAGGTTTTGGAGCTTTGATATGAACTTGGCTGGGATTATGGTGTTGAAGGCGGAGCTGTAGTCAATAAATAGGAGTCTGATGTAGGAGTCCTTGTTTTCGAGATGCTCTCGGGATGAGTGTAGGGCCAGGGAAATGGTGTCTGATGTGGACCGGTTGCAGCAGTATGCGAATTGCAGTGGATCAAGGCATTCTGGGAGTATGGAGGTGATGCGCTTCATGACCAACCTCTCGAAGCACTTCATCACGACTGATGTTGGGCCACCGTACGGTAGTCATTGAGGCACGTTGCCTGGTTCTTTTTTGGCACCGGTATGATGGCGGTCTTCTTGAAGATGGTGGGGACCTCGGAGCGGAATAGGGACAGGTTAAAGAGGTTCGCAAACTCATCTGCCAGCTGGTCCGCGCAGGAGTGCATGACTAGGGATCCCGTCCGAACCCGTCGCCTTTCCGAGGGTTCACTTTCAGGAAGGCTGATCTGACTTCGGAAGCTGTGACGGTGGGTATTGGTGTGCTGTGGGCTGCTGGGGCACTCGACAGCGGATCAATGGTTTCCTGCTCGAACTGAGCTGCATTGAGTTCATCGGGGAAAATTGCGTTGCTGCTGGAGATACTGCTCGGCTTCGCTTTTCTTTGCACAAAACTGCAGCTCCTCTCACACGGAGCAGGATTACTGTGGCAATAACACATTAGCAGTCTCACAAATTGTCAGATTTATTCATCAAATCCAATTTTGAAACTTGCTATCTTGGGATTTGAACTCAATACTTTGGTGTTGCTGGTCAATGCCAAACTACTACACCCCTTTGAACGATAAAGGTGACAGATTTTTGTGATGCGGACCATTTCAGGTTGGATGCTCATTTCAGTGTGTGTGTGGAAACTGATGTCATACCTTCAGTTGATGTCAGCAACGGGCAGCATGTCAATAAGAAATAGGAGGGTTCAAAGGATAGATCCTTCAGGGTGGGAAAGAGAAATTATGGTGCTAATTTCCATGCATCCCAATAATTGGAATGCTATTTGTCCCACACTGAAGAACAGTGAAAAGAACTGTCTAACTGTAGGAATAGTGACATACTGACTGAAAAACACATTTTGGTAACCTAATTTGGTCTCATTCTAACAGCTATAATAGACTTTCAGTGAGCTATATGGAAGCTGGATTCAGACTCCAAACGCCAGAATTGAAGGATATTTTCATTGAAAAGAAAATTGCTATAGAATGGTACCAGGGGTGAAAGGCCTCAGTTATGTGGAGAGATTAGGATGCATTCCTTGGATCAGAGAAGGTTAAGGGGAGACTGGTTAGAGGTATTAAAATCAGGGCGAGATTTTATAGAGTAAATCCAGAGAAACTTTCCAATATCTAAGGAGTTGGTACACCGAAGATCAATTTAATTGGCAAAAATAACAAAGGGTGAGGCAGATGTGGAAAGGAAAGTTTACACAGTGAGCCGACGTCATCTGGAATGCACTGCCTGAGAGGGCGGTGGAAGCAGATTCAAAATGATTTTGAAATTTGAGTTGGATAAATACGAAGTTGAAAGAATTGCAGGGCCATGGGGAGAGAGCAGGGGAGTGGGCCTAATTGGGTAACTGCTTTGAAAAGCTGGCACAATCATGAGGTGAATAGCCTTCCTCAATCTCAATAAGCATCTAATCCCTTTTTGCTTTTATTTATTTGACTAATTGATTTATTGTTTTAATTACAGAATAACTGCTTAAAATATACCATGATAAAGTTATGCTGATCTCCGTCAGACACTGGAGTTTGACCTCAAATTAAATATGCAGTAATATAAATACAAACATGTGGTCCCATTTTGTTTTGAACGCATGTTAACAAAATTATTAGATCCATAATTTTTTTTGATTGAATTAAATACATATTGTCCTTTAATTCAAGTATTTCAGCTATATTTATCTTTGATTTGAACTTGAAACCTGTGCTGCATGTAGAATTACATTTTGGATTATGTATGTAGTGCAAGTGTGTATCCTATTTAAATATTCTTTTTTAAAAAAGCATGTGGAGCATAGCAAAATAATTAACAGGTAGATAGTGTTTTAATTAGCGACTGCTTGGTCATGATGGAACATGACTCACCGATTGCAGTCACAAATTTTAACTCCATCCTAGCTACTCATTATTCTAATATGCATATATAAATAATATGCAATATTATGGAAATATTGCCTGTCCTGAACTGAAGTCATAAAGTAGAAATTAGGGTTGCAGGAGTAACTACTTTTGGGTTGGACAATGTAACATATTTAATCACTCCTAAAATGCTGAGGATCATCATTTAATGCTGAACCTTGGAGTTTAGTTAAAATCTCCATTACATGTTAAAGTTAAATCTCACCATGTGTTGTACCAGACTTTAATATTTTTCATCAGTAGCAATTTTGGTGAACAGTTCTTTTCACTGTTCCCATTATAACTGTTATGGTACAATTTGCTGCGGATGTGTTTTTTCTTCCTCCATCACCATTAAATAACAATTACGGTATAACATAGAACCTGCAGCAAACCTTTCAAAATTATTCAAACTTTCCAATGTGAGATTAGTTGAGATGACATACTCCACTAGATGACATACTCCACTAGATGACATACTCCACTAGATGACATACTCCACCAAGACTTAATCTGCTTCTTATTGACTTCTGGTTCCCACAATCACCTCCTTTCCCTATCAATTGCAATGCAAACTATGGTACAGAATACTCAGGAAATTAAACGATCGAAGATAGTAGACATAAGAAAGTGCGATTGCCACAGTTGTCTCAGGACAGGCCAGACAAGATTTACTAATCAGTGATGAGGCATACTTAGTTAATCTAACAGCAAGGTGCAATTATCCAACAATGATCATAATACGATTGAACACAATGTTAGCTTTGAAAAGAAAGAACACAAAGCTGTCACTAAAGGCTGAATCTTACCACCGGATTCGGGAACCCGATATCAGGGTATAATGGGGATCCCCACTTGCTGCAGCAGGGCCAGCTCAGCAACATCCCTGAGCTCGCAATCCAGTTAAAGGTAGTGGGTGGGATGTAGGTGCTGCTGGCTCCAAATGGAAGCCCCCTTGAAGGGGAAATTTTATTTTAATATTTTGGATGGTTAAGGGAAGGAGTGGATACCTTTCCTTTCCTGGTCCCTCTTTTGAGCATGGAGTTATTCCTTGGAAGGTATAAGACTTAGTAGGGTGGAGGAACAAAGGGTGCAAATACATCCATCACTAAACGTTGTACCCAAGATTAGCAAGGCTATTAAAAAAAGCAAACATACACTATTGAAATTGAAAGAATGAAAGTTACACTAAACCAGTAATCTTCTTTCGTATGACTTTAGGAGCAGAAGCTATCAGTTTTAATGTCAGATGCGCAGTGGATTAGCCCTGTTGGCGCAGTGGGTTAGCCCTGTTGCCTCACGGCGCTGAGGTCGCAGATTCAATCTCGGCTCTGGGTCACTGTCCGTGTGGAGTTTGCACATTCTCCCCGTGTTTGCATGGGTTTCATCCCCACAACCCAAAGATGTGCAAGCTAGGTGGATTGAACACACTAAATTGCTCCTTAATTGGAAAAAACTGAATTGGGTGCACTAAATTTATAAGAAAAAAATTTAAAAATTTTTTTTTTTTAAATATCAGATTCCCAAACTGCTCCACTGCTCAGCTGGAAAACAAATGTAACTTCAGGATGGCACCTTCAAACTCGGGTCCGTGACTAGATATTACTATGTGCTCTATGGCTTGGGCAAGGTTTCCACATTCGCAGCCAGGTGAGGTTTTGAGGTGCCACTTGCATATCAGAAGACCTCATTGGCCATGTCCAGCCCGTATTCTATTGAGGGTTATTCATATGCACTGGGCAAAATTGAAGCCTGGTTGGCTCCAATCCAATATTTCAACAATGCATTTATTTGGGAGGGCATTTTCTGCCTAAACATTCCTTTGGGTTTCATCAGTATAATGGAGTTACAGATGTTTGATTCATATCCAGAAGGATCTTCATAGAGCCATTTAGTGAGCTGTGGGGGGTGGGGGGGGGGGGGGGGGGGGGGGTAGTCTTGAAGGTCTCTGTGGATGGGGAGGTCCAAGTGCTGCTCATAAGTTATTTCTCTGTGTTGCTGTGTCCCCTCAAGTGAAGGGAAGGACAATATTTGAGAGCATTGGTAACCACTGAATTGGAGTTAATCACAAGAGTTCCAGAGATAATTTTCATTACTGGATGAAGCTGTGAGTCAGTGAGTTTAATATGATGACGAGGCCCATATGGATGCGCAGAACGTAGCTTCTGAGAAGAGCAGAGCTACACCAGAAGTGCAGAGGATGGCGAATTTGCACCCCAGCTTATGGCTGATGCTCACTCACATCATGGTCTTGTCGGCTGTCTTTCAGAGCTGGCGATGGTTCAGTTAGAGTGATCAAAGGTCACTCCGCAATGGGTGGGAGTCGGGTGGTGCCACACTTGGTCCCCACAGAAGGTGACATTTAGTGTGCGTGCCTTGTGATTTAAGGTGGAATGCAGAGATGATGGAGACTGTTGGGTTCGGTTGCATTCTCCATTTAGAGTCATGTTGGGCCATTTTGGCAGGTCAGAGTTTGGCGTGACTTCCATATCCTGGAAATAGTTTTCCCGAGTTGACAAGGCAATATCATTGGCATAAATAAATTTTCATGATGCTGTGGGCATGTCACGCATAAGTGTTGGTGCCAGGATACTGCTCTTATGTGGAGACCCCTGTTGAGCGCTCTTGGTAATCAGGCTAATTCTAATGAGCTCATCCAGAAGGTTTTAGTTTGCATAGAGCAGTGAAATGAGCCTGTAGCTCCCAGTGACCTGCTGACTTTCTGGATTTTGACAGGGCTATTACCATTGCCAGATTTGGGGAATGTGGCCATTCTCCACTACAGTTGAGAAGAGTACCAGTAACCATTGTATTGCCAGTGGGCCATAGCCAGTGGGCCAAGATCGTGTAGAAATCCAGTGGGGTATCATCCATCCTGGCAGCTTTGCCCTTTTTTTGGTTGCTTGGCAGCATCTACTTCCACAAGGGTGTCTGACAGTGGTGAAGACTCTGGACAATCTGCTATTACTTTCAATATTTTTCTTAACCTCCTGTTGGTGTTGTTTATTCAGGGATCCCTTTGAGTTGGCCAGTAGTTTGGCAGCAACAGCATTTGCATTTACTTGTGGATTAGCAGGCTCTGCTGGGTTTGCTGCTCCAAGTTTCTTCAGGAGGTTCCAGGCCTGAAATTGTCAGTGCACGGTCCAGCCAGCTTTGTTGTCTCATTGTCCAAAGAGGCCATTGATATAAGACAGTCACCAAGCAATCTGATAGGCAATTCAGAAGAAACCTCTACATCCAAAGAGCGTAAGAATTTGGAACTTGCTATCAGAGGGAGTGGGCAAAGTGAATACTATAGATACATTTAAGAAGAAGCTAAACAAGTTGATGAATGACAAGGGTTACAATGGTGGATTTAGATGAGGAAAGATGGGAGGGGGAGTGAGTGAGCATAAACGCCAGCAAGGACTGGTTAGGCCAAATATCCTGTTTTTGTGCCCCATGTCCTATGTAAACATGGAACCTGGGATAAAGTGATGAAAGTGAGACCTGGTAACATAAATTGAAATTGGCAGAGCAGAAATAAAGCTTAGTTTAAAAGATTGGTGCAGTGGAACGAAAGGGGAATCTGGAAATGTTACATTACAGCGAGCAGAGGGGAGGAACTCTTAGGCTGAGTAAAGAGTAAGTCATTTGTTTCTTTTTTAAACAGGAGCTATCCACATAATTTTAGTTCAAGCTATCAATAAACAAGTAAATATAAAAGACTAGAGGTGGCAGGGCAGGCTGTGCCTTGGGCAGGTTGCAGTATGCAAGTGTTGTGAGCAGCGAGACTGTCCCGGATTCCCACAACAGCAGGAAATGTCTCTACCTTGACTCATTCTGAACCATAAGGAGTGTTTGAGTAGTTTTATTCAGAGGATTTGCCACACCGCAGAGGAAAGCACAAGGTCAGGAAGAGGAGGGCATGGATGATAGGAAGCTGGGTAGCGGGGACCCAGGAGAGATAAAGAAACATTCCAGTAATAGCTGTTAGTCAGGAGGTGGGACGGAGAGAAGAAATTGGTGAAATTACAATCACCAGGGAAGTGGTACTGAGCAAACTGAAAGGGCTGACAAGTCGGCGACCCAGAGGAAAGGGAGGTCACCGGTTTGGAGATCGGCCATGGGCGAGGAAGTGAGACCCCGCTTAGTTATGGTTCCCCATGGCATGTGTGTCAACATCCCACCACAACACTCTTTTTTTAACTCTTCTGTAGTGCTGCGAAGTCTCCCACAGTCGCACCGTTGGTATTTTATTTTCTTTCTTTTTGTCTCACCTGATATAGCTAGCACTGTTCTTTTTAAAACCCCACTCCTGGTACCATCTTTTCTTACTCTTCTGTAGTCTGTTTGGTTACACCACTGAACGTAATATACGTTATTCAACCCAGTTGCTAATGAGGTTTTCTGTATCTTGATGAAAAAGTTGTCCAGAAGTAATGAAAGGTTTATTGAGTAACTAAATCAACAATTTTGTGAGTTCTTTACTTTAAGATTAATACTAGTAGTAAGGTGACAAGATCGAAATACAGTAGCTATATTTGACTACATTAATCACTCTGAGCTAAATCTATGCTCCTACTCTCGTTACAGTACAACCAAAAAGAGAGGAACAGCCTGAGTCTGGCTTTTATACCTGTTAGTGCTGCCCTCTGATGCACTATCAATTACGACAAGACGAGAGTAGAGAGTAATCGAGGCTTTATTAAGCAGACATGTGTGGCCTCCTACAGCTGCTGCTGAAATGGCTGCAGCTCGGTGAGCACACACATTTATACTCTGCCTACTGGGCAGAGCCAGCAGGCAGGGATCTACCCCTGTACCTGTAGTACAGGAGCCTTACCGTATTACATCTTGTATGTGATATATACAACAGTGATGACTACCACACCCTCTAGTGATCTTCTGATTATACATTAACCCCTGATGTACATGCACATACAGAGATCACAACAAACGCCACCCCCACACCACCCTCACCATCACCCCCACTCACTCCTCACCACGCCCACCCTCACCCCCTCTCCACCCCCCCTTTACCCCCACACCACCACCCCCACACTACCCCCACTCCCCCCCCCCCCCACCCCGCGGTCTAATCACGCATCTTGTCTTGTGTCTTGCAGGACCCACTAGTGATAAGGTGGGTCCATCAGATGTTCCCTTCCTCCAGCCAGTGCCACAGCCGGGTGCCGAGTAGTGATGAGGACAGCAGCATTGATGCGAGCCATGGACCTGAAACCCAAGACACCCCGGAGCTCAAGTCCAAGGATGACACTGATTTCCCGTCACATCTGTCTCCAATATGCTCCACCATCCAGAGAGATTAATCTCCATCAGGCACTTTAGTGAAGAGGCTCCTTGGACACTATCTGGTGCGCACCACACAGCTGACCCGGTACATCAGGTGGTGGTAGGAACCCCCAAGGGGCCGGACAGTCTGACAGCGGGACCGACCCCTGGAACTAGCTGCCATCCAGACGAGTTTCGGGCTTCTGGAACAGACGGTCCCATCAATTGTGGAGATGCAGTCGCAGAGCCAGGGACTACATGAAGGGTTGTCGATGAGCACCCAGCACCTGCAGGCGCAGGTGGAGGAGTCCAACCATGTGCAGGAGCAGGTGGTGGTGCTGGCCATGCGTCCCACCCAGGACAACACCACACAGGTGGCGTCCACGGTGGAGGCATTGGTGCAGAGAGTTGCGGCTATGGATCAGCGTGTCCAAGGCCGGGGGAATTTTTGCAGGTGCTGGCCGAGACCCAGGACAGGGTTGCCGCCTCACAGGCAGCCATGTGCGAGAGCCACCTGGAAATTGCTACGGCGCTTCTGAGCGTGGCCCAGTCACAGCGAACCATGGCACAGAACGTTCGCAGCATTGCCCAGGTGCTGGCCGACGTGGCACAAACACAGAGGGAGGTGGCCCTCTGTCTCAAAAGGCGGTGGATGTAGGGGTCAGTAAACATACAATGGAAGTAGATTTAATTCTCTTGCCCAAAAAGATTCTAATGTTATCAGAGATGGATGGTAATGTGGAATTTGAAACACAAACAGATCAGCTATGATCTTATTGAATGGCGGAGCAGGCTTGAGGGGCTAAATGGCCTACCTCTGCTCCTATTTTCTATGTTCAGAAGAATGATGTGCCATTCATACTGACCCTGCCCAACAGCTACAATGTGCTGAAATACTCAGGCCAGGCAGCATCCTGGGGAAGGGAACGGTTAATATTTCAGGTCAAGATGACCTTTCACCAGAAAGGCAAGGGGCGGGGGCAGGAAGAACAAACGAGAAGGTCACTGATAGGGTAGAGGGCAGGGTTATGGGGTGCTATTCACACCTCATCTGGATACAACATTTGTTTCTTTACTATACCCATTACCTCGCTCTTTGGCTGCTATATCATGAAATCTTTGTCATTTAATCTCCCCTGCCCTCCATCCCATCACTAATTTTTGCCTTAATTTCAGATATCCAACATCTGTAGTATTTTGCCTTTGTGATACACTCAATGCCCGTGACAACAAGGAGAAGGACTGTGGCATAAGTCTTAATGCAGGACAAATCACTATGGCTTAGAAGGCTGTCCAAAAGGTGGTGGGGGAGACCATCGAGGCTCGTTGTATCACTGAAATAAAAACAAAAAATACTGGACAATGTCGGCAGATCTGACAGCATCTGCGGAGGGGAAAATGACCATGTGCCCTGGCCTCACAGACAGCCTTCTGCATGTCTTGCAAAACAGCTGTGAACCTAAAAGCTCAATGTGAACATTGCTGTACTGCAGGAAACTAGGCTCATTCAAAGTGTATCCCTTCATTTTCCTGGCAGCAGAAAGCCCATGAGACAACATGTGACCATGGAGTGAGTTTTGCAGCAAAACAAACTCTACTCATGACAATTAGTGATCCCCCTCCCCACCCCCGCCCCTGCCACTTGTAAACACGCGTGGGTCCAGATAGCCTCATGTGCATGTACATCTATGCCCTGACATTCACTCACCTTGACCCCAGATGTCAATGATCCATTCTATGAGACAGTTGACAGTGCCTTCAGCAAGATTCTCAGTGCTAAGGGACTTTATCTTCTGGGCAACTTCAACACGAACATTGGTACTGACTACATAATATGCACAGGGCATCGGGTGATTGGCAAGATGAACAATAAAATAGACAGAAGTACCTGGACTCTGATGAACAACTACTTTCAAATCAAACCATACCACAAGGAGCCCTGGAGACACCTGAGACCATGCCACTGGCACCAGCTAGGCCTCATCATCAGCCGTGCCACCCTCAACAGTATCCTCAAAAAATTGCAGCTAATCACAGCACTGAATAGAGGAATGTATAAAAGAATTAAGAAAGTGATGTGCCCATCAGCAACCAAATCAGCTTCCTAGAAGACAAGGACAGTTGTCCATGGGGAGTTTGAACATTCTCCCCATGTCTGCGTGGGTCTCACCCCCACAACGCAAAGATGTGCCGGGTAGGTGGATTGGCCCTTAATTAGGGAAAAAAATACTTGGGTACGCAACAAAAAATGTTTAATTAGTGAACAGGAGTGGCCTGGGGACCCATTGGACCAGTTTTGGTGAGGCACAATGATAGCAGGAGGCTGCTAGAGAGATTATCCAGGTTAGGGATTCGGAGGGCAGGCTGGTTTCTGCCTGGACAAGATGAATGGGGCATTTTGAGCCTTTTATGAGAGGCTTTGTAGGTTTGAGCCACCAGAGAACGAGCAGGAAATGGCAGAGTTTTTAGAGGGTTTGGAATTTCCTAAGGTGGGGGAGGAACTGTGGGAAGAAATAGAGGAAGTGCTGGGATTGGAGGATGTTCAAACAGCATTCGGGAAGATGCAGACAGGGAAGGCACTAGGGCCAGATGGATTCCTGGTGGAGTTTCACAAGATGTTTGCATATTAGCTAGTTCGTTATTGATGGGGATGTTTAACGATTCTCTGGCGTGTGGTTCTCTCTCCGTGACACTTGGGCAGGCATCCATCTCCCTTCTCCCAAAAAAGGATAAGGATTGCACAGAATGCGTGTCCTATTGTCAGATTTAATTGCTCAATATAGACGCGAAGCTTTTGGCGTTGGAATCCTGTCTCCCGGGGGTGGTTGGAGAAGACCAGATGGGATTTGTGAAGGGCCAAAAGTTGTCATCTAATGTGAGGTGACTACTAATGTGGCTCTCACCCCAGCATTTGGGTCAGAACCAGAAATAATCGTGTTGTTGGATGCAGAGAAAGTGTTCAATAGGGTTGAGTGGAGGTACCTCTTTACGGCTTTGGAGACGTTTGGATTGGGCCTTGGGTTTTTGTGGGTGCAGTTTTTGTCAGGGCTCCTTCTGCCAGCGTTTGTACCAATACCCATGAGTTCAGCTGCATAGGGGGACAAGGCAGGAATGTCCTATGTCTCCCCTCTTGTTCGTATTAGAGATTGAGCCATTGACTATTGCCCGAAGGGCTTTAAATAAGTGGAGAGGGATAGTTTTGGGTAGGGTGGAACACGGGGTGTCCTTGTATGTGGATGATCTTTTCCTATATGTGAGGGTTCCGGGTCCACTGGGATATAATGTACATATTGAAGAACTTTGGCTCCTTCTCTGGATACAAATTAAATTTAGGGAAGAGTTGAGTATTTTTTGGTCAACACTTCGGGAGGAGTGCCGGTTTTGGGGGGGCTACCTTTCCACCTGGTTGGGACTAGCTTTCGCTAATTGGGAGTCCAGGTGGTTCGGGATTGGATGTGGCTCTGCAAATTGAATCACACCACCCTAGCGGGTAGAGATAAGGCTGACCTGCAAAGGTGGGTTAGCCTTTCATTGTCCTTGGCGGGCTGGGTTCAATCCATCAAGATGAATATTTTACCCAGATTCTTGTTCTTATTTCAGAGTCTTCCAGTATTTTTACCCAAGTCATTTTTTCAGGGGATTGAGCGGCTTATATCGGGTTTCATATGGGTAGGAAAACCCTGAGGATACAGAGGGAGGTCCCACAGAGGGATAGACAGTCAGGAGGACTTGGCGCTGCCAAATTTGATGTTTTATTACTGGGCCGCCAACATGTAGAAGGTGTTGGGATGCTGTGGAGACTCGGGGTCTACCTGGTGCGAATGGAGTCTGGATCATGTAGAGAGTCCAGTTTGGGGGCGCTGGTGATGGTGTCTCTGCCATTTACTCTGGCAAAATGTTCATCAAACCCAGTGGTCGTCTCCACTCAGCATTTCAAGTTGGGGTCAGTGTCAAGGCTGGCCCCCATTTGTATGAACCACTTGTTTGATCCAGTGAAGTTGGATGCCATCAACCTTACTGGAGAGAATCTTATCTTGTACAGGGTCAGAAGAGGGTAGTGCGTCTGGCATATGTGGATGAATTTTGGGGGAAGATCGAGACTCAGTGAAAGGGGTAAAGGCCAAATGGGAGGAGGAGCTGGGGCCTATATTGAAGGAGGAGGTGTGGAGTGAGGCTCTTTGCAGGGTGAACGCCACGTCATCTTGTGCGAGGCTGAGCTGATCCAGTTCAAGGTAATGTTTACAAAGAACAAAGAAATGTACAGCACAGGAACAGGCCTTTCAGCCTTCCAAGCCTACGCCGTTTAGGGTGCAGCTCACTAAAGCCAGAATGTGTACTTTCTTTGTGGGGATTGAGGACAGGTGCGAGCGTTGCTCGAGAGGGCCCACGAATCACATGCACATGTTCTGGTCCTGTCCCAAGTTTGTGGAATTTTGGGTCTCTTCTTTTTCAGCACCATATCGGTAATTTTGAACGTTGACCTGGAACCGTCCTGAAGTGACTATATTTGGGGTATTAGATCTGCCGGAGCTGTGGACAGTTGTGGGGGCAGATGTCCTGGCCTTCCCCTCGTTGGTTGCTCAGGGGCGAATCCTGAGAAGCTGGTGACGCCAACTAATGCCTCGACGTGGCTTGATGACTCAATGGGGTTTTTGCACCTTGAGAAGGTAAAATACACCGTGAGGGGGTCAATTGAAGGGTTCTACTGGAGATGGCAACCATTTATATTGAATTTCAAGGAATGGGTCACTGTTAGCTGTTGGGGGGGGGGGGGGGGGGGGGGGATGGAGGAAGGAGGTTTGATTTGCTAGATTATTGTTTTTTTTTTAGTTTATTGTTGTTTGGATTTTTGTACTTTGTATTTTTTGGTATAAAATGACAAAGGTTTAATTAAAAATATATTTTTTAAAACATTGTTCAACTTGGTAAGACTATGTGAAGACCAAAGTATGTTAAGTCCTGCTGTTTGTTGCTGTCACCACAAACTGAAGTTTATTTGCAGCAGCTTGTAGATCAATTCTCCCAGGCCTGCAAGTTCTCCCGGGCCGGCAAGGGATTTGGACTGACAGGAAGACCAAGGTTATGAATGAGGCGGCAGAAACGCCACCTGCCATCAACATCAATCACCTCATTCAATCACCTCACCCTTATTGGTCGCGACAGCTTCACATACCCAGGATCAACAATCACATGCAACCTCAACCAGGTTTGCCAAAGCCACGGGTGTTATGTCAATGTTGAGAAGAAGTGTGTGAAGCAACAGCAAACTAATCAAAAATACAAAGCTTTGCATGTACCATGCTGGTATTCTCAGCATCCCCCTTCACAAGAGCAATAATAATAATAATAATCTTTATTGTCACAAGTGGGCTTACATTAACACTGCAATGAAGCTACTGTAAAAAGCCCCTAGTCGCCACATTCCGTCGCCTGTTCGGGTACACAGAGGGAGAATTCAGAATGTCCAAATTACCGAACAGCACACCTTTCGGGACTTGTGGGAGGAAACTGGAGCACCCAGATGAAACCCACACAGACACGGGGAGAACGTGCAGACTCCGCACAGGCAGTGACCCAAGCCAGGAATTGAACCTAGGACCCTGGTGCTGTGAAGCAACAGTGCTAACCACTGTGTTACCGTGCCGCATGGCCAACCCAGCAAGCCAAGAAAAGTGACTGAACAGCTTCCAACTCGGCTGCTTAGACAAACATTAGGTATTTCCTGTTGAGAAAGTGTGCCAAATATGAAGGTATGCCAGTTTGTAGGGATCCCCAACATTTTTGCCCTCTGAGTCATCTGTGACTTAGTTGGCTGGGACATGGGATCTGAATGACGATTGCATTCCCAAAGACATGTTCTAGGGTGAGCTTGCTATCAGCACAATACCAACAGATTACCCGTGTCTGCAATACCAGGCGTCCGCAAGTAAGATCTCAGGATCGGAATCAGAGTTGGTTCATGGGAAGTCCTTGCTGCCGGACGGAATGCCTGGAGATGTGGAAGGGTGTGGAAAGGCAAGGGATAAAACAACCAGGAAACAGGAAAAAAAAAACCTTCCTGTTTGTTCCCTTATTTCCCCTTTCTTTTATATTTGCCATTAAATTTTTGATCCATGGATGGTTAATGGACAAATGTCTTTAAGGCAAGCAGCCTTTGTCTTTAATTCAAGCAGAAGAATCCAGAAGGCTGTGCTGGTTCAAAATGGAGTTGCAAACTGGTTGGCAACAGTGAGAGATATGGCTTGGGACTCGGTTTGATTGATTTGGCTGCTGGCCATTGAACTGGCCCAAAAGTTTGTGCTCTGACCGATAAGAGATGGCAATTGGATCTTACCCAATTAGAATGCTTTTCAGAGTCCCAAGGCTTCAGTTTGATCCTGGCAGCCCAAGGAAGGTCCTGCTATCCTGTCCCCTCTGTTTGTTTTCCAGAAAAGCTCTATGGGTTGTGTTCCTGAACTGGCAGAGTTTCTGGATCAGTCTATTTACAGGAGAACCATTAAAGGCTGTGCAAGCAAAGTCCAGAACCAACCAAATCTCTCCAGAAAGGCAAAGCCAGAACCAACCAACTCTCCCTCCAGAAAGATAGAGGCCTGAATACAAACCATGAAATGTAAACAAAGTTTGGCGTGAAGTCAGGTGTCTCTCCAGAAAGCACTGAAATTGAAGCCAGCAGCCAGTCAAAAATATAGACCCTGAAGCAGGCTTACCCCAACTTACACAGCACAATGAGACTAGAAGTGAAATAACTGACAGTAGTAGCTCCAGTGGCAGACTTGACATATAATTCTCAATCTAATTATCTATAACAGTAATAGAGATTAATTTATAATGTATAGAAGTATGGTTCAAATTGAAAGTCACATATTCATTCAATAAATAAGTCCCATGTTCACCAAGCTAAATACGGCATATTCTGTGAACCATTTCATTTGTCTAACAGTTGGTGGACTTAAATAGGTAGAGTACCAAACCAACAAATCAAATTTATTACAAAATACGTTGGGCTGGTTTGCATTCAATTGCATTAAACTTATCGGTATAAGCAAAAGTCCTATTAGATTACTAGAGGTTGTTTTCATCAGCAGCAATATTGATGTGTTGTGTCGATTCTACTTACCTGGGAGAATACTGTAGTATGATTTGTCTAGGCAGTAATCTGAATTATGCTATTAAGTTACAATTTTGATACAGCCAACCTTGTCAGAGAGTGCCAAACGGAATTGCAAGAATTTTAGTCAATATCTGAAAATTACTCCTGTGGTGCTCTTGGCTTTAATAGGAAATATCAACTCAACTCCACCCAACCCCACCCACTCTCTCTAACTAGTACCTGACTTTGTAACTGAATTTACAGTTCAACGGAAGGAATGTGACAACACCCCATAAAATGGTTAGCATTTTGTAATTTGTTTATTATTTATTAGCTAATTTTATGAAAAAGAACATTGTGAACTGCCTTAATTCTATTCAACACCAATGATTAAATTGGTTAATTGCAAAGTGAAAATTATTATAATCGGGTCAAAAATGAAGAGTGACTCTGTCCAGAATAAAATTGGAATCAAAATAAGGCTCGTGTACAACAGGCAGATTGATTAAAGAGAGAGATTGTTTCAACTGCTTAGACTCAGGTTTATTGTGATACAAAATAGTAATTTATCCATTTTAGCTGACAGAAAAAAATTGCCTTGTCATAAAAAACGGCATGTGATTAGAAATTCACAGTACAAGTGTTTACATAGACACTATAGGTTAATTTAATATCTTGAGAGGCAACTCCTTCCACATCCTGATATGATTATTAACTTCTTGGGGCCCCATCCAAAATGTGAATCATCTCATTTATCTGTCATTCTTTTTGTACAGTGAACCAGGAGGGCATTTCCTAGGGACAACAATAAAAGGGCGGCATGGTGGCACAGTGGTTAGCACTACTGTCACACAGTGCCAGGGAGCTGGATTCAGCTGCGGACACGGATGACTGTGTGGAGTTTGCAATTTCTCCCCGTGTCTGCGTGGGTTTCCTCCGGGTGCTCCGGTTTTCTTCCACAGTCCAAAGATGTGCAGGTTAGATGGATTGGCGATGGATTGTCCCTTAGTGTCCAAAAGATTAGGTGGTGTTACTGGGCTACGGGGATAGGGTCAGGGCATGGCCCTAGGTAGAGTACACTTTCCCAGGGTGGTGCAGACTCGATGGGCTGAATGGCAGCCTTCTGTAGAGGTTCTATGATTCTACAAACGGTGAAGACATCTTTTGTGTGCTACTATAATAAGTGTGTACTGGCTCTTTATAAATTAATTTAAGATTTTGCAACAACAATGCATAGGAAAATATTCCGTTTAATTTAAAGTAAATATGATCATAATCAATTCTTTAAATGTATTCTCAGGATGTGGGCAGCACTGATAAAGTAAACATTTATTTACCCGAAGCGGTGTTGATGGGCCATCTTTTTGCACTACTTTAAGGGTTTGAAAAAACTGAGCTTCTTGCTTCAGAGGGCAGTTAGAATTCAAACAGTGGAATGTATATAAGTCAGGTCAAAGACGAGCAGAAAGTTTCTTTCCCTAAAGGACATTTATGAACCATTTGTGTTTTTGTGACAATCTAACTGCTTCATAATTACTTTTTTGAAGCCAGCTTTTATTCCAGATATTTTTCAAATAGAATTTAAATTCTCACGCTGCCATGGTGGGATTTGAACTTATTTATTGATTGCATTATCAGTCAGGTTCTCTGGGTTATTAGTCCTGTAACACAAGGACTACACTATACCCGGCTGTTTAATTAAATGCTCATTTGTTCCAAATTACACTGATAAATATAAACCAGATGGTATATACAGTGTCACAGCAATATAAAAGCACAACACATTCTTAGCATGCACTGTACCAATAATGCACACTATATGCTTCAAAACAGCCGGAAGTACACAGTAACAAGAGCTTGTATTTATGTGATGTCATTAACATAGAATAAATATCCTAAGGTACATCACAGGAGCGTTAACAAACACAATTGGTTACGGAGTCACACAAGGAAACACTGGGGCTGATGACCAAACGTTTGGTGAAAGAGGTAGGTTTTGACGAATGTCATAAACTAGGAAAAAAAGAGAGAGAGAAATAAAAGAGGGTTAGGGAGGGATTTTGAGGACTTAGGATCTAGACAGTTGACTTCCAATAGTAGAGTCATTAATATTGGGATGCAGAAGAACACTATGGCTGAGGCAGCTATTTTTAATAGGAATAATCTATTCCAAAGGAAGAGATGAGGAAGTAAAGTTCAAGGCATCATATCGTCTGACTATTTTCACAAAATGACTGCATACGGGTTTGATTTACTCATTTGGAAAGCTGAGGTAATATAAATAGTTATATATTTCACAATTTGTTTCAGCTGGACACATGAAACAACATCAAAAAGACAAAAGATTATCAAACATGGCTCTGAAAAGAGGAGGGGGGAAATGCTGAATTTGAATTTGGGGCAGCACGGTAGCATTGTGGATAGCACAATTGCTTCACAGCTCCAGGGTTCCAGGTTCGATTCCGGCTTGGGTCACTGTCTGTGCAGAGTCTGCACATTCTCCCCGTGTGTGCGTGGGTTTCCTCCGGCTGCTCCGGTTTCCTCCCACAGTCCAAAGATGTGCAGGTTAGGTGGATTGGCCATGATAAATTGCCCTTCATGTCCAAAATTGCCCTTAGTGTTGGGTGGGGTTACTGGGTTATGGGTATAGGGTGGAGGTGTTGACCTTGGGTAGGGTGCTCTTTCCAAGAGCCGGTGCAGACTCGATGGGCTGAATGGCCTCCTTCTGCACTGTAAATTCCATGATAATCTATGAATGGGAGAATTCGTCAGAAAGTTTGACAATTAATCTACGGCCTTTTGGAAGACACAATTTTATTATTTTTTTCTTTTATTGAAAAATTTAAAGTGCCCAATTATTTCCCCCCCCCACTAAGGGGCAATTTAGCGTGGCCAATCCACCTACAATGCACATCGTTGGGTTGTGGGGTGAAACCCAGACAGACACGGGGAGAATGTGTAAACTCCACACAGACAGTGACCCGGGGCCGAACCCGGGTCCTCGGCACCAGGAAGCAGTAGTGCTAACCATTGCACCACCGTGCCGCCCAACACAATTATATTTTTGAACTTTGATTTAAACTTGTGTAATTGTGAAATTTTATAAGATGGTTATGTCTTAAACTGTTCCATTAAATTCAAGGTAAAATGGGGCAGATGGGCTGGGATTCTCTAAAATCCCGGCTAAGTGTTGATGCCGGCATCAACGGGCCTCTTGGCCCAGCGATTCTGTAGCCCACGGCGGCAGAGAGCTCCACAAAGCTCCGGCTGGCATACGCAGCCCTGCACTGCTCGCTGCGGGTCCGCGCATGTGTCGCGATGGCTGGCCGAGAGTCTGCGCATGCGCGCGGCGGCCGTTTCCGCACCGGCGCCACGCAACATGGCAGAGCCACACAGCAGGCTGGCGCGGAAAAAGATAGGGCCCCCCCCCAGATCGCGCGTACCCGCCGATCGGTGGCCCCCAATCGGGGGCCTGGCCATCGTGGAGGGCCGTGCGGAGACTGATCCCCCCCGCCACTCACCAGGACAGCCAATGCAGTCGCAATGCCGAGCTCCCGTCGGGTGGAACCATATGTGAACCACGCTGGTTGGGAACTCGGCCAGTCGACCGCAGAGAATCGCCGCGGGGGCCTCTTTCAATGACCCTCGAGTGGCGCCGCGTTGACCGCGCACACGCGGCTGCCGTTGATTCTCCGGCCGCCGGAGAATCGCGTCCCAGGGTCGGACCCGATCGCGGGTCTGAGGCCCCATTCTCTGCCCCCGCGCCGAGTGCCATTTCAGCGCAGAGGCTCAGAGAATCCCGGCCATGATCTGTGACATAAACCTGTGTGTCCTGGTCACCATGGGTCTTAGGTCCAGTCCTATTGAAATCCAAATGCCAGCTCTCACATCTGGACCTCATAAAGAATGAAGCAGCTGACTTTACTGTGTGGAACCTTACAGACGCTCAGGCTCAGATTCAACAATGGGTGTGAGAGGGAAATAGCAACTACTATGAGTAGCAAGGAAAATGGAATGCTTTGTTGCCTGTTGACTAATGTTAAGTTGATGTGTTCAGGATTGTTTTGTTGCAGTCAATGTCTTAAAAATGTGAAATAATATTGTGTGATCCTTTTGAGTCAGTTACTGGAAATTCAAATCTTTTTTAAAAATTCAAAACACTTGCTATCTCACTGCCTCACGTATATCTGCAAATATTGATCTTACTTGTAAAATAAACCAATAAGTCTTGGGTTATGAAGTTGATTTATGTCAAGCAGAAAGAGATTGTTCATGGACTTTGCAATGAGTTGGTGGTGCACAGCTTTTCCCCAATATAATTCTGGAAGATAATTATGACGGTGAATGATTAAAGTCCAGATATTGTACCATGTCTGCCCTTAGATAGATTAATAAATTCAAAATGATTGATGGAAGAACTGACAAATCAGATGTAAACCTCAAATATATTGCAACCCAGAGGATTACCTAATTATGTGCCATTGGCCAGTGGCCTCTTGAAACTAAATTAAGCAGATTCTAAACAGGGCATTTTCAGAGGAGATTTTATCCCATCAGTTAGGGGATATTTGAATCTAGGTTCCAGCAGGGAAAGTCCATGACAAAACCAATGTACCATCCAATTCCTGAGCTAGCTTTCTTTTTTTGATTTCTACTAAGAAATTGAAAACAATGATTCTTCCTATGAATGACAAAAATGGATCAAAACGACTATCAGCCAGTGTAAGAATTATACCATCACTCGTTGATTGGAACTTTAAAATATTTTAAACACAAAATTTTAGGTCCTATTTAAATCTTTTGGTTTCACTGATATATTTGTAAAGGAAGATGCAAGAATTAAAATATTAAATGCTAATATCCCTTGGTCTTCATCATAAAAATCCATATTAGCCAAGGAGTTGATCCATCTGCCCTGCGAAATCCTACCAACTGTCCTGGCTTGACACAATTCACACCTCTTTAACCTGGGGTTACCCCATCTCTGGATCTGTAAAGATTTAATCACCTGCTAATGGTCACATTCCAAGCATTGTCTGGCATCTTTGAATTTGTCTATATATATGTTTCTGGAACATACCTCATCATTCACCTGAGGAAGGAGCAGCGCTCCGAAAGCTAGTGGCATCGAAACAAACCTGTTGGACTTTATCCTGGTGTTGTAAGACTTCTTACTGTCCTATATTACATGCAGAGATCAGTTTAAGTAACTGGATTATTTATGCAGCTACCTACCAGCCATGAGTGAGAGGTTATTTATTTTATATTCCATATTTTAAAAATTGCAAGCATCCTCCCAGGGACAAAGAACAAACATCTTTCAAAAACATTTCATGGGACATGACACTCCTCCACTTGTGGGTGAGTTCATAATTGGTGTGTGTGTGTGTGTGTGTGTGGGAGGGGGGGGGGGGGGGTAGTGTGTCCGGGGACATAAATAAAAAATAGCCACCAACAGATCAAACCATGAAATTAAGAGGAATTTCTTTACACAGAGTGGTGAGAGAATGTGCAACTTACCACAACCTGGGGTGGCTAAAACAGATACTATTGCTGTGATGCAGTATTGAGGGGGAAGGGAACTGAGGCATGAGGGACAGTGTAGGAAGAGGTCATTAGACTGGAAGGAAGCTCATGTTGAGTATAAATTCTGGCATATACTAATTGTTTCTGCGCTATAAATTTTATATAACTCGGTAGAAATTTGAAAGTATTTTCAATCTAAGAGCTCTCTTTCCAACAGTAAATAAACAACATTTTATTGATTTCCAAATTTACAACAGCAATATCTTCACAGCAGAATAAATTCATCATGCATAAAAGTGTGTCTTTCTAAAAGGAAAATAACTTACATTTATAAATTTTAAAACGCAAGCTATCATCTGACTAATCATGAATAACACAGTAGCGGACTCACCAAGAGACAAAAAATTGTCATTGAGTGCATCATGATCCATGCAGACAACTTGAATATCTTTGCACAATCTGTAATGACCATTCTGAAATGTCTGTAATATTTCTTTGACTGCATCGAAGCACTTCAAGAATGCATCATGAATGCAATATTGTTGCATTTAGTGCGATAGCCATATTTAAATGTTTGTAATGTTCTTTCAGATATTTCACAAATGAAGTATATTTTTGCAAAAAAAACTACCATCAATTGTTGTTAAAAAAAGTCCAGGTGATTATGTGGCAGCAAGGTAGCACAGTGGTTAACACAATTGCTTCACAGCTCCAGGGTCCAAGGTTTGATTACTGGTTTGGGTCACTGTCTGTGCAGAGTCTGCACGTTCTCCCCGTGTCTGCATGGATTTCCTCCGGGTGCTTCGGTTTCCTCCCACAGTCCAAAGATGTATGTGCAGGGTTAGGTGTATTGGCTATGCTAAATTGCCCTTAACTGTCCAACAAAAGGTTAGGTGGGGTTATGGGGATAGGGTGGAGGTATGGACTAAGGTAGGGCGCTCTTTCCAAGGGCCGGTGCAGACTCGATGGGTTGAATGGCCTCCTTCCGCACTGTAAATTCTATGATTCTATGATGTGACTCCACACCCTACTAATGTCTTTTAGAGAAGGACATTACATGTCTGACCTATACGTGACTCCAGATCACAGCAATGTACTTGACCCTTAACTGCTCTCTGAAAGGACCAAGCAAGCCACTCAGTTCAAAAGCCAGCAGGGGTGGGCAATAAATACCACTCTTGACAGTGACGCCCACATCTCATGAAAGAAAAAAAAATGTCACATCTAGGCTACACAATGTGTTATTACAGTCTTGCTGTTAACGCGTCAAACAGGATTTAAAATGTAGAAAACAAACAAATCTATTAAGTAGTCGTAACTTTGTACAGATCTGGAAAATGCGTAACGATGATTAAAGACGAGAAGTGAATTTCACTTGTTTCTGAAAGATAGCATTGGATTTCAGATGATGTGCAGTATATAGGGTTATTTCCCAGGCAACTCTCAAGCCACTGACTGACGACCTCACCTTGACCTTGGATAGTTTAGACAACTAAAACTTATTCAGGTTAAGATGCACTCAGCGTTGGGACAGTACTGTGTAAATAAGCTTCTTTTCCTTCCCGAAAGTAAAAGACCAGACCCCTGAAGTTTACTAAAGATTGAGTTACCCAATACTTTACCTCTTATTCAAAAGCGAGGCTTAGCTTATTCAATCAGTTCGGCCGTGGTCGATTGAAGTCGAGGGGTCGTTGAACACCTTATACCGTCACGGAAACCCGTGATTTGTGTCCCGACTGCTACACGTATCCCATGTAAAGACTGTGCATGTGTCGAATAGACAGCAGCAGTACCCTTGTTTAGCCTGTGTTGCTGGGTCACAGTCAGCGTTGCTAAACACATGTGGTGCAATAGTGCATTAGTAATCTGTTCATAACCAGTTCCCCTAGACAGGTGCAGGAAGCTGCGGGGGTGGGAGGGCGTACTGAGAGGGCATGATCCGCCTCTGAATTTTCTTGCGTGTGTCTGATGAGGAAAGAGAGCCACCCCCACAATTTGATGGTTTCACAACTCCGCGCCCAAAGTTTTCAAGGTTACAGGTGTTTTAATCCAAGCATTCCCCACAACAAAGGGGCCTAGCTATAAAGAAATAATACAATGTCAATGGGACTTGAGGTCGAGGTCAACGTTTGGCATGGATCTCGTGACAATTTCTTGTTCAGAATAAGTATTTAGTTAGCAATCGTGTACATACAGTGCGTTAGCAATGAGAATGAACTTCGTTGAAGAAGTGCATACTTTTCTTTCGGGAATTCCTCTGCTACTCAAATTGACATGTCGTAAATACATCCAATGAATGAACAGCGAGTCCCACTGCTCAACTCTGGAGATGATCTATGATTTATGCAGAACAAAACTAGGCGTGAAGAGCACTCCACCTCGTCTACAACACGCCTTAACTTACCCTTTGAATGTAATTACCCTCTGGCGGTTTAAAATCCGTTTTTAATGACCGACTTGTCAAGTTGCAACAACAACCACCTGTATTTATACAGCGCCTTTAACATTAATTTTAAAAAGTCAGATTCCGCACAGAGGCAGTCTAGAACAGCCAGGGCACTGAGTTACATCAGGGGGAATGTGCTAAAGTTTAGTCAAAGAGGCCAGTTTTAAGGAGTGTCTGAAGGTAGAAAAGGGAGGTTGTGAGGAGCAGGGAGGGAAATCCAGAGACTGTCAGCGTTATTATTTCGCATATGCTGTTCCGTGTGTGCTCAATAGGCTGTGGTTACATGACATGGTCAGAGCTTTCATCCCTCCAACCCGCTGGCGTGGAGTCCTGGCAACCCGAGTTAAATTCAAATTCAAAAACTAATCATGTGTTGTGGAGATACATCAGAAACATTGGACCCCCTTTTAAAAACTAAGTCCTTTTTTAAAAAGAACATTCACTTCTGATTGAGCCACAGTCAGTTTGACGTTATTATATATCAATATTTAGATACATATCTACATATAAAAGAGTACGATAATGTTAGAAGTTGCCAGGAAATAACATGTTAAAAACAATAAAACAAGAGACACACTCATTACTCTTAGAACCTTCAGTAGCTTTGATATTTTAAATGCATAAGTGTTTATAAATAAGGATTTATACTATGAAAGTTACATCTAGATTATTTCAATTACATTTGCATATGGTACATTAGGGAGATGCAACTTCATTGCAGCCGCGCTCAGGCAGTTTTCATCACCCATCCAATTCAATAGATTATGACTCGACCTTTGCTATGTGGCTGAGAAGTATTGCACATGACCGTAAACATCTTGGGCATGTTCAGAAAACTGACTTTAAAAAACCCCCACCGATCTAGGAAGTCTTTTGAAAAAAAAATATTTATAATAATGCTTCAACATAATTGTTGGGATTGTGTGGTTTATTGACAGCCAGTGTTTCCTTAAGACTGCAACATTAAACATCGCCCCCGCCCCCGCCCCCTCTTCCCCCCCTGTACTCTGGAGATGCAGTACACGGCATCTCTACAGATGCTGTCAGACTTGCTGAGATTGTCCAGCATTTTCTGTTTTTGTTTCAGATTCCTGCATCCGCAGTGATTTGCTTTTGTTATATTGTATTATTGTCCATTGTTCTCAATTGTGCCGGGACAAAAGTAGCATGTTAGCAAATCTCAGTTGCTCCGAGCCCGCTGTTCAGCCTGGCTGCATGTGACAGACGTTGTAAACATTAACGATCGGATCAATCTGAATAATTATACAATCATTCAAATAGATCTTTGCCACGCCCTTTCCTTTCTTCAGGATTTAAGAAGATCGAATTTTCTTCAGAATTTAAACACCCCCGAAAACACCAGTCCAGCTGTTCAATGTCTGGAATGCCTTCTGATGTGAGGCCGGAGTATTTTAAATCTGGCTTTCAGAAGAAAATAATCTAACCAGTCCCGCTTCCTTTGACGTTATACGCCAGCCTACAAATGCCTCGGAATCCAACGCCAACGCCGTTTGAGTAAGCTGTGTAGTACACCAGGGAGAGAGAGGGGGAGGGGGAGACACAGCCAGAGATAGAACCAGTTCACCCTCATTAAACCAATACAACTGTGGACTACTGAGCACTCAAACTCCCCCCAGCCCCCTATCCAATAAGTACTTTAGACTAGCGAATTCAGGGAACCCGGATCGTATTCCAGCTAACTATCGTGACAAGTTCTGTTTTTATTCTCGCTTTGTACAAGTTAGCAACAATTCATAGGGGACTGGAATCTCAATCATGAATGAGGGGGTGAGCGTTTCTCATGGGGCTTTTTCCCACACAGGCGCCTACGCACTGCTGCCCACATAGGAAAAAGGGCTGGTTTTTAACAAGGAAAACATTATAATAAAAAAATAGATGATCGCTTAATGATTTGCAAGTTCATCCCAGCAGTCTCCCCCGTCACTTGCTTATGTAAAGGGTCACAGTGGGGTATCTATTGGCGCGACCTGCAGATGTTGAAATGCTAGTATTTTGATATCCAGTTTGTATGCACCGCATTCATGTGACTTTGTAGGTAACCCTGCTCGCTTGGTGCGCCTGTGTTTAATATATTAAAATATTTACATGCGCAAGAGGCATCGAAGTTTCAAATCCGTGGGATTCATGAAGACAGTGGGAGGTTTTCATGTATGAATTTGTAAGCACTTAGCAGGATTCAAGATGCTGAGAGGTCAATCCTGTAAATGTCTCGTTTAAAGCTCAGGGATGAATATGATCAGTGATATTGTACGGTAGCCATAGCCAACATGGAACAGCTCTATATAACCAACATATCACGATGTATACCGACTAGGTGCAGTTATTTTAATCAACAAAACAGTTATATAACCAACATGGCACAGTTGTTCTATGTAACCAACATAGTAAGATTGTTATATATTACCAGTATAGTTTGATTGTTAGATATATCCAGCAAAATAGTTATATACAACCAAAATGGTACACTTGCTACACATAACCAGCATGATACAGCTGTAATATATAACCAACATGGTCTAGTTTGTTAAGTAATGGGTTAAGAGACATTGCAATTAGTTGTCTCATTTATGTTAAGTATCCATTAATTGACACTGATATGTAAAGGGGCTTCAGGTGGCCTCTGTCAGGTGATGTATAGTCAGAGTTTTGTGCAAAGGCTGTTGGAATGAAATAAATGTGTGTTTGTGAAAAAGGAACAGAACTTTAGACTCTTCATATCACAGCAACTAAAACGTCTAACAATTGGTAGCAGGGGATGGTTGCTGTGTACATGTGAAGGGTTGAAAGATACAACTTTTCCAGATCAAACCAAGGAGTGAGTGAGAAAAGAAAAAAAGGGATATATGGCTGAACCGAGGATAAAGATGGCTGGATATGACTATCCTCCCTTATTTTCTGAAAGGGAATCGTACGACCAATGAAGAAGTGCAGTAGTTATGTGGACTAAGGTAACTGCTTTGGGAAAGAGAAAACAAGGTATGGCATTGGCTCTTTCTCTACCATATGGCAGTAAAATCCGAAACAAAGTGCTTTCTGAGCTGGAATTGGAAGAGTTAGACTCAGAAGAAGGTCTGGAGACTTTATTACATTATATGGATAAGATTTGTAAGAAAGATGACTTGTTAAGTGCGTAAGAAGCATGGTCGGATTTTGATAAGTTCTGGAAAATGGAGGATATCTCCATGGAAGACTATATAATGGAATTTGGCAGGCTATATAAAAGGCTGCAGAAACACAACCTGGAATTTCCACAGTCTGTGTTGGCCTTTAAATTTCTTGACTGTGCTAGAGTGAGCAACATGATGTGTTGGGTACTCTGCTACACAGACAAACCAACACGGTTGCGAATGGTACAACTCAGCTTTATTGCTAACATTTATTTACAGTGGTAAACTGGTTACTGAGGTTCGATCATAACCCTAGAATCTGTGGACCTATTCCTACTACTATCTTGGAGTGGCACTCAGCACATGGTGGATGTCTGAGTGGCTTGCTATGAGCTCTGTGCCCTGAGCTCACTCCTGCTGGAATGCTCAGGAAGTGTTGTGTTCCCTGTTTTGTACTGTGTATGCTCTTGCCTGTGATTGGCTGTGGTGTTGTGTGTGTGTGTTGATTGTTCCATTGATCTGTCCACCAGTATGTATGTGCTATGATGTTTACCTGAATATCATGACATCCCCCCTTTTGTACAAGAACATGTGCCTATGTGGTTATAAATAGAGATGTGTACTGAGTGCAGCTGAATGTGTGTGTGTGCAATATCTACAGCATGTACATGGGTCTAAACTATATACAAGGGGCGATGTCGGGTGCGGCATAACAACGAGGTTGTACCATAAACAAAGAACAGGGAAATGTTGAACGACAAAAACAAACTCCTGTAACGACAAGGAAGAACAGAAACATATTAACACAGTGGTATTATGAGTTCAATGTACAAACAGGCTCATAAGTCCAGCCTAGTAGGTGGGCGATGAATTCGGGTTGACCGCCTCAAGGGTGGGTCTGGATCCACCGGCTGAGGAATGGGCCTGGTGGCAAGAAGCTGCACAAAGTCGATATCAGGAACAACAGGAGGGCCTGGTGTCGGAGTAAGTTCCCGTAGCGAGCGTGGAAGTAGGAGAAGAGCCCGGCGATTGCACCTACAAATGGAGCCATCAGGCATGCGAACCAGGAGCGAGCGGGGAGCCACGCGTCGGAGAACTTCGGCAGGTGCTGACCAGCCACCTTCTGGTAGGTGGATGCGGACGTTGTCTCCAGGCGCCAGGGCGGGAAGATCAGTTGCCAGTGTGTCATATGCCATCTTCTGGCGAACGCGCTGCTGTTGCATTCTGTGTAGTACCGGAGCATGGTTGGTTGTTGGTACCAGAATGGATGGCACAGTGGTCCTGAGGGTGCGATCCATCAACAGCTGGGCTGGTGAGAGGCCAGTGGCTAGTGGGGCCGAGCGATAGGCCAGCAGGGCTAGGCAAAAATCCGATCCGGCAGCAGCAGCCTTGCAGAGGAGCCGCTTGACGAAGTGAACGCTCTTCTCTGCCTTTCCATTGGACTGGGGATGCAGAGGGCTGGACGTCATGTTTGTGAAGCCATACGAAGCAGCAAAGGATGACCATTCCTGGCTGGCAAAACAGGGCCCGTTGTCCGACATGACAGTAATCGGAATGCCGTGGTGAGCGAAGGTGTCTTTGCAGGCCCTTATGACAGCGGACGATGTTAAATCGTACAGGCGTATGACCTCTGGATAGTTGGAAAGGTAATCAATGATGATTACATAGTCCCTGCCAAGCGGGTGAAAAAGGTCCACACCCACCTTCGCCCAGGGGGACTTCACCAGTTCATGGGGCTGAAGCATCTCAGGAGGTTGCGCCGGTTGAAACCTTTGGCAGGTGGGGCAGTTGAGCACCATATTGGCAATGTCATCACTGATGCCCGGCCAGTATACCGCCTCTCGGGCCCTCCGTCTGCACTTCTCGACCCCCAGATGGCCTTCGTGTAGTTGGTCGAGGACCAGCTTGTGCATGCTGTGCGGAATCACAATCCGGTCCAGCTTTAAAAGGACACCATCAATGACAGCCAAGTCGTCTTGGACATTGTAGAACTGCGGGCACTGCCCTTTGAGCCACCCACCCGTCATGTGGCACATCACCCGTTGTAGAAGGGGGTCAGCTGCAGTTTCCCGGCGAATACGGGCCAGACTGGAGTCGTCAGCTGGCAGATTTGCCGATGTGAAGGCCACCTGCGCTTCGACCTGACAGGCAAACCCCTCCGAATCGGGCGGTGTGCTCACTGCTCTGGATAGGGCATCCGCAATGATAAGGTCCTTCCCTGGGGTGTAGACCAGTTGGAAGTCATACCTCCTGAGTTTAAGTAGGATGCGCTGGAGGCGAGAGGTCATCTCGTTCAGGTCCTTATTTATGATGCTGATGAGGGGGCGATGGTCAGTCTCAATGGTAAACTGGGGGAGACCATACACATAGTCATGGAACTTGTCTATTCCGGTCAGCAAACCCAGGCACTCCTTTTCAATCTGCGCTGAGCGCTGTTCTGTGGGGGTCATGGCCCGCGAGGCATAGGCGACCAGGGCCCATGATGCAGTGTCATCCCGCTGTAGGAGTACCGCCCCAATGCCGGACTGGCTGGCATCAGTCGAAATTTTAGTGTCACGAGATGTGTCGAAAAACGCCAATACCGGGGCTGTGGTGAGCTTAATTTTGAGCTCCTCCCATTCCTTCTGGTGTGTGGGCAGCCACTGGAACTCCGTGGACTTCTTGACGAGGTGGCGCAGAGCCGTTGTGTGGGAGGCAAGGTTGGGAATGAACTTCCCCAGGAAGTTGACCATGCATAGGAAGCGTAGCACTGCTTTCTTGTCTGCCGGCTGCAGCATTGCTGTAATGGCGCTCACCTTGTCTGCATCTGGACGGACCCCTGACCGGGAAATATGGTCCCCCAGGAACTTCAGCTCAGTTTGGCCGAAAGAACACTTGGCTTGGTTGAGGCGCAGGCCGTTTTCCCGTATGCGCGCAAAGACGCGCTGGAGACGATTTATGTGCTCCTGTGGTGTGGTGGACCAGATGATGACGTCGTCCACGTAGACGCGCACCCCTTCGATGCCCTCCATCATCTGCTCCATGATCCTGTGAAAGGCCTTGGATGCCGAGATGATGCCAAATGGCATTCTGTTATAGCAGAACCTGCCGAAAGGGGTGTTAAAGGTGCACAGCTTTCGGCTGGACTGATCCAGTTGGATCTGCCAAAAACCCTTCGAGGCATCCAGTTTTGTGAAGATTTTAGCCCGGGCCATTTCGCTCGTGATCTCTTCCCGTTTGGGTATGGGGTAGTGTTCCCTCATTATGTTGTTGTTGAGGTCTTTTGGATCAATGCAGATCCGGAGCTCGCCGGAGGGCTTCTTAACACACACCATGGAGCTGACCCATGGCGTGGGCTCCGTGACCCGGGATAGCACCCCTTGGTCCTGGAGATCCTCCAGCTGCTGCTTGGGGCAGTCTTTGAGTGGCGCTGGGACACTGCGAGGTGCGTGAATGACCGGGGTGGCGTCCGGTTTGAGCCGAATTCTGTAGGTGTAGGGCAGTATTCCCATGCCCTCGAATGCCTCCTGATTGTGGGCGAGGAGCGATTGGAGCTGTGCCCTGAATTCTGCATCCGGGAAGTCAGATGTGCCTTCTAGAGACAGAGCGTGGACTCGTTGCACGAGGTGGAGAACCTTGCATGCCTGTGCGCCTAGCAGGGAGTCCTTTGATGACCCGACTATCTTGAATGAGAGTGTGGCCGTGTGTGTGTTTTGTGTCACCTGGAGCTGGCAGGATCCCACAGCCGGGATAACGTTCCCATTGTAGTCGACCATCTTGCAACGGGATGGCCGAATTGGTGGTCTGACCTTCATGGCGTAGAAGGCTGACCATGCTATGAGGTTGGCGGAGGCGCCAGTGTCCAGACGGAATGTTATCGGTGATCGGTTGACCATTAGGGTGGCACACCATTCATCACCCGGATTGACAGTGTTCACTTGCAACGGCTGGTGGGTTCTGGCTGGAGACATCCGGTTCCCATCAATGACCGCAACACGGAAGGCGTCCCGGTCGTCTGTGTCACTGGTCTGGATATCGTCGGGGCATGACTCGTAGTAAGGAGGCTGAATGGTCCGCACGTCCCTGCGAGGTTGTCGGAATTGGGGAACATTGGCAGGTTGAGCTGCTCGACAGCAGGCAGCGTAGTGGCCATCTTGCCACAGCGGAGGCATTGTCGGTTTCTTGCGGGACATTGCCGCTTTAAATGTACGGCTCCGCAGTTGCCGCACGTCGTGACGTCATGGCGTTCGTTGCGCCACCGCGCATGCACAGTTCGGTCTTGCATCGAGCGCGCCTGCGCATCACGTCCCTCTGTGTCGACGTCGTTTTTGGCGCGCACAAACGCGGGAGGCCTCGAAAAGCGCGTGAAATGGCCGCCTTCGTCCGGGCCACGGGCCGGGAGGAACTCGATCGCCTGGACCCATTCGGCCTTGTAGGACCCCTGCCACGCCGATTCGGCCGCCTGAAATTGGGAGTAGCGGCTAGTCGCGTTTTCATGCAGGACACAGGCTTCAATTGCGGAGGCTAGGGTGAGGACTTTTATTTTTAAGAGCTGCTGGCGTAGGGTGCCCGAGGTGACCCCAAAAACGATCTGGTCCCGAATCATGGAATCGGAGGTGGTGTCGTAACCGCAGGACTGCGCGAGGATACGGAGATGCATAAGGAAGGATTGAAAGGGCTCATCCTTACGCTGCAGGCGCTGCTGGAAGAGATACCTCTCGAAACTCTCGTTGACCTCGACGTTGAAGTGTTGGTCGAGTTTCAGAAGGACCGTCTTGTACTTGGTCTTGTCCACACCTTCCGCGAACACCAGGGAGTTGTAGACATGGATGGCGTGTTGACCTGCCGTGGAGAGGAGGATGGCGATCTTTCTGGTGTCCGAAGCGCTCTCCTTTTCGTTGGCTTCCAGGAAGAGCTGGAAGCGCTGTTTTAACAGCGTCCAATTAACGCCGAGGTTTCCAGCAACTTGTAGCGGCTGCGGGGTGCTGACGGTGTCCATGGCGCAGGATGGCAGATTCCGGATGATCCATAGGTAGGTCCCACAGTTACTCCTGGTACTATGATGTGTTAGGTGCTCTGCTACACAGACGAACCAACACGGTTGCGAATGGTACAACTCAGCTTTATTGCTAACATTTATTTACAGTGGTAAACTGGTTACTGAGGTTCGATCATAACCCTAGATTCTGTGGACCTATTCCTACTACTATCTTGTAGTGGCACTCAGCACATGGTGGATGTCTGAGTGGCTTGCTGTGAGCTCTGTGCCCTGAGCTGTCTCCTGCTGGAATGCTCAGGAAGTGTCGTGTTCCCTGTTTTGTTCTGTGTATGCTCTTGCCTGTGATTGGCTGTGGTGTTGTGTGTGTTGATTGGTCCGTTGATCTGTCCATTAGTATGTATGTGCTATGATGTTTACCTGAATATCATGACACAACATGGATAGGCTCCTGGTTTTGACAGGAGTTCAGTTTACTGATAAGGAAACCTTATTCGAACAGATGACAAAAGCTTTACAAAAGTTTCTGGGGAAACATTCGATTCCGATGGCTCTGATGACCCAAATAGGTCAGCCTGCAATAAGGCAGAATATGGAAGATACAGTACTAACAGGATGGCGAAATCGCATGTCTACGAACAGGGCTCAAGACTATAGAAGGAGACTGAGACAAGGAAATTATGAAGACAGAAACCCAGTTAGAACCTACAATAGGAAGATGAACCCCAGAAATGCACGGGGCATGATAAATCGATGTTTTCGATGTGACTCTCAATACCATTATGCTTTCAACTGTCCAACTCGTTATGATAGAGTGTTTGAAGCGACACATGACATGGAAGCGTCAGAAGAGGAAAAAGATAGTGACCAGAAAGAAGGTATTGTCCTATTGACAAGCAGTTTTACGCCGGTAATGAGGGTGTTGGTTGCAGAATCCTTCAACTGTGCTGTATTGGACAGTGGCTGCACATCTACTGTGTGTGGAATTGACTGGTTAAAATGTTACCTGGACTCTTTGAATGCTGAAAATCGTAACAAGGTTAAGGAATTTGAAAGTTCCACAAGTTTCAGGTTTGGGGATGATGATACTCTGAAGTCGCTGAAAAGAGTGGTGAACCCTTGCAATAATGCCGGAGTGAATCATTTCATTAATACGGATGTTGTATCAAGTGAGATACCTTTGCTTCTGAGCAGACCGTCGATGAAGAAAGCACACATGAAACTGGATATGGAACAGGATAAGGCAACAGTTTTTGGAAAGACGGTGGACTTACAATTTACACAGTCGGGACACTATTGTATTCCATTACTGACAAATAATATTTCAAGTAGAGTGGTTAAGGATGTGTTAATGGCAGTTGAAAATATGGGACTTTAGCTGATAAAAAGCTTGTGGTATTAAAACTGCATAGGCAATTTGCACATCTGTCGCCTCGGAGGCTGGAAAAGTTATTAAAGGATGCAGGGGTAAGGGATGACGACTATACTAAACTGATAGAACAGGTTAGTGACCGCTGTGAAGTTTGTAGGAAGTACAGAAGGACACCAGCACGACCGATAGTAACCCTACCTTTGGCCAGGGATTTTAACAACATTGTGGCCATGGACCTGAAGATCTGGGATAAAGCAAATAATATATTTATTTTGCATTTTGTAGATTTAGCAACCAGATTTAGTCAATCACTTGAAGGGACTGAAGGCAGATGTGGCAATGCTCCAAGAGACACACCTGAAGGTGGCGGACCAGGTCAGGTTAAGAAAGGGATGGCTAGGACAGGTATTTCACTCGGGATTGGACGCAAAAAATAGAGGGGTGGCAATTCTGGTGGGAAAGCATGTGTCATTTGAGGCCAAGACTATCGTAGCGGATAATGGAGGGAGATATGTGATGGTGAGTGGTAGGTTGCAAGGGACGTGGGTGGTGTTGGTAAATGTATACGCCCCGAACTGGGATGATGCTGGATTCATGAAGTGCATGTTGGGACGCATTCCGGACCTGGAGGTAGGAGGACTAATAATGGGAGGGGACTTCAGTACGGTGCTGGACCCAGCACTGGACCGCTCCAGATCAAGGACGGGAAGGAGGCCGGCGGCGGCCAAGGTACTTAGGGGGTTTATGGATCAGATGGGGGGAGTGGACCCATGGAGGTTTGCAAGACCGCAGGCCAGGGAATTTTCTTTTTTCTCCCACGTGCATAAGGCTTACACCCGGATAGATTTCTTTGTTCTGGGCAGGGTGCTCATCCCGAGAGTGGGGGGGACGGAGTATTCGGCCACCGCCGTTTCGGACCATGCCCCGCACTGGGTGGAACTGGAACTGGAGTTTGGAGGAAAGAGGGACCAATGCCCGCTGTGGCGGCTGGATGTGGGACTGCTGGCCGATGAGGTGGTGTATGGGAAGGTGAGGGGGTGTATTGAAAGGTACTTGGAGGCCAACGACAATGGGGAGGTGCGAGTGGGGGTGGTATGGGAGGCGTTGAAGGCGGTGATCAGGGGAGAGCTGATCTCCATCAGGGCTCATAGGGAGAAGATAGAGGGAATGGAAAGGGAGAGGCTAGTGGGGGAGATCTTGCAGGTGGACAGGAGATACGCAGAGGCCCCGGAGGAAAGATTACTTGGGGAAAGGCGACGGCTCCAGACGGAGTTTGACCTGCTGACCACGGGCAAGGCGGAGGCACAGTGGAGGAAGGCGCAAGGGGCAACTTACGAGTACGGGGAAAAGGCTAGTCGGATGCTGGCGCACCAGCTCCGTAAGAGGGCGGCAGCGAGGGAAATAGGGGGAATCAAAGATGGAAGGGGAGCCACGGTTCGAAGTGCAACGAAAATAAATAAGGTATTTAAGGACTTCTATGAAGAGCTGTACAGATCCCAGCCCCCGGGGGGGAAGGGGGGATGAGGCGATTCCTGGACCAGCTCGGGTTCCCGAGGGTGGAGGAGCAGGAGGTGGTTGGTTTGGGGGCACCAATTGGGCTGGAGGAGTTGAGTAAGGGTTTGGGGAGCATGCAGGCGGGGAAGGCCCCGGGGCCGGACAGGTTCCCGGTGGAATTCTATAGAAAATATGTGGACCTGCTGGCCTCGCTACTAGTGAGGACCTTCAACGAAGCAAGAGAGGAGGGAACCCTGCCCCAGACAATGTCGGAGGCGACAATCTCCCTGATTCTAAAGCGAGACAAGGATCCACTGCAATGTGGATCGTACAGGCCGATTTCGCTCCTCAATGTGGATGCTAAGCTATTGGCGAAGGTACTGGCCACTAGGATTGAGGACTGTGTCCCGGGGGTGATTCACGAGGACCAAACGGGATTCGTAAAGGGCAGGCAGTTAAATACCAATGTGCGGCGGCTCTTAAACGTGATAACGATGACATCGGAGGAGGGAGAGGCGGAGATAGTGGCAGCTATGGACGCAGAAAAAGCCTTTGACCGAGTAGAGTGGGAGTACCTCTGGGAGGTATTGCGCAGGTTTGGGTTCGGGGGAGGGTTTATTAGATGGGTTAAGCTCCTTTACAGCGCCCCGGTGGCAAGCGTAGTGACAAACCGGCGGAGGTTGGAGTACTTTCGGCTGTACCGAGGGACGAGACAGAGGTGCCCCCTGTCCCCCCTGTTGTTTGCATTGGCGATCGAACCCTTGGCCATATCACTTAGGGAGTCTCAGAAATGGAGGGGGATAGTCCGCGGGGGAGAGGAGCATCGGGTATCGCTATATGCGGATGACCTGCTGCTATACGTGGCGGACCCAATGGAGGGGATGGTGGAGGTCATGCAGACTCTGAAGGAGTTTGGAGAGTTCTCGGGCTACAAGCTTAATGTAGAGAAGAGTGAGCTTTTTGTATTACAGGCAGGGGACCAAGAAAGAGGGATAGGGGACCTACCGTTGAGGAGGGCGGAGAGGAGTTTTCGGTATCTGGGGATCCAGATAGCCAGAAGTTGGGGGGCCCTACATAAACTGAATTTGACGAGGGTGGTGGAGCAAATGGAGGAGGATTTTAAAAGATGGGACATGCTCCCGCTCTCGCTGTCGGATAGGGTGCAGTCGGTCAAAATGGTGGTCCTTCCGAGGTTTTTGTTCGTGTTTCAGTGCCTCCCCATCGTGATCACCAAGGGCTTTTTCAAGAGAGTAGGTAGGAGTATTATGGGGTATGCGTGGGGAAATAAGACCCCGAGGGTTAAGAGAGGGTTCTTGGAACGCAACAGGGACCGAGGAGGGTTGGGTTTGCCAAACCTAGAGAGTTACTACTGGGCAGCAAATGTGGCGATGATCCGTAAGTGGGTTATGGAGGGAGAGGGGGGCGGCATGGAAGAGGATGGAGATGGCGTCCTGTAAAGGAACGAGCCTGGGGGCGTTGGTAACGGCACCGCTGCCGCTCTCGCCGACAAAATACACCTCAAGCCCGGTGGTGGCGGCAACACTAAAGATCTGGGGCCAGTGGAGAAGACACAGGGGTGCAATGGGAGCATCGGTATGGTCCCCGATCAGAGGTAACCACCGGTTTGTCCCGGGGAAGATGGACGGGGGGTTCCAAGGGTGGTATTGGGCGGGGATAAGAAGAATGGGGGACCTGGTCATTGTCGGGACATTTGCGAGCCTAGGGGCACTGGAGGAGAAATTTGAATTACCCCCGGGAAATGCATTTAGATATATGCAGGTGAGGGCTTTTGTGAGGCGACAGGTGAGGGAATCTCCGTTGCTCCCGGCACAAGAAGTTCAAGATAGGGTGATCTCGGGGGTATGGGTCGGGGAGGGCAAGGTGTCGGAAATATACGAAGAGATGAAAGAAGAGGGGGAAGCGCTAGTAGAAGAACTGAAAGGTAAATGGGAGGAGGAGCTGGGGGAGGAGATTGAGGAAGGGCTATGGGCCGACGCCCTGGGTAGGGTTAATACCTCCTCCTTGTGTGCCAGGCTCAGTCTGATACAATTTAAGGTGGTTCACAGAGCGCATTTGACGAGGGCGAGGCTGAGTAGGTTCTTTGGGGTAGAGGATAGATGTGAAAGATGTTCAGGGAGCCCGGCGAACCATGCCCATATGTTTTGGTCATGCCCGGCATTGGAGGGGTTCTGGAGAAGAGTGGCGGGAGTAATATCCCAGGTGGTGAAAGTCCACGTCAAGCCAAGCTGGGGGCTAGCAATATTTGGAGTAGTGGATGAGCCACGAGTGCAGGAGGCGAAAGAGTCCGGAATTCTGGCCTTTGCGTCCCTAGTAGCCCGGCGAAGGCTCTTGCTATTGTGGAAGGAGGCGAAGCCCCCTAGCCTGGAGTCCTGGATTAACGACATGGCGGGGTTCATAAAATTGGAGAAAATCAAGTTTGCTTTGAGAGGGTCTGCACAGGGGTTTTACAGGCGGTGGCAACCGTTCCTAGAATATCTCGCGGAGAGTTAGAAGAAGGTCGATCAGCAGCAGCAGCAACCCTGGGGGGGGGGGGGGATGGGGGAACGAGAGACTGTTTGAGGGGATGGACGAGCGGGAGATAGCATGGAGGGTGGGGGGAAACGGTATGCGTGGCCAAGAGCCAGTGTATAAAGCTATGTAAATATACCATCTTGCCATGTATATATCTTGCTCAGGGAGAATTTGCGTTATTTTGTTAGGGGGGAGGGGTGGTTATTGTTTGTAAGGGGGAAAAATTGTGTTGTTAAAAAACCTTAATAAAAATATTTAAAAAAAAAAGATTTAGTCATTCACCGATTGTACGAAGTAAAGAAAAGAGAGTAATTCTGGATCAAATCGTGGAAAAATGGATAGGGACAGGAATGGGTCCACTGGCAAAATTCCTTATGGACAATGGGGGAGAATTTGCTAATGATGAGTTTAGGGATATGTGTGAAAACATGAGTATCAGAGCTATGAATACGGCTGCAGAAAGCCCATTTAGTAATGGTGCCTGTGAAAGAAATCATGCTGTCATCGATGACATGCTTTGGAAAATTTTGGTAGATCGACCAAATTGCAGGCTAAATTCAGCTTTAGCATGGGCAGTGCATGCAAAGAATTCATTGCAGATGGTTGGGGGCTATAGTCGTTATCAATGAGTGTTTGGTAGAAATCCTAAAATTCTATCCATTTTGGATGACCAGCCTCCAGCTTGGGAGGTGACTACAATTAACTCTGGTTTTGCTGAACATTTAAATGCATTACATCGCAGTAGAAAAGCTTTTTTGGAAGCAGAAGTCTCTGAAAGAATTCGCAGAGCTTTACGACGTAACGTACGGCCATCAGATGCCGTTTTTCAGCAAGGAGGCATGGTATACTATAAGAGAGACAATTCTAATGAATGGAAAGGCCCAGGGAAGATCATAGGCAGAGATGGCAAAACAATTATTTTGCAACATGGTAATCAAACTGTTAGGGTACATTCATCAAGGATAATGGGTACAGATTACAAATTTTCAAATTTAGACAGAGCAGACAGACATGACGAGGAACCAGAGTCATCTGGTACGCATGTGTTACAGAACTATGAGGACCAATTAACTGATATAGACAGGGTTTCTGTGGAGGAACACAACACTTCTGATGAATTAGAACAGGCCATTTTTCCGAAAGGGCAACTGCCAAAAGTTGGTACAAAAGTGACAACTTGCCTGAAGGGTTAGTCAATGGAAGGATGCAACTGTTATTAATAGAGCAGGGAAGGCCACTGGAAAGTATAAACATTGGTTGAATGTACAGCATTCAGGGGAAGGAGTCAAGACAATGGATTGGGAAAACGAAGTTCAAAAATGGAGGGCACAGAAACGCAGTGCCAGTTCAGATAGTACATTGGATAGTGAACAGGTCCGCAGGAAAAGGTCGAGAACTATTGAAAGGACATCCCACAGCAGAAGGGATAGATCAAGCAGTAGCAGTACAGAACGAGATACCAGGCGGGAGAGGGGGCGTAGTTTATCAAGATCTCGGAACATGAGTAAGACTACGAATACTAATAGGAGTAGAAGCCCACATGCACGTGAGATTTTGGTGGCTTCAAATAAATTAGATGAAAAAGTTATAAAAGAAGCTAAACAGCAAGAATTACATAGTTGGAGTGAATTTGGGGTATACACGGAAGTACCGGATAGGGGACAAAGAGCTCTATCCCACAGATGGATTTGCACGGAAAAGGTTCTTCCGGATGGAACCTGCAAGGCAAAGGCCAGGCTTGTGGCAAGGGGTTTTGAAGAAAACTTAGAATATCAGGATTTAAGGGTGGATTCACCTACAGCAAGAAAGGTTATTTTAAAGATCTTCTTGGCTCTATTAGCCACAAAGGCATGGGAATGCAAATCTATAGATATAAAAGCTGCCTTTTTGCAGGGGCATCAGCTCCAGAGAGACATTTTTCTCCATCCTCCTAAAGAAGCAGCTAACACAGAAGGGCAATTCTGGAAGTTGAACAAATGTGTATATGGATTAAATGATGCATCTAGAGTCTGGTATTTTTCGGTAAGGTCAGTTTTGTTAAAGTTAGGCTGTTGCCAGTTGAAAGCAGATCCTGCAATGTTTTACTGGCACTATAAAGGAAATCTTTCTGGCATTTTTATGATGCATGTCGATGATTTTTTATGGGGTGGGACTAGTGATTTTGAAGCTATTGTAATCTCTGGTTTGAGGAAAGAATTCAGGGTTGGAAGTCAGGCTTCCGGTGCATTTAAATATATTGGACTGGAAATTGGATAGACTAAGTTAGGGGCAACTTTACGTCAGCAATCATATTTGGAAAGCATCAGCCCAATAGCAATTAGTCGTGGCCGAGTTTCACAAAAAGACGCAATGGTTTCAAAGATAGAAAAAGAGCAACTGCGAAGTTTAATTGGGCAACTGAACTGGTTAGGTAGACAGACTAGACCGGACGTGAGTTTTGATGTCTAAGAGTTAAGTACAAAAATGAATGATCCCTAAGTGGAAGACATAATAAGAGCAAATAAAGCGTTGGCCAAACTAAAAATGCAGGAGTGTGTTTTGAAGTTCCCGGTTTTAGGTGACCTTAGGCACTTGAACCTCATAGTTTATAGTGATGCGTCCTATGCAAATTTATGTGATGGGGTTTCAAGCGCAGGAAATTTTATAATTTTCCTTTTGGGGAACAACGGTAAATGTTGCCCGCTTGTGTGGGAAACAAAGAAAATAAGGAGAGTGGTAAAAATCACTTTGGCTGCTGAGACATTAAGCCTTGTAGAGGCGGTGGATATGGCCTTTTATATAAGTGTGATATTGACAGAAATTTTGGGATTAGGGGATTTGGGTAATATACCTATTGATTGTCACATTGACAATAAATCCCTGTGGGAAAATGTGCACTCTACAAAAAGTGTCAATGAAAAGAGGTTACAGATAGACATCGCAAATTTGAAGCAGATGTTGGACAGAGGGGAAATAACAAAAATTAAATGGATCGACAGGAGCTATCAACTGTCAGACTGTTTTACGAAAAGAGGGGCGAGTTCACAGAAACTTTTGGATATTGTTAATGAAGGGCACTTGTTTCTGTGACTGTTTTTTTTTTCTTTCGCGTCCAAACAAAAAAAAAAGGGGGGAAATTATGTGTGTGTTTTTGAGTTTCTTGAAATTTTGTTTTCACCTAATTATTTTTTTTCTCCAAGGAAAGGGAGACTGTTAAGTAATGGGTTAAGAGACATTGCAATTAGTTGTCTCATTTATGTTAAGTATCCATTAATTGACACTGATATGTAAAAGGGCTTCAGGTGGCCTCTGTCAGGTGATGTATAGTTAGAGTTTTGTGCAAAGGCTGTTGGAATGAAATAAATATGTGTTTGTGAAAAAGGAACAGAACTTTAGACTTCATATCACAGCAACTAAAACGTCTAACATAGTTGTCTGTTACCTAATGGTATGGCTATTATATAGAACCAACATGGTTCTTATATTTACTGTTTTATATATATTGGCATCTTGCAATAAGCGCAATGATTTGGTTTTTTTCTTTACCTTGTAGATTGTAATATTTTTGTGGCACAAATGCTGGATATACAAATTGAAATCAAGGTCAATAGGACAGCTGGAATGACCTGAATATGGGATCTAAATATTTACCTCCTTCCACATTAAAACCATGTGAGCCACTGCCATCTCCACTTCCCTTCAATCATTACCTCAACCCCGCCTCCCCATCAATCCAGCACCCTCCCAATCACTGCTCACTCTCACATCTCTTTCTGTCTCTTGTTACTCTTCCTCCTGATGCCAGTCATTGATGCCCCTCCCCAGAAGCCCACATATACTTCCCTTTTTATTTCCATCAATGCCCCTTTCTGGTCACCGAACCCCACCCTATCCCCACCTCCCCTTCCCACAGTCCACTTTAATGGCTTCAGCAGCAGGCACAAAGTTCTTGTTGTCAAATTCTCTGCTATGATCTACCTGGGGTGTTCAGTAGGTGTCTGCAGCTCCAGGTTCAATGATTTATAAGAAAAATTTGGAGTACACATTTTTTTCCAATTAAGGGGCAAATTAGCGTGGCCAATCCACCTATCCTACACATCTTTTGGGGTTGTGGGGGTGAGATCCACGCAGGCACAGGGAGAATGTGCAAACTCCACACAGACAGTGACCTGGGGCTGGGATCAAACCCGGGTCCTCAGCGTCGTGAGGCAGCAGTGCTAACCACTGCATCACCATGTTGCCCTCCAGGTTCAATGATAATGAGGCCCAAAGCCCAATTTTGCATGTGCCTCAGGGCTATCCATTCAACCGCAAGAACAGCTCTCCTTTTTGATGCACTCACATTTCTCGGCCCTTAGGTTTAAACATTTATAATTAACCAGCATTGTGCCCACTTTAAATTGGTCACTGAGCAAAGAGCACTTACCAGTGTAGAAGACATTTTATAATATGCAACAAAAGAAAGTTATGGCAAAGCTAATACCACATGGGGTTATGAAGAATGTGGCCAGATGATCAGAGAGATTTTTGAAATGCAGTTCCACTATCTTTGTCATACATCCTAGAATTTCAATGTTATAAACTCATATTTCAAATTTGCAGAAGGAGAGATTGAAAAGCATTTTTTTTGCTGGGGATGTGGGTGAAGGACAGAATCAATATAAAGTCAGATTATTTTATATCCTTCCGGTTTGTTCCCCAGTAATTAAATTCTGTCATTGTTCCGTTAAGTTTTTACTTTATCTCATCTTAAAAATACATTATATGCCCTCTTTTCTGTTGCATAATTCTGAACTTTTACAGAATTATAGATTGATACAGCACAAAGGGAGGCCAGTCAGCTTGTTGTGTCTGTGCCAGCTCTCTTCAATAGAAACTCTGCTCATCAAACCCCCCACCCTCCTTCCCTGAAACCCCCTCCCCCAATCCCCATGCTCTCCAAGTGCTGAGTTGATATTCTGGATCCACTTTGGTATTGTACCTGTTATTTTCCCCAACACTGTTCATCACCAATCACAACTCTGAGTCATTCAGATTCATTTTGCTGCCTGCATCTCACCATCTCTTGTTCCTGTTACCCAGCTGTCAGATTTGCCCTTTCATTCCCACATATTCTTAGTCCCTGACTTGCCTAAGGCCCCATAGCGATCATCCTATCTCTGTAGCAACATAACTTTCTTTTCTCACCTTTGCAAAGAAGGGATTGCCACTGTCTGAGCAACATCATCAGTATTTCTTGTGATGACTCACCAGCTAATAAGCAATTCTGCTGTTCCCACCTGCATAAATTCAAGCTAACTGCTCTTAACATGTCTTCCCAGGAGATTGCACCCATCACAGTTAAAATGCACGCCTGAATCAATACTGCCATGCTTCTCAACAAAGTGTTTTAATTCATCTTAAGAAATATAGATAGGACATCAAGCATTAGACAAAATGAAAGAGTACAAAAAATTGTGTTTGAACCAATATTGGTGAATCTTTCATTGAGGGAATGCTTCAAATACTAAGGGCTGGATTCTCCATTCCTGAGGCGAAGTGCCGACGCCATCGGAGGTTCCGTGGTGTTTCACGATGTGAAATTCGGCATGAAACCCTCACCGATTCTGCAACCGGTGAGGCTAGCACTGGCGTCGCATGGAACACCCGTGGAAAGCGCGGGAAATGGCTGGAGAATCGCCGGGTCCAGGCTGCACAAGTGCAGGACAGACAAGCTGCAGCCACTTGTACACCTGCACCCCCCACGCACGCCCCAATCGCGCTGGAAAAGATGGTGCCAGCTGTGCTGGACTGAGTACCCGCCCACCCCAACCCCACAGACCACCTCCTGGCCACCCCCCACATCTCCCCCCAGCACTGGCAGAAGCTCCCTGGCCAGAGGCACAGATCTCGGCCAAGTGTGGCAGTGCTGGGCACTGTCCGCATGTCCTCTCTCTCACTCCGCAGCCGCCACTCCAGGCTCATGACCACTGAGACCACACCTGGCCCATGCCGTCGGGATCCAGGCCCATTGGAGGCAGAGCATCGCGGATGGGTCCGCTAATGACATTCCAACGGGGTTGTAACTGCACGTGGTGCACATCTCAATGACACCGATTTGGAGGGGCAGAGCATCGCGACCTGCCATCAAACTGCCGCCTGCTGCTATTTCAGCGTCAGGAGCCATTCTTTGCCCGATCACCGTTCCCGATTTCAGTGTCGGGCAACGGAGAATCGCCACAAACGCGCCATGACGCCCCGACGCCGGTGCGTTATTCTCCGAGGTGCGGAGAATTGCCGCCATTTGCACCGGTGCGTTCGGAATTCTGCGGGAACGGTCGCGGGGCAGCCTGTTGGGAGGGGAGGGGGAGCTCCTTCACCGGGGGGGGACCTCCGATGGGGTCTGGCCCACAATTGGGGCCCACCGATTGGCCGGCCGGCCCCTGAACACCGACACCATCTTGAGTCGGGGCCGAGGCGCTAAAGAAGTCCCCCACGCAGGCGCAGGTTGGCGCAGCCCAACTGCGCATGCACGGGTTGGCGCGGCGCCCATTTTGCGCCGTGAAAGGAGGCTGGAGCGGCATGAACCGCTCCAGTGCCATGCTGGCCCTCTGTGGGGGCCATAATCGTTCGTACCAGGGCCCGGTTAGTGCCGTCGTGAAACTCGACGGCGTTCACGACGGCGCGAACACTTGGGCTCCAGATTGGAGAATCGCCCCCCCCCGTATCTATATGAAAATTGCTACGTTCTATCATCATAAACTGATTTCTTACAAATGCCTTAAACCAGCCCCTGAATGAAGGGGTGAGCAAGCATTAGTCAACATTTTAAAAAAAACTGACAATACATTTTCTTTCTCAGTGTCTCAGTGACATTGAGGAATGTACAGTAAAGGCGTGGTTCTAGCGCTAGTGAATAGCGCCAGAGGCTGAAAACGAGAACCATGCCAGGCGCCAAACCGTTTGCAATGCAACCGGCCTGCTCCCCTCGGCAAAATTGGAATCTCGCCGCAGCGTGGCAAGAAACTAATTATCACCACTTAAGCCCTATTTCCATACAATTACTGGGAGCCACCCCTTTCCAATGGCCTCCGTCACTCAGCGGCCTCCCCAGCAAGTGGTCATACCGGGGCCGATTAGTACTCGTTTTTTAAAAATGTGAATCTGGCGGAAGCGCTTCTGCAGGGAGCCGAGGAGGGGAGTAGCCATCTTTGCTCACAGGCAAAGAGCCCAGAGCACTGAGCTTGTCACCCCAGTGCTCGGCGGAGGGTCGGGGACCCTCCGCAGGGGCTGGGCCGTCATGGGAGGGTTGGGGGGAGGGTAGGCTCTGGGAGGGCAACCAGGGGGCAACGATGTACGGCACCACTAAGTCAACCCCTGGATTGTGAGTACCCGCTCCGGAGGCAATCCTTGTCCCTGGCCGCCTGCCCACCGACCACCCATTAACCCCCACAGACTACCGAGGCCTCTGGTCATGAGACTGAAGGCTATTGCAAATTGGGAATTGGCAATGGTGGTTAAGTGAGCACTTTACACAACCCCAGTGGACTCCCATGGGTGGGCGGGCCATGCAGCATGTGGGATTCATTGCCTGGCATCCCAATCACACCTTGATGCCGGGACACAGTGCTTGAATACTGCAGGAAGCAACACCATACATGCAGCAGCCAACATCCGAGCACCCAGGGGATGTGTCGCAGCTCCGGAGACATGTCCATGGCCAGAGGGTCGGTGTGTGCTATGGGGAAGGAGGGATTCCTGGAGAGATGGGCCAAGGGTTCGGAGGTCGGAAGAAAGTGACAGGAACATAATACACGTTGAGCATAAGGGTGTTTATTGGTTTTAATAATCCCCCACTCTCCCGATGGTGCAACCGCCTCCCTCAATCCCTACCTACCGCTCCCCCCTTCCCCGGTGCCCTCAGTGATCCTCAGTGTGCTTTGCCTTCCTAGTTCTACCACTACGTCTAGGCGTGTCCCCAGGATGCACATCTGAAGTGGAAGCAGCCAGCTGCTTACCTTGTCCCTTGGCCTTCGATGCCCCAGGCGGGGTAATAGTGGAGGGAACTTTGAACAGGGTCACCCCACAGATGTCCAATGCCAGATAGCCATGCTAAACAAAGTGGAAATATTTTAGAATGGGTATGTAATTGGTTGAACAATAGAACCCAGAGGGTGGTGGTACAGTGATTGTCATCACCCTGGGGGCACTTACCAATTGGGTCCTACAGGGGTCTGTTTGTAAGCTCCTCTGCTAAATAGCTTCATAAATAACCTGAAACTAAGAGTCATTACTACAGTAGATAAACTTTCAGATAAGAAAAGAGTGTAAAAAATTGGAGCAGGAGTATGCTATCTAGCCCTTTGTGCCTGCTCCACCATTCATTAAGTCAAGGCTGACTCTCTACCTCAGATCTACCTCACTGCAACTATTCCCATATCCCTTGATTCCCTTAGTATTCAAACATCTGTTGACCTTGAACTTGAATATATATTCAGTGACTGAACATCCTCAGCGCTGCAACAGAAAATTTCAAATGTTCAAAACCCTCCGAGTGAAGAAATACTGAGGCCGTGACCCAGCGAGGGGAAACATTCTTCTGGCATTTACATTGCCAAGCCCCTTAAGAATTTCAGCTGCTTCAATGAGATCACTCTCAGTCTTCTAACTCAAGGGAATATAGGCTGGGTCTGTAGGCTGAATCATCATAGAAAATAGGTGTAGGAGTAGACCATTCAGCCCTTCGAGCCTGCACCACCATTCAATATGATCAGTATCCCGCTCCCGCTTTCTCGCCATACTCCTTGATCCCTTTAGCCGCAAGGGCCACGTCCAGCTCCCTCTTGAATATAGCGAACAAACCGGCACCTACAGATTTCTGTGGTAGAGAAATCCACAAGTTCTCAACTCTCTGAGAGAGGAAGCTCTTCCTCATCTCAGTCCTGAATGGCTTACCCCTTATTCTCAGGCTGTGACCCCTGATTCTGGACATCCCAACATCCGGAACATTCTTCCCGCATCTAGCCTGCCAAGTCCCATCAGGATTTTATGTTTCCGATGGTGGAGGTGGAGGTTTTGAAGGTGGAGTCGCAGGTGGACAGGGTGGTGAAGAAGGCATTCGGCATGCTTGGTTTCATTGGTCAGAACATTGAATACAGGAGTTGGGACGTCTTGTTGAAGTTGTACAAGACATTGGTACGGCCACACTTGGAATACTGTGTGCAGTTCTGGTCACCCTATTATAGAAAGGATATTATTAAACTAGAAAGAGTGCAGAAAAGATTTACTAGGATGTTACCGGGACTTGATGGTTCGAGTTATAAGGAGAGGCTGGATAGACTGGGACTTTTTTCCCTGGAGCGTAGGAGGCTTAGGGGTGATCTTATAGAGGTCTATAAAATAATGAGGGGCATAGATAAGGTAGATAGTCAACATCTTTTCCCAAAGGTAGGGGAATCTAAAACTAGAGGGCATAGGTTTAAGGTGAGAGGGGAGAGATTCAGAAGGGCCCAGAGGGGCAATTTATTCACTCAGAGGGTAGTGAGTGTCTGGAATGTGCTGCCAGAGGTAGTAGTAGAGGCGGGTACAATTGTGTCTTTTAAAAAGCATTTAGATAGTTACATGGGTAAGATGGGTATAGAGGGTTATGGGCCAAGTGCGGGCAACTGGAACTAGCTTAATGGTAAAAACTGGGCGGCATGGACTGGTTGGGCCGAAGGGCCTGTTTCCATGCTGTAAACCTCTATGATTCTATGATTCTGAGATCCCCTCTCATTCTTCTAAACTCCAGTGAGTGCAAGCCCAGTCGATCCAATCTTTCTTCATATGTCAGTCCTACCAACAGGGGATTTATTCTGATGAACCTTCGCTGGACATTCTTAATAGCAAGAATATCCTTCCTCAAAATAGGAGACCAAAACTGCTCACAATACTCAAGATGTGGCCTCACCAAAAGCCCTGTACAACTGCAACAAAATATTCCTACTCCTGTACTCAAATCATCTCACAGAGGGCGGCATGGTAGCACAGTGGTTAGCACTGTTGCTTCACCACGCTTGGGACCCGAGTTCACTTCCCGGCTTGGGTTGCTGTCTGTTCGGTGTCTACATGTTTTCCCAGTGTCTGCGTGGGTTTCCTCTGGGCGCTCCGGTTTCCTCCCACAAGTCCTGAAAGATGTGCTTGTTAGTTGAATTGGACATTCTGAATTCTCTCTCAATGCACCCGAACAGGTGCCGACTAGTGGATTTTCACAGTAATTTCATTGCAGTCTTAATGTAAGCCTACTTGTGACACTAATAAAGATTATTATTATGAAGGCCAGCATGCCATAAGCTTTCCTCACCGCCTGCTGTACCCTGCATGTCAAACTTCAGTAACTGTTCCACCATGACATCCAAGTCTCGATGCACTACCCCTTTTCCTAAACTGCCACCATTCAGTTAATAATCTGCCTTCTTGCTTTTGCCACCAAAGTGGATAACCTCACATTTACCCACATTATATTGCATTTTCCAAGTATTTTCCCACTCAGCCAGCCTGTCCAAGTCACCCTGCAGCCTCTTTGCATCACAGCACACACTGTGACCCAGCTTAGTGTCGTCTGCAAATTTGGAGATGTTGCATGCAATTCCTTCGTCCAAATCATTAATGTATATTGTAAACAGTTGTAGTCCCAGCACTGAACCCTGTGGTACCCCACTAATTACTGCTTGCCAGTCTGAAAATGACCTATTCCCATTCTCTGCTTCCTGTCTGCCAACCAGTTCTCCATCCATGTCAATACATTACCCCCATTACCACGAGCTTTAAGTTTGCTCACATTTTCATATTTGAATTTTCCAATTTCATACATGAATGATTAATGCAATAGTTTCATCTGCACCATGGAAAGAAATTAGTTGAATAAATATTTTTATGCACCAAGTGCAAGGATATCCTTTCTTGAGGAAAGAGACCAAAACTGTACCCAGTGTTCCAGGTGTGTTCTCACAAAGCCCTGTCTAATTATAGTAAGGCTGTATTTTACTCTTTGATTTGATTTTATTTAATTTGATTTATTATTGTCACATGTATACAGTGAAAAGTATTGTTTCTTGCATGCTGTACAGCCATTGCATACCGTACATAGGGAAGGAAGGAGAGACTACAAAATATAATGTTACAGTTCCAGCAAGGTGTAGAGAAAAGATCAACTTAATATGAGGGAGGTCCATTCAAAGGTCTGATGGCAGCAGGGAAGAAGCTGTTCTTGAGTCGGTTGGTACGTGACCTCAAACTTTGGTATCTTTTTCCTGACGGAAGAAGGTGGAAGAGAGTATGTCCGGGGTGCTTGTGGTCCTTAATTATGCTGGTTGCCTTCCTGAGGCAGCGGGAATTATAGATAGAGTCAATGGATGGGAGGCTGGTTTGTGTGATGGACTGAGCTACATTCATGACCTTTTGTAGTTTGTGCGGTCTTGGGCAGAGCAGGCTCCATACCAAGCTGTGATACAACCAGAAAGAATGCTTTCTATGGTGCATCTGTAGAAGTTGGTGAAAGTCGTAGCTGACATGCCAAATTTCCTTAGTCTTCTGAGGAAGTAGAGTTGTAGGTGGACTTTCTCAAATTCCTTTATGCCAATCGCTAATTTAATTGTTTGCTGCACCTGCATTTTCACTCTCTGTGATTAATATCGAAGAAAGTGCCAACATTTTTGCTGTTTTTGAAAAACTGTATGGACAGAATTCTATCCTGCTCCCCAAGATGGGTTCTGGGGCAGGGGGAGCATAAAATTGACTGGACGGGATTCCCCCCGGGGATCTGCCCACTCAAACCTCAACGCACTTTCACGATGGGGCGTTCAGGACCTTGAGTGGGAAACCTGCCCATTCACTATTCAGGTCCTTAAGCGCTCACTTAATAGTCACTAAAGGACCTTATCCCATCAAGCCTCAATGTTTAGGCTGGTGGGTGCGGGTAGGGTGGGAAAGTGACATTTGCACTTTTCCCCATCTTGGGTGAGAAGGTGGGTGGGGTGGAGGGGGAATGACTCACTTTGAAGGCCCCTCAGAGTTGGGGCACCCTATTCCTTTCTCGAGATGTTGGAGCTTCAGGACCCCTTCCCGGCCTACCCCCGACACCGCCCCAACCTTACCTTCCCAACAACCCTGTGCTTCCCCAACCCTCTTGCCTCCGGGACCTCTGGGACTTGCCTTTTCAAAGTCCTGGGATTTAGTCCCAGCCAGAGTACTGCAGTACCGCTTCTGGCCACTGCAGTGCTGTGCATGGCAGGGTTGAAGAGCTGTTGGCCAATCTGATTGGTCAACAGCTTTCACAGCGATCAGCGCTTACCATCCTTAAAATTCTACTCTATACTTTTCCACATTTTATTCCATCTGTCACATGCCTGTCCACTCATTTAAACTGAAGAAAACCTTTATCAACCTTTTTGCATCCTCCTCACAGCTTATCTTTACACCTAACTATGTATCACCAGTGAACTTGGATACATCACACTCGTTCCCCTCAACTCTGTTATTGATATAGATTGCAAGTAGCTTAGGCTTAAACACTGATCCTTGTGGTATCCCATTAGTTACAGTCACCCAACCTGAAAAAGATCTTTTTATTCCTATTCTCTGTTTTATCTCTATTAGTCAACCCTCAGTCCGTGCTCACGCACCCACTCCAACAAGCTCTAATTTTATGTAAACGGTACAAAGCTAGTGAAACTGGTGGACTCTATAGATGTACGGAATAAGCTTCATAAAGGTTTAAATGACCTCTCCACCCTGTGCACTGGTGGGGGAACTGCTGGAATTCTTGACACTTGAGAAGGTCAATTTGAACTGAGGGGAAGGATGGAGGGGTTTTACAATTCATGGGCGTTATTCATTATGCACTTTTGAGAATTGGATCACGTCAAACATTAGCGGGGGGGGAGCTGGGAGGGTTGAGGGGAAGAGGGACTGTATGTGTTAATGGTGATTATGGGCGATTCCTGATTCCTTTTTGTCATTTGTTTATGTTAACATGCGGGCTAATGTTTGGGGGTTTGGTGGGAGGATGGGATCGTTGTTATTAATATGGGGATTGACATTGCATTCATTGCTGATTATTGTTTATTGTTGGGTGCAAATTTGGGAGAAAATGTGAAAAAGGAGAATAAAAATATTATTTTTTTAAAAAAGAAAGGTTTAAATTATTCTTGGGAATTGCTGAGTGCTTCACCTGGGGACACTAAAAATAAATTCTGGAAGGAAGTGTTAATTAATTGGAAAAAAAATAATGTGCATGGAAAATAAAATGTTCTGTTCGACAATAAATTGAAGCTATGTTGAAAATGCTCAGTGGCAGCGATGAAAGCAAATTAGATTTTAGGAGGTCAATTTTAAAAAATCAACATTGAGACAAATCAGAATGATAATCCTGTCACTTTCTAAAACATTGGTAGAACTATACTTTGATTACTGTGTCTAGTTCAGATTGCCTCACCAAAGAAAGTGTATTGCAGCTATTAAATGATAACAGAGGAGAGAAAGCAGAATGATTGATGGGGTGGAGGAATTGGATTATGAGGAACAATTCTGTAAAATGGGCATACGGTCACTGGAAAAAAATAGGTTGAGTGGTTATGTGATTGATGCTTATAGGATTTAAAGGATCTATATAATGTGGACCGCGATAAGCCGTTTTAGAAGTAGATAGTTGTGCAAGGAAGGGAGTAAATTCAAAGTGAATCTGTGAAACCATTGGCCTTGAGATTAATTCCCCCTCCACCCCCACCACCTTGATGGGAGGAGAGGTGGTTACTGTGGGAGATTTGAAAAATAATAATTGGGTAACATGTCACGAATCTGCATATGCATCTGTCACCATTGTCATGGAAGTGGGTTGCATGCCATGAATGTGTCCCATATTGAAGAGGCATAACACTGTTATAATATTTTAATCAAGTTCCCACAGTATTTCCAAGGCTGTCCAACACCGTATTTTCCCTACACCTTGTGTCTAGGTCTGTTATAAACTAACTGAAAGCAATTAATTGCCATAATTAGTCAACAACTTCAATATTCTTACATCACATTCATGGCAGAGTTGAAGACAAGATGGATGCATCTTTTTCCTTCTAGCAATTTTAATATTCCTAATTATGGCTCCTTATCCGGTTAGCAGACTCAAAGATCCTGTAAATCTCAAAGCTTTCTAAACCAGCCTTTTAATAATCAAGTAAGTTCCAAATAGGTTTATCTTGTACAGGGGGAGTACATTCAAAAAAAGCTACTCCCACTGGGTTTGCTTTCCCCTTGAAGTTAAAACACCCACATCAGCCTGCACAAAAAGTCAATAACAAGGCCACATGATTTTAAATATCAGAGCAGTGGTTGAGTCATGGATGAACTAAACTATACCAATCCTTCATATCAGATGTAAAGTCTGCTTCTTCAGAAAACTAAGTTCTTTGGCCTTAATTTAATCCTCAATATATCAACCAACATTTCCTTGTTTTGCATCTTCTACGAAAGCGTGGATAATAATCAATGTCCTTTCATCATGACACTTCCTCCTTGCCTGTGGATAAATTGGAATTGAATAAATACTTGAAGGGGAAAATGCAAGAGCAGGGAGGTGGAACTCATTGGATAATTATTTCAAAGAGTCGGCATACGTACAATAGATAAATGGCTTCCTTCTGTGCCACATCATTCTATGATTACGCATCCAAACTGTATGAGTAGCCTTTCAGTGTTTTGACACATTACCGTTTCCCTCAATCCAAGTTTCTTTTCGTCTGGCAAGAAAAGAGAAATGGCTTTTCTCTCCAGCACCTAAAATTGATGATTTACTGTTCATGGCATTGTCATGAACAAAGAAAGCTGCAGGAAGAGAAGACAGCCCTCCAGCAGAAGCTGCAGGAAGAGAAGGCAGCCCTCCAGCAGAAGCTGCAGGAAGAGAAGTTAGCCCTCCAGCAGAAGCTGCAGGAAGAGAAGGCAGCCCTCCAGCAGAAGTGCAGGAAGAGAAGGCAGCCCTACAGCAGAAGTGCAGGAAGAGAAGGCAGCCCTACAGCAGATGCTACTGGCAGAGAAGGCAGCCCTCCAGCAGAAGCTGCAGGAAGAGAAGGCAGCTCTCCAGCAGAAGCTGCAGGAAGAGAAGGCAGCTCTCCAGCAGAAGCTGCAGGAAGAGAAGGCAGCCCTCCAGCAGATGCTACTGGCAGAGAAGGCAGCCCTCCAGCAGAAGCTGCAGGAAGAGCAGGCAGCCCTCCAGCAGAAGCTGCAGGAAGAGAAGGCAGCCCTCCAGCAGATGCTACTGGCAGAGAAGGCAGCTCTCCAGCAGAAGCTGCAGGAAGAGAAGGCAGCCCTCCAGCAGAAGCTGCTGGCAGAGAAGGCAACCCTCCAGCAGAAGCTGCAGGCAGAGAAGGTAGCCGTCCAGCAGAAGCTGCAGGTACAGAAGGCAGCCCTCCAGCAGAAGCTGCAGGAAGAGCAGGCAGCTTTCCAGTAGAAGCTGCAGGCAGAGAAGGCAGCCCTCCAGCAGAAGCTGCAGGAAGAGCAGGCAGCTTTCCAGTAGAAGCTGCAGGCAGAGAAGGTAGCCCTCCAGCAGAAGCTGCAGGCAGAAAAGGCAGCCCTCCAGCAGAAGCTGCAGGCAGGGAAGGCAGCCCTCCAGCAGAAGCTGCAGGCAGAGGAGGCAGCCCTCCAGCAGAAGCTGCAGGAAGAGAAGGCAGCCCTCCAGCAGAAGCTGCAGGCAGAGGAGGCAGCCCTCCAGCAGAAGCTGCAGGCAGGGAAGGCAACCCTCCAGCAGAAGCTGCAGGCAGAGGAGGCAGCCCTCCAGCAGAAGCTGCAGGCAGAGAAGGCAGCCCTCCAGCAGAAGTTGCAGGCAGAGAAGGCAGCCCTCCAGCAGAAGCTGCAGGCAGGGAAGGCAGCCCTCCAACAGAAGCTGCAGGCAGAGAAGGCAGCCCTCCGGCAGAAGCTGCAGGAAGAGAAGGCAGCCCTCCAGCAGAAGCTGCAGGCAGAGAAGGCAGCCCTCCAGCAGAAGCTGCAGGAAGAGAAGGCAGCCCTCCAGCAGAAGCTGCAGGCAGAGAAGGCAACCCTCCAACAGAAGCTGCAGGCAGAGAAGGCAGCCCTCCAGCAGAAGCTGCAGGCAGAGAAGGCAGCCCTCCAGCAGAAGTTGCAGGCAGAAAAGGCAGCCCTCCAGCAGAAGCTGCAGGCAGGGAAGGCAGCCCTCCAGCAGAAGCTGCAGGCAGGGAAGGCAACCCTCCAGCAGAAGCTGCAGGCAGAGGAGGCAGCCCTCCAGCAGAAGCTGCAGGCAGAGAAGGCAGCCCTCCAGCAGAAGCTGCAGGCAGAGAAGGCAGCCCTCCAGCAGAAGTTGCAGGCAGAAAAGGCAGCCCTCCAGCAGAAGCTGCAGGCAGGGAAGGCAACCCTCCAGCAGAAGCTGCAGGCAGAGGAGGCAGCCCTCCAGCAGAAGCTGCAGGCAGAGAAGGCAGCCCTCCAGCAGAAGTTGCAGGCAGAGAAGGCAGCCCTCCAGCAGAAGCTGCAGGCAGGGAAGGCAGCCCTCCAGCAGAAGCTGCAGGCAGAGAAGGCAGCCCTCCAGCAGAAGCTGCAGGAAGAGAAGGCAGCCCTCCAGCAGAAGCTGCAGGCAGAGAAGGCAGCCCTCCAGCAGAAGCTGCAGGCAGAGGAGGCAGCCCTCCAGCAGAAGCTGCAGGCAGAGGAGGCAGCCCTCCAGCAGAAACTGCAGGCAGAGAAGGCAGCCCTCCAGCAGAAGTTGCAGGCAGAGAAGGCAGCCCTCCAGCAGAAGCTGCAGGCAGAGGAGGCAGCCCTCCAGCAGAAGCTGCAGGCAGAGAAGGCAGCCCTCCAGCAGAAGTTGCAGGCAGAGAAGGCAGCCCTCCAGCAGAAGCTGCAGGCAGAGGAGGCAGCCCTCCAGCAGAAGCTGCAGGCAGAGGAGGCAGCCCTCCAGCAGAAGTTGCAGGCAGAGGAGGCAGCCCTCCAGCAGGAGCTGCAGGCAGGGAAGGCAGCCCTCCAGCAGAAGCTACGGGTAGAGAAGGCAGCTTTCCAGCAGATGCTACGGGTAGAGAAGGCAGCCCTCCAGCAGTCGCTGGAGGTAGGGAAGACAGCCCTCCAGCGGATGATTGAAGAGGTTTCTGTGATTAATCAAAGCCTATAGGAGAGGCTAAATTGCAGACTTAAAAATCGATTTTTCACCAGCTTCATGGGAGGAATGTTTTTGTTTATGGAGCTGCAACACTGATGTTACCTGCTACAGTTATCTTAGTGCTGACAGGTCATATAAGATGAACTTTTGCCTTGCTTTCTGTTGTAGCACTGTGGTAAACCACTGTATTGTATTGTTACATGCCTGGGCTTGTCCCTGCTGGCTCCATCTGTGGCTCCTCCCCTCGGGCTCATGTATAAAGGTGGCTGGTCTCCGCCTCTGATCCAGTTCGGGATCAGAGGCCAGGAGGGTTTCTGTTTCGTGTATTAAAGCCTCAGTTACGTTCACCACTCGTCGTGTGTTCATTGATGGCATATCAATTTAATACACTAAACATCTAATATGAATTCATCACTCAAGCCTGATCGCCTGGAGCTGGACCCACAGGCAGCCACTGCAACTTTCGAGCACTGGCTAAGCTTCTTCGAAGCATACCATGGATCCTTCAGCGAAGACTTCACCGACCTCCAAAAGAAGCAGATCCTCCACGCACGGGTGAGCCCGCAAGTCTTTCTTCTCATCAGGGATGCCCCCTCGTACACGGAGGCGATAATGCTGCTGAAGGGACACTATGTTAAGTCTGTGAACGAGGTGAATGCTAGACACCTTCTTGCCACGAGACGACAATGTCCTGGGGAGTCACTAGCAGAATTCCTGCGTGCCTTGCGGGTACTCTGTCGCAGCTGTGACTGCTAGGCGGTATCGGCTACCCAACACGCGGAGCTGTTGATCAGGGATGCTTATGCCGCGGGCATGAAATCGAGCTACATCCGTCAGCGATTGCTAGAAGGTGGTACACTCGGCCTCCCAGAGACAGTGCAGCTCTCAAACTTGCTGGAGGTGGCCTACCAGAAATTGGAGGCCTACACCTCCGACCACGCGGCACCCTTGTGGGCGCCGCTGTCATCCAGCCCAGGTGCAGCGCAAGCCTGTGCCGTGCAGCAGCCTGCCAACGCCGGAAGCCCCAAGTGCTACTTTTGCGGCCAGGGTAATCATCCCCGACAACGCTGCCAGCACGGAATGCGACTTGCAACGGGTGTGGGAGGAAGAACCACTTTGCGAAAGCCTGCCAGGCCCGATCTCTCCCTAAAGCTTCTAGGCCCAGCAGTGCTGCCTGCTGCCTGTCGGGGCCGCACCCAGCTGCCGCGCCACCCGCCATGTGCGACCCGTGGGCGCCGCCATCTGTAACGCCATTTTGTACTTCACCCGCCACGCACGACCCACGGGGGCCGCCATCTTTGACGCCATCTCTGATGCCACCTGCCACGCGTGACCCATGGGGGCCGCCATCTTGGGACCACTCCGCAGCCTCCCGGCAGTCCTGCTCACCCGATCGTACGCTGGCCGCCGCTACCTCCGACCGGCCTACCCATCACCTTCCCAAGCTCGCCTCCATCATGCTCGACCAGTCCCGGCCTCATCAACTCACAAAATCGACGATGACCGTCTGGATCAACGGGCATGAGACGGCCTGCCTTTTCGACTCCGGGAGCACAGGCAGCTTCATACACCCAGATACAGTGAGGTGCTGCTCCCTCCCAATCTTACCCGTGACCCAGAAAATCTCCCTGGATTCCGGATCACATGCAGTAGAAATCCGGGGGTGCTGTGTCGCGACCCTTACTGTACAAGGCATAGAGTACACTAACTTCAAACTCTACGTCCTTCCCAATCTCTGTGCTGCCCTATTACTGGTGCTCGACTTCCAGTGCCAGCTCCAAAGCCTTACATTAAAGTTCGGCGGACCCCTGCCCCCCCTGACCGTCTGTAGCCTCGCGACCCTTAAGGTCGCCCCACCCTTGCTCTTCACTAACCTCACCCCGGACTGTAAGCCCGTCGCTACTAGGAGCAGGCGATACAGTGCCCGGGATAGGACCTTTATCAGGTTGGCAGTCCAGCGACTCCTACGAGAGGGGATCGTTGAGGCTAGTACCAGCCCCTGGAGAGCCCAAGTGGTGGTCGTCAAGACTGGGGAGAAGCACCGGATGGTCATCGACTACAGTCAGACCATCAACCGGTACACGCAGCTCGATCCGTACTCCCTCCCCCGCATATCTGACATGGTCAATCAGATTGCGCAGTATCGAGTCTTCTCCACAGTTGACTTGAAGTCTGCGTATCACCAGCTCCCTATCCGCCCGGAGGACCACCAATACATTGCCTTTGAGGCAGATGGCCGCCTCTACCACTTCCTCAGGAATGGGGTCACGAATGGGGTCTCGGTCTTCCAACGGGAAATGGACCGAACGGTTGACCAGTACGGGCTGCGGGCCACGTTCCCGTACTTAGATGATGTCACCATCTGCGGCCATGACCAGCAGGACCATGACGAAAACCGCCGGCATTTCCTCCACACCACCAAACTCCTGAACCTCACTTACAATAAGGAAAAATGCATTTTCCGCACAACTCCCCTCACCATCCTTGGCTACTTGGCTACATTGTGGAAAACCGAATCCTAGGACCCGCCCCCTCCTGGAACTCCCCCTCCCCCACTGCCCAAAGGCCCTGAAGAGATGCCTGGGGTTCTTCTCCTACTATGCCCAGTGGGTCCCCAATGATGCGGACAAGGCCCATCCGCTTATCAAATCCACCGTTTTCCCCTGATGGCTGAGGCCCACCTGGCCTTCAACCGCATCAAGGCAGATATTACCAAAGCCGCGATGCACGCTGTGGACGAGTCCATTCTGTTCCAGGTGGAGAGCGATGCGTTGGACTTTGTGCTGGCCGCTACCCTCAACCAGACGGGCAGGCCCGTGGCTTTCTTCTCCCGTACCCTCCATGCCTCCGAAATTCGACACTCCTCTGTCTAGAAGAAAGCCCAAGCCATTGTAGAAGCTGTGCGACATTGGAGGCATTACCTGGCTGGCAGGCGATTCACTCTCCTCACTGACCAACGGTCGGTTGCCTTCATGTTTAACAATACACAGCGGGGCAAGACCAAGAATGACAAGATGCTGAGGTGGAGGATCGAGCTCTACACCTACAACTATGATATCTTGTATCGACCTGGGAAGCTCAATGAGCCCCCAGATGCCCTATCCCGCGGTACATATGCCAGCGCACAAGTTGACCGACTCCGGGCCCTCCACAATGACCTCTGTCACCCGGGGGTCACCCGTTGTTTCACTTTATCAAGGCTCGCAACCTGCCTTACTCCATTGAGGAGGTCAGGACCGTGACCAAGGACTGCCAGGTCTCCGCGGAGTGCAAACCACACTTCTATCGGTCAGACAGAGCGCATCTGGTAAAGGTCTCTCGCCCCTTTGAGTGCCTCAATGTCGCTTTCGAAGGGCATTTCCCCTCCACTGATCGTAACATGTACTTCCTCAACATTGTTGACGAGTACTCAAGATTCTCCTTTGCCATCCCATGCCCTGACATGACCTCTGCCAACGTCAACAAGGCCCTGCACAGTCTTTTCACCTTGTTCGGGTTCCCCACCTACATCCATAGCGATCAGGGTTCCTCCTTCATGAACGACGAGTTGCGTCAGTTCCTGCTCAGCAAGGGCATCGCCTCTAGCAGGACGACCAGCTACAACCCCCGGGGAAGCGGACAGGTGGAGAGGGAGAACGCGACGGTCTGGAAGGCCGTCCTCCTGGCCCTACGGTCTAGAAATCCCCCAGTCTCCCGCTGGCAGGAGGTCCTCTCTGATGCGTCCTGGCTGACAGTCCCAGGGCCCGTGCTCCTCTTGAAGCATGAATCATCCCTCGTCAAGAAGGCCCTGCTCCTCCATGCCAATCCACAATATGCCTACGTGGCACATCAGGACGGGCGACAGGCCACAGTCTCCCTTCGGGATTTGGTTCCCCAGCGGCCATCACCACCACCCCCGACCCTACACCGTCTTCCCCCACCTCTATCCACATACCTCAAGAACTGGCACCCGCAGGCCCACCGGCGAACATCACCACCATCCTCGCCCATACACCGTCCCCCCCTCCACCGACTCAACAACTGGGTGAAGAAGAGGACAACACGCTCCCGGACGCGCAGGTCTCGACACCGGTGCCCACACCATAGCCGGGACTGAGGCGATCACGGCGGAAGGTCAATGCCCCCGACAGACTTGATCTTTAAGCCCACTTCACCCCCGCTGAACTCTTTTTTTAACATGGGGCGAATGTGATAAACCACTGTATTGTATTGTATTGTTACATGCCTGGGCTTGTCCCTGCTGGCTCCGCCTGTATAAAGGTGGCTGGTCTCCGCCTCTGATCCAGTTCGGGATCAGAGGCCAGGAGGTTTTCTGTTTAGTGTATTAAAGCCTCAGTTACGTTCACCACTCGTCGTGTGTTCATTGATGGCATATCAAGCACGAGGACCACAGCAGCCTCCTGTGGAGACGTTGAAGCCCTTTGTCACGATAGCCCACCTAGATTAAACTCTGTCCATATCGATTTTCACAGTCATGGAAACAAGCACAGATATGGAGGTGCTTTTCACGGTGATGAATGGGGAGAAAATTTGTTTCTCTCAATTCTACAGATAACATCATTGCCCATTCACATCATTAACACCTTTAAAAGGGAGGGCCAGGCAGTGATATATATCATCTGCATTTATGCAGAATCACATGTTCTATCCCCTCCCCCTGAAGGTTCACTTTTGACGCAGCTTGGTGATCACCGAGTGGCAATGGCCGAATGTCACAGGGAGAGGACATATTATTGGTTAAGTCCCTGGTGGTTGCTGTATTGTGGGGGTGAGGTGGGGGGTGTCAGATGTGCTCAGAGGCAGTCCACATAAGGTCACATGTGTTCGTGCTTCACAAACCATGGCACACACAAAATAATAATAATCTTTATTATTGTCACCAAGTAAGCTTACATTAACACCGCAATGAAGTTACTGTAAAAAGTCCCTAGTCGCCACATTCCGGCGCCTGTTCGGGTACACAGAGGGAGAATTCAGAATGTCCAAATCACCTAACAGCATGGGCGGGATTCTCCCTTTTGGGGACTAAGTCCCCACGCCCGCCAGAAAAGGGGCAAGAATCACTCCGTACTTTTTCCACGAAACTCCGGGGTGATTCTCCGTTTTCCAGGAGGTTAACAGGGCCCCGGCATGCGTCCCGCAGCTCTGGCTGCTGGTGGGCCCTGCTGTCCAGCCGCACGGCCGCACATGCGCACGGCAGCCGCAAGCAGGACCGCTCATGTGCGCGGTGGCACACTTCGGCGCGGGGGGGCGTCGACATGGTGGAGCCACACAGCGGGCCTGCGTGGAGTAAAGTAGATCCCCCACAGATCGCGATGACCCACCGATCGCTGGCCCCCGATCGCGGGCCTGGCCTATGCTGAGGCCCCCCCCTCTCCCCGGAGTCAGATACCCCCCGCCCCCCCACCAGGACTGCCACCGCGGCCACGGGTCCGAGCTCTCGCCAGGTGGTCGCAGATGTAAACCACGCCGGCGGGAGTTCGGCTGCTCGACTGCGGAGAATCGCCGAGGGGGCCTGTTCCAACGGCCCCTGTCCGGCGCCACGTCGACCACGTGCGTAGGACTGGCGGGTCCGCGGAGTATCGCAGAAGCGCCATCTTGCCGGATTTCCGGCGTTAACGGCTATTCTCCGCCCCCGCGCCGGGCGCGATTCCGGTTGGGGAGGGTCGGAGAATTTCGCCCCTCGTCTTTCGGGACTTGTGGGAGGAAACCGGAGCACCCGGAGGAAACCCACGCAGACACAGGAAGAACATGCAGACTCCGCACAGACAGTGACCCAAGCCGGGAATCGAACCTGGGACCTTGGCGCTGTGAAGCAACAGTGCTAACCACTGTCCTACCATGTCGCCCACACAGATGATCCACTCGGGAAATCCCCGCAGTCGCTCGGGAAGATGAGCGCTTTCAAAGATCGCCTTCCGCAACCACTGTTTTCTTTCTGAGATTGCGTTCACTGTAGGTAACCATCTGTTTTAATTTTGCATCTCTCATTTCTTGCTGCTATCTCAATTGTGACATCAATTGTGATTTGAATGGCTTCAGTGAGTTCATACTCATGGTTTTCCTCTTCCCTCCCCGTTGGAAGCATGTTTCATCCATTAATTGAAAACAAAGGGGTTGAGTGAGAAGGAGATCTCGAAGGAGCTGGGCAAGCTAGACAGTTTCACCACGGAGATGATCATGGATCTTAATAGAAAATCAAAGACCAAAATCAATCAGTAGTGTAGTGCAGTGATAATATACTGTTATTTGTGTTTACTCCCTTTTTTCGAGCAATGAAGCTTCAACCAAAACCTTTACTCTGAATTTTGTTTCTCTGGGGTCAATTCTATGTTTTAGTTATGGAGATGCCATTTTTGCATAAAAAGATTTGCACCGTTTTAACACAAATTTTATTCTGAGTGTTTTTCAGGGCATAACCTCCAAATCTGTTGAATCAGAAGGTTAGCACAGTTGCTTCACAGCTCCAGGATCCCAGGTTCGATTCCCGGCTGGGTCACTGTCAGTGCGGAGTCTGCATGTTCTCCACGTGTCTGCGTGGGTTTCCTCCGGTTTCCTCCCACAAGTCCCGAAAGGTGTGCTGTTAGGTAACTTGGACATTCTGAATTCTCCCTCTATGTACCCGAACAGACGCCGGATTGTGGCGACTAGGGGCTTTTAACAGTAACTTCATTGCAGTGTTAATGTAAGCCTACTTGTGACAATAAAAAGATTATTAATATTATTATTAGTATAATCCTGAATCCACACAATTGCAGGTTGTAAGAGGACTGCGTATTTCCTGTTTTTTACATCTGTTGATGCTCATTCGAAATGCACCAGCAATAAAGACCACCGGCTAAACTGAAAAAATAACCAGTGCCAGAAATATCACCTGTATTACAGATAGTTCCTACTGGAACCAGTTCTGGGCTGTTGTTATTTTTCAAACTGGATCTAGCAGGTGCCAGTATTACTGTACTTTCTTCTGGGCTATCACCTGAAAGTACAACATGTTGGAGTTCCACAATGCATTGCCTATTATAATATTTTCAGAACAGGGGTTGGTATGGTGGCATGGTGGTTAGCACTGCTGCCTCACGGTGCCAAGGACCCAGGTTCAATCCTGGCCATGGGTTCATGTGGAGTTTGCACATTCTCCCCGTGCCTGTGTGGGTCTCACCCTCACAACCCAAAAGATGTGCAGGGTAGGTGGATTGGCCACGCTAAATTGCTCCTTAATTGAAAAAAATTAATTGGGAACTCTAAATTTAATTTTTAAAAATATTTTCAGAACAGTAGTGTAGTGATAATTGCTGTATGTCAAACCTTTCTGTACAAAAGCAGAGGTCCAGTACAATAATAATGTAAGGAAAAATAATTTGTGAGCAACTATGTAATGCCTCCACTGGAGAGATAATCTAATTACAGAGTGGCAACTGCGTAGAGGCAGTTTGCTTTATAATTTATTCTATTATCAGGGGGATAGATAGTATCCTTTGTGAGCTGGATAAAGAGTCCCGCATGGTATGTTGCCTGCCCGGTGCTAGGTAGCGGGACATCTCTGACCGGCTTGAAAGGATACTGGAGAGGGAGGGGGAGGATCCAGTTGTGGTCCATGTCGGTACCAACAACATAGGCAAGTCTAGAAAAGAGGACCTGTTTAGAGATTATAAAGAGATAGGATTCAAATTAAAAAACAGGTCTTCAAGGGTCATAATCTCCGGATTACTGCCCGAGCCACGTGCAAATTGGCATAGGGAGGCAAGAATAAGGGAAGTTAACACGTGGCTGAAAGAGTGGTGTGGGAAAGAGGGGTTCCTTTTCATGGGACACTGGCATCAGTTTTGGGACAGGGGGGACCTATACCATTGGGATGGTCTCCACCTGAACCGAGCTGGGACCAGTGTTCTGGCGAAAAGAGTAAATAGGGTGGTCAATAGGACTTTAAACTAGAGATTGGGGGGGAAGGAAAAGTCAGGGAACCAAGGGGTGAAGTAATCAGTGGGAAGCATAGCTGCTTAGGAATACAAAGAAGCACGAAAAGACAGAACTCAGGAGAGGTTACGATAGTCCCCATCCCACAAAATATGACACAGTGTATGGAAAGGCTCAGTAAACCAAGGTCCACCACACTAAGAAAACAAAAAGGGACGGTCAATAGAGAATTAAAGGTGCTATATTTAAATGCGCGCAGTGTACGGAACAAGGTAGATGAGCTTGTGGCCCAGATTGTGACTGGCAGGTATGATGTGGTAGGCATCACAGAGACGTGGTTGCAGGGGGTTCAGGAGTGGCATTTAAACATCCAGGGATTCACAACCTATCGAAAAGACAGAGAGGTGGGCAGAGGGGGCGGGGTTGCCTTGTTAATTAGGAATTAAATAAAATCAATAGCACTAAACGACATAGGGTCAGATGATGTGGAGTCTGTGTGGGTAGAGTTGAGGAACCACAAAGGCAAAAAAACCATAATGGGAGTTATGTACAGGCCTCCTAACAGTGGTCAGGACCAGGGGCACAAAATGCACCACGAAATAGCAAGTGCATGTCAGAAAGGCAAGGTCACAGTGATCATGGGGGACTTCAATATGCAGGTGGACTGGGTAAATAATGCTGCCAGTGGACCCAAGGAAAGGGAATTCATTGAATGTTTACAGGAGGGCTTATTGGAACAGCTTGTGATGGAGCCCACAAGGGGACAGGCCATTCTAGACTTAGCGTTATGTAATGAGCCAGACTTGATTAAAGATCTTAAAGTAAGGGAACACTTAGGAGGCAGTGATCATAATATGGTAGAATTCAATCTCCAATTTGAAAGAAAGAAGGTAGAATCAGATGTAAAGGTGTTACAGTTAAATAAAGGTAACTACAGGGGCATGAGGGAGGAACTGACGAAAATCGACTGGGAGCAGAGCCTAGTGGGAAAGACAGCAGAACAGCAATGGCAGGAGTTTCTGGGAGTAATTGAGGACACAGTACAGATGTTCATCCCAAAGAAAAGAAAGGTTATCAGAGGGGGGATTAGGCAGCCATGGCTGACAAAGGAAGTTAGGGAATGCATCAAAGCAAAAGAGAAAGCCTATAATGTGGCAAAGAGTAGTGGGAAGTCAGAAGATTGGGAAGGCTACAAAAACAAACCGAGGATAACAAAGAAGGAAATAAGGAAAGAGCGGATCAATTATGAAGGTAGGCTAGCCAGTAACATTAGGAATGATAGTAAAAGTTTCTTTAAATACATTAAAAACAAACGGGAGGCAAAAGTAGACATTGGGCCGCTCCAAAATGACGCTGGTAATCTAGTGATGGGAGACAAGGAAATAGCTGAGGAACTAAATAAGTACTTTGCGTCAGTCTTCACAGTGGAAGACATGAGTAATATCCCAACAATTCAGGAGAGTCAGGGGGCAGAGTTGAATATGGTAGCCATCACAAAGGAGAAAGTGCTAGAGAAACTAAGAGGTTTAAAAAATGATAAATCTCCGGGCCCAGATGGGCTACATCCTAGAGTTCTAAAGGAGATAGCTGAAGAAATAGTGGAGGCGTTAGTTATGATCTTTCAAAAGTCACTGGAGTCAGGGAAAGTCCCAGAGGATTGCAAAATCGCTGTTGTAACCCCCTTGTTCAAGAAGGGAACAAGGAAAAAGATGGAAAATTATAGGCCAATTAGCCTAACCTCGGTTGTTGGCAAGATTCTAGAATCCATTGTTAAGGATGAGATTTCTAAATTCTTGGAAGTGCAGGGTCGGATTAGGACAAGTCAGCATGCATTTAGTAAGGGGAGGTCGTGCCTGACAAACCTGTTAGAGTTCTTTGAAGAGATAACAAATAGGTTAGACCAAGGAGAGCCAATGGATGTTATCTATCTTGACTTCCAAAAGGCCTTTGATAAGGTGCCTCACGGGAGACTGCTGAGTAAAATAAGGGCCCATGGTATTCGAGGCAAGGTACTAACATGGATTGACGATTGGCTGTCAGGCAGAAGGCAGAGAGTTGGGATAAAAAGTTCTTTTTCGGAATGGCAACCGGTGACGAGTGGTGTCCTGCAGGGTTCAATGTTGGGGCCACAGCTGTTCTCTTTATATATTAACGATCTAGATGACGGGACTGGGGGCATTCTGGCTAAGTTTGCCGATGATACAAAGATAGGTGGAGGGGCAGGTAGTATGGAGGAGGTGGGGAGGCTGCAGAAAGATTTAGACAGTTTAGGAGAGTGGTCCAAGAAATGGCTGATGAAATTCAATGTGGGCAAGTGCGAGGTCTTGCACTTTGGAAAAAAGAATAAAGGCATGGACTATTTTCTAAACGGTGACAAAATTCATAATGCTGAAGTGCAAAGGGACTTGGGAGTCCTAGTCCAGGATTCTCTAAAGGTAAACTTGCAGGTTGAGTCCGTAATTAAGAAAGCAAATGCAATGTTATCATTTATCTCAAGAGGCTTGGAATATAAAAGCAGGAATGTAATTCTGAAGCTTTATAAAGCATTAGTTAGGCCCCATTTAGAATACTGTGAGCAATTTTGGGCCCCACACCTCAGGAAGGACATACTGGCACTGGAGCGGGTCCAGCGGAGATTCACACGGATGATCCCAGGAATGGTAGGCCTAACATTTAGGGGGCAGCACGGTAGCATTGTGGATAGCACAAATGCTTCACAGCTCCAGGGTCCCAGGTTCGATTCCGGCTTGGGTCACTGTCTGTGCGGAGTCTGCACATCCTCCCCGTGTGTGCGTGGGTTTCCTCCGGGTGCTCCGGTTTCCTCCCACAGTCCAAAGATGTGCGGGTTAGGTGGATTGGCCATGCTAAATTGCCCATAGTGTCCAAAATTGCACTTAGTGTTGGGTGGGGTTACTGAGTTATGGGGATAGGGTGGAGGTGTGGACCTTGGGTAGGGTGCTCGATGGGCCGAATGGCCTCCTTCTGCACTGTAAATTCTATGATTCAAAATTCTATGAACATACGATGAACGTCTGAGGATCCTGGGATTATATTCATTGGAGTTTAGGAGTTTAGGAGGTTGAGGGGAGATCTAATAGAAACTTACAAGATAATGAATGGCTTAGATAGGGTGGACGTAGGGAAGTTGTTTCCATTAGCAGGGGAGACTAGGACCCGGGGGCACAGCCTTAGAATAAAAGTCACTTTAGAACAGAGATGAGGAGAAATTTCTTCAGCCAGAGAGTGGTGGGTCTGTGGAATTCATTGCCACAGAGGGCGGTGGAGGCCGGGACGTTGAGTGTCTTTAAGACAGAAGTTGATAAATTTTTGATTTCTTGAGGATTTAAGGGCTATGGAGAGAGAGCGGGTAAATGGAGTTGAAATCAGCCATGATTGAATGGTGGAGTGGACTCGATGGGCCGAATGGCCTTACTTCCGCTCCTATGTTTTATGGTCTTAAATCTGGGCATAGGAATTTCTAATAAGAAAATGTTGACAGGAAGCTGCATGCAGGGCTAAGCTTCCTGTAATATTAAAACAATCTCCCATGGTAAAATGGTAAGTTAGAATGTGGTCTCTTTTATCTGTCTCTGCCACCTTCTCTCTCTTTCTGTTTTTACCTCATTCTCTGCCTTCTTCTAATTTTCAATCTGTGCTTTTGGTAGTAGATGGCACCCCGTGGCAAATAAAGTAGCCATCAAATCTTTTTGGCTCCATTTAGGATTGGGGTTGCAAGGAAAATATTCCTCTCAGTGTCCCCAGTGTGGCCATCTAAAATGGCCGCCTGCAAAGAGTGATGGGAAATGTGGCTAAGCTGGGACACAGACAGGCTGCAGCCTGCAAATATACAAACTGCAGCCCAGACTTTATGCAAAAACTCACACCGGCAAACGGCCATTTGGAGGTCTTCCCGGGACAATGGCCCCCAGGTAGAAACTAACAATAGACTCAGCGGCGCTTGCTTTCCTTATTTGGGAGGGCCTACGTGGCTTGGACACTAACGGCCATGGCCGACCGGGACACGCCCAGTCATCAAGGTGTCCGACCCCAATTGGTCAGGATTGATCAGGGTGATCGAGGCCCTATCGATCCATTCGACCTTCACCTGGGACCGCCCAAAAGGGCACGACAGATAGGAGGATAAAAGAAACTGTGCAGGCCATCACTCGCTCTCTTTCGACTGCAGCATCAACAGCTACCAACATCAGCCAAGACCAAGGGCCCACGCCATCCAGTGAAGGATGACAACAGATAACAGACTACCGACAAGAACTATAGCCTCCGCCAGACTACTAGGACCAAATAAGGCCACATCTACTCTGTATCAGCCGGTCACCTGGAAGTTAAGTTAAGGTCATTTAAGTGTGTTAGTTATAGTCCAATGTGTATGAACGTGTGATTAATTAAGTAAACAATCTTGTGTATGTCAAATAAACTATTGTTGTACTAATCAAACTCGTGTGATAATTTGTCCATCGTATATGTGTTAAACACAATGTGGTATAAAAGAGCAACAACGCCTTTACTTCGCCCAACTCAGGACCTTCTCCTTAACATGGAGCTTGTGGAAACAAATGATGACCGCCCTTGGTGGCTCGTTTGCCTTCAGCTTTAGCCTGAGCGACCGATGAGCCCTGTCCAGCTCATACCGGGAGGGTTCATAGGTTCATAAGACATAGGAACAGAATTAGGCCATTCATCCCATCGAGTCTGCTCTGCCATTCTATCATGCCTGATATATTCTTCACCTGTGACCTACAATGCAAAAGATTGGATTGCAAAATCAGCCAGAGCATCTCCTCTCGAGAACACATGACCCAGAAGCAGGAATAGGTAATTTAGCCTCCCCAGCCTAACACCCTCAATGTGAACACCTTCATGGTTGATACCATCCTGGCCTCAACTCCACCGTCCTGTCCGTTCTCCATAACCCTTCAACTCATTACCAATTTAAAAATCTGTCTAACTCTCCTTAAATTTACTCACTGTCCTTGCATCCACCGCACTCTGGGGTAGCGAATTCCACAGATTTACAACCCTTTGGGAGAAGTAGTTTTTCCTCAAATCTGTTTTAAATTTGATACCTCTTATTCTAAGATTATGACCTCTCATTTTAGAATGCCCCACAAGAGGACGCATCGGCTCCACATCTACTTTATCCATACCTTGCATCTTGTATACCTCGATTTGATCTCCCCTCATTCTTCTAAACTCTAGAGAGTATCGGCCTAAACTGTTCAATCTCTCCTCATCTGACAAACCCCTCATCTCTGGAATCAATCTAGTGAACCTGCTCTGAACTGCCTCCAATGCCACTACATCTTTCTACAAATAAGGGGACCAAAACTGTGCCCAATACTCCCGATGCGGTCTTACCAATGCCTTGTACAGTTGCAACAACACTTTCTTACCTTTATACTCAATTCCTTTTGGTATAAATGCCAACATTCCAACATTCCATTTGCCTTCCTTATTATCTGCAGCACCTGCATGCTCGTTTTCTGTGACTCATACACTTTTTTCAATTTAGAGTACCCAATTCATTTTTTCCAATTAAGGGGCAATTTAGTGTGTTCAATCCACATCTTTTTTTATGAATGTTTTTTATTGGATTTTTGAACAAAGTATATTTGCCGTTATGTACACAGGATATGATATATATATATATAGAAGAGAAGGGCACACACACACAAATCACAAAGGGAGAGGAGAAAGGAAAAAAAACAGTAACAACACGAGAGAAATACAAAATCAAATAATGTAACCGGTAGGGTATAATGCACCCGCCCAGCCGCAGCAACTCTACACTTGGCAAAATTATTTACACACATCTGTTTGTGGGGGTGGTGGGGGGTTAGATATACATTTGGGTGAGAGACATCCTCAGAGAGACATCGAATGGGTCTGGTGCTGGTACTGCCCCTTGCTTCTCCCGGACGGATTTCGCTGCCGTTGTCGTCTCGTGCACACTACCGCTTCAGCCGGCCCTCCCGTTTTCCACCTGTATTCTCCTTTTTCTCTGTTCCTGTGGATGCCAAGTTAGTTAACGTTTCCCTGCCCCCTCCCCCTCCCCCTCCTCCTCCCCTCCCCCCCCACCACCCCGACCTACCTCCTGGCTCTCCTCTATTGTTCCCTGTCTCTTCCCTCCCCCCCCCCATTTTTCTTCCTCACGGGGATATATTTTAGCTGTGAGGAATTGAGTAATTCCTTAAACAATTGCCACTGCTCATCAGCTGTCCCACCTTTTAGCCTCCCTGCCCAGTCTATACGGGTCAAATCTGTCCTCAAGACTATGTAATTTCCTTTGTTTAATTCCAGAACACGAGTGTGGGACTCCACTTTCTCGCCCCCAAACTGAGTCTGTCTTGAATTCTATCATACTGACTTCCAGGTGCGGCTATGCAGAGCTAGGTCACATATTCGGTAGCTCCCGCTTGGAACGGACTTTTGGGCTCTTTTACAGGGCCCCCACGGCATTTGTTTGATATTTCCCGGTGTGGCAAGAAGACTGCAGCATTCCCCTGACAGTGTCCCCCAGGAATGTTGTGTCGTTTGGCTACCAGACCCGGCAGAGACAGTAAAAGATTTGGCTACAGGTTTAGACAAAAGCCTCTTCCAGCATGCAGGCGGGGGAAGGCCAAGCTTAAAGCTGCAATCTGACTTGACTCTATCAAAGGTGAATTCTAGCAGCAGAGGGAACAACTGTGAAAAGATCTACCAAGGCCATTGAAGAAGCAGGGACGAGGCTTCCGATGGCGGCCATGGAGGAGTAGGTCGCGCATTCGGCAGCTCCCGTCTGGAACTGACTCTCAGACCTTTTTCAGGAGTTTCCATAGACTTTTTAAACGGACCAGAAGTGTAACGGCAAAAGGAGCGGCACTGGAGCAACGGGAGAAACGAGGGAAAGAAAACAAAATGGCGGCGGCCAGGGACAAAGGGGAGCTGCAGGAGTTCATCAAGCGCTGCTTCGAGGAGCAGCGTGAGGAGATGCGCAAGGAGATGTTGGCGCCTATGCTTTCGGCAATTGAAGGACTCGGGATCACCCAGAAGGTCCACGAAGCTAAGATCCAGGAGGTACAGAAAAGAGTCAGTCAGAACGAGGACGAGCTCGTGGGCCTGGTGGTGAGAGTGGAGCAGAACGAGGCGCTACACAAGAGGTGGGCAGGAAGACTCGAAGACCTGGAGAACAGGTCGAGGAGAAAGAATCTGCGAATCCTGGGTCTCCCTGAGGGAGTGGAGGGGGCTGATGCCGGGGCATACGCGAGCACGATGCTCGAGGCGATGATGGGCACGAAGGCCCCTTCGAGGCCGCCGGAGTTGGATGGGGCACATCAGATGCTGGCGAAGAAGCCCCAGGCAAATGAGCCGCCAAGGGCGATGGTGGTGAGGTTCCACCGGTTCACGGACAGAGAGTGGGTCCTGAGATGGGCCAAGAAGGACCGGAGCAGTAAGTGGGACAATGCAGAGATCCGAATATACCCGGACTGGAGCACGGAGGTTGCAAAGCGGAGAGCGGGTTTCAACCGGGCCAAAGCGGCGTTGTACCGGAAAGAAGTGAAATTCGGAATGCTGCAGCCAGCGCGACTGTGGGTCACATACAAGGGCCAACACTATTACTTCGAAACGCCTGAAGAGGCGTGGATCTTTGTACAAGCTGAAAAGTTGGACTCTAACTGAGGGTTTGTGAGGGTAGGGGGGATGTTTGAGGTTTGATCTGTGATGGTTGTTGTATATAGGGGGTCAATCACGCGCAGGAAATGTTACATGTGCTGGGGGAGAGAGACAAGGCCGCGACAGGAGCTGCGCCAGAGGGGGCGGAGCGGGCTTTGGAAAGCGCGGGGTGTTTTCCCGCACGCGGGAAGAAAGGCGGGAAGGGGAACGAAGGAATGCATATGGATTGGGAGACTCCCACGCGGGGAGGTCAATGGGACAGCGGGGGAAGCCGGGGTCAGCAGGCGTCAGCTGACTTACGGGAGTGACATAGGGGGAGCAAAAAAGCTAGACAGGGGTCTAGCGGGGGAGGGGAGGGGGGGAAGGGGGGGAAAAAGGGTTGCTGCTGCACTGGCCGAAAGGGAATGGGACACAGAAGAGGTGGTCGGGATGGGGATCCCCCCTCTGGGGGACTGGAGGGTGAGGGAGGCGTGGACACGGGACTGGCCCAGAAAAGGAGATGGCTAGTCGGCGGGGCGTGGGGGGGGTGAGAGCCCCTCCAATCCGGCTGATAACATGGAATGTGAGGGGCCTGAATGGGCCGGTGAAGAGGGCTCGAGTGTAAAAAAAAAGAATTCTATCATACTATGGTCACTACTCCCCAGTGGATCCTTAACTATGAGGTCATTAATTAATCCCTCCTCCTTACAGAATACCAAATCTAGAGTAGCCTCCTTTCTGGTTGGTTCCCCAACATACTGTTCCAGGAAACAATCTCTAATACATTCAATGAACTCTGCCTCCAGGCTACCCTTGCCAATTTGATTCCTCCAGTCTATGTGCATATTAAAATAATCCATTATTATTGCCGTAACTTTCTTGCAAGCCCCCAGTATTTGCTGGTTTATACTGTGCCCCACTGTAGAATTACTGTTGGGGACCTATAGATTACTCCTACCAAGGACTTCTTCTCTTCGTTATTTATAATTTCTGCCCAGACTGATTCGACACCTTGATCCTCAGTGCTTATGTCATTTCTCATTACAGCACTGATCCCTTCCCTCACCAGCAGGACTACGCCACCCCCTTTTCCTTTCACCCTATCTTTCAGAAATACTGCGTAACTTTGGATATTCAATCCCCAGACATGGGGCGTCATTCTCCGACCCCCCAGCGGGTCGGCCAATGACCGTTGGCCGCCGTGAATCCCGCCCCCGCCGGTTGCCGAAGTCTCCGAAGGGAGAAACGTCGGCGGGGCATTAATGGCGCCGCTGACGTCGGAGAATGGCACGGGTCTGCGCAAGACAGCCGATTTTGGGCCTGCCGATATTCTCCCTTCCGGATGGGCCGAAGTCCCGTCGACGTGATGAACGCTCACGTCGACGTAAATCAAACCTCCTTTTCATCGGCGTGACCCTGTGCTCCCACGCCGACCAGCGTGGAGGTGAGTGATGGCCTGGGGGGTTGGCCACTGGGCAGGTGATGGCGTGGCCGCAGTCTGAATGTGTGGGGAGAGGTGTGTCTCGGCTTTTGTGTGTGTGTGTGCGGCGGGGGATGGGGGGGGGGGGGTCCGTGCCGGGGAGGGGGATGGGGGGGGGGTCCGTGCTGGGGAGGAGGTTGGGGTCCGTGCCGGGGAGGAGGATGGGGGGGTCCGTGCCGGGGAGGGGGATGGGGGGTCCGTGCCGGGGAGGGGGATGGGGGGGGGGTCCGTGCTGGGGAGGAGGTTGGGGTCCGTGCCGGGGAGGGGGATGGGGGGTCCGTGCCAGGGAGGGGGATGGGGGGTCCGTGCCGGGGAGGGGGATGGGGGGGGCGGTCCGTGCCGGGGAGGAGGTTGGGGTCCGTGCCGGGGAGGAGGTTGGGGTCCGTGCCTGGGAGGGGGGATGGGGGGGGGGGGTCCATGCCGGGGAGGAGGTTGGGGTCCATGCCGGGGAGGAGGATGGGGGGGTCCGTGCCGGGGAGGGGGATGGGGGGGGTGTGCCGGGGAGGGGGTTGGGGGGGGGGGTCGGTGCCGGGGAGGGGGATGGGGTCCGTGTCAGGGAGGGGGATGGGGGGTCCGTGCCGGGGAGGGGGGTGGGGTCCGTACCGGGGAGGGGGATGGGGGGGGGGGGTCCGTGCTGGGGAGGAGGTTGGGGTCCGTGCCGGGGAGGGGGGTGGGGGGTCCGTGCCAGGGAGGGGGATGGGGGGGTCCGTGCTGGGGAGGGGGATGGGGGGGGGGCGGTCCGTGCCGGGGAGGAGGTTGGGGTCCGTGCCGGGGAGGAGGTTGGGGTCCGTGCCGGGGAGGGGGATGGGGTCCGTGTCGGGGAGGGGGATGGGGGGGGCCCATGCCGGGGAGGGGGATGGGGGGTCCGTGCCGGGGAGGGGGGTGGGGTCCGTACCGGGGAGGAGGTTGGGGTCCGTGCCAGGGAGGGGGATGGGGTGGGTCCGTGCCGGGGAGGAGGTTGGGGTCCGTGCCGGGGAGGAGGATGGGGGGGTCCGTGCCGGGGAGGGGGATGGGGTCCGTGCCGGGGAGGGGGGTGGGGGGGGGGCGTGCCGGGGAGGGGGTTGGGGGGGAGGGTCGGTGCCGGGGAGGGGGGAGGGGGTTGGGGGGGGGTCCATGCCGGGGAGGGGGATGGGGGGTCCGTGCCGGGGAGGGGGGTGGGGGGGTGGGGTCCGTGCCGGGGAGGAGGTTGGGGTCCGTGCCGGGGAGGAGGATGGGGGGGGTCCGTGCCGGGGAGGGGGATGGGGGGGGCCGGGGAGGGGGATGGGGGGGGGTCCGTGCCGGGGAGGAGGTTGGGGTCCGTGCCGGGGAGGGGGATGGGGGGGGGGGTTCCGTGCCGGGGAGGTGGTTGGGGTCCGTGCCGGGGAGGAGGATGGGGGTGTCCGTGCCGGGGAGGAGGTTGGGGTCCGTGCCGGGGAGGGGGATGGGGGGGGGGTCTGTGCCTGGGAGGGGGATGGGGGGGGGGTCCGTGCTGGGGAGGAGGTTTGGGTCCGTGCCGGGGAGGAGGATGGGGGGGGTCCGTGCTGGGGAGGATGTTGGGGTCAGTGCCGGGGAGGGGGATGGGGGGGCAAGTGAGTTGGTCCACCTGGCCAGGTGCCAGCCTCCAACAGTTGGACCCATGCGGTCCATGCCACCTGCTGGGGGAAGGAGGGGATATGGGCAATGATGACATGTCGTCGTCCCCCCCCCCCGAACCAGGCCGTCATGTTTTCCGATCATCCAGCGATGTTGGCCGCCGTGGCGGCAGCCGCTAATGTCCTTGTTGCCCTGGATGAGCAGGAGGAGGAGCGTGCCAGAGAGCAGGCTGCTGCAGAGGGGCAGGCGGCAGCCGCGCAGGCTGGAAGGACACCTGACCGACAGGACGAGGAGGGGGAGGAGGACGCCGCGGCCTCACGGCAACGGAGGCACCCGAGGGCGCCCCGTGTGTACCGGCCCCGGCAGTCATACCAGGACCTCACGGACCGGGAATGCAGGAGGAGACTCCGGATGAGGCGGGAAACCGTAGCACACATCTGCCACCTGCTGGCACACCTGTCACCGCGTGGCACTGGCGGGGGACACCCTCTCCCCGTGTCCGTCAAGGTTACGGTGGCCCTGAACCTTTATGCAACGGGGTCATTCCAGGCACCGAGTGGGGACCTGTCCGGCATATCGCAGACATCGGTGCATCGGTGCATCCGGGCAGTGACAGATGCCCTATATGCCATGGCGCACCGCTACATCCGCTTCTCTGTGGACCGGGCCAGCCAAGATGCCCAGGCCGTGGGCTTCTCTGCCATGGCCGGGTTCCCCATGGTCCAGGGCGCGATTGATGGGATGCACGTCGCCGTGCGGCCACCTGCAGATAACAGGGCCGTGTTCACCAATAGGAAGGGGACCTATTCGATGAACATACAGGTGGTCTGCGACCACCGCATGATGATCCTGCAAGTCTGCGCCCGTTACCCAGGCAGTGTACACGACTCATACGTGTTGTCGCGGTCATCCATCCCCGGCATGTACGAGGGACGCCATCCCCGGCTGAGGGGCTGGTTGCTGGGCGACAGGGGCTACCCTTTGCGATCGTGGCTGATGACGCCTGTACAGAGGCCACGCAATGAGGCGGAGAACCGCTACAATGATGCCCATGCAGCGACAAGGGGAGTGATAGAGAGGTGCTTTGGCGTGCTGAAGATGCGTTTCAGGTGCCTGGACCTCTCTGGGGGCGCCCTCCAATATCGGTCAGATAGGGTCGGCCGCATCATTGTGGTGTGCTGCGTCCTGCACAACATAGCCCAACAGAGGGGCGATGTGCCGCAGGCAGGGGAGGGCGGAGTGGAGGAGCAGCAGGAAGAGGCACAGTCCTCCCCAGTTGAGGGGGATGGGGGCAATGGTCAGGGCAGACGGGCTAGACACAGGCGGGTGGCTGTCCACCGTTACCGGCTGGCCCAGCGGGCACGGGACAGACTGATAGCCGCCCGCTTCACTGACTAGATGGGCGTGGGAATCGGGTAGTGTGGCCACAGACCGCACACCATGGCAACAGCCGACCACCCACACCCCCCACCCATCCACCCACCCAGCACCCTCACCCCCCTCCCCAACCCCACCCACCCCACCCGCATGCACACCACCCCCCCATTGCCGATCCACTTGCGGCACAACGGCCGGGCTCACACAGTTGCGGGTGGACGCGTATCTATTGCAGGCCATGGAGGATGATACAACCCGCCCTGCGGTGAGCTCCTGGCTCCACATCGTTGGACTATGTCTGACCCATGGCCACAGTACCACCATCCACCCGGACCATCCCTGCATGCGGCTGTGACACTGCAGCGCACGGTCCCGTCCTCTGCCCGGGGGGATGTTGATGGCGGGCCAGGGGGAAGGGGGCAGACTCACCTGGGGCTGAGGTAAGACCACCCCTCACACACACACTTGCGCTCATTGTACATGACACCCCCGCACGCTTTGGACAGAGCACAAAGGCAGCTTCTGTAGGTGTAACATTGACTTTAATAACCAAACGAGTTCATGCACGTGCCCTAGCCCCTAAAACTCATCTGTGCCCTGCACCCGTGCCAACTTATTCAGTGTCTAATTGTTTGGCCTTACGGGCCCTTTGACTACGTCTACGTGGTTCCCCAGACGGGACAGCAGAACTGGAGGTGGACTCCTGTGAATCCTGCCCTCTGACACTGGATCCCTTTGGCGGCCGTTTCCTGGGGCGTCCTGGCCTAGATGGGCCAGGCTGCGGCCCGGGCGACTGGGATGGCGAGCTGCCAGCATGTCCTGCCCGTTGCCCACCCGATGCACCTGGGACGGAAGGGGGGGAGTCCGAGGTGTCGCGGTGTTCCCGGACCTCCCCTACAGGGGGACCCGGGACGGACCACACCACCTCCTCCTCCCTCGGGGTGCCCGATGGCCCCCAGGCCTCTACATGGGTGGGGGATGCGAACGGACTGGCCATCCGACGCCCCCCCGGCATCTGGCGCTGCCAGTCCTGGAGGCCCGTGCTGGTATCGACAGGGGTCTGCAGGTTTGCAGCCATGGAGCCCAGGAGGTTGGCAAACCCTGTCTGTGACAGTGCGACGCCGGCTCGCACATGGCCACTGGCGCCGATGCCCTCAGCGATGGCCTGCAGAGACTGGGCCATGGCCTGCAGAGACTGAGCCATGGCCTGCTGAGACTGGGCTATGGCCTGCTGAGACTGGGCCATGGTGTTGAGCGCCTCTGCCATCTGGCGCTGGCACTGGCTCATGGCCTCCTGTGAGAGGGCAGCCATGTCCTGGGCCACAGACGCCGCCTGCACGGAAAGCCCCAGGCCTCGCAAACCGTTCCCCATGTCTGACACCGTCGCACCCATTGCCTCCACCGCGGACGCCACCCATGCGGTGTTGGCCTGGGTGGCACGTATGACCGGCACCACTTCCAGCTCCTGGACGCGGGTGGACTCCTCCACCTGCGACTGCAGCCGCCACAAGCCGGCCGTCACCCTCTTCGCTTGTCTCCGGGTCGGTGGTTGCATCGGATCTATGTGTGGGTGTGGAAACTCCAGGAACCCGGGATCCATCTGGGCGGCAGATGTTCGCTTGGGCTGGGCTGCCCTCCGACCGCCCGGCCCCTCTGCTGCTCCTACCTCCATCTGCTGTACCGGGACGGCTGTGTTGTGCGCACCAGTGAGTGTACCAGACGCCTCATCACTAAAGTGCCCAACCGAGGTGAGTGTTTCTGCGATGGTGGAGGGTGTTGGTGACAGCAGTGGCGTTGTGTCGTGCTCTTCGTCCCACTCTGAGTCCATGGCACTTTGGGGTGGGGGTTCGTCTCCACCCATCCACTCTGAGTCACTGTCCGGTATTTCGTCTTCCTGGGTAGTGCTGTCCCGGGTAGGGGTGTCCTGGGTAGTGCTGTCCCGGGTAGGGGTGTCCTGGGTAGTGCTGTCCCGGGTAGGGGTGTCCTGGGTAGTGCTGTCCCGGGTAATGGTGTCCTGGGTAGTGGTGTCCTGGGTAGTGGTGACCTGGGTAGTGGTGTCCTGGGTAGTGGTGTCCTGGGTAGTGGTGTCCTGGCTCGGATGTGACGGGGGCCTGTGGCTGCCCCCCTCGTCGCCCCCCATCCCCGCACACGCCTGCGTCGTCGCTCCCGCACATGACGGGGGTGTCGTCTCCCTGTTGCTCCAGGTCTCTCCGTCTCCCGTGGTGTGCGAGGGGCATCCTGCGGGCGTCGCATGCCGGAGGGTGCAGGTCTCTCCGTCTCCCGTGGCCTCCGAGGGGCATCCTGCAGGCGGTCTGCACCTGCGGGGATGGGTGCCTCGACGTTTGCTCCTGCGATACACAATGAAGCATGCATGGTTAGACACGCAGGCAGTGATCAGGTGATATGGGTGAGGGGGGATATGGGGGAGGGGGGATATGGGGACGGGCTGTCGGTGGCTCACTTGCTAGTACGCCCCCGACCTCTGCATCAGCAACCTCCCGGTCGTCAGGTCCGCCAGCCAGTTCCAGGGCCCTTTCCTCGTGTTCGGTCAGTAGCCTCTCATCAGCGGGGCCTCCTCCAGTCCTCACATGCTCCATATTGTTGTGTGCGCGCTTCTCCTGTGGCGGGGGGGGTGGGTGGGGGTGGTGGCAGGGGTAAAAGGCAACAGTGTTAGGCAGGTATCTGAATGCACGCCATCGGTTGCGCGTGCATTGCAGAGGTTAAGGTTAGGGCTGGATTCACTTGGGGATATGGGGGAGGGGGGATATGGGGGAGGGGGGATATGGGGGAGGGGGATATGGGGAGGGGGGATATGGGGAGGGGGTATATGGGGGATATGGGGGAGGGGGGATATGGGGAGGGGGGATATGGGGAAGGGGGGATATGGGGGAGGGGGATATGAGGAGGGGGGATATGGGGGAGGGGGGATATGGGGAGGGGGAGGGGGGATATGGGGCAGGGGGGATATGGGGAGGGGGGATATGGGAGAGGGGGGATATGGGGGATATGGGGGAGGGGGGATATGGGGGAGGGGGGATATGGGGGATATGGGGAGGGGGGATATGGGGAGGGGGGATATGGGGGAGGGGGGATATGGGGGAGGGGGATATGGGGGAGGGGGGATATGGGGGAGGGGGGATATGGGAGATATGGGGAGGGGGGATCTGGGGGAGGGGGATATGGGGGATATGGGGGAGGGGGATATGGGGGAGGGGGGATATGGGGGAGGGGGGATATGGGGATATGGGGGAGGGGGGATATGGGGGAGGGGGATATGGGGAGGGGGATATGGGGGAGGGGGATATGGGGGAGGGGGCATATGGGGAGGGGGGATATGGGGTGGGGGGATATGGGGGATATGGGGGAGGGGGGATATGGGGGACGGGGGATATGGGGGAGGGGGGATATGGGGGAGGGGGATATGGGGGAGGGGGGATATGGGGGAGGGGGTTATGGCGGAGGGGGCATATTGGGGATATGGGGGAGGGGGGATATTGGGGGATATGGGGGAGGGGGTTATGGGGGAGGGGGGATATGGGGAGGGGGATATGGGGGATATGGGGAGGGGGGATATGGGGGAGGGGGATATGGGGGAGGGGGGATATGGGGGATATGGGGGGGAGGGGGGATATGGGGGAGGGGGGGATATGGGGAGGGGGGATATGTGGGAGGGGGGATATGGGGGAGGGGGGATATGGGGAGGGAGGGGTATGGGGAGGGGGGATTTGGGGGTGGGGGGATATGGGGGATATGGGGGAGGGGGGATATGGGGGAGGGGGATATGGGGGAGGGGGGATATGGGGAGGGGGGATATGGGGGAGGGGGGATATGGGGGAGGGGGGATATGGGGGAGGGGGGATATGGGGGAGGGGGGGATATGGGCGAGGCTCACCCTGCCTGCTCTGACGAGGTCGTTCACCTTCTTGTGGCACTGGGTGCCTGTCCGTGGTGTCAGGGCCGCAGCGGTGACGGCCTCTGCCACCTCCCTCCACAGATGCCGGCTGTGGCGTGGAGCAACTCTGCGGCCGTGCCCGGGATACAGGGCGTCCCTCCTCTGCTCCACTGCGTCCAGGAGCGCCTCCACATCCCGTGACTGGAACCTCGGGGCTGAGCGGCGGCCAGCCATCCAGTCGGGTGTTCCGGTCGGGTGTTCCAGTCGGGTGGGGGGAAGCAGCGCGGCCTTATGAGCCGTCACGCCGTGCGGCGTGTATGACGCTGCACGGCGTGAACTATGTGCGCAAGCGCGGATCCCGTCACGTCGCTGCTAGCCCATTTTGGTCTGGAGGCTTTTGAACCATTTTTCCGGCGTGACGCAAGTCAGATTTGCACCGTATTTTGCGCCGATCGGCGGACTTTGCGCCGATAATGGAGAATTTCGCCCCTGGTCTCCCTATAACCATGTTTCAGTAATCCCCACCAAGTCATAACCTTTTGTTTCTATTTGCGCCATTAGCTCATTAAGGTTATTACGAATGCTTCTTGCATGTAGATACAAAACTTTTATATTTGTTTTAATGTTCGATTTCCGTACTCTTCTTTAATTCCTTGGTGCATAAAGACAGTCACCTGTTCTGTCCCTCACTTTTATTTTCTGGCAACCATCCACCACATTGCTAACCTGCACTCTTACCTACTCCTTTAATTTGGACTTTCTAGTCCCCCTACCCCATTAGTTTAAAGCCCTATCTACAGCCTTAGTTACATGATTCACTAGGACTCTGATCCCAGCATGATTCAGATGAAGACCGTCCCTACGGAACAGGTCCCCTCTTCCCCAGTGCTGGTGCCAATGTCCCATGGATTCAAACCCATTTCTTCCACACCACTATTTGAGCCACGCATTTACCCCCTTACTCTTATTGACCCTATTCCAATTAGCTCGTGGCTTAAGCAGTAATCCAGAGATTATTACTATTTTGGGTCTGCTTTTTAATTTAGCTCCTAGCTGTTCATACTCGCTTAGCAGACACTCTGTCCTTGTTCTACCTATTTCATTGGTATCAACGTGGTCCATAACAACTGGATCTTTACCCTCCCACTCCAAGTTCCTCTGCAGCCCAGATGAGATATCCTGAACCCGAGCACCAGGCAGGCAACACAGTCTTCGGCATTCTCGATCCTGGTCACAGAGAACAGTGCCAATACCCCTAACTATACTATCCCTGATTACAACTACATTTCTTTTCTCTTCCCCCACTTGAACGGCTCTCTGTACCATGGTGCTGTGGTCAGTTTGCTCATCCTCCCTGCAGTACCCATTCCTGTCCACACAGGGAGCAAGAATCTCAAACCTGTTCAACAGGGATAAAAGCTAAGGCTTCTGCAACCCTACCTCCAGGATCCCTCTACCTGCCTCACTCGCAGTCCCACCCTCCCCCAGCAACTCCACCAACATCTTTGCGAAGTACTCAGTGGGCCTTGGGCCCTCCACCCCCTCAGCAAGCCCACTATTCTTAAATTCTGCCACCCCGACCTACTCTCCATGTCCTCCATCTTGGCTCAGAGTCCTTTGTTAGCCTCCGCAGCTCCTCACCCATCGAGGTGAACTGGTCACTGTGTTGCGACAGAGCTTCTTCCAGCTCCTTCAACTTCTCTCCTTGCTCCAGTACCTCAGCTGATGTGTTCAACACCACCGTCTTCACCGGGGCCATTGTCTCCTCCATCAACTTCTTCATCACAGTCATCATCTCCTTTTGCATCATTCCCATGTGCTTGGTGAACTGTCTCTCAAACTCTCTAGCCATCACCTCGGTCAGAGTCTCCACTGTGAAGGGCGCGGCCCCACCCAGCAATCTAGCCTCCCCCTTCTTTCCTGCTGCCGGGCTGACCCATTCACTTGACTGCAAAATTTTGCTTGCTTCCTTCTTTCCAGAGGCTTTTTTCTGGGTTTAGACATTCCCCACTTTCCTTAGGTCTCCCTGCACCAGCTTATCCAAAAACTGCCTCTGCAACCGGGCATTAAAGTCCAAAAACCAGAACCTCGAGCAGGAGATACCCAACGTGCGACCTCCACCTACATGCCACCACCGGAAGTTTAATAATCTAACAATCTATTAGATTTCTTGATTAATAAGTGGATCAGAGGTTACGGGGAGAAGGCAGGAGAATGGGGATGAGAAAAATATCAGCCATAATGGAGGAACAGATTCGATGTGCCGATTGGTCTAATTCTGCTCTTATGTCTTTTGGTCTTAATAGTGACACAAGTAGGCTTACATTAACACTGCAATGAAGTTAGGGTGAAAAGCCCCTAGTCGTCACATTCCGGCGCCTGTACGGGTACACAGAGAGAAAATTCAGAATGTCCAATTCACCTAACAAGCACGTCTTTCGGAACTTGTGGGAGGAAACTAGAGCGCTCGGAGGAAACCCATGCAAACACGGGAAGAACATGCAGGCTCCGCACAGACAGTGACCCAAGCCAGGAATTGAACCCGGATCACTGGCGCTGTGAAGCAACAATGCTAACGCACTGCTCTAACGTGCCGAGTAATCATGGCTTGTAAATGTATTTCAAGGAGACATCTGGTGGTAGCCATGGCGTGAACGGTCACACATTTGGTAGCTCCCGCTCAAAGTTGTATTTTTTGGTCCTTTCTCCATCTGAGGGACAAAGATTTGGATGGAAAGAGGTGGAGGAGTACCAGGAGAAGGTGTAACTCCTCTGATGTGGCTGGTGGATGGATCCACAAACTGGGAGTTCGAGAAGAAAGGAGTTGTTGGAGCAGGAAAGTCTTTGTGGTTCGCCACAGGATAAGATGGCGAAGGGTAAAGGGCCTGTTCTGATTGCCCAGTGGTCAACGGAACAGTTGGTGGAATTTCTGAATGCTACGTTCAACCAGCAGAGGAAGGAGGCTGGAGGACCTGGTGAACGTGGTGGAGATGGTTAAAGCAAGTATTAAGAGAGTGGAGAAGAGGCTGGAGCCCAGGGCCGGGCTCCTGAAAGTGGAGGAGGCAGTGGGGGAGCACAAGGAGCAGTTGGCCTCGAGGGTGGCCAAGGTGGGAGTGATGCCGGAGTCCCAGAAGAGGCTGAAGGAGAAGATGGAGGATCTGGAGAACCACTCCAGAAGGCAAAATTTGAAGATTGTGGGGATGTCCAAAGGCATCGAAGGTGCGGATGCTGGCACATATGTGGCCAAAATGTTGAAGCAATTGATGGGGAAGGCCAGCCCCTGGAGGCCGACCGAGCGCACGGGTCGCTGATGCGGAGGTCGCAAGCGGGCAAGTTGCCAAAGGAGATGGCAGTGCGGTTGCACCGCTTTCTGGATAAAGTGGGCGAGGCAGATGGAGAAGTGCACCTGGGAAAGGAATGAGTGTATCAGGACTTGGGTGCAGAACTGGCGAAGAGGAGAGCCGGATTTAATCGGGTCAAGGCTGTCTCTTCCAGAAGGGGTGAAGTCCGAGGTGCTGTACCCGCCCGTCTCTGGGTGACTTTCCAGAAGCGTGAATATTATTTTGGTACGTCAGAGGAGGTGATGGAGTTTTTGAGAGACAATAGACTGGCAGGGGAAGGAGGACATTGAACTTTGGAGGTGTTTGTGAGGAGGTTTCTTTGTTCTTGGGAAATTTTTCCCCGCGAAAAGTTCTATTGGTTTTGATGACGGGGGGTTTGGAGGGTAGATCCCTCCGTGGGGGGAATATCAAGGGTGAGTGCACCTTTTCTGTTTTTTTTAGAGGGGGGTGGAATTGGGGCGTAAGGGGTTTGGAGGCCTTGGACGGGGCTGCCATGCTAGATGGGCGGGCTAGTTAACGGGAGTGCAGTGTGCAGTAGGGGGGGGATGTCAGGAGGTAGGTCTCGGGGAGGAGGATGGGGTTGTTGTTTTGTTTGGGAGAGCAGAGGGGGGGAAGGGTAGATGGGTTGTTGACAAGGGTGTGGTTGCTGTGGCACAGCAGGAAAAGGAGCGATGACGGTGGACATCCGAGGGTGGGCCTGGAGGGTCGCGTGACCAAAAGAGGATATGATTGATCGGCGGGAGGTTTTCGGGAGACCCCTGGCCAGGCTGGTCATGTGGAATGTGAGGGGGTTGAATGGGCTGGTCAAATGCTCAGGCGCACCTGAGGAGTGGACATGGACTTTTTGCAAGAGATGCACTTAAAGATCGGGGATCAGAAGAGGTTGAGGAAAGAATGGGTGGGGCTGGTGTTCCTCTTGGCTTTTGGGACTGGACATGAAGACGAGGGGGATGGCGGTGTTGGTGAATAAGCAGGTGGCATGCGAGGTAGGAAACATTGTGGTCAGTTCGGGGGAGGGGGGACAGTTTCATGATGGTTAGTGGGAAGCTGGAGGGGATGCCATTCGCCCTGGTCCGCCCCAAATTGGAATGATTTGGATTCCATGAGGTGGGTGCTGGGGAAGATTCCTGCCTTGGACGACTCGCACCGGCTGATCATGGGGATGGGATTTTAATATGGTTATATAGCCAAACTTGGACCAGTCGAGCCTGAGGTCGAGGAAGGTGTCGGCAGTGGCGAACGAGCTGAAGGGGTTTATGGAGCGTAAGGGAGGGGTGGACCCGTTGAGGTTTGGGAGGCCGAGGGTGAAGGAATTTTCATATTTTTCCCATGTGCACCAGGTGTGCTCCCGGATTGACTATTTTGTGGTGGGTATGGCATTGCTGGCGGGGGTGGTCGACTTGGAATATTCGCCAATTGTGGTCTCCAACCACGTGCTGCACTGGATAGATTTGCAATTGTTCCGGGGGCGGAGGGGGGGAATTAACCTGCATGCTATATTTCCTGCTAATGTAGGCTCCATAAAATCTCCTCTTGGTGTGGTGTCCAATACAGTTGTAGTTTATACTCCATCCCAGTAAAGGCCAATGTTCCATTTGTCTTTCTAATTGCTTGGATACAAAATTGGCTGAATAATATGAAGCAGAGAGTAATGGTAACTGACACTTTTTCAGCTGGAGGAAGATTTACAGAGGCATTCCCCTGGGGTCGGCATTTTCCTGATATATATTAATGACCTAGGTCTTGTTGTGCAGGGGACAATTTCAAAGATTGCAGATGACACAAAACTTGGTCTTAATCCCTTCCATAGACTCCTTATGCTCCTCCATGATCCTACCATAAATTGCCGAAATTACCCCTCCCTCCAGCCCCATTACTGACAGCACCTCCTCCAGCAGCGAAGAGGCCAGTACCACTGGAAGGTTTGGGACAACCTTTCTCGCAAAGCTCCGCATGTATGTATCTGAAGCCCTCCTCACATTCGAGCCCAAACCTCACCCCCAACTCCTCCAAACTGGCGAACCACTACTCCAAAAACAAATTCTTCATCTCCTTCACCCCTCTCCCTTTCCATCCCCGGAACCTCGTATCCATCTTGCCTGGCTCAGACCCATGATTGCCTCTTATCGGCATCACCCTTTGTTGATTCCCAAATTTCTTTCTCCGTCAGTCTGGCCTCAATAAAAGTTGAGATGGATTTGCAAGTAAAAAGAAGTTATTTTATTCAGCTTGCAAGCTACCTAGTCCACAGTGATACAGATAACATGTTGCTTTCTGCAGCCCCGGGAACTAAGTGAAGGTCCCAGACAAAGAGATCAGTACTCATACATTCAAATGGCATCAAGTTTCACATACTCGACACCCATAGGTCATCCTATGTCCCTCCTGACTTGTTTGATCTATTCTGATTGGCTCACTTCCAATCCCTTTCTCCGGCCCCTATCAATGCAGCATCACTCTCATAGACACACCTCTTCCTGCTTTTTCCATGCGGTCTAAAATCCTTTGTCTCTACTTGCCAGAATCAAAGTGGCTTATTTCTACATTACATTAACTAATATCTCTAAAGTAACTATTTTATATCACATTCGTCATTCCCTCCTTTTATCATTCCATGATAACCGAACTATCCAATCCATAGCTACGGTTCTTCATCTAAAAAGATCCGTCGCTGCATTTCCAATTCCTGTCTTAGCCCCCCTTCGTCTGCTTCACCCTCATGGATTTTAACAGTTAAATTTTTTTTTGGTTAAATTTTACCCATCACACATTTAAGGATGGCCAGGCCCACAAAGATGCAGCCGATAGCTACCACTAGATACATGGCCATATTTATCAACCAGTCCTTCCAACCTCCAAATCCCCAGTTACCCCAAGAGCCAGGATCCTGCATTCTGTCCAGGTGATCCCGTATGTGATCCATAAATTTAGTGATGTTATCCTGAACTCCCATGATACACTTGCCCTGCACTATGGCACATACCCCACCCTCACGGGCCAGAAGATAGTCAAGAGCATACTGGTTCTGCATTGCAAACAACCGTAGCTGAGACAATTCCTTGGTTATTGCCCCGAGGGCTCCCAAGGTTTACTACCCGGGTTTTCCTCAGTTTGCCCTTTAACCAACTTAAGTGTATCTCCCGGTAACCTACGTTCTAGCTGTACTTCCCTTCTCATACGCCCCATCCTCTCTCTAGTCCCTTTCACTTCCTCATAGCCTCTTCCTACGCTCTTCTGACAGCCTGATATTACCTTTATTGCACCACTCTTAACACATCCAAAATCCGAGCTCCGAGCCCTTCCTAGTCCAAGTTTTGACCATGACATAACTACCGGGCTGGACTGAAAGTGAGCTAGGTACTGGGGGCGATGGCTGGTGAGCCGCGCGGACCTGGCCATGGAGTTCCTTGAGCACTTGCGTGAGGGCTAGAACATAGGTGGTCATCTCTTCAGTCATCTGATGAAACTGAACCAGTCTGGGAACCTGCAGGCTCCAGGGAGTTCTAAGAGGCCTGCCATAAAGAATCTCGGCGGGAGAGAGCCGGGCCTGTCCAGCAGGTGTAACACGCAGCTGGAAGAGGGCAACGGGGAGCAACTTAAGCCATGTCAGTCCCGTGTCTGCTCTTAATTTAGCCAATTTAGTTTTGAGGGTCTGATTGTGTCTCTCAACCAACCCGGCCGCCTGCGGTCTATAAGCACAGTGTAACTGCTGGCGTATGCCCAACTGGGAGCAAAACTCCTTGTTAATTTGTCCAATAAAATGAGGCCCATTATCAGAACTTAACTGAGCTGGTATACCGTACCGGGGAATGATTTCCCTCATCAAGACTTTAACCACAGTAGCAGCTTTATTATCGATAGTCGGATACGCCTCAACCCATCTGCTGAACACATCCACAATGACCAAAACATATTTATAACATTGACACCTTTCCAACTCAATGTAATCCATTTGGAGTGTCTCAAAGGGACCACTGGGCAACGGGGTTTGCCCCATCCCACAAGGGATACCTTTTCCGGTGTTATATTGCTGACAAATCAAACACCGATTACTGATACTTTGAGCCAACCCCTGCATTTTAGGGTGCCACCAAGTGTCCAGCAACAAATCACTAGTCCCTCGAGCCCCACAATGAGTTGCAAAGTGTACACATTCAATGACCCATAAAGCCAGCACATCAGACATACAAGTCTGATGTGCAGGCGTGGTCCATAAAGAGGAAACAGAATCATATGTACAACCTAACCGTTTCCACATTTGTTTATCACTCTCAGGAGCGTCCTCCTGTAACCTTATGATGTCTTGGATGGTTGGCATTGACTTGTCAGAAGCAGACATATTTATAGCAGATCGTTTAGTCTGACTTAACATCTTAGGCACCATCACTTGCTGAATTTGCGCGGCTGTTCGCGCTGCACAATCTGCTCGTTCATTACCAACGTCAACTGGGGTTGTACCATTCGTGTGGGCAGCGCATTTAATAACGGAAATCTGCGCGGGCATAAGGAGGGCCTGCAGTAGGTCATTAACTAAACCCCAGTGGGATATTTGACCACACATAATCATGTCAGGTTGTTCTGACGAAATGTCACTCAAATCGCCCCTTATTGTGGTAGTTTCCTGAATCAAGGCTAAACAGTCGTGGCCAGGTGCGTCTTCATGGACAGGGGGACCACTAAGAAAACAGGCTGGATTGATAGTGGTACAGTATTTAAATGTCAGACGTGGATTGTTCAAAAGGTATATCTCATACCTATTCTGACAAGCTGCGGTATGATGCTGAGTCTGCAGTTGCCTCAGTAGTGCGATGACCGAGTGGGAGCTATACACCGTAATATCCTGTTGGAGGGTGAGAGCATGTAACGGCTATGCGATGGCATTGATTGAACGTAAATCCTGTACTAATCGGTACTGGTCTGGTTTGGCTGGTTTAGGCACAGCAAGTATGGGGGTGTTACATTCTGATTGGCAAGGGACCAAAATACCCTGTTTCAACAGCTCTTGAATTAATTTATCTATTGATGGAGCAGCTTGAGATTTCAGGGGGTATTGTCGAATGGAAGGTAGCTTTACATGATCCTTAATCATCACCTTAATAGGTGTAACATTTGTCTTTCCCACTTGTGATGGGTATTCCGCCCAGACCTGTGGATTGACATATTCCAACACATCATGTCCCCTGTGATGCTGCAGTCGAGTGTTAATCGTTTCAGGAACCTCAAAATATTTTATGGTAGTGCCGTCCGGCATGACTTGAAGTGCGTAGTCTGTTGGATCCGAATGATCCACTGCCCTCCTGACCATTCGCCCCATATCCCTGGTATGGTACTGGTCATGGACCTGACGTGTAATATGAGGGCTTACCGAAGCTGACTGTGGCCATAAATGTGGTGATATTGTAACAAAATCGTCTGTACCTTCTTTTCCCGTGACTGTGGCTGTAACCTTGACTGGCCATTCGGTCTCAAGTAATGGCCGGTATTTGTCCTCCAACTCCCTATTTCGTCCAGTTCTGTCATAGGCCAGGGTAACGTGATGCAGTGACTGTTCAACGTCTAACGTCCACCACTGGGGGGTGACAGAAATATAGCACTGTTGTCTCATCCTCCATGATGTAACCGTTACCCCCTCATCTCCGCATTCTAGCTGTAGCTGGAAGATACACAGTAAATCTCGGGCCAACAAGTTACAGTCCAATCCAGTAGTCACTACAACCTGATGCTCTGCAGACTTATTCTCGTAAGTGACTGTCACAGGTTCAGAAATAGGATACTCACACACCTGTCCTTGGAACCCTGACAATTGCTGCGTGTGGTCGGATAATGGTAATTTAAGTGCTGATTGCACAGAAGACATGGCTGCCCCGCCCTCTTCTTCCAGTAGACCAATGGCCCCTCAGAGGGGGCTGCGGTTGTAGAGCTATTGATTCGTTCGGTGGGCCATAAAAAGGGGGTGAGGGTCCCTGTGGGTGGGTTTGGTATCCTCTTCTTCGCTGATCCACCCACCCAAAGTCACTATATTGGGGCTCCTGCTGGTAAACTACCATTTCTGCCGCTTGTTGGGGTCGCAGATCATCCTTTTTCATTACATACTCAGTCTTAACCTTTGTAACTGAGCCTCCTTCTTGGCCTACACCCTCCTTCCAATAAAATCTGACTGCCCTTGCCATCTGGGAAGGGTCGTTCTCTGTCCAATTCATGTTATTACATTTCACAGCAGTAACCACAGAAGGTGGTAGGCAATGCATTAACATAGCACAATATTGAGGGGAATTCTGACCATTTTGATACAGCAAATCGCCTGACTGCCCCCAGTAGATTTCATTAAAAAGCTCCAGAAATTCTCTGGCTCTTCAGTCTTCTTAGGTTTTAGGTCTAAGATAACAGAAAGATTTATGGGCCTTTGAAATGTGCTATTCAACGCATTCAAGATCTGTGTCTTTCTATCGTCGTCTAACGCATAGGCCTGCTGAAGTGCGGCATGACTAGCATAATTCAGGTGGTTAAGATAATTGCGGTACTCTGCTGGGGTTAAAATCTGCTGGACTAGGGACCAGAGGTCCCTTAAATCAGCTTGATAAATTGAGATGGTAGTTCTCAAGGAATCCATGAAGGCAGCAGGAGATTTTTTCTATCTGGGATTGTAGACATAATAGCCATCATCTCACTGGGTGTCCATGGGAAGTAAACGTCTATCGTGGGGTTCGCTCCCACAGTCACTGCGTCGGGGTTTCGCATCTTCCTAATCGGTAACTGTCTCCGAATGTCACCAGGGGGCACTCTAGCTATTTCCCCTGGTTGTTCCAAGACTTCAACGTCTCTCCCTGTCACTAGGGGGAGTTCTTTCTCTTCAAAAGAAGTTGTTTCAGCTTCCTTTGTTCCCGAATCTTGTGGTTTCTGCTTAGTTTGGAGAGACTTAGGTGATATGCTTACTTTTCCAAATTATTGAATTTTTCTTTTTCTGTCAATTCAAGGCCAGCCATTGAACTCTCTTGTTTGACCCGCCTCTTTCCTCTACTTGCGCTTTTTTTTAAAACTTAAAAATGTTTGAAAATTCAAATTGAATTACTGCAACTTGCAAGCTTAGCTCTGATCTCAACTCAGAACTAAATTTACAATTTGCTTAACACAAACTTGTATAACATTTACAACTTAATTATTTCTTTATCTTAACAATTTTTCTTTTAACAAGTTTTTTTTTCTTTTACATACACATAAGTATTAGCAAAATCAACTATCATCTCCAGATTTACACTTTTTAAAATGGTGTCCATGATCTTCTTTAAGTTTCTATGAATCGCCAGATAAAATTAGATAAACCTTATTTCAAGTAAGTAAAACTTAAGATTCTGGCAATTTCAATCAATTGCTTTCGAAAATAATAACTTTTATCAAAGAGGTGGAGAAACCCACTGGTTTCCTTTAATTAATTCAAAACGTAACTTTGCTGGTGTTCACTGACTCAAAGGAAAGGTATCCGATTACACTACAGACTGGTGCTGTTATCTCAAGGCCTGAGTGAGAAGCACTGTCTGTCTTTAACTTTGCCTGCTGCTGTTAACCCTTTGAGAGACTTCTGCTTCAGCCAATATGCAGCATTTTCCACAATCTCAACTAGTCCTCGGAACTGCGTTTTTCGCCAATACAGTCCAAGGAGACAATTTTAGCTTAATCAACTATATATTTAAAACACTCACACATAGAGTTGAACCATCTTCAGATTTAAAAACAGTTATACTGGACTGAACCTTCAGTACTGAAGTCCCATCAGCCCCTGAACCCATATAATAGACTGAACCTTCATTACTGAAGTCCCATCAGCCCCTGAACCCATATAATAGACTGAACCTTCATTACTGAAGTCCCATCAGCCTCTGAACCCTTATACTTGGAATTGAATCATCATTTGAGATGTCACATCAACCCAAAACCCTAACCCAAGCCGAAACAACAATATGAAATCCCATCAATTAAATTGCTAATCCCCAGACTGACCTGTGATTTCGTCGAGGCGGTCTTTCTGTGCCAACCACGAGTGACCAGACTAATCAGACGATAAGAAGAGGGGAACAATCAATGCGCGGTCATTTTCCAGTTCTACATTGAGGGCCCTCGTTCCCCATCCTCCTGTTCATAATCAGTCTAATTCTGATTTCGCAGTTGGACCAGGATCACCCTGAGAAATCCCGGGTTTCGGCACCAAATGTTGATTCCCAAATTTCTTTCTCCGTCAGTCTTGCCTCAATAAAAGTCGAGATGGATTTGCAAGTAAAAAGAAGTTATTTTATTCAGCTTGCAAGCTACCTAGTCCACAGTGATACAGATAACATGTTGCTTTCTGCAGCCCCGGGAACAAAGTGAAGGTCCCAGACAAAGAGATCAGTACTCATACATTCAAATGGCATCAAGTTTCACATACTCGACACCCATAGGTCATCCTATGTCCCTCCTGACTTGTTTGATCTATTCTGATTGGCTCACTTCCAATCCCTTTCTCCGGCCCCTATCAATGCAGCATCACTCTCATAGACACACCTCTTCCTGCTTTTTCCATGCGGTCTAAAATCCTTTGTCTCTACTTGCCAGAATCAAAGTGGCTTATTTCTACATTACATTAACTAATATCTCTAAAGTAACTATTTTATATCACATTCGTCACCTTGACTTAAAGTGCGACTAGAATTGCCTCCAAATCTTTAGTGTGGCTACCACCACTGTACACTCGGAATATTCCTTGAATACTTCCCTGGGGCAAACGGTAGCGGCGCCGTTGCCAGCGACTGCAACTCCGACCCCTTACAGGAACCCGCCTCCATCCGCACCATAAGGCCTCCATCTCCTGACGACAGCCACCTTCTCCGCATTGCCACCCAATAATAGTACGGCAAGTTTGGTTGGGCCAACCCCCCCAACTGACACTCCCTTTGGAGTACCGCTTTCTTTACCCTAACCACCTTCCCTGCCCACACAAACGACAAAACCAGCCTATCCACCCCCTTGAAAATGACTTCAGTAAAAAGACCGGCAGACACTGAAATGGAAACAAAAACTGCGGCAGAATGTTTATCTTCACTGCCTGCACCTGACCTGCCAACAACAAGGGGAAACTATTCCATCACAACAAGTCCTCCTTCACCCTCCCAAGCAAGTTTGTGAAATTGAGCTTTCGAAGCTGTGCCTAATCCCACGTAACCTTCACACCCAGATACCTAAAATGAGTTGTCGCCATCCAGAATGGCAACCCCAGCCACTATCACCCCTGGAGATGACCACACAATACTTGCTTTTCCCTAAATTCAATTTCTACCATGAAAACGCCTGAATCTCCTTTGCAATCCCATTATATCCATTACCAAAGAGCGCGGGTCCAAGATGTACAATAGCAGATTGTCCGCATACAGAGACACCCTATGCTCCACCAACCCCCTCACTATCCCCTTCCATAAATCTGAACCCCTCAGCGCAATCGCCAAGGGCTCTATCACCAGTACAAACAGAAAGGGGGACATGGGGCATCCCTGCCTCGTTCCCTGAAATAGTGGAAAATACCCCGAATTCATATCATTTGTTCATATCGTACACATGCTGTTGGATCCTTGTACAGCAATTCCACCGTGCCACAGACTTCCAAATTTTTCCAACACTGTAAACAGAAAGCTCCACTCCACCCTGTCAAATGCCTTCTCCACATCTAATGCCACCACCACCTTCAACTCCTTTCATTCTGCCAGAGAAAGCACCACATTCAATGACAGCTGCCTGCCCTTAACAAATCCTCCCCCACCACCTTCGGAAGGCACTCCTCCAATCTCAATGCCAACACTTATGCTAATATCTTCGCATCCACATTCAGTAGAGAAATGTACATCCCTCACTCTACCAGATCCTTCTCCTTTTTAATTACTAGTGAGGCGGATGACTGGCTCACCATCTCTGGCAATACTCCCCTACCCTTTGCATTCTCAAGCATTTCTACCATCAGCGGTGTCAAGGTATCCTTAGCTTTTTTATAAAATTCCACCGGAAACCCATCCAGCCCTGGTGCCTTACCCGATTGCATCTTCCCTATCGCTGCCTGCACATCTCCCACCCCCATTGGTTCCTCCAGTCCCACCCTTTCCTCCTCCCCACCTCCGGAAACTCCAGTTGCTCCAGGAACTCATTCATCTCCAATGTATCCTCCGGAGGCTCCGACTTATACAATCCCTATAAAAGTCTTCAAACATCTTATTCACCTGCTCCAGTGCTACTCGCAGGCCGCTCCTCTATCAACCACTGCTGCTCCTACAGTGCCTCCCTATCCACCTTTGCCTTGAATGAAATGACCTTGCCCCTCACTACCACCTTCTACGCCTGCCAGAGACTGATGATGAAACCTCCCCATTCCCGTTAAAGCCCACATACTCCTCAATCACCTTCTCCATTTTAGTACAAAACTTTGGGTCTGCCATTAAACCCACATCTAGCCTCCAAGCCGGCCTCTGGGCTGGTCCCTTCTCCAAAACCAGTTCCACCCAGTATGGAGCATGGTCCGATATCACGATCACCGAATACTCTGCCTTCTTCACCCCAGATAGCAGCGCCTTCGCCACCACAAAAAAGTCAATCATTGAAACAACATAGAAAATAGAAGCAGGAGGAGGCCATTCAGCCCTTCAAGCCTGCTCCACCATTCATTATGATCATGGCTGATCATCATGTTCAATACCCATGGTCCGATATCTTGATCGGCGAGTACTTTGCCTTCCTCACCCAGCAAGCAGCGCCTTCCCCACCACAAAAAAGTTGATCCTCGATTATACCTAATGCACCATGAAAAAAACGAGTATTTCCTATCTCATGGATGTAAAACCTTCAATGGGTTCAGCCCTCCCAGCTCCTTCATAAACCCTACCAGCACCTTTGCTCCACCCCGGGATCTATCAACAATGTATTCCAGTCCCCCCCCACCCACCCCCAAGATCAACTGGTGATTATCCAAATCCAGAATGGTAGCCACCATTTTCTTCACAAACCCACCGTTGTTCTGGTTCAGAGCATATGGGCTACCCATACCATCAGCCTCCCTTCCAACACACCCGTTACTATCACATACCTGCCTCCCCTCGTCCTCCACTACCTTCTCCATCTGGTGTGGAGATGCCGGCATTGGACTGGGGTGAGCACAACAACACGTCTTACAATCACCCGATGAAGGAACTGTGCTCCGAAAGCTGGTGATTCCAAACAATCCTATTGGACTTTAATCTGTGGTCGTTCCTCTTAGTAACAAGTATACCACTTTGGATACTGTTGGGGGGGGGGGGGGGGGGGACTTACCAGGGGTAAGCCATGGGGTACAGATCTCTGGCACAGAGTCTGTCCCTGTTGCTCAGAAGGGCAGGGGGGAGAGTAGCAGAGCATTATTCATTGGAGACTCTGTAGTTAGGGGGATAGATAGGAGATTCTGTGGGAACGAGAGAGACTCGCGGTTGGTGTGTTGCCTCCCAGGTGCCAGGGTCCGTGATGTCTCGGATCGTGTTTTCGGGATCCTTAAGGGGGAGGGGGAGCAGCCCCAAGTCGTGGTCCACATAGGTACCAACGACATAAGTAGGAAAAGGGATAGGGATGTAAGGCAAGAATTCAGGGAGCTAGGGTGGAAACTTAGATCTAGGACAAACAGAGTTATTATCTCTGAGTTGTTACCCGTGCCACATGCTAGCGAGACGAGGAACAGGGAGAGAGAGGAGTTGAACACGTGGCTACAGGGATGGTACAGGAGGGAGGGTTTCAGATTTCTGGATAATTGGGGCTCATTCTGGGGTCGGTGGGACCTCAACAAATGGGATGGTCTACACCTGGACCAGAGGATATGTACCAATATCCTGGGGATGAAATTTGCTAATGCTCTTCGGGAGGGTTTAAACTAGTTCAGCAGGGGCTTGGGAACCTGAATTGTAGCTCCAGTATACACGAGGTTGAGAGTAGTGAGGTCATGAGTAAGGTTTCAAAGTTGCAGGAGTGTACGGCAGGCAGGAAGGTGGTTTAAAGTGTGTCTTCTTCAATGCCAGGAGCATCCAGAATAAGGTGGGTGAACTTGCGGCATGGGTTGGTACATGGGACTTTGATGTTGTGGCCATTTCGGAGACATGGATAGAGCAGGGACAGGAATGGCTGTTGCAGGTGCCGGGGTTTAGATATTTCAGTAAGCTCAGGGAAGGTGGTAAAAGAGGGGGACGGGTGGCATTGTTAGTCAAGGACAGTATTACGGTGGCAGAAAGGACGTTTGATGAGGACTCGTCTACTGAGGTAGTATGGGCTGAGGTTAAAAACAGGAAAGGAGAGGTCATCCTGTTAGGGGTTTTCTATAGGCCTCCGAAAAGTTCCAGAGATGTAGAGAAAAAGATTGCAAAGATGATTCTGGATAGGAGCGAAAGCAACAGGGTAGTTGTTATGGGGGACTTTAACTTTCCAAATATTGACTGGAAACGCTATAGTTCGAGTACTTTAGATGGGTCCGTTTTTGTCCAATGTGTGCAGGAGGGTTTCCTGACACAGTATGTAGATAGGCCAACGAGAGGCGAGCCAATTTTGGATTTGGTACTGGGTAATGAACCAGGACAGGTGTTAGATTTGGAGGTAGGTGAGCACTTTGGTGATAGTGAGCACAATTCGATTACGTTTACTTTAGTGATGGAAAGGGATAGGTATATAGCGCAGGACAAGAGTTATATCTGGGGAAAAGGCAATTATGATGCGATGAGGCAAGACTTAGGATACATCGGATGGAGAGGAAAACTGCAGGGGATGGGCACAATGGAAATGTGGAGCTTGTTCAAGGGACAGCTACTGCGTGTCCTTGATAAGTATGTACCTGTCAGGCAGGGAGGAAGTGTTCGAGCAAGGGAACCGTGGTTTACTAAAGCAGTCGAAATACTTGTCAAGAGGAAGAAGGAGGCTTATGTAAAGATGAGACATGAAGGTTCAGTTAGGGCGCTCGAGAGTTACAAGTTGGCTAGGAAGGACCTAAAGAGAGAGCTAAGAAGAGCCAGGAGGGGTTATGAGAAGTCTTTAGCAGGTAGGATCAAGGATAACCCTAAAGCTTTCTATAGATATGTCAGGAATGAAAGAATGACTTGGGTAAGAGTAGGGCCAGTCAAGGACAGTAGCGGTAAGTTGTGTGTGGAGTCCGTGGAGATAGGAGAGGTGCTAAATGAATATTTTTCGTCAGTATTCACACAGGAAAAATATAATGTTGTCGAGGAGAATACTGAGATTCAGGCTACTAGACTAGAAGGGCTTGAGGTTCATAAGGAGGAGGTGTTAGCAAATCTGGAAAGTGTGAAAATAGATAATTCCCCTGGGCCGGATGGGATTTATCCTAGGATTCTCTGGGAAGCTAGGGAGGAGATTTCTGAGCCTTTAGCTTTGATCTTTAAGTCATCTTTGTCTACAGGAATAGTGCCAGAAGACTGGAGGATAGCAAATGTTATCCCCTTGTTCAAGAAGGGAAGTAGAGACAACCCCGGTAACTATAGACCAGTGAGCCTTACTTCTGTTGTGGGCAAAATCTTGGAAAGGTTTATAAGAGATAGGATGTATAATCATCTGGAAAGGAATAATTTGATTAGAGATAGTCAACACGGTTTTGTGAAGGGTAGGTCGTGCCTCACAAACCTTATTGAGTTATTTGAGAAGGTGACCAAACAGGTGGATGAGGGTAAAGCAGTTGATGTGGTGTATATGGATTTCAGTAAAGCGTTTGATAAGGTTCCCCACGGTAGGCTACTGCAGAAAATACGGAGGCATGGGATTCAGGGTGATTTAGCAGTTTGGATCAGAAATTGGCTATCTGGAAGAAGACAAAGGGTGGTGGTTGATGGGAAATGTTCAGACTGGAGTCCAGTTACTAGTGGTGTACCACAAGGATCTGTTTTCGGGCCACTGCTGTTTGTCATTTTTATAAATGACCTGGAGGAGGGCGTAGAAGGATGGGTGAGTAAATTTGCAGATGACACAAGTCGGTGGAGTTGTGGACAGTGCGGAAGGATGTTACAAGTTACAGAGGGACATAGATAAGCTGCAGCGCTGAGCTGAGAGGTGGCAAATGGAGTTTAATGCAGAAAAGTGTGAGGTGATTCATTTTGGAAGGAATAACAGGAAGACAGAGTACTGGGCTAATGGTAAGATTCTTGGCAGTGTGGATGAGCAGAGAGATCTCGGTGTCCATGTACATAGATCCCTGAAAGTTGCCACCCAGGTTGAGAGGGTTGTTAAGAAGGCGTATGGTGTGTTAACTTTTATTGGTAGAGGGATTGAGTTTAGGAGCCATGAGGTCATGTTGCAGCTGTACAAAACTCTGGTGCGGCCGCATTTGGAGTATCGCGTGCAATTCTGGTCACCGCATTATAGGAAGGATGTGGAAGCATTGGAAAGGGTGCAGAGGAGATTTACCAGAATGTTGCCTGGTATGGAGGGAAGATCTTGTGAGGAAAGGCTGAGGGACTTGAGGCTGTTTTTGTTAGAGAGAAGAAGGTTAAGAGGTGACTTAATTGAGGCATACAAGATGATCAGAGGATTGGATAGGGTGGACAGTGAGAGCCTTTTTCCTCGTATGGTGATGTCTAGCACGAGGGGACATAGCTTTAAATTGAGGGGAGATATATATAGGACAGATGTCAGAGGTAGGTTCTTAACTCAGAGAGTAACAAGTGCGTGGAATGCCCTGCCTGCAACAGTAGTGGACTCGCCGACATTAAGGGCATTCAAATGGTCATTGGATAGACATATGGATGATAAGGGAATAGTGTAGATGGGCTTTAGAGTGGTTTCACAGGTCGGCGCAACATCGAGGGCCGAAGGGCCTGTACTGCGCTGTAATGTTCTATGTTCATACTGTTCTCCATCTGGAGCCTCACTCCAGTATCGCCAGCCACCAGGGTTCTGCTGTCAAAGCCCGAATGAAACATCTGGCTCACCCAGCCCTTCCTCAGCCTCGTCTAGTCCTTCGCCATCAGATGGGTCTTCTGTAACAGTACCAGGTCCGCTTTCAGGCTCTTCCAATGCAAGAAAACCCGTCGTCTCTTCACCGGTCCCCCCAACTCTTGCACATTCTACGTCACCTTTCTGACAGGGAGTCCCTCACCCCCTTGCCCTTCCTATCCATCATGATCGGCCCCCCAGGCCCGGCCTAGCTGGCGAGACCCAGCTCTAGCCCTCCCCTTTCCCAGAACCCCCCCCAAACCACTTCCTCTTGAAAACATCTCACCCATACCGTCTGCATGCTCCCACCATTTACACCTTCCAGGCCCATTGAAACCTGCCCATACAGGTTTCAATGACTGCGGCCCCTCCCCCACTCGCACCCGTTCGCCAGCCAACATTGCGCTGGCTAGTGTGGCGGCCCCTGCCAGAGCCCTCTCCCCCACATCGAAAAAACACAAAACCGTCCCCTTACCCAACCCCTCCAAACTCCCAACACCCTGCAACGTGACAAGCCGGCAAACCCAAACAACAACACATCCTGGCTATCATCCCCAAATTCCCCAGCCCAAACACCTCTTAACAAAAACAATTAAAGATAAACAGCCATAAAGGGACAGGACAACATAAAGGAAAAAACAGAACAAAAAACGTCAAAGTCCAAACTCAGTCCAGTGCCAGGCCCTCTGCCTTCACAAACGCCTCCACCTCTGCCGGCGTCTCGAAGTCGTAGTTCCTGCTGTTATGTGTGACCTTCAGCTTCACCGAGTAGACCACACCAAACTGCAGGTTGCGTGAATACAATACTGCCTTAGCCCGAATGAAGCCCGTCTCCTCACCAGCTGGCGTAAGGTCCTGGTATATACGTATACTGTTACCGTCCCACTTCACCTCCCACTTCAGCTTCACCCACCTCCCCGCCTTCTCCTTTACCTGATAATTGTAAATGCAGGCAATTACAGCTCTTCCAGTTCAATTGTTTTTGGTTTCGGCTGGAGTGATCGGTGGATTTTCGCAGGCTGAAAGCTTCAGATATCTGCAGGTGCGGGACTTTGCGAGGAAGGTTTTCCACAAGACCATAAGACATATCAGCAGAATCAGGTCACTCGGCCCATCGAGTCTGCTCCGCCATTCAATCATGGCTGATATTTTTCTCATCCCCATTCTCCTGCCTCCTCCTCACAACACCTGATCCCTTTATTAATCAAGAACCTACCTATCTCTGTCTTAAAGACACTCAGTGATTTGGCCTCCACAGCCTCCTGTGGCAAAGAGTTCCACAGATTCACCACCCTCTGGCTGAAGAAATTCCTCCTCATCTCCGTTTTAAGGGATCGTCCCTTTAGTCTGAGATTGTGTCCTCTGGTTCTAGTTTCTCCTACAAGTGGAAACATTCTCTCCACCTCCACTCTATGCAGGCCTGTAAGTTTCAATAAGATCCCCCCTCATCCTTCTAAACTCCAACGAGTACAGATCCAGAGTCCTCAACCGCTCCTCATACAACAAGTTTCCCATTGTTTCAGGTAGCGCCGCCACCCACACATTTGGAAAAGGGTTTGACGCTTGTGGGGCTGAAAGAGGAGAGTACCTTGGCAATATACGGGAGGATAAAGGTGGAGGATACTGCATCCCTGGTGGGGATTAAGGCCAAGCCGGAGGAGGAGTTGGGGGTGGTATTAGAAGAGGGGCCTTGCATAGGGTGACTGTTGTGTGTGAGACTGGGGTTGATAGAGTTGAAGGTGGCGCATTTAACTAGGACTAGGTTGAGTTGGCTGGTTGAGGGGGTGGAAGATAATTGTGAACACTGCTGGAGGGGCCCGACAAACCATGTGCATATGTTTGTGGCGTGTACTGAGCTGGTGAGCTTTTGAGTCTCCTTCTCTAGCATCATTTCGAAGATTTTACAGATGGATTTGGAGTCCAGTCTCCTAGTGGCCATATTTGGGGTGTCGGAGTTGATCTGTCGGAGTTGCAGACGGATCCGAGGGTGGCCTCATTTAAAAACATTTTTTTTTTTGAAATTCTCCTCATTTTCCACATTTCCATCAAATACACAACGAAAGAAAACCAACAATAACAAATACAATATCAGTGCCCCAACCAGCATCTCCTTCAAACCCAAACATCACCCATATATATTCCAAATACAACTAAACAAAAAAGACCAAAAGAGAATCAACGGCCAACCCATACAAAGTAAACAATGTACTCAACACCGCCCCCCCCCCCCCCAATAGCCCCCTCCCGCTTATTGTTTGATGGCATCCACTTCTTGAAAGTGCAAGATAAACAATTCTAGAACCCTTCCATCCTCTCCCTCAGCTCAAACTTCACCTTCTTGAACATCAAAAATTCCAGCAGGTCCTCCCGCCAAGCCGAGGCGCAGGGCGGAGAAGCAGACCTCCACCCCAGCAGGACCAACCTCCGGGCAATAAGCGAGGTGCAGGCTAAAACATCTGCCCCCGTACCCGCCTGCAGCCCGGGCCGGTCCGACATTCCAAAAATGGCTCCTAGTGGCCCTGGCTCCAAACTCACATGTACCACCCCCGAGATGACCTTAAAAACCTCCCTTTCTGGTGGCGGTCATGAAGGAGTAGGTCGCACATTTGGTGGCTCCCGCTCGGGTCGGACCTTTGGACCTTTTCCACGATTTTTTTCTCAGAATTTACTTGGAAAATTGATGGTGGGCGTAATTGTGAGGAGGAATCCTACATCAGCGCAAGGAGAGGCGGACCAGGAGTGCTCGCAAAGGAAGGAATAGGCAAACAGAGAAGGCCTGGGTTGAAGCTGCAGCGGAAGAAAGCAGGGCGGAGGACCGGAGCCCTGGCTCGACGACCCAGCGGTCGACGGAGCAGTTGATGCAGTTCATACGAGAGGGTTTTGCCAAGCAGAAATAGGAATGCTTGGACCCGATTAAGGAGTCGGTTGTGCGACTGGAACTCAGACTGGATGCTCAAGATCGGGCGATCCGGAAAGTGGAGAAGGCACTGACTGAGCAGGAGGAACACCAAACAGCAATGGAGGTGGAGGTGGGGATGCTGAGAGACCAACAGAAAAGGCTCCAGTAGAAGGTGGAGGATCTAGAGAATAGGTCCCGTCGGTAGAACTTGAGAATCGTTGGTGTCCCGGAGGGGTCCGAAGGAGCGGACACAGGGGCATATATAGTGGGCATGTTCGAGAAGCTAAGGGGGAAGAGGACGTTCACCCGGCCCTTGGAGGTGGACAGGGCTCACAGAGTGCTAGCGAGGAAGCCGCATGTAGAGGACCCCCCTAGGGCGATGGTGGTGAGATTCCACAGGTACCTGGGCAAGGAGTGTATTTTACGGTGGGCCAGGCAGACACGGAGCTGTAAGTGGGAGAACAGCATCCTGCATATATACCAAGATCTGAGCGCAGACGTAGCCAGGAGAAGAGCAGGGTTCAACCAAATAAAGTCGACCCTTTTCAAGAAGAAGGTGAAGTTTGAATCCGGCCCGTCTTTGGGTCACTTATGAGGAGCAACATTTCTACTTTGAGTCGCCCGAGGAAGCGATGGACTTCGCCAGAAGGAAACGGCTGGCAGTGGACTGAGGTGTTTGAACTTTGCTGCAGCATTCATGTTAAAAACGTTTTTGTTTTTGGACTATATCTGTAATCCCGTCTGTATTGATCCTGGGGCTGCCGCATATTTGCGTGAGTTAAAGTTTGCATTTGTACTGATGAGGGATGGAGGTGTGAATTTCCGAGGTGGGGTTTTTGCTTTTCTTTGTTTCTTTCGGTCATCTGAGCTGGGATTGTTTTCTTTTGCATATGTGTGGCCGAGTGGGGGAGGGGGGAACAATAGGTGGGAAAATGTCTGGCGCCATGGGCGGGGGCTACCAAGCTAGCTAGGCAGGCTGGCTCACAGAAGCACCGTGGGGGGGGGGGGGGGTGAGCAGATGTTATGCTTGTTGAAGGGGGCGGTTTGCATAGTGCTGTTATTGGCGGGGGAGGGGGGAACTGTTCTGCTGATGGGGGAGGGACTTTTGCTGGAGGACAAAAGCGTGGTGAGAGACAGAGGCTGCCTGGGGGCGGGCCTACGGATGCACGGGGCGCGAGCTGGAGACAGGCCTAAGAAAGGTTATGACTGATTGGCGGAGCGGGGGTTGGCAAGAAGTCCCCCAACTAGGCTGATCACATGGAATGTAAGAGGGCTAAATGGGCCGGTTAAGAGGGCACACGTGTTCGTGTATTTGAGGGGATTGAAGGCGGACGTGGACGTGGCAATGTTACAGGAGACGCACCTTAGGGTAACCGATCAGATTAGATTAAGGAAGGGATGGGTTGGCCAGGTATTTCACTCGGGGCTGGACTCTAAGACTAGAGGGGTCGCGATCCTGATTAATAAGCGAGTGTAATTCGAGGTGGGAAGAATAGTTGCGGATGTGGGAGGCCGTTACATCATGGTTAGTGGGAAGCTGGAAGGGCTGCCAGTGGTACTCATGAATGTGCACGCGCCAAATTGGGATGATGTGGAGTTCATAAGGAGGATGTTGGGGAAGATCCTGGACCTGGATTCGCATAAGTTGGTCATGGGGGCTTCAACACAGTCATTGACCCAAGGCTAGACCGGTCAAGCACAAGGTCAGGCAGGGTGCCAGCAATGGCAAAGGAGCTAAAGGGGTTTATGGAGCAGATGGGGGGGGGGACCCATGGAGGTTTGGGCGACCGAGAGTGAAGGAGTTCTCCTTTTACTCACACGTGCATAAACTGTGCACCCGGATTGAGGTTTTCATCTTGAACAGGGCTTTACTGACGGGGGTAGTGGACACTGAGTATTCAGCGATCACGGTCTCGGATTATGCCCCGCACTGGGGGGACCTACAGGTGAGCAAGGAGGGTGGCCAACGGCCGCATTGGAGATTGGATGTCGGACTGTTAGCGGATGAGGAGGTGTGCGGGCGGGTGAGGAAATGTATCCAGAACTATCAGGAAGTTACTGATATGGGGGAAGTCTCGGCAGCAATGGTCTGGGAGGCGCTGAAGGCGGTGGTCAGAGGGGAGCTGATCTCGATACGGGCCCACAGGGAGAAGGTAGAGAGAGCAGAGACGGACCAACTGATAAGGGAAATACTTCAGGTCGACAGGAGATATGCGGAGACCCCAGAGGCAGGGCTTTTAAGGGAACAACGGAGGCAACAGGTGGAGTTCGGCCTGTTAACCAGAGGGAAGGTGGTGGAGCAGCTGAGGAAGGCGAGGGGGGCGATATATGAATATGGAGAGAAGGCCAGCAGAATGCTTGCGCAGCAGCTCAGAAAGAGGGAGGCAGCCAGGGAGATTGGGAAAGTAAGGGACAGGGATGGGAACCTCGTCGGAGATTCAGCGGGGGTTAATAGGGCATTTAAGGAGTTTTATAGCAGGCTATATGAGTCGGAACCCCCAGCTGGGTTGGAGGGGATGAGGCAATTCTTAGGAGGGCTGAGGTTCCTGAAGGTGGACGAAGGGTTGGTAGAAGGGCTGGGGACGCCGATCGGAATGGAAGAAATAGCAGAAGGGCTGAAGGCCATGCAGTCGGGTAAAGCCCCGGGGCCGGACGGGTTCCCAGTGGAGCTTTATAAAAAGTCCTCTGGGATACTGGGGTCAATGCTGATGAGGACATTTAATGAGGCAAGGGAGAGAGGGGGGCTTCCCTCGACGATGTCACAGGTCACTATCTCACTGATCCTGAAGCGGGACAAGACCCGGAGCTATGCGGGTCCTACAGAACGATCTCCTTATTAAATGTGGACGCCAAACTGTTGGCCAAAATCTTGTCCTCTGGAATCGAAGACTGTTCCGGACATGATTGGGGAGGACCAGACGGGATTCGTTAAGGGCAGGCAGTTGGCGGCCAACATTAGAAGGTTGCTGGATGTGATCATGATGCCCCCAGAGGGTAGGGACGTAGAGGTAGTGGTCGCAATGGACACAGAGAAGACATTTGATCGGATGGAATGGACCTATCTATGGGAGGTGCTGGGGCAGTTTGGATTTGTACGGGGCTTCATCGACTGGGTTAGGTTGCTGTATCAGGCGCCCGTGGTGAGTGTACGGATGAACAGGTTGACATTGGGCTATTTTAGACTGCACAGGGAGACGAGGCAGCGATGCCCCCTTTCCCCACTGCTGTTTGCGCTGGCCATAGAGCCACTGGCAATTGCATTGAGAGCCTCAAGGGGCTGGAAGGAGCTGGAAAGGGAGGGGTGGAACACAGAGTCTCGCTATACGCAGATGACCTGCTCCGATATGTTTCGGACCCACTAGAAGGGATGGAATAAATTATGAGGATTCTGGGGGAATTTGGCTGGTTTTCGGGTTATAAATTGAACATGGGACTTCCGGGTGCGGCGATGACCAGCTAAGTCGCACGTTTCGGCAGCTTCCGGTGGAACGGACTTTTGGGCTCTTAATAAGAGCCCCAACGGCAATTTTAACGGCTAAAAGCACTGTGCGGTAAACCAGAAGGGAATCCCCCCTGGATACGGATGGAAAAAGGAGAGGAAAGTGGCCGGATTGCGGTGGATCCTCTAGAGCAGCGGCAAGGAAGGCAAGCAAAAACCAAGATGGCGTCGAAAGGTGGCAGTTTAATATGGGGCCCTGAACAACACGAGTTTTTGAAACGCTGCATGGAAGAGCTTAAAAAGGAGATGAAGAAGGAGCTGTTGGCCCCGATATTACAGGCGATTGAAGGGCTAAAAGATGAGCAAAAGACCCAGGAGCGGGAGCTTCGGGTCATGAAGGCAAAGGCTGCCGAGAACGAGGACGATATACAGGGCCTGGTGGTGAAGACGGAGATGCACGAGGCACACCATAAACGACGTGTGGAAAGGCTGGAGGTGCTGGAGAATAATGCGAGGAGGAAGAATTTAAGGATTCTTGGTCTTCCTGAAGGTGCAGAAGGGCGGACGTCGGGGCATATGTGAGCACTCGTTAATGGGAGCGGAGGCCCCGACGGGTCCGTTGGAGGTGGAGGGAGCATACCGAGTGATGGCGCGAGGACCGAGAGCAGGAGAAATTCCCAGAGCCACAGTGGTGAGATTCCTCCGTTTTAAGGACAGAGAGATGGTCCTCAGATGGGCAAAGAAAACTCGGAGCAGTAGGTGGGAGAACGCGGTGATCCGCGTATATCAAGACTGCAGTGCGGAGGTGGCGAGAAGGAGGGCGAGCTTTAATCGGGCCAAGGCGGTGCTTCATAAAAAGAAGATTAAATTTGGAATGCTGCAGCCGGCAAGACTGTGGGTCACATATCAAGGGAAGCACCACTACTTTGAAACGGCGGATGAGGCGTGGACATTTATTGTTGAAGAGAAATTGGAATAAGCGGGTTATTAAAAAAGAACATTTGAGACAAAGTGGTGGGGCGAATATGGGGGGCGAAGAGGGGGGAAAAAGGGGGGAGAGATGATTATTATGTTGTTAATCCTGTGACCCGGTAACTTTTCTCTCTCCCACAGGTTGTGGGGGAGGGAGGAAGGGAGGTGGAGGAGCTGGGGGCGTTGGCCATTGGGGGCGGGGCCAAAAGGGAAGCGCGGGCTTTGTTCCCGCGCTATGATAATTATGGCGGGAATAGGGAAGCAGGAAGGAGGGGGCGTCGCACGGTGCGAGCCGAGGTCACGGGGGGAAGCCGAGGTCGGCCAGAGTTTGCTGACTTCTGGGAGCAACATGGGGGGTGTAACTACGCTAGTGGGGGATCTAGCGGGGGGGGGGTGAGAGGGGGATTTACTGGGTTGCTGCTGCTGGGGAGAAGGGGGAGCTGGTATGGGGTGGGGTGGGCGAGGCGGGAGGGCACCGCCAGGGGGGGATACAGCTGCGTGGGAACCGGGTGAGGAGCTGGATGGCTAATCGACAAGGGGGGGGGTAAAGAGCCCCCCAACCTGGCTGATCACGTGGAATGTGAGAGGGCTGAACGGGCCGATAAAGAAGGCACGGGTACTCGCACACCTTAAGAAACTTAAGGCAGATGTGGTTATGTTACAGGAGACGCATTTGAAACTGATAGACCAGGTTAGACTACGCAAAGGATGGGTGGGGCAGGTGTTTCATTCGGGGCTAGATGCGAAAAACAGGGGGGTGGCTATACTAGTGGGGAAGCGGGTAATGTTTGAGGCAAAGACCACAGTGGCGGATAGTGGGGGCAGATACGTGATGGTGAGTGGCAAATTACAGGGGGAGGCGGTGGTCTTAGTGAACGTATATGCCCCGAACTGGGATGATGCCAACTTTCTGAGGCGCATGTTCGGACGTATCCCGGACCTAGAGGTGGGGAAGTTGGTAATGGGTAGAGATTTTAACACGGTGCTGGAACCAGGGCTGGACAGATCGAGGTCCAGGACTGGAAGGAGGCCGGCAGCAGCCAAGGTGCTTAAAGACTTTATGGAGCAGATGGGAGGATTAGACCCATGGCGATTTAGCAGACCTAGGAGTAAGGAGTTTTCGTTTTTCTCCTATGTCCACAAAGTTTATTCGCGAATAGACTTTTTTGTTTTGGGAAGGGCGTTGATCCCGAAGGTGAGGGGGACGGAGTATACGGCTATAGCTATTTCGGATCATGCTCCACACTGGGTGGACTTGGAGATAGGGGAGGAAAAAGAACGGCGTCCACCCTGGAGAATTGACATGGGACTAATGGCGGATGAGGGGGTGTGTCTAAGGGTGAGGGGGTGTATTGAAAAGTACTTGGAACTCAATGATAATGGGGAGGTCCAGGTGGGAGTGGTCTGGGAGGCGCTGAAGGCAGTGGTTAGAGGGGAGCTGATATCAATCAGGGCACATAAAGGAAAGCAGGAGAGTAGGGAACGGGAGCGGTTGCTGCAAGAACTTCTGAGGGTGGACAGACAATATGCGGAGGCACCGGAGGAGGGACTGTACAGGGAAAGGCAAAGGCTACATGTAGAATTTAATTTGCTGACAACGGGTACTGCAGAGGCACAGTGGAGGAAGGCACAAGGCGTACAGTACGAATATGGGGAGAAGGCGAGCAGGTTGCTGGCCCACCAATTGAGGAAAAGGGGAGCAGCGAGGGAAATAGGGGGAGTGAGGGATGAGGAGGGAGAGATGGAGCGGGGAGCGGAGAGAGTGAATGGAGTGTTCAAGGCATTCTATGAAAGATTATATGAAGCTCAGCCCCCGGATGGGAAGGAGAGAATTATGTGTTTTCTGGACCAGCTGGAATTTCCTAAGGTGGAGGAGCAGGAGAGGGTGGGACTGGGAGCACAGATCGAAATGGAGGAAGTAGTGAAAGGAAATAGGAGCATGCAGGCGGGGAAGGCCCCGGGACCGGATGGATTCCCAGTTGAATTTTACAGGAAATATGTGGGCTTGCTCGCCCCGCTACTGATGAGAACCTTTAATGAGGCGAGGGAAAGGGGACAGCTGCCCCCGACTATGTCAGAGGCAACGATATCGCTTCTCCTAAAGAAGGAAAAAGACCCGCTGCAATGCGGGTCCTATATGCCTATTTCCCTCCTGAACGTAGACGCTAAGATTCTGGCCAAGGTAATGGCAATGAGGATAAAGGATTGTGTCCCAGGAGTGGTCCATGACGACCAAACTAGGTTTGTGAAGGGGAGACAGCTGAATACGAATATACGGAGGCTGCTCGGGGTAATGATGATGCCCCCACCAGAGGGGGAAGCGGAGATAGTGGTGGCGATGGATGCCGAGAAAGCATTTGATAGAGTGGAGTGGGATTATTTGTGGGAGGTGTTGAGGAGATTTGGCTTTGGAGATGAGTATATTAGATGGGTACAGCTGCTGTATAGGGACCCGATGGCGAGCGTGGTCACGAATGGACGGGGGTCTGCGTATTTTCGGCTCCATAGAGGGACGAGGCAGGGATGTCCTCTGTCCCCATTATTGTTTGCACTGGCGATTGAGCCCCTGGCAATAGCATTGAGGGGTTCCAGGAAGTGGAGGGGAGTACTCAGGGGAGGAGAAGAACACCGTGTATCTCTGTATGCGGACGATTTGTTGTTGTATGTGGCGGACCCGGCGGAGGGGATGCCAGAGATAATGCGGATACTTGGGGAGTTTGGAGAATTTTCAGGATATAAACTGAACATGGGGAAAAGTGAGTTGTTTGTGGTGCATCCAGGGGAGCAGAGCAGAGAAATAGAGGACTTACAGCTGAGGAAGGTAACAAGGGACTTTCGCTACTTGGGGATCCAGATAGTCAAGAATTGGGGTACATTGCATAAGTTAAATTTAACGCGGTTGGTGGAACAGATGGAGGAGGACTTCAAGAGATGGGACATGGTATCCCTGTCACTGGCAGGGAGGGTGCAGGCGGTTAAAATGGTGGTCCTCCCGAGATTCCTCTTTGTGTTTCAGTGCCTCCCGGTGGTGATCACGAAGGCTTTTTTCAAAAGGATTGAGAAGAGTATCATGAGTTTTGTGTGGGCCGGGAAGACCCCGAGAGTGAGGAAGGGATTTTTGCAGCGTAGTAGGGATAGGGGGGGGCTGGCACTACCGAGCCTAAGTGAGTACTACTGGGCCGCCAATATCTCAATGGTATGTAAGTGGATGGGAGAAGAGGAGGGAGCGGCGTGGAAGAGATTGGAGAGAGCGTCCTGCAGGGGGACTAGCCTACAAGCTATGGTGACGGCGCCGTTGCCGTTCTCACCAAAGAACTACACCACAAGCACGGTGGTGGTGGCTACTCTGAAAATTTTGGGGCAGTGGAGACGGCATAGGGGAAAGACGGGAGCCTCGGTGTGGTCCCCGATAAGAAATAACCATAGGTTTGCCCCGGGGAGAATGGATGGGGGATTTGGAATATGGCAAAGAGCAGGAGTAACACAATTGAGAGATCTGTTTGTAGATGGGACGTTTGCAAGTCTGGGAGCGCTGACCGAAAAATATGGGTTGCCCCAAGGGAATGCATTCCGGTATATGCAACTGAGGGCTTTTGCGAGGCAACAGGTGAGGGAATTCCCGCAGCTCCCGAGGCAGGAGGTGCAGGACAGAGTGATCTCAAAGACATGGGTGGGGGACGGTAAGGTATCAGACATATATAGGGAAATGAGGGACGAGGGGGAGATTATGGTAGATGAGCTGAAAGGGAAATGGGAAGAAGAGCTGGGGGAGGAGATTGAGGAGGGGCTGTGGGCTGATGCCCTAAGTAGGGTAAACTCATCGTCCTCGTGTGCCAGGCTAAGCCTGATACAATTTAAGGTGTTACACAGGACGCATATGACTGGAGCACGGCTCAGTAAATTTTTTGGAGTAGAGGATAGGTGTGCGAGATGCTCGAGAAGCCCAGCGAATCACACCCACATGTTCTGGTCATGTCCGGCACTACAGGGGTTTTGGGTGGGGGTGACAAAGGTGCTTTCGAAGGTGGTGGGGGTCCAGGTCGAACCAAGCTGGGGGTTGGCTATATTTGGGGTTGCACAAGAGCCGGGAGTGCAGGAGGCGAAAGAGGCTGATGTTTTGGCCTTTGCGTCCCTAGTAGCCCGGCGCAGGATACTGTTGATGTGGAAGGAAGCCAAGCCCCCGGGTGTGGAGATCTGGATAAATGACATGGCAGGGTTTATAAAGCTGGAACGGATTAAGTTCGTCCTAAGGGGATCGGCTCAAGGGTTCACCAGGCGGTGGCAACCGTTCGTCGAATACCTCACAGAAAGATAGAGGGAATGGAAAAGAAGAAGACAGCAGCGGCAACCCAGGGGGGAGGGGGGGGGGGGGCGGAGGAACCAGAAGGACTCTCAGGGATGTTAGTGTATAAGTATAATATGTATAGGTTGTTGTTATAGGTAATTGTATACTGGACTGCTGAATTGTATTTTTGGAGAGTATTTATTTGGGACAAGGCAGTTGCCGTTTAGTTTTGTTTTTTAATTTTGATGTTGTTTATATATTATTTTTTTCTTGTTTAAAAAAACTGGCCATTGTTATTTATATTGTTATATTACTGTGTAAAAGATACACAATGTACTGTTATGGTTGGCCAAAAATCTTGAATAAAATATATTTAAAAAATTTTTAAAATTAAAAAAAAATTGAACATGGGGAAAAGTGAGATGTTCGCAATCCAGGCTAGAGGGCAGGAGAGGCGATTGGGGGCGCTGACGTTTAGAGTAGTAAGGGGAAGCTTTCGGTACCTAGGCATCGAGGTGGCACGGGAATGGGAATGGCTACATAAGTTAAATTTGACCCGACTAGTAGACCAAATGAAGGAAGATTTCTGAAGGTGGGATGTGCTCCCGCTGTCACTGGCTGGGAGGGTGCAGACAGTGAAAATGACGGTCCTCCCGAGATTCCTGTTTGTGTTTCAGTGTCTCCCCATCTTTATTCCACGGACCTTCTTTAAAAGGGTTAACAAGATGACCTCTGGCTTTGTCTGGGCGATAAGACCCCGCGAGTAAATAAGGGGATGCTGGAGCGTAGCCAGGGGGAGGGCGGGCTGGTGCTGCCGAACTTTAGTAATTATTATTTGGCGGCAAATATAGCCATGATCAGGAAGTGGGTGGTGGGGGGGGGGGTTGATGTGGGAGCTAGTAGAGGCGGCATCATGTAAGGGCACGAGTTTGGGGGAATTGGTAACGGCGCCTCTGCCGTTCCCGCCGGCACGGTACTCCACCAGCCCCGTGGTGGTGGCGGCTCTGAGAGTCTGGGGGCAATGGAGGAAACATATGGGAGCGGAGGGAGCATCGGTCTGGTCTCCAATTTGTAATAATCACCGGTTTGCCCCGGGAAGGGTGGATGGAGGGTTTCGGAGATGGCAAAGAGCAGGGATCGAGAGGATGGGAGATCTATTTATAGAGGGGAACTTTCCCAGCCTGAGGGGGTTGGAGAAGAAATTTGAATTAATGGGTGGAAATTAGCTTTGGTACCTGCAGGCGCAAGATTTCCTACGCTGGCAGGTCTCAACCTTCCCGCTCCTACCACCAAGGGAGATACTGGACAGGGTAGTTTCCAGAATGTGGGTGGGAGAAGGGAGGGTCTCTGACATTTATAAAGAACTCATGGGGTCAGAGGAAATGCAGACTGAGGAGCTGAAACACAAATGGGAAGAGGAGTTAGGAGGAGAGATAGAGGATGGTCTCTGGGCGGATGCGTTGAGTAGAGTCAACGCGTCCACAACATGTGCCAGGCTCAGCCTGATATAGTTTAAGGTCGTTCACCGGGCCTACATGACAGTGGCCCGGATGAGCAGGTTCTTTGGGACAGAAGACAAGTGAGCAAGGTGTGCGGGAGGACCAGCGAACCATGTTCATATGTTCTGGGCATACCCGAAGCTTAGGGGATTCTGGCAGGGGATGTCATGTCCAAGGTGTTAAAAACAAGGGTGGCACCGAGTCCAGAGGTGGCGATTTTCGGAGTGTCGGAAGATCCGGGAATCCAGGAGGAGGTAGAGGCAGACGTTCTGGTCTTTGCCTCCCTGGTAGCCCAGAGATGGATACTTTTAGCTTGGAGGGACTCAAAGCCCCCGAAGTCAGAGACCTGGCTTACGGACATGACTGGCTTTCTCTGTCTGGAGAAAATCAAGTTCGTCCTGAGAGGGTTAATGTTCGGGTTTGTCCGCAGGTGGCAGCCGTTCGTCGACTTCTTTGGGGAAAATTAACCATCAGCAGAGAGGGGGGGGGGGGTGGGGGGCTGGCAGTTGAGGTTTAGTTGTGCTTCGATTAGTGTGTAAGAAAGGTGAGACCTGTACGGGAAGAAGACGTCCTTTGCACTATGTTTATATTTGTATTGTCATGAGAATGTCACTTTAATAAATGTTTGGCTGCTCATGTTACTGCAGTGATGTCAGAGTGTGGGGGGAGCTGAGCTCTGGTTCTGCATTTTAGTTTCACTTTGAGAAAAACTTGGGTGTGTCTGCCTTTTTGGTTTAGTTTTTCAGTGTGTTGCAGCTGAAGTCAGACAAAGCAGCTGTATTGTTGATCTCGGCCATGACGGACTATCTCTTAATCATTTGGTGAATTCAGAATTATAAATGTTTTCAGTATTGAATGTAAACCCTGATGTGCTTCTGTTTAGAGGTTTGTTAAGTCTTCTGGGTGTTAAAAGGACAGCACACAGATTACTTAGTGTTGTATTCTTTGGGGGATGTATTTGAATTAATGGTTGCTAAGATGTTCACTGTTTGTTTTAAAAAGGTGAACTTGAGTTCATAGAATAAACATTGTTTTGTTTTAAAAAATACTGGTCCATTTCTGCTGTACCATACCTGTAGAGTGCGCCGTGTGCTCCCCATGCCACAATCTATTAAAAGTTGTGGGTCAGGTGAACTCCATGATACAATTTGGGATTCTCTAAACCCTGACCATAACAGTATGTACACTGTTTCTTCTGTTATTGTTATAAAATCATAAATATCTCAATAAAATGTTTATTAAAAAAAAAACTCCCTCCAATAATGGGAAGCGGGGTTGGGAGGAGGGAGCACTTGGGGAGTCTGGAGTGAGGCACTGCGTAGGGTAAACGGGACCTCTTCTCGTGCAATGATGAGCTTGATACAGTTTAAGGTGGTGCACATGACTTGGGTGAGGGGCTGTTTAGCACAGAGCTAAATCGCGGGCTTTGAAAGCAGACCAAGGCAGGCCAGCAGCACGGTTCGTATTCCCGTAACAGCCACCCCGAACAGGCGCTGGAATGTGGCGACTAGGGGCTTTTCACAGTAACCTCATTTGAAGCCTACTTGTGACAATAAGCGATTTTCATTTCATTTTTCATTTCAATGAGTGGGTTTACATAGAACATACAGTGCAGAAGGAGGCCATTCGGCCCATCGAGTCTGCACCGACCCACATTAAGCCCTCACTTGCACCCTATCCCCGCAACTCAATAACCCCTCCCAACCCTTATGGATACTACAGGCAATTTAGCATGGCCAATCCACCTAACCTGCACGTCTTGGGACTGTGGGAGGAAACCGGAACACCAAGAGGAAACCCACACAGACACGGGGAGAATGTGAAAACTCCGCACAGACAGTGACCCAGCGGGGAATCGAGCCTGGGACCCTGGCGCTGTGAAGCTTGTGCTACCATGCTGCCCTACTGTTCTTTCACGGGGTAGCATATGAGTGTGAGAGGTGTGGGCGGGAGCCAGTGAATCACATGCACATGTTTTGGGGTTGCGAAAAATTGGGAAGATTCTGGACAGGAGTGTTCGCAGTCTTAGCCAGGATAGTGGCGGAGGAGGTGGACGCGGACTCTTTGGTGGCGATATTTGGGGTTTCAGAGAAGCTGGAGCTCATGGAGAGGAGGAAGGTCGATGTCGTGGCCTACGCCTCTCTGATTGCACGGCAGCAAATTTTCTGGAGTGGCTGTCAGCATCGCCACCGGAGGTAGCGGTTTGGTTGGGTGACCTTTACGTCTTCCTGCGGTTAGAGAAGATAAAGTATGAGTTAAGGGGTTCAGCAGGGGGGGATGTTTGTGACCGTGTTTGAGGGGCTGTTCATCACGGAGGGGTGGGCGAAAAAGGGGAAAAATCTGTACAGACTGTATAGTTGATTACTGTATAGTTGATTGCTGGGAAGTATGTTTCCCGGGGTGTTTATTTGCTGTAACCTGTTTTGATACAAGTTTGTAATAAAATACATTTAAAAAACAACTCCCTCCAATACCCCTCCAGTTTCAGGCAGGACCAAAACATGTGAACATGGTTTGCAGAGCTCCTCCCACAGCGCTCACATACATCCTCCACCCCTCAAAGAGTCAGCCTTCGCCTCGTTGATCACTCGCAGGCGAGTTCTGTTGGAGTGGAGGTTAGTTTCACCACCCAGTGCCTCGATGTGCTGGGGGATCTCATGACGTTTTTGCATCTTGAGAAAGTTAAATACACGGCAAGTGGTGCAATTGAGGGGTTCTACAAAAGATGGCGGCCTTTATTGTGTTCTTTAAGAGCTAGTCACTGTCGGCTGTTAAGGGGGAGATTGATGCTGCTGTGTTTGTTTTTTTGTTTTGTTTTACGGTTTTGTATTTATTAAAAACAATTAGTAAAACTATTTTTTAAAGATTAATATATCCAGGTCCCTCTGTACCGTAGCAGTAACCCACCATCTAAATAATGTTCTGCTTTTCTATTCTTCCTGCCGAGTGGACAGCCTCAAATTTCCGACATTATGCACAATCTGCCAAATTTTTGCCCACTCACTTAACCTGCTCATATCCCTTTGCAGACTTTTTGTATGCTCCTTCCAACTTGCTTTCCTACCCATCTTCCTTTGACCAGCAGATTTGGCCACAATTCAGTCAGTCTCTTCATCCAAGTCAGTACTATAGATCGTGGGCAGCACGGTAGCATTGTGGATAGCACAATTCCATTCACAGCTCCAGGGTCCAAGGTTCGATTCTGGCTTGGGGCACTGTCTGTGCGGAGTCTGCATGTTCTCCCCGTGTGTGCGTGGATTTCCTCCGGGTGCTCCGGTTTCCTCCCACAATCCAAAGATGTGCAGGTTAGGTGGATTGGCCATGCTAAATTGCCCTTAGTGTCCAAAATTGCCCGTAGTGTTGGGTGGGGTTACTGGGTTATGGGGATTGGGTGGAGGTGTTGACCTTGGGAAGGGTGCTCTTTCCAAGAGCCAGTGCAGACTCGATGGGCCGAATGGCCTCCTTCTGTACTGTAAATTCTATGATAATCGTAAATGGGCGAGGCCCCCAGAACTGCTCCCTGTGGCACTCCACCAGTTACAGTTTGCCAATCAAAATGATAATAAAATAAATACACCCGTGAGAGATCTGCCTGGCTTGCACGGACCAAAGAGAACATGTTGGAACCCAACTGAAAGATTGGGGTTGCCAACTTTATATCACCATATTGCTGGAGGTTTGATCACATAATCTCGAGCGGAGGACTCTTATCCGGATAATCTCCCCCGCAGTTCAATATGTTTAATAATTAGGAAAAGTACGTGTCCAAAGATAATATATTTAAAAAGCCCCTCATTTCAACCTGAATTCCAAGAGACTCCTAGTGAAGCAGTTGGCAGGATTTTTTTTTAATAAATGTTTTTTATTGGGTTTTTGAACAAAGTATATTTACCGTTATGTACACAGAATAAAAATAAATAAATATATAAGAGCACCCACAAACCAACAAAAAAAAAAGACTGGTAGGGTATTATGCACTAGCCAGTTGGGAGGATTGGGGCTTCCTGCAAAGGGATATGGGACTGGCTCAGGTTTCTGCAATAAATAAACAGGCGCATGCGGCTCGGGAGCGGCGAGAAAACGAAAGTGAATGAAGTGAGAGAGCGGGAAGTGAGAGAATTTGGCCGCCCGGGCCGCTCTTTCACTCGGAAGCCGGCGCTTCGCACGGGGAAAGTGAGGTGAAAATGTGGCGGCGACACAGCAGCGCCCTGGCCGCCTTCCTCTACGCGTCGGTGGCTCAGCTGCAGGTTCCTGTGAGAGGAGCAGCGGCAACCCCCTCAGGTAATTTCACCCGACCCTCTTCATTGTAAAACAGCGAATTAAAAGCCGCACCCGTGCGTCGTAACACGTATTCGTTCAAAGATGCAGGGAGGTGAATCGTGCCCGAACTCTCCAACCCTGAAAGCAGGAGGGGCCAGAAAGCCGGGCAGTCCGCACTCGCCAACGCCCTGAGCGCCGACTGTTCCAGCTAGATGGGTCTGAGGAGAACCGCAGTTTGTCTCCGCACCAAACTCCACCTCCGGTTCAGACAGGCGACGGCTCCTCTTAGCCAGTCGGTGAAGTGGAGGCCTCTTTAAGACAATAACATCTTCAGCGATAGTTATTGCTTTAGGAAAGTAATCCTGAAATATTTTAACCATCTGCTTATGCGACCTCAATGAGGCTTGATTTTAAGGTAATTATTTTTTAAAAAGTTTAATTTTGAAAACAGTAAGAGAAGTGCAGGGAATGGAAATTTGACTATGGGCTTTACCCCTTCGTTTCATTCTGACAGACACCTCTGACTGTCTTGTGCTCACCTGCCGATCTGTAACTTATACTTACACGCTTTTTGGTATATACAGGCCACATTTGCATATTTTTCACAAGGGGCTGATGAGCAAATTTCAGAAAGATGTTTGGCACAAAAATAAATTGAATTTCAAAAAGGTTTGCGGTTTTAAGGAAAGCAGCGATTGCTAAGCAAAGGTACAGCGCTACCATACTCATAAATTATTAGGTTTTGAAAATATGTCATAAAAATAACCGGTGTGTGAGAGGTGGGTATGTGGGGGGTGCATTTGTATGTTGTATGAGGTGGTATGTGAGTGAGAAACCTGAGGCCGGGTGTAAGTACCACTCACTCCCTCTCCCCACCCACAGCCACTCCCTCTCCCCACCCACAGCCACTCCCTCTCCCCACCCACAGCCACTCCCTCTCCCCACCCACAGCCACTCCCTCTCCCCACCCACAGCCACTCCCTCTCCCCACCCACCCACAGCCACTCCCTCTCCCCACAGCCACTCCCTCTCCCCACCCAGCCACAGCCACTCCCTCTCCCCACCCAGCCACAGCCACTCCCTCTCCCCACCCAGCCACAGCCACTCCCTCTCCCCACCCAGCCACAGCCACTCCCTCTCCCCACCCAGCCACAGCCACTCCCTCTCCCCACCCACCCACAGCCACTCCCTCTCCCCACCCACCCACAGCCACTCCCTCTCCCCACCCACCCACAGCCACTCCCTCTCCCCACCCACCCACAGCCTCTCCCCACCCAGCCACAGCCACTCCCTCTCCCCACCCAGCCACAGCCACTCCCTCTCCCCACCCAGCCACAGCCACTCCCTCTCCCCACCCAGCCACAGCCACTCCCTCTCCCCACCCACCCACTGTCACTCCCTCTCCCCACCCACCCACCCACTGCCACTCCCTCTCCCCACCCACCCACCCACTGCCACTCCCTCTCCCCACCCACCCACCCACTGCCACTCCCTCTCCCCACCCACCCACCCACTGCCACTCCCTCTCCCCACCCACCCACCCACTGCCACTCCCTCTCCCCACCCACCCACCCACTGCCACTCCCTCTCCCCACCCACCCACCCACTGCCACTCCCTCTCCCCACCCACCCACCCACTGCCACTCCCTCTCCCCACCCACCCACCCACTGCCACTCCCTCTCCCCACCCACCCACTGCCACTCCCTCTCCCCACCCACCCACAGCCACTCCCTCTCCCCACCCACCCACAGCCACTCCCTCTCCCCACCCACCCACAGCCACTCCCTCTCCCCACCCACCCACAGCCACTCCCTCTCCCCACCCACCCACAGCCACTCCCTCTCCCCACCCACCCACAGCCACTCCCTCTCCCCACCCACAGCCACTCCCTCTCCCCACCCACAGCCACTCCCTCTCCCCACCCACCCACAGCCACTCCCTCTCCCCACCCACCCACAGCCACTCCCTCTCCCCACCCACCCACAGCCACTCCCTCTCCCCACCCACAGCCACTCCCTCTCCCCACCCACAGCCACTCCCTCTCCCCACCCACCCACAGCCACTCCCTCTCCCCACCCACCCACAGCCACTCCCTCTCCCCACCCACCCACAGCCACTCCCTCTCCCCACCCACCCACAGCCACTCCCTCTCCCCACCCACCCACAGCCACTCCCTCTCCCCACCCACCCACAGCCACTCCCTCTCCCCACCCACCCACAGCCACTCCCTCTCCCCACCCACCCACAGCCACTCCCTCTCCCCACCCACCCACAGCCACTCCCTCTCCCCACCCACCCACAGCCACTCCCTCTCCCCACCCACCCACAGCCACTCCCTCTCCCCACCCACCCACAGCCACTCCCTCTCCCCACCCACCCACAGCCACTCCCTCTCCCCACCCACCCACAGCCACTCCCTCTCCCCACCCACCCACAGCCTCTCCCTCTCCCCACCCACCCACAGCCTCTCCCTCTCCCCACCCACCCACAGCCACTCCCTCTCCCCACCCACCCACAGCCACTCCCTCTCCCCACCCACCCACAGCCACTCCCTCTCCCCACCCACCCACAGCCACTCCCTCTCCCCACCCACCCACAGCCACTCCCTCTTCCCACCCACCCACAGCCACTCCCTCTCCCCACCCACCCACAGCCACTCCCTCTCCCCACCCACCCACAGCCACTCCCTCTCCCCACCCACCCACAGCCACTCCCTCTCCCCACCCACCCACAGCCACTCCCTCTCCCCACCCACCCACAGCCACTCCCTCTCCCCACCCACCCACAGCCACGCCCTCTCCCCACCCACCCACACACGCCCTCTCCCCACCCCCACACACGCCCTCTCCCCACCCCCACACACGCCCTCTCCCCACCCCCACACACGCCCTCTCCCCACCCCCACACACGCCCTCTCCCCACCCCCACACACGCCCTCTCCCCACCCCCACACACGCCCTCTCCCCACCCCCACACACGCCCTCTCCCCACCCCCACACACGCCCTCTCCCCACCCCCACACAGCCACTCATACCCCCCCTCCTCACCCCCACACACAGCCACTCATACCCCCCTCCTCACCCCCACACACAGCCACTCATACCCCCCCTCCCCACACACCCACTCACTCCCCCCTCCCCACACACCCACTCACTCCCCCCCCCTCCCCACACACCCACTCCCACCCACTCCCCCCCCACACACCCACTCCCCCCCACACCCACTCCCCCCCACACCCACTCCCCCCCCCACACCCACTCCCCCCCCCACACCCACTCCCCCCCCCCACACCCACTCCCCCCCCACACCCACTCCCCCCCCACACCCACTCCCCCCCCACACCCACTCCCCCCCCACACCCACTCCCCCCCCACACCCACTCCCCCCCCACACCCACTCCCCCCCCACACCCACTCCCCCCCCACACCCACTCCCCCCCCACACCCACTCCCCCCCCACACCCACTCCCCCCCCACACCCACTCCCCCCCCACACCCACTCCCCCCCACACCCACTCCCCCCCCACACCCACTCCCCCCCCACACCCACTCCCCCCCACACCCACTCCCCCCCCACACCCACTCCCCCCCACACCCACTCCCCCCCACACCCACTCCCCCCCACACCCACTCCCCCCCCACACCCACTCCCCCCCCACACCCACTCCCCCCCCACACCCACTCCCCCCCCACACCCACTCCCCCCCACACCCACTCCCCCCCACACCCACTCCCCCCCCACACCCACTCCCCCCCCACACCCACTCCCCCCCCACACCCACTCCCCCCCCACACCCACTCCCCCCCCCACACCCACTCCCCCCCCACACCCACTCCCCCCCCACACCCACTCCCCCCCCACACCCACTCCCCCCCCACACCCACTCCCCCCCCACACCCACTCCCCCCCCACACCCACTCCCCCCCCACACCCACTCCCCCCCACACCCACTCCCCCCCCACACCCACTCCCCCCCCACACCCACTCCCCCCCCACACCCACTCCCCCCCCACACCCACTCCCCCCCCACACCCACTCCCCCCCCACACCCACTCCCCCCCCACACCCACTCCCCCCCCACACCCACTCCCCCCCCACACCCACTCCCCCCCCACACCCACTCCCCCCCCCACACCCACTCCCCCCCCCACACCCACTCCCCCCCCCACACCCACTCCCCCCCCCACACCCACTCCCCCCCCCACACCCACTCCCCCCCCCCCACACCCACTCCCCCCCCCCCACACCCACTCCCCCCCCCCCCACACCCACTCCCCCCCCCCCACACCCACTCCCCCCCCCCCCACACCCACTCCCCCCCCCCCACACCCACTCCCCCCCCCACACCCACTCCCCCCCCCACACCCACTCCCCCCCCCACACCCACTCCCCCCCCACACCCACTCCCCCCCCCACACCCACTCCCCCCCCCCACACCCACTCCCCCCCCCACACCCACTCCCCCCCCCACACCCACTCCCCCCCCCACACCCACTCCCCCCCCCACACCCACTCCCCCCCCCCACACCCACTCCCCCCCCACACCCACTCCCCCCCACACCCACTCCCCCCCCACACCCACTCCCCCCCCACACCCACTCCCCCCCCACACCCACTCCCCCCCCACACCCACTCCCCCCCCACACCCACTCCCCCCCACACCCACTCCCCCCCCACACCCACTCCCCCCCCACACCCACTCCCCCCCCACACCCACTCCCCCCCCACACCCACTCCCCCCCCACACCCACTCCCCCCCCACACCCACTCCCCCCCCACACCCACTCCCCCCCCACACCCACTCCCCCCCCACACCCACTCCCCCCCCACACCCACTCCCCCCCACACCCACTCCCCCCCCCACACCCACTCCCCCCCCACACCCACTCCCCCCCCACACCCACTCCCCCCCCACACCCACTCCCCCCCCACACCCACTCCCCCCCCACACCCACTCCCCCCCCCACACCCACTCCCCCCCCACACCCACTCCCCCCCCACACCCACTCCCCCCCCACACCCACTCCCCCCCCCCCCACACCCACTCCCCCCCCCCCCCCCCACACAGCCACTCACTCCCCCCCCCCCCACACACACACACTCAGCCACTCCCTCCCCCACACACACACATACACTCAGCCACTGGCTACCCCCCCCCCCCACGCACACACAGCCACTCGTTCCCCCACACATACACTCAGCCACTCACTCCCCCCACCCACACACAGCCACTCACTCCCCCCAACAACACACAGCCACTCACCCCCCCCCACACACACACACTCAGCCACTCACT